>NW_020194398.1:4800000-6000000 GCF_002849105.1 Aspergillus steynii IBT 23096
ACAACCTCATCGGGGGCACTGTTGAAGCCGTTGTCTGCGCCATCCTGCCATAGCTTGGTCCGGTATGTGTCATGGGAGGCAATACCCGCGAATGTCAAGATGATCACGGTGAGAGGGAACTCGATGGCCACTAGGATATAGAAGAGATTGTGGTTGCGCCAATTCCGAGGGAAGTACATATTGGCGGTGTTATCTGAAACCGGAGTATTTGAGCTCTGCCGGGCCTTAATTTTGCTGATGCAGTCGGTCGGATTCTGTTGGTGATGGCCAGGCCGGCTGGCTGGGCATTCAGAGCACACTCATCAGACGATCCAAGAAAATCAGATCGCAACGGGAGAAATCCCAAGCACGAAGTCTTGGAAAAGCAGCCGGGCAGGCGCCGTAGATATGGAGCGCCGCGCCGCAGCAACCGGCAGGGTCGGCCATCTCCTCCGTACGGACCATGGTCAGGGATCAGAAGAGGGGCAGCGCTTCAGCGACGAGAATGCAACCGAGCGAAATGTTTCCCAGAGGTGCATCTGGCCAATGCTTGTTGTCCGAAAAGCGCCAGCACCGGAGGGAGGACGAGGGTCTGTCACCAATGGGGCGGCAGAACGAGAGAAGTGGCCAGTAGCCGTCACACGCTAGGCCGTGTGATAGCGATGGTGATCTGCATGGTCGAGCAGAGCGCATCGGCGCAACAGGACTGGTGGGATTGCACGGGGCCTGTCATCGAAGTAAGCGCCCGTGTGGAGATTGCCATCTGTGACGGCGCATGCATTGCTTTTGCATTGCTGGGCTGGGCTCAAAAGTACGAGATTCCGGCGTGGTAGATGCGAGAACTGTCGATCCGATCATGATATGATTCTGTGGTGATTGAATACGCTGAACGCAGTAGATGGTCGAGGAGAGGAGAGGGAGAAGAAGAAGAAGGGAAAGACGAGAGAGACGAAGAATGCGGGGAGACGTCATTCGATCGCTCCTCCACTCGTCCGCCGTCGTCCCCAAGACACCAACCCTCCCAGGATTCCATCCAGACAGACTCCATTCCGAATGCGACGCCAACTGCTGCAACTCCACCGTTCTTTCATCGCGTCACATCGGCTCGTCTCGTCACTCCCGATGACCTCGTCCGGCGGCAAGAAGACTTCGGTGCCTCATCTGGAGCGCACGGCTGCTGAGCCCCGACAGAACCGACTCTACAATGTGCATCTCTCCCATATTGAACAGGTCAATCCATCGGTTCGACTTTTCCAGTTAGCCATTCCCCCTCAGAATGTAGAGACCCCCGAGTCGGATGATGCCGAGGTAAGTACATGCTCGTAATATTCCATCCCTTGTGTGCTATAATACACTCTACTACATATCCATGCATGCTTTGAGTTACTATACAGATACTTACGCTTAACTCCAGTCCTCTGCTCCTCAACCATTCTCCTTTCTCCCTGGCCAATGGCTAGACGTGCATATCCCGTCCGTCTCCCGCGCCGGTGGGTTCAGCATCACCTCCACACCCGCCGATGCTCAGGTGTTGCCAGCCCCAGAGCCAGCGACTGAGTTCTCCACCGGAGGTGAGGACGAGGCTGGGCTCTCTGCCATTGAATCTCAAGGAAGACCCCCTTACGTAGAGCTGGCGGTTCAGCACGCACCGGAAAATCCGGCCAGTGCTTGGCTCTGGCAGCCCCAAAGTGAAATCCAAGGGAAGCAATTGACCGTCCGCGTCGGAGGCAGCTTTGTATGGCCCCCGTCGGGACTCAATCTTGAAGGAGTTCGGAATGTGACCTTGATTGCTGGTGGGATGGGTATCAAGTAGGTTCTCCCTCCCCGTCATCACGAGCAAATGATATCAAATCAACTACTATATACATCCGATTTGCTATGTCCAAAACATCTAACAGGAAAACCTAGTCCCATCATCTCCATCCTTTCCCACCTGAACAACAATGTCGATGAGATCACAGCTCTGCAACACCCCTTCAACATTCACCTCTTATACTCCACCAAGTTGCCCCCATCGACTGATACATCCACGGCATCTTCCGAATCATACCTTGCCCAGGTCCTCTTCCTCTCGCGACTCCGTCAGATCATCCGCGGTCAATCACAATCCCGTCGTCTACGGATCTCTCTCAACCTCTTTCTTACCAATCTGTCCAGCGATCAATCCAGCCTGCTACAGGAGAACCCGGCAGAACTCACGGTTCATTCGCGCCGAATTAGCGAGAGTGATTTGCAGAAGACTCTAACGGGATCAGATGGAAAAGCCAATCCCAATGATACAGTATACTACGTGTGTGGCCCGCCAAAGATGACGGATGAATTGGTGAATGTCTTAGGGGGTTTGGGCTCGACGAAAGAAAATGTGTTCTTCGAGAAGTGGTGGTGATCTTTCTGAGTCTTGCGGATTTCTTGGTCTGGTTCTGCCGGGGAAGGATATCTCGGTGTACATCTTTTTAATACATACTACATTCCAGAGACAAGATTCACAGATGTCAAATGGGAAAGATTCTTCGTATTTGGCGAATCTCCATTCGCTTCCTATACAGGTATCAAACGACCACATCGGCCAGAAAATGGAAACAGAGCTGCGCATGATACTCACGAATGAGTATAAATGACCACGCAAGCATATTAGATATACATCATATGAGCGCAAGATCTCTGTCCCAGGAGAGCAAACCTTCGCTCACGGTTAGCAGATGAGAATATAGAGATTCCCCCCTCCCTCCCTTTAATTCTTCCGAGTTGAGAGAATAGTTGATAAACAAATGCAATTTTTAATTGTCCTCCCCGGGTCCTTTCACAATACCCCCGTCGACGATCATCATCTCATCGATCTTCGCCTCGGTTTGGCCATATTCAAGCCGCTTGTAAGTCATGACTCGTCCCGAGTTCATGTCGAAATCGAAGAATCTGATACGCCGAACGTAGCCGCCATAGCCCCCGTAGCCTCCAAATCCGGAGCCACCGCCGTAGCACATCCAAAGAGACGGCTTTTCGTTTGTGTCCTTGTTCAGCATGCAGTAATCATTGACATGATCACTAGAGACGTCAAGTTAGCCCTCAAATATGCCCAGTTATTCCCTAGGCGGCGTTATAACTTACTGTCCGGCACTAACAAAGAGGATCCCTTCCTCCTCAAGCGCATCCTTCAATCCCGAATTGAATCCGGGGGCGGTAGGCGCTTCTGACCAATCTCCCCGATAGTAATTCTGAGACTCGCGGTACTCAGGCAAAGGGATATGAATGAACGCCACATCCATATGCATGTGGGTGTACTCGTGGTGTTTGCTCTTGAGACCCTGAGCGGTGTTCTTGAACCACCGGATCTGACTGGGCTTCACCCAGTCATAGCCTCGGAACTGTCGCTCGTCGGGGGAGTAGGAGTGAGTGTCCAGAAGGTAAAGAGTCAAGGCAGAATGGGCCGTCTTTCCGCGACCAAGGACTTCGACCACGTAATTACCGACTCCGTCCACTTCTTCAGGGCCAGCTGATGATAGTGAGTACGGTAGGTCCTCCAAGATGGTCATAAGGGCAGCCCGCTTGAGGTTACCCTCGTCGTCATGATTGCCGAAGATGGCGGCATAAGGGATCTTGCGGTCAACGAGCAATTTGACCGCCTTGAAGAGCGCGCTCTGTGCGTCTTTAGAAGTTTCGCCATTCACCTGATCTCCGCTCATCACGACCATATCTGGCTGCTCTTCATCTAGGAGTCTTTCCACGAACTCGAGCGTTCGTGGGTCGGCTTCGCATTTCTGTCCCGGCACAGGTTCGGCCGGAACAGGGTCTCGGCAGTCTCCAAGACCCGTACTAAGATGTAGATCGGCCAATTGCATGACTTTAAATCGACCATTATCGTTGATTCGAGGGACTGGCTTCTTAGCCTTGGGAAGGTCTCCCCTTCGCACGCTGATGCGAGTCTCCAGCTCCTCCGTTCGACTATCCAGCAGCAACGGGGTGCCGTTGACCTCCCAGCCCAGTCGTGGATCGACCGCATCGGCGCCGAAGAGGACATCGACCGAAGTAATGACGGACTGCGAATCACTTGCATGGCGTTTCGCCGTCCTTTTCAGCCAGATGCCACCTTGCCTTTGCTCCCACTCCTCGCCCTTGTTCTTAGATTCAGGGGTCGATTCGGGAACGAGTCGGCCGATCTTCAGATCGATGACAACTTTGTCGGCAGGAAGCAGATCCTCCTCTTTCTTGTGCTCGAATCGAACGAAGGCAGTGGAGGTCCAGCCTGTATGCAGATAGAGATCCTTCTCGACTTGCGACCATGTCGGCGAGTCTGGTTTGCAGCCGGAGAATACATTAATAGTCGAGCACGTCACAACGACCACATCGGTCACAACGAAGCCGGCATAATGGGACGGAAGGTGTTCGTGGATGGAGTCCGGTAAAACGCGAAATCGGTTATCCAAAGTTACGATAAGAAGTAGAACAAAAGCGGCAAATATAGCGAGCTGCACGCCCGCACGAACCTAGAAGAAAGCCTCGATTAATTTCCGATGTCTATTGATGAGACAACGTGGGTGATGAGGAGGTAGGGGAGAGAGCATGCATACAAGTCGGCGTGCCATGATAGTAGATTAGTTTCCCCGGAAAGCTTTAAAGGAATGAAAAGCGACCAGGCGCTGAAGCATGGTGGAGTATACTCAAACAGGTAGACGCTTTCTGCGGGCTCACCAAGAAGAAGACCTATCGTCAGGTCATCTCAAGGGGCCATAATTTAGAGACGAGAAGGAAGATCGTCGAGGGAAACGAATGGCCGCCGTTATTTTGGCCGGGGGGGGGGTCATCGATCCGGAAGGCGGTCACCGGAGTCGGCCTCAGGCTGGCCAGGAATTGGGCCATTTGGGCCACTTTGGGCTACAGGCGATGGACCATACGAACTACAGAGTATTGAATTATTTATATCACCCTATTTGGTCTATTCGTTAAGTCTCCACGTTATATATAGGTATATATAGGTATATATGTGTATGTATGTATGTGCGTACCTCGGTTCTATCCCCCCTCTTTCTATCCCGATCTATATACTGTATCTATCGTGGATCATGTATTCGACAGATCCGTCTACAAAACTAGGCCTTGTTATCAGCCGCCTTCTTCACCGACACCTTGCCGGCTAGGATGTCTTTCGTGGTGGCAAGGATAGACTCCCAGCTCTCAAAGACAGTGTACGGCTGTCCTTGACGCTCGCAGAATGTCACCAGATCTAAATGAAGTCAGCACATCGCAAGCGCGGGGATGGCAAAAGGCCTTGCACAGAGAAACTCACCTTTGCCCTTTTTGGCGAAGAGAAGGTCGGTTTCCGAAGCAGCAGACAAGTCGGAAACGCCATCGCCTGCATACAGCAGAGTAGGGCGCACATTGTCCGGCAGTGCGGCGTAAGGCTTGATCTCGCGAGACTTGTCATGACCGAAATGGCTTTCGTCATGGTACCTGATCTGCCAGCCACCTTCGGAGTTGATGTCCTTGCCGTCGCGGCTTTCCACGTCGTTGGCCACGATGTGAAGGTGGTCATCAGGGGACTCGCCCAGGAAGGACTCGAAAAGAGCACGGATGATCGGCACCATTCCAGAGGACAGAACCACGATGGGCACGTTGTTCTCCTTGGACCACTTGTAGAACTCAAGGAAGTACGGATCCAACTTCATGTTCTTCTGCAACGTCGCGATGCACTCGTTGTAGGGGGTTTTGACACTGTCGAGCATTTCGCGGAAAGAATCGCTGGAATCCAGAGGATCAGTATGTAATCAACCGACAGAGGTGACATGCGCTCCAGCATACCGGAAGCTCATCTTGCCCTCCAGAACGTCATAGTTGCCCTGTCGGCGTTTTTGCTGTCCATATCCGAGGTTGTCGGTCTGGGAACGTGCTCCGTCAGTTTCTAATCAGGGCGTCAAGAACAAGAGTCATGCGGTTAATTGGCAGGTACCAAAAAGTCATTGCTATCTTCGAGAGTGATCGTCCCATCAAAATCGGTGAAGAAGATGACCTGAGGGTTGGTCTTCATGTAAGGAAGAGTTGAGGCACTCATGGTCACGCAATTTATCGCAAAGTAGAAGGATGACTAGGAATGGCGAGATGATCTATATTAGCCATCTGCGACAACTATTTCTTTAAAGCATCATCATCGCCACCATCAACAAGGGCACCCTCAAAGTCAGACATCGATTGCCAACGTTTGTCATTAGCAATCAACAAATCGAGCCTGGTCAAGGAACCGTTGAAATGGGAGATCGAGGAGAGAACGAGGAGAGACTTCTATACATACCGGGTTCTAACAAATCCAAGGCTGGCAGAGAGGGGCGAAAGAAGAAAAAGAAGGAATGCGACTGAGGGCGAAAGACCCCGCGAAAGGAATCCGGGCAATCAGGGCCCATGCGGCACACTAAATTGCATTCCCCATAGTGAGATAATTATGGGTCCTCTTTTTCTTTTTCTTTTTCTTTTTTTTTTTTTTTTCTTTCCCTGCCAGGGACTAGCCCCGTCAGGAACTCGTCCACCGATTTCCACCGTTCTCTCGGGGTCCTTCGATCTTCCCCCGGCATTCTTCCAGTTCAATCAAATGGCTCGTTTGCTACAATCCCTGCGGCGGGTCTTTGGATTGACTCCTGCCCGACCTCCCTCGAAGTTTGCGAGGTCGATCGATATCGATTTCTCTCGGTTCTGCGGTACCGCTCGCTCTGTTCCTTCGCCTCATTCAACGGCCCATGCTAATCCATTGCGTGATTCTCATTAGAGGGGGACTGTGTCGTCGTTCATCCAACAAAAAATGCCCAAGCAAAAAATGTCAAGTTGACGAAGCCCCTGCGCAAAAATCAGAAAACGGAACTCCCTCGCGGCCATCTATTACACGAAAGCGTCATCGGCCGGAAAGTCCGCGATCGCATCCAAGCGCATAAAGGTTGGCACTCCGCCAGATGCTATGGCCGAATTGAACACGGGGAGGAAAAAAAGGCTGACAATTCAATGTTCGCCGTGTCTACTAGGTCCTGATGTCCGAGTCACGCATCCCACGCTCGAAGAATATGTCTCCATGACGCCTCGTCTGGTAACGCCGGTATGAGCGCAATTCTTGCGGCCACGAGACTTGCAAAAGACAAAACAAAACAAAAACTTATCATACCGAGTAGATCTACGGCCACGATGCCGACCTCATCGTCTCCCTTCTCGATATCCACGTCACTCCTCCCGCCGAGGGAGACCAGCTACCTCCGTTGGAGATCCTAGAATCAGGCACCGGCCATGGCTCTCTCACATTACACCTCTCCCGTGCCATCCAGGCAGCAAACACAGCACCACCATCAATTCCTCCCAAATCCCAGATCAAACACCTAGAAGGCCGTCCCCTGCGCTCCGATGAGCAAAATGATCAAAAGGGCCAAAAGGGTCAAGATGGCGGCAAGTCGGACGTCGTCGAGCCGGAAAACTCCTCGCCAGACCCTCTGCAAGAACAGTGGGATGTCTGGCGCTCGCAGCGTCGAGCAATCATTCACACGGTGGACGTATCGCCCACATTCTCGGCGCGCGCGGAGAAGATCGTCCGGGGATTTCGGCGCGGAATCTACGCAGGAAACGTCGATTTCTACGTCGGACACGCAGAGAACTGGATCGCCGAGCAGATCCAGCAACGAACCCCGAAATCGCTCCTCTCGCTGACCACCCCCAGCGTCGAGCCGTTCCTCACCCACGCCATTCTCGACATGCCGTCCGCGCATCAGCGCATCCCGCACGTGGCTCCGATCTTGAGAACCGACGGCATCCTGGCCGTCTTCATGCCCAGCATCACGCAGATCGGCGACTGCGTGGATCTCATCCGGAAACAGAACCTGCCGTTCACCATGGACAAGGTCGTGGAGCTGGGCGCCGGGATCAGTGGCGGCCGACAATGGGATGTTCGACATGCGGTTAAGAAGTCCCGCGCCGATCCGTCGTCGTGGACAAAGGGCGCCGATGAAGCCGAGGGGACTAAGGAGGCTTCTGGAGAAGACGCAGACGACTCCGTCTCGATCCCCGTGGAAGACGCACCCCGCGATGACGGCGTGCTTGTCTGCCGGCCGAAGGTCGGGAATCGCATCGTGGGCGGAGGGTTTGTTGGCATCTGGAGACGGATTGGCTGATGCATCAATCGTATCCTGAATACCCCCTTTGTATTATACCATATGAACTACTCAAACTACATGATAGATTAGACTAGACCGCGACTGTACTATACTTGCATAGCATGCACGCATACCACTCTGTTCAAACTCTACTATACTCCAAGGACTAGAAGACCCAGAAAAGAAGAAGCGTCACTCTACTTTGACTAGAACTGCGAAATGGACTTTCGAGACTAGATAAACCAAGTCAACAGAGACAACAAGACGAGAACCCCATTCGCCGAAGAGAGAACAAAAGACGAGGACCGACTGTCCTTCAGTTCACTCATCCTAACCTTACCCTGTCTCTAGGCAACCGACCCGGCAAAAGCCGAACACATCAAACATGACATGAAAGAAAAAAGAAAATTGCGAAAAGAACACGAAACAGTCATAATGATAAGAAGATGGACACATGTAACTGAAGAAATGCGAGGTCATGTAGAAGAGCGTAGTCATAGCCTAAGACATGCCAAACAAGAAAATACTGCCACGCCATTTGAACTACTTTCCAAAAAACAAAGAAAAGAAAACGAAAGAGAAAGAGAAAGAAAATCAAAGAGAAGAAAAGATACTGAGGTTGGATTGCCCATAGGCCCTCTGGCGACAGCAGCAGTAACAAAAAAGACTCACAAGAATGATGATAAGAGATGGGGAGAAAGCAGAAAGAGAGATGAAGGATGAAGGATGGAGAAAAAAAGAAAAGAAAGCAGAATAAAAAAAGATGTGCAATTGGCAAAAAACACCACAGACACGCGAAAAAAGCCCCCAAAGATTCCGAGATAACAAGATAAACCGGCTACACAAACACCAGTCTCATAAGATTTCGACATGCTCCATTTCCTCAATTCCGTTGCGGTCCAAAATCCGCCTCCACAACCTTTCCCTTTTTCCCTTTAACCGTAAACTCCGCAAACAATGCGATATGGTCACTTGGGAAGTGATAGTTGGGGAACCCGGGCACTCGGCGGAGATACTCCTTGTCCACCTCTCCAAGTAGCGCCGACACGTGAAGCGTGTTCGACGTATACCAAATGTAATCCAGAATGGCCTTGAAATCGGGCGTGTAATTCGTAAAGCTCAACTCACCAATCGAGCCGTAGGCAGACTTCAACTTGAAAGGATGGGTCATACCCACCCGGCTGAGATTGCCGTAAAGACGTTTCTCCAGATCCGGGTGTTCTTCCGACAGCCCTCCGTGCGAAACAAGATTGTACGCAGCGGAGCCGGGTGAAGAGTTAAAGTCACCACACATGAAGAGCGGAATCTGTTCGCCGCTGGAGTATTCCACTGACGGAGCGGGTTCCGGTGGAGTGGCAGCCTCCTCCCCTTCCGCCTCGGAGAATCGGAAGGCAGCTTTGTCGGTGCATGCCGGCCACTTCGAGTACGTGTCGGAGAGCTTCGTGAGTTCCTCCATCAAGATGGCGGTCTGAATCAACTTGACATCCTTGAAGGCCGGATCCCAGTAAAGATGGGCATTGACGATGATGAAGCGGGAGCCCGTCAGTCGATTTTCCAAGAACAACACAACCGCAATGTGATCCTTCTGCCAGAGTCGGTTATAGATGTCATCCTGCCCTTTAGCGTCGGGTCGCCGTACAGCCGTTTGTCCGAAATTGATCATCTGCTTATCCAAAAGGATAAATTTGCTTCCCTTGAAAAATGTGGCACATCCATCGACCGACTTTGCTTCCTCTTCCTGCATTCCCATGGCTCGTCCTCGAGGCCAATACACGCCCTTATAATCGTTATACGCCAACTGCTCCCTGAAAAAGCCATTGTAACTGCCTTGGTCGACTTCTTGCAGGCAAACGATGTCCGAATCGTGTGACCTTAACTCGCTCAGGATAAGCTCCCTTCGGAACTCCCACGACAAAACACGAGACGGGGTATAGCCAAAATGGGACTGCGTCGCAGAGGAATCGCATAGGGCGTTGAGAGAGAGAACGGTGACTTTCTCTGTCGGATTGTTGGAGGAGTTGGCGGTCTCGTCGAGAATCACCCAGTCTCTGTCCGGAGGCGGGAGGTGAACTGTAGGCCCCACGTTAGCATTGTGGGGTGGAAATGAGTACATCTATCGATAAGCAAAACGAACCTGGCATTTCCTCTCTCAGATACTTGATCAAAGCCTTCGTACCCTCTTTCACAACCTGAGACTTCAGGACGTCGTTCAAGGGGTTACCTTCGATGCCCAGCGTATCCAGCCGGTAGAGATAGCCCATTTCGTACGGGAGCGTGCGAATGTGGTTGTCAAACAGAAGCAGCTTCTTCAGACTTGTCAGCATCCCAATCTCCTCGGGTAACTCGGTAAGATCATTGTGGGACAGATCCAAGTGCTCTAGTTTGCGCAGCTTTCCGATTGTCGAGGGAAGCACTTTCAGTTTATTGTGACCCAGGTACAGCTTCTCCAGGAAATCGTAACTGAACAGAGATGTAGACAGCGCACGCAATCCTTGCCCGCCAAAGTCGAGGGCACGCCAGCCCTGCTTCGGCGCCGACTTGGTCTTGGCCACCCCATTCCGGCCGTCGGCTCCGTTTTCCTGGGTTTCGGGTTGACTGGGGGCGATCTGAATGCCCTTTGCTTGCTGAGCGACCGCCCGAGCGTAGTAGTGCGGGGAGTTAGCCTGGCGGGACTCGGCAGCCAGCTGGAGCTGCTGCTGCCAGTGTTCGTTCATGGACTCATCGATATCGTCGTCAATGTTAGCGTGGGCCCCATTCTGGAGGTGGCCCGGGGTGAAATGTGGCGTAGCGGCAGCCAATGCCCCGCTGGAGAAGTTGTGCTGGTGATTGATGTTGTGGGAAGCTTGGTTGTGGTGCGTGTGGTGATGGGCTTGCTGAGCGGGGTGTGGATGGTGGCTCTGCGACTGGAACTTGGGAATCTGCATGCCAAACCGCTGGTGGGCCTGGCCGCCGTTCATCATCACATGCTGCCCTTGGTGAGTCTGCGTGTACATGGTGAAGGGGTTGAGGGCCGCCGCCTGTCCAATAGGGGGGGATCGAGAAGGAGAGGGGGCGTCCTGGTTGAATTTTAGTCTCCCAGTTGGAGAGTTGGTTCCGTTCCGAACTAGGTGCCGTTGGTGAGGTTGTTGCGCTTGGAAGAAGAACTGCCCGGCCCCAGGCTGCTGGAACCTGTAGGTACCATCTGCCATTTAACGTGGCAGACGAGACCGTGACTTGATGATTTGGCGAGGGGAGTCGGAGCCGGCGGAGGTGTGGGATGTCGGGCTCAGAGTGGTGGCAGGCGAGAGAGGAGTCGGGGATCGGATACGTTCTCTCCTTCTCTTCAACATGGGGTCCTGAGACGGAACCACCCTGGATGTGAGGCTTTCCCCGATACCACGGCAGCTGTCGACTGGGATAAACACGGGGCTGGATTGACCTCGGTGGTAGTCAAAGAGCCGGAGCGGAGGGGCGATCGGTGGTCGAACGATAGGGGCCGGCGTCGGACGAACGAGTCACAACAGCGGGCGACAGCGATCTGGCGAGAGACCGGCACGGGAGGTTAGAAGAAGAGCCGTTGAGAATTGATACCAGGCAGGCAGGAGAGACGCACAGAGAGGCTTTACAAAGGAGGCAGCAGAGAGGCCGGCGGCTGGTCGAGACGAAGGACTTGTCGCCTTGACGCTGTCGAAGTGGTTTGCATCGAAGGCGGGAGTCGCTCGGTCACGTGAGGTGGCATCCGCCCGCGTGATTCGCCGCCGATGACAAGCGCCAAGACCGGCTTCGAGTCGCTTTCATCGCGAATGCCTCTGAACTCCTCCGTGGGTTGGCCTGCCTGCGTCCCCTCCCTGGCCCGGATTGACAGGTCACCCTGATCCCTGGTGCCGACTATTGATTCAGCGCCCTTCCCTATGCCTCCCTCTTTCCACCCATTCGGACATCGCTCCCTCGAACGAGTACGAACGTGCCGGTGACAGGGGCTACGTAACTATCCCATGCCTCCTGGGTTCCATAATAGTAACTCATATAAGCTACGTTACGGGGTGGAACGGAGGCTCCTTGCATGTCCCTGCATAGTTGAACGATCACAGACAGGGTTTGCGTCAACAAACTAGGACTGCCGCAAATGATCCTGTGGCCATAATTGAAATGCTAGCAGGAGAGCAGGAGAACTAGCACCGACCTTGGCTTGGAGAACAATATATTTACATGTGGGGTAATAAGGGATCATGCCCGCAATAGAGCCTCCGAAAATAACTAGTATTTGATCCTCCATACTAGGTGGGTAGGTAGCAGAAGTATATTCACAGTCTATTTCGATAGATCATACTTGGGCGTGCTCTACCGATCGGGGCTACAGGGTTCTTTCTGCTACGGCGCTACCGAACCAATGGGTCCCGGCGATTGTGACAAGGTATGACCTGGATTTAGGGAAGGGGTTCAATTCCAATCTCCTCGATACTCCGTAAATAGTCAGGGGCTTGGGGGACCCCAAAGGACCACCGTATGAATTGCTTCCTCCCATGTATATCCACAGGCTGTATACCCCGTCAGATGAACCGGACGAGTGAACGCAATCGAAAGATGAATAATTCGGCAGGTGCCAAACCAAGGATCTTAGGTGCGCGGCCAAGAAAAGGAGAGCGACGGATTCCACGGGGTCGTGGTACGGGGTCGATCTGTGCTTTCAGGGTCCAGCCGACAAGACGGTATATCTACTGTTCAGTCAGAGATAAAATCTTGGATGGGAGATGATAGAGATCGCTCGCCACGTGACAATGCAATCAACGGCCTGAGACCAGCAATCCCAGAGACCCTGCCGAGACTCGTGAAACTTCATCTGGCTTACTCCGTACTCTTAAGGAACCGACGAGGTCGAAGCGCACCCGTAATGATCCTGGCCTCAGGCCAACCGGCGCACCCAGCACGTGCCCGGCAACCGGACCGCCACCCGAGATGGATTCCTGAAAACGCAGGCGGCGGGAATTGCAATTTCCATGGCTCAGGAGACTCGCCGCCTGTCATGATGTCAGCACTCTCAAGCTGGACTTTCGATGGACACTAATTCAAATCCAGATCCATCGCCTCATTTATTAATTATTTCCATTGTTCACCCTGGTTCAATTGTTCCCCCCTTCGCCCTCGATCTAAAGTCTCCGGTCAACGATAGCCCGGCCGCTATCAAAGTCTGTACCTACGTTAGCCTGGCCAACCGGGACCGTTGGTTGGGCCTTGGGTCGCCATAATTTTCATCCTGGGCAGAACGAGCGATCGGAATAGGTAACCCGTCCGCGCTGCTGGGTTCCACTCTTCGGCAACGCCCTTGGACGGCTTTGGGGCAATTTTTCTGGTCCTTGGGGACCTGCGCTGGCCCTCAAATCCCGACCTCAGGTAGCCAGACTGCCAGTACACTGGGAACTGGAAACTTAAACAGGCGGGAAAAAAAAAGAAGAAGAAAAATCCAGCAAAACGTTGGCGTCGTATTCGGTGCAACACCCGCCATGCGAAACCGTCAGGATACTAGTCCTCGTTCTTGGGGACCAGTCTAGGGCTAGGGAGCTGAAACAACCTCAGATAAAGGCTTGTGTTCGAGTCTCGCTTTTCTCCGCCTGTAAAATAGACAGTCCTAGTCCGTCGGAGTCGCGGCAGTCACGGAGTATATGTACGTATTATGTAGGTACCTAGTATGTATGCACCCTGCAGAGGACTTTGCAGGCTGTCGTCAGTGCTGGAGGCCAGGTTGTACGGCGTAAACTTTTCAGGGCTGAAATCCGTGGCGACTGTTGGCTTATTTCGCAGGATCCCATCCCCGAAGTCGAGGTGTAATAATGAGGGTAGTGTCGACGGTGGAGTTGGTGGTCTAGGGGGGACTTGGCCAAGGTTCCTGTCACGATATCCGTTTTTTTTTTTTTTTTTTTTTTTTTTTTGCCCCCTCCCTCGTCCATTATTCAATTCATTCCATTCCCTGCATGGGTCAAGTCTCTCTCATCCACAAGTGTCCAGAACGAACTTGTTTCCTTCGGCCACCCTCCCCACAACTCTAATTTTCTCTTCTTGATTTTACGGCCGTCCTTTCTGAGTTTTTGGGTCATGCCTCTACAATGCTCATATTAATCTAATCTTTTTCGCCCGCTCCCCGATACCCCTCGACACCCGCCTACACTTGGTTTCGTCTCCCCCCCTTCTTGAACCCGTGTTGCACGAGAATGCGTCTCAACCATTGCTTGCTGAACCACTCGAACACTTGATCGATGAAAACGGTGATCGTGTTTCGGTCATGGACATGATGTCGGCCAGCACTGCGGCGTTCGCTGCACCGGCAGCCACCTCCGGCTCCGACCTGCATTCTACCACCAGCTCGACTGCCCCTACCTGGGGGGCCGCGACGTCCACCTCATCCCTTACCTCCCTCCACGACTACTCCAACTACCCTCTCATCCGTCAGGGCGATCGCACGTACCTCCGAGACCCCGACAGTATATATCCCTTGCCATGCGATCTGCCCGAACTCCATCGTCAGACCTTGCGCTCCCTGATGCTGATGCGCGTCTTTGGCGGTCCCTTTTGCACTCCCTACCCGGCAGACGGGCCTCCAAAGCGCATTCTGGAGATTGCCTGCGGCTCGGGTCTATGGTCCAGTCTCTGTCATGACTACTTTGCCCGGCGCGGCCATCGTAGTGTCTCCTTCCACGGGCTGGACTTGGTTTCCGTTGCGCCCGATCTGCGCAAACAGGGCGTAAACTGGCAGTTCAAGCGACATGACTTACGCAAACCCTGTTTGCCCTTTCCCGACGGGTACTTCGATTTTGTCTTCATCAAAGACGCGGGAATGTGTCCTTCCAGTCCGGCCCAGCAGGCGTCTGGCTTAAGCGAGCCGTTGCGCGTTCTGAAATCGGGCGGAATCCTGGAAGTTTGGGACTCCGATTGGGTGTTCCGATCGTTGCTTCCCAATCCTGCGCCCGCTCGCAAATTGGCCTCGAGAGAACAGGAAATCGCGGATGCGACCGCGACGTACACTTTTTCGTCCGCGACTCCCTTTACGAAAGTCCAGAACAAATTTCTGCAGGATTACAATTCCTGGGTCGAGAAGGCCTTTGACCGTCGCAAACTTACTGCGCTGCCGTGTGCGACCATCGGCCTATCATTCAACTCCGAGATCGACGTGCTAGAAAACATTGACAGCCGTCGCATTGCGATCCCGCTGGGCGAGCTGCGGTGGGAACGAGAAGGACAAGGCAAGGGCACGCGCAAACAGCTGACCGCGGACCAGCTATCCATCCGACGCACGGCGCTTTTGACGGTGATCCAAATGATCGAAGGCATGGAGCCCATGCTGATGGAGGCCAGCGGGAAGAGTAGAGACGAATGGGACCGATGGTGGACCGCCATGATGGCAGATGTGTTCCAGAAAGGGGGCCTTGCCAACGGAGAATGCCTGGAAGTGAGCGCCTGGTGGGGTCGAAAGAAATGAAAGCCATCCAGCTAGGACAGAATTTTGAACATTGCTCGAAAAAAAATCGATTTTTTCGCGTGGACGAGGAAAAGGAAAGCAAACTGCATAATAAGTGCAGGGCCAGTGACCATTGCTCAGTTCATATTGGTGATACCCCAACTTTATTTTTTTCTTTTTTCGTTTCTCTTCTTTTTGGTCTTTTCACATGTATATTCTTCATTGGTTCATTATTATTTCTTGTTATGTCAACGCTTGATGCCCAACAGCATAACTGGCCCTATCTGTTTTCATAGCGCTGTTTCAACGTGCGATATCGCTTTAAATAATACCTGGTTGCTTTTTGTTAGTACCGTGGCTCAGGAAATGATATGGTCTTGGATGACAGCTGCATGGTAGATGATATGACGGATAATAGAATTAGATTTTCATCCTGTCATGCTCTCCAAACCAACGCAGTGCATGTGTGGATAGTAGGCATGTTTTTAATTGGGTCGCATCCAGCAGGTTGTTGAAACAAACAGACCCAAAACAAGAACAGAGACAAAACTTACAATGCCTCAACTTCTGTAGCGCAAAGGGAGTCAGCCACGATTCCTCTTGGTTTTGAATATGACGAAACAAAGGCCAGTGACGGAGTAGATCCAACATACCCTTCTTGACAAACTCCGCCCTCGCTATCCCCTTCCGTATCTGCTCCTCGTCATCCAGATGCGACTGGGACGCAAATGCCCGGTGCAGTCGGTCCCTGAAATAACCGTATCCAAGGGGGTAGTTACGCCCGAGGAAAAGAAGCTCTAACATAGAGGATCAGTTTCAATTTCATTTTTGTTTGTGCTCTACTGTAGCTCCAGAATCGGGTGCCGGCATTCCGGCGGGCCAGCCGGTCGAAAGACATGCAGGCACTCACCTTTGTAGATGTTGATTACCTGCCGACGCAGCTCGAGGTTCGTCATGTTCGATCCATGCGGGGGGGTCCTCGTGAGAGATGTAGGAAGACAGGAAGTTGGGGAAGCGGAGAGACGAGAGGTTGAGACTTGGCCCGGAGATAATTCTCGGTGACGTCTTCGCTTGTTTGATGCCAAGAATAGAAACCCAGCCGGACGGCCATTGTTTGCTTCTCGCGTTTGCTGGCTTTGGCATGGTTGGTTCTTCTTCTGTTAAATATGGGGGTTATTACTGCAATTGACCACTAGCTGGTGCTTGAGTCCTTGAGAGAATGATGGTTCTACATAATAAATGTGTTTACGAAGTACACAGCTCGGCTTCTAGATTGCATATAGTTGTGACTATGCAGCGCAGGAGACCTAGCAGTTCAACACATTAGCCTGCATTTCCCGGGGATTGAATGGCTAATATTTGTTTCTATGAAGTGTACTGTCATATTTTAATACAATCCTACAGTGAACCGGAGTAGGCATTTTCGCTTCCAACCCCGAGTGACACTTGAAGCGCGCCCTGCGGAGAGCTCGAGTGGGGTTGAGTAACCGACGGGGAAAAGGCCGAGGCTAGGCGCAATGGGGTAGACCGCGAATTGCTTCAAGGACCAGCCCAGCCCCTTGTCAACACAACTACACTCCACGCAACGACAATGATAACGATGAGCACCTTACCCAGGCAGCGCCTAACTATCCTTCCCTTTCAAGGCTCAATTCGCCTTACCCGCTTCCTATCGACCTCCCCTGTCCTCCAAGATGCCCGTCACTCCGATCCGAAGACACCGCGGAAACCCCACGACATCGATCCCCGGTGGCTGACTACAACCAAGCGACGAATTGGGAAATGTATGATGTTTGGGCTGAAGCCGCTGCAGATCCAGGAAGCAGGGAATATACTAGAACAAATCGCGAGGGATTGGCGGGAGTTAATTGCCGGCAGCGAGGGTTATCTGACCGATGCGACGCGGAGGGGGTTGTTCAGACAAAATGTCGCTTGGGGGGAGATGGTAGGGCGCATCAGATATTTCCTTGTTAGATTAATAAGCGCTAATATGGGGAATATCGTGTTTGGATATAGGATACTATGGTAAGGACGGGCAAATCGACCCCCTGTGTTCGTTTGGTCAATGGACTAACATCTGAATAGGGTACATGCGCCCCCTTTCTTCTGACTTCTGAATTCCAGCTCCTGAACGAACCCATTTGGTCTAGACGACTCCGTTGACCTATTCTAGGCCATGTAAACAATGTCACCTATGTCCGATATGCCGAAACGGCGCGAGTATACTTCACCCGCAACTACGCGCTCCACATTGATCCTGCCCACAAGAAGGAGTGGATGAACCTCGTCAGCTCACGCGGGATCGGGCTCATCCTGCGTAGTATCAAAATCGACTACAAATTTGTATGCTTGCCCGCATGATCATACGCCCGGCTACATCCAACGATGCTTGCTAACTGGCCATCTCTTGCCCTAGCCCATGACCTATCCCGACCAGGTAACGGTCTACCATAAACTGGCGCATGACCCCGAATCACCGCATTCCGCTCAGCATGCGTTCTTCCTGCAAGCCATCATTCTCTCGGAGTCTCGCCAGCGACCCGCTGCTCGGATCCATGAGGACATAGTCACGTACGATTATAAGCTGGGGAAGAAGACAGCGTTGCCGCCGTTCTTGATGGAGCAGTTCAAGTCCACGTGGGAACTTCAAGAGCAGGCTAAGAAGTTCTGGCGAGAACGCATACTAGAAATCGAGGATCGGGTTCGGACGCTGGAAGTCGAAAGCTGGGATAGGGAGGACGCTGTGGAGGATACGGGGTCGGCGAAGCAATAGAGAGAACAAGGCTTGGTTGGTGGCTTGTTATCAGGTGGGTTTATACTTGATAGGTATGCACAGACTTGAGCGATCTTATTTTCTCGACGTCTTTATATCATATGATCACTCTTCATGACAATATGCACCCCTATTGTCCATCCCTTGGTAAACGGCCGCGTCTATCTTGATCATGAGGAACACCTTCCCCGGTCACACACCCCACAGATGATCATGTATTCTATAGAGTGCCTGCTCTCTCTCCCTCCCTTACATCATTCAAAATGTACGCAAGGAGAACGACTATGCATGTTCTCCAAACTTAAGATAATCAAATCACCGTTCTCAACTTTGTTGAATGCAGTGTGACCTACGGAGTCCTGTGTGTCGGTAAGGTGTCGCCCATCGTGCCCTTGCATTGAAGCAATTATACCGTTGGAAGGGATTGAAGGGTTCCATTCATCATTATGTTTAGCATGGAATATTTCAACAGATTCAGCAATTTCGTAAATGAGGGGTACAGGCGGGAACGAAACTCCTAGGAACCTCTAAAGATGCAGTGCCAGGATATACATCCTGGACGCTATGGGCCTGAGGCGGTCCGTCGTGGAAACTACAAAACATATACCCAGCACTACATCCTCCATCATAGGTACTCCGTGGTAGGTAGCAGGACCCTACACACCGAAGTCCAGCAGAATGATATACCCCCAGAAACATACCCGATCTCGTCCACGTTGGGCTGATCTCATTATCACGTCCGGAGGATGTTCCAACTGTGGCGGTCTTCCCTCCGAGCCAAGAAAAGCTTGCTCGCCAAGTGGCCCTCGTCAGGCCATCGGTATTGGACGAGCAAAAAGGCATCGCTCCCAATCGCTACCCTGCGATGCAGATCTCGCCCGGGTCTAAGAGGCCCGGTGGCTGCGCGGGCGGGATTCTCGTTGGGTAATAGAAAATCGTAATCGATTTGGCGAAGCAACGGTGAGAGGTAATGGAATTGGGTAAGGGGAAATCTCTTCCTTATGACTCACAGAGTTTGAAGATCTTAAGGACTGGGATGCTTCAATGTGTTGTACAATATGATTGTTCCAGGGGGGCCGAGGACCGTCGGCTGTGTTACCTAGTAGAACGTAGCAAATAGCAATAACCAGGTACTTGATACTTATATCATATATAGTTATACGACGTATAATAGTTCCGTCCGGACCGTCCAAGCTCTGGTGGGCGGGTTGAACCGTTGAAAAGCCAGCTCCAAGGAGCCTAGCAAAATAAACAGGTCAAGCATCAGAGACTTCACGGGGAGAGGACCAGGTCCAGTCCTGCCTTCAGAATTTTAAGACTCCATAATTCCCACCGGACCCCGTCTGGAAGCCGAGGAAGACCCTTCTAGCCCGTGCCCGTCGCCTGATTGGCCCGCGAGAGTACCTGCCCAGGCGATTTCTGGTGCAGATATTTCTTAGTCTGATGAAACATTATATTTAGTACAGGCTGAATCAAGCAAACTCCGTAGTCCATATTCACGCAGGTAAGTTGGTGGCACGGATGTTCGTCCAGCAGCGTCTCGCAATCAGGCATCAACCACCCTGTGCCAAGCGGACCTAGTATCCCAGCGTGAGTCGGAACCAGGGTTCGTTGGTCCTTCGCAAAGTAACCTGAGCGAAATGATCGACCGTTTAAAAATCTAGTGCCGAAAGTCAAAACCAGAGCGACGAAAAAAAAAAAAAAAGAAAAAATACTTGCTAGGGGCTGGGTTAATCGGGAGCGCCATCCGTGGATCCGCCCAGTTAGTCGCCATCCTTGCCAGGCAGCGTCAGTCTGCAGTCGTCAGCCACTCGACCACTTCTGCCAGTACATCTCCTGCTCCTCCATACGAAGCAGATCAATGAGCGGTCGACGCATAGCAAAGCCACTATCATCTGACAAAGAATTGCGGGGCATCGCCAGCTCGCCCAGGTCGACCACCGCAGCGTCTTCCTTCGTTCCCACGAGTCGCCCAATTAAGGGTGGAAATGGTAGATCGTCATTGCCTTGGTTCTCAGCCTAGTGCACCCAAGGCTGGCGAACAAACAATCATTCGTTTTCCCTCCATCTGACATGCTGCAGGCGCGGCTCGTAACAACGCCATCATTGTGCCAGATTGACCTGGACTGACAGGGAGAGCCTTCTTTCTTTTCTTTTCGCACCGACGGTGAGGAAGGTACGGAGAAAGAATGATGGAGGGACAGCGATGATGACGATGACGATGCTATAGTGGAGACTCCCCGACCGTAAGGTAAGATACCCCGTCAGAGCTGTATCTTACATACCATACCGTACGTAATATCTTACGGGCATTCTTCGTGAAATCGAGCTTGCAGTCACAAACAACCGTTTCCCCCAGGCTGCTGGAATGAAGATCCAAGGGGGTATCTTATCTCGACTGCTCTGTCATCTCTTTCATTGGCTGGGCATTTCCATCCCTTGGCTGTCTACTTCCTCACGGAGTACCTAGGTCCTCTCTTCTTGAGCAAGTAATTGAGGAGGCATCCAAGCCGAAGTCGCGTTATGCCTCTCCAGCCTCGACCCTGGGAATGGATCTCAATCATCGGTCCCAAATTCAAGCCAAAATTGACTGAACCCTAATAACGGCGGGAGAAGCCGCGCTCCACGAATCATCCCTGTCCATGCAACGACAGTCGGGCATCTTCTCCAGTCTGAATCCTCCGTCGGCCCATACTGCAAGTTAGCCGAGCATGTGAACCCCGGCGTATAATGGCTGGGATATGGACCTTCCCGGCTTCATCTCTTTCTATCTCTCTATCTTCCTGATTCTCTAATGTCCCGTCTCTCGATCGGTCTAACAGATTGTCAGCCATCTCGACCATATCTCTGGACCCACCCATCATGACTCGATGATCCAAGCTACCAAGCCGCACGACTAATCCGCTATGCCACCATAACCTTTATCAGAATAAGGCTACCCGTGACACCTCCCCAACTGATTGTCGCAATTCTCTCTGGGATTAGAACAAACCCCGCAGAGACGGCCCATGAAGGACGAGATCGTCGGATCGTCCGTCCTAGATTGGCTCTAAATCACCTAAGACGCTGGATAGAACACCCCCAGGCATCAGGTGGACAGATTAGAGTGAAAACAGCCTAGAAGGTGTGCGAGAGAGGGGAGAGAGGGGCAACGATGGAGATAACAAAAGAGATTTTGATGATTGCTTGGCCTATCAAGGGCTGTACACGTAGCATTGACTAACCCATGTGTCCTAGCCCAGCGACCATCCGAGCATCACACTCAGCGAGACGGATACGTGAGGGTGGCAGGGGCCCTAGTTGATACTGATAGTAGATTGACAATTGGAAGGGAATCACGATATAATGCTTTATGCCACCGACATATGGGCACGAGGTCACGATGACATACGATTGATGGAATATCATCGAGACTAGCGGGATGAGTTTTGGTCATGTTTTACCCATGCACTTGCAGCTGCGTTGTCGGACGATCAACTTTGCTGTGCAGAAAGACGCATGGCGTAAGCTCCCGTCCATATTGTCCGGCGATGGAGTCGATACCCGAAGTGCTGCTAGGTGTGGTATATACTGCCCTGGGTAGATAGCTACCTCCAGCGATACCCCCATAAAAGGTGGTACCTGGTACCTACGGAATACTCCCGTCGGGAGTAAGTAGAAAATGCTATAGATCACATTTCAGATAAACAAGGCGCATGATAGGTGACATTGAAACAAGGAAGTACCTGGGTAGGATCAAATACGGAGGCGTCCCCTTCCACATCCATTATCCACTCTTGAATCACCGGCGTCCCTGGGCTGGTCCAGTCTCAATAATCGATCTGTCCAAAAATAAACCGTCCCCGGCCAACCGGAATCGGGCGTTTGGCATGTTCTGCGCGTAACTTACCGTCCGCCCAGACGTCCATACATACGAATACGAACGCAGCCTGAGGCCGCCATCGCAGCCTGGCAGCCTGAAGGGAGTTTTCCGCCCCGAAATGAATAAACTGATTTTCGAAGAATTCGATCCCAAGACAAGCCGACCAAACCTCATTCGATTTCCCTCTTTTTCCTCCCCGCCACACCCTCTCGCTCTCTTTGCCGCATCTTCAATCCCCCGGTCTCTTTTTTTTTTCCCCTTCCTTCCTTTTTTTTTTTTTTTTTTTCTTTTTCCTTTTCGTTACTTGCCTTTTTGGTTATTTTGCTTTACCCATTTTCCTCTCTTCCGCCTTTAGACCCCTCCTGTCATTCCTTTTCCCTTCCACACACTTTTCTTAGATCATCCTTTTGCTCTCCTCTCTTGCCTATCATCGCCTTCCCATTCTCCCACCCCCCTCTCCTCCGCCTCCCTCCGACCCCCTCCTTAACCTTTTTTCTTTTCTTTTTCTGACGCTGTCTCCGTCTTCACTTTCCCGCCTGGTCCAAGTCCTTGGCTACCCTCCGCCAAGCTGACTCGGACCTGGGTGATAGGCTCCCTTGTCCATGCCACGTTCATCGGCTACGGCTAGGAAGAGTCACAGCAATCGGCATGAGAACGGCGTCGTCGCCTCCGGAAAGAAAGTGAACAAGCAGAAATCCAATGGGCATCTAAACGGCAACGCTACCGGTGGCTCTGCATCCAGCTCTGGCCCTTCCTCCCAAGTCGACTGGCCCGCGTCTCGTTCCTCCAGCGACTCGGCGATCACTACCACGGTAGCGGCGGCATCCAAAGCCAACGGAACGACCGATTGCTCGAAGACGGACGGGACCGGACGAGGTCAGCTGAATGGATACGCCAAGGGCAACGCGGACATGTCGTATGGGCAGACAAACGGTGCGGTGCCGCAGAATGGCGGGCTCGCAGGGCAAGGGTCGCGACGCGCGGAAAAGTCGGTGCCGGGTTCCAAGAGGTCCAACTCGACTGCGTCCATCAATCCCCTGCAGCTGGCGTCGACCATCCTCAAGTCGTGTCCCATGTACGACACCATCGCCATTCTCATCTTCCTCCTCCAGCTGCCGCCCATGGTGCTCACCCTCGTTCAATTCCTGTTCGCTTCCTTGACCTTCATGCCTCCCGGTGGCGCCTCGGCCGGCTCCTTGTCGTCCAACTTTGATATCTTTCAGGGTCCGGCCGGTACGCCCTCTCTCGGGACAATGATTGCGATGGATGGGTTTTTCTTGCTTTTTTGGGGCCTGTTCATGTGGTCCTGGGCGCAGAATTTTGCCCTCGACTTGGCCCATGTCCAGGTGGCCATCACGCTCGGAGGAGGAGGTTCTGGAAAGAATGGAGGAGTGAATGCTATTTGTGTTGGCATTGTTCTTATTTTGCATCTGATTCGCAGTAAAGGTATACAGGATTTTGTGCTGGGTCACCTGCTCTCCGCCAAAATCATCAGTCCCGATCTACTATCGCAGTATTCCCATCTTATGCCCCCGGAGTTTCGGCGCACCGATACGCAGTCGTCTCCCAGCTGGATACGGAGTTTGCTTGCCGTCCATATTCTGGCGCAAGCCGGCACCGCTATGGCAAGACGCTCGATGGCCAAGAACCGTTCTCCCGCCCCCTCTCGAACCGGCAAACGTGTCGATACCGAGGCCTCTGCCGGCTCGCAGACAATCGATTCGGCATTCGAGTCGGGGGCGAGCATGTCTTCCTATATCGGTGCCGACGGGCAACTCGTGACTCCGGCAACGAACAAGGATGGTAGGGATCGATTGATTTCGGCAAAGAAACGCAGGCGACAGGCAAACCAGGTTCGGAGTCGCCAGCCCTTCTGGGCGGCACTTGCGAGTACAAAGGTAACGGTTATGAGAGAATACGAACACTCTAGGGCCTTGTCCAAGAATGCCCGCGGTCTTACAATGACCGAGGACGATCTACAGGGCGTTTCCCTGGACGACGGACTCGTGTGGATTACGGAGGTCGACAGTTCTACGATCAAGTTCGCGGCGGGCGATTTTGCCTCCCTGGAAGACTCCGGCGCTTCCGGGGCGTGCGAAGCTGGACGGCTTGGGGATGAGGAGATGGAACCGTTTTACGTTTGTGTCAACGGCGCTCTTTGGGCCACTGTCACGATCTGTAAAGTCCAGGATGCGTCGAAGGGGTCTAGTGCAGTGCATTGGCGGGGTGAGGTCTCCGGCCTCGCGCCCAATTGTGCCTACACTTGCTCCTTCGCGCGAAGCGATACGGACGAAGAGATCTGTGTCATGAGCGTTAAGACTCCCGTCGCCAATGACGCAGAACAAGGTAAGTTGAATATGACCGCCCCCTCGCATTGAGACCAAGGAACATGTCTGATCTTTGGACGCAAGTAGTTTCATCGGTCTCCACCCCGCCGCAGCCATCCTATCGACCCTCGTCTCCCACCACGACGCTGAAGAATTCCATCGTCAATGCCGAGTCCAAACTGAACGAAAAGCGTGCTCGGTTAAGAAAGGCCAAAAACGACCATAAATTGGTCATTTCCAAGATCAAGAAAGAGCTGGACAACTACAACCATCGACTTCAAAGCGGAACGGATGAGAATCGGCAGAAACAGCGCTCGCTGCAACTGGAAAGGAACATCAAGCAAACGGAAGAGGCGACTGCTGCCCTGGATGGTCAATTGGACACTTTGGAGAATATTCCTGAGGAGGAGTATGAGGAATGGAAGGCACAGAAGGCCAAATACGAGCACGAGCTTGAGCTTCTGAAGCAGGCGAAGGAGGATCTGGTTACCGCGCGATCCACCGTCGCTCGTGATGTGTCTGCGCTGGAGTCCGATTTGAATTCTACGATCCAGCGACGGGAACGTCTCCAGGGTCGTCGCACTCGTGTCAACGAACAGTACGAGCGCATCGTCTCAGCCAATGCACAGGGTCTCAACGAGAGGGAGCGCCGCGCGGCGGAGCAGTTCGCCCGAGAACAGGACCAGGCGAAGCTGGAGGCCAACTTCAACGAGCAGTTCACGAGTATCACCCAGTCTGTGCAGGAATACCAGCTGCGCACCAACCAGCTCTGGCAGCAATCGGCGACCATTGAGCAAGCCATCCAGCAACAGCAGCAGCAGATGCTCATGGACTCGGCCCCGCTCACTCCTGAGGGCAACTTGCCAGGCACCAATCCGCTCGGCGAGGCGACCAGCCTGTCCTCGGTGGCTCCCCTGACGACCACGGCTCCCCACACTCGATCGCTCCTTGGGCTCAGCTTTCCCGCGCTCAAGTCCAGTCCGCTGCAGCACGCGTCGTCTCCTCTGGGCGCTTCCACGTCCCATCCGACCAGCCCGACTCAGGCCCCGTCGTACCTGCAACCCTTTTCGACATCCCCGCTTGGGCACAACGGCAACAACTCCCCCTTCGAATCAGACTATATCTACCGCGACCGCTCGTTCTCCAACCGGTCCGGCAGCAGTCTCTTCGGCTCCGACTTCATGGATTCGAACCGCCGTGCCCCGTTTCAGCTCGACCTGTCCGACATCGCCACCGAGAAGCGGAACAGCTCCGGATCCGAGAGCGCCGGCCCCAATCTAGGCATCCGACCCATCTCGAGTCCCTTCCAGCGGGCAGTGAGCCGTACCAGCGGCAGCGGCAGCGGTAGCGGCGCGAGTGGTAGCGCGGGTGGCAGTCCCAGCTCGACCAGTGGGAGAGGCAACTAGATGATGTCTTCCAGGAAAGCAAAGACAAAAGACGAGGAGAAGAAACGAAAAGAAAAACAAAAAAAAAAGTGTTCGATTGATGCCGGTGGTCTGTATCTTGTAGTAGTTGAGTTGCGTTGTGGTGTGGTTTGATGTTGGCCTTGTCGATTCTCATCATATATGGCGATGGATTCTTGGTTACTGGGGGCCGCGAGGCTTCGTCCTGGTTTTCTTCTTCGCCTGCGATACATACTGCGGTCAATATATTCTTTTTGTCCTTGTAGATTTATCCGTACGGGTTCTTTGTAGCTTCTAGACATGCTCGTAGCCGGGAATGGATCATGACGGATTCTGAAGGGTTTTAATCTTGTTCTTATATTTATCCATATCCTTCCTTGTGTTCTATCTATATACAATCCAACCGACCAGCTCAGGAAAATAGATAAGTAATAAGTAGTGCCCAGCCAGTCCTCTCTATCCCAACCTAATCTATCAAACATCAAATCAACATAATACACGCAGCTCTTCCAGAGCCAGGATGCAAGCCCAGGTAAGTATCATTCAACACAGAATACCCCCAGGACGAAAGAAAAGGGCGACCAAAAGGAAGAATCGATCAAATCTCCTCCCCCATCTTCCAGAAATGCGTATTCGCATACGTCAGACACAGATCATCCGCGGAAGCGGTCTGCGCCTCGGAGCCGCCAGAGCAGCTGGTCGAGGACAGCGCGCGAACGACAGTCCCCACGACAATCGTGTGGTCAGCGACGGTGACATTCTGCGGATGCAGCAGACACTCGAAGATGAAGGGGAAGGCGGGCGGGGAATGCGAGTTCGTCGTCTTCTGCCGGAGTAGCGGGAGCGGTCGAGGCTCGCTGGTCTCTGCTCTGGACGCCCCGGACCCGTCTGTGGAGGTAGTAGGCGTGTGCGGGACGAATTCAAAGTCGCTCTCCCCGCTGACGAGGGACAGGTTGTGGTTTCCGCGCGAGAAGTCCCGCGCCAGAGACGCGGGGGCTGCGTCGGCCGCTAGCAGGTGGATCAGGAAGCGGCCGGAGGACTGCAGGGCGGCGAGGGTCTCGGAGGGGTGGCGCACGTTGAACGAGACGACGGGGTCTGGGTGTAGCGTGACGGTGTTGAAGGAGGAGACGGTCATGCCGCGGAAGGCGCGCGGGGAGTTGGGCCCGGAGGGGTCGGTGGAGGTGATGATGGCCACAGGGTAGGGGACGCGGCGCATGAGAAGGCGGACTTGATCGGGGAGGGAGAGAGAAGGGGGTTCGGTGTTTGCGGAGGGCTGGTTATTGCCATTGCTGTGGCGGCTGCTGCTGAAGCATCTGGTGGATGTGCGGGAGCCGGTGACGTCGGAGAAGACGGTTCGGCGGAGGGAACATCGCGGGAGATGGCAGGAGAATTGGGTGGCGGAGGTATATGTACATCGAAAACCTGCACTATATATGAGCATCATATCCTATCAAACAGGTGCTTCAGGAAGATACATACCTGACGGGTCCGCAATCCGGCCTGCAAGTCGCGGCGAAGGGAGGAGTTTCATAGCGCAGAGCCGGGGAAGAGCTGCAAGGCTCAAGGAACGACAGGACGAGCAACGAGGAAAGAATCACACAAAAAGAAAGTCGGTCGGATCGGTCCGGCAGTCACCATCCTGGGATTCTCGGAGGAGGGCGTCAATTGCAGACCATTCTGGCCAGAAATGGGTTTTTTCTCGATGAAGCCGTTTCGATAATTCGACGAAGGAAATGCCGGTGCTGACTAAAGCCCGCTACGACCAAATTTCTCCGCCGAAAAGAAGCCCTGCGGTTTGCATCCGACCAGCAGCTGTCCTGCCATTGCCAATTCCTCTCCTTCTTGCCCAGCCTCGCTTCTACATCTGTCCTCCCCTCGCGAGAAGCGGCTCTCCCGCCAAAGAAACAGAAACATACAAAATGTCCCTCGCATCCTCCCTCCTCCGCACTGGAGGCACCACCGCCCGATTGACCAACAGCACGCCCTCCACCACCTTCATCTGCTCGCAATGCCGACACGCGACGCTGCTGCGCCGACCTAAGAACCCCTACACATTCACGCAGCTGATCACGCTATCAGACGGCAGCACGTTCACGCACCGCACCACCTCCCCGGCCCCCGTGTACCGATCCACCCGCGACACGCGCAACTCGCTGCTCTGGAACCCGTCGTCCAGCAAGCTGATGAACGTCGAGGACGACGAGGCCGGGCGGTTGGCCGCTTTCCGAGCCCGGTTCGGTCGCAGCTGGGACGCAAACACCCCCGTCGAGGGCGAGGAGTTGAGCAAAGAGGAGGCCGCGGCGGAGGCGGCCGCGGCGCAGGAAGAGGAGGATAATCTGTTGGATTTGATCAGTTCGTTCGGGCAAGCTCCTGAGGAGCAGGGGGGAAAGAAGAAGAAGGATTAGATGGTGTTGATTGAGTAGGATTTGCATAGGGTTCAGATGAGGGAGTATCCATTGTTATGCATGGGCCTGGATTGATTTCTTGCTGCTCCCGTTGTATTATAGGCTGGGGTTTTCTGTTTTTTTCTTTTCGATTTGTTCTTGTCAAGATATGCCCAATACTACTACTGTACAGATCTCTGAGATACCTATGAAAATGGGTTCGTCGACAGAATATTCATATCAGAACATCACCGTCGAGTCCTACTGCTTACATTGTATGAATCGGGTAAACATTGACAGACGTCAGATTATTCCAGGCTATTGATATCATACTATGCTAAGCAATATTCCGACAGCATGATTGCATTACACACTGGCCATAACTTCGATTAAAAACAAATCGTGCGCCTCACCATGCACTGTATACTGACGGGCATTGTGGTTTGAGCAGGACACGGGAATTGGGAGCAGGGAATGGAGGGCGGGTCGTGGGATGTTCTTTTATACAGGTCGAGAAAAGATTTCACAGCAGAGGCCCAGATACCTAATCTTGTTCCTCTGCTGTGACCGGAGGAGCTGCCTCGGGGTTTCCTTCTGCTGGGAGCTCGACCGGAGCAGATGCAGCCCCGTAGAAAGGAATGCCCTCTTCGCCCGCATCCAGTTGTAAAAGGAATGTTTCCCAAAGCTCGATCAACTGCACGATGTATTAGCAACCGCAGGGGTATCGATCAACAAATCAAGAGCACAACGGCTTACCTCCTTCTGCGCCTCCACGGCACTCTCGAGGAAGGTCTCGACTCCGGACTTGAAATCCTCCACCTTCTCTTTCTCGAACCTCTGCAGCTCGTTGCGCATCAATCGCCCCATGTCTTCGAACAGCAGACGGGCCTGGTGAACCTTCCGTTCCGCATCGGCCACGTCGGCATTGACTTGATTCAGGCGGTCCTGCTGCGTTTTCCCTTGTCGGAGAAGCTTCTCCTGGGTGTTCTTGCGCTTCTGCATCTCCGACTCGGCGGCATGCCAGCTGTGGAACGCCTTCTGTCGCTGCGAGAAAGCAGTTTTGATGCTACCGATCAAGCGGAGATACTCATCGATGGTGATGCCCAGGGTCAGGACGTCTTGTTGCGCCTGGCGCTCATACAGCTCTCGAATGCGCAGCTGAAGAACCGAGAGCCCATCGAGGGGGCTAGACAGGGCAGGAGACAGCTCGACAGAGGCCAACGCCTGAAGTGAAGCCGAAAAGTCTCCGGCGGCTTCTGCCAGTCCCTTCCGTTGGGCAGCCACCGTGTCGATGGCCTTCATCAGAGCCTTGAGTTGGTTTTCCAAGGCATCCAGATAGATCTTACGGTCATGGAACCACTGCAATTCCGGTTAGCATACGGTTGACCATTCCCGCCCCTTGTTCCGAGAAGAGCCTACATCGTCGTGTTCGACAAACTTTCCACCGCCTCCAACACTGATACCAAACGAGCTGAACATGCCCTTGCTCTGACCGAGATCCGGCTCTCTATTCTCCTTGTTCTTCACATCCAGAGTGAAACTTTCACTTTCCAAAAAGATCTTGAGATCTCCATCGTGCTGGAGGATCGGGTGTGCGGCGATCTTGTTCAGCATTCGTTCCAGGGCAGCTCTTCTCGACTCGACAAAGTTGGTGTCAAACCGACCCACCGCCTGCTTCTCAGGAGGAGGAGGAACGACGACGCCGGGGTTGTTATTATGCATTGAGTTGTAGAGCCATAGGAAGTCGCGGTATCGACGGCTGACAGTAAACTCCGGCTGGCGATACGCTTTGGACGTAGTCTTTGGGCCGATGTCAGCGTGGACATGCGTCATTCGGGCGGCACAGTCGCTTACCTTGGTTCTGACCTGATACACAATGTGACTGCTGGTCAAATCGCCGACCTTGTGCGGGTCTCCAACGGTGATATCGAAAGTTGGGTGGGCGGCCTTCTCGACACTGATACTGGGTTCCGCCTGTCTTTTCGAGCTGTCCGCTTCACTGGGGGGTTGCACCGGTGGGGGACCCCGGAACGCCGAGCCGTCTTCTTCTATCGAATCCATCATACCCGCCGCACTCGGGGTCTGCGACGTAGATGATGTAGGACGAGCATTGTTCCCTGCGGATTCCTCCTTCTGGGGTGGCGTAGGAGCTTGCTCGTTGGCGGCGGGGGTTTCGCTGGCTTTATCTCCGAGCGGGCCCAGCGGATCGAACGTGTCGTCCACCGCCTCTAGTTTCGTGGCTTGCGCACTGATCTTGCGGGTGCCTCGGGGGCCGCGTCGTACAGGGGACCGGGGATTGCTCGAGCTCGCTTGCTGTGACGGTTGTTGGGGGGCTGCGCGGTTGACGTAATTAGGCAAACGTCGGACAAACGCGAGAGGATCAGGCAGGGGGAGGGGGTTTATTTTTAAATACATGTACTGTCTTCTGCATTCGAGTCGGAGGCATCGCGATTGCCGACGGATTGGGATGGCACATCTGTAGTGGCCGATTAGAGATCACCCTGGATGAATGCGACAGAAACGTGACTGCCTGCTTACCGCCCCAAGGGGAGTCACCAGTGTCCAAATCCATGAGGGCGAGCTGGAATCAACAGCACGGGAGAGGAGGAAAGAAAAGGAGACCAAGAATTGAAGGGGGGGTCGTAAGATCGAGGGGATGCCACCGGGACAGAGCAGGAGGGTGAAGCGGAGAGCCGTTGGAGAGTCGGAGAAGCGGCGAGTTGGACGGCGCAGTGTCACCTGACGGGCCTAGTGCTGCCTGCGACTCCCCGCTGGACCCAACTTGGTTCTTGTCACTCCCCATAAGCTTACAGTTCTCTGTTATATAGAAACTCGCATACTTCCGGTCTTAGGTTGTCCTGCCACGGAATTGGACTGTGGATCTGTGGATGGGTACTTTGCCTTGACTTCAGTCCAATTGCATACTTTTTGTTGATTCTATTGGCTGATCATCCTTGTATCCGGATTCAACGTGTTTTCTTCTTTGCTTGCGGTGTTTGCTCTTTAAACCACCAGGGTGATGAATGATTGCATCGATTATGCAAGTTTTCTGACCCCTAGTCGGAGTTGACCGGTGTCTCTGCCTTTTTCTTGAAGCCATCCAGCCTCGATCGCCCTATAAACAGGCAATTGCCGTGGATATAGCTGATCTGTTCAGCAAAAGGTAGATGGGGTGTGAAGAATCTAAGAATGCTGAGAGAGAATAGTTAATCACACTCTGGTGGATTGCTTTCTTTCGAGTTCTGCTACTCTGTTCGAATTCATCGTCGTCATCGTCACATCTACATCATTTACATAGGGGTTCGTCTTAAACACCCCCTAGCCGAGGCCCCAGCACCTCTGGAAGCTGCTTCGAACTTTTCCGGCTCTATTGCTTCACCCATGGGATACCCAATTTGTGCATCTCCACCGCCAGCTGGAACAGGTAGTCCAAGCTCTCACACTGGGTCTTGGCTTTGGCAACGTCGTCTCCCCAGACGTAACTATCCACACGATTAGCAATCGATCCATGCCGACAAGAGTCGAAAAAGCCGAATCCACTTACATTCCGTGTCTCCTCACCAGCACCGCATAGGTGTCGGGGTTCTCCTCCATGGCCTTCTCCAGGGCTCCAGTCAGGTCCTCCTCGAAAGCGGTGTTCTCAATGATGGGGATGCGCAGGGTGTCGAAGAAGCCCAGCATGCCCTTGCCCTTACCCCGAGGAATTCCCTTGATCTGTTCGATGTTGCTAATCTCGAAGTAGCCCCCGGGACCCAGCTCGCGCTCAACCAGGAGAGTCACCAGAACGGCCCACTGCGAGTGAGTGTGGATGCAGCAGCCAGCCCCCCGCTCAAAAGCGGCCAGGAACAGCGGCGTGCATGCCGAGGGCTTCAGAGCGAGCGGCTTGCGGATGTACTTGCGATCCTCAGGCGGGTACTTGGGGGTGGGGTACTCGAGGACGAAGATGTTCTGCGATTGCATCAACTCCTTCTGCACGCCAGACGGCGCAATAAAGATGTGTTCTCCGCGACGAATGGAAGTCTAAAAGCGCAGCGACGAGAGTTTTGATTAGCGACAATTCCCAAAGTCAGGATCGGATGCGACCAGCTTACCCCACCACCGGTGCCAGTCACCCAGCCCCAGTTGTAGAACTTGCGACAGAGCTCCGGGATCAAATTGGCCGGGTGCTCGGGGTCGGTCGATTGAATGAGATGGTCATTGTTAGTCTGCTGGATTTCGTTGGCCATGATGAGGAGGGCGCGATGGCGGCGTGAGGGGAGGCGGGTTTCCAGCGAGATGGGGCACTACGGATCAGGAGGAAGTGGGAATCAATTGTGATGGAAATCCCACGACAGTCGGCACGAGGAAAATGCAGACGGCAGCAGGCGAGCCAGATGGATCGGGGCGAGGTGGGACAGGACGAGGCGACGGCGTAGGACAGGACGCAGCGGGCGAGCGGGGAGTGAAATTCTAAGCAAACGGAATTAATTACTGTTTAATTTCGTTAGCGTCGCGGGGAGATGGTGTCATCGTCCGGATATCTACAGGGTGGTTTCTTTTTCTTGAGGATTCACAGATGCACCGATGTCTCTGGACTGCGGTCTCAGCGGATGCTACCGATAGAGCCCACCCAGCAGGAAGGACACGGAGGGATCCGTGAAGATTACCACTGATCTAAAGTCCTCAGTTCTCGACGCAACGGAGAAACGAGAAGAAAAGCGGAAGAACATTGGAGAAGCGCCGCTAACCGCATCAGGCAGGCGGAAGGCGCTCCCCCGACGCGGCAGGAAGAGGCCACCTTGACTTACTTCCCTTCATTCGCTGCTTATTTATACATCGCCTGGCCTCTTCTCCTCTTTCTCCCCTTCTTCTCCTCTCCAGCTAGCTTGTTGCCCCGATCGGCTGGCCTCATTTCCCCTTCCTGGTCTTCCCATCCCCCATATCCCCCCTGAGGAGGTTCAATTGATTGTTTGTTTATCTTCCTTCCCTTCATTGTACTCTCCAGCTCGTCGGCGTTCTAGCTCGACTATATCCTATCATGCGTATCAACGCCGCCTTTACCTCGGCTCTGGTGTCGTCGGCCACTCTCATGGGCTATGCCCATGCAGAGGACGCTGAGAAGCCCGCCGACGCTACCTCCGTCGCCGAGAAGCCTGCCTTCACCGTAAGTTCCCCCCGTTTGGTGTGGATCGGCACCGCGATCGCGCGCATCCCGGCGCCTGCCCGTTCTCCGCAATTGCTAACGGAAGATCGTTCGCATTAGCCCTCTGCCATCAAGGCTCCTTTCATCGAACAGTTCACGGAGGGCTGGGACTCGAGATGGACTCCGTCCCACGCCAAGAAGGATGACTCCAAGTCGGAGGAGGACTGGGCCTACGTTGGTGAATGGTCCGTCGAGGAACCCACCGTCTTCAAGGGAATCGAGGGCGACAAGGGTCTCGTCGTCAAGAACGCCGCGGCCCACCACGCCATCTCGGCCAAGTTCCCCAAGAAGATTGACAACAAGGGCAAGACCTTGGTTGTCCAGTACGAGGTGAAGCCGCAGAACTCCCTGGTCTGCGGTGGTGCCTACCTGAAGCTTCTCCAAGAGAACAAGAAGCTTCACGCCGAGGAGTTCTCCAACGCGACCCCCTATGTCATCATGTTCGGTCCCGACAAGTGCGGTGCCACCAACAAGGTGCACTTCATCTTCCGTCACAAGAACCCCAAGACCGGCGAGTACGAGGAGAAGCACCTCAAGGCTCCCCCTGCCGCTCGTACCTCCAAGCTCACCTCGCTGTACACCCTGATCATCAAGCCCGACCAGACCTTCCAGATCCTCATCGACGGAGAGTCCGTCAAGGAGGGCACCCTGCTGGAGGACTTCAACCCTCCCGTCAACCCCGAGAAGGAGATTGATGACCCCAAGGACAAGAAGCCCTCCGACTGGGTTGACGAGTCCAAGATTGCCGACCCCGAGGCCAAGAAGCCCGAGGACTGGGATGAGGAGGCTCCCTTCGAGATTGTCGACGAGGAGGCTACCATCCCCGAGGACTGGCTGCAGGACGAGCCCAGCAGCATCCCTGACCCCGAGGCCGAGAAGCCCGAGGACTGGGATGACGAGGAGGATGGTGACTGGGTTCCCCCCACCGTCCCCAACCCCAAGTGTAGCGAGGTCTCTGGCTGTGGTGCCTGGGAGGCTCCCATGAAGAAGAACCCCGCCTACAAGGGCAAGTGGTCCGCTCCTCTGATCGACAACCCGGCCTACAAGGGACCCTGGGCTCCCCGAAAGATCGCCAACCCCGCCTACTTCGAGGACAAGACCCCCTCCAACCTGGAACCCATGGGCGCCGTAAGTTCTCCCCGTTGCTTGCTTGTGATCCGCGAATTGACCCTTGGCTAACCGCATCATAGATTGGCTTTGAGATCTGGACCATGCAGAACGACATTCTGTTTGACAACGTCTACATCGGCCACTCCGTCGAGGATGCCGAGCAGCTTCGCAAGGAGACCTTTGACGTCAAGCACCCCGTCGAGGCCGCCGAGGAGGAGGCCTCGAAGCCTAAGACCGAAGAGCAGCCTGCCACTCCCAGCGTTGGCTTCAAGGAGGACCCCGTCACCTACATCCGCGAGAAGGTTGACTCCTTCGTCGTTCTCGCCAAGCAGGACCCCATCAACGCCGTCAAGCAGGTTCCCGAGGTTGCCGGTGGCCTGGGCGCTCTGGTGCTGACGATGATCCTCGTCATTGTGGGCGCCATCGGATCCAGCACCCCTGCTCCCGCTCCCGCCAAGAAGGGCAAGGAAGCCGCCGGCGCTGGCAAGGAGAAGACCGGCGCTGCCACCACTTCGTCGGCCGACACCGACAACAAGGGCAAGGCCACCAAGCGTACCACGCGGTCGTCGGCGGAGTAAGCGACGGCGTCCGTTTTGGACCTCCACCCTGGGGAGAAAGAAAAACGAATCAGGAAAACCACATAAGTTAAAATACGAGAATCTTTCCAATACCAAGTTCATACCAGTTTGAAGCGTTCTATTCGATGGCCGATCCCGCCGTCCGTTGTCGGGATATTGAGATCTACTGTGATGCGATACGAGAGCCCTCCAGACCCCAATTTGCGCGGGGGACAGAAAAGAAGAGAAGCGAGGAAGAAAATTCTTCGGGAGAAGCCTGTAAATTAGGGATAGTGAGGGACGTGAATTGTCTCCCGATCATTAGTGACTTTTTTTGTGAATGTCAGACACGTTCAGGCGAAATCTGGAATGCCGCGACTCCCCGATAAGCAACTCGTAGACCGATAAGGGCCCACGTGACCCACCCCGCCGCGATGCCTGAAATTGATTAAAAGCAAATCACGGCGACCCCTCGTTGGCCGCTAATTTGACTCACGCCGGCTTCTCTTCCTGCATCCCTCCCCCCCGTGGCTCCTGATCTTCCCCTTGCTTGCCTCCCGACCCGAGATCTCTGCGCTGTCCAGAATGGCTGAAGAAAACGCACCGACTGCCCGCGACCAGGACATCAATCCCTGGTCCGTCGATGGTGGGCAGGACGAGAACGGCGAAGCCATCTCGATCGACTACCAGGCCCTCTCTCAGTATGTGCTTGCCCCTCCTGACTCCAGTATACCGAGGTCTCCGCGATCAGGATAGGTGTATACATGGGATTGATCGCTAACCGCGCGACTCCAGAAAATGGAACACCTCGACCATTGACCATGCCCTCCTCGAGCGTTTCGAGCGGGTGACCGGACACAAGCCGCACCGCTGGCTGCGACGAGGCCTGTTCTTCAGCCACCGTGACTTCGATAAGATCCTGACCCGCTACGAGCACGGCGAGCCTTTCTTCCTCTACACCGGCCGCGGCCCCAGCACCGGCAGCCTGCACCTGGGCCACACCATCCCGCTGCACTTCACGAAATGGCTGCAGGACGTGTTCGACGTCCCGCTGGTTTTCATGTTGACGGACGACGAGAAGGCCCTGTTCAAGGACAGCGTCAGCTTCGAGGATGCCCTGCACTACGCCATGGAGAACGCCCGCGACATCATCGCCCTCGGCTTCGACGTCAAGAAGACCTTCATCTACAGCGATCTGAAGTACTTCGGGAACCACTTCCTCATGAACGCCTGGGAATTCTCCAAGCTGGTGACCTTTAACCAGGTCCGTGGGGCTTTCGGATTCAACGAAAGGTTCGCACAAGCCTCTCTCCCCGGGTTGAAAACTAATAGAAGCATGCTAAAATCCCATCCAGCACCAACATCGGCCGCATCTTCTTCCCCTCCCTCCAGTGCGTCGCCGCCTTCGCTACCTCCTACCCCGAGATCTGGTCCGACGAGCCCCAGGCCACCCGCAACCAGAAGATCGCCGACATCGCCTGTCTGATCCCCATGGGTATCGACCAGGACCCGTACTTCCGTCTGCTGCGCGACAACGCCCACCGGATGAAGTACCCGTCGCCGAAGCCCGCCCTGATCCACTCGAAGTTCCTGACCGCGCTGCAGGGCGCCGGCGGAAAGATGTCCTCGTCAAACCCTAACTCGGCCATCTTCATGGATGACACGGCGAAGCAGATTAAGGTATTCTCCTTCCCCTCTCTCCGCTCCCTGGGGTCAAATTATCTGAGATAGGTTGCTCACCTCGATATGAAATCATAGACCAAGATCAACAAGTATGCCTTCAGCGGTGGTCAAGTCAGCATCGAAGACCACCGCCGTCTAGGCGGTAACCCCGACGTCGACGTCTCCTACGTCTACCTCACCTACTTCGAAGAAGACGACGCCAAGCTGGAGGAGGTCTACAAGAACTACAAGAGCGGCGAGCTGCTCACCGGCGAACTGAAGAAGATGGCCATCGAGACCCTACAGAAATACGTGCTCGACTTCCAGGAGAAGCGGAAGCTGTCGACGGACGAGGTCCTGAACGAGTTCATGCGCCCGAGGAAGCTGGAGTGGAAGGGTAACCCTAACCCGGTGCCCAAGCCTCCCAAGGAGTCCAAGCAGGGAAAGGACAAGGAGGCTGCGAAAGGGTCTAAATAGACATTTTCCGCCGTGATGTAGGGAGCTACGAGAGAAGAAAGAAAAAATAAATAAGCAAGACATGGTCTGGACCATCGCCTTTTTTTTTGAGAGTTTGCAGCGTTGAAAGCATATCGTTTCATTCCCGAGGTTGGAACACATAGGAAAGACACGATCGCGAAAGTCGCGAATTAAGAATAAGAAAAGAATAAGAATAAATCAATGTATTAAAAGGAAAAACATAGAAGAGTATCATATCATAGTAACGTAGCCCAAAAGCAAAAAAACAAGACAAATCCAATTTGTCCAATGATTTATTTCATGCCAGCAAAAAATCCAATCCCACAATGCACCAAAGTCAAGCAAAGAAAGGGGTTCCGGCGCTTTTTATATATGTCATTTGTGTTTCAAGTTTCAACACTTACGAGTGAGTCGGCATCACCACGTTGGCCTTGGTGCTGACGGCATCCTCGCCTCTCCACAAACTCGTCACCGTCTTCTGCTGCGTGTAGAACTGCAAGCCCGGCTTGCCGTAGAACGTGTTGGCACCGCCACCGGCGATACTCTTCTTGTTGCCGGTGAACGAGAACATGGGCAGCGGGACGGGAATGGGGACGTTGATACCGACCTGGCCGGCCTCGATGTCCTTCTGGAAGCGTGAAGCAGTGGGGCCGGAGCAGGTGAAGATCGCGGCGCCGTTGCCGTACTCGTTCTTGTTGATCAGTTCGACGGCGTCTTCCAGGGTGGGGACGTTCAGGCAGACCAGCACGGGGCCGAAGATCTCTTCCCGGTAGCATTTCATGTCGGGGGTAACGTTGGTGATGATGGTGGGGCCGATCTGTGTCGTAGGCGGTTAGTCAATGGCTCTTTTTGCTGGGTGATTTGCAATGGCAATTGTAAGGGGGAAGGGGGAGTAGAGGACTGGGACGTACAAAGTTGCCGTTGGGGTAGTTCTTGGGCTTGTAGCCTCGTCCGTCGAGGAGGATGGTGGCCCCCTCTTCTTCGGCACTAGCAATCAAGTCCTCGATGCGCTTCTTGCTCTCGGGGCTGATGACGGGGCCCAGATCGGCACCCTCTTCGAATCCGCCGTTAACGCTCAGAGCCTTAGCACGTTCGGCCATCTCAGGAAGCCAATCCTTGGTCTCGTCGACCATCACCACGGTGGACAAGGCCATGCATCGCTGACCCGCCGCGCCAAACGCAGCGCCGACAATGGCATTGAGGGTCTGGTTCTTGTTGCAGTCCGGAAGCACGGCGGCGTGGTTCTTTGCACCGAGGTTCGCCTGCACACGCTTGCCGTTGGCGGAGCCTCGAGTGTAGATGTACTCGCCAGCCTTGTTGCTGCCGACAAAGCTAATGGCCTTAATGGCAGGCGCGTCCAGGATGAAATCGACGGTCTTGGCGGAGCCGTGGACCAGGTTGATCACACCAGGGGGGAACCCAGCCTCCTTGGCCAATTCGGCCAGGATCATGGCGGCACCGGGGTCCCGCTCCGACGGCTTCAGGACGAGACAGTTTCCAGTCACAGTCGCAATGGGAATGCACCAAAGGGGAATCATGGCGGGGAAGTCTGCGCGCGGGCGGGGGTAGAAGCGGTTAGAGTCGGAGAAGATTCACGGTGGATCATCCGTGGGCATTCCGGGGGTGGGGAAACTTACTGAAGGGGCAGATGGCCGCAACCACTCCCAGGGGCTCCCGGTAGCTCCTAGTCTCCATATCCTTAGCGACTTCGAGTACTTCGCCCGTGAGCTGGGTGGTGATGCCGCAGGCGGTTTCGGCCACCTGCAATCCGCGGAGAACATCGCCCTTGGCATCGGCAAAGGTTTTGCCCTGCTCCAAGGTGATAGACGAGGCCAGTCGGTCCCAGTTGGCACGGATCAGGCTGACAAACTTGAACATGATCTGTTGTTTGGCAATGACGCTGGTCGCACGCCAGGCGGGGAAGGCCTTTTCGGCCGACTCGACGGCGGCCCGCAGTTCCTCATCGGTGCTCTGAGGTACTCGGGTGACGAGGTTGTTGGTGGCCGGATCATTCAAGTCTATCCACGTCGTGGCCTTGGACGGAACGAACTGATTGTCAATGAAGTTGGTGGTATCAATTGGGTTGGCAATGGGCTTGTGGTCCGTCGGGTATTCGGTGGCGGTGGTAGCCGCGGAAGTCGTTGCGGGGGCGAGCTGCTGCGCTGTAACATGCAGTTTGCGCGTAGCAACCAGAGGAGCGGGGGAGGATGCGGACGACGAGCGCTGAGCAGCCAGCACCGAGGAGGCCGAAAATGTGGACGAAGTCGAAAGAGAGCGAGCTGAAGACGCCCCGGCAGGTGAAGCCAGCACCGTGCGGGGAGACGCAGCGCGGAGAGCGGGGAGAGATCGAGCAAGGGACCGACGGGCAGCAGCCATGGTGAGGAAGGTAGAAGAACGGGGAGGATGGGTCGATGGGTTGATACAGAATATATAAGAGAGTTGGACGAAGGGATAAGGGTATTAGGAGGGGAGAAGTACAGAGAGTGGCAGAGGAAGGAGAGGAAAGTTGGAGACGAGCGAAGGCAAATAAATAGCCTGGTACGACCCGCGTAATGCTGCGTAATGCTGCGTAATCCGGGGGGGTCTGCGATCGCCGAACTTCCCTGATAACCGCCTCGTCGGCGCGGGGGACCAATCAGAGCGCGTGGGTAGAGCGGACCCTGAACAGGCGGTCGGTAATACCGTTACCGGTACTGATATCGGAACCGCATGCCTTCTGCAGCCGCCCTGCAAGGACGAGAACTGGAGCGTCCTGTTTTTGACCAAATGCAGAAATGGGGTACGGTGGCCCTAGGACAGGTCGAGGATATCTGGCCAGGAATAGTGGCCGGGTGTCAATTGTGCCGGCTGGTTCCTGCAGTACCTATCCTCGGCATCCTATCCGATCCTACCGAGAGTTTGTATAGATTGTCGCATTGATATCCGAAGATCCATGATCTCATTTCTGGGTTCATAAAATTCAGACCTCTCAGGTCGGTATATGTCAAATGACTTCCAGGTGATGCCTGGGATTATGATCGCCATTCTACTGGGGTTGCGCCAATATCAGTACGTTTCTGACGGGCACTAATCGGCGACAAAACCGCTGCAAATCTACGCATGCCGGACTTTGGTCACGACATACATCACGATAATATCGGGCATGAACCCATCTACTTGCAGACCGGCATCGACCTGCCGTGCGCAATATCTACGAGTTCGTTCGGGCCCATGTGTCTCAATCCCACGGGTCAGGAAGGACGACAGCATGGCCCCACTGTTCTGACCATACATCAGAATACCTAAGGTCATCGAGGTGCATTAGAATGGAACGCAATAATCAAGGGACCGCTAGTAGACTCATGGAATTCAAATGTTACCAAGATTCCCCACCAAGCTCTATGGACGAAGACTCCTGTCTCGACATTCACAAGATGACTTATCTGTCATCGATAGGCCGTTAGCAATGAGGACCAAAGAAAGGGTCGCAGAAAAACAAATGTGAGCAAATAAGGAGACAACCGGTCTGTCACATAGACCACACATGAAAATGCCCAAAATCCCGTCATGACCATAACTCCGCCGCTTGGCTTTTAATATCCTTCATCGTCAGCCTGCTGGTAAACATGTCGAGTCCTCGAGGGGTCCTTGCGCATCTGTTGGCCGGACCCGGTGAATCCGACTGCAGAGATATCGTCAGAACGTAATTTCGGGATGGGTGGGTGGCAATGCACACCCCAAATTGGAGAAGGGACCCCATACCTCGCGCATTGACACTATCCCCTGTTCGAAACATGCTTTCCTTTCGGCCCAGTTTGCCCTTGCTGGCAAAATCCTTCCATTTGTTTTTACCTGCCTCTAATTCCCGGGTAGCCTTGACCTTCCGAGGCACCTTTGCAGGACGCGCCGGCCCATCACCAACCTTGCTCGGCTCCTTGCGCGCCTGGTTGGCCAACGCAGGATTGATATCTGCCGCCGCAGATATCACACTCGAATGTGCGGGCTGAGGGGTGGGTGACTGGGATGCGGAATTGCCTGAGTTTCCATCAGCCTTGCGCTTGCGCGAGTCATTGCCGGAAACGGGCCGGATATCCTTGGCAGTTAGAGATTCCACCGTGCTGTAAGATTTGAACGAAACTAGATAAACGGGGTTGCTAGACGAGCCGGTAATGGAGGTGATTCGGGCAGGGTAGAAGGAGTTATCGCCCGAAACCCATCGAGCGAGAACATGTTCATTGACGGAGAACGAGGCGGGGGCTGACGATTCGTCCGATTGTTCGACCGTTGGTTTGCGATAGCCCGATTGCGTGGGGGCCTGAGATTCTCGGAAGCCCTTCTCCTTGACCGGGGGGGACGGTTTGGATGACGGCGGAGCGGCCGGTTTGAGTTCGGAAATAGAGGTTTCGGTGAGGTTTATAAGTTCTTCCAGCTCAGCTTTGAGACTTTGTAGTTCCGTGTTATCTGGGTCTACCTGCAAGCTCGATTGGACGGTTTCAAGCTGAAACAAAGCACCGTTAGAGTAGGATGGCGGGCGAGACGGGGGACGGAGGCAATTACCTGAAGCTTGAATTCCTTGACCTCGGCCTCTAAGGCTGCTACGTCCGCCATGATTTCAGGGGATCAGGATCGGGAGAAATTGGAGAATGATAAAGTAAAGCGGACGGAACAGAACACAGGTACCGAAATCGGGGGAAAGGCGTGGTGGGGTTCAGCAAGTGGAAAAGCAGGAATCGGGGGAGTGACGTGCGAAGGCAGAAAAGAGTTGAGACGGTCGGGATAAGATATGGCGTGGGCACGTGCCGGGGCTGCTCCGCCGGGCGAGACTCTGTCACGTGAGGCACAGGTGATCGTCCGCCGGCCTTCCCGATTGATCTTATCTCTCTCTCTCTCTCTCTCTCTCTCTCTCTCTCTCTCCCTCTATCTCCCTCTATCGCTCTCACTATCCGTGGTCATTCCACTCGGCAAAACGATCAGACGCCAGCCACGGCACGCTTCTGTGGTGCATGATAATAGGGATTCCCATTGGTCCTCCCTCCCAGAAATTCCCATCGCTCCAGTTTCCATGGATCCCATCATACCAGCCGCACCCAATCGAGGGACCACCCAACGGGTGGGCGGGATCAGCGCTTAGTCTGGATGGCTAACGCTATGCAAATGCGGCCTTGTCGTTTGGAGGACGATCGTCACGTCACCTGGCACGCAGTTTTATTGGATATTGGATACAACGGTTGACCAGACTTCGGTTCACTGGTCGTAGTCAGCTTTTGCCACCGTACTCCGGAGTAGGTGAGAAACTTTTGTTCTTTTTTCTCCTCAGGGATCGGGGGAGAGCTCCGGCGGGAAGTAAGATCCAGAACCCTGGTGGGCGTCGGGGTTTGGTAGCCTAAGATATCCGCTTCTTGTCCGGGGAGAACTCGTATCAATCGCCGGACCCATGGATGATAACACGACGGAGATGCTTCATTCTCAATTGTCGGGATAATATCAAATGTGGTCCACCGCATTCATACGGAGTAGTAGTTTTTCATGAGTCGATCTTTTTTTTCTTTTTTTTTTTTTTCCTGCCCTTCTACCCGGCGGTCATTAAATCCGAATCATCCGAGTCCGATGGCCGGAGCGGGGGATACGTCAGACATGCAGAGGACCTGCCGGTATAGTTCTCAGGTACGCAGGACGCATTTGTGTACTACTAGGTAATAGGTCGTCCTCAGGCAGACGTGCCTATCATCTGGGGACTCCGTAGAAGCGTCAGCCTAATTCTGCCTGGCATGCAAAAGACCAAACGGGCTTAGAGCGTGGAAAGTGGCAGAACGTCGGAGGCGCAGCGGTTCCATTGCCGGCCTGGCCTGATTTCTAAGCACCTGGAGGATTTTCATCCCTTAGAGCGGCAGTCCGCCGATGGCGCCGGTCATTGGTGGTTCCGCAAGTGGGAGCCAATGGCACGGCGTCAAATGCCACGCCGCTTTGACAAACAGCCCACCGCCCACGGAAAGTAAGAGTCACCGCCGTTCGCCCCCTCAGGCATGCATCCGTCTCATTCAATCCATCATTTCATTCCTGCAACTCTTCCATCTCGATCGAAAGACCCAGCCGGATTTGCCTCCTGGTTGGTTCATTCGTCGTTCTTCATCCTGCCATCTTTCTTTCCACCCTGCATTTCCTTTCCCTAGTGTTCTTTCCCCCCCATCCCCCATCTCCCCTTTTGCCTTCTTCATACACGGCTTCCTCTCGCCTTCTATCTCTCTGCCCTGCACCCTTTTCTCCCTCCCCAATTGGCCTGAAGACCCTGTCTGACCCCATCGGCTGCTACTGCTGCCGCTCTCGCAAGCCTCCCTGCAGTGGCTGCCCCATATCTCTCCATCCCGACCCCCCTCGAGCCCCTCTTCAACACCGGCTCTTCACCCTCGACCAACGGGCTTCTTTCCCCTCTTTGCCTCCTGGGTTTTATTCTAGCCAACTATTAGCTCACGAGGCCGGATTGTGGCTCTCCGCGATTTTCAAGCAATCGATTTCTCGCGCTTCTTTTTCTGGCTGGAGCCTCCCCACCCTCGACTTTTCGTCGCCCGCCATCTCTAGGCCTATATCGGAATACGAGTTTTCGACATCGATTGACTAGGCACACAACCCTTTGAGTTTTCTTGCCTATCCTTTCCTTGCAACCGTCGCCAGCGGAAGGATTCTGCCAATAATTACCCTGTGTGTTGACTTGGGTTGGGTTACTTTGTATCTTTCATTCAACAAGCCACACCTCACCCAAACTTGACTGTCTTACTTTGTCTCGTTTCGATCCGACTGCTCACTCCCTTCTTTCATCGGTGATCTCTATCGATACAAGAAGCGGGCGGGAAGCCCGGCCCTACTATCTCACCGATTCAACAGCTAAGTTGGCTTTTTTCTAGCCGGGACCAACAACCCCGCCACTCTCAGTCTCGGGTCCTCACGACCGTTTTTCTTCCTTCTTACTACTGGAAAATCATTCTCTACCCACAATCTTGTCGAAATGGCCGACTACAACTCTCTCTATCAGCAGGGGCTTTACCTCTCGCCCGGTCAACAGGACCTTCTCATGGCGGCTCTTTCATCCAACAATCCTCAAAAACAGCAGAATACTCCTAAAAACTCGAATTTGAAAAACGATCCGGAGAATACGCCGGGGCGTATGTCGTCTGGGGGCTACAGCGCGTCCCCCGGGTTTGACCGCTCCCAGCACTCCGGTAACCTGGGCTTTGAAGACGAGAGTCCTTTCCTTGACTTCAATCCCGACCTTGACTTTGATTTCCAAGGCTCTGAAAGCTTGATTGGTGATCTCCCGGGAAGCGTCCCGTCCGATGACCCTGAAGTTGGAGAAAAGAGAAAAGATCTAGAAGGACGCTCGGATAACGAAAACGAAGACTCGGGCAAGAAGCGGAGGGAGAGCGACGACAAAACGGCCAAGAAGCCAGGGCGAAAGCCACTGACCTCTGAACCAACTTCTGTATGCATATCTTTTCCCCCTTCGGAGCACGAAAGTATCGTGTTACTAACGCACGTTGTAGAAGCGCAAGGCCCAGAATCGCGCAGCTCAGCGGGCGTTCCGTGAACGCAAGGAGAAACATCTGAAGGATCTGGAAACCAAGGTGGACGAATTGCAGAAGGCATCGGACGATGCGAACCAGGAAAATGGCCTGCTTCGTGCCCAGGTGGAGCGTTTGCAAGTCGAACTTCGTGAATATCGCAAGCGTCTCTCATGGGTCACTACTGGGAGCGGGATTTCCGCCATCAACGCCATTCCAAGCGCCTATCCCAACAAAGGAACATCCGGTCTCCACAATCATGATTTTATGTTCGATTTCCCCAAGTTTGGAGATCTGCCGGCCTCGCATATCTTCAACAACGGTCAATCGTCCAAGTCCAACAATCAAAACAAGCCCAAAGAGGATCAGCATGGGTCGCAGCGAAATGACTCTTACGTCCCTGGTGTCTTGAACAGGGATTCTCTTCGTTCATCAAATGGCCAAGCTTCTGCCAAGCCTGCCAATTCCCCAACTGTTGCGTCGGATTCAGCCGGCGCGACCCCCGCCTCCACGAACGGCACAACCAGAGGCCAGGCACCCAAGTATTCTTCCGCTTACAATTCTAAGCAGCCGGGGTCCTCGCTTGGTGCATCCAATTCAGACTCCCCGTCGTCCTCGTCCGACTCGCATCAGAGCCAGCTATTGTCCTCCAGCGGGACTTCCCCCGAGCCGACCACACACTCCCCTGGAAACAAGACCCACGATGACGGGCACCACTGTACTTACAGCACCATTGACGGTGAAGAGTCATTCTGTGCTCAGCTTGGTATGGCTTGTGGTAACATCAGAAACCCAATCCCAGCCGTGAGACACAACAGCGAGAGTGCTTCGAATACTCCCAACCAGAACGTCCCCGCCGAGGAGCAACCAGATGAATCTGACGACAACAACCTTGGACTGGATTTCCTGGCCCAGCAAAATGGTGGCCAGTTCGACCCCGTGCTATTTGGGGACTGGCGGGAACCCCAAGACGCGATATTGTCGCAGGATTTCGGCACTTTCTTTGACGATGCCTTCCCGCTGCCCGACCTGGGAAGCCCATCCCATAACTTGAGCGAGGTGACAAACCAGCAGACACCGCAGGCACAGCAGGCGCCCAAGAAAGATCTCATCGCTTCCATTGATCAGAAGCTGGACGAGGAGGAAATGGTGCCCGGGGAGGACAAGTCGCAGATGCTGTCGTGCACCAAGATATGGTATGTATTGACCTTCCCATGTATCGTTCAATGACGAATTTACTGACCCTATCTCTCACAGGGATCGTTTGCAGTCCATGGAGAGATTCCGCAACGGCGAGATCGATGTCGACAACCTCTGCTCTGAGCTGCGTACCAAAGCTCGGTGCTCGGAGGGCGGCGTTGTTGTCAACCAAAAGGACGTTGACGATATCATGGGACGTGCTCACTAGCATGTACCTAAGTATCATAGTCCTCCTTGTCTTTGAACTCAGATACCCCCTACCCTACGATACGATACCGCAATTGATGTCATGACGAGCGTAAGATGGAAACGGAAACTCGGGGAAAAATTGGAAAAACACGGGAATATGATCAAATTTATCTGTTCAATCTGGAAATCGCCATTCTGATTATTTCCGGCGTACTTGTTTAGCCGTCTTTCATTTACCTCACTCTTATTCTCACACTCATTTCGACTCCCTTTTTGCTTCTTCTGTTTACAATTGAGTTGAATGGGAGGCCCCTCTGGTCAAGCCTCATTCCCCCTTCGGGCCGGAAGGGATGTACATCAATGTCTCTTCGATCATAGGCATGTTTACGCTGTTGATTATGTCTTGTTTTACTTATACCGTCCTCAATCGGCGGCCACATCGAGAAGCGGCGCTTTGGACTGGGCGCAGTTTGCGTTTGGATGGACCTGGAGCCGGAGCCCGAGCCGGAGCTTGGAGGAGTTTACCTGTCTTTGATCTGATTTGTTTACGTTGAGGGTACAGCACATTTTATTCTGCAGGACATATAATCTTGAAATGTACTTGGTATTCTCCTTGTCTGTTCTGTTCCTGTCCAGCAGTGCAGGTATGATCGTGCCTAGTCTAGTCGGCGGAGACTTAATTATGCAGCCCTATCCAGGTATGATATGATCTGGAATGTGCCAACCTCTCAGGCTAGAAGCTGATCTAATTGGACCTTTCCGTCTCACAAAACTTTTCTGTATTTCTGAGTCCCTGAATCATCTCCCACCCACCCTCTACCAGTCAAATCACAATGGTTGAGGTTTCCCCTGCTCTTCTCGGCGATCATGGTCGGCGCGCAAGGTGAGCGCGAGCAGGATAGGTCCAAGCTTGGCCATATGCTCTTTTTTGAGGGTGTTGAAGGGTCCGAACTCGTGCATAGTCAAAAACGATAGAGGGCGGTTGGGATTTTGAGATCCATCCTCAATGTATTTGATGTACTCCCTATCGTACTCTGCGAAGCTCAGCCAGATCTCGTGGCGGTCCTGTGATACATGGAAACGCCTAGACGCCGGAATTAGTCCATTTAAAGCTCGCTGCTATTTTCTGAATGACCAGCTTACCGGAATGGAAGCATCTTGGGAGCATGGGGGCTCTCTTTGAGCCATGCGACCATCTGCGCACTCTCCTGCATACGGATTTCTGCCTGGCTGCTCTCCCGAAGGGGTGCCTTGACCTCGATCAAGGCGCGCACCTCCTTACGGGCTTTCCCTCGAAGATATCCATCTGTCCTGGCCTCGTACTCTGCATCCTTGAACTTGGCTTTCAGTTGCTTCCTATGGATGGTTCAGGAGCTCGCGAGCGAGGAAAAGTGGTCAGTAAGAGCTTTCAGGAAGTTCAACGTGGCAATGTTGACGATTTGCTCGTCCTCGAGTTTGGGGTACATCTCGTGTCGGATCTCCTTAGGGCCCAGAGAGTATCCCGTTGACATGGGTTCTGGTTCGGAGGATGTTTCGTCTTCATCGTCCACTATCGGGGTGGCTGGCGCAGTAGACTTATCATATAGGGCAAGTCGTCCGATAGAAGAAGAGATCGACTTGGTTGGCGTTTGATTCTGCTCACGTCTTTCACGAGACTTCTGGCGCGTGTGCTTGGAAATTGGCGAGAACATGACATCTTGGGAGATTTCTTCGCTCTTAACATTTGCTGCATCGGCCTGCGATGTTGTAACTAAGAAGAAATTGCCCTCCCCAGGCTTGCCACCGAAGCTATCGAGGTAGACCTTCCAGGAGTGGTGGGACTCGAGCATCTCTTCGGCTTGCTTCATCCACCTTTCCAGGTCAAGCCACTGGTAATCCAACTTCTTAAATGGTCCCGTCCAAAGGACACGCAGAAGCAAGTACTGACGCAGTGTGATCTTAGAGGCAGAAGATAATTTCTCCTCGTGGATTGGTTTGCCACGAACGTCTTCCTCCTCTGCCCACTCAGTCCATCGGGCGGGGTTTTCAGGAAGCTTCCTGCCTGAATCCATGATTGAGTAATGGCTGTGGTCTGTTTGATTGGCAGTACAGCAAAGAATTCAGAAGGCGCGATTTGTAAAATATTGGGTAGGATAAGGGGTTGTAAAGGCAGATAACGAGTGCAGTTCTAGTAACAAAATGGAATGAGGAGAAGGAATAAAGAACAAGGGCCACAGGGCCTACAAGTCCGTGATTCACTTCTTATAGAACAGTATATTGGATGACAGCGCTGTTGGCCAATGACTGCCGTGCGCCTTTGCAGGAGGGTGCCACAAACCAGAAGCGCCTCCCATCGAACCTGAATTTGTCGCCAGTGAATGTAGCAAGAAGAGGGGACATGCTGTCTGTGCGCATCTCTGAGGCTGGACAGGGGGGCATCTTTGTAGAAGGGAAGCCGAACGATAGGCGGAGAGAAGCCGGGGGGGTTGAGTGGTGGGCGGTAAAGGCTTCCTCCTCCCCCGTCGTTGCCCCGGAACCTCCCATTATTAAACCAACTTCCTCCCGCGCCATGTTTACTCCATAAATATTCTTCATCATCCAACTTCCCATCATCCACACCCACGTCCACTGCTTTATCCCTGGCTATATTTTATTCGCTTGGGGAATTCTTGTCCTGTACGCTGCCAAAATGAAGGGAAATACAGAACGCGACGCTCGTCGACGTGCTGTTAGGGCTGTTAAGGAAACCATTTCCCATCAAAAGGATCTTCTTATATACGAGCACAAAGACCTCGATCAACATGCCCCCATTCAGGTTCTTCCCATGCCCTTGACCAGCGACGGTGATCCGAAATTCAAGTCTGAATTCTTTGACCCCTTTCGCAAACCACTCCCAGACCCAGATGAGGATATCCAGTTTTGTCCTGCCAGTCCGAAGGAGCCTGACGACGCGATGAGCGAAGGTTTGGTCGTGGGCAATTATTTCAAGAGCTATATCTGGGATGGCATATACAGAGGCAAGGCCGATAAACACAATAATCCCATGCAGTATGAAACCCCACCCCTTCGTGGCCTATAAATGGCTACTGACCATCTTTTGCCAGGCCCATTGATTTTCCACGGTGCTCCCTTTGGGAGTTTGAGTTCGAGGATTCCATTGACTGGCGCTCCGGCGGTATCGCTGACTCTCCCGACGGGCCTTGGATCAAATGTATCTTCTACGATAGTGTCAATCCAAACGATCACCAGATCACCCGTGGCGAGATCCTGTGTATCTGTCGGATCATGACCACCTGCCTCAGTCGGCAGGCCTATAGCGCCCATTACATTATTCCGGTGAGCGCTCTTGCTTCTCCCTCTCTTCTTTCAACTAACTAACGCCTCCACAGGTGCTTTTGTTATCTTTCGTGGGCCCCAGACACGCCCGCATTCTCCTAGCCCACCACGACGGCACCAACCTGGTGATCCGCCAGTCCGATCGTTTTGCACTCTGGGAGAAGGACATCCCCAAATTGAAGGTCTTGCTTCGATGGTGGTGCTCGTCTGGGATCGGGGATACCGGCACTACCAAAGCTGTGTCAGAGTGACGCAGAACCTCCCCTGCCTATCGCTCTCTTGCCTATGATCTTGTTTATTTCATGAATTCGTCTACGAATGGCTCGGTCGGTGTTTGGTTTGTTTTGGTTTTGTTGAACTGTTAATGAAAGGGTGAATCGGGTGGGTTTATCTGGCGTTGTGGTGGACATCAGATATACTATGTACACCTCAAGTCATTCAGGATGGATTGGAGTTCGGAACATGCTTGCAAGCATGATATGTATCATCGGTCAGATTACCTGGATACCCATTTGCAATAATTTGAATACTTGAATGTTTGAATGATAACGACATCATATTACATCACCAGCCCAAGGACCTACGCATGGAAAAAAAAAAAAAAAAAATAGGAGCCACAATGAAGCTTACAAGGGTATCGATATTGGTGCGATCCAGGTAAAGAAAAAATAAGAAAGCAGAAGAAAGGAGAAAACAGGGTTAGAATACAGGAAACTGTCCGCTCAGATCCCTTTTTTTGGTCTTTTTTTTTTGTCGCTTGGTTGGTCTTCTCCTTCGTACATCACCAATAATACACACCAAATTCACTTTTTTTTTCCCCCTTTTGCCTTTCTTCACGCAAGCTGATAGTGCAAATGAAGTTCCTTTCTTTTTCTGTTTCCTCCGTATATCTGCACCAGTAGTTCTTGGGAATAGAAAAGAATAAATCCTAGCGGAATCCATCCGAAGACGAGGGTCTACTAGGTCAAAGAAAACGAAGAACATCTCGCTCAGACGGGGGGCATAGAAGGGGAATGATGGGAGAAAACATTGTTTTTGCAAGTATCACAAGAATAGAAATTAAGTGATTAGTTGAAACAAGTCGTGGGAAATCTGGCGAGTGTTATCAAGAGAAAGAGGGAAAAAGAGAGGAAGAGGAAGGAGAAGAATGGTAAAAGGTGGCCGAAAAAAATGTTTCGACACAAAAAAAAAAGGAAAAGAAAATGTGGACAATAAAGAAGATATTCAACAATCAAGGGAATTCAAAACGCAGGAAGAAACACGAGTCAAAAAAGCAACAACAGGCTATCCATTGATCACATCACACCGTTCAAGCATCACCGCCCGAGGGAGCCGGCTTGTCGCCTGAAGGGGTCGATGTCGGCGCTGGAGAATCTGCTGTCGCTCCCTTGTTGAATCCACCGCGACCTCCTCGTCCACCTCGTCCGCCACGGTCACCGCGGCCTCGGCCTCGTCCAAATCCACCACGTCCTCGTCCGGTCTCACTGTCACTGGCCCCACCGCTCTGGTATCCGCGCTGAGACGTGTTTCCTCCACGGTTGCTACCCTGCCACGTGCCGGCGTTGCCCCGGTGGCTACCGCGGTCTTCGAAGAACTTGATGTTGGGCTTGCGAGGTTGGCCGGGAGGAGTGGGCTTCTTGTGCTCGACGGGCTGGCGGTCGAGAGCGGCCTTGGCCTCTTCGACGGTCGTGAACATCACGACGTGGTTGTACTTGCCCCATTTCTCGACCTTGACCATCTTCGACTTGTCCTCCTCGGGGAAGAGATCGCGCACGGCCTGCTCATTGTCCACGTTCGACACGAAGAGTCCGTTGCTCTGCTTCTTCTCGGGCCTGGGTAGAGGAGACTCGGAGGGTTTCTCGGGCTGAGCACTGCCGTTGGCCTCCGAAACCGAGGTCTTCTCCGGCGAGGCCGGCGCGGGCGGCTGGGCAGCGGTGCCGGCGGGCTGGGGAGTGGCGGGTTTGGGGATCACCGGGGCCGGCGAGGTACGAGCGGGAGCAGCGGTCGGGCCCTTGGCCGGCGCCTGGGGCTGGGGAGGCGCTCCGGGACGGACGGTGGCGGGCTGAGCCTGGCCAAACTGAGGAACCGGTCCAGTCGCACGAGTCGCCGGGGACGTTACGCCAGCGGGCGCTCCGGTAGGCACGGGGGCGCCGGCTTGACCACCGGGCGCTCCAGCAACCTGGGGCTTTCCGGTACGGTGCGCAAAGTTGAATCCCTGGGCGCGCATCTCCGTGGCGATGCGGCCAGCCTCAACCTCGAGAACCAAGAAACCAAAGGCGGCGTCAGCCAGGTTGAAGTTCCACATGTTCTTGAAGGCGCTCTCGTCAACCTGGCCGGCGGCGTTTCCGGGACCGGCAGGCCCTCCAAAGGGGTTGCCACCGTTGGCGATGGTGGGCATCTGGTTCACCACGTTCAAAGCGTTGTCCAACAAGGTCTTCTGGGCCTCGTTGGAGGAAATGGCGGCCTCCACCTCACCCCGAACCGTTTCCCAGACGTCATTGAAAGATGCCTTCGAGGCAGCCAGCTTGCCACGGTAATGATCGAGAGAGGGGTTCACCGAGAACTCGTTGTAGGACGAGCCGTAGCGGAAGTGCAGTCCGGCAGAGATCGAGAAGTCGGCCTTGAGGGTCACGGAGAGTTGGTTTAGCATTCCCTCCCGGGCGGGTGATGCGTGTGTGACGAAAATGCGGGTTTCCGATGGGTCGTACACGCGGTTCGCGGTGTCTATCAGCTCACCCATCTGAAGCAAGGTCGTCCACATGGTACCTTGCCCACCGGCGATGGTGGTCTTGCCCTCGCCGTTGTCAAACAGCTTGTGCATCACCACGGCGCCTCCCAATCCCAGCAGACGCAGCTTGACACCGCCGACGTCCAGCAACCGCGAATTGGCCTCGTCAATGATGTGCAGCTTGTCCACCTTGTACTCTCCGGAACGGAACTTCTCCAATACCCGAACGTCTTCGCAGGCACCCCAAACGGTGTATACAGGGACATCAAGAGTAATCCGCCTATCGAGCAGCATCGGAAGTTCTGAGAGGGGTAGCTGGTCGGGGGTGAATCGCTGCTTAATCGACTGCTGAGGGGGGGTCTGGGCAATGGTCCGCTTCACGTTTTCAGGAAGCAACGGAGAGTATTGAGCCACATGCTTAAGAGTCCTGTTGTTTCCAGATTGCGCTTATTAGCATACCCAATTCCCAAAAGAAAGAGCAAGCAGCACATCCCCTCGGGGCTCGTCAAGTCGGAACGACAAGAAATCCTGGAGAAAAGGGAAACCTCGAAACAATTGGATTACTCACTTGTCTGCAATTCGCTCCAACGAGGTGTCATCGTAGAAGCCAAAGTCACCGGTGTGGATAATGTGATCTGCACGGGCCTGCTTGGCCAACTCATTCAAAGACCTCAGGTTCCCTACGTAACACAAAAAAGGAAAAAAAGCAACAATGTCAGCCACATCTGTCCATGGCCCGTGACGTCGGCGTTGAGCGTGCGCCAGGAGACCTACCTCGAACATCTGCAATGCACAGGACTCTGACCGGGCCGTTCTGGATGATTCGACCGTTGTTCGGGAGAAGAGGGGCGGCCCCGGGAACAGGACCAGTGGCACCGTTGGGGAGAGGATAGCCTTGGGGACCGAAGCTGTGCGGAGGACGGGGCTGGAGGGCGGGCATCGCAGCATTAGCAAAAAGAGGCATGTCCTAGCGCGTGCGAGGGGTGGCAAAACGCGTGGCCGAGGTGGCCATGACGTTGGCCAGGGAGCTTGACGGGGTGAAAGTGACGGGGAAAAGAGAGGGCGAGAGCACATACGGAAGCCATGAGTTATGATCTAATTCAACCGGGGGGGGGCAAGAGGGCGTGAGAAGGTCGACGATGGCGATGAAGCTGGGGAAGAGGAGGAAGGAATGTAAGAGGGAGGAAATCAAGAGGACAAGAAAGTGGCAAAAGAAGAGGAAGAAGAAAGGAAGAAACGAAGCAGGAAGCTAAACAAGCGGCGGTTTGGATGCAGCGAAGAAGAGAGGAAGAGAGAGCGAGAGAAACAAGTCGGCCAGTCAGCGGCTTAGTCAGCACCCTGGACCAGGGGCAACCAGCGAGCAACACAAAAAAGCAAGGGACCGCTGCTTCTGCTCGCTGCGTCGTCTGCGCAGAGTCAATTGCTCGGTTGCAGAGGACCGTTCAGGGCCAGAGTCCCCGGTGAGCTCGGTGCCTGGCTGGAAAGGCGCATCCACGTGTTGGGAGACATCGTGGATCCTCTTCACTGCGACCCAATCCATCCATGTCGCTGGACCTAGCTAGCACTGCGATGGACTCTACACATCGTACGCTTCGTGATTGGCTCGGAAGGGCTCTCCCAGGGGATTGCAGGGCATGAGATTCGTGTCTCTGCTTTTTTTTTTTTTTTCTTTTCTTTTTTTCACCCACCCTGATTTTTATTTGCTACCTACATAGGGGCTATCTCATGTTCCGATATACCTTCTCGGTGAAGAAACAAACTTCCCGAAACAAGGCACCATACCATGGCTTCAGAGTTCTTCTCCGTGCTGCCCAGCCAAACCATGCTCTCCTTTCACGTCTTCCATAGCCTTCAATGAACCAAGCACGTCATGATGAAGTGACCGGGGACCCTCCAGCGCCATCAGTGCAAAATGGCCACCGACTGTGGGTCGAGCGCGACAAAGGATGGGGTGACCGGGGTGCTGGCCCTTGGCTGATGTGGCAACGTATCGATCAGAAAAGGGCCAATTGTGCTTTCCATTGGTCATGAATGCCCACAGGTCGTCGACAAACTCGTCCCGGGTGCTTGTGTCAAGCGTGCCAGCCAGCCACATGTTCCAATCTGATTTGGCCCAGTCCTGCCGGTGGTCAAGAGGGACCCCATATTCGCCGCGCACCGTGTTGAAAAATGCGCTCCCCATCTGGTATGCGGCATCTGGGAACGTTTGCAGGTCAAGTAAGATATCGGGGTATAAATTGTATGGGATCTTCCATGAAGTTGGGTTCTCGGGATACTGAAGCACAAAATGCGTCTTGCGCTCATCGGTTCCGAGCCCTTGACCGAAGAATAGCGACGCTCGCTCGTCGCCAATCCGTGAATATTCAGCCAGCCCCGTCAACTCTCCGAATGCTTTCAACCCCACTGCAGCCTTTATGGCCAGGTTAGTTTCGTTGGCCAGGGGACCCGCTGCATCATTGGAAGACAATTGCTCCGGGATGTTAACGCTGTGCTCAACCAAATAGTCCGCATAGTTTCTCAGGATAGGCGTATACTGTGTCTTCCAGGCTGCATCGCCGGAAGCCCTCACGTATGCCAGAGCCAGGACCATCAGATTTCCACATTCTTCGATCGGCATAGGCTCTGCCTTCTGATCATCGTGGCCAGTGGCATTGGGGTAGTGGGCTCCCATATCATGGATTGTGTATGGCTTCTTCCAACGCCCCGCCGCGAGATACTTCATCATCGGCTCGAGTAGAATCCGGATATAATCCGGATTGGTTATATAATAGATGGGGAAGGCGGGCATAATAACGTCCACGGTATTGAGGTTTCCGTTACTCGACAGCTCCTTGATGAAGCCGAGCACGTCTTCGGTGTCGAGGGTGTCACTTGGGATGGTTACGTCAATCCCACCGTATGCCTGGCGAGCTGAAAGGGTGACAATGTCCGCATATTTCTGGCCTGCAACTGCCTTTGCTTTACGGGCCATTTCGAAATCAAGGATCGAAGACTCTTGAAGGGCATCGTTATAGTCATCCAGGAAGTATGAGACTGCCTGGTTCGTGTCCGGGTACTGGGCCCTGTAATAACCCGTGTATGCCTTTTCGAGGTAGTTAATGGCATTCTCCCTCACGTAGCCCACGGCGAAGTTGATCGATTGCTCGTTGGTAACCGTGCCCAGGTCATGCGACAAGGCTAGGACTCCCTCCGGTACCCAAGGGGCGTCGTCAGCCAAGACCCCCGTATCTACAAACCTGGATCCCACATCTTGCCATTTGCCTGAAGAGAAAGACAACTTGGAAACAGGCATTGGTCGAGATGCAAAGACTACCTCTCCCCAGGTTGCCATGTCGCTCTCTTCAGAATATGGCGCCGCATTTTCTACTGTGAGCGAATAAACTGCTGTAGAACCCGTCTTCTGGAAGTTACGCGCAGTGTTCTGCGCACTCCCCGTCCATCTTCCGTCGATACTGGAAAGTATTTGAACGATGTTAGCAGAAGACTCGGACACAGTCACCGTTAGATAGCCTGGGTACCACATTGTTAGCTCCCAACCAAAGAACACTCGGATCCGAGGGAGCGTGTCGTACTAAAAGGAAGAGATTGGCGAAGATAATTAGAGGGAGATATGGGGGAGAAAAAGTCCAGCGTGATGACCACCTCCCCTGCAGCGAGGGTGAAAAGCGAATGAGTCGCTGTATATTCGGCGCTGCGAACGACAGCCGGGCGAATGCCATCGCTATCTTCCTTCACACCCATCAGACTATAGGTCCGACCATCTACACGCGCCAGGACAGACCATGTGAGGTTCTGACCAGCCCAGAACTGAGAGTCTGCGTGCGGCAAATTCTGGATTTGGTTGCTGGGCATCCAGGTCGAGAGATACGGGTTACGGACGGCCAAGGGATAGGAGGGTGGTAGTGCTGGCCGATACGCGATGGCATTGCGTTCACTTGTCTCCGTAAAGCATGAAAGCAGCGTCGTAAACAAGGATCCCAATCCTAAACTATTTTGGAAATCGAGATACATGATGGAGTTGTTCCTCGAGTCGAGAGGTTCCGTTACCCATCGAGCAAGGGATGATCCCAGGAGTATCTGAATCATCCAGACGAGCAAGACGCGTGGGGAAACCCCTGTGTGGAGCTGTCGATCCCATGTCGTCATCGGGGCCGGGGTGCGCGTCGCCTTCCAAAAGGCCCCAAAGAAGATGCCAATCGATTGACAACGCGCAGCCCAGCATGGCTCGGTCACTTATGGTGGGCGTTGTGGTCATGATCGACCGGAGATTATTGTGTCAATCGAAGTCAGGTAGGAAAGATGGAGAGATGGTTCAGGATGATCCCGCAAAAACGACGCCAAGAGAGGATGGAATGCGGGGTTGATTTGGATCCAAGAAGTTTATCCATGGATGGGCCAGTTCACATAACCCCAAGCCAGACTTTCGTTCTTCTTCAACAGGGAGCATGATGTCTTCTCATTTGTTGACTCCCTTATCACACGCAGGACGGAATTCCTGAGCCATGATGGCGAGTGCAGCATTTCAGTTCTGATCGAAGGGTAATATCGATATCAACATCGCAGTCATATACCTGAGCAAGTATCGGCCAACGTCCAGCTTCGACCTACCACTTCGTTTCTCTGAATTTAACGACGCCCCATTGTCTCTTCTTCGGTGTCATCCATCGTTGGTAACTAGTTTTCTCGGGTTATCTGAGGGGTTTCTTCGACTCGAATGCCGCAATTTAACCCCCGATTGCGTGATTCCATGCTGTCTGATGCCACGCCGGAAGTCCCCCGCCGTGTGGGGGATATTGATAGCTTCATTGAGGCTTTTGTTCGTATTACAAATGCCTTCTTATCGGATCTCGGTGTGAGCATTGGAATGATTACCCCACCGAGTCCAGTCTAGAGAATACTCTTGACGGGGGGGGGTTCCCTCCTGTGATGCCGTGAAAGGTCTTGGTGCTAATCACCTGGTCATCTGGCGGTCTTATATGACATCCGTTGGTTTTGTCTCGGCCTGTAGAAACTTCATGGGGTGTTCAGTTGGAGCGTTTATCATTGTAGTGGCCGATGAACGGATACTTCGGCTCAGGAACAGGATTAATAATGGGATCGAACGCTGATCGATATCGGAGGCATCCCACAAGGCGTGCTTCAGTCGCAGCTGTCGCCATCATCCATCGCCCATCGCGTGCGCAACTAGGCCATGTTGGCCAATCACGATGCATTCGAGCCCGAGGGGTTGCAATGAATAAACGCATATAAAGAAGGGCTGGTCGTCGGTTGAAGCAGACCATTCCAGACATTCAGGCCATCAATGTCCAACATGCCGACCGAATTCATTAGCTTAACGTTTCCCAATGCGTCCACGGAGCTGAATCCGATTCCCAATGCCTCGATTGATCCGGATTATCTGGTCCGCTATGCGCGATCGCTGGACGACAATGCCTTCAACTACACGTTGGTGCCTTACGATTCGTCCTCGTATGACCCTTTCACCATCGGCGCGACCATTGCGGCCGTAACCAAGAACCTCAAGGTCATCATCGCGCTTCGGCCGAACACGTTATATCCGACCGTGGCCGCGAAGGCTCTGGCGACTCTGGACCAGCTCAGCTCCGGCCGCGCGGTGGTTCACTTTATCGCCGGTGGCAGTGATGCCGAACAGGCCAAGGAGGGAGACTTCCTGAACAAGGAGCAACGGTACGGGCGCCTCGAGGAGTACATTCGCATTCTGCGCCGCGCCTGGGAGTCGCCGGAACCGTTCGACTGGGAGGGGACCTATTATCAATTCAAACAGTTCAGCAACAAGGTGCGCCCGGTCAACGGCACGATCCCCGTGTCGGTGGGAGGATCGTCGGACGAGGCATACCGCATTGGAGGGTCGCTGGCGGATATCTTCGGACTCTGGGGCGAGCCTCTGAAGGAGACAAAGGAGCAAATCGATCGCATCTACGCCGAGGCGGCGCGGGCGGGCCGTCCCGAGTCCGACCGGCCTCGCATTTGGGTCACCTTCAGGCCGATTCTCGCCGAAACCGACGACCTCGCCTGGGCCAAGGCTCATCGTACCTTGGACGCTCTGACCGAGAATCGAGCCAAGGGCCAGGGCAAGGCGCCCGCCGATGCGCCGCCGCCGCAAAACGTCGGCTCGCAGAGACTCCTCGACATCGCCACCCGCGGGGAGGTCCAGGACCGCGCCCTGTGGTATCCCACCGTCACCGCAACCAATGCGCGCGGGGCGTCCACGGCACTCGTCGGGTCCCCTCAAACCATTTCCGACTCGATCTTGGACTACGTCGATCTCGGGGCCGAGCTGATCTCCATTCGGGGTTATGACAATCTCCACGACGCCATCGACTATGGCCGTTACATCCTGCCCCGGGTGCGCCAGGCATTGAAGGAGCGGGAAAGCTCATCTGCGGCCTAGGGGGGTCTTTTGCAAATACTCGAGATGGGAGCCGTACTGTGGTGCTATATGAGGCCACTGATTATGAGATATGAGTTGGTTAGATGTCGTTGTCAAAGTCTTCCCACACGAAAGATTAATGCGCACCTGGGTAGAACACCTTAGAATATATAACAGATGCCAGAATGGACACGACCAACTATTAGACAAAGAGGACATATTTGCCATACAGTAAGAGAAGCCGACAAGCTGCAAGACCGGAAGCTAGAAAGCATTCGGAAGGATTGGCTTGCTTAAAGGGTACCATTATGGACCAGGTGTCGTTAGACAAAGATAATACTAGGCAAATCGGTCATAGAAAACAATCATTTTGCTTATGTAGCATAAAATGGAGCCTAGATTTCAGCAAATGGGGTGATAGCTCAGTTGGGAGAGCGCACGACTGAAGTTTACTCGGTCCAGTCAGGTCATCTGGCAATCGTGAGGTCACCGGTTCAATCCCGGTTCATCCCATTATCCATTTCTTTTTCTTTTTCTGTTTTTTTGCCCTCAATAATCAAGTTCTTGTCCTTCCCTCATCCTTCCAACCAGCCGACTGACTTCCTCATTGCTCATTGTTATAACCGTCTGTCCCACTCGGTCCCATGTTTCATCTCCCCTTTCTCTCGCCCCTGATTTCCTCACAACGTCAAATCCATGTGACGAAGAGCTATCCAATCGTTGCTAAATCCTTTGAAATTTCCATCTATCTCGTGTGCTAATCAGAACATTTCCATACTCCATTATGCCGTTACCCTAGAGCTGAGCCTTCTCCACCCTTCTTCCGATCTCATCGAAATGAATCTGCTTTCCAGTCACCAGGGCCTCCTGTAGGTACGAGCCGATCTCTACTGCCTTGACCGCATTGGTCAACTTGATGGGAAGCGGCGTGTTATCCAAACACGAGGCAGTGAACTCATTGGCTTCCCTCACGAAGGCAGGTCCAAACCGACCGATGAAGTTGGACGGGATCTCGCGAGTGATGCCTCCGGGATGGTAGAAGTTGACAAAATTGCGCTGAGGGTTGATGTTCACAGACAGCTTACCCTCCGTGCCAATCACTTCTGTGGTGTCTTCCTGCCCATGAGGCATCATGCGGGAGCAATAATAGTAGGCGATCTTGCCATTGTGGAACTCGACAATTCCCACTGCATTGTCGTAGTCCTTGTACTTCTTCAACTCCGGCTGGACGGCCGTGATTCCATGCGCCGAGATGCTCTTCGGGACGGCATCGTCGCCGAAAAACCACAAAGTCAGATCGATGTCATGAACGGACATATCCACAAACACACCGCCAGACCATGCCGCATAGGCCACGTAGAAGCCAGAAGGGTCGAGCTTATCACAGGTTTGGCTTCTAACGATCGATGGTCGCCCAATTGCTCCCTGGCTGATCTTCTCGTGGACCTCACGGTACGATTCATCGAATCGTCGTGAGAACCCGCACATAACTTTGAGATGGGGTTTGGTCTTTGCTTTTTGCACAACGGCTTTACACTATCATCGAATGTCAGTATACTAATGCAAAAACCTGGATGCAGCTAGAACACAAGAAAGAGACGTACCACTTCGACGTCGGTTGACAGTGGCTTCTCACACAAGACGTGCAGGTCATGGTCAATGGCCTTCATAGTCTCCTCGGCATGCACAGATGTGGCTGTTCCGATAGCCACGGCCTGCAGTCCGGGGTGGTCCAACATTTTCTCGTAGTCATCATACAACGTTACTCCGTACGGCTCAAGGTTCTGTCGGCCCCAGGTGAGCTCTGCCGGGTCAGGGGTAAAGGCAGCAACCAGCTCAGCGCGCGGAGTCTGGTGGAGGAAGTTGTTGGCATGGATTTTGCCGACGCGGCCCAGGCCGGCCATGCCAACTTTGAGTCTTTGAATGGACATCGTGGAGTAGGAGGAAGATATGTTAAAAAAAAAGTCTTTAGAATCTGGGGTGTTAAGGCAAAGACTTGTAGCTCAAGAGGATGGATTTGAACATTCAATCTGGGGTTATCTAGAGCCTTTTTATATCCAAGGAGCCCGAGTCGTGAACTACTTGTCTCACCTTCTCTTGCGTTGCCCATTGCGCACAGGCAAGTATATCCATCCAAAGTTCATCTGCATCTGCATACTGAGGGGTACAAAGAGGGCATTGAAGGTGATCGTGAGCCCGCAAGCTGCAGAGAAGCTCCATAGCGGAGACGGGAAAAGTTTCCAGTGGAGACGGAAAGACTTTCCCTGCATTTCGAGAGGGCGGATTTCTTGTTTGCGGGGAAGTTTTTGCGGGGCTCGGTCTTTTCTCCGCCCTGCGAGGAACGTGTCGGCAACTCTCTCCGCCTTCTTCTCCTCCTTCCTCTTCTTTCTCCCCAGATGGACTGTGCAGCTCCATGTCTTCGCCCCCGAAGAAGAGAAGTCGTCTTGCGACTGGCTGGTAAATGGCATCCCGTTCCACCTGATCCAATGATATCCCTGCTGAAGATCGGACTCAATGCTACAGCCAAAGATGTCGGGGTAAGTAGAGACCCCAGTTCATAGGGAAGAGGCCACTCTTCTTGCTATAGAAATTGGATCTATCTCGACCATGACGCCTTAGACTAACTTGCATGTCATACCATAGCCCGCCATTTGAAATGTGCGTGCTGTCTCCTCGCACTGATTTAGCATCCTTCTTACACAGCTTCCAGGCGACCTGAACGTTTCAGCCTGCAACCACTGCAAACTAGCTAATGCCAATTGCGAAAGAGGAGTCAATGTGAGGTTTCGCAATGGATTAGATTTGGACGACGATCACGCCGTTTCATTCCCAGAATCAAAGATATGGCCGCGACCAATGGAATCTTGTAGGCCCCGTCCGTGCCAAGTGTCATGTAATTCTCCTACTAACTCCCTACAAGTGCAGTTCTATGATGAGACCCTGGAGATAAAAAGTCTATATAGGATAGTGGATCCCTCGGAGACAGAACCATCAAACGAACGCCCTGTTAATCAATTCTTCGCCAACGTCAATCCATCCCCTGCATACGACAGCCCCGAGCAAGTCGGTCTCTCTCCAGATCAAGAACAGCAATTGATTCAAATACCCCAGAATATAAATAGACAGCCACTGGGTAGGCCCGTCGCTTTCCACTATTCGAGTTGACTTACCTAACGGCATAGGATCCTTACACTACCCGGTGATTTCGCCGGCTTCCAGTGACCACCTTACTCCAAATAACTCCCCAATTTCTCTCAAGAATGACCAAAGGGATCAGCCAAAGACGCGTGGCTTGTTCAATGAGAGAGAGGCTATCCTAATGCGCAATTATGTGGAAAATATGGCATTGTGGGTATGGAAATTCAAAACATGGGGACCTGCCCTAACTGGTCTGCTGAATATACTGACTTGAGTTGAAAGGCCGATATCACAGACTGCCAAAGACATTTTGAAGTTGAAGTCCCTTTACGAGCAGTCCAGGACTCCGTCCTATGCTTTGCCATCTTTGCCTTCTCCTCTCGACATATGAACCGACAGAGAAAGAGTGAAGCAGCCGAGGCATTGCAGTATCACAACAGATGCCTTCAGCTATTGATTCCTGTTCTTTCGGATGTGAGGGACAACATTACCGACACTGTTCTTGCCGCGGTCGCAATACTTCGGCAGCACGAAGAGATGGACAGTAAGTTCATCAGAGTTTCTGATCTTGATGTTCTAGGCTTACCTGTCTCAGGCGAGGACAATCAATTCCACCTTACAGGTGCAACTCATATTCTAAATACAGTGTCCTCGTTTGGATCATCCGGGGGTCTAGGTGAAGCAGCGGCATGGTTGTGCCTTCGCGAAGACATCCACATATCCATAACATCTCAAAAGCCACTACGAGCTGACCTTGGAAGCTTCAGAAACTCAAATGTTTTCCTGAGAAATGACGATTTTGCTTGGGCAAGTCGAATGGTATTCTTATTGGCCAAACTTCTCAAATGTGCATTTAGTTACGACTCGGCGACACACCCGACTTTGCTGCAGCGTGCAAGCGAAGAGATTGAGCATTGGTATGCTGCTAAACCGCGCACGTTCGAGCCCACTCAATTTACTCCGCGGAGTCGAGAAACTCCTGACCGGTTTCCGGGCATCTGGATGTTACTACCAGTTCATGGTTGGTTTCTCTATTCCAGGGTTTGGCAGCGGTTCACTAATAGAACACAGTGATCGGTGTCCAATATTATCACATTGCGAAAATTATCCTGGCCTTCTCGTGCTGCCCAAATCCATCCCCTGCATATGAGGTTTTCAAAAAATCTCGCCATATCGAGGTATGATCGTCGAATGGTACGTGACACAGATAGGGGCATGTTAACATCAAGGTTCCCAGAAAACCGTTCGGAACCACCTTCTCACCGTGCTCGGCCTGGCCAAGTCCAATAAAAAAGCCGAAAACACCCTTTTTACTGCACGCCATAGTTTGGTAGCGTGTGAGTGGTCGCACCAATCCTTCGTTGGGGATTTGAATTTTTGCGCTTCTACTAAATCGGTCTAAGCCATTGCCGAATCAGAGTACAATCATGCTGATTATCAATACACAGGGGGCTGGGTTCTTCGCTATAAACCAGACCAAGAAGCCGCGGAAGGTTTGTTAATTGACATAGAGAAGAGGACTGGATGGGATGTGGGCCCCTCGATCCAGTCATTGCGACAGCAATGGTACGATGAATGCTCGGACGAGTAGTCTAGAACTCAAGCAGGCTTCTAGCAAACCTTGGCTGAAAGGATGACACCAATCAGCAGTTGCTGTATACGGGCCTTCTTATGCTTTTTACAAGCAAACGTTCCATTACACGTGCTCCATTTTGAGGCTTCTGCTTGTACTTGCGAAGATGACTTGTCAATCCAAGACCGCGAAAAAGACAGGGCGATAATCTCTACTCGAAAATCCAGATACAGACCGTCACGACAGGAGTTAGCGCTTTTATTTGCTGTCATAGTTCGACCCTTGCGCCTGGATCATGGTGGAATGTAGCATCCCTGCCAATTTTGCGACAGCATTACAATCCGGCAAGAGCAACCCAGTGCGATTAGCGCTTGGCCTACTCCACTACGCTTGATCCGATTTCTGCTTACAGGCTCAAAGCCCATTATCTTTCCGGCAGTCTATTGGCGTTTGGTTGGTTTGATATATCGGAAGAAAGCTAACATCAATTTCACCGTCAGCTCCAAACTATTTGGTGACTTCCGACCAGATACAAGCGGTGAAGAGATGCAACGATGACGGAAAATCAGCCTGGATGGGCCCGGTGACAAGATAGCTGCATACCTACTAATTACTCCTGGCGTTTTGTGCTCTTTTCTTGACCTATCACGAGCTCCACCGCCGCTGCACTCTGCATGGCTCAGTCCTATCCGGAACATTTGACTCGTTCAGAGTTTCCTGTGGGGCCAACCTTGCATCTTCCATGCCCTGATCAGAACATAGACCCGGAAATGTCCTGGGACACCTGGGCAGCAAACCTTGCCTGACATTCCACCACCGATTATTGCGGCCTATCCACGTGTACCCACCGGAGATGTCAAGCTTTATGCTTGAAACGCCTCGTGATGCCTTTATTGTTCGGATATGACCTCTCATGACCCCTCCAAGTTACTCTCCGACTCGTCTTGATTGGGATCTAACAGATCGTCGTTAAGCCAGTGATCTTGGCGATAAGGCAGCGTTGACAGGTCATCGCATTGGGAGAGGGGGTGCCTATTTCCCTCTAGATCCTTCTTCCTACCTGCCTCTCTCGTCTATTTTTAATCCGCATTTCTGAAAGTGGCTACTTTTTCTTATCTAGCTCCAGAAGTGGATACCCTTTTACAATCCGCCATGATGCCGTTTATGCGCATGTGGTCTCGATTCTCCTCGTCACCTGCACCTGAGAGCACCCCTGTCAACAACGAGCCAATAAGTACTTATACGAGGGGCACGGAGTCGGTTGCCATCGACTGTAAACATCCGCACTTTCCAGTTCCGCGCAAAGAAGAGTCTCGAGCTCTCCAAGCACAGATCGAACCTGCCTCAAGCTCTTCCGCACAAGAACCAGCCTCATTCTGGAAAGATATCAACCCACCGGCAGGGCATAAGTATACACCAGCTGTGCTGGCCCACAGCAGTGATAAATCATCTTTACCGTCTTCATCACCCCCGCCAGTCCAACCACGGAACAAAGACGCAATGGACCGAACCAAACCTACCTCGACCAGAAACAGTGCCCTTCCGGGCTATAACGACGTGAGCGGCGCGGTCATAGTCGATTGGAATGGCCTACCTCATTTCCTCTCGCCCCAGGAGGAGTTAGAACGGAAATCGAGACTGGAACGCGCCGTACGTGAACGGATGTTGGGACTGTCGAGACGGACAGACTTTGCTTGGGAAAGCCCTTGTCATGGAACCACATTGCCGCAATACTCGCCTGCAAAGGCTAAACGATCACAACGACCATCACACAGAAGTGACCACTATGGATGAGTGTTGGTTTTGGATCCAAGGAAGAATTATTGAGCTAGTCTTCTCTGACTACCTATATATGGTTGGTTCTGAAAATCAATGTTTCTCTCGCTGGAGGATGAAGACCACCCACTCATAGTATTTCACGCAATACAGACGAGGATTCGTTGCTCTATACCTATGGATGGACCTTTTGGTCTCATGATACGGTCGCCAGCTCCGATTTAGTGAACCTATGGCGGCGTCCAAGAGAGTTCTACACATGTGACGATTTTATGATTGATGATATTGATGTGTTACGATTCAACAAAGAGAAACTGGAGGCTTACCCACGGCTATGATTTCGGCCAGGATGATATGAAATATGTGAATGCGATTTTTTTTTTTGTGAAAAGCTGCTAAAGAATATGCTTCCAAATATATCCAAGAAATGTTCTACACGATTTTTCAGACGTAGATCTAGCTACGGAAGAGCCTCAATCCACCTTCCTCGCGATCTTCATCGCTCTCAGCGCCACTGGCATTCTCATCGTCCTCTCCTAGTAGACCACTGGCCGTCTTTCCAAGCAGGGAGGCAAAGAACTCCTCTCGGGCGTGGGTCGACCACGAACCCCGGTCCTCCGGTGCCATGAAATTCTGCAGCTTCTCGTGAACATCGAACCGCATCTTACGACCCTTGGAGGCCCGAGTGTCAATGTCTCTCTTGACCTTGTCCTTGCACATGCCGGTGACCGGGTGGACGGAGTTGAGGCGGGACGGCAGCTGGATATGCAAGGTGTCGATGCCATTTGTGACGGCGTCCGACGAGGACATGCGCTGTTCAACGAGATCCCGAAGCAGGGATTGGTAGAAGATGGTGTCGTCGAAGACAGGCTCGCGGTCCTCGCCGGCACCGTTGGAGCCACCGCTCAGGGTGCGCGCACGCTTCGCGGCGCGGTCGCCGGTCTCGGAGGCGATCTGGGCGTCCAAAACGGCGGTGATGGTCTGCTGGCTGCCGGTCGCGGCGCCCAGAAGCTTTCCGCGGGCGTTCGGGGCTGCAGCGTTGGAGCCACGGACCTTGGAGGACCACTTGTCCAGGATGCTGCGGCGGTGGGTGTTCGAGTCGGACTCGAGATCGGTCATGCGTTTCCACAGCGAGGCCGAGGATGTGGACGGCGAGGCGACCGAGGGTCTCTTTCGCTTCTTGGACTCGTCCTGGGAATGCGCGTCGGCCAGGGCCAGGCGCAGATCCTCAAGGGTCGACCAGAGAGCCAGGGCGGCCGATTCGGCGGACTTGATGGCCTCGCCGTCGGCATTCTCCGTGTCCTGATCTGCGAGCGAGAGCTGGTTGATCGCCGTCAGACCCTTTTGTAGCTTGATCCGGGTGTTGAGAAGAGCGTCGAAGGTGGCGCGCTGTTGCTTGACCGCTTTACCCTTGGTTGCGTCGGATTTGGCGGCTTGGGAGAGCGTGGCCGCGATGCTCTTTTGGTCGGTGGCCATCAGTCTGCGCAGTTCGTCCCGGTCGTCGGATTTGGCGGGCTGGTCGAATGTGACGCGACGTTTGGAGGGCTTGGGTTTCTCATCCTCGTCCTCGTCTTCATCTTCATCCTCGTCTTCCTCGTCTTCCTCGTCCTCGTCATCGTCCTCACCATCGTCATCTTCGTCCTCGTCAGAGGGTATCTCATCCTCATCCGAGAATCCATCGCTTCCTTCGATCTCATCTGACCCATCGGTGTCCATGTCAAAATCGGCTGCCTTCTTTCTCTCCTTCCCAGAGACCCGAGACTTCGTAGGTTTGTCCTCTTCACTCTCCTCAGAGCCCTCCTCGTCATCATCATCGTCCTCGTCGCTTCCAAGCTCGAGACCTTCTCCATCGTCCTCCTCACTGTCGCTCTCCTCGTCACCGGAACGCGCTCTGAATGGATCATCGTCGCTCTCGGCCTCAAGGGCATCTCTGCTGACCTTGGACCCGGCGTATTGTTTCCCCAGGGTGATCGGGTCCTGTTTCCGAAGCTTGCCCTTGCTGTGGGATGTGAGCAGACTGGAAAGGAAAAACCCCAAATCGAAACGGAATTGGAAAATATCACTCACCCTACAGCTTGGTAATGCTCTCTACCGGCATCTTCATCCACCTCTCGGCCGCCCTCATCGTCGCTGTCCGGTCCGGCGTTATCCAAGTCCTCGGGATCGAAATCTGTTTGCGCAAAAAACCGTGTTAGTTGGGATGCGACATGCAATCAGATGAAAAAAAAGCAGTCCATCGACATAGAGTAGTTCGAACCTTTAGGAGTCGGATCGTCAAGTTCCGCGTATTGCTCTGCTAGCGATCTTCGAGCCATGTTGAAATCCGCCTTGTCTGCTTGTCGATTTGCGATCAACCCGGAATTCCAGCTTTTTTTTTTTTTTCTTTTCCTTTTTTTTCTGCCGCCGAAGTCACGAAGCGGTGAGGGAGTTACTTACCGGTTTGGGTTAAAGCCGGTAGAAAGGAGGGAGTTACTCCGGCGGTCAGGGTTATTTCCGGCAATATTTCCTCCGCGGGTTTTGCATCATCGTTTCGTTTCCTTCAATTTCCCTTCTCGAGTCTGGACAACTCATCCCCATTCGCTTGCATTGGCCATGTTCGGACGGAGATTCTTCTCGACCGCACGGGTCTTGCAGCACGATAACCCATTGGTGAGCCTCCTTGATTTTCCGACCTTGATCTCTTCCTGTCCGCCAGCCAGCTAACCTCCGCTAGGGCCTTCCTCGCTCCGGCACTCCGCCCTCATTCGCTCGTCGCCGCGGACTCCCCGAGAAACGCAAGATTCGCGATGTGAAGAAGGTCATTGCGGTCTCGTCGGCTAAGGGGGGTGTGGGCAAGTCGACAATTGCCGGTGAGTGATCTATGATATGGCGCGGGCGGATGGTCGATCTATCTATACAACTCCCAGCGCATTCAACCCCGAACGGCATAGCCCTAATACTACAATACCGTGTCTACCGAAGACGCCACTGGCTAACAGACACCGCGACACAGCCAACCTCGCCTTATCCTTCGCCCGTCGAGGCATCCGCACGGGGATCCTGGACACCGACATCTTCGGTCCCTCTATTCCCACTCTCCTCAATCTCTCCGGCGAACCTCGCCTCGACGATAGTACGCCAACCCCTCCACCCTCCCCAAGACCCAACGCTAACCCTAACCCCTACCCAGAGAACTGTCTCGTCCCGCTCACCAACTACGGCCTCAAATCCATGTCCATGGGCTACCTCCTCCCCCAAGCCGCCACCAGCACCGACCCCAACGCGCCCCTCCCCATGGACACGACCCCGATCTCCTGGCGCGGCCTCATGGTCACCAAAGCGATGCACCAGCTCCTGCACTCCGTGTCGTGGGGGCCCCTGGACGTGCTCTTCCTCGACCTGCCCCCCGGCACCGGCGACGTGCAGCTGACCATCGGCCAGGAGATCATCCTCGACGGGTCCGTCATCGTGACCACGCCGCAGGACATCGCCCTGCGCGACGCCGTCCGCGGCTTCGGCATGTTCCAGCGCATGGACGTCCCCGTGCTCGGCATGGTGCGTAACATGGCCTTCTTCGCCTGTCCGCAGTGCGGCCACCAGACGAGGATCTTCTCCCACGGCGAGCATCACCATCACGGTCAGGGCCAGGGCCAGAACCCCGAGGAGTGGGGCGTCGTGGCGGAGTGCAAGCGGCTGGGGGTCGATTTTCTAGGGGATATTCCGCTCGATGCGCGGGTCTGCGAGGATGCCGATCGGGGCATGCCGACGGTGGTGGCGGAGGAGACGGACGACCGGAGTGCGAGACGAGAAGCGTTTATGGGTGTGGCGGAGAAGGTGGCCAGGAAGGTGGGGATTGAGTGGTAGACTTTCCTTCCTTCCTTCTGGACTGTATCTGTATTATAGGAGTGTGTTTATACCCAATGTACCTTAGATCTTTCGTTGAATTCATGGGGATATGATGTGAATGGAATGTACAACTTGAATAGAACATATGCTATGGACTATGTACATTCATTATTCATTCCACTGAGATGAAGTATCAGACAAGGGTATCCATTGTTTGTAAGAGTAATGATAATATAATAGAAATCAGATATGAAACAAAGATCCGTCGGAGTATAAGTTAACCAAAACATATGCAAAAGAGGCCGGCACCCCACTAGGTATACAGTATACTATCGCAGCACAATCCAACAAGAAAACCAACTAGACAAAGGAAATGTAAGCAAACAACGAATGTACCAAGGTATCAACATATACACCGAATCACTGGCCGGGTATATACTCGTCGGCGGTCCTGAAGACATCGCGTTCCGGCATGCCGGGGCGAGAAGAGTCCGCTCCGTTCTCCAACACCTCGCTCTTAGTACCCAATGAAGACGTACTGGCGAAACCGCCCGAGCCATGGGACATCGAGAGGGCCTCCACGGAACGAGACTTCGAGTCCGCATCGTTCATCGTGTTCACGACCCCCGCGGCGTTCAGGACTGCCCGGGTGCTGGCGGCGTCAACACCCGTGTTGGTGACGGCCAATGACCTGTCGCCCAGGGTGCTGACGTCGTCAGCAGCGTCGGCAACGTCGGAAGTCATGCCGCTGCGGATCGTGCCCGATCCAGCATGGGACGAAGGCCGCGGTCGATGTCGCGTGGAGTACGGGTCGGAAGTCGGTGCGATGATCCCGGGGGCGTGGAAGAGAGACTGCGTGCTGGCAGCCTCTTCTCCGAATCGCCGGGATTCGTAGGCGGGTAGAACGATAAGAGGACTGGTGGTCTTGTCGAGAAGGTGGAGGCGTGTCTGCGTGCCCGTGCTGGTCGTATCGGGGCTGTTTCTTTCCGCAGAAGAGACATCTTCATTGGCTTTTTCAACATCAATAGCAGGGAGATTAGGATCGCCAGAACTAGATTGTCCCAGAGCGAGAACAGGGGGCTGTGGTTTCTCGACCGTAGGCACGTCGCCGTTCTCGTGATTGGATGACCGCTTGAGCGACGCACCGGCTTTGCCAGCCTCCACGCTGGTTCGCCTGGCCTCGCTGTCCTTTTGTCGCTCTCGTTGGATGGTCTTCTCGTCATGTCTGCTGGCCCAATGGCTCCATAATGTCATGGGGTAGCTCTTCCGGCCATTGCGAGAAGGCAAGACGCCGGGAGCCTCCTTCCGAGCAGCCAGCGAGCAAGGAGGCGGGAACTCATTTTCGAAATCCTCAAACCCATATGCCAGCTCCTTCAGCCGCTGCTGCTGCACGCGGAGCTTCTCCTTGGCGAACTTAACGTCCCACTCCTCCTTGCCGGCGAGCCATTTCTTGACGAGCTCCGGATTGAAGGATCCCACGTGCGAGCTGGGGAGCTGGAGGATGGAGTACGACGATGGCGGAGGCAGTGGGTAGATCCGGCCTCGTTTGTCCACTCTTTGGCGGACCATTCGATCTTTGAACGGGGGCAGTGGATCGCCAGCCACGCCGACGGAGGAAACGACGGCATCAGAGTCCAGCTTTTTTGGCGCCGTATCGGCCGGTGTTTCCGGGGTGTCCGAGTCACTGGACGAAATCGGAGAGACGGCATTGTCATCGAGAATGTCAATTTGAGATTCTTGCGCACAGGCAAGCGCCCATGCCCCAAATTGGGCGATTGATCTATACATGTATTTGGCCGGACGGGTGAAGCTGAGGGTCGGTGCCACATGACACAGATCATCCCAGACCTGAAGCTGGACGTATGTTCCGGGGTATTTGTGGAGGACTTCGCGATTCGGGTCGTGTTCGTCCAAGACGGTATCGCTCGGCGGATAGGCCGTCGGATTTGCCGCTTTATGCGCGAGGTAGATCTGTTCGTCACGGAGCATCTCACCTCCTCCGGTCATGATTTGAAGAGGTGGTAGGCCTCCTAGTGAGGACTGCATCACTGGTGAGACCAACGGATGCGACAGGAGCTGATTTGTCGTGTACATATGGATCTGATCCTTGACTTCAACTGTCTTGCCGTCCATGGGAACTTTGGCCTTGTAGGAATCCTCATAATTTGCGTCGGGGTTCTTTTCCGTGGGAGCGTCTGGCAAGGGTGAATTGTTATCCTCGACTGAATAGCCCTTGGCTACAGCTTCACCCGCACGATTATGTGCCGGCAGTTTGGCATCCGGGACTTTGGTCTCCGACGCGCGTTTCTTACCGAGCGCCTCTTTGATGGAGAGAACCTCGTCTGCGGTGGGCGGGGGCCAAGCTTCCGATGGTTTATGCCGAAAGCCGTAAGGAGGGATATAATCGCCGGGATTATCCTTGACGATACTGGGGAAGGAGTGCGTCAAGTCTACCCAAGGAGAGATTAGAATGGCACCTGCAGGAAGAGGGAGACCCTGATCGCGGACGGTAACCAGCATGCTTCGCATATCGTTAGCACGAGACAGAGGGATATTTCCGTAAGCTTTGAACTTACGAGAGCACCAGAGCTCCGCCAGCCGAGTCACCCGCAAAGATGATCTCGTTGGGTTTATACTGATTCAAGAGAAAAAGATAAGCCGACAACGAGTCCTGCAGCGCGCACGGGAAGGGGTACTGTGGCGCCAGACGATATTGCGCTGTGATTGAAATCAAGTCAGTTTCCACGAATGCCATCTATACCCTATATCATATACTCACTGCATCAAATTAGCATAGGGACCGAAAGCAAGCGCGAGCATGATCCTACCGTGCAAACACCCGCCCCTTGAGCTTCCTCGCATGACGCTGCATCTGATAGCGATGCGTATCTATACTCCCAAAGTAGTAGGCACCGCCGTGGATATACAGCATGATGCGTTTCTGGCTCGGATGGTCGCCATTGGCGCGCTTTCTCTCATTGTGATCGTTTCGCATTTCGATCCATTCGCCCTTGAGGTCCTCTGCGGGGCCACGCCATTGCCACCATTCTTTCCCGCCGACACGCTTGATTCCATGAGGGCCTAGCTCATTGACGAGGGCCGTCGCTGCGGCCGCCAGATATTCATTGGGGATAGTGATCGTCTCCGTTCTCACCCAGTGCGGACTGGGTACCCATTGGGTGGTAAAGGCTTGGATGTCCTCAACGGTGTGCTTGGAGGCATACGCCAGAAACTCGCGAAATATACGGATTCCTTCATCGTAGGAGACATGGACGTTAGGTTTATGGTGCAATGATTTCCTATGTATGTACTAGGAGGCCTGCCGTCAGTACATCTGGATTGCGAGAGGGCAGAGCTGCGAGTGGACCACTTACATGCGAGACGAAGGTCGAGAGAACGGCAGGGGTGAGCGCAAAGCTCAATGCGACCGTATTCAGAGGCATGATGGGACGCAAGAAGATGGGGATGGGGAGTCGCTATAAGCTATGGCTGTGAAAACGCATCCCTTGCGGAGACGGAATGGCGAAAAAAGGGGAGAAACTAGGGACCGAGAGGGAGGAATACGAGGGTACTTAGACGAACAACCGACGCAAGTGTTCGACACGACAGGGGGTCATTGCGGTGACAGCGAAGAGGCTAATCAAGAACCGATCGGCCAACCACGCGGAGAATGAAGGCGAAGAAGAGTTCGAGACCTCCCAACGGCTGGCCAGTGTTTTTGGGGGGAGGCGCCATGACGTCATGCATGGCCTCCTGTGCTGGACTCATTTGCGCCTAAGAATAATAATGGTTAATGGCGATCGTCGTTTGCGAAAAGGCCCACCGGCCCAGGGGTGGAGGTACACATGGGCCAAGCTCCTGTCGATCGGCTGTTGGAATTGGCTTGATGGTGGCTCTGGCTCTACAGAGTAGTAGCGGAGGCATCTGCTAATGCAGTCAAATTAGGAGAGTCATGATATATAGAGAGTGTGTACTCCGTATGAGAAGGAGAGAGATGGAGAGAGAAGAAACGTGGCTGTGCGGTGAGATGAGAGGAATGCAGGCACAGAAGACTGTCATTCTACGTCATTGCAGTGCGCCAAAGGAATATCATTAATTCATACTAATTTGACTACTCCGGAGTAAGTAGGCTTAGCTTCTTAGCTTAGCTTAGAGCGGAGGCAAAAAGAAAAACAAAAAGATTGACCGACGCAGGGGTCGAACCTGCAATCTCTTGATTCGTAGTCAAGCGCCTTGCCATTGGGCCAGCCGGCCTTGCTTGAAGATCTGCTGCTAAGTTAGCTACAGAGCCCTGCGCTGCAGACTCTGCGCCCGCGTCTCCGTCACGACCGTCTCCGCCGACACAACCGCCGTCAACTGTCCCACCCCGGCGCCTCTTCATCCTGCAGTCAGCATCACTGCCCGGAAATTGGCACAATGGGGGAACTTACGCCCAGATCACTTTATGCAGATGCCCATCCGGCGCGGCGAGCAATTCTTTGTACTGCCGGATAATTTCGTCTTCATCTGCGCCCGCCAGCGTCTTCTCGAAAGATTCGGTGATGATGGCTCGCCCGTCGTATTGCCCCGGCCAGAAACTCTTCATGCCGGTCACCACGTCATGAACCGGTGATCTTTCTCGGTCAGTCGATCCTAGGTGAGATCCCGGTTGCTTCGGTGTCCGATTTATCACTCACTTGGCCGTGCTCGAGGCTCCATTGTCCGCCGCCAAAAGACGACTCTTGATCTCGTCCGTCCATGGACATTCCTTCGTGCCCAGGAACTATAGCCGATCAGCAAGACTCCATTGAAACGATAGGGTCTGAGAAAATCAAACCTACCCGTGTCCCCATAACCACCCCGTCAGCACCTATACCACGTTAACATTCATGTCAAGTGATCTAGCCCAGTCCGTCAAGAAGACAAACTCACCCAACGCCAACGAAGCGGCCACCCCTCTCCCATCCATAATCCCCCCCGCAGCGAGAATCGGCACCCGCCTGTCCGGAAACTCCGAGCTCAACATGTCGGCAACATCCGGCAGGAGTGTCATCAGACTCGCGCCCTGTCGAAACTGGTGTCCCCCGGCATCCGTGCCCTGAACCGCCAGAATATCGATCCCATCCTGCACGGCCTCGCGCGCCAATGACACATTGCCCACCTGAGCGATCACCTGGAGACCCCATGCCTGCCCGACGGCCTTCAGTTGAGCCACCAGCGTCTGGTGCTGGTCTCGGCGCTTGTTGCCGAACAACCAGACTGCGGCGGGCCGGTACTCGGCGACTAGGGCGACGAAGTCCTCGGTCCAGGAATCAGCCAGCATGGTGAGTGCTCCGATGCCGATGGGGAGCGGCGTCTGCGTGGGGAATTGTTCTCGGACGAGATCGAGCTCGGCGCGAAACTGCTTGGTTTCTTCGGAGTCCTTGGCGAAATTGGCGCCTCCGCTGATGAAGCCTGTATTGTTCTTCCCTCAGTATTTCTAGTCGATGGAGGAGTGTGGAAGACATGCCGGGGTCATACCTAGACCGCCGGCCTTGGTCACGGTGCCGGCCAAGGCAGCATTCGTAGCTCCAGCCATGGGGGCATTGCAAATCAGAGGCGCCGTAGTGCCCGGGAAGATGCGAGTTAGGTTTTCTACTGGAGACATGATAAACCGTGATGTGCTCGGGGGATTTCCAAGGGGCGAGGATGCGAGGATGAGAAGATCCACGAGGACGGCCGAAGCGGGGGAATTCCGGCACTCCTCCGTATTTCCGTAACAGCTAAAAAGTGTCACCGCATCCCCACCTTCTGGTATAGCCCCATTAATCTTGGGAAGTATCGGAAGTATCGAAGAAAAGGCCTAGATATTTTATAGCGCCTACGTTAGCTTTAAGGAAAAATTAATCCGGCAGGTCTTACATGGGCTTCTGTCTCTACCACGAGAGCTAGCGTAAAGCGGCCGGGAGGTTGGCTGTTGCCCGTCCAGACTATAACCAGCGATGTAGTTCTTTCAATAGCTGATTGTCTCATGTTGAATCCGGATTCAGAATGATTATTCTTTTATGCTTGCGTTGTTTACTCTTATATCATTGAAACGGAGAAATCAGGGAGATTCGTAATGATTCATTTCGCAGGTAGATCAAAGGATAGTAGCTAGTACAGCTGGATGACAACAACTGCTCCCACAATCTTTTCAGACTCCCTATATTCGTGCAAGTAAACCATGAGAGAATTGACTTAAGGGCTTGAGGCCACCAAGCCACACCTTATCCCACCTCGGGGATGGTTGCTACGCTCCCTTTCTTTTGAGCCATGTCATTCATTCATTATCCTACCGTTAAATGACTGCAACTATTATGCGGGCCAGCCGAAAGCAATATAATGAATCATTTAGAGAGAACCAGCTCCCAGAGATAAAAGGTATCGCTAAGAGCGCAAAAACTTAACCGCTCGCTCGAACGCATGGTCTTCCGTGGCGTCTGAGAGCAGCTCCCGATAATACTCAAGATCGATCTCCTTAACCAGGTTTGGGTTGAAATCTTCGATTAACGGTTGGAAATCCGTCGGAAAGAGGTCGGTAATCTTGACTGAGGGATTCTGGGGCGACTCTGGACGGGGTAAAACAACCTAAGGTCATAAGCGTGCGAATCAATTTAGTCTAGTATAAACCTACCAACTTTTCTCTGACCACAGGGGTTGTTCCACAAAGTTCCCACAAAGTCATGACCACCGAGATAGGTCCGACCCAATCGGTAACCGTGATCATTTTCCGTATTGATTTATATAACTCCGGGTCTGAGTCTGACGGGTCATCGTCAGAGGTAGAGATGCCGTAGCTTTCCTTCAAGGCATCGGTTCCAAACGAGCGGATTAGCTGGAGGAGTCGTCTAGTCGCGGGAGGCTCTTTTCTGAGAATGTCTCGTGTTCTCGTGTCCTCCCTGATCTCAATTGCGATGACAAGCTGGACTTGGCCATCGGAACGTAGTAGCCATTGGATAGCGTCTGATTCTAGGTCGATTGCATCTTCAGTGAAACCCGTCTCGAACACCACCACTGGGATACGTTGACTGGCTCGAAGAACAATCGAAACATCGGGATACTTGATCCAAGCATGTGCTTTATTGGAACGCGTTTCTGGGGCAGGCGGTAAGGTCATTATGAAGCCCCGGCGACTCAATACTAATCGTTGGTGGAGATCTGAAGGAATGAACTGGCCGTCTTGGGCATGAGCCATGAAATCAAAAGCGAGTGAAGTGGTCGCATCATGCAGTGGCCGCGACACAATAGACACCTTTAAAATACCGTTCTCTGCATCGTAGGTCCACCACACACGATTGCCCTTAGGCCTTGATTTGAGCAGATTCTCGATTGCCTGTGTGTAAAGAAAGGACTCGGGGCACTTCACTTGTAAGTCGTGCTGCTGTGACTCTAAACAGGATTTCAAAAGCCCCCCTAACTCCTCAGGGCTGTTGATATTTTGAAGGTTGTCCATTGCTCTCCAGAGTATCACGAAGACTGCTCGTCGGTTCTAGAAAGCAAAGTAAATAGCACGGATGGTCAGCACTATTAGATGACAGTTAAGACCTTACGAGGAATTAGTCCCCAATGTTCCTGCTATGTAGAGGATTTAGGATGGCGATAAATCTTCTTAGGACTATTCCGGGGAGTTACAGCAGATGATGCAAAGTCTGCGTACCTGAAATTTGGTGAATATTGTCCGGAGGCTGCATACTTTAGGCTACTATTCGGATGATGTCATTCCCTGGTCAATCCACCGGCTCCACTTGCTTCACCTTTTCTTCACCCGTTTCTAGGCAAAAACACCAGATTCCCCAACAACCCGCTTATCTAAAAGCAACCACTCAAAATGACCGACTCCACCACCCCTCCGCCTTCAACCATGAAGGCCTGGATGTACCACAGCGCCGGCGTCGGCTTCGAGAAGAAACTGACCCTGGAAACCGACGCCCGCGCGCCGCCCAGTCTCCGACCGGACCAGCTCCTCGTCCAGGTCCTGTCCGCCTCCATCAACCCGGCGGATTTCAAGGTCCCCGAGATGGGCCTCATGTCCAAGGTCATCGTCTCGACGCCCGCCTCGCCCGGCATGGACTTCTGCGGCCGCGTCGTCGTCACCGGCCCCTCCGTCACCAAGGTCACGCCGGGCCAGCTGGTCTACGGCACCACGGCGATCCCCGTCCCGTTCGGCTCGCTGGCCGAGTACATGGCCGTGGGGGAGCACAACGTCGCCGCGCTGCCGGACGGCGTGGACCCCGACCACGCGGCGACGCTGGGAGTGGCCGGCCTGACGGCGTACCAGGCCGTCGTGCCGTACGTGACGTCGGGCGACAAGGTGTTCATCAACGGCGGGTCCGGCGGCTGCGGCATCTTCGCCATCCAGTTCGCGAAGCTGCTGGGCTGCCATGTCACGGTGACGTGCTCGGGGCGGAACGCGGAGTTCTGCAGGGAGCTGGGCGCCGACGAGGTCATCGATTATACGACCGAGGATGTCCTGGCGGTGCTCAAGGGGAAGGGCCAGGTGTTTGCGCACGTCGTGGACCATATCGGTACGCCGGAGGCGCTGTATCGGGAGTGCGACGCCTTCTTGCTACCCGGGAAGGCCTTTGTGCAGGTCGGGGCCTCGTCGATGCTGATCTTTGCCAGTCGGGTGGCGTGGCCGGGGTTCCTGGGGGGAGGTAAGAGAAAATACGTTATTCTGTTGTGCCGCATGAGACCGGATGAGCTGGCGCAGATCGGCGAATGGGTGCATCAAGGGAAAGTGAAGGTGGTTGTGGACAGCACCTTTGAGTTCGGAGACGCTGTGCAGGCCTTCGAGAAGCTGCGTCTGGGCAGGACTAGGGGAAAGATTGTGATTCATGTGTCCGAGAAGGCTTGATTAGGTGCAAACAGGGCCTGTGCACAATTTGTAACATAGTATTTCGTAGCGTGTTTTTCATGCAAGGATTTCTCCATCAAGTTATTATATACAGATTGACGTCGCCGAACACCGGCTCCTACTCTGGCGCATGTGGCCGCAATTAATATGCTTGCTTGAGGAATGTCAATGCGCCGACAGACATGGCATCCACGGCAACTTGCACTGTCGGTTCGACAACTGGAGCAAAGAAAGGCGAGTGGTTGCTCGGCAGCTCATCCACAGTTCCCTTAGCTACCGCGTTGTCCCAGGTGCTGGGGTCGATACCGCCGAACGTCCACATCACGTACGGGGCTCCCGCCGCTGTCGCCAGAATCGAGAAGTCTTCACTGGCCGCGGCGGGCTCGTCGTCGACCAAATTGTCCGCAAAGTACGATTCAAAGCTACCCTTCAAGGCCTTGACCATTTCGCCATCATTAATCGTCGCGGGGCAAGAATGGGTGCATGTGATCGACGGTTTCTGGACCGCGCCTCCGGCCTCACATTCGGCCTCAATAATGCGCTTGATGGCCGAGTTCACCCGCTCCCGCACCTTCGCGTCGTAAGTCCGGACCCCGAGTTTCAGATCCAAATGGCTGGGAATGATATTCGCCGTGCTGCCGGCTTGGATGCTACCGCAGCTCACGACGGCCAATTCCCCGGGTATCACCTCCCGGCTGACGACCGACTGCAGCCGGGTCACGATCGACGCGCCAATGACAATGGGATCGATGCATGTCTGGGGGGCTGAGCCGTGTCCGCCACGGCCGTAGATCCGAACATCGAACGCATCGGCCGCCGTCAATAACCGGCCAGGCCGGACGGTGACCGTTCCCGACCGCTGTCGCATGACATGCTGGGCCAGAACGACATCCGGTTTCGGGATCTTCTCATATAGCCCGTCGTCGATCATGGCCTGGGCGCCCGACAATTGCTCCTCGGCCGGCTGGAAGATGCAAATCAGGGTGCCCGACCAATACTGACGGGCCGCATGCAAGAGCTGAGCACAGCCCAGGAGGCCTACGACGTGGAAATCATGCCCACAGGCGTGCATCACCGGCCGTTCCACCCCGTCCTTGTCCTTGACAATTTTATGGCTTGCGTACGGCAATCCGGTCTTCTCGGGCAGGGGCAAGGCGTCCATGTCGGCGCGCAACAGGGCGGTAGGGCCGGCTCCATTCCGAAGAACACCTGCGACGCCATAACCACCGATATGAGTGTGTACTTCGAAGTCCAGCTTTTTCAGAAAGTTCGCTGCCAGCTCGGATGTCTCCTTTTCCTGGCCGGACAGTTCCGGGGAGTTGTGTAGTTGACGATAGATGCCTTCGAAGATTCTGACATCCGGGCGAAATTTGTCGACGATCGCCCTGAGGCTGTGATCGGAGGCTGTTATGGTTGAGGTAAGCCATTGATGCCGAATCGAAAGAATGGAAACCGATGGACTTACATTGCTTACTTTTAATCTGCATAGTGTTCGGCGGGGTGGGATCAGGGTGGTTGGGGAACGGTACAACGAAGGCAAAGGAAAAGGGGAGGACGAGGGGACATTGAGACTGACGATGCGGGGAGAGACGGTCTTAAGGGGAATCGGCAATGAAACAGAGTTCGCGATGGATGGAGCCGACGGGCGTCACGAGCCGATAAGCTCGCCTGCCCGATTGGGGCTCGGCTGGCGGGCCTGAGGCGCTCCTTGGCGGCTCCGCTGTCGGCAAGGAGTCGCCGCTAGTCGCCCTTAGTCGCATCTCAGGGCGAGACCTGTCTCTCTCTCTCTCTTAATGGCGTCCGTGGGCATTCCGAATCGGCCATCGTTCTGAAACAACAAGAGGGCTGAAACCTATTGGATACTGGCCAAAAGAGGACGGAATCTCGGGGCCGAGCAGTTCCTCCTGGTTATACCCCTGGCAGGTACTGAATCGACTGCAGATGAATGCAGGGCTTCTTTTAAATGAGAAGGTGCCCTGGCAGGCCTTAAGGGGCTATCCCGGGATCTATTTCGAGTATACCATTTTGCTTGACTGGTATGTTCTCGCAAGGGCCTCGGAAACCCTTGTGTCCCCATACTCATTATCAGAATGAGGCATGCAACTATTTAAGGCACGGCAGGATCAATCCAGCCTGGTTCGGTTGTCTGAGACCTGAATGATGAGGGAAATGTGTGGAAACAAGTGGAAACGTACGCAGAGAAACAACAGCCAAAAGCCCCTAATTCATGTGGATTGGGATGAGCGCAATGCAGCTGCCAATCCTCACGGAGTAAAACATGGCTATTAGAATTGACGCTGCTATAAGAATACCTCGGGAGATACGTGGTGAATACTCCAGACATGCGGATTTTCTCAACAAAGTACTCAATCTCAGGACAGTAACTACAATTTCGCTTTGACCGAACTCTCCAAGCTCTTCCATCGCAGGTCCGTGAGGAGCAACGATCTCGGATACTCGGCCGGAATCTCTTGTCCCAGAATCAGCAATGCAAGCATCTGTGCCGACCGAAAGGCCCGAACCATGCCGATCCCCTGGTATGCACCGCAAACCCACTGATGCCTTCTATTGGGCGATGGTATGCGTCCCACAAAGGGATTGGCATCCTGGGTGAAGGCCACGCAGCCGCTCCAGGCATGCGTGGTTTCGACTATGTCCGTCCCGAAATCAAATAGCTGAGGGACGACGGCGCGGAGATGGGTATGTGGAAGGAGGTCTCTTGCGCTGTCGTCACTGGTAGCTGGGCGTCCGGTGTTGGCTCGGCCTATGATAAACGCTCCATCGGGTCGTTGGATCATGTAGTCATAGTCTTTCTCCGCGTAGCGAAGCCAGAAAGAGCTGTTGACGCGTAGAGTAGCCAGAAAGAGCTGTTGACGCGTAGAGTAGCCCCCTGCGGCACTTGACGCTGCACATTCGCGCGCACTGGCGAGACGAACGGCTGCAGCTCGTGGACAAGGTGGCTCATCCAGCCGTTCGTGGCATGGACGACATGACGAGCTCGAATATCGCCTCGCGTTGTTCTAACGGTAGCGACGTTGCTATCGTCCTCATCCTCGATCGAGGTGACAGACGTGTTTGTCTGGACGGAAAGTCCGTTCTCATCGACAAATCGTTCGAATAGAGCCGTGACCAGCTTGTACGGCCAAACCGAAGCTGCTGGCATTCCAATCGCCCCGATACACTTGTCCGAGCAATGGCGCTCGTCAAGCAGCTTCCTCGAGGTATAGAGAGTATATCTGGCCGCAAGTTCCGGTACAGACTTGCGCATCTCATCCAGAGCCCGCTTCGCTCGGCCAAGAGTAGCCTCGTCATGATAGCAGTCCAGTCCTTCTAACAGGCGGAAGTCACATTGGATATCGTTTTCCTTCACACAGGCAGCGATCGCGTCGAGATGGCTGTGCTCAAACTGCATCACACGGAGCGCTTCCTGTCTTCCGTAGTTTCGCTCGCGCTCGAACCAGACACCCGGACTTATGACTTTAACGTGGCCTCCATTTCGGCCCGTCGCGCCGGAGCACAGATCGCGGGCTTCGACGATGACAATCTTCAGGTCGGGTCGATGGGCGTACAGCGTGCGGGTGAGACTGGCAGCCGTAATCCCAGAGCCGATGATCACTATATCCGCGTGCTCAGACCATGGGGACTGGAGCGTGCTTATCTTTGAAGGCTCCGATAGCCAGAATGGCTGGGTAGGATTCGGGACTGGGAGGCCAGGATCCACGATGCCTGGCTCGTAGATTCCTTCTGGCGACGTTGACATGGTCGATCGAGCTCGATCGATCGATTATGGGTTTGATGTTGAATTCTAGTTAATTTAGGAGGGTATGCGAGGATAGGAATCAATTCAGTTGAAGGGATCGAGCAGATAAGTCGTTGAAAGCAAACGGCGATCCCCCGCACGCGCGATGCCTGATTGGTGTGCCTCACCCCTCAGGCTCCCAGGATCATGGCCGGTGCAATGGATTAAGAACAGTAAATTTTGTGCTGTTTGCACTGTTTGATTTATCAGTAGGTTCATAGCAAATCGTACTTTCTATTTCCTAAATCCCCAGTTCATGAGTAAACAAAGAACACCTCCATCAGTCAACCATCCTATGAAGCTATACGCAACCCTCATCATTGGCTACGCCAATGGCAAATGGATGAGCTCGAGGGCATGATGTAAATCCAAGGACAGTTGTGGGAACTTCCTCCTAACTAGTATCTTCTCTTGTATACTACCTCGGTTGTGCAACATCGTTACGAATGCACGCTAACCATCCTAGGGATAGATACTACCAGTATAGGGACATTCACTGCTTCATCCAGAGATTCATGATGGAACTCTCCAGGATCTTAGCAAATTCAAGAAGATCCTCAGGATATAAATTCAACCTCAATGTGAGAGATTCTCTTCTCCCTTTCTTCCTCTCTCCAACCCTCCACTTCCTCTGCTACTCTCTGTCCTGTTGACTCAAACAACTCCAATCCCAAAAACAACCCAAACCACCTTATCCACCGCCACCATGAAGTTTGATCTTCGTTTCCTCTTCACCCTCCTCGTTGTGCTGACCATTGCGGCTGCCGTCCCTGTCCCCGCTGCTGATGCCGACGTTGATGAGGTTGGTGATGTCGGTAATGATGGTGAGGCCCTCGGCATCCTCGTCACTCCCAGTGGCCGTCGTCGTGACAGGTGTGGTCAGGTCTGCACCGGCCATAATGACTGCAATGGCAAGTGCGGCAAATGTGTGAACTTCCTCTGCAAGAGTCTGTGACCCTATCCATTTTCCTTTCTCCTTTTCTCTTCCCTCCTCCTCCTCCCTGCAACTTGCTTCCACTCCTTTTGTCTCCTTAGCAAAGGCAACCCAAAAAAGTCAATCCTGTACAGTATACCTCCACGCAGGACTAGGCTAACTTTGACAAAGAGTAATCATCACTCTCGCAACTCCCTCTTCTTATGGTTGAGATCTTAGGGGCCGGATCATCGGATTCGAAATGGTGAGCCACTCTTCTCCTCTCTATCCCCTCTCAGACCAAATCCCAATCTCGATCTCAACTAATCTTTCCACGTGGACGGAAGACCGCTCTCGAGACTAGCCTCCGATTTGCGATTGAGTTGTTGATCGACCTACTGGATTGGGTCTACGGCGATCCTTATGAGAGACTGGGTGAATATTACATGGAAGAGTTCGAGGATTGGGATGAGGTGCCTTAATGGGAGTCTGTGATCTTGAGATGGCTTAGCTACCCTGGGTCCTTCTTGGTCTAGTCAATTCATTCACCGGTTTCTGCGAGATTTTGTTTGTGGTGTAGTCTCTCTTCTGGTAGGCTTTTTCGTAGGTTCGATAGGATTATTGGCTTGTTCACATGTACGTGTGGCTAGAATAGAGCTAGGCATACCATTTTTTTTTTTTTTTTTTTTTTTTTTTTTTTTTTTTGGTTGACTGGTGGTTCTGGACAAGTGCGTTTAAAAGAGGCCCCGAATACGTCGCAACTTGCGGATATATATATCACCGTTTGTTGTAAACAGCTGGTCACTATTAGTATGAACGAAGTAAAATTATATTGGACCATCCTTTCCGCACCAAAGCCCAGACCCTCCAAGAAGTCCAATTTCATATAGTACCTGGCATTATTAAACCTACCTAACTATCGTGTCTTAATGAAAGGTAGTACCTATAGATCAGGGCCACGTGACTGCACTGCAATGCGAATGTGGAGCGCCAAGTGGAGTGGCTGAGCCAATCGCTCCCTCCCATCGCATTCCGTTCCATCGAAATTTTCCACTCACCCAAAAAAACCTCCTCGAATTCATTTTGGATGGAACCAAAAAGTAAAGCCCAACGCGGGGCTCGAACCCGCAGCCTTGTGATTAAGAGTCACACGCTCTACCGATTGAGCTAGCCAGGCTGGCTTGTTGAAAAGGGTTTCTAACATCTAGTACAGGTGCTATCTGGGAACTTCACGTCCATGCAGCCTACATTGGTACAATCGGTCTTAGGAGGATGTCGTCACTGATCAGGGATTGTGCTCCTGGAATCCTAGCGGTGGCGAGGGTCGATGGCTAGGGAGGACGCGTCCGATGATGTCTTATCACGATATTTCTAAGCAAGGCTGCCTCCGGTGGCCGCGCTTCCCCAGCAGAACCATGCTCACCATCGGGAATCACCGGGCCAGAGCCGACACCATAACAGGCAGACAGGCAGCAGGCTTTGTAACGTAAAGAAAAAAAGACCTGAGGCCTGGAGATATGCGGGTATGCAGTTACGCGCTCTCGTGGATGACCCTGTGGCATTGATCAGTTGAGCCGGTGAGAACTATAAAAAGTGACATGCAGCAAAACCCAAAGATGAAATCACACGGAGCTGCGGCAATGGTGTATTCCGCGCAGGGCTGTGAACTGTAGCCCTATACAACCTCGAATACTGCCGCGCAAGGGGTCTGACCTCAATTCGATAGGATATCGCGACTCTAAAAAGAAGACGACTCCGTTGCGCGCGCCTTCCGCAACACGGAGTCGAGCGTCCAAAATAGCATGCAGGATGAGTTCAGTCGATCAGTGGACCACCGACAATGGTTCTCTGTATTTTATCAATACACGGTAGGTTGTTGACGTCGAGTTCTGCCCGGGAATGTGCTCGGACCCTCGCGATGCCGAACTGTGGCTACGGCGCTTGACGGACAGGAGAAAAAACAAAAAGAAGCAACCGTAGCCAGTGAAGTCTGTGGCTGAGGCGGAGTCGCACAGTGTCTTGCGCGAGAGGGGCATGAGGCTGAGACGGTTCGGCCCCCTGGGAAGCTCACTAGGCTCCTTTTCTGATCATGACATTGGCGATCGCGGTGGATCGCTCGTATTGAGACGAACCGGGGGCTCTTATTCTTAGAACAGAGCGATGGCATCACTGAAATAGAATTCCGATCAGAGAGCCGACCAAAACAGGTTGCAGGATTCTCGTAGGTTACCAGCGGAATGGAACCAAACGACCGATCGTCTCAGGATATACCCGCAACGGAGAACGGCGGTTGTAGAGCAAATGAGCGGGCCAGCAAGGGCTGGCGGGTACTGAGGCTTAAGCTGCAGGACATTGTGAAGTTGAGATCGCATCAGAGCCAACTGATTCCATGCAGGAAGTATCGTCATGCATGACAAGCATCGGGAGTCCAGACGGAAAAGCGAAATCCAGCGAGGAATGTCAGACGGAGAGAAAGGAGGAGGCAGTGGCAGTTGGACGGAGGGAAGTTGTCGTAGGGATTGCGGCGCAGGAACACGAGGGTCAAGCCACAGCGGCGTGAAAATAAAATACCAGAACAAAACGATCAAATAATAAAACCAAGAACTAAACAATAAAAATGACAGAATGACGAGCGACAGAGCACGACGAGGGGATCACCGCCCTGATTGTCATCATGGGGGGTGGACTAGAGCGTCCCCGACTTCTCGAAAGAGTAAGCGTGATGGGGGAAGGAGCGGCGCTAAGCTGAAACGGGGAAGCATGAAGGAGAGGGTGGGGACCGGCGGGACCAATCAGACACCCGGGAGGTGATCCAAAGCCACCGAAAAGCACAGCCTGCAGGCATCAGCCACAGGGAACCGGAATGCCTGAGAAAATCGCGGTATCATTCGACTGTATTGTGGCATTTCCTCCCATCATCTGCCACACGCCTTTCTGGTTACCGCCAGAAACATGCCGTCATCGTAATTTTGGAGCTGTCGGCGTCTGCGCTAGTGTATTGCGCTAGCTGCTAAACATGGGTGCCTTCCTCCCCAGGTGTTTACTCTTTCCCGTACCTGGTCTGCTGCGTAGTCCCCAGTAGAGTATTTATACCTCCCAAGCCCCCGCTGCATATCCCCTGGATATCTTCACTCGCAACCTCTTCACAGCGTCTACTTCTACTTCTACTGTCTGCTCTACAGTCTCCTTTACGAAGACTTCAGCTCCAACATCCACATCTCTGATTTCGGCCCCCAAGCCCATCCCTCCGTTTCCTCTACCTGTCTTGCGACTCCCCCCAATCCGTCACAGTGTCGCCCTTCGACGCATCTCGCCTTTTTCGCCAACACGAACGCTCGTCCATACGGGACTCGATATTCCCGCGCATAGTGCCTCGCAGAAGATTGTCCCTGCGTCGAGCACCCACTATGCCTGCCCCCATCATCCAGAATATTTCGGAGCCCGTCGTGCCCGTGCGCGAGCTCGAGGTTGACGAGGAATATGTCATGACCAACTTCGAACGTCACGCCAGCCACTGCTACCAATGCGCAGACCCTCTGCAGGTTCACCAGGAGGACCGTTCGCTCTGTGACCGTGGACACCAGTACGCCCTGGACGTGGCCGACTACATCTACAGCAAGAATGGCAAGGCATACTCCGTTGTGGGTCGCGAAACCAACCAGCCCACCATGGTCAGGATCCCCCGCAACTCCGTTGCCGTGCGTGGTCTCCTGCTTGCCATTGAGGATGGCCTGCGCCTGCACCGTCGGGAGCGGCAGCAGGTCCAGACCGCTGCCCCTGTCATCAGCTACGACCGGACCTACCTTGTCCCACCTCGTCGTCGGGTTACACAGCCGGCACCCCAGCAGCCGGCATACAATGAGATCATCGAGAGGGAGCCACGCACCCCCAAGCGTCGTCGGGTCATTGTCTACCCTTCCCCGCGCAGCTCGCCCAGCCGGGGTTCGTTGTACGAGGCTGATGCGGCTGATCGCGTCGAGCGTTTCAAGGAATCCTCTCGCATTTACCGACCGGCTGAATACCACCGTTGAACGTGTCTGGGCCATTCTCGATCATCGAGGCCTGGCGTTTCGTATTACTTCTACGGTTTCCACCCACCACCACCGGCCCCATTTCTCCGCCATTCTGCTGGCAGATGCGACTTTAGACCCCCAATGTCTGACACCTTGTGAAACACAAGTAGCTTCGCACCCCCGAACAGAGCCCAGCGGGCTCTGGCCACGGAGCCATTTCGCCCGACTCCTTAGGAGTTTGGGTATTATCTTCTTTCTCATGCGCATTTGAATTTTGCCGTATTCATTTGACCTTGAGACTTTTGGGATTGCCGGGATTGATTTCTCTGCGTTCTGTCGCTGGCTATTTCCTATGTTTTGGATTTTGCTTGCTCTTGTTCCTTGTTTCTGAATCACCCTAAACGGATCGAGAAACAATACCAAACACCAAACAAAATTGAAAAGAAAAAAGGCGACCAAAAAAAAAAAAGCTGTTTGCGTGGCTTCGATTGGCGAATGCCCGAATGTCGTACATGATTCGCACAGCGATCTGCAAGACACCTCGTCGGACGTAGTGACTCACCGAGTCTACTTCTCCGCACCATTCAGCATCGAGGCCAGTTTAGTCCGAGTGCTGATGATTGGAGGGTGATAAGATTGAGGCTACCACGAAATTCCTTTCCTTTGTTTGACTAGTTAGTTACCGAGTTCTGTACTTGTGCATGAATGATACGATTCTCCACCACTGAGCTGTTTGATGTACTGTGTAGTGCGAACTGAATCTGTAGCTACTTAGGGGTGTTCTAACGCTATACTCCAACATGCTAGTAGGCAGTAGCGGCCGCACCGAGGTAGTCAGCAGTATATTCTGAAGATCATCCAACATTTCCACCCACCTCTGCAAGACAGAAGAGAAAAAGAAAAACGAGAGTACGTACCTCGACCAGAAGAAGGGTGAGTAACCTGGCAGTCCGTGAGTCATGCGAACGCCGGTCATCCTCATTGGCCCGACTAGTCATGCACGTTGGATGCAGGCAGCTGGACGTTGGAGTGGCATCCATGACTAGGCCGAATGGGTATGACCCGTCTGCAGGTCGGTATTGCAGTATTGCAGTATTTCAGTAATTTCGAGGTTCTGGTGGGTTATGGCGGTGCAGAGTTATTCATACTTCATGTAGTATTCCGTTGGTGGTGTGGGTACGGGGCTGGTGGATGGTGGATGGTGGAGTGGGGTTTGTGTGTGCCCCGGTGGGGAGGAGGATCCTTTGCTTCTCGTGGGGGGTGCCAAGGCTATTTGTTAGTATAGGTAGGTAGTTGCTAGTTACATGCAAAAAAAGGAGGGTAGAGCGGGAAAGGGAAAAAGAATCGACGAAGGTAGTAAAAGGAGGGGGACAATATGTACTACGCAGTACAGACTATAGAAGGTACGATAGACCTATGTGCTCTTTCTGGTTTGGTGTACTCCTCGCCAGTTTTTTTTCTTTCTTTCTTTCTTTCTTTTTTTTTTTCTTTCTTTTTTTTTTAAAAAAAAATATATCTGAGCACACTGACCAAGTGGCTTTAACAAGATACCCTACGCTAGACTGTAATCTTACCTGTTTTATTTATTATTTTTCAGGGCTTTATAATGGGTTGACGGGACAGGAGCTGTAGAGTAACAAGTGCCAAGCTCGGTATACTTCATGCCGAGATTGTATACAAATAAGATTCTGGCCCCGTACTGCGGTTCTGCGACAGATCTAATCTAACAATCATGTTCTGTAGATAGCAAAAAGCTTAGGTTGACGTGAAAGAAGCATATTAAGTTTGAAGACATTTAATCTATAGTAAGCTCACGTGGCTCAAATGCAGCTTTCATTTCCATAATTCTTATGTCCCTGGTATTATCTATCCTGATTGCTATCAACAGTCTTTCAAACCGCATACAGAAGAGCCTGCCGACCACAGTTCATACATTCCTTCATTGTAGAGAACATGCTGACACAGCCCTTTCTCCTGGATTCACCATTCCTGGTGTATATGGAGGGCATGATGTTGCCTAAAAATATTTAGTAGGATTGATATGGAACAGCACCGGTAGAGCACTCCAAGCATCAGCCAGTCAGTGCAGGACGATTCCGGAATAAACCGAAATATTTTAGCTCTCATCCATTATCTCTAGTGAATATATGATAAGAAGATGGTCGAGCAAAGAGGGCGAGGCGGTCACGGGACTGGTCAAGGTGCGAAGGGTCGCTTGTTCATCTTCTTGTTGCTATATTGATCCTCGCACCTTTCTCTCACTTCCTTCATACAAACCATCTCGTGGACCCCGCCACTCTCGTGTCTCGTTTCCCAAACGTGCTTCATAGATTCATCCAGGCGATATCATTGGGTTGTCGTGTCAAATTGGTAAATCTCGCTCTTCTGGATGATTCTCGTGGGGAAACAGTGAGAAGGCGTGAAAGATCACTAACGTATGCTGAGTTTAGCTTTAGCTTCTGTCAAGACCCTCACGATGTCTGCCTACTTCCAGCCTGAGGAGCTGCGTGTTGTCCTCGACCAGCTTGCCAGGGATCCGTATGAGGAAGAACTCCACGACAGGCGATTCCGTGATACCTACTCCCCATTCAACCCGGTTCACCATGGCCATCGCGACGGCGACCATGAGGTTCAACTGTCTGAGATGCCTGTGACTCCTCGCCCGGCAAGTAGGCCCGTTCCAGTGCCAACGATGGCCTCCGGCCAGCAGTCAAGCACTCCCTACCCCGTGGGCGCCGGCAGTGATGGCGAAAACCAAGCCCTGGAAACTGAAAACATCAAACAAATTGGCCAGATCGGCATCTATGAGCGCATCAGACACTGGCGTCGATCGTCCTGCCAGTGGCCTCTTCCCAATGCTCCCGTAGCAGGAGAAACACGATATGCAGCCAGTGTCGATCAGCTTGAGATTCTCACTGAGATTGCCTCATCTTACAGCGGCTCTACCGACGGCAATTGGTAAGTTAAAGCAACAGGATTGCCTATGAAGACATACCTAACAGACGGGAATAGTATTCATGCAAACGGTGACATCGAAATCCACGGCACTTGCGTCAGTCCCGTTCCTCAGCAAACCACACTCAACCCTCCCGTGAAAAAGACCAAGGGAACCATCAAGGGCGGTAGAACCCAGGGCAATATTCCCACTCCTGAATCGTCCCCAAAGAACGATGACGAACATACCCCGGGGAAATCGAACGAAGGTAATCAGCAAATCAATACTAAGGAATCCTTCAGCAAGAGACGCCGCAGCGCTCGCATTGCGGCTCTCACCAAAGCCGGAAAATAGGGAGCTGGCCCGTGAGTACTTTGCAAGACAATCACTGACCGTCCTGATATCAATGATGAGAGACTAACCTTGGCTAGAAAATTCCTTACTTTTCAACATAACAGCCTAAGCTACGCTCTTCAAGGGGTAGCACATGTTCTTGTATCTGACTGGACTCTGGTGCTCTGACTTATTCTGGGATGGCGACTGGTGTTCATTTCAATCTTGTTGCAGTATGGGCAATCATAATATCCTGGACCTACGGTGTTTGGCGGCACAGTCGATGCATAGCTGTGATAGGAGTTTAGGAATTGATTTTTGTCATTTTTGATGAAGCCAACGGCACGATGCTTTTTCTTTCTTTGCTTTTGCTCCCTTGTTCCTCACGGACAGACGATGACAGTAATGACTCGACTGAAGATATAGAGGGCAGCAGACTCACTGGGCCAGAATCGTGGAATAAAAAAAGATCAATGCTCGCGTTGAACTTCTTCTTTCTATAAGTATGTCTTGTCCCATCACGGTTGAACCATGGCTAACAGCCATGCAATCCATCCTTACCTGACTGCATGACGATCCCTGTTCTTGGCTTGCAGGTTAGCCAGGCGAGCGAGGGAGTCAGCGCAAGAGGCAGACCCTGGTCGGTGCTAGGTGGCAATAAGACAACCAGTCTGTGGAGATTTCGCTTCTGTGGCTGGTGCTCTTTTCCATTTTTCCATTCTTGGTTCGTATTTTTTTTTGTCAAAGCAATATTTAACCTGTCGGGGTCGCCTGATGATCGCGAAACCCAAACCTTACGCGACAATAAGAGAGACACCTTCGCGACCCAGACGACCCCGCACGGCGGGTGTGTGGATGGCGACGAGACTCGGAGGGAGGGAAGGTTTGTCAACGAGAAACAGAGGTGGATGGTAAAAACCGGAAAGGAAGAGAGAAAGAGAGAGACAGTGGAAGAAGAGATAGAGTGAGTTAGTTTCCTCCCCGTTCAATAGGAGCCCTGCCATGTGACCGGCATTTACCGGCCCTCCATCTTATCCTCCCAGAGGTCATGCGACGCTTCCATCCGCTTCTAATTATACCCCAGAATGGTATCATGAGGGTAGAGAGTTCGTCGGTAGGCTCTCCCGGATGGCTTACCAAGATCATTATCTCGAGTCAGTCTCGACCGGAGGGAAAAGGTCCAGTATACCCCGATATCAGCACCCAGAATCCACCCCAAAGTCGCAGAACCCAAGATGAGAAAAGACGAGCCCCCAAACAGACAAAACCACCACCGCTAAAGTCCTAATAAGATCTAGGTGGATGATGCACGACTGCCTTGATTCAAGCCCCCCTATTTGCATCCCCACGCTGCATGCATGGCACATCAAGATCCGACCCTCCCTCCATTTCGTCCTTCCGTGAACTTAATACACCACGCCATGCAGAGCTTTGGTCCCCCATCCAAGCTTTTCCAGCCATCCACCGGGTCAGCTGGTATCGCCGGACCCCCGGTGGATGCCACACCCGTTGCCCACCACACGGCTCGTCCACCGAAGCAGCTGCAGCTAGGGAAATCCTGCAGCCGTAGCCCAAAGTCAGGGTGGTTGCAGGTCGGCAGCAACTCCACACATTGTCTATCTGCCGTCGTCGCACGGATATAGGCAGCCGGGACAGCACAGATCAACTGGAGCCCGTGCGGTGTTACCCTCCTTCGGAGTCAACGACGCGGGTGTACTGCATTCTGATAACGGTACGAGCATCTGCATTCATTGCACAACACCACAACGGGTGCACTGACCGGTGAACGAGCTCGACTGGCAGACAGGTAGATCGAGACTGATATACTAGTAGTAATGTCCGAAGGCTCGTGCTAGCCATGCCGTGCCATGCCATGCTCTGATCCGAGCGCCATAAAGTTGCAGAAACCGGAAACCGCGCCGGCGGCAGGACTGGGATTGGTTTGGCGAGAGTGAGACATGTACCGTAGATCTCCCATGGATAGGGAGACCACGAGACCGGCGGCCGATGTCAAATGCGCCTGAAGCCGCGTCGCCGATCCTGACGCCCTAGCGGTATTGCCGTTACCGTCCGTCTCGTCATGACCCTGGGACACTATCCCCCATTCGGACAGGCTCACGTGATACAATCCCGGCCCGCCAAAGTTTCTCCGCGCATCTCAAAAGATCGAACACCGTCATCCATCCCTCTCCATCCCCGTGTCCTCTGGTCCAAGCCGTCACCATGGCCAAGAAAGGTGTGTTGTTCTCATCCGTCTCATCCTTCGCGATTGCGGCGGTCTAGTCCCGAGCTTGCCGCAGCGACTGCTGTGACATTGATGGCCCTGCTCCATGAAAACCACCAGACAATTCCAGACTGACCAGCGAATCCTTGTCCGACAGGCAAATCGCGTACCCTCCCGGTCCGGCTCATCTCCATGGCCATGACGGGCTACTTCCGAACGATGATCCGACCCCGTGCCCACCGCCCCTTGAGCATGCTCAAGTACGACCCCGTCGTGAAGAAGAAGGTGCTGTTCCTGGAAGCCACCAAGGGCGGCCGCAACCGATGATTTACGATCTCTCGACTCTTTCTTTCCCTTTGCGTTCGAACGATCAACTACTTGGCGCCTTGGGGGATGTTGGAATCGCGCGCTCCCCCCGATTCTTACCCAACTAGCATGGCGCTGAACTCAATGCTCGGAGAACGTCGGGTTGGTGCCCCCCGAGGGCTCGGAGTCGATTATTTCGGATAATGTTACCCTGTATATTAAGGCGGATCATCGGTATCGGCAGTATCGAGAATGGCTTCGACCTTCTACGGTTCGTGCAGAAGATGTATCTATATCGGTTTTGCATTCTGGCGTTTAGAGCAGTACAATCTGGGTCAAGCAACATGTTCGACATATCATATGGTCATAACTCCATTCATGCGGTAAATTTTCAATCTTGATCATGGTGCACGCCATCAACTTAATCATTCAATGGCCGGATAGAAATCCCTTGTGAATATTTAGGAAGTCAAGGGAGAAACGCTGCAAAACTTGTATGCGCGACTCGCGATAATCCTCAATCGTCCCTTCAAGTGGGTTGTTTCGAATTGCCTATTTCTATTTAAACCGAGCGTTATACCGCTCACCTATGCGAGTTAGCAACTCCCATCCCATCAACTAGGCTACTTACCTCGTGTCTTGCGCCCCCTAGAGCCCCGAGGCCACCTGCTGTTGTTCGGGTGATTGCGCTGCACCGGTGAACATTTACTGCTACCCGAGGCCAAACCAACAGGACTTGCTTTGCGCTCCAGGTACTCGGAAGAGCCCTTGCTATGTGTCCTGGTGGCTGATAAGGCTGTGGAAGCGCTCGCCTTTCGATTGCTACTGGAAAGGGGACCAGAGCCATCACGATCACTGATTTCTTCTATGCGAGAAGAAGAGCGTTGACTAACTGTTCTTTCCTGCTTACTTGTGAAAGAAAGCTGCCGAGTTCGACTGTATGTTCGTTGATTCGTGCGAGTTACTTTCCTCTCAACTGCATGTGGCTTGCTGGTTCCTCTCTCGGAGGCCTTTTCTTCATCGGAGGTCGAACGTTTGCGCTTTCCCTTGTCTGTGCCCGAGTCTTGCCCTTGAAACTTGACTGTCTTCTGCTTTATTGGCTGGCATTTTGTGGGAAACTGTTCTTCCATAGACTCTGCCTGGATCGTAGACGGCACATCTTCGCTTGTCTGCGGTGTTGTTTCCACCGTTTCTTCAACTGGTTGGGGGTAAGAAACCTGTGAAGCTGTTTCCTGAGGCTCCTCCCCGGCTTTGTTTGCCGCATCGAGCGCCCCTGAAGCTTCTTGCTCATTTGCCATCATGCCGGGCACCATGACAAAGTCAGTAAAATTATCTGCAGGAGTTGAGCAACGGGCTGGAGAAATCTGTCGTCGTATACTCGAAAATGGCACTATACCGACACTAACAGATGTTTGTGAATCAGGGATTCCTATTTGCTTGCTCATTGCTGGTTGGGAGTTTCCGACATCGAGGTCCCCTGCGTTTGGAGAAGAGAACAAACTCCTTTGGATGCTTTCGGTCCGGTAAATGAATTCGGTTGTCTGAAGAGGCCCCTGGCCTGGAGTTCTGCAATCTCCTTGAGACACTGGAACCAAGGGACTGCCTATAGGAGCATCGGACATAGCATTGACCGGACAGTTCAAATCCATAGAAGGGTCATCAATGGACTTTTTAGAGTTTCCGGACTGCAATAAAGTTTCCAATCGAGACCAAACATCCGACATTGGCCCCTGCGATGAGATGGAGCGCAATTGGTCCAGTGTTTCCTTAACACTTTTCACCCAGCCTTCTGCATCCTGAACTCTCCGGAGCAAGGCATGTATCTCGACTTTAGCCTTAGATTTGCCAGCTTCTAGGCTTGATCGAGCAAAATTCGCCGCTGATAGCTCGTTTGCCAATGACTTGCAATTCTCGTCTTTCTCCAAGAAGCTGGTTTGAAGTGATTCAAGCTTTGTCTCTAGTTCAAGAGACGCCTTTTGAGAGTCATTCCTGACTGTACAAAGTTCGACCTCAGAAATAGCGAGCTTCTCTTTCCCGTTATTAAGTTCTTGCTGTAGCTTTTTGACTTGCTCCCCGTTGGAAGATTCCATTTCTTGGAGCCTTCTGATCTCGTCGTTTTTCTCTGCTAATCCCGCAGTACTTTCAGCAAGTAAGCTCTCAAGGGCGTGTATCTTACAGTCCTTGTCCGAAAGCTGCTGAGTTTAGCATATGCCGTCACAGCAATTTAGGTAGCATACCGCAACTTCAGCTTCGGACTGCTTTTGCCGGGAGGAGGATTCTTTTTCAGCCTGTACATCGTTAGCCAGTGCTTCGGACATTGGCCAGGATATAATACAAGTTCTCGATGGGACTCAGCCAGCTGCTCCTGCAATTTACTGAAATTGGTTTCAAGCTCGGTCTTTTCTCGCAGAACCCCATGAAGTTGTTGTTCAAATCTCTTTTTCTGCTCATCTCGGGAAACAACACCTGCCCTATTCAGCTCCTCGCGGACATTGATTTCAACTGATTTGACCTTATCTTCGAGCTCGACGATCTGAGATTCGAATTTCTTTGCGTGGGCTTCAGTCTCCTGAACCTTGTCCATCGCTTCAAGCAGAGCGTTGCTTGTTTCCTCATTTTGGCTTTCTTTCTCCTTGAGGTTTTCTCCCGCTATCTGGAGTTCTGCAACTAGATCCTGCACCCGGCGCTGTAGTTCGATCTTCTCTTGGGCATGTGTGCAGGGCTCCACCGGGAGAAGCTCAACTTTGTCTGGGATTTTGATCTCTGAAATACTCTTGCCAAGGTGTTCCATTTGCTGTGTGATGTTGAACCCCTTGTCATCCATTGTCTTTATGGACGAATTAAGGTTCTCAATGGTCGGGATAATAACCTCAAGGATTTCCTGCAAGGTACCGCAACATCTCTCATTTTCGGAAAGCTTTTGAACAATACTCGAGCCAATGTTCATACTATTTGCCAAACATTGAAACTGCTCTTTCAGCTGCATGGCCAAGTTGCAATTGGCTTCAGAGCTCCCATGCATTTCATTCGTTATCTCAAGTTTAACGGCTTCAATGCTGTTATGGTGGTCAGCAAGTGAAATGTATGAATGCATCACAACTTACCTCGCCAGAAATCCTTTGATGAATTCTTCGACCCGACGCACATCTATCATTCCTGCGGAATGACTCTCATTGAGCTGCTTTAATGAAACGAGACACTCATCGAGAGCATTGCTGACAATTGACTGGGCGTTAGTCTGAATGGATTCGAGTTGTGAGCCAATGTTCTGAAACTTCGAATCCAGCGTCGTCATGATCGAATTCTGGTTGGACACCACCAAGCTTAGCCTTTTGCTCTGAGCGGATGTTTGCTGCCGAATGTAAGACTCCAAAGTAGACGACCGCTTTCTCTCATGAGCCAGCTGATCCTGGAGTGCCTTTACACTGTCCTCGGCGTTCGTCAAATCCTGTTTTAGCAATTCTGTGGTGTGCGCGGTTTCTGAAAGATGGCCGCGCCTCTCGTCAAGAAGATTGGATACTTGCGAAATATGCTTTTTAGCACTGGAAATGCTGCTCTCGATCTCTTTTTTCTCCCTGTCCAGGTATGTTCTGGCTGCCTTAAGTTGGAATGCTTCTCCGCGAAGGGCTTTATAATCTGCTCCAAACTCATTGAGAAAGCCTCGGAAATTCGTAAGTTTTGATTTCCAAGTTTCCATCTGCAATCTAAAGGCGTTCAGTTCGGCTCCTCGTCTTTGCAGATGGGTGGTGCAAACTTCCAGGTCTTCCTTCAGGGCTTTGTTTTCCTCTGTCAATTCCATGACGAGGATTTGCATCTGCTCTTTTACTTTAAATGCCGCAGTCTCGCTTTCTTCGCGCATCTTGACTTTGTTAATGAGGAGTTCAAAGAGACGCTCTTCTGAAAGCCCAGAATGTTCTTTCAATGCGTTTTCTTTGGATGACATCCTTTTTCCATTTGGCCGACGGCGCTTGGAAACTCTGTGCTCATTGACAGCAGATGATGAAGGATGGGCAGGAGAATCTTCTTCTCCCCTTGCTTGTTCGTCGTAGCCGACAGTCGCGACAGAACGTGGTCTCTTTGGACCTCTACCAGATGATCTCGGAGGGCCTGGGCCTGAGTCACAGGAATAATCTGGTCAGTCTCGTAATAAACATATGGAAGGGGATATTGTATTTGAAAACAGCAAAAGCAAATGCAAATATACCTTGTCCTCTATCCTCGGACTCTATGATTTGCGAGGTAGCCAAATGCGAGGAGCGGTTACTTTGCGCGTTGTAGGTGTGGGCTGATTGATTTTGATGAGCACCATCCCCAGCCCTGGCCGAATTCCTCGCGTCAGCGTTTGATAACACCTGTTCATGCTGTATTTTGTCTGCTGACGATGGTTCCTCGAAGCTCTGGTGGCTCACGCTGTGCTGGAGACCCGCCGACGGGGGTCTTGTACAATCAGCAGTGTTTTCCAAACATCAACAATGCAGCAGTACCTCGACCGTTCCTTCCGTGCTTGGACACTTTCAATATTTCCAGACTGTTGTACCTCATTCCTATGAGCGTGATTATCAGACGACTGAGCCTTCGATTCTCCCGAAGCTCTTCTAGCAGATGACTGGATGGAAAACGTCTTCCCCTGCTGCAAGGGCTTCGCAAACGAGAAAGCCGCGACATCAATTCCCGAGCTCTGGGGACGCTCCACCAGCAGAGGAGATGCAGCCCTTGGTCGGCTTGCCCATTCGGTGCCTGTAGGTTTATGAATGACCGCGTCTAAGTTTGGGGATGCAGGGGTATTAGGGTCCGCTATCTGTAAAAGTAAGAGCTCGTCCTCTTCGTATGCATTCCCATCACTGCGGAGGTCGTGCTCGGAAAGTCCTTCGCTCGGCATCTGAGGCGGTAATTGAGCTCCTGCGTCTTCCATGATGGGAGAAGATGACTGCGTATGGTTGAGATGTTGATAGCAAGGGCTTTGTCTTTTCACTCGAGCTAGATGGCCTGACGGCTGAACGTAATGAACTGATTGATGGCGAAAGAGAAACACAATCAAGGACAGAGAGCAACAGAAGAAGCAGGCAAGGAAGGGATCCCGTGATGGTCCTGGCCATCAAACGGGAAGGAGCACCTGGAGGCCTGAGATCGAAGGCAGCCGCAAAGGGGCCTTTTCTTATAAGATAAACAAAATGATGAGCTATCAACGCCATAACAATTCAGTAATACTCCCAAGCTCCAATTTTCACATCGAAATCAATCCCGTCACATCATACCAACTAATCTCAACCAAATACACCCATCACTTTCAACCTCCCAAGCCCTTATGTACCACCATACCCCTCTATACCTAACCCATCCTCCTATACCCAACAAGAATGTCAGCACCAAGAACCTTGAGCATCGCACCGTCACTTCCGACCGAAAGCGAACATAGACCCCCAAGTCCTCGGCTTCGAGTCGTTGTTGCCCGAAGCCTCAATCTCCGTCACTACCGCATTCTTCTCCAAATCATCGTCTCCTCTCTTGTTCTTTATGGTTTGGTCAGTGGCCGTCCTCTTGGGATTTAGACTCGACTGCGACGGCGGCTGGCGGAGCTGCGATCTCGAGAACTTCGGCGTCAGGGGTGTCTTGACGGCATCGACGACGTGTCGTGCAGATCGACGCAGGGTTTCTCGCATGGCCCACTGGCGGCGCTTAGCGACGAAGAAGAGTGCGGCTGACGATACTACATGATTCTGTCAGTATTGTCGTTGGCAAGAGGATGAGAACAAAGGAAACTGACTTCCAATGACGGCGACCACGCCTACTATCGTGCAGAGGATGATCATTCCCGTCGATGACACTCCCACTCCGTCGTCGGAGGGGCCTTCTGCTCCAGCTCGGTTCTGGCTTTCAACATCGTCGCCAATGTCCTGAGCTGCGGAGTACGCGAAGAGACTAATTAGGAGACAGCGATAGTAGAAGGCTGGGGTTGGTGACGACATTGCGTATTTCGGCCGTCGACTCGTCGCTGTGGGGCAGGAGAACGAAAGAAATCGAATTTATTGAGTAATAAGAGCGCGCGCGCAATGAAATGGGTCAATGTGACAATGCTGAATGATCTCGACCTGTCAGCCTGTAGTATAGATGGTATCCCGCTAAGGTGGAAAAGGTCAACAAACCCAGATCGCAAGACCCAAGGAAAGAAAGAACACAAACAGTACGCTTCAATCATACCCCTTCGCGCCCCTCAGCACGACCACCTAGTCGATATATAACCTCCTCGCCAATATCCAAACCAACACACCACCAAGAAAACACAAGGCATCAATTGGGAAGCCGAGATGCAAGCCAACCGCCGTGATAGGCCCAAGCACACCAATCCTCAACACCCCCGGGGCAGTCTGTACGACCCTGCATCCCAAACTGGGCGGAGCGGACATGGTGACAGGATTCGAAGATGCTTGCAGACGAGCGAATCATCCCGACCAGCTGGCGGTGACGGTGTGATGTAGGCGCCGGTGCCTGTGATTCCCGCCTTGGCTGGTGAACGGTTAACGGGGCCTCGTCCAATGGCAGCCGGTACGCATCCCCTCGGGGTTTCTTCTGTGTTTCGCGTTGAGTGACAGGCGGGTGCAGAACTTGGCTGCAAGGCTGAGTCGTGGGTGCTGGCGAATCATGCTTGCAGGCTCCCTTGTCTTGTCGATTGCGTTTCTTCACCTCCAACTACGGTGTTTGGGGTTTCTGGAGAAAACAGCACTGCCTAGTCTTGGCGGTAGTAGGACTGGTATACCTATACAAGGGTTGCTTTACAAGGCATCATGCTTTATAGATTCTAGACATGTACACATCACCAAAAACTATACAGAAAACACGCCAGGCCCCGCCACGATGCACAACCCGAGACTCAATAATTCTCGGGCAAATCACCGAAGCTGGGGATATCATCGCCACACTTGAAATCCGGCGCGTACGCCTTTTTCGGCATGAATCCGTTCTTCCACGCGGTCTTGTAACTCCACTGCGCGGCGGACTCCGTATGCCAGGTCCAGTAGAACCAGCCCTGCGCCGTTCCGAAGGCAGACATTTGCGCTTCCGCGTAGGTCTGCAGGAATTTCTTGTAGTCGTCCGAATAGTCCGCGACATCGGCATTAGCGTTGGTGCAATCGCATGAAGGGCCATCGTCGGCTGTGGGACAATACGCGGTCGAGTCGGTGGTAGAGAAGGTGCCCTCCCAGCGAGTGCCTCGACCGACGTTGTTGAGATATTTGGTGCAGTCGGTGTCGGCTTGGGACCACTCGCCACAGATGGTAGGCCCCCAGCTGCTCAGACATTAGCGACCTGCCTTCGATTCGCTGGTTGATCTGGGGGTGGGGTCATTCAAGGCTTACCCTGCGTCTGTGGTATTGATTTCCTGGATCATGTGGTACCAGTCATTGCAGATGAGTTTGACTCGGTCTGTATGTTTGAGAACGGTCTGGCCAGTATTGAAGATCGTATATTGATGGGTGTCCAAGAACATGTTATCGGGACGCGTTTTCAGCATCTTCTTCCATTTGCTCAGGTTCAGGAAGCCATCATGAACAACAACAAAGGCCTTCATCCCATTATCTTGTACCAATTTGGTGGCGTCGGTCGTCCAGTTGAGAACGTCCTCCACCGGCAGTGCAAGCATGAGGGGCTCGTTCACCAGGCCATATATGGTAATGATGTTTTTGTATCGGTCCTGGGTAAAGAATTTGGATATCTTGTCGTGGAACTCGAGAGACCGTTTTCGATTCAGGCTGCCATCTGTTCCGTTTAACCAGTTGATCGTACCCTCGCGGCCGCTATGGTTCCATCCGTTCTGACTCCCAGGAATCCCATGTGGATCCAGCTTCACACGCAGCCCATACTTTCGACAGTATTCAATAGCCCGCAACAGATATCTCCACGCAATCTTCGGCACGTAGGGGTCGCCTTCATAGGTTTCGACCGCCCAGTACGGAAACGGGATTCGAACATGGTCGAGTCCCGCATCTTTGATATCTATAAAGTCCTGTTCCGTGATAAATTTAGAATAGTGTCGCTCGATCTTCTTGGGGGCCGAGTCTCCGAGTTTTTTGGACAGAGTGTATTCGTCGATGATGCCGTCTCTCGATGAGTATTTATCAAAAAATGATGGAACGATGAACGGCTCGATCGACAGCCAGCCACCGACGTTGACGCCCCGAATCGGTTGCGAGCCATAAGGGAATGGCTTGTTCAGAGGAGGAACGTGCTCGTTGGCCCTGGCCGAGTCATCCCACGATGAATTCAGTCCCATAATAGGAAGGCCGCCCACAGTTTCATTCGTAAACGTCACATTGAAGTCGGCTGTGTCATACCAAGTCCAAGGATCCAGCACCGTATCCCGCGCGTAGTCCTAAGTCGCATAGTCAGCTCCAGCAGCATGGTCCTCCACCACACAGGTATCAGACGTACAGGAATGCTATCATGGCTTTTGCCATTCAGTTCTGAGTTAGCAGGCGCGTCGCCATCATCGTCGTCATCCGCATCAGCCGAGTCGGACGAATCTTTATTCTTTTTTGACATTACCACCGCAACCGGAATGACAATCGCAAGTATGATTAGTAGAACCGCAATAGCGATCCAGATCCATTTTTTCCGCTTCTTCGGCGTCTGCCCATCACCGGAGCCATCCATACTGCCGCCCCAACTGCCCTCCTTCTGCCATGTACCTTGCGCTGGTGGGCCACCGCCGCCGCCCCGGTGTCGAACCGCCATGTCGGGATTTCGCCCCTCTTCCAGATATGCGCCGGACACGATTCGACCTTTCGATTGCCCTCTAGGTGTATCTTCCGGGAATGGCTCCAGCATCTGTGATTCCCCTTCCATCACGGGTCGCTTGCGTGGCCGTTTCCTCTCCGCTCGAGAGTCGCCCGTTGTGTGGGATCGTTCCACTCGGTCTTCATCATCGTACTGTGAGCTTAGCTTGGCCAGTGCATCAGCACTTAACAGATGAGACGCACTACTAGTCGACTCGGTACTCTCATGCTTCGATGCCGCCGCGCGCCTTCTTTCCCTGCGACGTCTTCGCTCTGCATCGCTTTCCCCAGCGCGATCCCGGTGCCCTCTATCTCTGTCTCGGTCATGAGTCCTCCTCGGTGATGCAAGCGGCGAAGCGTTCGTTCGAGATCTCTCCCTGCGGCTGCTCTCTCCACGCGATCGTCTCAGAGGCACTGCGGGATCTTCCGGGGCCATGTCATATTCATTCGCATCGTCGGCATCATGGTCGTAATAGCTGCGGGGTTCGTAATGTCGTGAGTCGCCTCGCGAGCGGCGATGATCGTCCCGTCGGTATCGGCGCTCGCGAGGATCGTAATCAAAGTCGTCGTCGTAGTCGTCTTCCCGGTGTCGTCGGCGCGTGTACTCTGAGCCCGGCTCGCGGCCGCGAATGCGGTCTCGACTGCGGTAGTGACTCGGCATCCACTCTTATTTCAATCGGAATGCGTCAAAAATGGTACTTTATCGGCGGTGCGATAACTGGAATGCTGGCCCCGCCTCTTCAGTAAGACGCAGGCTTCTTCCGGAAAGTTGGTCGCGTTCAGAAGATGTCGTCAAATCGAAAAACCACGCAAAATTTCCCGGTTGCGCTCACGGCCAGAAAATCGCACAGAACAGGAGCATTGGGCGATGTTGGTCGAAATACATATGGCGCGAGAAAAAGCAGATGTTGCAGGCTCCAGCTTTAAGCGTCCCCCGCTAGGGAGCAGTCCGGCCTGTTATACTCAAAACAGTAAACAAACCAACCAAGTTTCCAAGGCACTCGCGTCGGCAGGCTAAGAACCCAGTTGCAGATGGACCACAATTCTGCGACACCGGACGCTCCTGAGTCAGGCACCGAAGGAGGCACTTTCTGCAGGTCAATCGCGCAAGAACCGCTAATCTGCGCTCTAGAAATTGCAGTTCCCTGAGATCTATGTCGGTCGCAAGGGATTCTGGAACCGGCGATCCTCAAGCCAGCCCCCTCCCAGCGGTCGGTGGAGAAGGAAACGACGGAGACTGGCAGTTGCACCGCAACAAAGGCGGTGAATGGGAGAACCTGAGCATCTGAGACACAAGACTGCAAGTCTGACCAATGCCAACATCTTGGTCTCTCCTCGCTTTGCAGCTGCCAATGTTGTACTATTTCTTGGACATGCAGGTCTGGGCGAAAGAGAAGTTGTTGTGGGGGAGAAGGAAAGTGAAAAAACCAAATGGAGAGAAGAGTGGTGACTTCCCGCAATCTAATCTAATCATGGGGTCATGCAAAACCTGGCAGTTTCATTCACAAGTCTGTCTAGTATATATTTCACTGGGAAGATTCGCTCCGAGGGGAGTATGGACAGAAGATTCGTTAGATACAGAGAACAACATGGAACAGGAATGAGTATGAGATGTAGAGAAGTGAAAACACGGGAGAAAATCGAGAAAGAAAAAGAGAAAAAAAAGTCTATCCAGCCCTTCACGTATATCTTCATCCATGAAGTCTTGCATAAACCACTTCCAAGCAATGACTATCAAGAGGGTATGTAAACGCCACAGAACAGACAGAAAGAAGAAAGGCTAGGAGAAGGAGATAGGGAAAAGAAAAGTAAGTACAATACATAACCATTATGAGCAATGAGATGCATATAGAAGGGAGGGCTGCTAATGAATAACTGATGATTATGATAAACATGTCATGTATGTCACTGCCGTCTGTACAACTCCGCGATCAACCATCCCAGAAAAAATGAAGAAGGTAAGAGATAAAAAAAGAGGATAGGGAGGAAAGGTAATCTTATCTTCGCTGAAATCCATGAATGACAGTCGATATTAGATGTATTTTTTGTCGCAGCCCGCGAATGTTTCAATAGGATGGAGAACGACACGTCAAGAAGCATCAATGCTCTGCATTATCGTTCTTATGGCGGAAAAAAAAGAATCCCGTGGATCCGCCAAAGACCGGATTAGCGGCCGGCGAAGTCAAAACCACGATGATTCAGGATTGGCTTTTTGGTTTTTGGGTGAGCCGCAAAATTCGCGTGAATAATGCCTTGGAACAGCAAGATATCATCTGAATCGTTCGCTTGCCTTGAGCGGAAAACTGCGACCTTGAAAGACACTCGGCGACGGTCATTCTCAAATGGTGAAGGCCATGCAAAACGGACCAGCCGATAAGCCCAACATAGGTATCAACAAGTGCTCAGCGAGCATGAAACTTCCGATGCGCCAGCAACTGCTGGGTACGCTCAAAACAAGACCCCAGCAGGGAAAGGCGTTGCAGTGCTGCTCTCCGGCAGACTCGGCTGCGTGGTGTCATTACGAGCCAATAATCTGTCTGGCGCCTTCTTTGCCCAGCACACCCGGCTCCTGAGGCTTGGGACTCCTGTCTCGACCCTTCTTCCGACTCAAAAAGGCAAGCATGCCACTGTTGGAGGATTTTCCTTTCGGGTTGTTCGTGTCGTAGCCTTCCGCGGGAAGCGTGGTACTATGATCCGCCAGCTCAGTCCAGCTACCGGCTTCCTCCAGGACCATCTGCACTCCTCCGCCTTTGCTGGTCTTGCGCGTTGCTCCACGAGGGCGGCTGGCTTGCGGTAAGGGGCGATGGAATGGAGGAGCAGGAGGCGGTGGAGGCGGGGGTTGTGCTGGCTGGACAGCGGGAGACAGAGGAGCCTTGTTAGGCACAGACGTTGGGTCTTGTGGTTCTGGGGTCCCTCCGAGGGGAGAAGGCGTATCTGGCTGGGTCAGGCGGCCAACCGAACCCTCGTTGCGCTGAGGGGGAGGCGAGTTTCTCGAATCATGCTGCGAATATTGTCGTGAATGGGTCGAGCCGACAGGAAGGCAGTCTTCCGGATTCCTGGAATGGATGTCAGCAAATAATAATGTGTGCAAAGTTCGCCGGCGTGGTTACTCACGTTGCGGATGCGATCGCATCGGCGGCATTTCTACGGTCGGGTCAGCAAACTTGACTCTCATATTTTCCGTCCACACATGGCCAACGTACCCTCGGAAAGTCACCGTAGTATAATCGAACGGCTCAAACATCGTCTCGATGAGGCGATGCAGTTCATCCTCCCGGATCTCCTTGGCCGTCGCATCTTCTCGCAACTCGGCTCTCGGCTTCTGTCGGCGAGCTCTAGCTTCAAGCGGCGCCTCTTCCAACAGCAACTCCTCCAGGTCATAGGTAGCGTCAAAATTGGTCTTGTCGCTGGAGGGGGTGAAAACGGGAGGGATTTCTTTCCGTTCGAGAGCCACGAAGTCGAGTTCGGCAAAGAATGGGTGGGAGGTAAAGGATTCGAAACTGATTGCGCCGATACGCTTGCTTCGGTCCTTCTCCATAAATGCAGCCATTGCCCGCAGGCATGGAACCGAGACAGCAGGGTTGGTGACGTAGTATTTCGGTTGGGCCTTCTTGATGTTTTCACTCAGCGTGTCCTGGCTGCGACCCTCAAACGGTCGCTATCCAAAGTGTTAGCTCGGTGTGATGGATGGACCGTGCGTGGCAAAGAACAAACCTTGTTGTAGATGCACTCGTAGAACGTGACACCGAGCGACCACCAATCGACTTCGCAATAGTATCCTCCTCCCTCGTAGACTTCGGGGGCTAGGTACGCCAACGTTCCCGATTTGCTCGTGAGAGGCTTGCCGGGTCGGAAGTCCGAGGCGACGTTCTGCACATCATCAGTTTTCTGTCGGTCGGCTCAAGAAGCGTGGGGGGTCAGGGCGTACAAAGTCGGCCAAATGGACGTGTCCCTCCGAATCCAGCAGGACGTTATCTGGCTTCACATCCCGATGTATGATACCTTGGGAGTGGATGTACCGCAGAGCACAACCCAGCTCCGCCACCCAGAATCGCACGGCCTCCTCCGTGAAGCATTTTCTAGAGATGTGAAAGCGCAGATCACCACCATTCATTAAATCCACCACAATGTAACTTTTCAAGGATCAGCATCGGGCGCTAGAGAGGGCAGGGTGGATATATGCGGAGAATTGCTGCAGGACGCACATATACTCTATGTCTTGAAAACTGTATCTTAAGTTGCAAAGAAAGGCATGGTTCAGATGTTCGAGCATTCGCCGTTCGCGAATTATATTTCGTACGCTTTCCGATCGAACCACTAGAGAAGCCAGGCGGCACTCGTTAGTTTCACCCGCCCGGACCACGCTGGGAAAATTTGTATGGGATGGAGGTTCGAACCTTCTTCTTTGCGGATGTACTTGAGGGCAAATGTTAACCCGGTATCCTTCTTCTCGACGATGCGAACTTTGCCAAACGCTCCTTTTCCGACGACTCGTAGCAACCGGAACTGGTTCAGGTTCACTGTGCACCCGCATTGTCAGCGCAATCCGATTTGGCGAGGGAGCACGAAGCGCAGCCGAAGTCCATCGCTCGTCCCCGGTCGCTGTCCGGCCATTCTGGCAGTACGTACCCTCATCGGTGGAGCACACCGGCTTCCCCTGCGTATTCCCCATTGAGAAGAATGTGCGACAACGAAAAAGAACGGAAACGTGTTTCAAAACGTCACTTCCGACCACATGCCACTGAGACTAGCACAGAATCCGACGGAGCTAAAGCAACCAGGCCTAAGCGTATTCGGGTAACCGCGCGGATCGGGGAGAAGAGACGGCGACGGAGGGAGGGAGAGACGGAGAGATTCCACGGGACGATGGAGACTGAGGAGATCGAGCGGGTTTAATAGGAGGAATGGAGAGTCCGGCACATCCAGTCCTACGCAGAGGGCAAGACAAACGGGTTAGCCTGCAAACAAAGGGGATCGGGAAGAGCGTGAGGCTGCCGGCCAAATGATGATAAGACGGGAACGTGGGCGGAGGGGTTCATTTTTCCGAATGGCCCAAGAGACCGAGACCCCCAGGGGAGGTGGGAAGGTGCAGGTAAAACATACCCCAATGCAATGCAATGGCTCCAGCGACAGGTGAGTCGGTCTTGAACCCCGAGACTTTTGGGCGTCAAGACACGGGAAGGTGGCAATTCGGAGGGGGGAAGAAGTAGAAGACGAGAGAGGGAGAGAGAGAGAGACGGAGAGGGCGAAGAAGAGGCGTTTTGGGTTGGTTCCGAGGAGGTGAGGAAGGAAAGGAACCCCTAAACCGGAGGCTTTAGTTGGTCGGTTTCTGTCAGAAAAGGCGGGCCCTTTGCGACTAGCAGGTTCAAGCTCATGCGCAGGTCGGCTTGGGTCTGTGGCGGATTGATTCGTACGTTTCTGGCTGTTTTTATTTATTATATCTTTTCTTTTTGTTTTTGATTTTCCAATTTATTCGTATTTTTTTTTTGAAAGTAGGGTTATTCTCGGCGTGCTGACTGGACCCTCGCTCGTCCTTTGTCTACTGCCCTGTCGTCTCCCGTTCGGCAACGGCCAACAGACAACGCACAAGACGGGGAAAGCCAGGAGATTGGGGACGCCGGAATACGAACAATAATCTAGACTGAACCAGGTGACTGGAATTGCCTGGTACCCAGGAGTCAGGTTGGCCTACGGGCTTAGTTCGTCGGCGTTCAAAACGAACAGAGACATCCGGAGTAAGAAAGGAGTCACGAAGGCAGCTACGAAGTCGATCTCTAAATACCGAGAATCCTTCGCGGTGTGAAGGAAGAGTTCTATTCGCATGTCTGTCATCCTGTGATCCTAGGACGTTTTTATTTCCTATTAACCTGACACTGAGCGTACGATCCGGGTCAGGTCGCCGATCGCGGCAGACACCAACACGACATAATTGAGGCTGATTAAGGACCAGGGTGTGTTAGCATGGAACTTAGCACCCTAGCCAGAAGTAGAACAAACAGAGAAAAGAAGAAAAAAAAATCGGGGGGTTATTCAGCCCGGCCAGGAGAAATCAGAAATGCCGCTTGGGCCCACGAGGGAAACACGCCGGCGCAGGAGGTACGAAAGCGCAAGGAGAGATGGACAGCCGGTGGAGAGGCCGATGGGGGGACAGACGAACTACTAGTCAATTAGTCTGGGCGATGGAGAACCGGGAAGACAGTACGGAGTATGGCCCATGGCTATCCATAGAGATTCCATGCATCTCATATATGGAGGGGGCCAATTTATTCAGGAGAATATGCCATCCACTGCGGTCGTCGGTAGGGCACACTGAGAATGCACTACTGCATCGAAAGTGTGTCCAGATGGCGCCATGCAGTAGTATTGGGCGTAGTAAGGGGCTCGAGACTCCTGCATCTTACATCACGTCCAGTCAGATGGCGGGCGGCCCCCGTTTGGAAGATGCATCGAACCGGGATTCTAGAAGATCCAGAAGGCCGCCCGGAGAGAAAAAAAAAGCAAAAAGGAAAAAGAAAAAAAAAAGTGACAAGTGAAACAGACCAGGGCGTCCACACAAAGGGGGAAAAGAAATAGCGGTGACCAGGGGATCAGGACCAGGATCCTGCGTCTTGTTGTGATTGATTATTATTTAAAGAAAAGGAAAAAGAAAACAAGAAGAAAAAGAAAAATAAAAAAAAAGAAAATATCGGGGCTGCCTGGAATATCTTCATCCTTCCCGAAGCGGGTGCGGATTCAGGAGACCCTTTCAGAGTTCCGAGCAATCCAAGGGCAACACGAAGCAGGCAGTTGGTCTGTGGGCAAAGCGGAAACGCCCATAGGATCAGCGCTGTTAAGACCATCTGGACTTTCGGGAGTCTCAACTCTCGCGCCTGCCAAGCATCCTGTCGGAGGAGCAGCCTTGTTCGTCCTGCGCTGTCCTCAGCGGGAGCGCTGGTGCGTAGGACGCGAGCCCGCTTGTCGGGGCCTCTAACCCGGGATTCGAATAGATAAATGGGATCAGCACCGTTGGCGCCGAAAAAAATTGGATGCGATGAGAGACGGATCCACTCATCGATGGATGGAAGTGGAGAGACCCGCCAATCCTAATGCGGCCGATCCTAGACTAGGACGCTAGGGATGGCAGACGTGGTGACATGAACAGATAGTTTGGACGGCGGATGTGGTCATCGACGAGGATTGAATTTGACTGGGACTGTCGTGTATGCCATTAGTCAGGGTGAAGAGTTGTGGGTTGTGGGTAATCAAATCAATATGGAGTCCACCCCGAAGTCTCTGGATGAAGTTTCCGGATAGGAGAAAGCAGGAGTGGATCGAGTGGGAGGATCTGATCGGTGGACTTGCCGGAACCGCGTTGGTCTTCGGATGCTGCAGAAACGATGGACGAGGACGAGATGGAAGACACGCGAGATGTATGTCATGTTTGCCCGCGTTGCCCTGTTTGCACGGTGCATACGGAGTCGGAGTACTCCGTATACGATCTCCTCGATTTCCTCCATGTCAAACCAAATCATAGTCAGCAGGTTCAATAAACAACCAGTCATTGTATTTGTGAACCTCTGAATAATCGTATGTGGCCTATCCTCCCAACCAATCCGTGATCTATACCCTATAACCGTTTCTAGCATCCATATCCATCGCCCTACTCTATCGCAAACCCGGCCTCCCCGACCTCCATTCGTCTCACCAATTGGCTGGGTCAATAATTCTCCGTCGCCTTTCATCCAGATGAGATTCGCGCCAAGCGACTACTGCGGCCCTGGATACGCATTGCAACGTGAACCAGCGCTTACTGCGATAGAAGTGGGAATGCAAGGGTCTCGAGGTCGGGGCCAGAAGGAGGGGACAAAAAGTCATCCGAGACGCCCGATCCTGGTCAACGTCAAATCTCATCTATCTGTCACCGGTCACCACTCTAAATAAACCATGCTACTCCGTATGGTGCTAGACACCAGATAGCTGATAAACACAGGCCCCCCGGGTGGAGCCTGGAGGGCAGATGACAAAAAAAACACGAAGCTGAAACGCGAAACGCAGAGCGAACAGGGATCTTACAGCATGCAACTAATGAGAATCAGTGTGGATGATCTGCAAGCGGTTGGTGGGAGCAGGGATGGTCGACTAGCTCGCTCGCTAACCTCTACTTCTTTTGTTCCCTGCGATGAGGTAAACCGCCAGAGATTCCGGCCAAAGAGCGCAAATACCCCCCTGAACCGGTTTTCAATTAGTTGGGGCGTCGAACGGAATCGAAAAAGTACCGTCTCCCCACAAACCGACCGTTTCTTTGTCGTGGAGGCCCAGGTGGAATTGTGGCTATTGGCCAGCCACTCAATAGAGCAAGTCAATCACTCACACCCATGGATCTTCCCACCCTCCAGCCAGTAGCCAAGCGGAGCAGACGGTCGCTCAAAAACGTGGCGGCCACGAGATTCAGCCACGCCGGGCAACAAAGAAACGCAAGGGTCACGACAACCTTTCTGACTGGTCGAAAACGTGTCTCACGAGGTCATGAGGAATTGACAGGTCAGCAAATGGGCGCTGGGCACTGGACAGGTCAGAGGTTTGGGTCCCTGCTGGGGAGAGCAAACAAATCGGAGGCGGATAGAGTTGGTTAGTGGATCGAATAGCGCCACAAAAAGTGACAGGTAGCAAATATTGGCCTTTCGATATGATGGCGATGAACATCGAATACTGGCTGATTCGTCCATGAAACTTCTACGGAGTACAGGCAAAATATTGAGATTTTCGGAACATCAAACTGGAGCAGATCGGATTACGAATTGAATCGTTCGCAGTAGCACAGCTAGCAATAAGACAAAGGACCCAACAACAAACGACGGAGCAACGTTTGTACAGAGGCCACCGGTTGGTTTAGCACCCCCTCAAACGAATAAACGCCGAGACATAGGCATTGCCTGGACCAGGCTTTTGTGATCCCCCTGAACAACATAGCAAACCTTCCACTACACACCACCACAAGGGGTTTGAGATGTTTCGATACAACCAAATCTGGCCACCAAGCTGCAGCATACGTGTCAGGTCTCGCCATGAAATTATTCCAAATCTTTGCGTTACCGCCGAGAGCGGCAGCTCCGTAAACAAGCTATCTATCTGTCGAAGGAGACTGCATTTCATGGTGGCAATATTGTACATGGTGGCAACCAGATCAACGTGCCACAAATATTATATCGATGACGTAGTAGGATCGAGATCGATCGAACACTCCTGCATATCATTGGAATACTTCTAAACGGGGTAGGACTATACAATGTGGAGGCTTTCTCGGAAAACGTTTCCAGGAAGAATACGGAATGAGAACGACTTTGTACGCGAGTGGTTGAGACTGTACAGACCAGGGGAAGACAAGTGAGGAGAGATAGTAAGTTATCTATGTTAGAGGCCCTGGTCAAAGTTAGTTTTGCGAAAGGGATTTCTTCTTGATCGACGAACAATAGCTATCTGAGGCTTGACTCGGACTTGCTTTAAGCCCCCATCCATCCAATACCGTCTCCCTCAAGGAATACAAGCAGTCTTACTATTTAATGCACCATTGTTTCGTATGATAGCCGTGCCATGCAATCATGTGTTATTGAAACCCGAAAGTAAAAATTGCAAGATATCCTGAAGTTCAAAAAATGTCTATGCATACCCGAAAATCCCACCCGATCATGGCTGCCAAACGCCGGTATCAACAAATTGCTATCTCCAATGCCCCATAAAGCTTCATGCTAACTCTCGTACGCCTGTCCAGTATCACTCCAAACCCATCACCGGCATCGCGGCAATTTACCAACGCCGTCCGTAAACCGAATCCTCCGTTCGAGGGGCGCGCTTTTCAGGCTGTCGATTCCGGTCGCGAGACACAGAATACGAATCCTGCGAGCCAGGTTCCCCATGTTGAGATCCGGAATGACTGCTTTCACTCGCTGACGTCAAAAGTCTGGTCTTTTGTGCCAGATCGACATTGTCCCGGTCGCCGTTGTACCGTGCCTCTGCATCCCGACCAAAGAGAGCCATCATATCCTTCATCGTAAGCTTGGCAGCGGCAGTCTTGCCTTCGATGGTAACATTGGCCAGTTCTCGCTTGCGATCTTGGAGATCTATGATACGTTCTTCGACAGTGTCCTTGATGATCATCTTGTAAATCTTGACATCGAGGGTCTGGTTGAGACGGTGAACACGGTCAATGGCTTGTTCTTCGACGAACTACAGGGTAGATATGTTAGCACCTGTTTGAAAATCGAGCGAAAAGAGATGGCCCGAACACTTACAGGGTTCCAAAACGGTTCCAGAATTACTACTCGACTCGCCGCAGTCAGGTTCAGTCCCAGTGCGCCGGCTCGCAGACTGCAAAGTAGTACTCGAGTCCCGCTGTTGTTTCGGAGCTTGTTGAGACTGGCTTCTCGAAGATCGTTGCGCATGCTACCATCGTATCGCGCGAATCCAATTCCAGCTCGCTTGAGGAAGGGCTCAATCTTGTCAAGCATTGAAGTAAAGACAGAGAAGACAATAAACTTGAAATCAGCGGACTCTCGATTGAGGATCTTCATCAAATGTTTGATCTTTGTCGAAGGTAGTACTTGGTTCTCGTCATCTCCTGGGTTCAGGTAAATGTCCTCCTCAGAGTCGCTTTCTTGGTGCTGGATTTTTGAGCTCATGCGGTTGGCAGTTGGTGATTCCGGTCCATCATCATCAGAATCCGACTCATCTGAAACAAGCCATTCGCCGCCTCCTTCCGCGTCCTCATCGTCTGAGCCTCCGGCCCTTCCAAGCTTGGGGGTCGAACGCTGTCCTTCGGGGACAATCCATTCTCCATCCTCATCCTCGTCCTCATCGTCACTGTCGACGACAATTCTTCGGTTGCGTTGAGCACGAGCCATCTTGGCTTCTGAGCGACTAGCCGATGGTGAATCAGTAAGATCGACGATGGATAGTTTGCGGGAGCTCTTCTTCTTCTTGCCACTGCGGTTGTCCGAGAGTGTGTTTTTAAGATCCGTCTCACAGTCGCCGCACCGACTAGCACCACTTGCTGCCTCATCTTTGCTCAGGTCCGTCTGACAGACATCGCATTTCTTCGACATCACGCTGAGCGCTCCAAAGAGATCTGCCATGCTATCGAGGTCATCCTGCTTTCCTGGCGCAGACTGATTGCCCGATGATCCATTCTGCAACAGAACATCTTTGTCCTTAGCCAGGTCACTTTTCACCAGGTCAGGATGGTTGCAAGATTGCCGCAGGCGCAATAGCAAAACTAAAGCACCGGCGTAGTCCATTTTCTCGCCCATCATTTTCTCGAGGCTGTTTTCCGTTCGCTGTTCGAGGCGCTTGTAGAAGTTCATCTCTCCGGGCATAAATTCGGCAGCAACCTTAATGACTTCTCGTTTCGTGATCTGGAAACCGGAGGACTTCTTTCCCTCTCCACCTGCGCCCTCTTCGCCGGGTTTGAGGTTGGAATTGAGTTTCAGAACATCCTTAGTCCGTCGCTTCATGAATGCCTTCAGGTAAACCTGCAGACGCTCAATCGCGAGACCACCCCGGCCATTGGCTAGAGGTTTCGTAATTTGGTCCTTCCAGGCTGCCAGGTCGTTGAACGGCTTGATGCGCAGGAACTTGATTAGACTCTGCAGCTCGTCGAGGTTGTTTTGCATAGGGGTTCCCGATAGGCACCACCGGTATTCCGCATCAAGGGCATAGGCGGATTGGGTTGCCTTTGCGTTTCGATTTTTGATGGTGTGGGCCTCATCCAATATGATTCGGTACCAATAGACAGAGAAGAGCCCCGATTTCGGTTTCTTGTTGCTCTTGTCAGAGGCTCCATGTTCGGAAGTCAGGGTGCCATAGGTAGTGATCACTACATCGTAGTCTTCGAGATTGTCTGTTGCCTTTGCTCTGGTGTTCCCGTGGTAGACACACACGCGAAGCCTATGCGATGTTTCGACCTTGTCGTTGATTTCTGCCTCCCACTGCTTTATAAGAGCCAAGGGAGCAACGACCAGGGTTGATTTGCTTAGACCAGGCGGCAGTTTTGAGCTGTTCTCTCCATCTTCATCGTCGCTCTCATCGGAATCATCAGGATTGACGGGTCGTCTGCGTCCATCCGCACGCTTGCTATTGGTGAGCAGGAGAGAAATAGCTTGAACTGTCTTTCCGAGACCCATGTCGTCCGCCAGGATTCCACCCTTAGGAAGAACGCCTTTAGCTTTGCTCTGACCGGTTTCTTTGTCCCGCATCCAATTTACTCCTTCCCGTTGATGTGGCAGGAGCTTGACTTTTAGACCCTCCACCGTACCATCGTCTTCATCGTCTTCTTCTTCCTCTTCTTCGTCATCGTTCTCATCTTCTTGTCCACTTTCGGCGTCATCTTTGGCGGAAGTCTTTTCGTTGCCAATCTCTCCAGTCGATGCCTTCGTACCAGGCTGCTCCCCGTCAGTATCGCTGTCGGAATCATCATTCGTGGTTTTAGATTCCACGACAGACACTCCCTGCAGTTGGGCAGTCAGATCATCGATATCAGCAGTCTCCTTCTTTTCGGCTTTACTATCATCTTTGTCGTCCTTCTTTTTGTCTTTCTTGTCTTTTTTGCTCTTCTTCTTGCTTTTGTTCTTCTTCCTGCTCTTTGACTTTGAAGGCTTCGATTCGTCTTCCTCGAAAGCCCCTTCTAGCAACGCCTTGATGTTCTCATTGGCCTTGGCTGCATCCACATAACCGTAGTTGTCTGTCGAGCCAAATCCTACATTGCGTGGGCGGGCGCTTGGAGTAAAGCCACCCTCGCCAGTTAGATCCACAAAGTTCTGCAAGTTCTTGGAGGCATTTGTAATTTTCATTGCGGAAGGCTTGGCTGAATTGGAGGTGTAAAACGTCTTGGGGGCTCGAGGGGTGGAGAACGTGACATTTTCAGGGCGCTTAATCTGAAAGACATCGTTGTTGGCAGTGCGAGAGAACTTGTTATTATTGTAAGCAGAAGGTCGGACGTGCTTGAAGGGATCGAGCCCGTCACCCCGTCTCGGAGTGGATACTGCAGCTCCTGGGGTAGAAATCTGTCGATGGACGGGATATTGAGGTCGTGGTTGAGGCTGGCCTTGGGGTCTATGATGCTCAGGCCGTGCCCTGTTGGGTTTGGGTATATTGAACAGGTGGTTGGAGCGTTGGTTATGAGGGTGCGCCGGGCCTATTGGCGAGGGTTTTCCAAATTCGGGATGCTGAGAAACCTGCCGACGTGGCTCATCATTTGGCTTTCGAGGAGTGATGGGGTTGAGGGGGTTTTCGCTTTCTTTGGCCATATTGTATGGAAGGGTTGTTGTTGTTGTCGGTTATTGTCGAGGTGCGTTTGCTGTCTAAGTGGGGAGAGATCTTTGGTGTGTTTCGAGAAAAGACAGTATATCAAAAATCGAGTATCGTGCGTCACCAGTATTTTTGCCTAAAAGAGAGACTCGTGGACCACTCATATAACCGTCTCAGGAATTAGTTAGGGGATATTGTTGTCGATGTAGCGTGGTTAAGAAAAAGTTTCGCGTCTATCTGGCATGAGGGGCAACGTGGTTAGTTTCTATCAAACGTTCAAATAGCAGTGCTGCGAAACCTCAATAGGAGACATAGGACTAACCTGAGTCATGCCATTTCAGAATCCGCAGTGGTTGCCTCTGAAGAGTAGTGGGCTGTCGAAAATTGTGGAGGGGAAGAAGTGGTGGTGATGCAAAGGTTGTGAGAGCCCACATTTTATCGATAGCGCCTATCGCTCGTTTGTTTGGGCGGTTTGCCCCAGCAACGCCGCCCCGCGCCTTCTACGGAGTATTATCAACGCACGATTTCATACGTCGGAATTTGACAATAACGTATTAAAATATATTGCCCTGGAAGTTACTTTTATAACCCTCACCATCGACTCCCACCGTAATTTCTTGCATTTCCCTAAATTTCCCCGATAAAATCCTTTAACATCTCCGGAACAATGGTACCTGCATCGCCCTGGAAGAACCAGTCCCCCTGTTTCAACCCCGAAGCCCCAATGTCATTGCGATCCATGTTGACCACTGCGACTCTCGCGCCCCGATCGCGAGCTTTATCGACGTATCCCGCAGCGGGATAGACTTGGGAACTCGTACCAACGACCAGGATAAGATCAATCGGCCCCGAACGCATCCAGCTATCCACCATATCAAGCGTATGCATGGGTAAGCTCTCGCCAAACCAAACAACCCCCGGCCGAAGAATGCCATCTTTACACGCGGGGCACTGCGGAAGCACATCCAGACTTAGCGCAGGAAGCGGTACCCGTTCGTCAGATATGTCGGCTTCCGGTGCCTCTGCATTCCCTAGGTAATCAGACATAGATTTTGAAGCACTTTCGCCGGTTTTGTCCTCGGTGGAAGAGATGAATTCCGGGTTTCCCTTGGGGATTTCCAAGGCCGGGACAATGGGATCCGTGAAATCATTCTCACGAGAGTAGTTGCAGTAGAACGAGGTGCATTTCACCGTGAAAAGAGACCCATGAAGGAGATGCAGCTGTTGCAAGGGATGATTGGCTCGCTGTGAAAGACCTATTGTCCCAATATTAGCATATCAGTTCGACAAAACAACTGAGCCAGGCCTATCCTACCATCAACATTCTGGGTTAACGTGATAAAGTCCTTGTTCTTCCTAGCTAGCTCCGCCAACGCAAAATGAGCCGGATTCGGCTTCGCCTTCAATGCCATATGTCTGCGATAGCTGTAGAACTGCCACACCAAATCTGGATTGGCCTCAAAGGCTTCGGGGGTGGCGAGATCCGTCGCATCGTGGGATCTCCATAGCCCCCCGGCGCCCCGAAAAGTCGGCAAACCGGACGATGCAGAGATCCCCGCGCCCAGGAGAGCGAGGACGCGTTTGCATCCTTTAAAGTATTCCGTAAATGAGCGGAGATCGGCGGCTGGAATGGCGGACGAGGCCATGGCGAGGGAGGGTTGATGGTGCCGCTACTTGCAGGTGGGGACGTAGAAGGTGCCAGAAAGTCTTGACGACAAGACGGTATGAGCCGCAAAGGCTATACAAAATGGGATACACAATCTACAGATGCGGCTCAACTGGATGTGCTTTTCTGGAAGCTAAACGGTTGTCGGGGATGATGTTGCAGAAACTCGGGGACGCGCTAAGTTTACCCAGCGATGACGTGGGGTTTGCATCTTGACAGTTCCCTTGGGGGTAAGTTAAGATGGACCGGTCGGAAGCTTGTCACACAAGATTAGAGTTATTATAGCATTTAGTTTGATCTTTATTTTTTACAACACAGATTTTTATTTTTGTTTTTATTTCTCCCCGTGTGCTTCTCCGCCCACTACAGCGCCGTTAGTATATATAGTTCGGGGAGGTCGGAGCCAGTACCCGAGTTACATCAACCAAACTAAGAGTATTGCACCAAAAGAATTCTCAATTTTGTCAAGTAAACCTTGGACATTAAACAGATTTCATGAACATTAATATAGTACTGAGCGCAGGAAAAGCATACAGGCCATTGAAAATACAGTGAAATAGTCACTAAACTAATGCTGCTCTTCCTTGGGAAGAGTCACTCCGACTGCTTCATGGGCATAACTGCGGTTTTGATCATTCCTACTGGTAACAAAGCCAGTGATGTGGTCGGGTACTTCGGCAACCTTGTTACCAGAACTTGGGATAGGAGTACCGAACGTCTCCCAGACAGGTACCACTCCCGTCCACACGCGATTGGTGACCTCGTCGTCAGCATAGTCCTTCTTCTCATCCGAAACCCCTCCGTCACGGATCTTGCCACTTCCGTCAACCACCTTGACTCTGAGAATGACGGTCGAGGACATCTCGGCACGGTCTGGGGGCACTCGTGAATGATTCCAGCGGTCTGGGACCACCGAATTGGTGATCAGCTCCATTGCCCAAAGTTTCTCGGCTTCGTCGGTGACAACACTTGCATATCCATGGAGGATAGCGGACCGATAGTTGTAACTGTGCGAGTTGGGTGTCAGGGACAGGACCAGTCCGTCAACTTTGCTGGCAGCCACGCAGATCGGCAGTCCTTTCTGGGAATCTCGGGCAAGATTCATGATCCGCGAGCTGACATAGCCGTGGAGATAGCAATCCAACGGCTCATTTATATCTGCGGACGGATAATCGAACGATCCCATCTGCCCGATCATGGGGATGATAGCTGGAAAGGGGTCCTCCGGACCGGGGTTGAAGGATACATGGAGAACCTGGGTTGAGTTGACAATGGAATGGATTGCTCCCAAGTCATACGTCGCTGCATGGACACTGAGTTCCTTTTGCCTTCTTCAAAGCGAGGAATCTGGACATACCTCTATGCTTATAGCGGTTGACGGTGTTTGCAGACTTCTTTGGGTAGGTCAATGTGCGGCCCATAGTGTATGCTGGAACCTTTGCGGATGCCGTGGCTTTGACGGATGTCCAGTCCTGGGGCAGGGACCTGGTCTACTTCTTATACTGTGAGGGTGAGTCATGAGTCCATCTGAGAGAATCTCGGCCGATTTTGACGCAACCTGGAGTCTACGTTGGATCCTTTCAACGCCGAGATAAGCATGGAATGAGTAGAGACGAGGCCAATGATGGACACCGCATGGACTTGCTCCATGCGGCGCATCGCAAACCCCGTGACTCTGATTGGCCGCGGGCACCGACCCGGGGTGGCAGCCTGAGGCAGCAAGGCCCGTGCGGATTCCCGTGGCTCGGGAGCTGCTGCTTTCTTCCAATTGAACCTGACGTCCACCTCCCAACGTGAAAGCCCACGATAGTACGGAGTAAGCATGTCGACATGCAGGTTATTCGCTCGCCAATGGCCTCGTTGCCTTCGCCGCTCCACTCCATGGATCCCCCGGTCAACGTCGAATCGCCTGGTCTCTCATCAACTCCCCGCCCTTCGCCGTTCCTACGCTTCGTCTATCTCCGCCGCGGAGCTTAAGTTCGGCCAACCATTACACGAGACACATCCCCATTTGCTGAACCCCGGAGAATGTGTGTATTCCTTCGATGTGTATCGCGCCCTGACATAACGGGACATGGTGATATTGACTGAGAACAAAAGTAACGCCTGGGATTACGGCTCTCGAATACGCCCATCGTCGATCACGCCTTGCGAACAAGCTCCCCAAATACTCGATTGCCGTGCTAGCTGCGTCGGAGGTCACATATCGCGCGTCGGGCATCTTCAATGAGTACCGACAAGACTCCAACTTCTTCTATCTAACCGGTCGGTGTTCATAGCCAAAGGAAGGGGGAACGTATGGTTGATTGACTTCGTTGGAAACAGGATTCAACGAACCGAATGCGCTGGCGATTATCGGTGGGTCTTTACATAGGACAGTTCAAACATCAATCCGACAACGCTGACCAGGCTGCAGCAAACGACGGTTCTGGCGACAACCATCTTTTCCACCTGTATGTCCGGGAGAAAGACGCGAAGGCCGAGCTTTGGGATGGAGCTCGGTCTGGGACGCAGGCTGCAACTGACGTTTTCAACGCCGATGAGGTAAAACGTGATGGTGCTCTCCCTGTATCCAAGCCTCGCTAATCTGGAATTCCAAGACCGGTGATATAGAGCGCATCGGAGAGTTGCTCCCACGCATTATCTCGGACGCTACAGAGATCTATACCGATATCCCCGCTTTCAACCCTGGCCGATCCTCCCTACATCGTTATCTATACGGGCCTACGGGTGCATCCGAGCAGCTTAAAAAAATTGTTGACTATCGGAAAGTCAAGCCCTTGCGCCCGATTCTCAACGAGACGAGAGTCTTCAAAAGCGAGGACGAAGTTGTGCAAATGCGGGCAGTGGGACAAGCTTCCGGAAGAGCGTTCACCGAATCCATGAGACACACATTCACCAAGGAGAAGGACCTCACATCCTTTTTGGAATACAACTTCAAAATCAACGGCTGTGACAACAGCGCTTTCGTCCCCGTTGTCGCGGGCGGCTCCAACGCTTTGAGCATCCACTACACGAGAAATGATGACGTCCTGAAAGACGGCGATATGGTCCTGGTGGACGGAGGAGGAGAAGGGGGCACCTACATTTCCGACATCACCAGAACATGGCCTGTCAATGGCAAGTTCACGGATCCTCAGCGTGACCTGTACAATGCGGTGTTGAATGTGCACCGCAACTGTGTCTCGCTCTGTCGAGAGGACGCAAATCTCTCCCTGGACCGACTTCACACCGTCGCCGAGAATGGCCTGAAAGACCAACTGCAGCAGCTGGGCTTTGACGTCTCCGGAAACGCCATGGGAACTCTCTTCCCTCACCATCTTGGCCATTATATTGGACTGGACGTGCACGACTGCCCCGGATACCCCAGAGGGTACAATTTGAAGGCAGGCCAATGCATCACCGTGGAACCGTAGGCGTCTCTCCGTTCGATCTGGTTGGGTAATTTTTACTAACCTGTGCTAGTGGTGTCTATGTGCCCGACGACGAGCGGTGGCCGGAGAAGTTTCGAGGAATCGGGATTCGCATTGAGGACAGCGTCTGCGTCGGCGATGACAGCCCCATCGTGCTGACCACCGAAGCCGTCAAAGAGGTAAGTTTGCTTTCCAGCTGGAAGTCTTGCGTGCATTAGCGTCCTTTGCCGACTGACAATACGTCATTTTCCAGGTCGACGACATCGAGGCACTGCGGGATTAGGATCGGGAAACTTCAGAGTAGCAGCAAGATACCCTTTGTACATGGATGTATATTAGCCAACGTATTGATGACTTGGGAGGGCGCGGACGGAGCGCCGAGTGGACATGACACGCCTCTGGTGGATGTTATTGTTGTTATTGTTATTGTTCGTTGCAGAAAACAAACAAACCCTAAGCGGTGTTGTCACCCGTTTTCTTACATACACATACTCATACATGGATACAAGCACCAGCGACGCGCAAGAATCCGGGGCTTTCCCGGGTTCCATGGGGATTCCCCACTGCGAGAAAATAAGAGAGAACCAGTAGCACAAAGAACAGCGCGCTGAGGGGGAAATCAGACCAGGAATGTCCCAACCTTCATACCTGCCAGAGGTTCGCGGTGGGTTGATGCCCCGTTGTCAAGGCGCACATCCCGCGGCCAAAACAAACCAAACGGAACCAAACCATACCAGACCGTCTCCACTCGCCGACACGCTTTACTTCCTTCTCTGCGCTCGCTCTCTCTTCCTCTCCCACTCCCACCCCCGACGCAGCCACGGCTACTCTCCTTGACTCTCCACGCCCGGGTTTCTCTCAACTGGACAGTGCTCTCTCCTCCCTGGGCAAGAGGACTTCTCCCCCCCCTCCCCCCTCTTCTTGACCCTCCTACGCTCCCTACCTCCATGACTCTGGATCGCCTGAACAATGGCCCTTTTCTGATCGAGCAAGCCCTCGAGACGTGTATTTCTTCGCGTGCTCGGCCTGCAGCGCCTCTCTTTTGAACAGGCCTCTCCGACCTAGCTGCTTCATCTCCTTATTTACGCCTGGTGTATTGTTACCATATGGCAGCAGTATTCATACCCCCTTCACCGCAAGCCTCGTTTAACATGTCGACTCGCCGTCCACTCGCCAACGTGCCGAATGCTACCAACTCCCCTCACCGGGTGGGCCTCGTGCCTGCCAAACGACCTCGCCCGGGAAATGGCCCTGTTGAAATCCCTTACGGCCAGCCACCTCCCAAGAAGCAGGTAGTCGACGGTCCCGACGTCGACGGCCGTTCCCCGACCCGGTCCAGATCCTCCGCCTACCAGAATACCGACTCCAAGCAGCTATTTACGCGGCGAACGAACCACGGTCAGCCAAGTGCATTCGAGAGGAAACTGGTCGCTGCCAGGGACAAGGAGAGACAACCCCAGAGTCGAGCGCAGAGGCACGAGAAACCGTCCGCGGAGACCATTGATACCATCCGGCAGTGGCAGAGACATTATCGAAAGGCCTTCCCGCAATTCGTCTTCTACTTCGACAGTATCCCGGAAGATCTGCGTAGCAAATGTTCGAGACAGGTCATTGCATTGGGTGCTGTAAGTGCATCCGATTCATTTCTTTTGGCTTCACCCCTTGACATTTCCATGATTCGAACGGGAGTCATGCAATTGATTTTAGCCACAACTTTTTGTCTTGAATTATTTACACCGACGCGTGGTGTAAGAACTCTCAGAAGCACGTCGCTAACAATTCACCTTAGCGCGAAGAGAAATTTTTCTCACGTTTAGTAACCCACGTTGTTACCTCTCGTCCTATCCCTCCTGAAAATGAAACCGCAAGCCCGGCAGAATTGACGACGGAATCCGTGGACCAGACGGCTGCAGACGGTTCTTTGCAGACGGTCAACCCCTCCTTGCTCGAGAAAAATGCCGACCCGCACCTACATATGTCAACGAAGAATGACGCGCGACGTGAGCCGACTAGTATGGATGTTTTGCACCGGGCCCGCCAAATGGGAATGAAGATATGGGCTATCGAGAAACTTCAGCGGATGATCGCCACGATCAACGACGGTGAAATCGGGGGCCACAGTGGTCATTCAACCCGCAATGCCAACGCCGGTGGTCATTCTAAAACCAGGGGAGACGCCGACCTTTCGCAAGTTCTTCAAAACGAACTCATGAGTGGCTCTTCCGATCGCAATCCTTTATCGGTCCTGAAAGATTTGGTCATGTTCAAAGGTCCGTTTGTCTACATCCACGACATGGATGAGAAGACCCGGCCTGTTATGGTTCGCGAATACCCCAAAGTGGCAAGGCGACAAGACGGTGTCTGGCCACAATTCCGCAGTGCACCATTAGGGAAATGTCCTTTTGTTGAGGAAGCCCCTACGAAGAAAGAAACGGAACGGCAACGGGCGCGCCAGAAAGAGCGGGAAAAGAAGGCATTCTCTAAACCTGCACCCGTTCAAACCACTCACGATCTCAAGCCCAAGGCGCCTGCAGACCCTGCAGGGAAGGCAGTGGATCTTGAAGCTGACCGAGAGACCAGCCCCAGAGATGAACCTGAAGGCGCTATATCCCAGCCGAAGCAACCCGAGATGCAGGAAATGCAACCGACGAGGCCGCTGTCGCCAAAGAAAAGCTCGGAAAGCTTCGTTCCGCCTCAGATGAAGCGGAACGGGCCCTTTTACCTTGGCCGGGAACCCGCTGCGTCGGGTGTGCAGCCCTCGAATATCACCTCTGCTATCCGATCCCAAATGGTATCCTCGACTGCCGGTGCGCCCGGTGCGAAGGCTGGCGTGAGCAAGGAGGTCCACGAGCTGAAGAGAAAGGTTCTCGAAAAGAGCAACGGGGGATTTTCCGCTGGTACGGGACCATCATCTCACCATCCCGTGGACCCTTCTGCAGCGATGAAAACAGCAAAGAGTCAGGCCAGCCGACACGGCCCGCCAAATGCACCGGAAAAGCCTGGACATGCTGAAGAGGAAACCACGCAGTCAGAAGGCAATGGCAATGCCAAGCACCGACCAAGCCTTCGAAGAAATAGCAGCCAGAAGAAAAAGGAAAGACGGCGGGATCCTAAGCCGGGGTACTGTGAAAACTGCCGGGATAAGTTCGATGACTTTGAAGAGGTGAGTGTTTTCCTGCTGACGCGAGGGAAGCAATCGCTAATAGATGAATCTAGCACGTGTTGACAAGAAAACACCGCAAATTCGCATTGAACACGTCGAATTGGGCCGAGCTTGACTCGCTCCTCTTCCAGCTCCAGCGACCCCTAAAGGAAGAATACGATTATGTTTAGGTCATCCTTGCAGAATCCAAAATGCCGAACAAGAAAAAAGAAATAAAAAAAAAAGCAACCAACGAAATCTGGCATACACATAAGTCGCAATTCTTTCCATCTCAACCGCATTAGCGTCACCCACTTTACTCTTACGATCCGCTGTTCCTTCGACGGCAGTAATTACATTCATGGAGAACACGAGAGCATTTAAAAGAGCGGTCCTAAATAACAATGGTACATATGCGCCTCGGATTTGTTTCAAACTCGCGCTCCCCGGAGCAAATAACTGACTTGATCTTCTGTCGCTCATTTAACCTTCCATTCTCAGGTTTCCCTTTTACTCTTATCCTTTTTTTTTTCCCTTTCTTTCTTCCCCCTTCTCACTTGCATCGGTTCTGTGGTTTACATTTCGTTTTATTGTACCTGATGTCTCACAGTGCATTATCATACAGCCGGCGTCATTGGATTTTGCCTGCATTATATTATACGGGTTTGATGAACGAAAGCAATTGACAACCTCACCAACGCCAATTTTGGGAATCATGATTTCGGGCATTCAACATAAAAAAAAAAAGAAAAGAAAAAAAAAAGGAAGCACGCGAAAAGCCGTGAGTTCGGAGAGGTGATTTCGAATGCTCATCAGCTTCCCATACCTGCCTTGCATTGGAGCATAATCCACCAAATTCCCTTCTCATTCCCCTTTTCATTTCGTTTCTTTCTCTTCGATTCTATTTGTCTTGGTTCTTGGGTGGATGTGTCATGGGGTTGCATTCAAAGGGCGGACTTGTCCGTACCGGTGGTGTTTTTGTGAACTTTATTGTTGATCGTTTTATTTCCCCAAGCTACGTGCTTATTGTTAGCTAGCTTCACTTCTTTTTTACCTACTTATCTCGATAGGTTCATGATCCATGCCGCCGGACCGAACACCGATGGAGGGCGTTCGAGTGCTCGTCCAGGTCGGACAGGGCACATGCATAGTCTCTAGCATTTATCTCGCAATGAAAAGACGAGTATCTTTGCCCTACTCCGGTAAATCGAAATCGACATAGAAACTGAGTAAACATCCGACAGTAAACAGCCTCGGTCCCTTCGGCAGGAAGAACGGTCCATCCGGCGGAGCATCCACGGAACCGCCGGGGGCCAATCATCGGGTTGCCACGGCCCAAAAAAAGCCCTAAGATCACCGGCAGAATGGAAGTTGCGCTCTGGGGATGCTCCCGGCTACGCTGCATATACCAGCACGTCTGCGCTGAGCTTGGTTATAAAGCCCGGTGGGGGCTCGATTCACGTTGATTTCTTCTCTCCAAAGACCGGCCTCGACGGATTCTCACTCTTTTCTCTTTTTGTGATTTTTTTTTGGGCTTTTCCCAAACCCCATTCTATCTTTTTCGTTGCCACTGTCAGTCAAGGATCGACTAGGTTGTGGATCCAGCTTTTCCATCTACGGAACTGGTCCTGGTCGTTTCCTTCTTCCGGTGCCGTTGCTGGTAACGCCACTCACCTCAGTACTTCAAACTACTTTATCTGATCGGATCGGAATACAACTCCATACGTACACCGGTTATTGTTGATATCAATCGCTTCTTTGCGCTCGGTCTGTCCTTCTTTGGGGTTCCGCAGTCGAACTTGACTCTCTTTCTCACCCACAAAACCACTCTCTACTACACCCATCTGCGGAACAATGAATTCATCCAGAGCCGCAGTCCAGATGACGATGCCTTTGCGGTGTCTGTCGAGGAACCTGGTCACGCGCACTACCGCCTCATCATCTTCATCGATAGCTCCGCTGCTTCTGGCCGGGAGTAAAACCTCCCTCCCGGCTAGATGTCTCCCGTCGTCGGGAAGCAGTACTCCAGCATTCGTCCGACATAGTTCGCATTCCCCGCTGGGCGGCACGCCGGCTAATCCTCGCAAGAAAGTGACGATACAGAATTTGCGCAGTCTGTATCGGAAAGGCGAGCCGATCACCATGCTAACGGCACATGACTTCCCCAGTGCCCATGTCGCCGAGGCGGCCGGCATGGAGATGGTGCTGGTCGGAGACAGCTTGGCAATGGTGGCACTGGGGATGGAGGATACGAGTGAGGTCGTGATGGAGGAGATGTTGTTGCATTGTCGGAGCGTGGCGAGAGCGGCGAAGAGTTCGTTCACGGTGTGTCTCTCTTCCTGATACATTGCCCGAGTGAGAAATTGGGGCTAACAATCTATTTAGGTTAGTGACCTCCCTATGGGCTCCTATGAAGTGTCACCGGAGCAGGCCCTTCAATCGGCCATCCGCATCGTCAAGGAGGGTCGCGTGCAGGCCGTGAAGCTGGAGGGAGGCGCCGAAATGGCCCCTACTATCAAGCGAATCACGCAGGCGGGGATCCCCGTCGTCGGCCACATCGGGTTGACGCCGCAGCGCCAGAACGCTCTGGGAGGGTTCAGAGTCCAGGGCAAGTCGACCGCGGGGGCATTGAGTCTGTTGAAGGATGCCCAGGCTGTGCAGGAGGCCGGTGCATTCATGATGGTTCTTGAAGCCGTGCCCGCCGAGATTGCCGCCATTGTCACGAAGAAGCTGAGCATTCCGACCATTGGCATCGGCGCTGGTAATGGATGTTCCGGGCAGGTCCTCGTGCAGATTGACATGACCGGTAACTTCCCGCCGGGTCGATTTCTCCCTAGATTCGTGAAGAAATATGCCGATGTTTGGGGCGAGGCCATCAAGGGGATTCAGCAGTATCGGGAAGAGGTCAAGAGTCGCGCGTATCCTTCGGAAGAATACACCTATCCTATTCCCAAAGAAGAGTTGGCGGAGTTTGAAAGAATCGTTGGTAAATCGGAGGACTAAAGAGTCTTCGCAATTTGTGTTTCATCATTTGCTACATGTTATTTTTCCGCATCCTGTCTGGCATGGTGGTTTTCGTGATACCTCATATTTCATAGCTCGTGTCCCATGTCTCATATCTGTTAGAAAGTGATAGAAGCCAGCTGGCTGCTCTCTACGCTGACCCCTGCATACTTCAATCGAGTCAATAAAGATTTTCGTTTACCGCAGTTGCAGACATGTAGTACTCACAGTGTCCTTTTGGCGCCATGGGACCGTCACCTCCCATTCAACCAAACGCAGGGGTCATGGAGTACGACACGATCAATTGGTCATCCGTCTTGAAACACTGCACGCAGTAGGTTAACAAGAGCGAACACAGAAGTCAGACCCGAACAATGAGAAACTCACTCTCCATAATCCTCCCACACCCTCGTCGAGTCCAGGTGCAAAGGTACTATTTACATAGCAAATAACGGAGTCGGAAGGCTTGCAGTTCAGTTTCTTCCGGAGAAACTTGATGACGGTCTCAAATTTCTGCGAAGCACTGATTTTGAAGACCCGATTTTTCAAAATTGGGGCTGCAGGCAAAGGCTGGAAGCGAACGGTCACTGTTCGACAATCAGCACCAAAAACGCCTCTTGGGTCATGCAAACGCTGCGTGATGGAGGGACACCAATCGCATGCCATCTGGAGGGAATCAAGCGGGGAAAATAGAGTTACAACAAAAAAGAAGCGGCCAGATGACCCTACAAAGAAGCTCCTCCCTCGGTAGCCAGCGCGAATTCTGGATTCTTTGCCATCCGGTATGAGAGGGCAGGGGGTAGGTAATTTAGGAGATTAAAATCGAGTGCCCAAAGCGATACTTACCCTTTCCTGTGTCAATGGCCTCGGCATCCGCTAGTGCTTGATGAGCGTCCCGTGGAAGACTGGTTAGCACCACGGAGGCAGACATGGTCAGCGGCAAGTCGGAACCATGTTCGTCATCGGGAATAGGGGCATTGGTGGTGTTGGCAGCGGAGTCTGAGGCTTTATTTCGACTGGCCGGTCGATGGGCCAGATTAGTTTTGGCGATCCCGGGCGGATTCCGGTCTGGCTGGGGCGAGTTCTGGCTGGAGGGGTCTGGAGAAGAAGAAGAATCCATGCTGTGCAGTACAATGGAGATGATCACAAAGAAAGGCTGTGTGAATAATGCCTGTGCTGAAACAAACGGCCAAGTGATGGAGAGTGATGGGGAGAAGATGGAGAAGGATGACGGTATTTACTCCGGAGACTCTGGCGCATTCGACGGCAGGAGAGAGAGACACCTGAGGCCACAACACATACCCCGATCCCTGCGGCCATTAACCAGCACCAGCATCATACCCTAGGAGGTGAGTATGCGGCATTAACCAGACCAGTTTGGCATTTTCTAGCCTTTACTACTCTTAGACATATCCTGGAACTGCTTCCTATCTAATTCTGTAGTACTCTGTAGTACTCCGTAGTACTCCGCAGCACTCCATAGCACCCCGTAGCACCCGTAGTAGTTAGGGCACTACCCAAGGTCATGTCGAAGAGCAACTGGACCTGCCCAGCCCCCATCTTGATATACAAGACCACTACTCCGGAGTAGAACACCCAAGCATGACCGAGTCCTTCTTCAATGAGTACCTGATCCAACTCGCCGGGTCTTGCTACCTGATCATGCCCCACATGCGACACGATGCAAGCGCCTGACCGGTCTAGTCTAGGGAACGACACTGTGATTTAGTCACTCATGAGGAACCATTCAGCATGGGAGGCTCATGTCCATCTGCCCAACGATGACTACATATGCCACTGCTTGGAGAAGGGATGTTCAGACTGGCGACGGCAGCGTGAAGATATGGCGGGGCTGAGTCATCGGGGCACCTGACTGTGGTGCCATCATCGCCTGCTATCACTGACTCTCTCCGTCCTCGCCTTCTCCCCTCCCGCCTTCGGTCATACCTCCCACTTCTCTACTCCCTCCTTCCCCCTATTGCTCTACACTCCCCCCCTTTTTATAACCTGCGCCTCTCCCAGTCCCCCGTTCCTCTCCCGGGCTCTGTTACTTCGCCGTATCTTCCTTTTCTCGTTCTACTATCGCCACCGCCTCCAACTCCTTTGTCCCCGCTCGCTCAATTGCTTCCCCGCTTCCACCTTGGAGACCAGTTGCCTCTTCCCAAGTCACACAACTCGCCCTCCTTACGCCAGCTCTACTCCGTGGGACTCCGTGGGCATATCCAATACGATTCGTACTTTTTCCGAGAGCGCGGCATCGTCCCAATTTATTCAAAATGAGCAGTCCAAAGCGGAGAATCGAGACAGACGTGAGTCGGTGAACACACCTGGGATCTGCGGGAGACATGACGAAAGACTAACTCTGGGTTTTGATCGATATAGGTCATGAAGTATGTCAAATAATTGCCTTCCTTTTTGCCGGCTTAATCCCCGGTCTATCACACCTGCGAATAGATCCACGGCTAACTGTTAGGCAGGATGTATGCACACCCGTTCATTTATTCCCAACATTCGTCGCTCTAGTCATCCCTGTGGATTTATAAACCGCTGTCGAACCACAGAAAGCTCGACCCGAATTTAACTGGGACATGTGCTGATATATCGGAATAGGTTAATGAGTGACTACGAGGTGACTTTGGTCAATGACAATAGTGCGTGTTATCCGTCATTTTGCCACCCATTTGAAATTGCCTGCTGACTTTTTACTGTAGTGTATGTTGAATAAGGCCCGGAATACTTCCATGGGACATAGGCTCACAAGGTACTCTTCCTACAGGCAAGAGTTTTACGTGCGCTTTAAGGGCCCCGAGGAGAGTATGTACCGCCTCAAACACTTGATGTATCATTTGTTCATTTTACCTAACAACGCCATAGCCCCGTTTCAAGGAGGACATTGGAAGATCCACGTCGAACTACCAGATCAATACCCGTACAAGAGCCCGAGCATCGGGTTTGTCAACAGGATATTCCACCCTAACATCGATGAGCTGTAAGAAATGCCAGCCTAATCCTCCAAGTGCTACCGCTGACGTCTCTTCCTGAATATAGCTCGGGTTCTGTCTGCTTGGATGTCATTAACCAGACCTGGTCACCGATGTACGACATGATCAACATCTTCGAGGTCTTCCTTCCGCAACTCCTGCGATACCCGAACCCTTCGGATCCGTTAAACGGAGAGGCCGCGGCTATGCTGATGAGGGAGCCCAAAAGCTACGAGGCAAAGGTGAAGGGTATGTATTCTGTTATCTGCTGCATTTCACGGGTGCAGGTTTGGCTTATCATCTATAGAATACGTGGCCAAGTATGCCAGCAAAGAAGCCGTTGACGATGCCGGGGAAGACACCGAGTCCGAAGATGAACTCAGTTCTGCTGGTAGCTACGAATCCGGCGGGGAAGAACCCGCCGGAACCATGGATGACGTTTAAATCGCCTGTTGTTATTCCTTTTCCTTCAGTAATGCCTTTTCTTCTTTCATGACTATTACGGAACCCGGGATTGACCATCCGCGACCAACGACCTTATATTGCATCGGCCTGATTTCCCTTTTCTATTATCTATGTGTCGTCTTATCAGGATTGGGTTTCTCGGCGTTTATCTGGTGGAGTTCTGACGTTCATGGCGCACCTGATTTGACCACGGTTGTGAGGATGGAATTAAGGAAAGGTCGAACTGATCGTTCTATCGGCGAGTGTCCGAATTCCTCACTCTTCTGTCTTGACGGGGCTCTGTGTTTCATAGCCCCGTTCTTTTTCTTTATGCAGACCCGAGCGCCGTGGTCGCGCATTATCTCCTTTCCTTTTTCTCTTTTGACTCCCGTGAACATACCGAAAGCAACAGGTGCTGGATTTTGATGCTATGTCTCTACTTTCTCCGCCTGTTATATTATTACGTCTCAGAATAAAATGAAAATGCCTAGAGAGAATGGCTTCGAGGTCTCCGTAGTACAGCGGTAATAGAATGTCATTATACTGGAAGACTATCAATTACGTATCCACACTGCGCGGGTCTATACTGAACGTATGATGTCATTTTTAATGTTACGGCGCAATGTAGCTATTTCGAGCCAAGGACATGTAATACATAAGAAAGCGCACATTTTTGACAGGGATGAAAACTTTGGTGATGAGAAAGCATGCAACAAGGGTATTATGACAAGTATGTCTCTAAAAAAGGGGGGTGGGCTGAAAAGAGGAAAGATATGAAAGGAAAAGAAGAAAGAGACAAGGGAGGGATTGTGGAAGACGCGAAGAAACAAGCCAGAAAAGTAAAGAGAGGATGGCAAAGAAAAGCAGAAGGGTAGAAAAGGAGAGAATAGACCGTCGACCGGCGACCTATGTGATGGACTCAAGCGAGGGAATGGAGTGCAAAAGCATAAAGAGAGGCAGGATTAAGAAATCGAAGGGAAAGAAATGATCGGGAAAAAGACCCAGATATTGAACCGTCACGTCGTGTCCACTCAAGTCCAGGAGGATCAAGTCACCTTCAAAACACCGAAGACGTCGCGAGCATTGGTCTCGTAATTCGATCCCGAGCGCGCCTGTTTGCCTTTCCGAGGATTGATGACAACTTCTCCCCAATGTTTAGGGACGGCACCGGGCTTGGTCGCGGAGTCTTTATCAGCCGATTCAGGGCGTTCCGAAGGCGGCGAGGTTGTGATTCTCACGGGGACATCGTCTGTTGCACCTGATTTCGATGTCGAAGGGGACACGGGACCGTGCAGCGTTGCTTGAGGTTGAAGGTGAGGTTGAGGTTGAAGGGACCAGATATCGATGACATTGCTATTTGTAGAAGTTAGCCTTTTACCGAAGCCTCTCTGCGACAACTGAGGGCTGCGCCATCGTTTGGCGTATCGTTTCCCAAAGAGAAGATAGAGGAGCGACTTACTCCGAGGTCCTTTGACAAATCGCTTCTAGGGCTTCCCGTTCGCGCTTTATGTATCCGGTGTCGGGTTGAGCGACCTGGTTCGCATGGTTGAGGGCTCCATATCCGTATCCCGATTGATAGATGTCGTCTTCGAGGAGGCGCGAGGACTCAGACTAAAGAGAGGTGAAGTTAGCCACAGTACTGAGTGGAGGAGCCATCGTATCGCCGTAGATACCACGATCGCTCCGTCGCATTACCCCTATCATCACGTCGTTACTCACATCCTGACTGTCTCGACGACTGAGTCCGAGACAAGAAGCGCAGATACCCATTTATACCGAAGCAGGTTTCGTTGATCGCAAGTTGGGAGCACAAGACATTCAAGGCCGGAAGAACCCGAGGGGATTTTGCAGAAGACAGAGTCGTTAATTGAAGGGTGGAAGGACCGCGTTGCAGATGTGACAGAGCAGCCGCAAGGAAGCGGAAACGAGTGATGGATGCCCGAAGAACAGCAGTAGTAGCGACGCACCAACCGGTGATGCTGGGAGAGTTTGGAAGACGGATTGGATCGATGAAACGGCGGGCGGAATGGAGAAAGGCGGAAGGCGGGTGGCCCGTGCGTGATGACATCGGAGGCCTTCGCCTTCTTCTACTTCTCTCTCTCTGTCTGTCTCTCTCCCCCTTGGTCATCCATCATATGATGCCCGCCTTCGCCGCAAGGGGTCTTTGTGTATCACCGGATCCCTACCAGATTGCGGGCTCATTTCTCAATGCAGTAGGATCATCAGATCTGATCCGATCACCCCTGGTTACCCATGCCCCTGGGGTTTGATAACAATCTGCCAGGAGCTGTGAAATGTTGGTTGTCGCCATGTTTTCAAGCCTTCCTAAATAGACTCAACGCAAGGGCCTCTTATCTTGATGAATATACTGAGGCTTTGGAATGGCATCGTGAAGTCCGTTGCTCACACATCTCCATGGACACTTAAGGTTCTATCATCGATCTTCGCTTGATTCACTGTGAGCGGATGAGTGACTGCTATGATGGGCCATCGTTTCTATGGGGCATTCACCACCGAATGCCTGCCTATCCTGAGTATCACTCGTGATGGACTCAAGTTTGTGCAAGAATGCCGACTGGATACTTCGAGACATCTAAGCATAATTGGATCTTCGCTACCCAAAGTACTCGTTGATACCCGGTCCCAGGGTCTTTCTACTATATTTGATTATCGATTTCCATCAATCTCTATATGAAATGTCCTTGGGTTTGGAGCCGGAAATAACTCCGTCGTTGTGCTTGATCATAACTTGAGCCTGGACATTGAGGCCAATTGTGTCTATCCGTTGAAAACCCGGCGATTAGATCGTTTTTAGCATGTAGATATTACCAAATCAACAAGAGAACACGCAAAGAGGTATGATTTACCGAGGATAATTTGTTCTTGAAGGAAAGCCTAGTAGAGGACGGAGTACTCCGTACACTTGCAGACGTGAAGAAACAGCCGTGGCCGCAATGGGCGGCGCACGTGGAAATAGCGCCCCTCGCGCCGACTTTTTTCAACTCCCACCGACTCGATTTCTCCGCACTCCAACGACCTCACGATAGCCCCTCAAACTTCGCAATTGTCGTTCACACCATCCCTTCAATTTTATCTATACCTATTCACAGACAATGTTCGATCTCCCGAACGCAAAACGGTACGTTCGCACAACACCTCCTTGTACCGCCCCAACGCCATTCTCTTGCAATCCAAATCAAACTCTCCAGATAAAGTTACTAATTAAATGCTCTTAATTTCCAGCGTTCGTCGCGAAGACATCCTCTCCCGTGCCTCGTCAGCCTCCCGATCCCCCTCGCCGCAACCCGAGCCCGCAAATACCGATGCGCATCAACGCCTCGCCAAACTGCTAAACCTCGACACATTCGTCGCAACGACCACCCAACCAGAAGCCTCTGGACAAGAACCACACCCCGACGAAGCAGACGGCCCGAACAAAGCAGAGGAGGAGGAACAAGAGTTCGAGTTCCGGTTATTCAGCGCCCCAGCCGCGACGAAATCGCAATCGCAAACGCAAGCAACTGGTGACTCCAAGGATAGTAACGAGAATACCGCGCAGGGGGCGCAGAAACTACGGATTAGATTGCGGTCTCCGACTCCGGAGACGGGAGATGGACGCTTCGTGAACCCGTTTCGAGGGTGGGGGTACTATTTCTCGACGCCGACGTTGTCGGGCGTGAAGGTAGACGAGGATCCGCAGCTGGAAGTACGGAAGAAGCAGTTTGCGGATGTCGCGGTGTCTGGAGATGATCTGTTGGGCTGGGCCAAGATTTCTTGGGTGAGTGGTGTTCTTGGTCATTGCGCCAGTTTGAAGGGGAGGAATATGGCTGACTATTCTCTAGCCTGGTTGCCATCTGCCATGGCGGGTCATTCGCTTGAACAGGCAGCATACGAAACTCCCGCGGGAGTCGAACGATACAATCATTGCGTACAATGCGGAGAGTGAACCCCAGACTCCCAAGTCCTATAAGAAGCCGGGCAAGAAGCGTCGTCTGCAGCTGCGCAAGCGCGTTAAGGCCGCGGAGCAGGCAAAGGAAACAGAGGCGGAAAAGCGGAACCGCAAGAATCGCGAGAGAAAGATCAAAAGGAGACAGAAGGCCAGAGAGATCAAAGCTGCCACGGCAGCGGCTACAGGCCAGGCTCTGCCTGTTGAGATGGATGAAGACGTATCCTCGCAAGAAGAGGACAATTAGGTTCTCGGCAGTTTGCGTGTCTTTTGCGCTGTGCCTCGTTGATGATACCCATGCTCACATCGCCTTGATAGATCTAATTTGATATTCTTTTTGCGATCATTTTCCTACAGGTGGTTCCATAAGTTGCCATAATGCAATTTAATTCAAAGCTTCGACACGCTGATTATGCAAGCGAACTGTTCGCTTGCAATAAGAGATGCAATTTATACAAAACAATGACCGATAAACGCAAGCAGGGTATTATGAGAATAAAAACGAACAATAATCAAAGCCTCAATCTCAAAACTCGGGCGGCAATTAATGCCAGGGTATGGTATGCAAGACAGAATCACAGGGCAGAAAAAAATAGACACAAAATTGATGCGAGACAGGCAACAAATCCATTATTTGATGGACAGACACACCAGCCACACTAGAAAGCGAACATGAGGGCTTCAGACACTTATTTGGCCTCTTGAGCTGCATGCAATATGTTAGGGCCTTTATCTGCTGGGAGACGGCAGGTCGAACTTACGCTTCGTCTCGGCAGGCTTTTCGGCGGCAGCTGGGGCCTCAGCAGCCGGGGCGGCCGGTTCAGCCTTTGTCTCCGGTGCAGCAGCGTCCGTCTTCGTCTCCGGCGTCGAAGCCTCTGCCGGAGCCTCGGCGGCTGGAGCTTCAGGCTTGGCCTCGGGAGCTGGAGCCGGAGTATCTTCAGGGTTCTCTGGCTTCGGTTGTGAGGACTCCGCAGCCGGGGCTTCGGCGGGCTTATCCGTAGCGGGTGCTTCTTTTGGACGGTCAGTGATCTGGCCGGACCTGATGTCTTGGCTAGTGGGCATACCTGTCTTAGGGTCTGCAGCAGGAGCGGGTTCTTGAGGTTTGGCTTCAGCTGGCGGCGCAGCAGCGTTCTCCGCAGGTTTATCGGCGGGGTTCTCTGTAGCTGGAGCCGCGTCGGGTTTGTTCTGGGGGTTCTTCTTCTTCCTCCGAAGAAGGGACTTGAGTCCCTGCTTCAGTTGCCGAAGCGCATTAGGTGCTGCAGATACGGGTTAGAGATAGAGACACCAATGGGGAAACGGAATCAACATCGACGGTTTACTCACGAACACCGGGCATTTTGTACAGGGAGATGAGGATCAGAAAGATGTATATCCGAGAGAATAGAATGGGATGCGAACAATGACAGACACGGCGGGATGGAGATGGAAAGAAAAGAGAGAAAGCGCGACGCCTCGTACTTCCCCCGTGCATTTAAACCTCCGTATGACACGCCACGTGACGCAGCACGGTCCTGATCGTCCTTAATAATAAGAAAAGCAACTCTCCTTTTTCATTTCTGTCATTTGTATTGGAATTCCCCTGTCATCTCCAGAGTGGAGACCCACGCCGATCCTCGGGGTTCGTCAGCTCTTGTGTCCTACACTCCTACAACTCCGTCCATCCAGATGGGAAAAATCTCGATGACACCGTGACGCCGATGTCTCTTCGCAGATAGGCCGGGTTCGAGGTCGCACCAAGCAAGGGCGCGTCCGTCAGTTGAACGTGGCACGGAGAACAACGAACTGCTGGGTCTCGGCGTTGACCACCTCTTCGCGTTGAAGGGCCGCCGTTGTGGCTGTGCTGCACTCGCTAGACCAGATGAGGGTCTGAATTTCCTCCTGCTCCAGTTCGCATTCGAGAGTCATTGGACCGTCCGTTTTAGATCGAATTCGCGGAATCCAGTTGCAATCGGATTGGAAATGGGGATGAGGGTCATCCTGCCCGACCATCAATGCTCGCCGTTTGGTCTCAATTGCAGCGGGCGTCTGTAACTCTTTCCCATTCGTCTGAAGTGTCTGCTCGGATTGAATCTGACACGTCGGAATCTGAGTGATCTCGACTCCAGAACATGGCGTCAGAGCTAGATAGGGTCTCCTGGATTAGAGCTCAAGCTAAAATTCCAACCCGCGGTACGCACATCTTTCAGATCTATCTCAAGTCTGTCTCTCGGAGATTGGATTCCCGGATCAACTGCCTTAAACTACCACAAGCTCACCGAGCAAGTCTATGAAGTATGGACGCCCTTGATTAAGGAGCGCTCTCTTTTTATAATTCCCTCATCATATAACCCCTGATTTGGGCACCCGCGGAGTACGTTCGGTGTGCCTAGAGACACTAATTTTACGTTGGCTTATTTCTAGAGCTTTTTTGCTATCCTAAGAGGACAGGATTGAACAGACTCTGACGCCACATGAGTCATGCATCATGTCTTCCGCCAGGCCTTCAGATCTGGAATACGGACTTCGATTCTTCTCCCGTTCTAGAAATGACAGAAGTATATTAAGAGAGCAATACTAAACCCCTTCCAGATTAGCTCCAGGTACCGTTCTTCTCCGTGGGACTCTCGATGATTTATCTTCCTCCTTCTCTCGATTCTGTATACAGATGAAGATAAGAATGACGCGGCCCTGATAGAGAACTGACTCGGTTTCGTCGTGGCGTTTGGATCTCGAGCCACTGAGGCGCTTAACTCGATCACTAGCTGCGGCTTGTTGTGGACTCTTCAGATCAAGCAAATTGCATTCATCTATCTCGGTGGGTCATCACAACCTGCCTACTAATGTGGCTAAGAATGAGTCGCAGGGGAAAGGATCTCTTTTAATTAATAGTTAAAATTATTGTCTCGGATGGCCTCACCCTGTAATCCCCGACGACGATAATAATCTATTGTGGACAACATGCAGCGAAAGACAGGTTCTCGGGCGCAGTCCTCCAGAATGGAAATCAAACGAAAAAAACATAGATGAAACTACTCAAAAATCACGAATCAGGAGCATTGGGCCTATGTGGCGGGAGTGCCTTTTGCTGCCATAGTGTGGCTTGAAGATGCTTAATCGCACGCAGCCGAGGCTCCTCAATGAAACTATCTGAACATGCTTCCTCCCATACTGGCATGAAATGCGGCTCAAGTTTCTCCGGCTGAAGCAGTCCAGTTTCCCCGACATACATCAGCAGGTGCATAAACCAAAGGAACCAGAGACGATCAAATCCCAGGACGTGAGGGCTAGGGTGCTGATCACGACAGATCAACAGTATCAAAGCCTCGACCAGTTTTGTAGGGTGAGGGACTTTTACCGGGTACAGAGAGGTATCATAGCGGCCATATTCCGGAGGACAACCCTCTTTCTGCTCCGGCAGACGGAGATCGGTGGTAACCATGAAATACTGGTCATCTGCCGCGGGCCTTTTCAGAGGAAGGTTGGGAAATTCCCACAGGAGCTCGGTCTGCGCATAAAGCCTAAGAGGCCGATGAGCATCAAGATGTAGATGCGCAGCTGGATATGGCTTTCTCTCGGATGGTCGTTTCAGGACACAGCTGGGTCCATGAGCACAATGAGAGAACCCGGCAGTCCGGAGGACCTTATGCGCCTTTTCATGCCAACCATCGCCAATAACAAAGTCAATACTCTGGGCCTCACGTTAGCTGGAAGTTTTGGTATAAGTAGGAGATGGTAGATTTCAACCTACAAAAGGCATTGCTGGCGTCCCCAGCGCCCTCATCATGCTCTCGCCCCAGAGCACATAGGGAATTCGAGCACCATCCAGCAACTGTGCTATTTGCGATATCAGCTCCCGGGTAATCCGGGTGCTCTCTGTGCCTGAATACCTGAAGCCAGACATTCCTGGAGATTGTGTCTCGCGACTTCTTTCGTTCCCTGGAGACCGAACGGATCTGCTTGAGTAATGTACCTGAGAATCAGGGAATATTCAAGCGCAACAGGCTCTCTTGTTTGGACCAAGGCGAGCTCATGAAATCCTTGTGTGCCGTGTCTGCCTTTCTTGCATCTGACTGAGGATGTCTAGGTTGACGCATTGACCTTCAACGACTCAGTGAATGCTAATTCATTCGGGGATCAACGGGCAAGGATAGGCCATGGTTCGCATAAAGTGAATTCAAAGTGTAATGGTTGAGTTTCTTTAGAAGACCAGGAAACACCTTAGGTCAAAACCAGGGCAAGGATACCTTAGATGCCAGCAGGAGTCCAGGGCGTACTCATTCAATCCAAGAGTGTCAGGTATGGAATGAGATTCTGCCACCAGTTTTGTCCTACAGACAAAGGAGATGCTTTTGATCCAGAGGCCAATGCGCAGCATGAACAGCCATTGTTTGGAACTTCTTTGGCTGTTTCTTTCTGCTAGAGATGACTAGACTTTCCCAAGAAATATGTATGCACCGGTCAAATTAAGCAGGGGATGCCTGGTTGAAATTACAAAAAGAGTTCTAAAATAACCAGAAAATGATAGTTCAATCAATAAAGCAAGGGGCTTCCGGGATTCCCCCTGTCTCCGACTGGAAATGACCCCGCGATAATCATCCTTCCAGCAGATCGTCTGTTCTCCATCCTCCTCTTCCCAATTGCCAACATGAAGTGGAAGGATGCCAGACCCGACGGAGGGAGAATGGTTCGGATCGGAAATAACGGATCTTCCCTCGGGATGTCATCATCGACGATCTCTCCGACCCCAACTTCTGCTCCGCACCATCGACTACCGTCACCCAGCGGGGTTAAACATCGAAATCTTGCTGTACAGTCATGACATCTGATCAATTCCGTACGGCTGATGCCGCCGACGGTTCAAGAGCTCCATTGTCGGAGCAGACGCCGCTCCTGCAGGGCCAGACCCAGCATGACTCGCCCTCTCCGCAAGAACCGGAGGTCCCGCTGGCCGAAGAGCCCACCACGAAGGAACTGTTGCTGGTATTGGGAAGTATCTGGATCGGGATCTTTTTAGCAGCGCTAGGTGCATTGGATCTGTTTCATTCTGTTTGGACGGTGGCTAATGGCAGTAGACACGACCATTGTCGCAACCCTGACGGCTCCCATCTCGTCCTCCTTCAATTCGCTTTCCTTGCTCTCCTGGCTTGCCACCTCCTATTTGGTCTCCAACGCCGCATTTCAACCGTTAAGTGGACGATTGACTGATATATTTTCGCGACGTACGGGCTTGATTTGGTCCAACATTTTCTTCGCCGCCGGGAACGTGATCTGCGGTCTTGCCAAAAGCGAGTGGACGATAATCCTGGGTCGGGTTGTTGCAGGCATCGGCGGAGGAGGTCTCACGGCGATTTCAACTTTCGTCACGTCGGACTTGGTGCCTCTGCGGAAACGTGGGGTGTGGCAGGGCATTGGCAACCTCTGCTATGGCGCCGGCAGTGGGCTCGGCGGCGTGTTCGGAGGATGGATCAATGACACCTTGGGATGGCGATGGGCGTTCTTGATCCAGGTCCCCTTTGTCGTCGCTTCCGGCATCGTCGTCGCTCTGACGGTCAAGGTGCCCGTCAAGGAGACTGCGAAGGGAAAGTTGAAGCGGATTGACTTCCTCGGCGCCATCACGCTGGTCATCACCCTCGTTCTGTTTCTTCTAGGCCTCAATGCTGGCGGAAACCAGGTTTCTTGGACCCATCCTCTGATCCTCACGACCATGCCACTCTCAGCAGTCTCTTTTTGCGTGTTCGTCTATGTGGAAGCGAAAATCGCTTCCGAGCCTGTGATCCCGGTCCGCTTACTTCTGGATCGCACGGTCTTTTCTGCCTGCCTCACCAATTGGTTCACGACGATGGCGGTCTTCGGGCTGCTATTCTACCTGCCGCTCTTCTTCCAGGTCCAGGGATTGTCGGCGACAGCTGCGGGTGCCCGGCTGATTCCCCAAGCGGTCGGAACCGCCATGGGTTCATTGGGGTCGGGGATTATTATGCGCGCCACTGGACGCTATCGAGCTATGAACCTCGTCGCCATGGCTTTAATGGTTCTCGGGGGAGGCCTGATCTGTACTCTGCATCTGACCACCCCGGCTGCGCTGCCTTTCGTGTACTTTTTCATCCTGGGCGTTGCTTACGGAAGCATGCTCACCATCACTCTGGTGGCGCTGATCTCGGCCGTGGACCATAAGCACCATGCCGTGATCACGTCGGCATCCTACGCATTCCGCAGCACTGGCAGCACGATTGGGATCACCGTTGCCTCTGCGGTGTTCCAGAACATGCTGAGGACCGGTCTCTGGTCTCGATTCGGCAACCGAGAGGATGCCGACGAAGTGATCCGACGAATTCGAGACAGCCTGGACGAGATCTGGAAACTCCCGGAGGACTGGAAGCCAGGCGTGCTGGATGCCTACATGGTGTCGCTGCGGGCTGCCTTTGTTACGTTGCTCGCCCTGGCCATCGTCGGGGCGGCCGTCAGTCTGGGAATGCGGCAACACAAGTTGCATTCAAACCTGGCCCGGCGGGAGGGATAAAGCGAGTGAAGTAGGGAATAATACTATAGATACTCGGAATACCATAAATACTATATCCAGAGCATATCCAGAGCATAACTTATAAATTGTCACCGTCTGCGAGGAGAGCCAGAGGGGTCTCGGGCGGGTGAGTTGCTCCCAACTGTGTATGGCACTATATATGGCAGATAGATAAAAATGAAGATATTATAAAATAGATACTTTATTACATGTTTAATCTTATATATTCTTCGCAAGTATTTTATTTAGTTTTCAAAAAAAATATATATATATATATACGCCTAGTCTTTATCCTATCTTTTATCATTACCTTTTTCAGCTTCTTCCTTACCTTGGACTTTCAGATACAGTCTTAAATTTATTGATAGAGTACCAGCCGGCTACGTCGCGCAGAAAAAACTCCCTTCGTTTATAATACCCATTTGCGTTTATCTTTTTGTTCGTTCTTTGAATGAGACTGGTTGCATTATTGTAAATCAGATGTCATTTGTTTCGGTTGCATGGAAGCAGCGTCTATTCTTTCTGAGAAATGAACCCAAGATTTCTGAATCAACGTTTATGATGACGCTATTCTTGTTTCATCCTAAATCTTTGCTACGCCTTTAAACGTAAATGAGATTGGTATCGTAATTCTTGGTCTTGAAGAAAAGAAAAAGAAAACATAAAAATCAAGAAATAGAGAAGATAATGGTACATGTCATCATGGATTGAAAACCAGTCAATCCATGCGAACAATCAATCCACTCCGCGGAGCCTAACCATCGTTGCTTATCATGTATCGTGAGAAAATAGGGTTATAGAACCGGGGATAATAATCAATGCCATTCTGCGAAAACTGCTGGAAACGGGGGTTGGTCCTCCTATGTCGGGTGCCGTATAATTAAACCTCTTTCCTGCATGGAATTAGTTCTGGTGGGATATGGTGATATCTGAAATGGGTGCAGATCAACCGCGTTACATACCAAGTAGGTTGGAACTTCTCAACACCAGGTGTGCGGATCTCATTACGGTCTCCGAAAGGATTGTCCTCGTCGTCGTCCTCGTCAGTTTCCGAGTCGCTGTCGCTGTCATTGGCCCGTCGGGCTTGCTGAGAAGACGAGGACGGGACGCTGATGCTTAGCGGCCGCGCAGGCCGAGGAGGTTTGGGTAGGTTGATAACGAGACCCGCGAAGGATTCGTTGACATCATCGCGGTCAGGAGTCCATCCTGTCTCAAGCACATCCTGGTCACTATCGCTATCGTAGTCCACGCTCTTGTCCAAGACCTCGAATGCCATCAAGGCAGTGACCAGCTCCTCGTTGGCGTGAATCAAACTTCCCAGGAATTCCTCACTCTCCACATTTTGAATGTATCGAAGGATTTGGCGTCTGAGTTGCTTGCATGTTTCGAATCGGTTGAGGACCTCGGCATCTTCGCTCACCCGGTGCGTTTCACGGTTGACAAGCTTCAGGGAATTCAGGAGGTTCGTGCTGGCAACCGATGAAGAGGCAAGCGTCTGTAAGATTTCCGGCTTTTCTTTCTCCAGGTTGAAGGGAGCCCGGATCCTTTTCTCCTTCTTATCTTTCTTCTCCTTCTTGAGGGATTTGCTCGACGAGTGCTTATGTTTGGGACCACTGAGAACGGTAGATGGGCCATCTCCGGCAGAAATCGACACCGTATGACCCAAAGGAGGCTCATCGGAAGGGTTGGCATCCCTTAAAACCTTGGCCTTGGCCTGGTTGGCCGGTTGCTTGCGCTTGGGTAGCTGTCTATAGAGAGCCGTGATTCCTCCCATGCCCGGGGTGTTTTTATAACTTGCTGCCCATTGTCCGAAAAGCTGTTTGCACTTTTGCTTCACAAGAGGGTCGGAAACCGAGTCGGTGGCGGCAATTCGCAATCGCTCTAGCAATGGCTCGTCGGCAAACTCGCGCAGAAAACGGTCCCCGGCATTTTGGATCAGAAAGTCGAGGATCGTAAGCGCTCTCAGTTGACGATGGAGATTTCCATATTTTCTAAAGGAAGTTAGTTATAAGTTCACCGTTGGTATCTCACAGCAAGGCAAGACTGACAGCTTCTTGCGCAGAGCCCGACTAGCCTCGGTCGGGCCGCTGCCCTGGATAGTCACAGCTTCTATAAGATCAACGATTCCACTGGAGTCTTCGACCTCATATTGTTCGCTCGTAAGAACTTCAATCTGCACGGTCACGGCCGAGTACGGTTTCTATACGAGGAGTACGTTAGTGCCAACCACCGAAGGAGAATATCATCACACCGCAAATCCCCAAGGGGTTCTCTACACGCAGCCTGCGCATTCCCGACAAGTTTGCTCCCATAGGAATGAACTTACCGACGAGTGGAACATGGTGATAAGAATGCAGTCTCTCCGATAGATTGCTATACAATTTCAGGATGCAGTATCTGACAATAGCCCACGTGCTGGATGTTGATAAACAGTATCCCCGCATCCAAGTCCACAGTCCACAATCAAGCCAAGCCCGACGGTTGAAAGCAATGAAGAAAATGATGACCCCGCCAGGTGACCTGACTCCCTTTTCTTTATCTCGCACAGAGCCGGTCGGGATTTCCCTTTAATAGTTGCGGATGGTAGAGGGACAATGGCAATGGCAATGGCAATAGCCAGACGGTGACGTGTTAGACCCAGTTGAAGTGGGTTTTGTTTTCCGTTGGCGATGAGCAGCCTAACGCGCTGAACCCCTCCCAGAATGAAACCCCAACTCGGAAAACAAGCTCGTGCAGATCGACGGTGAGGCCTCCGGACGAGAAAGAGCGAAGAGGCAGAGGTTCCTGCGAAGGCGAACGTCATGCCGCAAGGACCAATCTCGTGACTGCCCCTCGCGGCGCCCGATGCGGTTTAGGGCGGGGGAGCAGGGAGGCCTGCAGGCCTTGGGGCCTCGGTGCCTCATGGCCTGAGGATGCCGCATTTGCTCGGTTTGATTCCTTCTGGTCACTGGACTCGCCGGCATTCCTTCATGCGGAAGTTGGAGCCAATTCGTGCTCTCTCCCTCTCTCCCATCCCCTTCTTCCTCGACTGCTCTCCGGGACGCAGGCCTACTATCGTCGCCGTCTCGTAGTAAATGGGTCTTGCGATATCGGCAGATCGTTTCTCGATTCGCCGGCCGCGCCTCTCAACATTCGTCGTCTGCTCCACTTTGCTTCTGGGTGTCAGTATCATCTTAAAAACCCGCCACTTACTTCCCCTCCCTCAACTCTTCTCCCCCTCCCATTCCTATACCCAAGTCGCAACCATGTCTTACCAACAAGAGCGCTTCATCGCCGAACTCGCCGTCCAGCGCGCTACCCTCCTCACTCAGAAGGTTTTCAACGAGAAGGCCAAGGGTACCGTATCCAAGGATGACAAGTCGCCCGTCACCATCGGCGACTTCGGAGCTCAGGCCTTGATCATCCAGGCCATCCGCAAAAACTTCCCCAATGACGAGATCGTCGCCGAAGAAGAGGCCAGCTCCCTCCGAGAGGACAAGGCGCTGAGCGCCGAGATCTGGAGACTGGTCAGCGACATCAAGCTGGAGGACCCCGAGAGCGACAACCTCCTGGGCGGCCCTTTGCCAAGTGAAGAGGCAATGCTGGACATTATCGACCAAGGCAAGAGCGCCGGAGGCCCCAAGGGTCGCGTGTGGGCTCTGGACCCCATCGACGGCACCAAGGGATTCCTGCGTGGCGGACAATATGCCGTGTGTCTCGGCTTGATTGAGGACGGCGATGTCAAGGCGGGAGCCATTGGTTGCCCCAACCTGCCCGTGGACGACTCGGCCGCCATGACCGCCTCGATCGGTGTCGACCAGACCAGCGGTGCTGGCAACGGAGTGCTCTTCTCTGCGATCAAGGGCGCTGGCTCCACTAGCCGTCCCCTGACCAATGCTGGTCTCGCCGAGAGCAAGTCCATCTCCATGCGCCCCGTTCCCAACATTGCGGAGGCTGTTTTCTGCGAGGGCGTTGAAGCTGGTCATTCCGCCCAGGGCGACAACGCCGCCGTTGCGCAGCTCTTGGGAATTACCGCTCCCAGCGTGCGTCTGGATTCCCAGGCCAAGTACTGCTCCATCGCTAGAGGAGCTGGTGACATCTATCTGCGACTGCCCGTGAAGAAGGACTACCAGGAGAAGATCTGGGATCACGCCGCCGGCGACCTGATCGTGCGCGAGGCTGGTGGTCAAGTGACTGATATCTACGGTCAAACACTGGACTTCAGCAAGGGCCGTACTTTGGCCGCCAACAAGGGCGTTGTTGCCGCCCCCGCGGCCGTTCAGGGCCAGGTCATCGACGCCGTGAAGCATGTCCTGAAGCTGTAGTCGGAAGAACAGGAGGATTGTTACGATTTTGATATATGATGAGCACCATTCTTATCACGAATTTTCTTTTCAGACTCGTTGCACGCTAGATGCGTCTAAAAGTACAAAAAATGGATAGATACCAGTCGCGGACAAAAAGGAAATGTGCTTGGGATATACATATACAGAAAGTGTAGACTGCTCCTCTTTTCCAACACCTGATTATAAAACACCGCCGTTTACCGGATCTTCTTGGCCTTCAACTTGATCGTCTCCCCGTTTATGAAGATACCCTTGCCCTTGTACGGTTCCGGTCTTCTCCATTCCTTGATCTCCGCCGCAAACTTGGTGACCACGTTCTTGTTGACTCCCTCCAGCAGGATACGCGTCGGCTGCGGAGTGCTCGCCTTGACACCCTGGGGGACGCCCAATTCGATCGGGTGGGAGTATCCGACCTTCAGAGAGACGAACTGCTGACCGGGGTATTCGGGCTCGACGGTGGTGGCCGACGATTCGACGGTAGCTCTGTAACCGACACCGACCAGACTGAGAATGCAGATGTGACCTTCCGACACGCCGAGGATGTAGTTTTGTAGGTGCGCCCGAATGGTACCTAGGGTGAGAGAAGCAAGAGTTAGGTCTGTGATTGACGCCAATGAAACAACTCTGAAGTGACACTCACCCCACATAGCGCGTTGGTGCGCGATCTCAGGGTCCTGAACAGTGAGACTGGCTTTCCGAGTAGCCTCGTCGTGTGCGACCTCCAGGAAGGGGGGAAGATCCAGCGTCATTTCACCTGTCGTTCACATTCACGGTTAGAGAACCTGCATCCCCGGGACACTATTCTGGCTCATGGCTCACCCAATGGCCCTTTCACCTCAATCGCCACCTTCGGCTTCTCCTTGGCCATTCCTCTCACTTGAGTCTGAGGCAGGTCGATGAATTTCAGGGTGACTTCGGGGGGGATGGAGAGCGCGGCGCCGCCAACTCGAGATTGCGTCGGTGAGGTGGTCGAGAAACATTGTGTTCGTTGGGAGGAAAAGGCGGGAGCGAGGAAAACAGGCAAAGATCCCTGCTTCAAGGGACTCCGTGACAGCTGTCTGAAGCAGCTCTGGGCGAGAGAACGTGACATGGCGGTGATAATTGAAGGGTTGATGCTCGACGATGGCGGAGAGAACCTCCGATTCCCGACTGATTTTGCCCGGAGAGCGACATCGCCCGATGCGGTTAGTGTGGTATGGTCACGTGTCTTGGTGGTTGTATAGATCGTAGCGACGGCGACCTCAATTCCATGTTCCAACCACAACTGTGGGTGACGGAGCGGTATCAGAGACGATGTTCGTCCATCCTTGTCTGAGTTGATAGTTCATTTCATCTATAAATGCATTCCGTTCCTCTCTCTCTTACAACACCCCATCCAACTTTCTGTCTAGTACTAGTACTATCCGCCCAGTTCATTCCCTATATCTGCATGACTTAGTCCATCGTTCAAGCCGTTCGTCTCTACTGGTATCTGAATCAATGCTACTCTTGAGTACATACCAGAGCTTCTGACAGAATCCATCGTTTGCTGTCTCATTCCCTCGACTAGCTTCTATACTACTACTTGTTACTCTCAATCTATCAAGTCTTTCCGAATTTCCACTTCCCCAATCCAGTTACTCCTTTGCTCTTGCAGTGGTCATCATGGCTCTGTTCATATTTCCTGGGATTGTATTTACATATATGGTATACTGGTTGCTTGTTCTGACCTTTGGCTGCGCTGAAACTACGAGCGGTAACGTTCCCGCCCATTATGAATAGGACGCACTAATAAGCACCCGCAGGATATGACCTACAGAGAGATAGTCTGACCGAAGATATGGACCTTGTTACATTCTTAAACTCGAAGACTCAACAACATGATGCTATATTCATGGAAGCGGTTCAATTGTTGGAAACGATGAAGTCATCCCCGTCGTGCAACCGATTAGCAGCTTCAAGACTAGTCAACTCCTGCCAGTCCATTGAGGGGGTAAATGAGAGTACAAATCCTGACCTTTATTTGGCTCTGGAGCATGTGCGGTCACTGTATGCCGCTAGGTTGGCTATCTGTGAACTCAACGAAGCGGGCGCCTCCATACCTTCGCCCTGTGTCCCAGTGACGAGTTCGCAACATCATAGGAAGGGAATATTTGGATTCTCCTCCAAGCAGAAATCTCCAACTCAAGAACAGGACGTCATATCCAAGGAGTTGCTTGCGTCATGCCTCAAAACGCTAGAGTCGAGACCGCAATGGTGGACTTCCTACAGCAATAGCAGACAGAATGCTCTCGTCATATGTCAAGCTGCAAGGGTCGAAAGCGAGAAAAATGAGCTTCTTGAGCTTTACAAGTCTATCCTTGAAGCCTCTGCTAAGCTCAACAGTGGCCTCCAGGAGGCTCTGCGTATGGCTGCTGCGGAGTCGATGCAGCATAAAGCTTTCATGGAGACGACTGCGATCATGAGGGCCAGACTAGCTACGGAACTAGACGAAACGCATTCACGCTTCATTTCCATATTCGAAAGCATCTTTCATGATATTGGACTCGGCGTTAACTCGATGGTCGGTTCGGTCAATTCCATTCTCAGCAGGGTTCAAAACGAAGCGATTAGTTTAGAGAAGGTATGGTGCTATCTGAATGTATATGGAATCATTCTAATACTCAGAACGGATAGAATGTTCTCAATGCTTCTGAAGAAATTACCCACCTGCAGCATGCATTGAAAGTGGTTCATGATGAGGCTTTGTTGAGGAATCAGCAGATGAGGATAGCTTATAGACAGGATTCCCAGACACAGAATGAGCTCGCATCATCTATACAAGACAGATTGGAAGTGCTTTTACAAAGCGATATTGCCACTCTGTTCAATCAAGTGCAGGCATTTGACGCCTCTGTAGTAAGTCGTCCTGTTTCGAGTTGGTACTAAGTCCATGCTCAGACCCAAGCAGGATTGGTTGTCAGGAAGATTCGGGCTTTTACTACAACAAGAGACGAGCATATCCGAGGTACGTATCATCTTCCAAGCTTTTCGCATTGCCCTGACCTTTCGAAGCGCCTGCGGAACCTCGAAAATGCAATCGAAAAATCCCAAGTTACCGCCGACGATCTTCACAAATCACAAGCCGAGCATTTTGAGACATTGAAAGCCCAATCTCAAATACAACAGAGCATGCAGGCAAACATGAATATCTCCCAGGCTTTCATGGACAGAGCCGCTGCAACTGCGGCCAATCTGCAGGCAATGATTGATGAAGCAACAGCGAGGTATAAAGAGTCACCTGCGATGAGTGGACCTTTGGGGTCATACTCTACATGGACACTGTATGGTATTCTTCTTAGCGTACTGGGTACGCAGAATTCAAGGATATTCGCTGCCATGATACTGATGGGTGCTTGTAAAGACCCCCCCCCCCCCCCTTTTTCTTTTTTTTTTTCTTTTTTTTTTTTTTTCTTTCTCTTTTTTGAAAAACTAGCTAATATGTCTTGACCGTGGCAGTGCATATTTCGGTTAGGCTGCTATGGTATATTTAATCTCATGGGTGGCATGACGATACCCCATGGTGAGAATCAATAGTGACGCCAACGTACTATACTAGGCTGGGACCATACCATGGAGCATGACACTATATTTTACCTTCACCACGAAACATTGAATCGGGATATTGTTAAGAGAGGAACAGGGAACAATTCAATACCGGTTATTCAAAACAATTTCTTTCTTCTGCCGTTTGCCATCTGCTTTCTGCTTTGCTTTTATCGTTTCGTTTTCTGTTAATTTTTACAGTTGAAGTTATTCGATACTCATGGTGAATGAAGATTTATTTACAACACTTACACGGTGCAGGTAAACAGACTAACTGGACCCACTCATCCGGGGAATATTAGGCAGTCAGATTAACGACTCCAAGGCGGAGGATGCACCTGGGCCTTCTTGATGTCAGGGTGGGTATAAGATGACAGACAGCATCCTAGCTTGCAGCAGAAAGTCAAAATTCCGCGCTACGGCATCGGGTTCGGTAGAGACACGATTCTCTACTTCCACTGGAGATTGTCGGCAAGACCGCAGAACAGATCTCCCTTATGAGCCTCGGCAACTCTGGACCTGCCTGAATGGCAGTGGTCGATCCTGAAGAGAAGACCATTGCTCAACAATTGTTAATTGTGCTACTCCAGGGAGACGTCGATTCAAACGAAGACTGGATACCTCGACCTTTGCGTGAAGGGAGAACAGTCTTTCTGAAGAGCTAAAGTCTTGCGGTGTGTCAGTTGAAGACGGTGAAGATCTCGGTGAAAAGCTTCGAGGCGTTCCTCTCGGCAGCGGGACTAGCCGAGAAATGCGTCGTAACCAAGCGATGGAAGTGAGGGAGCTTCTCCAACTGCCGATTCTCAGAACCTGCTGCTGGAAGCAATGCTGGTGACGGGATGCCCAGGAAATTTCTCCGCATTTGTGGGGATTCCGCCTGACGATCCCCGGATTCTGGAGACGCATGATACCAGCCATCCACTCATCTCTTGCGATGTTCTCTCCTTCATTTCGGATTTCGCTCATCCGAAAATGCCGATCGTCGCAGCCATGCTGAGCCCGAGTTTATCTGCGCTGAGCGTGTTACGCATCTCCGCATATTGGCGAATTAGCATCGTCCTAGCTGGCTCCGATGGGGCTATCCCGAGCACGTTTCCCCGGCACAACTTCGGAGGAAGCTTTCCCGTCCCCACGGCCTCTGGTGGCTACTAGTAACCGTGAACGGAAGACGCAGGAAAACCCACTCGGAGGAGTTGTATATATTATGAAGGACCCGCTGCACTGCCTGGACGACACTCCAAAGCCATTGATTTGAGTGCGAACAAAAATGGCACCCCTGCACTTCCTTTTACCCTTACTTTCGTTAGGGACAGCGTCTCTTGCTCGAGAGGATACTTTCAAATCTCAATGCACCAGCTTCGCTGAGAAAATTGATATCCCCAATGTGCGCGTGAATCTCGTCAACTATGTACCGGGAAACACGAACCTTTCTCTTGCGGACAATCCACCCGCATGTGGAGCAAGTTCGCAGTCGGTGCCTGCAGATATTTGCCGAATTGCACTGGCTGTGGCCACTTCGAATAGCAGCGAGATCACCATGGAAGCCTGGCTTCCGCGTGACTACACGGGCCGTTTCTTGAGCACCGGCAACGGAGGACTCGGTGGCTGTATGTTGGACTGACGCGCGGAGAATGGGCTCAAACCGCTAACACCTTGTCTAGGCATCCAGTACTATGACGTTGCATACGCATCCGGCTTGGGATTCGCGACGGTTGGTGCCAACAATGGCCACAACGGAACATCCGGCGAACCCTTCTATCAGCACCCCGAGGTCGTTGAAGACTTCGCCTACCGCTCCCTCCACACCGGCGTCGTGGTCGGCAAACAGCTCACGAAACAATTCTACGACCAGGGATTCGACAAATCGTACTACCTGGGCTGCTCCACCGGCGGCCGGCAGGGCTTTAAATCCATCCAGAAATATCCCAATGACTTTGACGGCGTGGTCGCGGGCGCTCCCGCCTTCAACTTCATCAACCTGCTGTCGTGGAGCGCTCACTTCTACCCCATCACTGGGTCTCCTTCATCCGACAGCTACCTATCCCCCGCCGAGTGGAAGGTCGTTCACGAGGAGATCCTCCGACAGTGCGATGGCATGGACGGAGCCCGTGACGGGGTCATTGAAGACCCGGACCTCTGCCACCCGACGATGGAAACCATCATCTGTAAATCAGGCTCCTCCTCGAACAAATGCATCTCCGGCGCCCAGGCCAAAACCGTCCGCGAGATCCTCTCTCCGCTCTACGGCGTCAACGGAACCCTCCTGTACCCGCGCATGCAGCCCGGCTCCGAGATCATGGCGGCCGCGATGATGTACAACGGCGAGCCGTTCGCCTACAGCAAGGACTGGTACCGCTACGTAGTCTACAACGACACGAACTGGGACGCCACGACGTTCGACGTCCAGGACACGGCCAACGCGCTGGCGCAGAACCCCTTCAACATCCAGACGTGGGAGGCGGACATCTCGCCGTTCCGGGACGCCGGGGGCAAAGTGCTGACCTACCACGGTCTGCAGGACCAGCTGATCAGCTCCGATAACTCGAAGCTGTACTATGCGCGGGTGGCGGAGACGATGAACCTCGCCCCCTCGGAGCTAGACGAGTTCTACCGGTTCTTCCCGATCAGTGGCATGGCGCACTGCGCGCAGGGGGATGGCGCCTTCGGCATCGGGAACGGCTACAGGACGTATAACGGCAAGGAGCCCGAGAATAACATCCTGATGGCCATGGTGCAGTGGGTTGAGAAGGGGATTGCGCCCGACCATGTCCGCGGGGCCAAGTTTGCCAATGGACCAGGAAGCGCCGTGGAGTATACGCGCAAGCATTGCAGGTATCCTCGGAGAAACGTGTACAAGGGGCCAGGGAACTATACGGAGGAGAGTGCGTGGCGCTGCGTCTAGAGAGTATTATGGTGAATATACTGTTGCTACCACCGTGACTGGTGGGTGACTATTCAGGATTTCCGGGCAAATCCAATTACGACTTTAGTATTTATTTCATCTTTCTTCCGGAGTAAACGAGTCGAGTAGACAACTCCATATCTTGTAGAGATAGCCCTAGACACCTGAGGCATATTGCTTGGCGCCGGCAGAAAACAGCGGTGGGCAGCGGCAGAACGGCGGCGGTGGGGCAGTCCTCGAGGCATTTCGCCGTCTTTCATCGTCGATCGCCGACTTTCATCGCCAACTCTCTCCCTCGAGGACCTGCGCTGCATCTGGAATGACCCATCAACTAGACGGTATGTGCGATCTTCCTATCTCGGTCTGGCGCGTGGTGATGCTTTATTCCGATTCACCCCGCACTTTATACCGGGCACACCGCCTTGGAAACCCGGGAGGCTGGAGAAACCGGGGCGGTCGTTGAGAGACCACGAGAGGCCGTTCGGAGATGTCTCACTCGAGCGATGCCTGCCGGCGGCCGTTGTGGAGCATATCTGCAAGGCGCGGCTGGTCCCTCAAGTTGCGCACTCGATACACGTTGACCTGGACTGCCTTGACTGCCGATAAACTGACTTTCTCCGCTAGTATCAGCTACGGTTAGCGCTACCTGACCGGCGATCCTTCCCTCTACTCTTCCCTCTTCCCTCCGAGTTCGCAACCTCGCAGTTCGCTATCACCGACGCCTGGTTTCTCTTTCAGCCGCACCGGCTCTCCAACCCAAACCAACTCGACCCAATCCCCGCGAAACCAACCTTCATCCGATAAAATGGCCGACGAGTTCGCCCAGACACGCGGCGGCGACGATTTGTTCGACGACGAGATTGTCCCCGTCCCTGCGGAGAATCAGGCCCAGCCCGCACCGCAAGTCGCCGAGGAGACCGTCGTCCCCGTGGAACCTGAAGCACAACCCGCTCGTATCGACACCCCGCCGCGGTCGCGTGGCGGCGCAGCCGGAGGCGAGAGACGAGGCAGAGGCAGAGGCAAAGGACGCGGGCGACGAGGATCACAGAACTCCAACCAACGACGCGCCGACGGACCGGTACCGCGGCCGAAGTCGGTCGACGCGACCTCCCAGCCGGAGAATAATAGCGTGGAGGAGTCTGCGCCGGATGCGTCCGGGGAAAATGCGGAGCAACAAAGCAATGAGGATACCAATAGCAACAACGCCACGTCGGACCCCAAGGCGCCCGCCGCGGCGGCCGATGCTCCCAAAGTGCCGGCCGTGCGTGGCGATCGCAGCGCCACCGGCGGGATCAAAAAGGTACGTCAGATTTCCCAATTGCAGCGTGAATCAGGAACGTGTCCATTGGCTAACCGGAGGTCCTTCTGATTAGCCCAAGCTCACCGAGGAAGAGCTCTCGCGGCGCATTGCAGCTGCCAAAGAGAACGCCGCCAAAGTTGCCGCCGCGCACGCCCGTGCCGAAGCCGACCAGGCTTCATTCCTTGAACGCGAGAAGGTTGCCGAGGTGAAGCGAAAGCAAGAACGCCAGAACCGTCGCGTGATGGATACCGAGCGAGAGCGTAATCGCCTCCGCAAGCTGCAGGCCCTGAACGGGCGAGAATGGGATTCTGAAAAACAAGACGAGCCGGACAATGCACGCGGCGGGCGAGGTCGATTCCGCGGCATGCACGGCGGCGTCTCGGGCTATGCCCGTCGAGACTTTGAGGGAGCGCAGGCGGAAGAACAGACGGCCGACAACCATTACTCCCATTATAACAATAACAACAACCATCGCGGTCGAGGTCGTGGCGGACGAGGTGGCCGCGGCCGCGGAAACGGTCGCGGAGGGCGCGCCAACGGCCCCCTAGACGGACCGGCCCCTGAGCAGAAACCAGCCTCATCTCCGCCGGTGATCAACAACGAGCGCGATTTTCCTTCTCTGCCCGGTAGTGACAAGAAGGACGATGCCGCCCCGACAGTCCCCGCCGTCGAAGCGGCCAAGATCGAGACATCCATATCGCCCGTATCAGCCGGGGCCTCCTGGGCCGAGCAAGTTGAATCGGCTCGGGAATGAGATTACAGACATTATAGCCTCCGAACCATCGAGACGATTTCATCCGTTTTCAGCAGCTGGTTAGACCTGTTTTCCTGCACGATTTATTCCCCAAAATTATGGACCCCTGGTTCCATTGCTCATTATGACCCTTCAAGATTATGCCCCGACGGTTGGAAGAATGCGATGCATTGTGTTTGTGTACAGGACACCAAGACTACACATTATATCCGACTTTATTATTAGATAGTAATGCGTGACGTTCTCTTTTCCTCTTGCCTGAACCTTTGGGATTTTGTATTCTTCCGGCTGTACTCCGTATACTAAGAATAAACACACCGACTCGGACCAGACCAGCCGGAGTCACGATAGCACAGCAGGCACCATAATGCATGATATCAGTCACAGGTCCCAACAGGCAACAGAAACCACCCTTCCTGATATCCACACCGATGTAACCCCAGCCTCCCAGCCAAGGCCATTCAGACTCTTTCCGGTAGTGCCTGAAATGAAGTATTCATTTTCCCACGGAGTAGATAACCAAGACCCTTGGGGGCTCCATAATCCTTCAGACTGAGACCCACCGGCCTGCGGAGCAATCAGCGCAGAGCGCGATATGATGCCATCACCCATCGGGGCATGCTAAATGAACGAAGGAAGATCAGGGTGGATCGACAATTCGACAGCGCTGGAAGGGACTAGGGGGGACTTGATTAAAGGTGGATATGTACCGATATTTCTCCGACACGACGTTTGGTTCGTCAGAAGTTTAATTCTGGAGGACCTGGATGGTGGATGGATGGATAGGGGAGTTTCCACGACCGCTGGGCTTATAGCGCTAGCTCTGTATCTGTACTTACGGAGGATGGACTCTGTACAGTGCCCAAGTGAGGTGATAGTAGTAGGGGTAGGGGAGGGAGAATGCAGAGCTCTACCTAACGACATCCACCTCCCGAACTCAAACCACCCCAGAAAACAGACCTCATCCAAGGTCCAAGTCTAACCCCCAAGCGGCAAGTTCAACGACTCCGACGGAGTGGGGCGTAGACAAGGACAAGGTTCGCTCTGTTTCAGACCGCAGAGGGTTCAACAATCACCAGTTCAACGGCCGTGCCATGGTTTCTGCAGATTGCGGATTGAGCAGAGCAGAGCAGAGCAGACCGGTGGAGCCCCGAAGGATTGAACCGGATCGACCGGATTGCAGACGCCGTTCCGGGTCCGAGCAGCGATCGACAAGGCCGATGCCTCGCGATGGATGTGTCGAGGGGGTTAGTTCGGACGTGGTGGGAGGATGATGCTGGATCCAGGGGAGGAAGTGCATATAGTTGGTTTTTGGGTGCAGGATGGAGGGTTCTTGGTTGGAAGGGTTTCGGCTGGACTGGGGATGGTGCATGTCGTGCTGGAACTACTGCAGGAGACTTCCTTAGCGAGGTGTTTATTGTTTTGGTTGAGACATGAAGAGACGGTGGTGGTGTCGGTCTGCTGGATGAAGTCTGAAGGATCCGGGAATTGTAGGATCCGGATCCGGACGAGGCTTGCTTTTCTCTGGGCTGATGACACAGGGATGGCTGGGTAGAGCAGATACAGAAGAACGCGATGCAGAATTGGAGGTATAAAAAGGTGTAGGATTCCCCTCAGCAACCTCACTTCTTCATCAACAATCCGGACAATCCAGCTCCAACATCCTTCCATCCACTTCTTCTATTCCAGCTCTGCTTCCTCCACCGACTCTTCTCCATCATGTTCTCCAAGACCTCCCTCCTGACCCTCCTGGCCCTAGCCTCAGCCACCGTTCAGGGCTCTCCCATCCAAAAACGCGCCGTGGTTGCGCACGACGCTGTCGCTCCCTTCGCCGAGGCCGTCCCCAACGACGCCACGGGCAACGCGTACAAGAAGTTCGAGCCGTATCTGCACATCGCGCACGGCTGTCAGTCGTACCCGGCTGTCGCGGCCAACGGGGATACCAGGTGCGTCTTGACGTCGTTTTCGTGGACATCAACCCTTTTTCAGACCGGACTAACATATCAACCTGCAGCGGTGGCCTGAAAAACACCGGCAGCGCCCCAGGTGGCTGTCGCGACCAGGGCAAAGGACAGACGTACGTGCGCGGCGGCTGGCTGAACGACCGCTACGGCATCATGTACTCCTGGTACATGCCCAAGGACATGCCGACCAGCGGCGTGTCGGCGGGTGCCCACCGCCACGACTGGGAGAACGTCGTGGTCTGGGTGAACGACCCGGCCGAGGCGAACCCGACTCTCCTGGGCGCCGCGGCCTCGGGACATGGCAGCTACAAGAAGACGACGAGTCCGCAGCGCGAGGGCGAGCGGCCCAAGGTCGAGTACTTCACCTCGTTCCCGACCAACCACGAGTTGCAGTTCACGAACACGCTGGGTCGCGATCTGGCGCTCATTGCGTGGGAATCGATGCCCGAGGCGGCGCGAAAGGGACTGGAGGAGGCGGAATTTGGCAAGGCGACGGTGCCGTTCAAGGACTCGACATTCCAGGGGAATCTGGAGAAGGCGGCCATCTAAGGGCGTTTCATAGGAGAGAAGGAGAGAGAGAGATACAGAGAGGAAGTAATAAAGATGAATTATATAGATTAGACCGACTATGGCTAGTTAGCTTATTGATATATAGTTATAAGTGAATAATTTCAAATCAACACGTCGTACATTCCATACCAGACATCCCAGGCTATTCCAGTACTGGTGCGGTGGAAATTAAATTGGCCCTCCTGGCCACTGCCATCTCGCCTTAGGCGCTTGGCGTGGGAAGACGTGCGCCGTGAATGGAGGGTTGAGAAACAAAGGAAATAAAAGCGTGCCGTGAGGGCAGTGGGTATATGATTAAAGCGAGAGCCTCGTTCTCTCCTTGGTCTGTTCTTTAGCTTCGGGCGTGCTTGAGGAGCAAATCCATTGCCTCCTTCCAACCGGACGAATCCACCATCTCGAGCACCGTCTGGCCCGTCTCGTCTTTCTGGCCGAGGTCCACGCCGCCTCCCTTCTCGACCAGAACATGCAGAAGTTTGATGTCGCGGTTCTCGATCGCCTGCATGATCGCATTCCAGTCTCGGTAGGTCTTGCTGGGGTCGGCGCCCTTCTCGAGCAGCAGTTCAATCATGGTGAAATCACCGTCGAGGCATCGACGCACCGCCTTGACGATGGGGAGATGCTCGCCCGGCGCGTTGGGATCGGCGCCACCTTCGTCTAGTAGGTAGCGCACGATGTCGCGGTGGCCCTCGCGCAGCGCCGTTGTGAGCGGCGAGAACACGCCGCCGTTCTTGTACTCCACGCTGGCGCCGGCCGCGATCAGGAGCTTGATGCTCTCGAGTTGGTTCGCCAGCACGGCCATCTCCATCACGCCCTTGTGCGCCGACAGGTCCGTCACGGCGGGGAGCAACTGCTGGAGAATGTCGGGCGACCGGACGGCCATGCACACGGGCCAGTCCTGGCCGCGCTGGTTGGGGTTAGCGCCGTGCACCAGCAGCAGATTCAGCATGTCGACCCGCCGCTCGCGAATCGCCGTCGTCAGGGCGGTGTGCCCTTGCGCGTTGCGGTCGTTCGGACTCGCTCCGCCGTGTTCCAGCAGCCACTGCGCGGCCTCGGCGTTGTTCATCTGCACCGCCATCTCAACGATGCCCGGGGGTTGGTGGAGATCCGCGCCGGCATCTACAAGATCGGGGAGGAAATGCGTCCGGAAATGCGTCACGCACTTCCAGGCGGGGTATTCGGAGGCCATCACGTTCGGGTTGGCACCGTTGGCCAACAGGAGAGCGAAGATGTCGCGTCGGTTGTCGCGGATCGAGGAGCAGAGCGGCGTATAAATGCCGTCCTTCTTGGAGTTCGGGTCAATGCCGGCCTGGAGCAGAATCCGGATGGCATCGATGTTGTTGATGCTGGTGGCTTGTTCCATGATCCCGGGCGTCTTTCGGATGTCGGCGCCTCGGGCAAGCAGAATCCGCAAGCAGGCCGGGCGATAGATGGCAGACCAAAGCACATGCTCCGGCCCGGGCAGGTTGGGATTGGCGCCGTGGTCGAGAAGCATCGTCACGGCGATCACTTGGTCGGCCTGGACAGCCTCGAACAACGCGGATTTCCCTTCGCCGTTCTTCAGGTTGGCGTCTGCGCCGGCGGATAGCAGCAGGTCTACCAGCCGCTGAGGGGCCTTCTTTCGGATAGCCTCGATCAACACCGTGCTCCGGTTTCTCGTCTCGTGGTTGGGGTCTCCCCCATGCGCCAGCATAGTGTGAACCATGTCGGTCTTCGCGGCCAGGACCGCAAACCCGAGCGGGGTCTCCAACTCCGGGCTGGGCATGAGAGTCGGCTCGGCCTGATACTTCAATAAGAGGGTTGCGGCATCCAGAAAGGATGCGTCTACCGCGCACCACAGGGGTGTCTTCCCCTCTCGGTCGGCCTGGTTAGGGTTGGCCCCAAACTGCAGCAGAAGCCGCACGCCTTCGATGTCACGGCGATTGACAGTCTCGTTCAAGGGATGCGAGTTTTCTCCCATGTCGGGGGACACCCCGCTGTCCAGGAGTTGTTCCATCAATTGATGGTTTCGCGCTCGCACGGCGGACGCCAGGGCACTCTTGAGATGGCCGACGGTCGCCGCGCTGGTATGACTGGGGGTGCGACGAGGCATCGACGCGTCACGTTTCGGGTGCGTGCGGGTATTGGAGAGGGAACTAGTTGCGTCCCCATCTATATCATGTTGCGCCAGGGTTTCCGCCGCAGATGCGGATGAACTCGCGACGCCGGGGTGGTTCTCATTTCGGGAGTACGGGAGACGATGTGAGAAATTGGTTGGTTCATGGATGTGGGAATCGGATAGGGAAAGGTTGTCGAGGTATAAGACGGATGACAAGGTGTCTGGCACCGATTCGGGCGCCGGCTTCGTTTGGTATTCGTGGTCGGGTTGTCTGCTCAGATCGACGTCGCTGAGCGGTGCCTTCGGAGGCACTGGGGGAACGGGAATGGAGGGTGGCGGGCCACCGGGCACCGTCTTCACGGCGGAGGATGGTTGCTTCGCGCTGCTCATGCCGCGTTCTAGCGACCTGACTTGAGTGATGCCCGTCACCGATCGCCCCTTCGCCATGCGGTCCAGCGCCGCCGCCAGCCCTGCATATCCGACGCCAACCGAATCCTCCGGCCTCGATTCTCCCAGCGACCAGTGGAACGCCAGTACGCTGATCTGCAAGGCATCCATCACCTTGCTGAGAGACTCGCGAATCTTATTCAGCTCATTGCTGGGCCGATGCCATCCTTTTTGCAACCTCCCCAGGGCACCTCGATGCTCGTATTGGGCCAATTTGGTGACGAGACGGTCCAGCTGTTGAAAGTCCTTGTACGCCTCTGTAAACTTCTTTTCCACCTCCTGCAAGATCACCGGAGGCAGAGGTCGCTTGGCACCCGCGGACTCGCCGAGACCGGCTTCAATGGTCCACAAGGCGCGACAGGTGTCGAGAAAGACTCGCGCCAGGTCCTGAAAGCCGTCGGGGATGTCGTGGACGGTACTGAGGTAGTCCAGCATGCGCACGGAGATGCGGTTACCCAGCTGGGTGGCCTGAGCGGAGATCGCAAAGACGCCATCCTCCGGGGAAGAAACCATGACGCAATTGGGACTGATAATCGGCTTCTTCTGATTGTCTGTAGCCCCTGCCAGACGTTGTCGCTTTTGAAGTCTCGCTGTCGTCGACGTCTGCGGCGGGTGAGTATTTTGGGGTCTCGGGGGGTGCATGGAGGGGAGAGAGGATGAGGGGAGGTTTAAAGGGGCGGGGGGGGGGAAGGAAATACTCCAACGCCGTGTGGCCTGGCCAGGGATTTAATCCGCGCTTTCCCTAGAACACGGTTGGGCTTGGGAACCAAAAGGGACGGATTTAATTGCACAGGAGAGTGATTGTCCCTGGGCAGGGTTCTAGACGACACGCAAGAACCCGTCGCGTACACCAACCATGAATTGACGAGCGCAACGGGGTGGAGCCAGCTGAACTCCTGGGGCACGATTCGTGAGATGCTAGAGAGGCATCGCTTAACCTTACCGGCGCGACTAAGCCTACTCGGCTCGTAGTCAGGACCATGGATTGCTCGAAAAAATCTGGTGAAACGGAGTCGAACTCAAAAGCCGGTGGACCAGGACTTTCGAGTCCGCTTCAATTTCCAGCCAACATCGAGCCGGGCATGGACTGCCCGGGCGATGATAGGCCAGCACGCATCGGCCAACAGATCCCGATCGACAGTCTGGGACACGATTTCTCCGGATCCACATGGTCGATAGACTAAAGCCATGGCGCAAAGAACCGGCGGGCCAACCCAGAGGCTGGCTGGCTGGGCCACGCGGGATTCCTGCAAATGCACGGCGGTCCCTGAGTCCTGAAACGGCTAAACCTCGCTGAAATTCGGGGGTGGTTCGTGTGATGGGCGATCTTGTGGTCGAAGATTCGGGATTCAGGAGAGTCAGATGCAGGAGAACGGACAGTGTCCGGTGGGAATTAAGGTTGATGACCGTTGATGGATTCTTGGGATTTGGGATTCTTGGGATTCTTGAGATTCGTTGGATTTCGTGGGAATTCGGGGGTCACCTGAAACCGGCTTAGTCATGCCCACGTTACACGGCAAACGGCCTGAGGCAGATCTCTTTGTTCTGCCCTCTCGTAGAGGTGGCCTAATTTCTAACGTGAGCAACACGAGTAATGATTTGGAATGATGGAATCGTAATCTCGAGATCCCATAATTAATCTCGAGATCCGGTCCACGCAATTAATCTCGCGGGTCGCCATCCCGCCCCTTTCTGGAGGCCATCCTGCGGTCATGATGATATCACCGGATTCTGCCATCTCGTCATGACGGATCATCTCGCCTCTTCATATCTCATGTATACACTTCATATATAATGGAGTGGTTTCAACCCACCATTCTGGCTGAAACCATCCTGACACCATCTCATACCATCTCATACCATCCCACTCTATCAACCAAGACTGGTCGCAAAGCTTCGCCGCAACATGTCCAACGCCAACCAGCCATCGACGGGCGTCCGAGGCGGCGCCAGCGCCATCCCGACGCCCGCCAACAATGCCGACCTGCAGGGAGGCGCCAGTAGCGGCGTGCGCAATCAGGGCGCCGGTCATGTCGGAGTAGGTCCAGACCTGCCCATGAAACCGCCACCGATGGATATAAAAATGAATAAAAAATAAAATAAAAATACAACCAACGTCAGAAGAAAGAACGACAGCAAATACTAACATGCCTACTCTCCCAACAGATTGGAGCCCCCATGGAAACCGAAGGAGGCTTCCTCAGCCTCAACCAGCAGAAAGGCCTGGCGGAGAATCACTACGGAGAGCGCGCGGGTCTGATGGATCCCAACGCGGCGGAAGACCGAAGTTTCGCGCAGAAGAAACCCGGCGCTCAGGATACGTTGCCCGGCTGGGAGAAGGCCAAAGACGTGGTGGGGAATCTGTACGTGTTTTTTTCTTCTTTTTCCCTTTTTCTCTTCGGTGCTTTTCTGCTTTGGTTCCTCGGTGGACACCGCTGACCGATTTCCGTGCGCTAGTCTGCCCTGATTAACTGTATCGATCGAAACGAGATCGATGCGGGTTCACTATAAATTTGATTTACCCCATCCTGTGCACTTATGACGGTTTTTGATAATTGTTGATGATATAAAAGACATAACGAATGCATAAAAAAGATTTCTGTACATGTACTCCCCACTTCATTATTATATACTCCACAAGTAGTCAAAGTCTCTATTCCACCTTGGCCTGCTTCCCCTTGATCTTGTCACGCAACGCCACGACCTTCCCGGCGATCCGGCCCTTGAGCGTCTGCGCCGTAATGGCGGCGGCCTCCTCCACGGTGACAAAACGACGGATCAGAAGGTTGAAAATGCTGCCAAACGCCAGAGCAATGACCGTGCTGGTGAGGATGATCACGTTGTACGGCATACTGAAGTCCGGCGTCGGCAGAGGCAGGAGAAGGCTGGTCGTGCGCATGTAGACGGGCTGGCCCTCCTGCTGGTCGGGCGTGCCGAGTTTGATCACCGCCGGGGCCACGTTGAACCCTCGGTTCGCGTCGGGCGGGTACTCCGTGTACCGGAGAATCGCCTTCTCGAAGTCGTAGGTGAGGGTCACCGTGGATGCCGCCGGAACGGTCAGTGCGAGCTCGAGCTGCGTGCCACGTTCTCGGTCGATGGCGGGTCGGTAGACGGTTTCCTTGATGATCTGCGTGGCGGGCACCTGTCGTCGGACTCCATCCCGCCCGGTGATCGTGGCCTGCAGAGTATGGATATAAGGCCGCAGGAACCACGGTAATGTCTCGAAGTAGATAAAGTCCACCGCGTCGGTGTCCGAGGGATTGTCGAAGATGTTCCGCATGCCACCCCGTTCCTGCCCATGCCCCACAATGGTTCGTTCCCCCCGCAAGATAGGCTCGTCCAGAGGCACCTGGGTCGTGGATTCCTGCTCCGGAATGGTGATGTCAAAGGGCGTTGAGGATTGCAGGGTGTAGCAGCGAGTAAAACCGTCGGGCTTCTTGGATTCAATGGCCCCCGGCGAGACAGAAACGTCTCGATCGTGCGGCACTCGGAGACAGACCGGTTCTTCCTCCGTAGTCTGGTCCTCGGTGAGCGGGCATAGCCCGTTGATGCTGCGGCCGAAGATCTCCGTTAAACCCCATCCCTTACCGGAGGGGTTTTCCAAAGGATAGCAGGTGTCGTCCGAGTGATAGGATTTGGAGGCGTCACAAACAAGCTGCTCGGCAGGAACTGGTCGAGGGATTGGGTTATCTAGGAGCAATTAGTAGGTAATCGAGACAACTGGATAGAGTGCGACCTCACCGCGAGTTCGTTTCGACCGGTCAATATCCAGCGCGATATCCACGGTCTGTTCGATCTGCACCAGGCATTCTCCCGACTGCGGACAGATGGGACGCACATCCACCGCCATGCTCTGCCACGAGGCGTCGAAGAGTTTGTGGCCATCGAATAGACTGGAAACGCCGGCTTTGCCCTTACACGGCAGAAGTTTGAGGAATGGTGTCAGGTTCTCCGTGCAGACAACTTCTCCGGGGAGAGTTCCGTGCAACAAATGGAGGTTCTTCGACGTAGAATGGTCTCCAGTTGGCTGGAAAGAGGTAACGGGGCGAGTCGTTCGCGTGGAATCGATGAAGTTCAGCGACGCGCAGAACAAACCGGACAACGACTGCGTCAAGGTGATCCATTTGGCAAATGCCCTGTGTCCAGTTGTCAGCATAAACAGACGATGCTGTCGGCAATCCACCACATTACATACTCCTGTTCATCGACGGCGTCAATCCACGCCCACAATTCCACACCCGTACCACCTTCTTTGGTCCCGTTCCAGGGGCGCGAACCCCAACTCTCAGCGTCCCATCTACCCGTCGTAAAGCGGAGGTGGAGTTCTTCGGTGTGGGCATGTTGCAAGATCTGGCCTAGTGCCCGCGGGAAGTATTGAAAGTTGCGCTCGTCAAACGACTCTTTCGTCGCATTGCTGCGGAAGTTGAACGACGCTAATAAGGACGACTGGGGTAGCGGTTGCAGGACGAGGCTTTCGTGATAGTCCGATGCGGCGGAGGCAAGCGTGGACAACGCGCCGAGGAAGAGCGAAAGAAAAGACCAAGAAGAAATCATCACGTCATGCTTGCCAGTAATAATATTGCCCGAATAAGTCTAGATGACTGTCGCACGTCTCGTTCGACCGTCGAGGATGATTGCGCCGGGCGGAGCTCCGATCGTGAAGGACAGACAAGCAGCGTTCTAGGCTGAGGGCAGGGTCTTGGCGAAATCTCACGGATGAATCACTGCTGGGAAAACTGGAATTTCGCGCTCTCGACGAAGTCAACCGTACTGTCGGCACGCTGGGCCGGCGCAGAAGGAGATGAAATAACTCCGTCGAGAACAATCCGGACGTGGACAACATCCCCGACTTGCCAGAAGGGGAGAGCTCCCCCTAAGCGCAGCCGCGTTTAGCGCCACTCCGCAGAAAGAATCGGGACGACGGAGTGCTTTCATTCTCTCTCCAATTCAATCCCCCCGTTTCCATTGCGCTCCCTCTCATCGATTTCTCCCTTCCTTCTTCTCCCACCCTCCTCACACCATGGCGGCCGAACAGAGAAAGCTGCTCGAGCAGCTGATGGGAGGTACGTTCGACCTGGACGCATCGCGCGAGTCGAGTCTCAAGCTAACTTGAAAATCTTCTTCTGTCCAGCGGACCAGCTCATAGGAACCGGCGCCGCCTCGCGCAACGCCCAGCTCTCCATCACCGACTCGAAGGTCTGCCGCTCGTATCTCGTGGGAACCTGCCCGCATGACCTCTTCACCAACACCAAGCAAGATCTGGGCCCCTGCCCGAAAGTTCACAGCGAAGGATTGAAGACCGAGTACGAGACGGCCTCGGCGGCGGAGAAGGCGAAATGGGGATTTGACTATGACTACATGCGCGATATGCAGAAGTACATCGATGACTGTGACCGGAGGATCGATTCGGCGCAGCGCCGATTGGAGAAGACGCCGGATGAGATCCGACAAACCAACAACCTGGTGAGTGACTGCCGTGGCGGATGGTCCACTACCTGGCTAGAGGGGAAACACAAATCGCTGACGCTCGCATAGCTCAAACAAATATCCGACCTGACGAAGACGATAAACACGGGGTTGCTGGAAATCTCTGTCCTGGGCGAAACGGGCTCCGTTGCGCAGGCGCTCAACGAACTGCACAAGATCCGCACCACGAAGCATCAGAAGGAGACCTGCGAGCGCGAACTGAAGAACCTCCAGGATACCTCCGGTCCCTCGGGCCACCAGAAACTGCAGGTCTGCGATGTCTGCGGGGCATACCTCAGTCGACTCGACAACGACCGTCGGTTAGCGGATCATTTCTTCGGAAAGATGCATATGGGTTACTCGGACATGCGCAAGGGCTTCAAGAAGCTCAGCGAGGAGCTGAAGGGACGGCCGCCTCCTGTCCGCCACCATGACGATGACGACGGCGGCTGGGGTGGACGCTCAGGTGGTGGAAGAGGGCCTCGATACGGTGGCGGCGGAGGATACAAAAAGCGTGGTGGACGGTGGTAAGCCCGTTTCTCCTCCGTATCGTGTCTGGATATGCATAGCGTAGGCGTTGTTCTCTTTATCATGCCTGGGAAATAATGAACTGCAGTATGTGATAAGTATTAGTACTCTTAAAAATCTTACATTGATCTTCTACATAATCACTACGCGCGTGGAACTGAAATATTGAGCGACTGCTGCTCCAAGCATACTTGTGTAGAAAAAGTAAGTGGAAGAGTGTGGAATAAATTGGCATTGATCCGTGGCATGACAAGATAATGGCAAAATAAACATGTAAATAACAGCAGAGATCAAATTCAGACCAGGAAAAAAAAAAAAAGTAAAAATTAAACACCCATCACACCGGAAAAGAGAAAGAATAAAAACAAATCAAATGCAAATCCCGGCGACGAAAATATCCCGATAATCACCCAAGTACCCCTTTTTGTTTTGAATCCCTTCCCAAAGACAAACTATAGAATCGCAGAAAACACCAAGCCGAAACGTCACTTGGAAAGATGAAGAACAGGGTAACGATTACTATACAACCAGATGTGATTTGTGCAGTTATTGTTGCACACCATTTCCGTTAGTGGTGGCTTGAACGAGCTCGCGCATCAACATGTCATAATTCGCGGCAGTATCGGGTCTTCGCAAGAGAATATCTCGAATGACGCCTAGTTGAGACACGTCCGCATTGGGCGCCTGCTGCAACAGTTGCTGGATTGCAGGTGAGCTGGCCTGGGCGCCGAGGACTTGCACGGCGGCTGCCATGCCAGTAACAGGAGCTTGGTTCGGGGCTGTGGGAGGCTGATACGATTGGAATGGTTGGGACTGATGCGGTTGACCATACGGGGTTTGCGCCTGCGGTGTTCCATCAAACGGGGACGGCGTCGCAGGCATATGAGATGCGCCCCGTGGGCCCGGGGTGAAGAATTGGGATTGGTGAGGCGTTGGCGCGCCCACGGTCAATGGACTTGCCGAAGCAGCAGGCTCCTGGCTGGGATAGTGCGAAGGAGGCTGGACAGAAGGCGGATTCGAATCCCCGGTCTTGACGGCAAAGACCACGAGGAGAACACGCTCCGGCGTGGGATCCTCGAGCGAGTTGTTCTCTAAAAGCTCGATGAACTCGGGCTTCTTGGTAGACTGAGCTTCAATGGGAATGAGGTAGGTATCTTTAACGGCCGGCAAAGGGTGTTTTCCAATCACACCGTATCTCTTGCGATCTTGGAAATAATTGAAGATCTTATCGAATCCGGCTCGTTCCTTCGGGGTTTCAGGGGCGCTGATCGAAATGACCGACACATCGGTGGAAGAACTAAAGCGAAGACCACAGAGATAGTTGGTGGCCAGCTGGACGTCGATTCTTCCGTCGATGAGTAACGTAGAGGGAATCAGTTGGCTCCATGGGATTCTTCCACTCAAGTCGGCGCCCCCAACGTGCTTTGCAGATGACGAGAACTCTGCAATCGGGTTCATGATAACCTTGCCGCGCCAGATGGCGCCTTCATCATGGAAGTCCTTGGGCGAATAAGGCGGGGATTCAGGCTCGTCGTCCTTCAACAACTGATCGATTTCGGCATCAGCCTGGACCTTGCCAGTAGGGACCGGCTCGCGGATATGAGCCGCCATCTCGGGGAACACCTGCTCATGGCTGGTGCCACCAGGGGAGTGACCCCTCGGAGGGAAATGTTCGTCGTGAGTCGGTTTGGAGTCCGTCGACTGCAACTTGCGAGTGGCATCCACGTCGGGTTGTTGCTGGTTGCCAGGACTCGTCGGGCTCTGGGCGCCGGGGCTGCCATCGACATCAGCCAAGCTGCGACGGGTCGGGGCCGAGGAGAAGACAGGCTCGCTGGCGACCTGCTGGTTCTCATCCTCGACCAGTTCCTCGCCTTTATGGGTCCGTCTAATGCGCGGCCCTTGGTCCTGTACGATGATGTGTTGTCGTTCGGCTTCCCGCTTGATCTCGGCATCTCGCTGCTGCAGTTCCTCGCTGGCCATGTCCTGGGAGCTCATTTTAGAAAGAGCATCCGCCTGTAAATTACCTACGAGCAGACGTTCGCGTAGAGAAGCATTCTTCTTTACGTTAAACAGTATCGTCCGCAATTGTGACTTATACGGCTCCGTGGGCTCTCCTGCTCCTCCGCAGATATTCTGGTACATTGCATTCTCGATAGAGAGAGCGAGCTGCCGGGCGACATCCTCCGCTGACTTTCCGTCGGGCAACTTGGAAGCCGATTGCTTCTGCGGCGGGTTCATGAGCAGCCTGACCAGAGCGGTGGCTGCACTCCTCCGCGACGAGTTTGAGATCTCTTCCACAGTGCCCAAGTCTTCAGTCGTCGTCCTCACCACTTCGGAGCTTCGGCGTGACGATGGTTCGTTGGTTTCATCCTTCACCGGAACCGGTTTCGCCGCCGGGGGAGTCGGCGTCTTTGTCGGAGGTGAAACCTTTTGTTGCTTCTTCGGTTTCGATCCCTGTAGCATGATGGGTCAGCGGGGCAAAAAGATGGGATTCAAGGGAAGGTCTCTTATGCTCACCGAGCCGGGCGCTGGGCCCTCTTCGTTCTCCTCGAGTTTACGTTTGTGCGAGCCTGCGGGTTGTGCTTTCGGCGAGACACCATTCTTCTCGGGGCCTGGCGTGGCAGCTGGCGGTGTTGGAGTCGTCGGGGCGGGAGCAGGGATAGGAGTAGGAGCTGGAGCTGGAGCTGGAGCAGCATCAGGAGCAGCAGCAGGAACAGGAGTGGCCGTAGAAGGGGCAGGAGCAGGCGTCGTCGAAGTAGCAGCACGAGCGGGCGTGCTTGTGTCCGTCTTCGCCTCGCTGGGTCTGCCTCTCCTGCCACCCTTTTTGCTCTTCCTGCGACGCGAGTGCTTTTTCTCCTCGGCTTCCTTGCGCCTTCGTTCGGCCACTTCTTCCCATGGTTTCTCGCCGCGCGCGATCTTTTCCAGTAGGACCTTGTGGTTTTCCGGTTTGCATTGCTCGCAGAAATATTCGTCAGGCTCCTCTCCCTTGGCGAAGGTGAGGCCCATGCAATCGTTATGTTGCCAGGCGGAACACCGGTCGCAACAGATCATGTCTCGCTCGACATCTTCTTCCTCTTCGTACTCCCCACATATGCATCGGATGATCTCTTCTTCTTCTCCTTCTTCGCTGGGACCTGGCGTCGGTTCGGCGGAGGGTTTGGGGGGTTTGTCTTTGGCCTGGCCTTTGGTTTTCGATTTCTTCGGAGTGTCGGGGACTAAATCGAGGTTCTTGTGCTGGCCTTTGGTCGAGCGACCGGAGCGTCGCGGTTCATCTGCAGTGCTTGTTAGCTTTGGGATTCAACTCTTGAGATAGGAACTGGGCCCAGTCGCCACACCTCTCGGAGGGGGGTGGAAACGGGCCTGTTCGCGATGGACTCGGGTATACTAATGCTTACCAGCCATGATGAGGGGCCAAATGGAATTATGAATGGGAGGATTTCAGAATTTCTACAGCGCGACGATGAATAGCAGGGGATTCGCCGGGGATCAAGTCTTGCGCACGCCACCCAGATCTCGTTCTACGGCATCAGAGGGCTAGAGTAATACACAGGGTAAGAGACTGGACAGTGGCACTGTTGCCCGGCCCACTCAGGTATTACTTCTTGTCTTCTCAATTGTTCCAGGTAGTTTATTTAAAGGACACAACGCGTAGCAGCCAGACGTAGCACCGACCCTGGCGTTTTCAAGTCACTGTTGGCACGCAACGTCGCGCGCAGCGTGAATGCTTGGCGTGGGCGGGGTCGCGTGGTCGCTTTCCTGATTGGAAACGCGTGTTCTGGCCGGGACGAGATGGAGGAACCGAGAGAAGAATCGCAGCAGATGCGCAGGGTGCTGCTGGAGATGGATGCGGTGTTGCGCAGGGTGGATGGATGATGGAAGAGAAGAGGAAGGAAAGGCAAGTCTTGGGAAGAAATGAGGAGAACCTGAGATGGCGCGCGGCTGACTCAGCGCACGTGACGGCGGCTCGGCGGGGAGTCTTGGCACGGCGCTTCTGCATCGTCGCGTTGCCTCTCTTTTTCGGCGCCTTCGAAAGCTTTCTCCAGATCCCCACATCGACTTTTTTTCTCTCTCCCTTCTCTATTTGTTCTTACTCTCTAATCTTCTACTGTGTAGCATCCTCTGACCTCCTTTCTTATCACACGATCCCTACACTACACTACACTACGATGGCAGATGTCCGATCCTTACTAAGAAGCGAGCTTGCCTCCCGCAAGGGTTCGTCGCCCCAGACAGGGAGAGCACCAAACCGCGTCACGAAGAAACGAAAGGTAGACTCTGGCGAAGACTTGACGCGCAAAAAGTTGAGGCAGACCAACGGAGACCAACTGCTGGCACATGCCCAAACCGTACAGCCTCCAAGTGCCCAGGCGCTGGAGTCCGAGGAAAACGTCGAACAATCAGATCAAGATGTCGCTGGTCCGGACCTACCGCCCGAGGAAGACCTCGTGGAAGACACGGAGGAAGTGGGTGCGCAGCCATCTGAACCCACGGCCGTAACTTCGAATCCACCTACGGAGCCCCCCAAGCAGGCCGTCGACGAGGATGAATGGGCCGCCTTCGAACGGGATGTAGTGGCTCCGACTCGAGTACCACAGGCACCCGCTGCGCTTGCCGCAACTGCCACCATCTCAGCAGCCCCTGTCACAGCCGAGCAGCTTGCTGCGCAACAAGAACAAGACAAGCAGACGGCCGCTCGATCTCGCGAAGCCGAGGCCGAAGGGGAACGTGAAGACGCCGCACGATTTATGGAGGATGAATTTGATGAAATGGATCAATTAGAGGAACGAGTCAGGCGACTGAAACACATGCGGGAGGAGCTGAGGAAAAAACGATCCGTGGAAGGCGCGGATGCTAGTCAAATGGATTTGTCTACTTCCGCTGGTGAGCTCCAGAAGGACCAAGCCAAGAATGACAACAGCGAGGGTGAAGAAGATGACGACGACGAGGATGAAGATGATGACGACTGGGATAATTGGAGATTTAGGTAATTCAGAACCGGAAAAACGGAAAGGCGTCAACTTTTACAAAGGAGGTCTTGGACTGTTCATGTTTACATTGATACCCCATGAGCTATATGAAGTCACAAAATTGTTGATTATCCCCCCCCCCCCCCCCCCCTTAATGTCTCAGAATACTTATGTGAATCCCAGGGCTGGAATGCCCGTTGGGATTTGGCCACTTTGTGATGTTGCGACACGCATTTGACTTGGGTGGCCAAAATAGCCGTCCATCCAGCTGGTCAAGCAAGATGAATGATGTGACCCTGTATTATATCAGATAATGTGCGAATTAAGATTCAGTTATACAGTTATTGGTCCTCCGCTCGATCTGCATCCTTTGATGCCTCTTGGTCGGCATCGACGTAGCTTCGGAGTCCGGCTCGGCCAACCTTCATGGCCTCTTCGACCTCGGCTTCACCCTCTTTCAAGAGATGCTTGCCACGTACGAGGTCACCTCTCTGTCTTCGTTTCTCTTCTTGCACCTTTTTCTCGCGCTCAGCCAGCGCCCTTTCGCGCTTTTCCCGCTCCAGTCTCTTCTTCTCAAGTTCCTCCCGCTGTTCAGCAGTCATGTTTTCCTGCTCCGGGGCTGGAGGCAAGGTCGTTATGTAGGTTTCGATGAGGGGATCGCGCACTTTAGGTGCCAGCGCAATATACTTCAGATCGGTGATGATGGAAGGCGGAAGAGCTTCCAGACTTGACGAGCGGTTCAACTCATGCAGTGGGACGGATCTGAGCAAGGCAGACAAGTCAGATTTGCGGGTGCTTTCGGGCTGTTTCAGCCGAGAAACCAAATCGCGATAGAACTTCTCTCGGTCTTTGTCGGATAACTGTGAATCTTTCATCTCAGGCTCTTTTCGATATTTGCGCTTGAACTCGGGCCAGTACAGTTTCGGCGTGGCGTACTCCTGAAGGAACGCGAGATACTTGATGCGTGGATCTTCCTTTTGCTGTTTTTCTTTGCGGTCCTTCAGCATCTGAATTCGATCGCGACCCCAGTTGGACCACACTTCACGGCGAGCCTTCATGTTGGGAAGCACGGTGTATCGGGGGTCCTCTATGATGTGGCCCTGTTCAATGATATTCTCCCAGGTCGCATAGGGGTTTATGTGGTAGTCGTCAAGCAGATCTCGGAATAGGGCCGTGGCATCTTCGTCCGTCAGTGGCAGTCCTTCGGCACCTTCCTCCCAATCGCCTTCTTCTGGCTCGCCGTACTCGCCGGGGTCAAGGCCGTAGTCCTCGCCCATGGCAGCTAGCTGATATTCAAAATCTTCCTCTGTAAACTCCATCGGTTGCTTTTGGTCATCGTCATCCTCAGTTTTCGGGCGTTTGGTAGGTTGGCCTTCTTCCTCTTCGCTATCCGTGACTTCGACTTCTTCATACTCGTCGCTATCATTCTCAGGACCACCAGTGACAGGAATCTCTTTTCGTTCTCTTTCCCCTCCGTCCACTGGGCCCGGCCCCGGTTCGAAGGCTGATTTTGTGCTTTCCTCGACGTCCTCGCCACGCTCCTTCCTTTCTTTTTGTTCCCTCTCTAGGCGATCGTATTCAACAACCCCCTTCAAAACATCCTCCGGAAATTTCCAGAAACTTTCATTGGTTTCCGGATTGTGAACGAATCTCCTTCCAAGTTTTGTCTTCACAAGGACCCACGGCGCACACCCCGGTATCGTATGCTTTGATTTTGGCCGATCTTCAGGTCCTCGATTTCTGCGGTCATTAAAGCCTCCTCTTCCTCCGCGAAAGCCTCCACGGCTTTGTCCACGGTGAGGGATCTCCTGCGATGATACCTCCAGTCCATGAGGCGCGTACGGAGTCGAGGAAAAGGGTGGTAAGGTGTCCGGAGTGAGGAATGGAGCGTTCTGCGCGGCCACGGGAGTGTGTACGGGCTGTTGAGGTTGAACTGGCGGCGCGACCGGTCTAGTGTACGTCGACTTTTTCGTCTGTGAGTTGTAGTAGTATAAATGCCCTAGTTCTCCGTCAGAAAAATGGCCTTTGATGGTTCGAATGTCGCAACCAACCTGTAGGAGCCCGGTGCTCTGTCCAGCCCGTGGGCAGTGGAGGGGGAGGGGTATAGGTCGATTTGAGCATAGTGATCACCGGCGACCAAAAATTCAAGCGTCAATTCCAGGAAGCGCAATAGCTCCGAGTTTCCCTCCCCAAGAATATGCTGGAATTGCGGAGACAATGGCTTGCGGAGAGTAATTTTGCGGCGGCAGAGCTTCGCCTGGGATCCAAGAGTGGTCCGAGCTTGGCAGATGGAAGGACGCGCCAGGGCGAGAGTTGCCTGCCGGACACTACGGCGAGCTCACCCAACCATCATCATCATCCTCCTCGGTCTACGCCCACCTGCCCCCTCCTCATCCCAACGTCTTCCCTCCGCGGGTTTCTTTCTCGTTGAGCTTTTATTCTTCTGTTGATCCTTCTTTTCTATCGCTAGATTCAAGATGTCACGCAGATACGATTCCAGGGTATGCCGGAACTCCAATTTCATCATCCCGGAAGCTCCAGCTAACCAGACGACGCCGTGCTTCAACAGACAACCATCTTCTCTCCGGAAGGGCGACTGTACCAGGTCGAGTATGCGCTTGAAGCTATCTCGCACGCTGGTACTGCCCTCGGTATTCTGGCCAAAGACGGAATCGTCCTTGCTGCAGAGAAAAAGGTGACCAGCAAGCTGCTAGAGCAGGACACGTCTGCGGAGAAGCTCTACACACTGAACGAGTATGCACTCCGTCTCCCTGTGGTGACACATCCCGATCCGTACCTCAGAGCTAATGCTGGGTGCAGCAACATGATTTGTGCCGTTGCCGGTATGACAGCCGACGCCAACATCCTCATCAACTATGCCCGACAAGCCGCCCAGCGATATCTTCTTACCTACAACGAAGAGATCCCCTGCGAACAGCTGGTTCGTCGTCTGTGCGATCTGAAGCAAGGATATACCCAGCATGGTGGTCTGCGTCCGTTCGGTGTGTCGTTTATCTACGCCGGGTACGATCCCCTTCGGCAGTTCCAGTTGTACCAGAGCAACCCCAGTGGTAACTACGGTGGCTGGAAGGCGACCAGCGTCGGTGCAAACAACGCCAGTGCCCAGAGTCTGTTGAAGCAAGATTACAAGGAGGACTGCGATCTGAAGGAGGCTTGTGCTATGGCCGTCAAGGTTCTGAGCAAGACGATGGATTCGACAAAACTCAGCAGCGAGAAGAGTAAGTGTGCCTTCTATCTTTCTTTTTATCCACTGGGAACATGCACTGACTGGGCTGCTCCTTTCTTCAGTCGAGTTCGCGACGGTGGGCAAGACCCCAGAAGGGAAGATCTTCCACCATCTGTGGAATGCCGATGAGATCAATGCCCTCCTAAAGGAACATGGATTGGCCAAGGTTGACGACGAGCCCGAGGCTGGTGAGATTAAATAAATAAATGAGCGACGTGTTTCTTTCTTTGCTACCTGATCTACATAATTCCATTCTTGTTATTGGAGGCTGTCCTACCGAAAGAAACCACCTTCCCTAGTTCTCACTGCTCCCAAGTACCAATCCCGGGAGGCTTGTATGTGACTGAGACATGAGCCAGAAGCTTCCTGGGTAGTTATTGAGGCCTTCTGCCGCTACATCTCAGGCGCAACTGACGTTGTCCACCGGTGACGTGGCACGCGACGTCGAGGTGAGCAACAACTGGTTCCATTCTCACGTTTGTCCTCGATTCTTCAGCCCAGGGTGACGGGGTGTGTAGCTGAGCAAGAAAGATCAATGGTCCACGTAGTCGGAACTTGCACATTCCCTGAGCGCGTGAAGAATCTCTTGTCAGTAGGGGTGCGTTTCCCCGGGCCAGTCTTCCATATAAGAGGTAGTCAGCCGTCGAATTTTTCTATTTTTTCCCTCCTGAAGAAATGCACTCTCTTTGCCTTGTGACCATATTATAGAAATAAAAATCCCCGGGAAGTCAGCTCATTTACAGTGAGCACAATCTACTGTCGAACATTCCAAGGACCCGCTGCAGCAGAGGGTCTTCACCACCCTGTAACGTTCTCAACCCCGATCTGCAAGGCATCTCTGCCATCGCCGTCCCCAAAGAGGTATAGCAAGGGATCTAGCGTTCGAAAATGTCGGTGAGAGGGGCCCTGCAACGGGCTGAGCTGAATTGCGCTGAGATGAAGAGGTAGGCGACCGCAGATGTTTCATCCTCACCTCCAAGTCTACAGCGTAAGACCCGCGCTAACCCCGACCCGGCCAGGATCACGTGTGGGCCGCGGGGTTTCGACGGCCTCGCCGTTTGTCGATAAACATTCCTTCCTTCGAATCTACCCTGTTCGATGGCTTAATGGCCTGGCCATTCAACTCCCTTGGATTGAGTCCCTTGGTATCAATCGGTCGGAAGGGCCGGCCCTTTCTGCATAGGACTTCCTTAATTTCTTGCAATGGCAAGATGGGCACTCGTTTCATCCTGGTCGTGGCGAACCGCTCATCAAGAATACAGGCGCTTATTGAGTGGAACTGACCCCCCTGATGAGACCACCCAAATATGCAAGATTTGGAGAAATGGCAACTGTTCATTGGATTTCATATTTGATGAACGGCAGTTTTACATCATTATCGGACTTTTCCTCCAACCATCGGACGGGTCTGCCTTCTTTCTGACGAAGACCAACCCGATATGCTGCCGCAGCCAATGAACCACATCAGCTGAGTGTCTCATGGCTGTGAGACACCAAAGAAACGGGCAGAATTCAGAACGGCATAAAAAAAAAAAGAAAAAAAAGAAAAAGAAAGAAACTTGCAACTGAGGGAATCGAGCTTAACCAAAAAGAGAAAAAGAAAAGGAAAAGGAAAAAACGAGTGGACCAAAGACTTCGCCATTGCCAGTGCCCCGTCTCTTTGCATGGGTTTCACATTCAAGATCTTGCACTCGTCAGGGCATTTCTTCGGTCATCACGTTCTCGCTGGAGCTGGAATATCTCTTTATCCAGTTCCATGATGAGTCTCTGTGATCGGTCCATCGAGGCTACAAGCGTACCCCCTTCGCGTTTCCATCGGGTCAACCGTTCCGTCTCGGCGCTTCGCCGACGGTACTTGGTTTCAATCTTTTCGCAAAGGCGGCATTGTGCCGTCTCGAATTTGGTCTCGTTGACAAGTTTTATACCGCATGTCTCGCCCGTGCGGTATTCATAATTGCACCGGTGGTCGAAACCGGTCCAGCTCCAGCACTTGCACGCAAACTGCCTCTGGTTGTAAAAGCACATGCCTATCGAATCTGTCAGACTGGGTCCGTCTGGGGTGATTACCAAACTTACTTGCTCCCGGTGCAGTATGGACGTTTCACCTTCTGTCTTCTATTCTATTGGCTGAGTCCGGTGGTTCTGCCGCCGTTTCAAATTTGATAGGCCAGGCTTGAACAATGCCTGAAGAGCTATGAAGGCAGACTGAAAACGTGAAACAGATCTTTTCGAAGAAAAAAGCTTTATGGCTTATAAGATTGCTTGAGGAAGTTGTCTCTGAAACTGATATTGATTCAGAGTCCATCAACATGAGGGAATGGCGGCCCTATTTATGTTTCGTGGGAAGCTCCCATGTTACGATCCAGCACTCTCCTGTCACCATATCCACCTGCTGTCGATCAACTCTCGCCGGTTTGCGATGGCTTATCGACTAAGGCATTCTATCATCACATTCGCATCACATCCCACAAGTGTTCCTCACGGTTGGCTACAATGGGTTCGCCCAGCTGTGGAGACACGAGTGGCCACAACATTCCGTTGCGGGACAATCGTGCTCAATGGATGCTTCACGAATGCATGCATCCTGCTGTCGTGGCCGCATCATTTCCTCTGTCCCAACTTCGTGAAAATCCCTCATTTCGAGTCAATAATGTGCCCTTGTCACAGCTTGGCTTGGTTGTTCAATCGATCTTCCCCGCTTCGTCTATGTTGACACACTCCGTATGAGGCCGTCTTTCGAGAAGCAGGCATCGTTTCCGGTTACTGAATCAAAGCTCCTGCATGACCACTTGCTCCCACTTGCTCTTACACTACGCCAGCTGTCGTACCGTCTCACACTGGAGCCTTCCCATCCCATCTCAGACTAATCTAGTGTTCCAGCCCAACGAAAAATAAAATAAAACTAGGGAAGGGAAAAGACATGATGCCTGACTCCTACATGCAGGTGTGATCACAGCTTCGGATTTCTAGAACCGTGTCAGGTATCTCACCCCTACATGACTGCTTGGATATTCACTGACATCCAATTAGTTCTAGTACTGGCTGCGTCTAGTGCCATAGGCTCTAGTATGGGGTTTCGCCCGAGAACAAACTCGAGTCCGAGACAGAATCTTTGCCTAGGCCGTTTCTTTTTCTTTTTTTTCTTTTTCTCTTTTTTTCTTTTCTTTTTCTGCCACGATCCCCTCTTTTCTTTCTGGACTTTGCTGGTTCTTCCAATGAGAATTGCTACTAGTTCCTAGTTGCAACCCTACGTCGCTATCCACCTCCTCCCCTCCATCTCCCTCCTGCCGTACAAGGATATCTAACCTGTGTGCCAATGGCTGTCTCATGTCCTCCGCAGGTTCCCGTTTGGCCACTTTGAATGATGGCTTTTAGCCTTTAGTGGCGAAAGACGCGTCACTAGGAGATATCGATTGGCATCCGATGCCTCGTTGAGAATTGGTCTTTGGCAGCCGCAATTGCTTTATGTGGCATGATGAACTCTCTTGTTCATTCGCAGACGATCCCTTTCAGCTGATCTCTCACATCTGCAGACGAATAATCCCGCATTTGCCCCCGCTCAGGTGCAGGGTTTATCTCAATTTACTTGCATTTGTTTTTTCGAGATGATAGGATGGCACTCCTGTGCATCGGGCATGGCAGACACAATCCGTGATACGGTACACCTACTGTTTAACCCATGCATCTGCACTAAAGCTCGGAGACTCTGACGTGGCGCCCTTCGGCTGGCTCAAGTTCTCCATTTCCTGCGTTTTCAGGCCGTCGGGGAGAATTTCGAGGCGAAAAAAACTGGTCAATCTATGACCTAGATGATGTCGAGTGAGAAACTCTGGAAGCGTCCTTTCCGCCATTGACGAATTGCTGAGGGAAAACTTTCGGATTCCCGCTTGTCCGAATATGCTAGGCTGCAATTTCCTGATGGTCCCTCGCACGTCCGTCAACCTTTGGCTGCACACGATCGCCAGACCGGTCTATTTAGCTGCTTAGACACGGGGCTTTCGAACCACGGATCCATGGCAAGACGTTGATTGCCAACTCAGCGGGCACTGCTTCTGGATTACAGCCGCAATGAGTAGGCAGGAGTAACAGCCAACTGTATACCTATTCTCGAAGAGCCCTGCCCCAATGCGATTAGACGATTTGCCACCCATCCACCTTCCCTTCGCTCCCTGTCTCACTCTCACCGTTTCTAGCCTATTTTTGGCTGTGGCCATTATACTATCGGCAACCAGGGTCAAACTGATTAACATGGACAGCGTAACTTCTGCCCAACCGACAGAGCCGCCTGTGTTTTTTGTTTTTTACTTTTTTTTTTTCTTTTCTTTTCTTTTTCCCAGAGACGACAAAGTTTTGAGACCTGGCTCATCATTATTCGCTGCCTACTTATCATGCCTCTACTATCGATTACCAGCTCTCGATGACGTTGAAATTGGATTTATGTGACCCACATGCCTGGACCAGCATGCTGGGTGTCTTTGATCCCGTGACCGCAAAGGTCAGCGTGTCCCTCTGCGCATTTACGCATCCCATGTTTCGCAAGCGACGTATAGCCGATTGCAATCTTGCTTTCCAAATTTTAAGGTGAGGGAGCTTTGCTGTTGTGTTCGGCCTGCGCATCGGGATTGGCTCGCCGGAAAGAATTTGCTAAAATTCGTCAGCGGCTCATGCCCAATCGATTCCTTCTGCTAGCCATGAGCCATATGCAACTAAGGGAAAACCCTGTCGGTTGCATCCCTAGGTTCCGGGGTCACTCAAGTACAAGGCCCACTGACTCGCGCCGAGGAGTTTGAAAGCGGGCCCTCGCATCTGCATGTAAGCACCTGCGAGTGCCTTTCTTACACAATAATACCGGTTTGGTGGCTGTCCCCTTTACATGTGCATGCCTAGCCCTTCCATCCGCCATGATTTCCGTACCGTTGAAGTCAACTATGACAAAACAGACGACGGGCTAATTCCGACGAGGTACATGTACAATGGCAATTCGTGCAATCAACTCCTGATGTGGCCACAAAAACACGAAACACAAAAACCACAGGGAGGGAGAAAAAAAGAAAGAAAAAAAAAAGACAGGTCGCCCCCTTTACGGATAGATAGCCCTCCGTCATATGGATTTTCCTCGCCTCAACCCACCTCGCACGAGTATGATCTACCATAGCCAGCTTGGACCTCACACTATGGACAGTAAACAGTGGTACCGAGATGCACGGTCAATGTGCTATCACACTGCTGCAACTACGCCGCAATTCAAATGTCAGATTGACGTGGCACATTCAAATTCGACTGATGTCAATTCATTTAGTATGATCAGCTTTATTCTGCCTCTTTTGATTTTGAGCCCTCTCTCCGTTGCCCTTGGGCAGCGGCATAACTCCACCCGTCTATCATTAACCAAAACTAGAAGCCCGTTGTGCTGAGATCCTTTGGCTTCGCGAAAAAAATAAGAAAAAGAAAGGAAAAGAGAAAAGAGAAAAGAAAAAAGAAAAAGAAAGAGAGGAAAGAAAAAAAGAAAGGAATAGAATCGGAAAGCGTTCATACCTTCGCCGCTCTAACGGCTTTTGCCCTTCATTCTCGAAGACTAAGATGCAATTTCTTTGGTAATCGTACATTGTAGAAGTCAACATCTTCAAGTAAAAAAAAACGGCTCTAAAGCTTTTGAATTACAAAGACTCTACTTCCATTCACGTTAATAAACAGTCAGACAGACACCATCAAGGCATCATCACGTGGGGAATGGCCTCATACGTCAGGCAATGACGTCAAAATGACTATTCAACAACCAGGATGTCGCCCATCTTAAGCCACTTTCTCTGGTTCAATTCTTCTGCAGGACTTCAATCACAGTCTCTGGATACGAAATAATCACTTCAATCCCTCAAAGGTAAAGTGAACTAACTCATTTACCAAAACAGTCGCTCTAATGCTTACCGCACTGCAGACTTGACATAAAATATATCCGCATACATATACAACCACATATCGTTCAAGCAATTTACTGGACAATTCGTTGAAAACAACCCCGAAACCTCATTTCTAAACATCACCATGTGGAAAGCAACCACCCGCGTATCTCAACTGGGCCAATCCGCCATCCGGAACTCGTCCCGGGTCCAAACACGGACAGCAACACCACCTCTCCCAGCTATCACCCACGTCAGGCGCTTCCAGGCATTCCCGTCGCTTCAAACCACGAGGGAGCAGAAGGGTGAAGAGGATCGAACCCACGATCGAACCGTGCTGGACCCGCAGCGCTCGGAAGTCTCCAAGTCCGGCACAGACAACGAAGTCGCCGCGCATCCTGCAGCATATGACCCGCACCGGACGTCGCCGGAGAGCGAGATCGAAGCCACCGAGGAGGAGAGCCAGCGCGAAGGAAAAGTGAGCAATCCGTTGGATATGAGCCCTGCTAATAAGGAGACGAGCAAGGCGCGGCCGCCGCAGGAAGGAGGCCCGGATCGGAACGCTGAGAAGGAGAAGCTGAGCTCAAGAGGGTCGGCGAGGAAGCATGGCAAGGTGAAGACCGGAAAGAAATAGATCTGTTGTGCTTTGTTGCTGGGTTTCTATGTGAATGCATCTGATGTTAGGGGGGCCGATTATATTTATATACGTCGATATATATAGTGCACTTAATCTCGGCGTGCGGTGTGGGAATTCAGGTACAAAATCAGCGATTATAAAATGTTGCTTGAACACTTGCAATTAATGTCATATATAAAGGTTGATGTACACATATCAGCAATTTGTTACAAAATATCAATCAAGTCTTCAGCTCGAGGATTCCTTTCCAAGCTGGATAATGTCGGCACCGAAAAGCTCCCAGACCTTCTCACTGCCAGCAGGAACATCACCCTCGAGCGCCTTCAGACCAGCGTTGACCGCAGCTCTGCCAATGTCATCTGCCTCCTGAGCCCAGCCATTTTTCAGGCTGGAGTGCACCTTGCCCGCAAAGGAAGCAACATAACGCAACGCAGCTTCCATGGGACGACTCTCCTCGCGGGTACCGGCAATGAGGCCGGGGCGCAAAATAACGGTCTTTTCAAAGCCCAGAGCCTTGATATCTTCTTCGATTTCTCCCTTCATCCGGGTATATGGGATCGATGAGGCTTTATTAGCACCACTCGACGAGATCAGAACATAGACCTTCGTTCCGGCGTCACGCGCTGCCCGCGCCATCTCAATGTTCAAGCCATGTTCGATTTTGTACTGGTTTTCAAACCCACCCGCTGTGCCACGAGTGGTTCCAAATGAAGAAATAAAGATCGAGGGCGTGGGAGCGAGCGAGGACAGCTGGCTTGCCCAACGCGACGTATCGTCGTCAACAAATGTCGTCAGTTTCGCCTGCGCAGCGGATGCCGCTGGTGGTGTTCGACGTGAGATAGTATCCACGCGAGCGATGGCGGGGTTTGCAAGAAGGCTGGTGAGGATATGGCTTCCCTTGAATCCATGACAGGTTTAGTTGAATGCACGCCAATCCGGGTTATCGATTGATCAGTGTTACACGAGTAACAGGAGCAGACCAGGCGCGTGTTCAAGAGACCAGAAACATCATGACGGAGAAGCTTACCACCATGCCGGTGCATCCAATCAGGGCCACATTCGCCATGGCTATCCAAGGGTTGCAGATGGGGATTCACAGCAGAGAGAGATATATATAGTATGGAGTAGAAGTGAAGTGGGAATTGGAGACCGACCCAAAAGGCGGATGACGTGAATAACGGGAATGACGCTAACCCGAACGGGATGAGTGATGCCTCAGGTGTGCAGCGACAAGAGACGCTGACTAACGCTGACTAATGCGGGGAATCTCCGAGAGCGGAGGGTTCTGCCGCTGCTCACCGCCGCCGAAATCCCTTCGATAAGAAATTGCGTGATCGGCGCTAGCCCGCATGTGGCAAACGGCCCTGGGGAATTTCTATACATTCAAAATGGCGGCGGCCTCCCCACCCCCATTGCCTCCCCTTCTCAGGTCTCTGATCCCCCATCTTTCTCCTCGAGGTTCGCTGCACTCGAGTCGTGCCTTTTGACACGAATTTCCTCCAGGATGGCCGCTCAATCCCCTGCCTTGTCGGCTCTTAGTGGCCCGACCTATGTCACGGCGCAAACCCTCATTCAGCAGGTGGCGTACGTCCTGAGCGACAAGATCTTCTCCTATTCCCCAGAGTCCTTTGACTTGGATGTCGCTCTCCGGGAATGGGCCTCGAAGCAGGAAATCAATGCCAATGGCGAATCGCCTGCGCTCAAGGCCATGGAAACTCGCCAAGGTGCCGGGAGCATCGCTCTGGGTTATCTCTTCTCTCAGGATTTCGACCTGAAGAAGCGCCACGTTCCCCAGGGCATCGTCGCCTCCTCCGCCACCCTCCCCTATATGCGCTCGGCCTTGGAGCAGCTCTCCCTTCTCTACTCCGTCGCCAGCCCCGTCGCTGCTCATGTCGCTGCCGTCGATTACGCCGGGGAGGAGGGCCTCGTTTCGGACTATGCCTCCGCCCTCTCCATCGCCGAAGAATTGGGACTGGGTCTCGTCTCGAGTGCCTCGGTCCACGAGTCGCAGCATATGGCGCTGTTGACCACCCTCCTCGCATCCGTTCTGCCTTCCATCCATATCTTCGACGGCGTCCGCGTCGGACGTGAAAACACCCGCGTTATCGACGTGCTGGACCAGGCCGGCCTCGCTCGCACTTATGAGACCGTCCGCAAGACCCTGGAAGACTCCCGCAGCCGTCACCTTGACACAGAAGGCAAGCTGCTCGAGCTTGTTCAGTCCCTGAACGGCGAGCTTGGCACGGACTATGGCCTCTTTGAATATCACGGCCATGCCGAGCCCGTTTCGGTTCTTGTTGCTTTTGGCACTGTCGAGGCGTCGCTCACTGCCCAGGTTGCTCGTTCGTTGGCTAAGGATGGCATCCCTGTCGGCGTCATCAACGTCCGTGTGTATCGCCCCTTTGTCGAGGAAGAATTCCTCCGAGTGCTGCCCCAGTCGGTCAAGACCGTTGGCGTTTTGGGCCAGGTCACGAACGAGCAGGCCGTCCAAGAACAGGGCGTTCGATCTGCCCTGTATGAAGACGTCCTCGCGGCCTTGACCTTTGCCAGTGGTCGTGAGCACGTTCCTTCGTGCGTGGATATCAAATATGCCCGCTCCCAGCGTTGGGACCTAATCAACACTGCTGCCGCCTTCCAGCTCGTCTTTGAGAAGCCCATCGTTCAAAATGATGGCCAGTCTTCCCCTCTTCAGTTGCTCGACCCTGCTACCGTCCAGGAGTACTCTTTCTGGGATGTCGACACTTCTGTCTGCGAAAGCGCTACCGCCGCCCTTTCCCAGGCTCTCGCCGCCGATTCCGCGAGCAACGTTACCACGAGCAAGGCTCATGACAACCTTGTCCAGGGAGGAGCCATCCGCATTGACATTCGCAAGAGCTCTAAGATCGTGGACGCTCCTTACTCCGTCACTGCCGCCGACACCGCTTACGTTGGAGACGTCAAGCTGCTGGGAGAAATCGATATTCCCGCATCCGTCAAGCAAGGCGGCAACCTGATTGTCAATGCTCCTGGCGTCAAGGATGATGAGCTGGAGAAGAAGCTGCCCGTTGCATTCAGGCTTGCCGTTGCCCAGCGTGGAATCAACGTTTACTTCGTTGATCCCTCGGTTGCGGATGATTCTTCCCTGGAGCCTACTGTCCTCCAGACCGCTTTCCTGCGGGTTGCTTTGCCTTCGCAGGAAGATGTCGGTATGAAGAAGCTGGCTTCTGTTACTGGCAATGCTGAGTCTTTGCAAACCGTTAGCAACGACCTCAGTAAGATGCTCCGCCAGATTGAGGTTCCTGAGGCCTGGAAGACTCCCGAGGAGGGCTCTGAGATTCCTCAACTGCCTAAGGATATTTCTCCCAACAGCTTTGCTTCCTTCGATAAGGATGACACTGAGGCCCCCGGCTACCTCAAGAACTGGAAGACCGCCGCTAAGGGTCTGGCTTTCAAGGAAGCGTACGGAACCAAGAACGCCCTTCGCCCTGAGACCGCCACGAAGACTTTCACCGTTCACGTCAAGGAGAACAGGCGTTTGACTCCTGTCACGTATGACCGCAACATCTTCCACATCGAATTCGATCTGGGTGACTCTGGTCTCAAGTACGACATCGGCGAGGCGCTGGGTGTGCACGCTGAGAACGACCCCGCCGACGTCCTGGACTTCATTCAGTTCTATGGCCTGAACACCGAAGACGTCGTTGAGGTCCCCAGTCGCGAGGATGTCGACGTGCTGGAAAACCGTACCGTCTACCAGGCCCTCGTGCAGAACCTCGATATATATGGTCGCCCGCCTAAGCGCTTCTACGAAGCTCTTGCCGAGTTTGCCACCGACGAGGCCGAGAAGAAGGCCCTTATCAACCTGGCAGGACCCGAGGGAGCTGCTGAGTTCAAGCGCCGTGGCGAGGTTGACACGGTCACTTTCGTCGACATTCTGCGCGAGTACCCCTCGGCTCACCCCGAGTTCCACGACCTGGCCCGCATCATCGGACCTCTAAAGCGTCGTGAGTACTCCATCGCCTCATGCCAGAAGGTGACCCCCACCTCCGTGGCGCTCATGATCGTGGCCGTCAACTGGACCGACCCTACTGGCCGGGACCGCTTCGGTCTGGCCACCCGGTACCTGAGCGGACTCCAGCCGGGCGCTCCCATCACCGTCAGCGTCAAGTCCAGCGTGATGAAGCTGCCGCCCAAGTCCACCCAGCCTCTGATCATGGCCGGTCTGGGAACCGGTCTGGCCCCCTTCCGTGCCTTCGTGCAGCACCGTGCGCTCGAAAAGGCCCAGGGCAAGGAGATCGGAGCCGTGCTCCTATACATGGGCTCTCGTCACCAGCGCGAGGAGTACTGCTACGGCGAGGAGTGGGAGGCCTACCAGGAGGCCGGGGTCATCACCCTCTTGGGTCGCGCCTTCTCCCGTGACCAGCCCGAGAAGATCTACATCCAGGACCGCATGCGCCAGTCTCTGCCCGAGATCATCCAGGCGTACATCCGCGAGGAAGGTGCCTTCTACCTCTGCGGTCCCACCTGGCCCGTCCCCGACGTCACCGCGGTCTTGGAAGAGGCCATCGCCACCGAGGCCAAGAACAACGGCAAGAAGGTTGAGGCGCGCAAGGAGATCGAGAAGCTGAAGGATGAGGAGCGATACGTTCTGGAGGTGTACTAGAATGATGGTGGATGGAAATAAGAAAAAGGGGTGGAAGAGATTGACATTGTCAGTTGACAAGTTTAAAATTTCTCCGCATTTTGATTGTGCATGCAGTGGACGACTTTCCCGAGTTTAGCGCATTTTATCGCATATAGACTTCATTTTGAGACGTTAATCCCATGTACAGTTTTCACGTTGACATATGGACGTTCCAGTAAAGAAGATTCTCTATTGTAAGAATTCTATGGGTATCTGATATATACTTGTTTTTGAAATCTGTGTTCTTTCCTCAAAACCACACTCCGATCTCTCTTTTCTTTGCAAGGAAAACTCCATCTTCAACAACCCCAAATGCAACGGAATATAAGACAACAAAATTCATGATCGTGACGAATGTAAGATTTAAATACTTTTGGTTAGTAGCGGGGGCCTCTTCACGCTCGTCCCATCGCCCCCAGTCTCGTTTTTCCATATGCGCCGCCCTTCTCCTTTCTCAACTCCAGGGCGCGCCGATAAGGCGGCGCAGTAGGTGGTTGGACAGGTTCCAAACTAACATGGTCGGGAGGTAGAGAGTAGGAGGCGTCGGAGTCCCAGGAAGACAAGTCACCACACGCAATGAACGACGGAATCCATCGGTTTTCGACGGCGAATTTCTCGGCGACGGGCTTGTGCGCCAGGGGTTCGGGCGTGCCCGAGGCGTGGGAGTCCGAGTGAAGCAGGCGAGTCTCGATCGGTTGATTCGAATCGTTCGAGACTATTCTTTCCGTGGTGAGAGTGGGACCATTGGGTGCCGATGGGGTGTCCACGTCCATAACTTCCTGGCCCAGATTGCCATCAGCAGACGTGGGACGAGGAGCTGCGGCACCGCCAAACACCGGGTTTTTCAGAGCTTCCATTCCGATCAAGCCATCGTGAATGGCCGGGGGAATGAAGCCCTCACAGACCACGAATGCTTCCAGACTACTTGCTCGACTGCTCCTCGGCTTCGCAACGCTGACCTTCTCGAAGACCGTGCGCAGCTGTGCGTAAATCAAATCGACATCGCGACCACGGAAGATCTTTGCGACAAACTTGCCTCCCGGCCGGAGGACACCCAGGGCCAGGTTCAATGCCGAGTAGAGCAATTGGGACTGAATGTAGATATCCAAGTCGTGCAGGCCAGTGACATCCGGGGCACCGTCTGAAATCACCAAGTCGACGGGATGCGGGGGTCGCAGAGCAGAGGGAGAAGCGGCGGTGGAATCGTAGGCGTCGGGGTCGAGAGCTCGGAGAAGAAGTGGAATGGTGGAAGGATGGGTGATGTCTGCCTTGAGGGTCGTGATGCCATCCAGCGGGGCCATTGGTTGCAAGTCAATCGAAACGATCTTGACATTGGCCCTTGGCTTCAACTCTGCGTCACCATCGTCGTTGGCCTCCTCGTCCTGTGCGGCACCCTCGGTGGATGCTCTGGCCAGCGCTTCCTTTTCCTTGCGCTTCTTCTCCACCCACGACCGGCGACCAAAGCTTTCTCCCTTGATCAACACGCGGCTGAGAACTTGACTCCAACTGCCCGGGGCGGCACAAAGATCAACAACGCGGGTCACTTTCTCGGGGTTTTCGTGCTCGAATAGGTCGAATTGTTCGTCGATCTGGATCAACTTGAAGGCGGAGCGCGCTCGCCAGTTCTGCTCCTTCGCCAAGCGGTAGTAGGCATCGCGCTTATCCTTGGAAGACCGGCCCATGGTTGCGGAGACAGAGCGACGTCGCGATCGGAGGCAATGAGGAGGGAGGGGCGAGTTGAGAGGGAGAAATGAATTTCTTCTCCGTGGGGCAGCGATAAGATCGGGGCCAAGGCGGTCGCCGCTTTTCTGCCGCTTTTTTTTTCTCTCCCGCGAGACCGTCGCTCTTTCGTCCTTCCCCATCTTCCGCCATCACCGTCAATTCGACCAGTTCCTGCCGTCAGAATGGGCCAGAAACGGAATCGCGACCCGAAGAATGCCGGGTTCCAGTCCAAAAAACGAAAGGGGAATGCCGGCGCTGCTAAAGCCGTCGAGGAAGATGACGGCTGGGATGGCGTGGTTGGAATAGAAGACCTCAACTGGAAAGAAGTTTCTCTTCCTGACCGACTCGAGGATGCTACTGGGTTCTTTGGCCTGGAGGAGATCGATGGTGTGGATATCGTTAAACCGCAGGGAAATGGGAACGTTCAGTTCAAGGTATACTTCGAAAGTGCCTCCATGAAGAACGACATGCTGACTTGAGCAGGCCGTCGCAGGGAAACCAAAGAAATCCATTCTGAAGAACAAGACCCCGGAGGAGACTAAGGAATACGACGATGAGTGGTCTGGCTTCAGTGATGGTGAAACTCCGGCGCAGCAAGAACCTTCCGCTGAGAAACCCGAAGAAAAGAAGACGGAGCCCGAAGAATCCGACAAGAAAGTGACGGCGAAGGAAAAGAACGCCGCGAAGAAGAAGGAGAAAAATGCCGCGAAAAAAGAGCAGAAGTCCAAGGCCACGAATGAGCAGGACAAGGATATCAAGTCTGGACTGTCTTTCACGGCCCTGCAGGATGAGGAAGAGGACGACGGTGTCGATGTCTCCGCCTGGGAGTCGCTGGGTTTGTCTCCCGAAACTCTGGCCGGCCTCTCAAAGATGAAGTTCACCACGCCGACGTCTGTTCAAACGACTTGTATACCTCCGATCCTGGAAGGCCACGATGTTGTCGGAAAAGCATCAACGGGTTCCGGAAAAACCCTGGCTTTTGGTATCCCCATCTTAGAGCACTATTTGGAGAAGAAGAGAAAGGAGACGGAGACGGAGACGCAAGCCGGGAAAAAAGAATCGTCTCCCATCGCGCTCGTATTGTCCCCCACCCGAGAATTGGCACATCAGCTGGTGCAGCACATTAGCGAATTGGTCTCTCACTCCCCGGGTGTCAACGCGAGGATTGCGCTGTTGACTGGTGGTCTGTCGGTGCAGAAGCAGCAAAGACTGTTGGCTGGAGCGGACATTGTTATTGGTACTCCGGGGCGAGTGTGGGAAGTTCTCAGCGCCGGCCAGGGTTTGATCCGTAAAATGCAGGGAATCAAATTCCTTGTTATAGATGAGGCCGATAGACTTCTGAGTGAAGGCCATTTCAAAGAAGCACACGAAATCCTCGGCGCTTTGGATCGTGTCGAGGACAACGACTCACCCGACAAGGAAAACAATGATGAATCTCAGGACCCCAAGTCGCAGAGACAGACCCTCGTCTTCTCCGCTACCTTCCATCGCGATCTCCAGCAGAAGCTGGCAGGCAAGGGCCGATGGACTGGAGGAGATTTGATGAACAAACAGGAGTCGATGGAATATCTTTTGCAGAAGCTGAACTTCCGGGAGGAGAAGCCAAAGTTCCTCGATGTGAATCCGATCTCGCAGATGGCGGAAGGCCTTAAAGAAGGCATTGTCGAGTGCGCTGCCATGGAAAAGGTATGTTACTCCTTGGTATTTCAATATACTCACACGCCCCTGCTCACAACTCACACACAGGACCTCTTTCTCTATTCGCTACTTCTCTACCACCCTAAACACCGCACTTTGGTCTTCACCAACTCCATCTCTGCCGTCCGTCGCCTAACCCAGTTTCTCCAAGCACTGCAGCTACCCGCTCTTGCTCTACACTCATCGATGGCACAGAAAGCCCGTCTTCGCTCGGTTGAGCGGTTCTCCTCGCCGACTGCTAACCCGAGCACCATCCTTGTCGCCACCGACGTTGCGGCACGTGGTCTGGACATTAAGGGCATCGACTTCGTTGTCCACTATCATACCCCGCGCACCGCAGACACATACGTTCATCGATCAGGTCGTACTGCCCGTGCCGGAGCATCGGGAAAGAGCGTTATCATCTGTGCCCCGGAGGAAATGGTTGGGGTGGTGCGTCTTGCCGCAAAGGTGCACGCCAACATGGCTAACGGCAAGCGACTTCCTCTGGAGTCCCTCGAGCTGGACCGTCGAGTCATCTCTCGCGTGAAGCCTCGAGTGACGCTCGCCTGTCGCATTATAGACGCCAACATCGCCAAGGAGAAGGTGTCGGCCGAGGATAACTGGCTGAGAAATGCAGCCGAGGAACTTGGGGTTGAGTACGACAGCGAGGAATTCGAAAGCGCCGAGGGGCGTGGTCGGGGTCGTGGACGAGGTCGGCAGCAGCGGGACCGACAAGTTGGCAGTACCAGCAAGGCCGAGCTCGCGGGGATGCGCGCCGAATTGAAACAGCTGCTTTCTCAGCGAGTCAACGTGGGCGTGAGTGAACGATACTTGACGGCTGGACGAGTCGATATTGAGGCGCTGCTGCGCGGCGAAGGGAACAACTCGTTCCTGGGCCAGGTTGATCCGTTGGGATTCTAATCGTGATGAACATGTATAGAATGAGATGTTAGATCAAGATACCAAATCCGATTGCATGTAAGCAGATTGTATGCTTCTTGCTTAAAGCCTTAGTGCCTGCCGGAGACAAGGGTTCGACTCCGAAGCCACCGGACCCACTTGTTCCGATGGACCCACTCCATCTCGGCAAGCCGATCCGATGCTGTTTTCGCTTTTTCTATTTTTTTTTTTCTTTTCCTTTTTCTTTTTTCCCTGATCTTTCCGAGTTCAGGGTTCACTTGAGGCAGTAGCCAACTACACTCCGTAATCAACGTTGCTAGACCTTTTCAAGGATGATCTTCGGTCTCAATCCCCTGACACTGAGAGTCTGAGACACTCGGTGGTTTTTCTCCTGACCGCCCATCCCAGTACCCGTTGGGCCGTTACCCAAGACCCTAGTCCAGAGATCCTTCCAGAGCAGATCCCGTAGGTACAGAACGGAGTACTCCGTTGGATTAAACTCCCGATCCAACTGCAAAACAAGTATGTCAGTCAAGTAGCTATGACGCCAGTGAACTATTTCCAGTACTCAAGCCCTCGCCATCGCCACCTCGTCAGCGAGCAAGTGTTACCAAGACAGGAGAGAGAAGCGCGGACATGACGGCATTCCCACGTGGATGCCGTGCTCCACATGGTGATTTCCCGTTTTGGCTGAGCGGCCCCATCCTCGTTTTCTTTTTTTCTTCCTTTTCTTCTTCGCTTGCAGATGACTTGCATGCTTCTTTCCTGTATGGTCTGACCTCCCCTGCATTGTCGATTAGGTGAGTTTCTTATAGTCCCTTTTACATGCTGCCTCACACGCAGTATGTGTGTTCAATTGTGATGTCAACTCATACCAAGATCGCAGTATAGATTGCAGGCCCGCTAGAAACGAAACGCAAAGAAAAAATGTCCTACCTCGCAAGACCTCTCGCGCGCTGTCTGCGCACCCCCATCGCAGTCCCTCGCTTCATCATCCCATCCTCATCCTGCTCTACCTCTCCAATTCGTCACGCCTCGACCGCCATCCCCGACACAGCGCATCATGCGCCGCCGCACGCGCAACAGCCACCAACCAGCCCCCGCGCCACCTCGCCCCCGTCCTCGACCTCGAACCCAAACACCTCGACCCTCGAATCGCAAACAGACGACCTCATCGCGCGCCTTCCCCTCGTGCAATCCCTCCGCGCCAACCCGTCGTACAAGGAATCGCGCCCCCACCGAACCATGAACCCGTCGCTGCAGCCGACGCACTTCGTCGCCGGCTCGCTCTCCGGACCCGGCATGGTCACCGTGCCGCCGTTCATGTGGATGGCGACGGAGAAGTCCCCCGGCAGCGCCAGCCTGACCAGCCGCGTCGTGTCGGTGTTCCACGTCGGCGCCCAGCTGTGCGGCCACCCCGGGTTCGTGCACGGCGGGCTCCTGAGCGTCATGTTCGACGAGGCGTTTGCGCGGTGCGTCTCCGCCTGCTTTCCCAGTGGCTTGGGCATGACGGCGAATTTGAATGTGGATTTTAGGAAGCCAGCGGTGCCCGATCGGTTGTATGTGCTGCGCGCTGAGACGGGGAAGGTCGAGGGTCGCAAGGCCTGGGTGAAGGGAACATTGTGTTCGATGCCTGGCCACGGGGAGCAGGGAGAGCCGGTGTTGGTGGCGGAGGCGAAGGCGTTGTTTGTGGAGCCTAAGTTTGCAGAGGTCAGTTGTTGACTGTTTTCTTTTCGTCCCCCTTTTCTTGAGGTTGAGCTAACTTGCGTGGATAGTCCATGGTGCCTCTGTATCGGGGTTGATCGACACGATACCTAGATGCGAGGTCAGCAGGGCCGATGAAAAAGCCGACATAGACATATACATACACCCATAGACATGATACCTGATAGACAAATAGACCAACTACTACTTACACATCACCAACACTCAGATCACACAAGTCCATTTTCTATCTAGTAGTAGACACTAATAAGAGACCCCCAGAAACTCCTTCCCAACCCGAGAACTCGAACAGGACGAAGTGATCAAAACAAAATCAAAGGAACCCGAACGCAGAAGGCCGGCCGATAAGAAATCACAGATTCACTCATGCTGCCATTAAAATTTCTCCCATTGCCATGCTATAAAAAGGGTATGTTGCTAACATTTTTTTTTTTTGGTACCAGTGCACCGCGATATGTGCTTTTGTGTTAATTCTGGTAGACCTTCATCTTTCTCTTCTGCGTGTCTTCCACGCCAGCCAACCAAGAAAAGGCACCGCCGATATTGTCTGCTAAAAAGTCTATCGGGGAGCCGATGGATCAAGACAGGTGGAAGGCCCCCTGGCCTTCCTTGATGGCAACGGTCAATCGGTTTCGGAGAACGTCCAGGCTGCTATAGTCGGGCAATTTGAGGTAATTTACACAGGTCATGACGCTAGGAAGATAATCATCCGGCGTGTATGGCGGTTCACTGGGGCGACACACAACAGTGAAGATAGGAGTCAGACTTTTGAAGCCTGCAGAGAGAGCCCCGGGGTTAGCCATCAAGTCTGCCACAAAACGAGACAATCGCGATTTTCTTACCTCCAATGGGAAGCTTTGGACTACCAGTGACGAACTGAAGGAAGTCCCGTCGTTGCTGCGCGCTCAGTTCGCTCATAGTTTGCAACAAATTCCGAACGCTTCGGCTGTCCATGTTAAATCCATGGTCCGCCTTGATGGAATCCATAAGAGCTAGAAGATGCAAGGTTAGTATTGAATTCGTACCCAAGAAAAGCGGAAGCTGAGCCAACTTACTCTCGATCGTCCAGTCTTCTTCAGCTCGTCCAAACAGCATGACTAGCTCGCTCGGCGTGAAAGTTCGCAGGGCCGCATACGGGAAGACCTGCGAGAATCCAGTTCGGAATGCGTCGACTTGACGTTGCACACCGCTGCCGAGAGTCATGTCTACTACTCGGTCGACATACAGATCCACATTCTCGATTGTCACCGGGATGTTAGATCCGTCGGTGATGAGATCAATGGCCGGATAGCCGGGTAATGTAAAATCAAGGCCTAGATCCTCGACTTTAACACCATCTACCTCAATCTGGTGCAAAGCTTGCGTCTTCTGCACGTCGGGTAACTTCTTGTCGATGACCGCCTTCTTCGCATTGGCAAAGCTCTTCAAAAGAAGCAGCGAGTTTGCCAGGTCATGATCAACCGCCTTGACCGTGCCCAACGACGGGGCGACTGAGGATGAGAGATCGGCGATGCGGAAGAAGGCTGGATTGAAAGAGATATCGATGATTCGCGAGTCAAGCATCGACCGAGCAACAAATTTTCCAAGCACCTTGAACAGCTGCAATTGCTTCTTGCCCGACTCAGAAGCCGCTTGCTCATCGCTCATCGGAGACGGGAACAGCCCTCGCCTGCCGAAGGCGTACTCTTCAGCGTTGTTACAATCGTTCTCCCGCCAGATCTTGAGTTTCTTCTTGGAGAACTCCTTCGAGACGGTCGAGTAGAATTCAAGGGTGGGGCCTAACCCGGTGCCCACTTCTTCGAAGTATTCAACCTCCAGAATGCTAGGCGAGGAGCCGTACAGCTCCATGACCTTCATAGCGGACTCGAGGATACGACTTCTCGAAATGCGTACCTTCTGGCGCTGCAGGCGGCCTAAGAAAGGCCGATCGTCACGACGGTGGTCATTCCGGCCGTCGTCACCGTTCTGAGAGTTATGCCACCTCATCATTGCCCGTGAGTAGCCAAATGCCGTCGACTGAAGGAACAAGTGGCGGGTTTCAAATGGAAACAAGAAGGGGAACAGTCGGGCGAGATCTTCGCTCCAGCTTGGAAGACAGCTACTAGCCACGATCAGTGGTTCTTCCATTTGCCGGTTGAGCTTGGCGGTGAGTTTGGTGTTGATGAACTGGGCGAGCGACTCGGGTTTGAGTGCGACCAGTTCCTTGGTCTCGGCCAGAATATCGTCAAGAGTGGCATTCATTTCGTGCAGAACGCGGAGCAACCGCAGGATCGACGCAGTGGTGAAATCCTGGCTCAGAGAAGACGGCATTTCGGTGACGCCCAATTCCGCGTCGGGCTTTGACGATCCAGATACAAGAGAGGTCGGCTCGGGAGGAGGCGGGCCTGGAACCCGTCTGAACTTGACGGTGTGGACGGCGGACCACACATTCCTTGCTAGAGGGTCCGAAAGTTGGCGGTTGTGATGCACCGCACGGTAGATCGTCGTCTCGCTTGAGACGGGCTGGTCGTCCACACTGAACTCGATATGCCAATCAGAGGGGATGGAGGCCATGGCAGCAGCGTAGGAGGAGAATGGCCGACCGGCCAGAGCGAGAGAGCTGTTCCCGGCGGGGTTCGAAGCCGGAGCGGGAGTCGCAGAGGAAGAGGATTTGGAAGCGGGCGTGGACTGAGAGGGAGTCGCCACGCGAGTGCCATCTTCTTTCCGGGCCGTAACCTTGCCTGAGGAGGCAACTTCCATGTTGACGGCGGTGGGGTCGGGTGCATTGTCATCAGAGAGATCGTCGTCAAGATCATCAACAATCGCGTTCAGCTCCTCATCGTCCCCACCATCCTCTTCCTCGTCCTCTGCATCACTCAGCTGGCGCTCATCCGCACATTCCAGAGGCTCGCCATCGTGTTCATCCCCTTCCGATGCTTGCTGGTGTCGAGCAGAGCGCCTCGACCGCGACCCACGACCCTCAGTGGATGGTTCCTTGGCAGCAGGACGTGACTCCGCGGGACGCGATGGTTGATTTGTTCCGGCAAAGGAACGAGGGAAAGGGGGCGTGTCACTTCCCGGAGCCTCGCCACCGCCGGTGAGCTGCTCCCGAAGACGCGCCGCGTTGGCAATTTGGGAAAGAATCGTGTCGCGGCTGCGAGATGGTTTTGGTCGATCTGACAGGCTGATTCGCGGGTGGAGGAAGTCATCCAAGGCCTTGAATGTTGCGATGGCGTGGATGGAGACCATGATATTTCGATAAGAACGAGGAATATCGGAATCCTCGTCGGCCACCAATTTCAGTCTAAGCTGTTTGCCCAGCATATAGGTGGCATTGCTGCGTGTATTCTCCAGCGAGTTGTGGCTGACGGTTATCACTTCAAAGTGCTCAGTCCGGCTGAGCAGGTCTTGAAGTTTGTGGATCAGCACGCTGAACGGTGTTGTCGCCGTACTCTGGCTTTGCGCCTTCTCGGAAATGCTGGTACCCATAAACGCCTGCAAAAATGCAGCCCGAGCTTCGCGCATTGATGGAGCTATGCGCCAACATCAGTATATCCACTCGACCATAACACGCAATGTATGCATTAGTGGGGGGATTTACTTACCTTGGAAATCCGCAAATACATCCAAAAGAATTCTAATAATGCCCGAGTTCAGCAACTCCGAGCTAGTGATACTTTCAAGAGCGTCCCCGTCAAAATAAGTGGCCAGTTTCTTGAAGAGCGCGAGGCCATCTCCATCGGCACCGCCAAGATAGCAAGCTTCAATATCCGCAGCAAGCGTCTGCAACTCAGTCAAAGTTTCCAGAGCCTTGTCGCGCATCTCTTTACCTGGGCTAGCTTCGTGCAGTTCGACAAATGCTCGGGCGTCACGAACGACAAGGTCCTTCATCACATTGTCGATTCTCGTGGAAAGCACCTGTCCCGAGAAGGAAGAGCTCTCAGACTCTGACATGTCATCGTTGTCATCGTCATCTTGCTCGTCGTAGTCATCGTCATGACCTTCGTCATCATCCGAAGCATGCTCATCGTCTGAGCTGGCCTCCCGATTAACCTGGCTGGGTTCCTCACGAGAGTCACCGGGCATATCTGCGTTTCCGGTGGCAGGTGACTTTCGGGAAGACTTTGCTTGCTTGTCCGTGGACAGAGGACCCTCGGCAAGTTTGAAGATCTCGGAAATAACCCCCTCACGATGGAATTGATGCTGATAGACATGCTCTAGGCGCTGGAAGAGGAGTTCCGCACATCGGAGAGCAGAGGACACGAGAGAAGGGTGATCCTTTTGAGAGAGAATGGATGCTAGGAACGAGGCATATGGCACCGTCTGCAGAGCCTCTTCGATCAAAGGAGCATCCAAGTTATGCAGCATCTTAAGTTGAGCGATCAGAACCTTCTGCCGCACCTCTAGATTGACGGTACTAGAATAGGCATCGGTCAAGGTGGGCAGCAGGATCATGGCGAAACGCTTGAGTTCGGTCGTGCAGTCCATCAACAACGAACGCCGCTTCTCAGCGGATTCTCTGGCTTTGGGTGATTTCAGCGCCAGTGTTGGGTCCACATCGAGAGGGGAGCCTAGCCACCCATCTGCTTGCGAAACCTGTCGGCCGGGAACACCGGGCAACAACTCGCAAATGACATTCAGGGTTTCGAAAACTTGTTCTTTCGGGCGATGTATCAAGGCCTGCATAACAAGAACACTGTCCATCTTGACCGCCGTGTCCTCGAGGTTTTCCGGTGGCGATACGCCAGTCAGGATTTGATACAGCGTGTCAACTACATCCATCTTGAGCAGCTCCACGGAGAGCCTGGGGCTTGCTTTAGACGTGATTGCCAGAACCCTAAGGAATTGGGTGTGGATGTGGGGCCCAATGAGATTCGTCGTTCCCGGCAAAAGCAGACGAAGCACGGCCCTCAGCATTTCCGGTTCAATCAGTTCCTCAAGCTTCTCAGGTTTGTGCTTGAAACTTTCCACGATCCGAGATACACACAAGCAGCCCTGCTCCACTACCTTCGGGTCGTTGCTAGAAAGGACGTTCAAGAGTGTAGGCATCACGTCTCGGACCACAGGGAAAGAATCGTGTGGCAGGTTGCGGCAGCAGTTCGCGGCAGTGGTCACGGCGGTACGTTGTGTGCTGGTTGGGAAAAAGTCAAGGTAAGTCAAGCATGCTGTCAGACCACCTTCTCGCACTATGGATGCTGGGAAATCGACGGAAATTTTCGCCAGAGTCTGAGTGAAGATGATCAGTACGCCTCTTCAATTCAGGCAGGTGGTGCAAAAGAGGGAAACGAACGCTAAGAGCCTGTTCGGCCAAATCAATAAATTGAATGTCGAGTAACTTCTGGCACAGGATCGGAACAGCACCGCCGTAAACAACGTTGGCCACCGACCCCCGCAAAGCTTCCATCAAATTTGCCAGGCAGCGGCAGGCAAGAAGCATGATTTCGGGGTTCTCCTCGCCAAACTCACTAGGCTGCATCAGAGAGACCAGCTCCTTTACGTACGGGTCTGGGGAGAATTGGCCAGAGAGGTTGTCCTCGTTTGACACGAGCAGAAGGTCCGATAGCTCTTGTAGGGCAATCAGTTGGATTGACGGGTCTTCCTTCGTTCTCAAGTTGGACAAGATCTCTCGCAGGCGAGAAGACATTCCCGACATCATACCACTCAAGGCCCGGAGAGTGCTTTGAAGCCCCAGGGGGCTGCGTGATCCAAACAGGCTATTGTGGAATAAATCTCCATCATCGTCGTCGACGCCCGACTGGTTGGTCCCGTCATTGCTATCGCTTGGAGGAGACGACTCATGGTCTTCACTCCGATCCTGTCCTTCCAAGTCCTCATCCGCATCCGCATCTTTCATGACAACATCCGCATTTGCTCTCGGTTGGTGCTTCTTCTGTCGATGGGGCGAAGAGGATTGAGTAGCCGAGAGTCGCTCTGGTGGGTTTGAACTGTTAGCTTTACCGACCCAGGGTAGATCAGTCCTCCCGGGTGACAGATGTTCCCCCATCTTACCTTGCGATGGTTTTCCATTTCGACTAGACTTTCGTCGAGATGTCGGAGGCGAAGTTTGATTTCTTGAAGACTCCTCCGTGGGACGCGAGGACGGACTACGTGAGAGAGGGATTCAGGTCAGTAGGCAAGATCTTGGGCCAGCACCAGGTATTCCCATCGAACTCACCCGGGTTGGGACATAGTTGGGCGGTTTCGAGTACCACGACGGGGAGCTGCGGAGCCTGCCGCCGCTGGGGGAGAAGCTGCACGCCTCTGTCTCTTGGTCTTTCGGGTTGGAGACGAGTCGTTCGGTTGTCCCGGGGCGTCCGCAGGCCGATCGCTGCGTACAGGAGCTCTACGCTTCCGAGAGGGAGCCGGGCCAGCGGCAGGGATCGCAGGCGAGGAGGCGGAGCTGGTGGGCGGAGGGGGGTCGGCGGCTAGTCTCGCGGCGGAGCGGGTGATTCTGGGGGACATGAGAAGTTGAGTATGTCTGAGCGATTCCAAGAAGGATGTTCTAAAGCAAGGCGAGGGGCGAACGGGAGGGCCACATAGAAAAGGGCAATGGATAAAAGTGACGGGGAGGAGACACGATGGGTGAGGTCAATCAAGGCAGTCGTTATCCGACACCGACGCCCGGCACCGACGAGTTCGGGGGTGTAATAATGGGGAATGGCACGGCGGGCTAGGCGGGTCCCCAGGAGACAGGCAGTGCGGGGCCAGCAGGGTGAGGGGAGTGAAGCAACGGGTGTCAGGCCAGGCGGCAAGAGGGCGAGAGATACTCAGCGAGTAAAGGAAAGCAGATGTGATATGTACCTGGCGGCGGAGGCGGAAATTCCAGCGGAAGAGTCCTCAAGAGGGTCCTGGCGGTGAAAGCTGGGCCTTTGCCTGGCCATATGTTGATCGCTAACAAGAGCCGAATGGGGAGGGTTCGCTCATCAGTCGACACCGTTCAGCCCGCCATCCGTTTACTCGAGGAGAAACCGGGAGGGAAGGCGAAACAGGATTCGTTGATGAGTTGGCAGAAGCAAACGGGAGTCGTCCCGGCGAGCGAACGAGGAATGGAGGAGGAAGAATAAAAGTGGTCCGGAAAAAGGAAGGACGAGATAGAAATAGAGCCGAGAACACACGAAGCAGTAGTGATTTGTCGATCAAAAGAGCAGCTGATGATAAGATGCAAGAGTCGTGTTCGTCGTTCGATTCTCGATGGAAAGGTGGAAGATGGGTGGAAAGAAGAGGGTGGGTGGGGGAGGAGGGAGAAGATGAGGATGATGGAGAGAGTTGGGGGAGTTGACGTGGTGAGCAAGCGGTCGTGACGCCGGCCTGAGGACGCCATTCCGGAGAGCGCCAGGCGGCCGAAGTGCAATTTCTACTTCCCCGGCACTCTCCTCCTCCTCTTTCTCTCTCTCTCTCTCTCTCTCGCTCCCCTCCCCCTTTCCATCCTGCTTACACCGGGGTTTCCCCTGATTCGATCGGAAGCCTTTCTCGGCATGTCTCTCCGCATCCTGTCCAGATTTCATGCCCCTCGCTGAAGACCCGTCCCTACTCGGTCGATTAGTAACGAGGCTCGCTCTCTCGTCGCTGTGTGACTTGGGCACGACCAATTTCAATCCGGTCGGAAACATGCATGGGCCCTGGTTCCAAAGGAGGCATCAGCGATCTGCTCGGATCGGCGGAGGATAGATTGGTGGATGTCGGCTGCCTCCATGGAGCGACACAGGTAGTTACACTTACATACTTCGAACGGGCTGTCCCGATATGAGACCCTCCATCCCGTTGCCTACCCCTTGCCCTTACGATCGATTACGGTGCATTGGAGTGTAGGATATTGCAGATTTATCGATCCTTGATGCTAGTACTATCTATTTGATTCATCCGGTCGTCATCTCTGAGGTCTCTCCCAACTCTCAATCGCATACGTTGTCTGTATATATTTGGAGGCCGGTGGTTGGGCCACAATAAAGGAACCTATCACAGTAACTTCTCAATTACACTTCATCGGCAAGTAGTGAACCCCAAGGAGAGAAAAGAGATGAAAGAATCCTTCGGACAGGTGCTCAGACCCCCTGGATTCCGTGGTCTCCTGGATAACACACCATGTTATGCCCTCCGGTACTACCTGACTGATGGGCCAGTCTGATCCGAGCACGTTCATCGGAGGGAAATTTCAGACCTACGGACTCTTGTCTAAGGAGCCTAAGAGCACTACTACGATTGTCGCCGGTCAATTCACCATCTGGGCGGGGTTGGATCAATCAATCACCCTTATCACCGGCCATGGGGTGAGATGTAACCTCGGTCGGAGAACCTCAATGGTGACTATCTAGACCGGCCAAACAGATGGAAATCTTCTGTTAAATACGGTTACAGCAGTTAACTGCAGAGAAAAGCCACTAAAATCATCCCCTGCATAATTACTCCATACAGAGGATTATCATCCGAGTTGGCTGGTCGAATATTCCAGGGGAATTCCTTATAGTTCTGGGGTAGGACAACCGAGAAATTCATGGATCGGCTGGGGTTCAATGGACGCGGTCTAGGATGACCACCTACCGAGTGCTTCAGAAGATGGAGTGGAAGATGGCATCAAATAATGGGTAGAATTCCGGCTGAATCGGGCAAGTTGATGCGATGATGTGATCGCGCCGCCCGAGGTCCCGTGATGGTCCCGTGACACACCGACGACCCGTCTGGGCGGATGACATAAGCGTCTCAGAATTTTCCCCCGCCCGGAACGTCCGGAACAGGAAAGGCGGCCTCCCTCCCCCACGTCTGACTAACCGCAGGCATCCAGTCTTCTGTCGACTTCCTCTTCTTTGCCGACTGATTCTCTGCCTTTATATCCTCCCCCCCATCCCAACCGACTACCCCATTCATTGGCTTCCCCCCCCAGTTTATTTCCCACGACTCAATCCACTTGTGCGAGGGATTCCACCATCCTCTCGCAACCATGACCGACATCATGGCCGATCAGACCGACCTCGGCCCTCACGCCCCTCCTCATCTGCCCCCGGCTCCTGCCGATGACTACGCTTTTCCCGAGCTGCGACTGAAGCAGAAGATGGATGACCCCGAGAAAACCCCCTTACTGCTGGTGGCCTGCGGTTCTTTCTCGCCCATCACTTATCTGCACCTGCGCATGTTCGAGATGGCCGCCGATTACGTCAAGTTTAGCACAGACTTTGAAATCGTCGGCGGATATCTGTCTCCGGTGTCGGACGCTTACCGCAAGGCGGGGTTGGCGAGCTCAGAGCATCGGTATGTACTTGCGGTTTCTTGTCCCGTTGTCGTCATTGTGATTCCAGTTTGGCTGATCGATCAATCTTTCTCGTTTACAGAGTAGCGATGTGCCAGCTGGCCGTGGACCAGACCACCGATTGGTTGATGGTTGATACCTGGGAACCGATGCAGAAGAAGTACCAGCCCACTGCCGTTGTGCTGGACCACTTTGACCATGAGATCAACACGGTGCGCAAAGGTGTGGATGTTGGAAATGGCTCTCGCAAGCCGGTGCGCATTGCCCTGCTGGCCGGGGCCGATTTGATCCATACCATGTCTACCCCCGGTGTGTGGAGTCAGGAGGATTTGGATCACATTCTTGGAAAATACGGTGTATGTGTGCCTGACTCGACAGTTGCTCAATCTCACGGTCGGATTCTCAGACTGACTTTCTCTTTAGTCTTTCATCGTCGAGCGCAGCGGCACCGATATCGACGAAGCACTTGCAGCATTGCAGCCTTGGAAGAAGAATATCTATGTCATTCAGCAACTCATCCAGAATGACGTCAGCAGCACTAAAATCCGTCTTTTCTTGAGACGTGAGATGAGCGTTCGCTATCTGATCCCTGTCCCCGTTATCCACTACATCGAGAAGAACGGTCTTTACGTCGATGACAGCGCAACGGCAGGCTCCACGACAGAAAAGGGCAAGGGACGACAGGAATCGGGTCAATCAGGCTGAGGCCGTCAATTCCTTTCGCATTTTTGACTCCAACGGCTCTTTGATGAGACAGTAACGAGACCCGATCCCTTGAAACAGATTTGCCTATAGCAGATGCAAGACTTGAATGTTTGATCTCACCATCTCGGGCATCAAACCGATCTGAGTGCAGCTCGTTCTTTTTGGCCGGACATTACATAGTGTTCTTACCCATCTCCCTTGCGACGCAAAGCCGCTCTCATTCGCCATCCTTTCTTTTTCCAACCCGCGCAGGAAATATACGATGAAGCAATGCCCGCAATGCTTCCAGAAACATGAAAGCCTGCGTGGATCATGGACCACAGACCGAGTGGCGGAATTTGACATGGTGTGCACCGATAGAGATGAGGTCTCTTATCTAAGTCTTAGCTGGTTGGTTCTCTTTGACCACTGCCTTTTATCAAAATCTGGCTTTCTTGCTTGTGCGCCCAGTGCTCTTTTTTTTTTTTTTTTTTTTTCCTTTTCTTTTCACTCTTTTTGGCAGTCGTTTTACTGCACGTTGAAGTGTTACGAGTAATGTTGAAGATACCATAGAGCATGTTGCTTTTTTCTCGTTTTTTTTTTTTTTTTTTTTTTCTTTTGAAAAGATTTGCTTTTATACCCCTAACAATAATATGTGTATCCATAGATACTAGATAGAAGATGGTAGACTCGAATCTTTGAATGCCATTTCAGCCGGAATCCGAAGAGTAAATTAATCCAATTGCCACCGACATGAAACAATAAGTATACCAGTGTACTTCAATCCAATTGTAGGATAAGGAGTTTGAAGATGCTTTCCAAAATCCAAAGTAAATCTATATAACGCAAATGTGTATCGCAAATGTTTAGTAGCGGTGTATGTGGTTGTTGATCTAAGAACAGATGAAAAAAGAAAAAGAAAAGCCAAAAACGGACATTACAGTCATAGCCATCGTTGATATTTAATAAGTCGCGCGTAGGGGGTTTGAACAAAGCGATAGATGTGCAATATGTAGATGATGCAGATCAGGCTTGCTCATCCCACAAATCCTCGGCTTCGATGACTCCCAACAAATCATCGGGACTTTGGTCTTTCATGACAGCAATCACCGTCACCGGGGATCCTGTGGATGTGGTAGTTTTCGAGACTAATTGGCGAGCATGCTCGACGGTAGTTGAGTAGGGGATGCGCAACCAGTCCTTTCGAGGGACCGCAAATGGTAGACCGAGACTAGTGAATGCGGTGACTTCCATGTCCACGTAGCTGCTCTGCGAAAGGGAGCGGAGATGTCGCGGCGGAATGATTTCCGAGGGAGATAAAGACACCCAGGATTTAGCGTTGGGGTGTTGGATGGCAGTGAGAAGAATGTTCAGCAGGCGGATTTTGCCTGCCGCGAAGACCGTTGGGATTTGGTCCATCAAAACTAGCATTTCAGCGAGAGGCGGGGATCGCATTGCTTCCTGCGGGGGAAACGACAGGGTGGGTTGGTGCTGCTCGTCGGAACTGGTGGACGGAAATGATACGGTCGACATGCTCATTGGCGTTGTAACGTTGGACGCTGCTCCAATAGCCCCGCCAGGATGGAAGCTCTTGAAGATCTCGGCGGGCCCTCGTCCCGGGGTGGTATGTAGTCGCCTAGCCGTGGCAATGGCCAAAGCATCGCCTAATGACAGGGCTACCGTAGTGGATGAGGTCGGAGCGCTGACGCCAAAAGCGGTCTCTTCATCTTCGTGGATCGGGGCCGGCAAGAGGATGCCCATGTCGGAAGGCTGGAAGGATAGCAGTGGACATGTCGCCGGGTGCAGGTGGTTTGTGATGGCAATCACCGGGACGGTGCAAGGGATATGAGGCAGCAGCAGTAGAAGCTCGGGGGTGCGACCCGAAAACGATATCAACAACAGGGTATCTTGCTGTGACAGTAGGTTAGCAAAAGCCATTTCCTCGACTAAATGGGAAGCAAGAGAATGCATACCGGTCGAATCATCCCCAGGTCCCCATGCAACGCCTCCGTGGGATGTAGGAATGCGCTGTAGATACCCAGACTGTTCATCGTCGCCTCCAGTTTCTGAGCAATCTTGCCGCTCTTGCCTACCCCACAGCACACCAACTTCCCCCCATTTCGGATACTCGAGGCGATCTGGCTCACTGCGCGCGCAAGGTGCTCCTGCGCCAACAGGTTCGTTTGATACAGGTGTTCCAAGTTCGCTAGGGCAGCGCGTTCGGTGGAGATGACATGGACGGCGGAGCTCACCGAGGTGGTCCAATGATGCCCGGGAGACTTTAACAGGTCCGCATCTGCAGGATCCGGGGGAGTCATGGGTAAGAACGAGAGATTGGGGTGGGTGAGCTGGTCTTTCGCTATCATATTGGGCGTGGGAGGCGACAGCGGAGTCATCGGGGATCGGAGGTGCCCCATGGTGCCGGAACCATCGTCTGGGCGCAGTTGGAAGGACAGATCGTCTTCTCCCAGGAGGAGCCTGGGAAAAGCGTTCCTGGACCGAGTCCTGGAGCCGAAAGAGGGGAGAAGACAGGGAAAAATTCGATGGTGGGGGAGAGTCGCAGGAAAGAATCGGCCTCGGCGGGGGAGGAGAAGGCGGAGGTGACTAATGCGCTTCGACCGGAATCGATTGTTACGGAGTAGTCAAGGGCTGCTGCATCCAGTGGACTGCAGATTCTCCCTTAATGATATGGCCCTGACCTATTCCCATGAATCTGATACCAGATACGCCCGGACTATGGATTGGACCGCCATGACACCATCGCCGCTTATCTTGACGCGTTTGCAGATCCCGGAAGAATCGGATTATTTTGGGTCCACCCTAGTTCTACATACTGTACAATATACATATACATCAGTCGCTGAAGTCGTCGCCACCTCTCAAAACTCAAGCCCGGGGAAGCGGTTTGATCCCCTTGTGGATCGCCGCAATCCCGCCGGTGAGGTTCTCGAAGCCTCGTCCGGGGATCATGAAGCCGGCCTTCTGGATCATCCCCCGGAACTCCTCCTGGCTGGGGAATTTCTCGATACTCTCCACCAGGTACTGGTAGCTGTCGCGGTCTCCGGCCACCAACTGCCCGATCATGGGGATGGCGTTGAAACTCCACTGCTTGTAAACGGTGTTGAAGAGGGCGTTGTCCACCTTGCTGAATTCCATGCACGCAAACACGCCGCCGGGCTTCAACACTCGAAAGGCCTCCACGAGAGCGGCCTGCTTGTCGGTGAAGTTCCGGATCCCAAACACAACCGTGTACAGATCCACGGAGTTGTCGGGGATGCTGGGCATGTGTTGGGCGTTGCCCTCCATGAATGACAACCGGTTCGTATTGTAGTAGGGCGTCTGGATGCTCCGTTTCTTGCCCTCCGCCAGCATCTCGGGGTTGATGTCCGCGATCGTCACCCGAGTCTCCCGGTCGTGGTTGATGTTGGTCGCGTGGTCCAGCATGCGAAACGCAATATCGCCCGTCCCGCCGGCGATGTCCAAGATATTCCACCCTCGGCCGGCCGTGTCGGTTTCGCAAGAGGGTAGCGCAGACCCGGGATTTAGGGTGCGAACGAAGTGATCTTTCCAGAGGCGATGGATTCCGAGCGACATGAAATCGTTCATGGCATCGTAGGACGAGGCAACCGAGCTAAAGACCGACCTCACTGTCCGAGAAACCGCGTTAGTGCAATCGTACTTTCTTTCTCAAGACCCGCGGAAGAGGGCACCCACCCATAGACTCCTTGTCTGCTTCCGGGACATTGGTGAAGCCAAAATGGGTCATTCGATCGGTCTCCGACTTGTTGGATGCGGCCTGCGCCCGGACGGTGCAGGAGAAACAGCGATAGGGAGTCTCGGGAACGTTGACGCCTCGTCGCGCATTCAAGCGGAGGCTTCTCCATAAGGACCGGGATAACATGTTGGCTGTGGAGGATGCTGGACGGCGCAATTGAGGAGATTGAGGACGGAGGGAGAACTGGGGGAGTTTGCGGCCAACGCTTTTCTCTCCGGGCGGCGAGTGGAGGCCTTGCGGATCAGGCACCGCCGTGTTTTCTGCCGATCGGCCGCCGCGTTGCCTTTTTGGGTCGATGGCCTGATCTATACTCGAGTAGACTATCGTCCTATAGAGAATAGAGATACAAGGTCTAGATGGAGGGCGTGGAACTTCCCAACACATAATATAGAGCTTGGATTCAGACCCTGTCATCCTCGCAATAGGGGTTGAGCGGGAGATTGGACTCGACAAGAGTTGTCGCTAGCCCTAACTCTAGTCACTGCAATCAGGACTAACTGAGTCCCGATGGCTCACAGATAACAGGGCAATACTAAATATTAAAATATATTATAGATTCTAAATACCGAAAGACAGCCTGCTATTGCACCAGAAGGGGTAGCAAAATAGCGGTATACAACACAAAACATAGTTTCCTTGACCAAGCTTAGTAGATTAGATCATTTGGATCGAATTATAGAGCCGACACGACTTGTACTTTAGGACCTTTCCTGCCTTCTCCAGTCTGCCGCAAACTTCCACTGCACAAGCGGGCCGATCAACGCCACGAACTGTACAGCCACGCAGACCGTAAATGCTACCCCAACCCCAATGCGATTGACCATAGGCATGATGAAGCTGGTCCCTCCGGCAGCAAACAGACACCGGGCCAGGTTCAGACTGGCACTTGCCGCTGCACTCCTAGTAGGGAAAACATCCACAAGATAGGTCATAATCAGGGACTGCGTGGAAACCGCCGTCCATCCGGTGATGAAAGTCGACACGATGGGAACGGCAATGTGAACACGATCGGGATATTGAATGGTCCAACCAAAGAGAATGATCGAGATGCATTGCAGGAGAGAGAAAATTGGAACCAGTCGAAGGCGGGCTTTTTCCAGCGGGAATTCTTCTTCCCGATCTATTCCAGCGCCCGAAGAGTTGGGCTCAGTTTCGATGTCACTCAAAGATGATTCAAAATTCTGCTTGACGCGACGGTAGTCTGCATCTAGGATCTTACCGGTCACAAGCGTCCCGACCATCGATCCTACTCCGTTGGCGATAAACGTGAGACCGATTTGGATTTCGCTAAGTCCGTAGCGATCCTTAAAAAGGGTAGACATGACCGTGATGCTCATTTGCCAGACACTATAGTAGATGGCGAGGTATATGATGATGGGAGCTGCGAGCTTGCTGATGAGAATGCGGAGAGGTCCGGTCACGTCAATCTCCTTCCGAGGTGCAGGATGAGATGGCTCTTCCTCTTGTTTCCACTGGATGCTGGTCCATTTTTGGTACCCCGTCAACGGATATCGAGTGAAGGGGTTCGAGGGTGTTCGGCTACTGTTCGCAACGACCGATCGAAGTGTTTCGGGTAGCAAGATCACAAGGAGGATCAGAAAAACACCACTATAGATAGTAAGGAACCAAAATATGGATCTCCATCCTAGGGATCCTGCTAATGCGCCTCCGATGACAGGTCCTACGGCAACAGGCACGAGAAGACCCGCCTGGAAGATTCCCATGTAACCGCCGCGCTCAGCACGAGTAGTGATATCGCCAATAACACCAGAGCCAATGGCAATTGTACTCGCACTGCCTGTACTCTGGAGGCACCTGAGAACAATAAGGGTGGCGTAATTCTTCGTCTGTGCCAGACCAATACATGCACCGAAGAAGACAATAAATGTGCAGGTATATGCTACTCGGCGACCTCTTACGTCGGAAATCGGACCCCAGAGGCTTGGTGCAAGGCCCTGAAAGATAAGGTATGAGGTAACAGTCAGGTTGACGAGTTCAACAGAGACATTAAGATCACTAGCAATGGTTGACAGTGCCGGGAAGTAAATATTCGACGCAAAGCCCGAAACTACCCAAAATTAGCAATCCAGACATACCACAAATAAATCGGTAGACATACAAGTCGCTGCAGTCGAAACAAGGAGCACTATCAAAGCCTTTTGCTTCCTATCGAATATACTGAAAGGCAGTTCCGTAACCGCAGCTAGGGGTGGCGGGGTTTGATTATTAGAGGTCATTCCTTTGTTTTGATGTGGTGATGCTTGGTAGACAGTTGAATGGGAATTGAAATGTCTAGAAGATGTCATATTGGAATCAACCTAGCGGGACAGACATCTTTTATAAGTCTAACTTCGTCATGACTCCAAGGCAGGTTTTACCCCGGAGCTGACTTCGGAGTTCCGACGTAGGGTTCCGGAGTTGAGACTCTCAACTCCGCCGCCATCGACAGCATTTCGAAGACGAACAAGAAACATGCGTTCAAACCGCCCCATAGTCACGCCGTGGACTTGGTTAATTTCTCATTTCTGGTATATCCCATCTCGTTAAAATGAATTCCTCAGAGCAGTCGAGCTATACTTCAGTCAATTTTGGTGACCGTTATGCGATCCTCAACTTGGATTGGATGTCGGTGCTCATCAACGCCGTCAAGGATACGGCCGAGGGTCAGGCGCTGATTTCGAATTGCTCCGTGTGGAATGATGCTGTGCATCGGAAACATCCTCGTCCCTTGACCATCTTTTCCACTCTCGCTTTCAATCGTGCCCAGCCTGAGGTGCAGGCCAACACGCCGTTTGCCAGACAGATCGCCCCATATGGGAACTTTGAATTTCACTCCCCCGAAGTGCAGATTGACTCACATTTCAAAGTGGATGAGAAAGATGTGGTGCTCCACAAAACAAGGTGGTCTGCTACCATGGGAAACAGCCTAGAGCAGATATTGAAGGCGCAGAGTATTGATACCGTGGTGATTGTAGGTGAAAGCCACTCTTTCGCCCACTTGAAGCTAATACAAATGTCACAGTCTGGCCTAACCCTTTCCGGCGTCGTTATGAGCACTATCTATCGCCTGTTTGACTTGGATTATAACATTTATGTGATAAGCGACAATGTGCTTGAGTTGCCGGTGGATCATAATGAGGCATTCTCGAAAGTGATGCTTGAGACTCTTCTACCGAAAATGGGCCTGAAAGCGATAACTCTCGGCGAGGCTCTGCAAACACTGGAACAGTGTTAGAGCAGTGCCCGATAAAATGAGCCGCATTAATTGTGTATCGATAAAAAGCGTTTGTGCGGTAAAAAATACCACCTGGAAATCTCGAATCAGTCACCGTGTGTACATGTCGTAACCGCGCAAAGCATAGTCCCAAACTCGTCGGTATTTTCGAGCCATTGATCCACCCGGGCACGTCTCCTGGCGAGTTGAGTTTCGCCAAAGCCAGTAGGAACAGGCCAAAGTTCGTCAATCGTAAGGCCGCCTTCCGCCCATTCCGCCATGTGGACGTGATACTCGCGTTCCCACTGGTAGCGGCTTTGCGCTTGCCATAACAACTTATTAGCCGGAGCAGGTAGTCCCTCAAGTTCGGTACCGAGAAAGGTGGGAAGACCTTCTTGCGTCGAGAGGATGCTGTCGAAAAGATACATCACGTAGAGTGCCCGTCGTTTGGTCTCAGTAATGACCCATTCTTCCCATCTGGGGCGCACCCTTCGTTGATCGGCCGCACACACAACCCCACGCCGAGTCGAGGAGCGGGCAAGGTTTTGGAGATTCATCATCGTTCCGCGAAAGACATCATTATAAGCTTCGCTGAGTCGGAAAAAAAGTACCATGGCGTAAATTAGATAGGCTTGAAACGCAGCCAACTGATCCTCGTCATCAAATTCCTCACATTGATTGAAAATATCGTTCATTTCTCGTTGCAACACACTGGCCGCAGTTGCTTCACTACCCGGTAGGGGACTTGAGCAGACCCTGACTAGGCTCAAGCAAGAAGCAAGAGGTGACCCTACCGGTCGCGGTCTCATCTGAATAGGATGGACGAAGGGCAGAATCCCCCGACCGTGGGCTGCCACGGCCGCGTAAGACTTCAAAATCCGGTAAATGAAAGCATTGACGTTGGTAGGATACTGTTTGACTGCTTGTCCGGGAACAGGAATATAAGGGTTCAGCCAGCGATTGCTTATAGCAGTATCGTCGATGGGACAGATCAGCTCAAGACCCGAGAAATTGAGATCATCCAATCCCTCAGGCACATGCATGGAGCCAGCCAGTCTCTCTCTTTCAGTAGCGAGGGTGCTCGTGTTGACCCGATCGGTTCTCAAATTATTAACCGGGTTGCTCCCTATAAGCTGTTGCGCGTTTATTGCCGGAAATGGGGCATCAGAGCCTAAGAGCGAGGAGACATCGGATGTCGAGAATGGACTGGGTAAGCGACCATCGGTCATCGCGTGGTTGACAGGGCTTTCGGACCTTGCTGTCCGAGGGTATACACACGACAGGCCGCGCCGTGTGCACCTCACACAAGGACCGTGTTGACGATCACATCTTGCTTTGGCACTTGAGCATTGCTGGCATGCCTTCTGTCGGGAAGCGGAGTACCTAGACGTCTTCATTGCCATGTCAATATGAAGGCGGGAAGATGTAAAGAAGATGGCGTCGGAGCGTCTCGACGGGCGCCCGAAGACTGCGACGTCACGTGCATCTGTCAAAGCCCTACAAGACGAGGACTCAGATCATGTATGGTGGATTCTTTTAAAGAACAAATAGATCAAATATTCTTAATGATTTGCAAATGATCATGAGGTATCTAGCTCAAGATCCTGACCTCAGTATGCCACAAAGCGCCTAGAAAGCATTATGTTGTTATGTAGCATACTGTACTATAGATGGATAAATATTGAGACTACTAGCGATGAGATATCATGGAATTCAGAACTGGATACCATTGATTTATGATAGACCTCATCTAGTAGATTCACTCTGATCAGTCTCGTCTTAGACTTCTGTTCACACCGTCATCAAATTATATGGAAGCTGACCATTAGCCCCGGACATTCTATGCCCGTGGTATAGCAAAACTCGTATAGTCTACCCCAAGACCACGCCAGATTTACTGAGCTCCTCCTCACCAGAAGTGATAATACTGGTGTCGTGCTCCCCAAGAACACTGCCATACTGCTGATAGGCTCGTTCCATGTTCCAAGAAAACGGGCTAGACGTTGAAAACAAGGCTTCAATGGACTCTAACGACCGGTTGCGGGTCTCCGGATAAAAGAGGTAGACCGTTGGAATCCAAAGCAGATTGAGACCAGCGAGCAGGAAGTAACTCCGGCTCTGAAGACTTTCCAGCATGACCGGGTTGATCAGGGTCGTCATGCCAACCCCAAGGGCCCAGCCCGTGATGCCAAATCCATTACCTTGGGCACGCATTTCCGAGGGAAATATCTCAGTCGGCAAGAGAAAGGCCACTGTTCCCCATGTTGCAGCATATCTGCATTTCCGTTACCACCAATGCGCCGGAGGGTAACAAGACTAGCAAGAATTGGAGGTTTCACTCACCCTAGGTTGAATAGAAATAGCATTGAAACAGCCGCCGGGGCGTACTCAGCTGCTTTACTAGAATTCTGAAGGGAAGCTTCATATATTGACCCAGCCTGGACATACTATCAACAAGCGAACACGAGGCTTGAACGGCGCAGGAACTCTTACAATCAGTTCAACAGAGAATAAAATAGCGGAACCAAGCATCAAACAGCGTCGACGGCCCAGGCGGTCGACAATATGCGCGCTGATGATGGTGCCGATTACACCAATAGTGTTCAGGCCGCCAGCGAGACCGTTTTGTGTGATTTCACTATAGCCGGCCTGACCAAGAAGAGTAGGAGAGTAGGCCGTGATAGCCTAATACGATGCGTTAGCTCACTTTCCAGTTGAGTTTACATAGACAGGATTGACTACCGTGATACCAGTCCAAGATGCCATGATTTGAAGCAAAATGCATAGCCAGGCACGCCGACCTAAATTGGCTCCCGGCTTGCCACCCCTGCCAATGAGGATTTTAACAAACTGAATGGGAGAGCTAGGTTTACTGCTTTGCGAAGCAGCCAAGATTTCGTGATACTCCTGCTGAATCGCCTCGAGAGTTGTCCTGCGACCTCGGATCAGCACTAACAATTCTCTAGCTTCCTCATTGCGTCCAACCGATGCGAGGTATCGGGGGCTATCCGGCAAAATCTTGACAAAAAGAGCAATGAACAAGGTCGGAATGCACTGAAATGCAAGTAAAAAGCGCCACCTCAAGTCCGAGTACCCTCCATGGATAAACGCAAGGCCAAATGACAGCCAGTACGCGATGGAGATCCCTAGATCTGTGGCTTATCAGCGTTGATCCAGAGACCAGAAGCAATTAATGCTTACAGTTGGCAATGAAGACATAGCCTAAAAAGCTGCCTCGATGGTCTGCAGAAGAAGTCTCCGAAACCAGCACTGGGGTTATTCCAGTCAATGCTAGAGAGAAGCGAGTCAGCGTCCAGCCAGACTTCTATACGGTTTAGACAAAATTTGAAAAACATACCACCTGTGCCAACCCCGGTGATAACGCGCGCAACCAACATGAAGTCTGAGCTGGTGATGCCCGCCTGTAAAGCGCCTCCCACGAGAGCGAACAGCGAGCCGATGAAAAGCCCGTTGACCCGGCCGATGCGGTCTGCCAACCAGCCACCTGCAAAGCAACCGAATATGCATCCCAGATAATACACGCTGACGAGGCCACCCTGGTGTGTCGTATCCGTAATAGTTCCATCGGCAGTTCCGATTCCTACTCGCGTCACGTATTTTGGCGCCGAATTGACACCTCCCATCACCCCTTGGTCATATCCTTCGAAGAAGATGGAGACAAGGGAGAAGGCGTGAATCGCGAAATTGAGTTGTCGCGACGAGAGTCGCTGCCAGAAATTGGTGAAACCCATATTGACGACCTTCAAAGAATTGGATTCAGTGCTCAGGAGAATTGCAATTGCAGGGCCGAAGAACAGTTTGTTACACAATCCTACCGACCCCTTGCATATGCCTGCATAGAATTAAGCCATATTTGGCAGTCAGGGAAATAGCTTGTATTCCTCAAAACAATTTAAGAGCAAAGATCTGAGAAGAGAACCTCTGATAACAAATGGTAGTGGATAGCTGGACTTTGGTGCAAACATGTACCCGATCAACCACCACCGAATAGACAATCTGAACAGGAATAAACATAAGAGCAAAAATGATACCTTGGCTTCTGTTCAATCTTGAAGCGTCTGATTCCAAAGACTCTGCACGGTAACATCATCCCTCCAATCGTCACTACCACTCTCCACCTGGACCACAAACTCGATCTCTTTCTTCTGCCCCGGAGCCAGCACGAATGCGTTCTCGGTGAAATATCCTACCAAGCCGGCCGGATAATCCAACCAAGTATACAAGGATACTCCGGACGTAGCCTGGACCGTGAAAGTCCCGGACACCGCATCGTGTGAAAGCTCAAGGCCCGGATCCACTAGTTTCAGATCCTTCGGGATCACCGGGGTGAAGTGATTCTCATGGGTAAGACTCGAGCTTTCCTTCATATTAGGGAGATGTCCATTGGACTCAAGAGAAATGAGAAGGATCGAGTCCTGTGGATCTGCTAGATTGAGACTGCTTATATCGGTGCTATAGATCCTAGTCGCGTTGAGAGACCCCACATTGAACGGAATCGAGGTTGGTGAGCCAGCATTCTGAGGAATACCGTTACCCCGGAGGTTAAGCCAAGTGAGACGAACAGTACCGGTGACCGGTTCCCACAAATCAGAGATGACGTAGATGTCCAGAGCACCCGAAGTGGTGTTCCAGAACGGGGAGACGATGATCGGCTTGTATATGTCCCTTGCCACATAATGGAGGACCTTCCAGCGTCCGTCGTACTCAATCCCGGCCCACGTCGGTGCCTGCCAGATGTCCTCAAGCTGCCAGTACAGGGTACCGAGCTGCCGTTCAGGCATACCGCTGCCACGACGATAGAACTGGATCTGGCTCTTGTCCATGTCCGCCTGAAATAGCTGGGTGGCGTGGCACCAGGCGCTGAAGTTCGCGACGGGGTCCCGTTTGTTGGGGACGGGGTAGTAGCGTTCCACAGCCATGGTCAGTTCACCCATTCCGATGGACGAGTTACGGAAGTTGCTCGTGTTTCTGTCAGAAGGGGGGTAGTGGTGGTTCCGAAGCATCACCACGCTACTGTTGAAGTGCAGGTCGGACGGGTCGAGAGCCTGTTTCCAGGTTTGAAGACTAGGCATACTGTGATGTCCGAACTCAACTGCGAACCGGCCCACGGGGTAGGCCGAGAAGTTGAATGCAATGCGACTATCGTAGCTGTAGTATTCCGTATCGCCGTAGTAATGCCCAAAAGTGGTGTTATTGTATCGTTCCACCATGGGGATGGACGCAGATAAGTCGATATCGAGATAGCCATTTGTCGCGCTGCTGGGGATGTATGAGATGGAGCGACTATTCTCATAAACCAGCGGCATTATGAGATTGATGTACAGCGCCTCGTACTCTCCGACATACCGCGGATGTTCCTTCGGATTTGTAAAGTTAACCAGAAGAAGTATGAACCCTTCGATCTCATTCCCGCCGGACCATAAAGCCAAGGATGGATGATGATTCACGCGTCGAACGTTGTATGCCACTTCACCCGCAACGTTATCGAGAAACTCTTGATGAACAGGATATACGGCATCGCTGAATTGAAATTCACTCCAGAGAAGTAGTCCCCTTTCATCAGCCAGATCGTACATGAAGTCAGGAAGGTAGCTGCCGGATGACCAAATCCGGAGCATGTTCTGGTTTGCCTCAATGGCAGCATCAAACAGCCGGGCCATTTTATCTTCCGTGACTCGGGGCCAAAAAGCATCAGGGGGAATTAAATTGGAGCCTTTGACATAGAACTCATGGCCGTTTACCTCGAAATGCCAGTTGCCACCTGGTGCGATGCCTTGAGAAATCTGATCCTCGGTGATGCTGCGCTGGTTGAGGAAAATGGTGCGAAATCCAACTCGCTTTGTAATGCAGGCAATAGATTGTGACTGTTTACCACCATAGATGGTGATAGAGAGCTGGTATAAAGGCTGTGACCCAAGACCATGGGGCCACCATAGCTTTGGCTGCACGCCATCCAATACTGTGACGCCAGTAATGGAGCCCTCGGAGACGGTGACGTTGCAAAGGGCTTCTGATGTGAGAACCAAGCCCGTCTCGGCCTCTGTAATCTCAATCGACATTGACGGGCCAGGAGGAATAGAACCCAAGAAATCAATGCTAGCATTCACCACCCAGGGCTGGTTCTGGTCAGGTGGCATATGATTGATCTGACCCTTCCGACAGATATCCAGGTCCGTGTTCAAGACATATATTCTCTCCGGGCTGTTGAATTGCACCAGGTAGGCAGGCTTCCAGGGACCAGCCGGGGCAAATCCCGGACCCCAATCCCATCCGAAGTCTGACTGCTCTTTGCGCATGTACCATCGATTGGGAAGTTCAAAATTGAATGACAAGGGCAACTCTATCGAAGATAATTGATCAGTGCCGTGCTCAACTGAGAAGGGCACGAGGGCGTACCTATCCAGTCGTAACCTTCAGCAATCTTGTCCACAATTGCCGGCGCGCTGCCAAAATTAAGACTTAGGACTGGGGTATCCGTGCAATTCCGTAAAATATCGGAGACATCGAAGTAGTACTGGCGGAATTGGTTGTCCGTGGATGCTACCTGTTTCCCACAAAGCAAAACCGTGGTATAGGTGTCTAGACCATCAAACACGAGCCATGTAGACTCAGCCCCTTCATTTCTGGACAACGTTAGATATTTGACCTCCCAAGCAAGGAGTTTGGGGACAGGGAAAAATACAAGCCATCTATAGGTCCACTAGTATATGTCCAATTGGAGTCGCCAACCCAACGTTGTTCGAACTCATTCAGACGATAGTAGCTTTCGAATTCGGTCAGTAAAGCACTTTCTTAGATTTCGATTTCCAAAGAGAAAAGTGTTATGCGTACGGATCCTCTATCCTAAGAATGAGTTTCATTTTCCAAGAACATGAAAAGATCAAGATCACCCACCAATTACCCCAGCCTTCAGCAAGTCCAAGTGAACATGCGATGGCAGATATCCAGGAACAGTCTGATTCAAAGCTGGACTACTAATAGTCCACTTCTCATCACTCAGGGGGACTATGATCTGTGCATGTATAGCAGACAGCATCCATGCCAGAAATAACAGTAATGGTCCCATTTTTTCAAGCCTGTTGTGAAAAGAGAGTGTGTGAAGGAATGTGGTGTGTAGCCAAACGCAAGCTATGAAGCGAGTTGAAGAACGCTGACCAGAACAAACTAAATAATTGCCTTATAGATCACAGTGGATCAACTGTGAGCCTTCTATCCGGCAAGTTCCTCATCCGAGGCAAGCAATGATATATTCACTCTCAGGCAGCTAGCGTAATGTAACCTGCCGGTTCTGAGAAGGCAGGGTGGGCATCAAACAGGGCAGTGAACTCAATGTTTCCTCGAGACTGTCACTTAACAGTGCAATGGGATGTTATGATTGGCGAAACGCGTGAAAAGACGCCATCTTTACCAAAGCAGATAAGATGGTGGCGTTTGACGTCCCCGTGGAACTTCGCTACTGGAAGATTGGTTCTCATTTTGACTTCGAAAGCAGACGACCTACTTCATATTGATGGATATGATAGAGAGAGTTAACCTGAATGTAGCACCTTATGGTTGCTGGTCAAATCAGATGCAAGGAGATCCTGCAAGTCGGGCTGACTGTGACCTGCATGTCGGGCTGATTGCGACTCTACATAGCGGTGTGAGCGATGGGGGGACAAATGAATCCGATTGACTGCGCACCATAAAGTCCTGAAGGTTGCATGCAGCTGCCGGTTGACCCTTTGGAATCTGATGGAGGGAGGGATGAAGAGAGTCGGAATGATGGCAGTGGCGGGCTTCGTGGATGCCGTATACTTCGGGCGAACAGCCTAACCTCTTGCGGCTAGCTCCTCTCCACGTGAACCTCGGAGATGAGCCGCTGAGTCAGCACGGCTATTGGCGGGATCGGCATGACGTGGGACGCCGAGGCCAACCGTCTCCTCCGCATTCCCCGGACTTGCCCTTTATCGCCCTCCTCTCCCCTCTTCCTCTCGGGCTTCCTCGACAATTGCTCTCTGGGAACACTGGCACGATGTCTTTGAGTCTTCTGGGACGCTTTTCGCGGGGCCCCCGTGTCCTCTCCGCCGCTCCTCGACGATGGGGAAGTTCGGTTTCTCAGCGCCCTGGCTCGGACCGGTAAGCGGTTTTCGAACATGACATGAAGATAAACAATGGGGGATCGAGAAGTGAAACTGATCACGTTCTGCCTAATCCTAGGGTCCGATTCCCGGGTGCCGTCAACAGCAAATTCACGACCGAAATGGCCTTCCTCAATCCCTCCGAATCGTCCCATATCCCTACCTACCGGGTCATGGATTCCGACGGCGTGCTGGTTGATAAGGACCGGAAACCTCTCAATGCATCAAACGAGGAGATTCTCACATGGTACAAAAATATGCTGTCTGGTTGGTGGCACTTTGGTCTTCGTCTTGCTGGACCTGGCACTAATCTCCTCCAGTGAGCGTAATGGATGTGGTGATGTTCGAGGCCCAAAGACAAGGCCGAATAAGTTTTTACATGGTAGGCCAATCCCTAATTCTTGAACCACTATGGCTAATAGGTCAATTCATCGATACAGGTATCTGCCGGAGAGGAAGGTATCAGCGTGGGCTCCGCCGCAGCCTTAACCCCGGACGATGTAGTCTTTGCCCAGTACCGTGAAACTGGCGTGTTTCAACAGCGAGGATTCACACTCAAGGACTTCATGAGCCAACTATTCGCCAATTGCCACGACAACGGCCGTGGACGCAACATGCCAGTTCACTACGGATCGCATTATCCGCGCACAGTAAGTACTAAGACCCCAATTATATATAGCAAGAGGACAGACCAAGCTAATCGCCTTCACCAGCACACAATCTCCTCCCCACTTGCGACGCAAATTCCCCAGGCGTCTGGCGCAGCGTACTCTCTCAAACTGCAGGCCCTCCAGAACCCCGACACGCCACCCCGCATCGTGGCCTGCTACTTCGGCGAAGGAGCCGCTAGCGAAGGAGACTTCCACGCCGGGCTCAACATCGCAGCGACTCGCTCCTGCCCGGTAGTGTTCATCTGCCGAAACAACGGATATGCGATCTCCACGCCGACCCTCGAACAATACCGAGGCGACGGCATTGCCAGCCGCGGCATCGGATACGGCATCGACACGATTCGCGTCGACGGAAACGACATCTTCGCCGTGTACGAAGCCATGCGCGAAGCGCGCCGCATTGCGCTCTCAGACGGCGGAAAACCGGTACTGATCGAGGCCATGAGTTACCGCGTCTCGCACCACAGCACCAGCGACGACAGCTTTGCGTACCGGGCGCGCGTCGAAGTAGAGGACTGGAAACGACGGGACAACCCGATCATCCGGCTGCGGAAGTGGCTGGAGAACGAAGGGCTGTGGAACGAGGACATGGAGCGCGAGACGCGTGAGCAGTACCGCAAGAACGTCCTAAAGGAGTTTGGGGAGGCAGAGCGGGAGAAGAAGCCGCCGATTCGCGAGGCCTTCCACGGCGTCTATGAAGAAGTCACCGAGGAGGCTCAGGCCCAGATGAAGGAGCTGAAGCGCATTCTGGAAACATACCCGGAGGAATACGATCTGCGGGAGTATAAAGACGGGATTAACGGACTATAGAGGACACAATGAGATCGACGCTTCCAGTATATACATACTACACATACTACTACCCCTCTACCTAGGTTCTTAGTTACCATGCTTCTTTCTTCCCATAGCAAGGCATGAAGCGACAAGAACAGGGACAGCAACTTAATGGAAACCCTGTCCAACCATAAATGAGATGACGCTTACTATGTTTGACGCGTGTACGAAGGAAGTGTGATGGCCTGAGTAGCATAAAATGATAAAAGAAAAGCTCCTTAGGAGGTAATGTTCAATTGATGCCCCATAAACACCTTGCAGAATAAGTAGAATAAGCACTGGCTTCGTAACTATACACATACAACTAGAAGGAATGAAACCACGATAAGATACATGAATAAGAAAACAATGCGTGATGTACAAAGTTCATATCGTAAAAGAATACAGATCATCGGGGGAAGTATCCATGAGAGTCAACCTGAAAGCCGTTCAGTTGGATGCCAGAGCCTGCTGTGCAAGCTTCTTGTTGCGCTTGACCAACGCATTGAGTTTCTTGTCAATAGAGTCGAATTCCTTCCGCGATGTCTCCAATTCCTTTTGAGACTTGACGGCAAACGAGCGCAGTTCTTCGTCGGTCATGCCCACCACGTCGTCCAAATCCGGGAGACTGCCCACGACGACGCCCGCCGCCCCGAGCATATGCTTAGCCGTGGCCGCTGCAAACGATCGCACCGAGGTTGCCGTAGCGTTGACCAACTCTGCAGTATTGGCGATGGCCCAGTTGTGGCTGCGAGTGCTGTCCGCCTCCATGGCTGAAAGTACATTGGGCGGAGCAGGTGCGCCGGAAATGAGAGAGGACTCCGATACGGACAAGCCGGCTGTAGGCGACGCCGAGGTAAGACCAGCCGAAGTTTCATCCACCCAGCAGATATTGAAGTTCTCGGGCGTGGCGAAGAGCGCATCAAGGCCACCGCTGCGGTTGGTAAGATCGGGTTCGGTGACTAGCTCGGCAGGGTATTCCTGGAAAGGATCGCTTTCGGTGGCAGAGTTCTTCTCAAGTTCCAGGTAGCGATCCTCCTCCTCACGGGACAAGTGGCGCAAAACACAGCCGCGGGGGGTGATGAGGCATCGATATTTCAGCAGGCTGGAATCAGCGTTGAGACGAACGGGCTCACCGCGCAGCAGGGTTTTGCGATGCTCCTCGGTCAGCTCGAACGGATGCTTCAAAATGTCGTAGTCGTTGGCATGGCACTTCATGTCCACACGCTGGTTGAGGTGAGGCGGGTTGAAAAGAGGATGAGTATTGAGATCCAGTTTGCCCGACTTGTGCAGTTCGGCGAGCAACATGGGCAGAGGCAGCGTTCGTTCTGCGAAGAGCTCCTTAGGTGGAACGCCACTGGCCACGGAATCCTTGATCAATTGCTCCACTGTATTGTTCGAGCGCCACGCCTCGATCTTCGGGGTGGGAGGTTCCTTCACTTCCACGGGGCTAGGCTTCTGGTCCTTCTCCTTTTCTTTAGACTTGCTCTTCTTGGACTCGGTCTTTTGATCAAGCTTGTCACCGCTGTCATTTCGACTAGGGGCGGCAAGTTTGGCAGTGTCATTGGCGCTCTCAGGCACCGGGGATGGAGTCTCCGTCTGGCTGGTGGGGGCCTTCTTGGTCTTGCGTTTCCGTCCCATGATGGGTGCCTGTACTGGTTCCGCTGCCAACGCCGAGGCTTCTTCATGCTTCTTGGCCTCAGCCTCTTTAGCTTTCTGGCGGCGCTCTTTCTTGACCTGACTCTTGGTCATGGATCTGACCGGAGCGGAACCGATCCGAGACGAGGCAGGAGGAGAGTTGGCACGAGACACAGACGCAGAAGTATAGAGGTCCGCTTCTGATCCGAAGTCACCGGGGGAGTCAGGACGGCTGATGGAGGAAACGCTGGGCCTTCGGGAACGCGTCTTGGCCACGACCGGCTGTTGGGACGAGTGGGAGGGTGTTGCAGAAACAGGAGGGGGAGTCTCTGCCTTCGGTGTGTCCACCACCCGCAGAACACGAGGCTGACGCGGGGCCGAGGAGTCAGAAAGGCGGGAGGCAGCAGTCAAAGGAGTGTTGGGACGAGAACCGATGGCAGATGGAGGCGCTGGGACCGGGCCGGACGATGCCTGATTCGAGGGTTCGACCTTGGACGAGGACGCTTCCGGAGGGTGAGATGTGCTCAGCGGCAGCTCCAGCTTCATGGGTTTGGCTTTCGAGGAGCCTTTGTCTTGGGTGGATGCTTCGGCCTTCTTGCCGGCCTTCTTCTCGGCCGCAACGGTCAAATCATCCTTGGGTTGCGAACGAGCTTTGCTAGCAGACTTCGGCACCGGCGAGCCCAGGGAGATTTCCGAGACGTTCTTCGTGCGGTGAGATGGAGGCGCAATCTCGGGCGTGTCCTTCAGATCGGGAGAGGCGGCACGGAACGCCGGGTCCTGGAGACTCTGGGACGGCGTCCCCAGCCGCGAGAGAGGGATGTTCAGCCCCGGGGGAAGGACGGACACCGACGAGGTCGGACTGGAGGGGTTCAATGGACTGTGGAAGAGACTGGAGGCCGGGTGAGAGTGAGGCAGAGGAAGTCCCGGCGGAAGGGAAGGAGTGCCGGCACGGGCGGAGCCCTGGGATTCACTCTGGATATGCGACCGCACCAGGAATCCAAAGCTGTCCACGGGGCGTTTGTCCTTGGAGGCTGCACCGAGAGGAGGGAATTCCTCGTCCACTAACGCAGGTTGGTTAGCCCGAGTGTCCTGTCAACGAATGATGGGTGACATGGAGGAAGTAGGACAACAGAACACAACGCGCGAGATGAAAACAGAATGACCAACGCAATCCCCGTGCCAGACACAAACAAGAGACAAAGAGGACCGGCGGATGGGATTCACCGTCCAGAAGAAACGAACAGAACACAAGATACGAAAGAAGGGCTGGCAGATTAATTACATCAAAGGGCCCCGGCCATGGGGCCAGACAGACACACCAGGGAGGACGTCTATATGAACAGTGGTTGTGAGAAATTGGTTTCAAGTAGACAAGCACCCGGCGTTGGGTTTATCCAAGCCAAGGGCAGGGAGGTTAACATACATAAAACCATGACCGTGCCGAATGGGCCACCAAGGTGCTGTAGTTCAAGCCAGCTTGGATGCAAAAAATGAAGAACATACATACGACCGCCACCGGAAGACACCGAGTGTCCACGGCATCATGCAATGGGGACGTCGCCCTCCAGTCCATGAAATGCGGACGAGGTCAAAGGGCATGGCAAACACAGCAAGAAAGAAAAAGGAGTGGAAAAGACATGGACAGAAAGAGATCAGGGAAAACACAGCACGGGTTCCATAATTTTCAACAACGCCAAAGGTACGCCAAAGCCCGAATAATCTTGTTCTTTTCAGAGCCGATTGCTTTAATGCTTCGTTGCAAAGTGGAAATAAGACGAGGGAAAGGAAACACGTCGCAAAAAGTTTGGGAAAAAAATCACATCCGAGAACGGAAGAAAACAAACTCATATCCTGCACCCATCTAGAGAAATATGATATCATGTCATGAAGGGTAGAAGGGGAATGCAAAAGAAGAGGTGGTCATTAAAAGGAGAAACAGAACAGAGATCGGGGAAGAAAGGGAAAGAGAGTAAGGGGATCGGGAGAAGAGGGAAGCAACAATCACCAGCGGTTGAACCCGCCTCCGTACATCATGGTGTGATTGTACCCACCTTGACCCTGACTCCCATACAATGCTTGCCCAGCAGCGGCATTCGCACCCACCTGGTGCATCCTCGCCTGCAGGATACTCGGGTCCGCAAGATCTACTACACCGCCTCCACCGGAGGAAGTGTTAGCGTGTCTGTGCTTCTTCCCCTTCTTCTTCTGCTTCTGTGACCCAGCCTCGGAGAGATTCCCCGCCTGAGAGCCATAGAAAGAGCTGAGAAGGCCATTGGCAGGAGTCAAGGGAGGGGGGGTCTGGTGTTGTTGGAGAAAAGGAAACATGAACTCACGCTTTGCGGCATCCTGCCCCTGTAGTCCACTGGGGTTCGTCCCACTGCGGCCTCGCAGCAGCTCGCGCATCAACTCCGGGTTGGCCTCCTGCTTTCCGACATTCCCGCCAAGTCCAAGGTTGGAACTGGTAAATCCGTGCCCTTGAGCAAACATTCCTCCGCCGCTGATGGGGGGTGTGCCGGCTGTCTTCAGTCCCGGGGGAGGGCCCTGAACGCCACTGGTGTAGAAGTTACCGCCGAGTCCATGTTGAGGACTGGGGGCCGCCAAGGGGTTGGGTGTCCCGGACTGCATCAAAGACGCCTGTTGGTTGAGCATGCGGACATTGGGGAGGTTCTTAGAACCGGCTTCGTTGGCGAAAGAGAATCGAGAATTCTGCCGGTTCTGCGCTTGCAAGGCATTGAACTGCGCCATCTGGCTTTGCAAGAGACCTTGCCGGACTTGAGCTTGATCAAAAGCGGCGGAACTAATCCCACTTTGCAGCGGGTCCACGATACCGGCCTGTTGATTGTTGGCGGACTTGAGAAGCATGAGCTGTTGCTGTTGCAAAGGAGTCAGGCTGCGGCCACCAAGGTTAAGCCCTTGGAACTGATGGCTTGCTGCGGAAACTGGCGAGCCAACGGTGGAGTTGTCGGTTGTGCCTTGTTGGGACGGAGGCTGAATCGCGCCGTGGGACTCACGACTGCCGCGACCTCTAACAGGATGAGGATCATCCGGCTCTCCACCGAGTTGCAAACTCCCACTTTCACGGCTCTCTTCTTCCACGGTGGCCGTCTGCAACAGCTCCTGCTCACGTTTGGCACGTTCCTTCTCGGCCCTCTCCCGCATGGCTCGGCGCTTCACACCCCCATAAGGATCGATAAACGACGGGTGGTTTTCAATAAGAGCGATCTCCTCCGCCGGTAGCCCAGCCGCGGAAAAGATGAATTTGAACTCCGGAGAGTTGACGGCCTTGATCAGATTGTCCAGCAAAGGGGTTTCGGGTTCCGACGGGGGCGGAGGTGCTTCGGGCGATTGAGGAGCTGACGGTACGTTGGGCAGTGACGGTGTTTGGCGACCGGGGGCGTTCACTGGTGGTTTGTCGGCACGCTTCGGCTCCTCGATGGCTGTCGCAACCGTGGCACTCGCCGGTCGAGGACTTTGTGACGGTTGACTGCCGGTCAAACTGGCGCGTCTCGTGCGGTTGATCGGAGCATCCTTGTTGGCCCAGCTCGCCGATGATGGTAAGGCAGACCCGTCAGGCGGACGGCTGCCGGCAGCATCATCCTTACTGGGTTGACGGCGCATCGGTTGTGAGAGCGGCTGAGCCGACGACCGGGTGACATGCGGAGGAACGGAATGAGTTGGACCGCTAGGGGCACCGTTCGAACGTTGGCTGGATAGAGTATTCATCGAAGAAAGGTCCTGCCGACTATAGCTGTCGCTGTCCTCGCCCGTTTCGTGTAGGAAGGTGCAGTTCCGGTTGTGGCATTGCTCATTACGCAGGAAGGAAGAACAGTATTTCGTTGTCCCGTATTGCGCCCTAGTTCCCAGTTAGTCAATTCCGCAGTGACCGATATGATTTGGTATAGGTGGACCTACCTGAGGACCCGATCGCCGTTCGCTGACCCGTCCACCGACATGATACAAGTCGCAGCGTCGGACTTCCTCGCGTAGGTCACGTAGACGCCGATACCCTGGTTGGGGTTACCGCCGGGCTTTGCCTTGCTGACCACGATCTTTTCGATGTCGCCATACTGGCCAAAGTACTCTCGTCCGCGGAGGGTTAGCAGAAGCTGGTTCTCGTCGCGTATTGTGGGGTTGAGGCCGATCACGTAGACCAGGTTCTTTTGCACAACCCTGACACCGGCCAGGTTCTTGCGGCTGGAGGCTTCGATCTCGCGCTTTTCCGCTTCTTTTTTCTTCGCGGCGGCAGCCTTTCGATGCTTCAACGCCAAGTCGGCCTTGAATCTAGTTTCGCGGGATGCGATGTTAGTGCCAAGAACCGGGTGAAAAGCCAACACCGCTGGGGTCTCGGAAAGGCACTTACTCGTCTGCGTCGGGGACCTTATATTGTATGGTACTGTCATCGTAAGGTCGTCTACAGTTCGGGCATCGACCTTCTTCGCTATGGGTTTTGATATTGTTATAGCAAAATTGACAGATCTGCCGGCCGAGGTTAGATTCTGCTGGTTTCGCGAACGGCAGGACGGTGGTGTGATCTAGGGCCGAGGGAGGGGAGGAGCGAAGGGATCAAAGCATCGTACCTGATACCCGCAGGGACACGGCTTGAAGTTCTTGTCCGACAGATCGAATTCCTCTATGCAAAGGGGGCTAGACACAAGTGAAGTTGTCAGCCCAACGGGTCCAGCACGGGTTAGCCCAAACGACAGCACAACGTACCAGAACTCATCGTCATCGTCGATGACGGAGTCTATCTGTTGGCGATTTGACATATTTGGCGAAAGGATATGAGATTATGAACCACTCAAAAGAAACGAAGTTGTGCGATCCAAGACGCAAGACCCATCAACCAGCCGGGGTGGAAGGGGGGAAAGAGAGAAAAGGACTAAAAAGACGTAATATTAAGAAACCGTAAAAAGAAAAGAATCTCGAGTCGGGGGGGAGGTAAGAGGAGAATTAGAGAACGAGATCCCAGTAATCGTAGATCAATGGACGTGGGGTAGGAGAGGAGGGACGAGGGGGTGACGAAGCAGTGCAGCAGAGCAGAGCGAAGAGACGAGATGGAGGCGAAGAGAAGAAGTGAAGCTTTGGTTGGGTTTGCGCGTGGTTTGCCGTGTTTGCACCCGCCCTTATGTCAGCGCGCACGTGAGGGTCACGGGGCCCGAGCCTTCGCCCGGAAAAGCTCCCTGCGAAAGCGAGCGAAACGGATCTCTCGAAGAGCGTCTCTGCCCCCTCCACCCTCCCCAACGCTCTCGCTACCTCGACTTCTGCCATTGCCCCGTCACCATGGCCTCTGCTCGCTCCCTGATGCGCCTGGGGACTGGCCGTTCCCTGGCCTCGGCCGCGCGGTCTTCCGGAGCCTGCCGTGCCTTCTCGTCGACCCCTCTGCAGGCTGCTGTGAAGGAGGCCACCGCGACGGATGTTCCCAACATGCGCCAGGCCCAGCGTCCTCGTATGGCTCCTCCGACCCGCCAATTGATTTGCTTGGACGGGGAAAAAATAGATTCCTTGTCGATTGACTGACCAATTCGTATCAAACAGCCCAGGGCCCTCTCCGCGCTCCCGTCATCAACCAAGCCGACAAGTACCAGGACAAGGCCGAGGGCCTGCACCAGTACGGCCAATATGTCATGTCGTGCTTGCCCAAGCATGTGCAGCAGTTCTCCGTGTGGAAGGATGAGCTGGCCCTCCACATTGCCCCCAGCAGCGTCATCCCCGTGATGAGCTTCCTGAAGAACCACACCGCCGCCGAATTCACCCAGGTCTCCGATATCACGGCGGTCGACTACCCGACCCGCGACCAGCGCTTCGAGGTCGTCTACAACCTGCTCAGCGTCCGTTACAACTCCCGCATCCGCGTGAAGACCTACGCCGACGAGGCCAGCCCCGTGCCCAGCATCACGGGCCTGTTCGAGGGCGCTCTCTGGTACGAGCGTGAGGTCTACGACATGTTCGGCGTTTTCTTCACCGGCCATCCCGATCTGCGCCGTATCATGACGGATTACGGATTCGACGGACACCCGTTGCGCAAGGACTTCCCCTTGACTGGATACACGGAGCTGCGGTACGACGAAGAGAAGAAACGGATTGTCATCGAGCCGCTCGAATTGACGCAAGCCTTCCGGAACTTTGAGGGCGGTAGTGCTGCGTGGGAGCCCGTTGGTCCGGGTAAGGACAAGACTCCCGAATCGGTATGCAAGACAAGCTCTCTTTTAGGTCCCCCGGTCGATCGTCCGCTAACGCATGGTTGATATCTAGTTCAAGCTCCCTACCCCCAAGCCCGAGGAGAAGGAGGAGGAAAAGAAATAGAGCAGAGATGTAATCGTATTTGTTTTCTTCCTTTCCTGTTTGTATGTACATACCAGTCTACGAGTGGAATTCAGTTGTTGGGATTTTTTCACCGATGATACTCTGTAGAGCTGTAGGAGGTTTTTACGAGCTAAGCTGAGCACAAGAAAGAGTACGATGAACTCACCACCAAAGCCAGTTACTGTAAATCCTTCAAAACCCCCAGCGGTCTTAGATTAGCGATAATCAGCATCAGCCAACCAGAAAAGCGCAATAGTAAGAGCGCTGCGAGACTCCAGTCCACTTCTTGGCAGCTCCCGAACCGCCGGAAAAAAAAAAAAAAAAAAAGACCGGCAACTCCACATCTTTCAAGCAAATCAATCAACCAACCAACCAATCCCTCCACCAGAATCAATAACCTCAATCTACCTTACACTTGCAGAATATAATTATTTTAGATACTTCTCCTCTCAACATCCGCACTTCTAATCGACCTCGAAACCTTAACCAACACACCACCATGCCGAAACGAAAACTCTCCGATCGCGACTCCGCACCCGCCCACAGCCTACAGACGATCCGACTCAGCCAGAAATTCGACCAAGGCGTGCAGTTGCTAACTCGAGCACTCAAGACGGCCCGCGGATTCGAAAGGCAGAAACTCGGCCGACGAGAGAAGACGGCCAAGAGCCAGGGCGGAGATGAGACGCTGAAGCGACTAGCGGAGGAGGTGCAGGTGTTGAAGGTTCGTCATTTTCCTTCCTCTTCGTTCGTTCCCTTTTGAAAGCAGGGGAGGGGATATTACATGTCGTGATTCTAACGGGTTGGAACTAACACATCTCCAGAGCCTCGACCCGCCCATCGTCGCGACCAAATATCTCCTCAAGCAGATGCTCAAGACGAAGCGCATCGCCGAAACCACCGCATTCACGGAATTCCACGCATACAAGAGCAAGAAGGTCTCGACGGAGGGGCCCAAATCACCAGCCGAGGCGAACGTCATGGCGCGATTGTATAAATCCAACCCGGTCAAAAATGTCTATCCGGATATCATGACGGGGATTCGCGAGTTGCTGGGCCTGAAGGATGCGCCTGCCGGGAAGAAGGACGGCAAGGGGAAAGAGAAGGGCGATGCGAAGGCTTCCAAGGAGCGGAGTGCGAAGTCGAAATCGACACCGGAATCAGCGCAGGATGAAGTTTCGGGCGACGAGAGCGGGGAGGAGGCGGGTTCTGCGCTGCGCGCGAAGCTGCTTACATCGAGGAAGGGCGGCGATGACGATGCCGATAGTGATCAGGAGATGAGCGAGGCGGAGAGCGACGACTTTGCTCAGTTCGATTCGCGACTTGCGCCGGACTCTGGGGATGAGGACGACGGAGGAGAGCAGTCTGCGAGCGACGATGGTTCGGAAGGCGGGATCGACCTGTCTACCGCGAAACTCCCCTCGGACATGTCCATCTCTCGATCTCCCTCACCGGATTCTCCGCCGGCGAAAAAGCAGAAGGCCAAGAAGGCCGCGGCCGCCCCTATCACCAGCACAACTTTCCTGCCCTCCCTCAGCATGGGTGGATACTTTTCCGGCTCCGAGTCTGAAGCCGAAGATGTCGAAGACGCCGCTCCGCGTCGCAAGAACCGAATGGGCCAGCAGGCACGTCGCGCCCTGTGGGAGAAGAAGTTCGGTTCCGGTGCCAATCACGTCAAGAACCAGAAGGATAATAAGCGGAATAATCGCGACAGTGGCTGGGATGTTCGGCGAGGTGCTACGGACGGCAGAGAAGGCCCGCGGGGAAGACGCGGCCAGGGACGAGGAGGCGCGATGGGTGCGACGGGCGCCAATGCATTGCCTCGCCAGGGTGATCGTTCGCAACGCGGTGGTGCGCCGGCGAGCAAACCGGAGGATAACAAGCCCTTGCATCCCTCGTGGGAGGCGGCGAAGAAGGCCAAGGAGCAGAAGACTGCTTCCTTCTCGGGTAAAAAGGTTGTGTTTGATTAATAGGACTGGCATAGCATATTCAAACTACTCTGATGTGAACTGTATACCTACGAGCGAACTACATGACAGCGTTGGGAACCCAAGGCATCGGGCAATAGACTGTATAGGTATCGAAGAAACACTCATCCTGCATCCAAAATGCACCCGAAATGTCAGGCAAAGCACGTATTGGAAAAGATCCAAACCAGCTAAGAGAAAAACACCACCATGCTGAAAGTCAAAAGTCACTCGCTGTACAGATCGTGATAGCCACCGAAGTGCCTAAAGAAAACTATCAATCATTCATAAATTGCATCCATCTCGTATCGGAATTCTTCATATCGCCGGCAAGACCTTGCTGTACGTCCGACTCGAAACAGGGGATTGCATTGAATTCGCCTAGTTCTTGCGGGAGGTTGGAGACAAAGTGGTCGAATCCGAAAGGCGGCATTTCAGATAACGTCGGATGGGATGCAAAGTCCGAGGATCCGGCGAGGTCCGTATTGGCCACGTCTCCTTCCATCGGATCATTCCCACCAGAGGTACCAGTCAACGGCGTAATAGGCACATGTGGTAGGCCAGATCTTCCTGGGGGAAACGGCTCTTGGTATGGCACTGTTTCGGGTGAAATGGGGCCCGTCTTCCAAAGCATCTCCCAGTTCTTGAAGCGGTCATATGCGGACTCGACAGCCCCGGTGCTGCCAGGAGCCTGTCGTTCGCTCCATTCCTCTAAGCGACGAATGGCCCTCTCAAGAGCCTCTATCACGCTAACGGCAGACCGGGCAGAGCCGACGCCCATCGACATGATCCGGATCAACGCCATGCCTTTCTCCAGCGCCTCCCGAAGTCGCTCCGTTCGCTTGGTTAAGCTCTGCGCCAGGATGACAAGAAGAGCCGCACGACAGGAGCTGAACTCTGTGAAAGACGCACGCGCGAGACCACTCTCGTCACGGAGGAGACGGCAGAGGTCGATAATCTCCAAAGCCGCTTCCACACAATCAGTGACCAGGATTGTACGGTTTTTGGAGACACCCGAAGGCATCTTATAGTTTGGTCCAAGCAACGTGGTCAGGTTGACCCCCCTCAAGCTGCTGAACAAAAATGGGCGCCCAAGGAAGATACGAGTTAGACAGTAGTCCAACTTCAAATGCAAGTTTGACCGGAACAAGGGGCCGGCAGGATTGAGATCCCGACAGTCAGTCTCTTCGGGCAATGTAGACCACCAGTCGACTAGGTTCTTTCTTATAGTCAACATTCTCTCAAGGCAGTCTTGCTGCTGGCCTTTACTGGACTTTCGCAAGACGGAGCTGTTCATTTTGCATTAGCATCTGCACTTGTTCGATGACCGGCACACTTTCACTCACATTTCATTGGCAACTTCTCCCAGCTTAAGAGTCAGCGTAATCAGTGTTATCATATTGGTATGATTGGAAACCTGGCTGGGGGGCTTCAAAGCGGGAAAATCGACAGGCATAGCAGCATCTACGTCAGAGTCGGACAAAGACACCGGCCTCCCGTGAAGAATGCTAACTCTCCTGGGACAGTGTAAGCATATATTGTTTCGGATTCGAAAAGTAATTGCGCGGGAGTCTCACTTTTCAATCGTGTATGCTGTCCAGAAAACTCGATTGCGCACCTCAATCGTTCGAGGGGAAAGGCCCTCTCCCAGATATTTCCGGTGCATGCCGTTTTGAATAGCCATTTTGAGAGCCAGGCCGAAGTATGTGTAGCATAGGCCCGATGTATCGAGCGGCAACAAATATGTTCCAATAAGCAGGCACGCCTGCACACTCCGGATCGAAGCGGTGGCAATGATATCCGGGAGTAGTTTAGACGCAAACTGATAGAAGGTCAGACCAACCTCATCTTCCGAGAAGTGGTGGTCTTCCATTATCGCCATGTCCGACGACATGCGATTAACCGGGGTAGCCGACTCCATATGCGCAAACTGGGTGCCGACGGCCAGGACCATCAGCAGAGAGCACACGGAGCCCGCATCATTCGATGAAAGGCTCGACGGGTTGGTATAGCATATATTTAATTTGTCCCGCAGCCAGTCTTCTTCGACATAGAAGTTATTGGTCTGCGCATATTTGAAGAATATCTGCACTAGAAAATCAGCCACGAAGCGTGGCGGAAGACAGGTGATAGATGCGGATACGAGCGACGACCCTGACTGAAGCTGCGTCGCTCGCCATCGCTCCTCGAATAACTCTGTTTCAGTAGTGGCCTGGCGCTGTCAGCACGGATCGCGAACCATGACTTCGGGGGGAGTTACTTCTGGGGCTGCTGTTTTCATCCATTCATCAATCTTCTGTCTAATCTTCATGGAGAAGTTCAAGTAGGAAAATTCCCCGGAGTATTCTGCACATCCGCTCTAGTTAGCCTACCGCTTCAAGCCATAACAGTTCCAGGGCATCCAGCGCAAGAGGTGCGACATACGGGTCGTATTATCCGGCAGCGCCTTGATGGTAAAATCTTCATCGTCAATGGCTAGGTCCTCGAAGTCTTCCTCATCTAGACGAATGGAGGGGCCTCCATCCGAGTCCGACCCTCGATGTTTGTGCTTCAATTCTTCGGCGGTCTTTCGCAGCGATTGTAGGTCAAAAGAGATATTGGGAATGTAATGTTGCAGGATTTGTTCCATGTACCGGATTCGTTCCGAGTCCGCCAGATTGTTGCGACTAACCCCTGCCGTTCGTTCCAGAAGACTGCCACAGGCCAGCCGTCAGCACTTGACAAGGCACATAAAATCGGGGATGCAAGGGGATCATACGATATCGAGGACGATCGCGCGATCTTCTCCGCATGGTCGGGGTGGGTGAAGACGCATTGCCGCCGGTAGCGCAGACATCGCCGACAGGGCACGCCACCCTCGCATTTCTCCTTCACGCGACGACAGCCGTCGCACCTGCAGCCGTCAGTTAACCCATCCGCGCTAGGCCTCCAACGATATAAAATTCTAAAAGCAGGGGGCGAATCGTGGGAGCCACGTGGGGGAACTTACGCTCGAACCGCACGCTTGCGGTTCTCCTCCGCAACGCGGGGTCGTTTCTGCTGGCCGAGACCAGCCGGAGTTGTTGGCCCATCGTCCATGGCGGTCGTGATCAAGGAGGACGACGAAGAAACAGGAGCATTGTAGGACGACGGCGGAAAGGTCAGGGTAGTAACCGGACCGACGGGGGATGAACGGTTGCCGGGACTAGTTCTGCCTGAGAACGAGCGAGCGAAAGAGCGGAAGAGAGAAAAAGATCCCGCTGGAGCTGCGGAGTTTAAGTCGGCGGACTTTTTCTGGTTCGGTTCCTTTGATAAGCACCGCCGCGGCTTCTGCGACGTCGATCGCAAGTGATTCGCTTTTTTTTTTTTTTTTTTTTTCCCCTTTAATATGAACCTGCACGCTAAGCAAACGATTTCAGTGTGTCGCAAGGCCTCTTGTGGGGTACGATTTCCTTTCCGGTGTCGGTGAAGTCTGGGAGGGCGATAGTATATATAGTCTGGTAATACTCCAAGTATCGACCGACATTGACCGAAGAAATTCCATTCTCCATTTTCATGACATACTCTCAACTCGTCTGATATTGACAAAGAAAGGCAAAGACACCCTAGAATCCATCGACTTCCATTCCCAGCCCCCGTTCCTTACCAACGTCCAACAACTTCTTGCCAATAATCAGATCCATGATCCCCATCCCCACGCATTTGATGACTACATTACACCCATCAGGAACCACAACTGGGTCTGATTTCCCCTGTTTCTCATACAAGTCGCCTAGTTCGATCAGTTGACTTTCTTGGATTTGCGCCCGAATGAGCTCGCCCGACTCCTCCAAGCAAGCCTCTTTGGAATCCACATATACCCGACCTCCCCCGGAAAGAACGGTCTCCGTATCGATCTCTTGCATGTGAGGTTTGTAGGAGCCGATCAGAGAGATGAACCGGGGCTTAAACCGGTGGAGATAGGAGTGTGGGAAATTTGGTTCCGTCGCAGGAGTACAGCTCAAGATCACGTCGCTTGCCGCTAATTCCGAACGCAATCGCTCCGTATAGTCTGGAGTGTCTTCCTTTGCTAGCGTCTCGATGGCCACGTCTGGATAGGCGGATTTCAGTTCGGAGATCATGTCGCTCATCTCGTCGAGCCTCTTGCGACCGCGGTTGATAAATACAATCCTTCGGATCTGGCTCGGAACCAAGATCAGAGCCAGGCGCGCATGCCATTCGGCTTGTCTGCCGGAACCGAAGATCACGACGTTCTCTTTCTTCAAGGAGGAACACCGGATGAACAGTGTCATGATCGCAAGCGCCGTGCGGAATGCGGTGATCTCCGCGGCGCTGAGCAGGCCGAGCAGTTTGCCTTCCGGCGAGAAGATGTTGATGACACCGATGATTCCGTTCGCTTGCGATGCGGTCACTACTTTGAACCCCGTGCTGACGGTGTTTGAAACCGGCATGAAGAGCGACAGGTTCTGGTCTTTGGTGGTGATAGTAGTGCGTAGTGGCTGATGAATCGTTCTTTCTGACGCTGCCGATCGAGCCTGGGATGATACTGTAACAAGTGCCTCGGACAGGGCGTCAAGAAAGTCGTGGCATTGTTCCTGGGTCAGCTGCCGTAGCAGCTGGGCGACGGTGGGCTCGGACAGAAGATGCATTTTGGGAATAGGTGCAGCCGTCGTGAATCACCACTTTATGACTTCGATATACTTGCACCTGAAAAGCTTTAATAGCAGGAGGGATAAAAGGTAATGGACTGAGGAATATATGAATATTTGTAGCGACTGGGGGCTCAAAAACGGCGATATCGGAGGGTCAGCAAGTACAGACAAGATGACGCCCGTAATTAAGGAAGGCTGTTCCGTTCGGACAATCTAGAGTCGGAGCCGTGTTCCGAGAGGTGATTTAACAAAAGTTGACTGACGCCGTGCTGGCGGTTCCTCAGAGAGTGCAAAGAGAAGGGAATGTGGGGTGGAGGAAGCGATAAGAACTGGAGATTAAAACTACGTGGTTCCCCGCATCAACCGCTACAGTCATTATGAAGGATTCGAAGAACAGGCATTTCATCCCATTATCAGTACCAAGAAAAAAAGTTCAACTGATCAACTAATTATAAACGCCATCTAGATGCAATTTCGCCAACAACAAGACACCGAGGGAATAAAACGAAAAGAAAAGTATATGCAAGTGCGTGAGTCATGTCAAGGGGAGAAAGGTGAACAAAAGAATACTCGGAAGAACAGCTTAGTTCTTGGGGCCGAACACTCGTCGCTTGAGTTCACCGAACATCGCCTCCTGGGATTGCTTGGTGCGACCAACAGCCTCGGTGTTCTCAACAGCGCGTCGCAGCAAGAAGCCCATGCATTCCTTGACGGATCCCCAGGTCAGAAGCTTGTACACGTTAGGCACTTCCAGCGAGGAAGGCTGGCTCGACTCCGGGCCCTGGAAACCCTGCAGGAGCTCGCAGCTGACCTCGTCGGCCATTCCCTGGAGCTGGGCGTACGAGAGATCAACGCCCTGGCTGTCACCCTGAATGGCCTGCTGCATGCGGAGAGCGTGGGCCTTGCGCACGGAGTCCCGGTTGTGAGTGGCGACGATGACGTTGACGGAAGGTAGCTCGGTCTGGTGCTCCTTCGACGCAGACTGCAACATCGAGTTGTAGCGACGAGTCAGAAGGGCCTCCACGACGCCGTCATAGCATTCGTCGGTCTCTTCCTTGGTAGCCCAGATCAAATGGCGAGGCTCGGTCTTGAGGTATGCGCCGCGGACCAGCTTAACGCCCAGGGTGTATCCTTCCTGGCGGGCAGTTTCCAAATCCCTGGCGATGGTGGCCGGAGTCGAGCACAGATAAGCCTGGTAGGTGTTGTAGAAGATGGCACGGCCGGGGGTCTGCGAGTTGCAGTACTTCTGGTACTTCATCGTCCAGTGCTCAATTCCGGGCTGCACGGCCTGCTCCTCGGCGTCGACTAGCAGTCGGACGTTGCGCGAAACGGCCAGGTCGCAAACCCTTTGGATGGAAGCATCCATGAAAGACGACGGCATAGCCTGCTGCTGCAGGAGCTGGAGCGCCTGAATACCCATACCGGTGAATCTACAACAGTTAGCTCAAAGTCTCGATGTTTGCAGGGAGGCGAAGGTAAGACAACAACATACTTCAGAGCAACGAAATCACCCTCCTGGGCCATGTCAACCGTTTGCAAGGTTCCGTCCAGCCACATCTGGATCTCTTCGCGGGCGGCCTTCTCATCCAGGGGATCGGCGTCGCTCTCCCCCACGAGCACTTCCCGGGCATATCCCAGCAACACGCCACGGTATCCCAGCTGTTTGATATCTTCGATGGACCGCTGAACCTCCAGCTTGTTCTCACCGGCATTGAACTGCTTGTAGATGGTGTGCTTGACCAGCATGTTCAGGAAAGGGTTCTTGGCGACATCCAAGGCCGGCGTCTTGGGGTGGGCCAGCATGGAAAGCGTGTAGATGCAAGGCTTCAGGAGCAGCTTGGAGGACGAAACCGACAGGATCATGAGCGATCGCAGAACGGACGACAGCGGCAACTTCGCCAGCGGGGAGGCAGAGCCCGTCTTTGCCGGCATCTGTTGCCACGCATTGGTCGCGCTTGTGGCCGCTGCCAGCGAGGACTTCGCGTTGCTGGTCCGGCTCACGTATCGAACATTGGCGTAGGATGCGGGGAGGCTCGATAGCGTCCGCATGGAACGGCGGGGTGCCTTCATTGTGATAACGAGAGGGAGGGAGGGGATTTCTGGTTCTCAATAGATAGAGAGATAAGGAAGCATGAACTATGGCTCGAGGAAGGCGAGAGAAGAAGAGAAAGACCGGTAGTGAATAGGAAGATGAAGATGGCTCGAAGAACAATAATAAGTAGAAGATACCATGGAGGGGATCTTCCGCCCACACCGAATGGCGGGCATGATTATTATTCTGCGGTGGTCGATAGTGCCGTTAGTTCGCCCGGTCAGTGAGGCCGAATGGGGGTACGGCGGACGCTTGCCGGTGGAAGCCGGTTGCCTTAGTCATCGCTCCGGATTTTACTTACGCAGCACGTACTACGGAGTATGTCCTCGGTTCTACACAGTCCATGGGTGTACATCCAAATAACCGAAACCCCCCTGGTCACCTGAACGCCTCTCGTGACACCGACATCATTCTGCGTCGACTCTTGTACAAGGGTCGAGGGTCGAGGGTCGAGTCAGCTGCCGTGACACGTCTGTTGGCTCTGCATGCGATCGACCGCCACTACTGTACTACCCGGAGATCTTGGTGCCAAGCTACCTCTTCCCCGGGACGATCACCTACGGCCTGTAGCCTGTGGCCAAGGGCAGGTTTAGGGCCGGCCGACTCAGCCTGGGCCGGTCGCAGGGCCTGTCCGGATGCTGTTTCATGTATACCAGCGAGCTAGCGATGGCAGCCACAGTGCTTCCCCTCTGCAGATGCCGTACTTCGTTCATGATCTAAAGAGGCCGGTTCACGGGCCGGTGGGAGGAGCCCCACCGGGTGGATTCCTGCTCGACCGGGCCGGTCAACAGGCTTATCGTCGCCTTATCAGATCCTGCAAATTCTGGAGTATTTGGCAGTAATTCTCATTGGCCGCAATTCATTATCGCTTGGTATTCTTCCCCTTGCCACGAGCTCGAATACGGTACTCTGTACCACTCCGGAGTATGGGGAGAAGTCCTCGGAGTAGATCTAATTTCTTTATCTGTTCGTCGGCCCGACAGGATAGAGCTGACCCATGGATGCCTAAACTATCAGGCATCACTCCGGGTGTCTACTCCGTCAGGCTCCAGGTTCGTCTGATGGTTGGCGGCTCGACACTCAATCACCCAATTCTAGACCAGAGTGATGCGATTCTTATTCCCTACCTTAGTACTTACCTACCACTCCCACCGAATGCAATACTAATACTAATTGATAACAATCGCAACTCTTATCTAATCTCAACTGTGGTCTAACCCTAAGCCGCGCCGTTTCCATTAGTCACAGGGACTTTTTGTAGTTCGACTTCAACGCTCAGCGATGACTCTGGGATACATTCTGATTCCTGGATCTACTCCGTACGGGGTATGAATGCGGAGGAAACCCCAGATTCACATTATAAAATTCCATCGTAGAGAGAACCATGCCGCATGGTTATTGAAGCCCTTTCCGTCCGTCGGCAGGATGCCGATATGGAATATGCCCTAATCCCGTTCCAACGGCCACCAGGGCGATAAGCTTTGTGGCTACGACCATCTGGATCTCCTCTGCATACTTCTCGTGCCTGAAACTTGAGATCCAATACGTAAATCTTATCTTGCGCCCCTGGAGTGATAAGCTCCATATCTGGTTATCTCGCATTGACTATCTACCCCGTACATCGATGTCTAGCGTAGCAGGGTTTTATATGCACCACCCCAGCTCATGTATCCTCATAGAGTAATACCCCAGAGCTCCTTGGTTTTCATTTTGGTTGAAGATGAGTGTCTCGCCAAAAGCCCTGGAGGAGGCCAAGCCCGCGCCCGAGGTGTTGGAGACATACGGTTACGGGGACACCAAGTCCATAGAGCTAGAGACGCACGATGGCATCAACACCGAGACCCAGCGTGGTCTGTCATCAAGACAGCTGCAGCTGATTGCCATGGGCGGTTGCATCGGGACCGGCCTTTTTGTCGGAGCCGGATCAACCCTTTCTCTGGTTGGACCTGGTGAGGAGACCCGATGGTCGGAAAGTGGAATGAGGCTAGCTGACATCTGATTAGCGCCGCTGTTCATGAGTTATGCCGTCATGGCACTGATTGTTTGGCTGGTGATGAATGTTCTCGGTGAAATGACCACCTATTTGCCCGTGAAGGGCATCTCGGTCCCCTACCTGATAGGCCGCTTCACGGAGCCAAGCATTGGCTTTGCTGCGGGTGAGTTCGAAATTCAGGTCTCTTTAACACTGTGGATGATGTATGCTAATCGATTTCCAGGGTACAACTACTGGTAAGGCCCTATCGACGGGATAGAGCTGACGCTCGATGAAAACTTACGTATTTGGTCCTAGGTATTCTTTTGCGATGCTCTTAGCAACGGAGGTGACGGCAGCCGGCCTGATCATCGAATACTGGACGACGTCCGTCAATGTGGGAGTCTGGATCACAATCGTGCTAGTTGGTATGCACTGCAGTGTCGGCCAGATCTATCGGGCGCTTCGACTGACCTGACAACTTACTAGTGATCCTGGTGCTCAATATCGTCGCAGTCTCATGGTACGGCGAGGCAGAGTTTTGGTTTGCGACGCTCAAGATCATTGCTATTATCGGCCTGATCATCCTGGGCGTCGTGCTCTTTTTCGGCGGGGGTCCCAAGCATGATCGGCTGGGCTTTCGATATTGGCAGAACCCGGGCGCATTCAATCCCTATTTGGTCCCCGGAAATACCGGACGCTTCCTCGGATTCTGGACGGCTCTTATCAAGTCGGGCTTCTCGTTCATTTTCTCTCCCGAGCTCATCACCACTGCAGCTGGTGAAGTCGAAGCGCCGCGACGCAATATCCCGAAGGCCACCAAACGGTTCATCTATCGGGTGTTCACCTTCTATATCTTGGGAAGCTTGGTCATCGGCGTCACCGTGGCATACAATGACCCGGGTCTGCTCTCCGGGGTCGCCAGCGGGGGTTCTGGTGCCGGGGCCAGTCCGTTTGTGATTGGAATCCAGAACGCCGGTATCGCCGGCTTGAACCATGTGGTCAATGCCGCCATTTTGATTTCAGCCTGGTCTTCCGGGAACGCCTGGTTGTTTGCCGGATCTCGAACGCTATACTCGCTGGCCTGCGGTGGACACGCTCCGCGGTTCTTCGCGAGGTGCAACCGGAACGGCGTGCCATACGTGGCCGTCCTGAGCACCTGGGCCATTGGGTTGCTTTCGTATCTAAACCTCTCCAGTTCCGGGGCCAACGTCTTCTACTGGTTCACCAACATCACCACTGTTGGTGGCTTCATCAACTGGGTCTTGATAGCGATTGCATATTTGGTGAGTTCCCCGCCATTCTCGCGTCCCGGGATGATTGAGCACGCGTTGACTGGGATCCAGCGATTCCGCAAAGCTCTCATTGCCCACGACATGCTAGACAGCTTACCATTCCGCACGGCCCTGCAGCCATGGGGCTCCTACTTCATCATTCTGATTGTCAGCGTTCTGACCATGACCAATGGGTACGCCGTGTTCTTTCCCGGACAGTTCACCGCCGCGGACTTCCTGGTCTCGTATTTGGTGATCGCGATTTTCGTGGCGTTGTATGTCGGCCATAAGATCTGGTATCAGACTCCATGGATGACCAAAGTGTCGGAGATCGACCTGTTCAGCGGTAAAGAGGAGATCGATCGACTGTGTGAGGAGGACTCGGAGCGACAGCCACGGAATTGGCTGGAGCGAGTTTGGTGGTGGATTGCGTAGATCCTAAACGGACTGAGTTTTCGACACGAGCGATCAAAATGTATATACCCCAGTAGAATGCAGGCTGTTGTTTGTTGTCCGTTGTTCACTGGATCGACTCAAAGTCCGGAGTGTGAACAGTGACGTCATCGCGCAGGATGCGGGGAAGCGGAGACGACGGGGCGCTTAGTCACGGCCAGAAAAGGCCTGGAAACGAAGTAGAAGAATATTCCCAGACGGTCTGGGTTGGGAGGTGCTCCGAGGGAAACAATAATATCAATTATGCTTCCATTGTATAGAACCAAGGAATTATTATCTATGCTATGAACCGGAAGAGTGTAATGGGATAAGGAATGCCGGTATCCATGGATGGAGGCGACGATAACGCCGGGCCGGTTGCGTCCCACCCGGCAGCCAGCCGGAACTACCTGCCTACGCTGTAGAACCACCAGGTCACTGTACTGCGTATACTCCGGACTCCGGACTCGGTGGAAAATACTGCCAGGCCGGTACCAAACACGCGTTTCCAATATTACCGCCAGTTCGACTCCAATTCGGCGCAATCTTCGGTGTCACCGCCTACGTTGACCGCGCTGACTAACCGCTCTCTTAAAGTACAGCTTCCCCGCGTTCTCTCTCTTCTCTTCTCTCCGTTTCACCTCACCTGCCTTTTTCCATCCCTCTGGACTCAGCTTGAGCGGTGTTGAATCCATCATGCATTCCTCTTTGCTTCTTCGTGCCCGGGGCCTTCCATTGGCGAAGGCCAGCCTCGCCCGCTCCAGCGTTCGCGCGATGGGCTCCTACGCCACTTTCAAGGTCCCTCGAATTGACAACGAACCCAACGTAGGTTCTTTCGGGCTGAGCTGGTGCGGTGAATTGAGATAGAGCTAATTCCAAAATGTAGAAACACTACGCTCCGGGAACGCCCGATCGCAAGGGCCTCGAAGAGGCTCTGGCCAAGCACAAGCAGAATGCTCCCCTCAATGTCCCTCTGGTGATTGCGGGCAAAGAGGTGGGTTAATTGACGTGGCCATTATGGAGAAACACTTTCTAATAAAAAATGCCGAACAGATCAGCAGCTCTCAGTCCTTGACCCAGTCGAGCCCCTCCACCCACGCCCCTCTGGCCACCTACTCCCATGCCTCCGCCGCCGATGTCCAGGCGGCCATCGATGCCGCTCTGAAGGCTCGCAAGTCGTGGGCCGCCACCTCGTTCGCGGACCGTGCCAGCGTCTTCCTGAAGGCGGCTGACTTGATCTCGACCAAGTACCGTTACGACGTCATGGCTCTGACCATGCACGGTCAGGGCAAGAATGCCTGGCAGGCCGAGATTGACTCGGCGGCCGAGCTGTGCGATTTCTTCCGTTTCGGCGTCAAGTACGCTGAGGAGCTGTATGCCCAGCAGCCGGTGCACCACGCTCCTGGCGTCTGGAAGTGAGTAGTGTCCCATATTTCTCCCATCAGCAAGAAGCTAACAGAAGTAGCCGTGTGGAATACCGCCCTCTGGAGGGTTTCGTCTATGCCATCAGTCCCTTCAACTTCACTGCCATCGGTGGTAACCTGGCTGGTGCTCCGGCTCTGATGGGCAACGTTGTCGTGTGGAAGCCTTCGCCCTCTGCCATCGCCTCCAACTGGCTGGTCCACCAGATCCTCCTCGAGGCCGGTCTCCCCAAGGACGTCATCCAGTTCGTGCCCGGAGAGGCCGAGGAAGTCACCAACACCGTCCTCAACCACCCCGAATTCGCCGCTCTCCACTTCACCGGTAGCACCGGTGTCTTCCGTAGCCTTTACGGACAGATCGCCAACGGCGTTGCCGAGGGCAAATACCGCAGCTACCCTCGCATCGTTGGTGAGACCGGTGGAAAGAACTTCCATCTCGTTCACAAGTCGGCCGATGTCCGCAACGCCGTCGTCCAGACCATTTGGGGTGCTTTCGAATTCCAGGGCCAGAAGTGCAGTGCCACTTCCCGCGCGTACGTGGCCAACTCGATCGCCAAGGAATTCCTTGAGGACATCGCGGCCGAGGCCAACAAGCTCAAGGTCGGCGAGCCCTCCGACTTCACCAACTTCTGCGGTCCCGTCATCCACGAGGCCTCGTTCAACAAGCTGGCCCAGGTCATCGATGAGGCCAAGAACGACCCCGAGCTGGAACTTGTGGCTGGAGGCACGTATGACTCCTCCAAGGGCTGGTACATCCAGCCTACCATCTACCGCACCACCAACGCCGACCACCCTCTTCTCTCCCGTGAACTCTTCGGCCCCGTCCTGGTGATCCACACCTACGAGGACGCCACCGATGCCGACTTCACCAAGATCTGCGAGAAGGTTGACCAGACCGGCGATTACGGTCTGACCGGCGCCGTCTTCGCCCGTGACCGTGAGGTGCTCCGTCTGGCCGACGACGCTCTGCGCAACACGGCTGGCAACTTCTACCTCAACTGCAAGAGCACCGGCGCCGTCGTCGGACAGCAGCCCTTCGGAGGTGCCCGTGCTTCCGGCACCAACGACAAGGCGGGCAGCGGAAACCTGCTTTCTCGCTTCGTCAGCCTGCGGTCGATCAAGGAAGAGTTCTGCCCTACCTACAACGTCCCCTACCCCAGCAACGCCTAAGCTTGACCGCTCGTGAGATTTGATTTGACGTTCTTCTGCTTATTTTGGTTTTGGTTTTGGCATATATATTATTCCCCAACTGCTTGCGCACTCCATTTGCTCGTCCCATCGGTGGCACTGTTTTCCGGGCTGGAAGGGCCCCAGGTTGCATCATATTCGGCGTTTTGTATGACAGAATCTTCGGCGATGTACCAAAAGCTTCGCTTATGAATGTTATGGCAATTGACTGTATCAGAGATGAAATTCTACATATTCTTACAGAAAGCGCGCACCCGATTTTAATGATTATCTATACAGGTTCGCTCCGACTTCTCCAGAAGTTGCTTCATACTCCCCATCGCCTTCTGCGCATACTCCTCAGGGTCGTACTTCTTCCCTCGACCGTCGGGTCCGCTATCAAAGACCTCCATGGAGAACCAGCCGCGGAATCCCGTCTTCAGCACGGCCCTGGCCACCGCCTCAATCGGCAAGTATCCTCCGTCGTACGGCAGCGGGCGATAGTCGTGGCTCCATCTGGCGCGCGGCCACATGCCATCCACCCGCTCCGCCTCCAGCGGCCGAGGCGGCTTATACGCATCTGACACCTGCAGCAGGTAGATCTTCTCCGGCGGCACATCTCTCGCCAGTTCGGCCAGCGACTGCTCGAGCCGCTGATTCATCAGCCCCAGCGGATTGTCCTCCACGCGCCCCGATGCCGTCGTCGGGTCCGCCCATTCCGAGCCCGCCGTCTGGAATGTATCCAGACACAGTCCGACATTCGGGCGCTTCACGTCGCGCACGATCTCCCAGACATCCCGCCACGTCGGCGCATGGGTCGACCAGCACCAGTTCTCGTACGCGACGCGCATTCCCTGCTCGGCCAGCAGGTCCGACAGCTCGCGCAGATCAGCCACGATGTGCTTTCGACTCAGCGAGAGCCGTTCCTCGGGAATGTCGGTCGACCCGACCTGGTTTTTGTCAGCTCTTCCTGCCCTGCAATCTATCCCTGATCTATTCTTTCTTCTTTCTCATCGAAAACGCACCCCCGAGATAAGACACTGTCAAGTATAAAACGCACCTGTAAAATCTCCGTCCCCAACGACCCCATCACCTCAATCCACCTCCTCGCCCTGCTAAACGCATCCTCCCTCTCCGGCGACCCCCTCGGCCATCCCTCGAAATTCGCAAACGGCTGCAACATCATCACCACCAGGCCGTGCTCGCGACACAGCTCGCGCGCCTTCTTCGCGACGGCAACCAGCTCGTCTACATTATCGTCTGCGATCGCGTGACCCAGGACCTGCGCGCCGTAGTCGAGGAGGTCGGGGAACGCAAGCTCGATGCCCGTGAACCCGGCGTTGGCGATGGCGGCGAGTTTGGCGGGGAGGGAGGGCGCGTTGATCGAGCAGGTGGCGTAGGAGAAGGTTATCGTGGGGTTGGGTGCTTCATTAGCTGACATTTCGGTTTTGGAGTGATTAATTGACTGGCTGACTGGCTGACTGCGTATCAAGTTGGGGATTTGCATTTAAATTGGCTGGCTTGCAAGGGTCGTCGATGGATGATGTAATGATGAGATGAAGTCAATTGGGAGGCTCCACCACCACTGGAATGCGACCTTCTGCTCATTTAACATTATGATGTAATTCTAACCGGTTTTCGATTAAGTCACCGAAGGACGCAGGGAATATATATCCGGCAAATCGCTGGGCGAGGTTTGCGTCTATTCTACGACTTCCATTCTTCAGCAGCATGACGTCGACACAGAATGAGCTACTACCTTTCCAATGCATCGGCATCGTCGGAGCCGGCAACATGGGCTCCATGATGGCCTTTGCCTTTTCGGAAATCGGTCTGGATGTATCGGTCTGGGACGTCAGCCACAAGAATGTGGATCAGGTGATGGAGGGCGCAAAGGCCGAGGATTACAAGGGCAAGATCTCCGGGTTCTATGAGATCGATGATTTCACGAAGAGCCTGGACGGTAGAGGAGATCGCAAGCTGTTCATCTTCTCGATCACGCATGGTGACGCCGCGGATAAAGTCCTGGGTGCCATGAAGGACGCGCTGAACCCCGGTGATATTATACTCGATGGCGGAAACGAGAACTACCGGCGCACGGAGCGAAGGCAGAAGGAATGTGCGGACCTCGGAGTGGATTGGATTGGCATTGGGGTGTCGGGAGGATATCAGTCTGCCCGTCGGGGTCCAAGTTTGTCGCCTGGGGGTGATGCGAAAGCGTTGGAGCTCGTTATGCCATTGCTGGAACGGTACGCGGCCAAAGATTCCAAGACGGGCAAGCCGTGTGTGACGCGAATCGGGCCTGCCGGTTCAGGTCATTTCGTGAAAATGGTTCACAATGGAATCGAGGGAGGAATGCTATCGACCCTGGCGGAGGCCTGGTCCATCCTTCACTATGGACTGGGTCAGACCTATGACGAGATCGGGGACATTTTCGCCCAGTGGAATCAGAAAGGCGAGCTGCGCAACAATTTCTTGCTGGAAATTGCGGTCGACATGTTGCACACCAAGAAGCCTTCCCAGAGCGACAGTCATGGGGACGGATACGTGCTGGACGAAGTCCTTGATAAAGTTGTACAGGACGACGATAATACCGAGGGAACGCCCTTCTGGTCCATCATGGAGTCGGCCGCCCGGCATGTGTCGGCCCCTTCTCTTGCCACGGCTCATTATTTGCGAATAGCCAGTGGCAACCGCGCAGAACGCGTTCAGGCGGCGAAGAAATTGCAGCTACCAAGTCCTCGTGCTATCGAGGGAATCCAGGATCGCAAGGCATTCATTGAAACTCTGCGACGCACAGTCTATTGCGCCTTCTTGGCCTCATTTTGCCAAGGCCTTGAATTAATTGCACGCGCATCCGAAGACGAAGGCTGGGATATTGACCTCGGCAAATGCCTGCAAATCTGGCGCGCAGGCTGTATTATCCGATCAGAGGCGATTGCCGATCTCCTGCAGCCGGCACTGGCCGGCGCTACGCGCCTCACTAATATGAAAACCGTCGACGAAATTGCGCGAGAGTTGCACGAGAACTTCGCCAGCCTCAAGGAGATTGTGATCCAAGGAACCGTCTTTGATCAGTACATCCCCGCGATATCTGCTACTCTGGAATACCTGAAGTATGTTGGCGGTACGACACTCCCCACGAAGTTCATGGAAGGCCAGATGGACTTCTTCGGGGCTCATTCATATGACCGGCCGGGGGTTCCAGGAGAAGATCCAGGGCCGGTTAAAAAGGGGGCGCATCATTACGAATGGCGACCGGCCTAAGACGCTGGTTGGAATCTGGAATAGATGATTCGGTCGATAGTTAGGATGAACCAATGCCACCTTGTTATGTAAATAGGAGAAACCGAAGAAACGGAAGAATGGATAAATGGATGAATTGGAAGGAGCATCGAGAAAGGCGGCGATGGCCGACATGCCTTGGTGCCTGACTGCCTGGCTGCCTGAGGATGCCCCACGTGCGATAAGGCGACGGAATTGCCCGATCGAGACATCGACCCCGCCGCGGAGTTTTCGTGATTTGAAGCCTTCTTTCACGCTTCGTTCCTCCCTCTCCGCGCCCCATTGTATGTTGCCTGTCTCTTCGCTTCGCCGTTTCCTCTCCACTAAATCCACAAAGCCCCTTAGAAAGATCGAATCCGCTAGACAACTGGCTCGAAGAATGGCTGCTCTTCCCTCCACTTATCAGGGTGAGATGGAACCCCTCCCTCCCCTCAGTGGCCGAATCAACAGCCCATTCAGTCCCAACTGCGAGCCACGCTGACTCGAATTCTTCCCGTATAGACCCCGTCCGCATCGCCGTCATCGGCGGCACTGGTCTTCGTGAGCTCCCTGGTTTCTCCCAGGTCGCCTCGTTGGACATCACGACTCCCTGGGGCAAGCCCTCCTCGCCCATCACGATCCTGCACCACCAGTGCTCGCACAACAACCAGACCGTCGCCGTTGCGTTCCTGAGCCGCCATGGCCTGCACCACCAGATTGCGCCCCACGAGGTGCCCGCGCGGGCCAACATCGCCGCCCTCCGCTCCATCGGCGTCCGCACCATCATCGCCTTCTCCGCCGTCGGCAGTCTGCAGGAGGAGATTAAGCCCCGCGACTTCGTGATCCCCGACCAGGTCATCGACCGCACCAAGGGTATCCGTCCCTTCACCTTCTTCGAGGGAGGTGCTGTCGCCCACGTGCCCTTCGGCGACCCCTTCGACGAGGGTGTTGCTAAGATTGTCCGCGCCTGCGGCCACACTTTGGAGGGCGACGGTGTTGCTCTTCATGACCGAGGAACCCTGGTCTGCATGGGTATGTTACTATCTTTGTGATGCCCCTTTTTGTGGGCTCTGATTCTACGACCTGGATTTCTGACCGTCACACAGAGGGACCCCAATTCTCGACTCGCGCGGAGAGCAAGCTCTACCGCTCGTGGGGCGGCAGTGTGATCAATATGTCCTGCCTTCCGGAGTCGAAGCTGGCCCGCGAGGCCGAAATCGCCTACCAGATGATCTGCATGTCCACCGACTACGACTGCTGGCACGAGTCCACCGCCGACGTCACCGTCGAGATGGTGATGGGCAACATGAAGGCCAACGCGGAGAACGCCAAGCGCTTCGTGACCGCCGTGCTGGACGAACTGTCCGCGGAGAAGAACTCCGAGCTCGTCCAGGCCAAGCACGTCGAGGGATCCATCAAGTTCGGCCTCAGCACCGCTCTGCCCCACTGGAACCCCGAGGTCAAGGAGAAGCTGACCTGGTTGTACCCTGGCTACTTTGAATAGAGAGATTCTCGTTGACTGTATCTATCTGCATACCTTATCATTTCTCTCCTATAGATTAGACATTTATAGTTGATAATGAGCTTACGAAATTAAAGCCTCTTTGACGTTTGTCCTGTTTCACATATGCGTTTTAATATCTCCTTTCTTTTGTTCATTTTCTCTCTCACAGTCGGTCTGATGAGAGAAGAGTGATAACAAGCCCTCATTCACTACGCCATGAAGGGTGAAAATAAAACTACCTACCGGAGAGCTCCCGTGAATACTGAGACTACCGCCGTGATATCAATCCATTCACCTTCTCTCCAGTCCTATTTAATCTACTGGACTGATCCTCTACCCAGCTCTGAGCTCTTGCTGCAGCCTCATCTTCTTCATACACCCTGGGGCACATCATCTCTGATCATGGACCCCAGTTTCTATGTCATTGATCCTGAAGGTGACCTTCTCCTTTATGTGGAGGAGTGCCTAGGCCAACTTCATGTGAGCGTCTTCAGGACTAGTAAGTAGTAGCTCATCTCATTCTGTCTTTCTCGCACTTTTCTCTTGTGCTTGTCTGCTGGGTGACCCATTAATCACTCATAAACTTGGCAGCAGAGACGTACACTCCACTCTCAACCCCCAGGACCTTATTAGCGAATGAGGGCCTTTCTGACGATATTGCCAATACCGTCATGTTTTCATCGGATGCGCCTGAAATGCAATTCGATCCTTCTTCTCTATTAGGTCTTCAACAAGATGACGGTGTCCGAGTCTTCAAATTGCGAGTGTTGATATCCTCGAAACATCTAACTCTAGTGTCCAAATTCTTCCGCACCAAACTCGAGGCAATGCTGGACCTCGGCGAGAGCGACATCCTTCCTTCCTGTGCCAATGAAGTGGACGCGCTACTCGTCCTCCTGGATGTCTTGCATTGCCAGACGCGCAAGGTACCGCGATTCCTCGCTCCGGATATGCTGTTCATGGTTGCGGTGCTGGCGGACCACTACCGGTGCATCGAGGCTGTCGAGGCCTTCTCCGAAGTATGGATCGAGAATTTGAAGAAAGAGGTACCGACTGGGTACACGGCGGACTTGACAAAGTGGATCTTCATTGCTTGGATCTTTCGTGACCAAAATCTCTTCGAGTTGACCACGGGAATCGCCGTGCGAGAAAGCATCGGTCCCTTGTCTGATTTGCCCACGCCGATGATTCCCGGCAGCTTACTGAGTAAGTGTATCCCAATGAGAAAAGCCTCCTTGATGTAGAGCCGTCTTTAACGGAGTTGATTATCGGCCCAGGGACCATCGAGAAGTCACGCCAGGACTCTATCGGCTATATTATCCAAATCATTTATCGACGCCTAGAGACCCTTGTGCATCACGGATGCTGTGATGACTGCGACCGACTGATCGCTGGAACTCTCGTTCGACAACTGCAGATGCACCAGCTCTATCCCCGACCTACAGCTCCATTCCATGGCTATAACGTGGACCTGCTGGTTCGTTTCATCAACACAATCCCCGAGCCTCGGTGCAACGTATTAATTCATCCTGTCAACGGCTGTCTATCGAATTGTGTGTTGCTACCCGAGCTCGACCATGTCTTCTTCGACACTCTGGAGAATAATATGACTGGGATGACAGCTACCGAATTTCCTCTGAGGGTAGAGTGAAACATGCAGGATTAGAGGTGCTGGCAGCCATAGGTGCTTTTTGTTCTGTTTGTTCTTGTTTCTTCCATGCAAACCCTCATGGTTATCTTTCTCGGTGCTCTCGTTAATATTTTTGTCAGAATAAGAACCGTCTGGACATTGCACGTAAAAGCGCAACAGAGTGCCATGGAATCCTTCTAGTTAATGTTTAAATATGTCGGAATAATCCACCCTCAGAAAAATGTATGTATGCATGATCAAATGCCCATAAGGCCTGATGAGATTTAGCACTTCACACCTCATGACCTATTCAAAAATCCCCTGACGATCAAGATGTTAGCGGCACCAACTAACTAAAAATATCCACCAGGCGATCGGCAGGTACGCCGTGCCCTAAGCAGCAGTTGTCGCCCGACGAGGCCCGGAGGATTTCCCTCAAGGGAGTTCGATCGACAATCTCCGTTCCGTTTTCCAAGGAAGGTCACTGGGATTCAGATTGCTGCCATCTGATTTGATCATGGGAGAGCTCGTGGCTGACAAGTTCTGCGGGGAACATTCCAATTGCATCGATCAGCATGGCAGGCAGGCTGTACCGAGTAGTGCTCCGAGGCGCTTGGTGTGTTGTTTTACTGGAGAAACGGAAATCCCCCGTGTTTTCTTTAGAGGCGTGCGCTTCGTCGGGAGACATAATACACTGGAGGTTTGGCAGTTTGAGGAGGAGCCGAGACGAGCCTCACGACGCAAATTTATGGCCAAGCGACGTCCTCTCCCTTGTGCAGCTCTCCTATTCGATCCACTGGCACGTACGGAGTAGTTCATGAGATTTCGATCATTGCGAGTGCTCGGGGCACGCACTTTGGTGCTCACCCCACTCTCTGGGCCAGTAGCACAACACTAGAAGCCCAGGCTGGCGACGGGGAGTGGATGGATCGACAATCAACCATTCCCCCTTAGAACGTTCTTCAGGGTTCCCGAGATTGTGATTCTGCAGCCGCTTGTGGTCCGCTCCTTGGGTATGACATCCTTTTGGTCTGTTGGTGGTCCTGCGATCCGATTTTCCAGCAATGATCGTCTTCGGCTCGAATACTCTTCTGCTTGGCACGCGGACTGTCGCGTTCGCATTCCGGTTAGGCTATCTTGCATCCCCAATCGCCCTTCCCCTATTCAGCATGGAGCCAAATGACCCTGTAAACTGCCGCTCTTGTGGGGATCCCATGATCAGTTGCCCTGTTTCCCTGCTGGGGTATCGTGGGTCATCAGAGCCGTATAACTGGTATGGCTTCCCCCGCTGTGGCTCTTGTTGGCTTTACAGTAAGATTGTCCGTTTGAAGAGGTGCTGCTGAATTCGTGGTGCGGTCTTTTTGAATGAATCGACCATGGCTGCTCGATCGCTGTGTCTGGTGCTTGTCTCTATCTTGCTGCCCTCGGCTCTATCATCGGCCTCGGAGCCAGGTCTGAGTGCAAGAGCCTCGGATGATGCCTACTCTCCTCCATACTACCCGGCGCCCAAGGGCGGCTGGCTGGATAACTGGGCGGACGCCTATGAAAAGGCACACGAACTCGTGAGCAAGATGACCTTAGCCGAGAAGGTGAACCTGACAACCGGCACGGGTATCTTCATGGGACCTTGTGCGGGCCAGACAGGAAGCGTTTTGCGATTAGGGATTCCCAATATCTGTCTCCATGATTCCCCACTTGGAGTACGCAACTCAGACCACAATACAGCCTTTCCACCTGGGATCACCGTAGGGGCTACCTTCGACAAGGATCTCATGTATGAGCGAGGCGTGGGACTCGGTGAAGAAGCACGGGGCAAAGGCATCAATGTTCTCTTAGGCCCGTCAGTTAACGCCATTGGAAGGAAACCACGAGGGGGTCGCAACTGGGAGGGTTTCGGCGCGGATCCCAGTCTTCAGGCTGTCGGGGGTGCTCTGACGATCAAGGGCATGCAGAGTACCGGAGCGATTGCTTCGCTCAAGCATTTCATCGGCAACGAGCAGGAGATGCATCGTATGAGCTCTATAGTGACTCAAGGGTATTCTTCGAATATAGATGACCGTACCCTTCATGAGCTCTATCTGTGGCCCTTTGCTGAAGGCGTGAGAGCCGGAGCTGGCTCAGTCATGATCGCATACAACGATGTGAGTATCAGCTCACCTTTCTCCATCTCTCGGTATGACATTGCTAATATGCTCTCTTTTCAAGGTGAATCGCTCGGCATGTAGTCAAAATAGCAAGCTCATCAACGGGATCCTCAAGGACGAATTAGGGTTTCAGGGATTTGTCGTGACCGACTGGCTGGCACACATTGGCGGCGTTTCGTCGGCATTGGCTGGTCTGGACATGGATATGCCTGGCGATGGTGCTATCCCGCTACTTGGAAACACCTATTGGGGTTGGGAGCTCTCTCGTTCTATTCTCAATGGATCAGTCCCGGTCGATCGTTTGAACGATATGGTATGTTTTTCTTCGGGCTCGAGAGAGAGGTCTTGGGTTGCTGATGTCGAAATTAGGTGACGCGAATTGTGGCAACATGGTACAAGATGGGTCAGGATCAAGACTACCCTCTCCCTAATTTCTCCGGCAACACGCTGGATGAAAAAGGACCTTTATATCCGGGAGCTTTGTTTTCGCCCTCTGGTGTCGTCAACCAATATGTTAATGTCCAGGGCAACCACAACATCACGGCCAGAGCCGTGGCGAGAGACGCGATCACGCTGCTAAAGAACGAGGACAACCTCCTGCCTTTAGGTCGAAACTCCTCGTTGAAGATCTTTGGCACCGATGCTGGCGCAAATCCAGATGGTCTCAACAAGTGTGCTGATCAAGGTTGCAACAAGGGAGTCCTGACCATGGGCTGGGGAAGTGGAACTTCTAGACTGCCATACCTTGTCACCCCCCAGCAAGCGATTGCCAACCTATCGTCCAATGCTGAATTCTACATCACAGACAAGTTCCCCTCCAACATTTCCCCAAAGTCGCAGGACGTTGCCATCGTTTTCATCAATTCCGACTCCGGGGAGAACTATATTACTGTCGACGGCAACCCCGGAGACCGCACTTCGGCGGGATTGTATGCGTGGCACAATGGCGATGACCTTGTAAAGGCTGCCGCGGAGAAATTCTCGAAAGTCGTTGTGGTTGTTCACACGGTTGGCCCTATAATAATGGAAAAATGGATTGACCTGGACTCCGTCAAAGCAGTCCTTGTTGCACATCTGCCTGGCCAGGAGGCCGGCTGGTCCCTGACGGACATTCTCTTTGGCGACTACAGTCCCAGCGGACACATGCCTTATACGATCCCCCGCAGCGAGTCAGACTATCCAGCCAGCGTGGGCCTGCTCCAACAACCATTCGGCCAGATTCAAGACGACTATACCGAGCGCTTGTACATCGATTATCGGCATTTCCTAAAAAGCAACGTCACTCCTCGGTACCCATTTGGGCATGGACTTTCCTATACTACCTTCAAGTTCTCAGAACCCAGTCTTTCCGTGGATACCCCCATTGATAGTGCATATCCCCCAACTCGGTCTGCCAAAGGCACCACACCCACGTACCCAACGACCATCCCCAATGCATCCGAAGCGGCTTGGCCCAAGAACTTCGATCGTATTTGGCGCTACCTCTACCCATACCTTGATAACCCTCAAGGTGCAGCCGCCAACTCGACAAAGAAGTACCCCTATCCCGACGGATACACGACGGAGCCGAAACCCGCGCCACGTGCCGGCGGCGCAGAGGGCGGAAATCCCGCTCTGTGGGACGTCGCCTTCTCGGTCAAGGTGAAGGTTACCAACACGGGCTCGCGGAAAGGACGTGCCGTTGCACAACTATACGTGGAGATGCCTTCCAGCCTGGGGGTTGATACTCCATCGCGGCAGTTGCGTCAGTTCGAGAAAACGAAGACTCTGGCTCCTGGTGAGAGCGAGGACTTGACGCTTGAGATCACCCGCAAGGATATCAGTATTTGGGATGTCGAGGTGCAGGATTGGAAGGCGCCAGTGAACGGTGAAGGAGTCAAGTTCTGGATCGGACAGAGTGTCGCTGATGCACATGTGCGCTGTGATGTGGGTGGAGAGTGTTCGAGTTTGTAATTATCAATTATCGTGTGTTTGATCTGTTGATTACCATATCATGCGTTATTTTCCATAGCCCAGTGGACAGCATTGCGAAAGATAAATTATGAAGGGAACATGAGAGACGAGAGACAAGAAAGTAAAGTTGAGGTGCATAGCGACTGCCCGATCGGGAAAGAGCCACCCACTAGAGCAATTATGTACAGCATAATTAGTCATCTTGACTGATGCACATTATGCACGTCATCCATCGCTTCTCCGTCGCAATCCTCAAGCTCGCCTGTCTCCAACCTTTTCATATTCGATGCCGTAGTGCCCATCTGCGGTACCCAGCTGCCAAAATGCAGGGCTTCAGTAAGTACCCCCGCCACGCAATTTTCTCTAGCCGTTTACTAATCCCATTCCCCCTTAGACATGGGACGGTTCGTCCAACTCCCTCCTCCCCTCCGCGCACCGCCATCTAACCAACGCCAGATATGTCCCACCCGACCAAGAGGGCCTTACGAGCGCCAACAAACTCGCGGGAAAGCACCCACTCGGGTCCCGCGCGCGCCATCTGAACACCACCGGCGCCCTGGTCGTTCGATTCGAGATGCCGTTCGCGGTATGGTGCACGACCTGTAAACCGCACGAGACGATCATCGGACAAGGCGTGCGCTTCAACGCCGAGAAGAAGAAGGTCGGAAGTTACTACTCCACGCCCATATATAGCTTTCGCATGAAACACACCGCTTGTGGCGGGTGGATCGAGATCCGCACAGATCCGCAAAATACAGCGTATGTTGTTACGGAAGGGGGTAGGAAGCGGGATACTGGAGAGGAGAAGGATCTGGGCTTGGGGGAGATTGCAATCAAGCTACGAGGGGAGGGGGGTGGGGAGGCGGGGAATGATCCGTTGGCGAGGTTGGAGGGCAAGGTTGAGGATAAGAGGAAGGCAGAGACGGAGCAGAGTCGGATATTTGATCTGCAGAGACGGCAAAATCGTGACTGGGAGGATCCTTACGCGCAGTCTAGACGGCTGAGACGGGGGTTCCGGACGGAGCGGAAGGTGCTTGAGAATGCGGAGGCGAAGCGCGAGGCGTTGAAGGACAAGATGAGCTTGGGGATCGATCTAGTGGATGAGACCGAAGAGGATCGACTGCGCGCTGGAATGGTGGATTTCGGTCCTGTTGGTGATGCGACTACGCGCTCGCGGCCCATGTTTGAGTCCTCGGTACAACCGACGTCCAAGGCATCGCCCCTCGCTTCGGGGAGTAAGCATGGGAAGAGGCCGAAGACGACTAATCTTCTGGGAGACCGGAAGGCGCTGTTGCGCAGTGAGTTGACGAGCAATACGCGTGCAGCAGTCGATCCGTTTCTCAGTCAAGATGCAAATACATGGCAGCCGGAGAGCAAGCGACGAAAAACTGCGCCAAACAAACCAACGGCGACGGTCAAGGGTCCTGATGATAACAACTCTAACCAACCTTCTGATGCCATATCTGATGGGCCTTTGCAGGAGGGGAATACATCGGCTCAGAAGCAGCCCGGTGCTGCAGCTGCTCTGGTTGCTTATGCTTCCGATTCAGATTGAGCAGTTCCTCCAATGCGTTTAATGCGATGGGTGTACATATAATTGCTTTGGCGTTTTACATATATGCAAATGATACCCGGATGGAGTTTGTTTCAAGAATGCGTTGCAGGCTCGTCATAATACTTTTCTGTTCATTTCCATGCAAAGGCGTACGCCACATACGGGAAGAATATATACAAGAAATAGAGGCAGCGTTTGCCACATCATTTAGCCCAGGGAGCTTTGGTAACGACGTCCCCTTGGGCAGTGCCACTCGGGGCCGTCGGGGGCTGCGAGCTCGCCCAAGGGGCCCGAGTCGGTGTCATCGGACCCGGAGGTAAATTCGATGTATTGGGGAGCGTCGGTGGGTTTCTGGATGCAGATGGCACTCCAGGTCCTCGTGAGACTGCCCACGGCGCAGCAGTTCCACTCTGAGGAACAGATTGCGATGCAGAGACCCAAGGCGCTTTGGTTCCCGCACCAGAGGGCTGTGTCGTTGGGGCTGGAGCAGCAGAACCTTGTGGTCGTGCTTGAGGACCAGATGAGCTATGGGCCGTGGACGGTGGCGGCAGAGCGTTTGGATCACGCTCCCAGCTGAATAGGGAACCAAAAGGAAAATGCTGGACCACAGGAAATTTGGAGAGCACCTCGGCATTGTACATTTTAATCATCCCCTAATTTGGATTAGTGGACAGTTCTGTACTCGTTAGAAGGTTAGGAACCGACCTTATTGATTTTGGCCCAGCCAGTACGAATCCCGGAGATGTCATACAGCATTGGGCTATGTTCCCAGAAGGGTCCTTTCTTCACATCGTAAATAAAACCGACAGCGGAGAAGTACAAGTTGTCTCTCCGCTCTCGTTCGACAATATTTGCCTTGGACACCCCAGTGGGATCCGGTGCGTTGGGCAGAGAACCCTCATCCGGCACCTTGTCTGATTCTCCTAGGGCCGGGGCAAACTGTGCAGATCCAAAAATATAAGGAATGAATGAATGATCGTCTAGCCCCCACACCCCGTGAGAGCCTGCCGGCTCCAGAGTGTAGGTCTTGATGATTGTCCGCACCAGTTCCAAATACCTAAATCCATTTTCTGTCAGTAGAGACTTTGCACAATATCTAGCTCACTGGAACACGCACGGCTGTATCACGCCCAGAACAAGAGCTCTTTCTTCCACCCCGGCCGCGTTCTTGGGGAATCCGCCCAGCTTCCAGATCCCGGCGAGGAAAGCCAGGAAGCTCAGTTCATGCCCCGTTCCATAGTCCAGACGTTGAGAACTTCCCCAACTTCCCAGAAAGTAAGCCTTTAGTTCTACTTCTGCCGTCGGGCCATTTGGATCTGAGGACGGTTTCTGGAGTATTTCAGACGACAAACACTCCTCTAGCAGGGTCGAGACTCGACTCTCAACAATCTGGTACCATTTTCGAAAGCTGACATTCCCGAATCTCCTTGGTCCCGTGTCCGGTGGCGCCTCCGCGATAATCCCTTCGAGTTTCGAAAGCAATTGCTGTAGCTGTCGGACCGGGGCCGAGTATTCGACAGCATCGGAGTTTAGAGGCCAGGTTTGCACGCTACCATCGGAGAGTTTCTCCGGAAACATCGAGCGATTCAACTGAAGTAGTAATGTCATGATATCAACATAGCCCTTGGAGCATAGGAAGTCCGAGACATCTCCTCCTTCGTGAATCTTTTTGCCGGGCTCGATAAAGGAGTGGTGCGCGGGGTCAATCGCGGGCAGCACCCGCACTGGGAAACCCTCTGCAGCCATTCTCGAGGCTGTGTTGGGAGATCAACACCGAGGGCAGAGTATGAACCGTGGCCGATTGAAAAGATTAGTTCAAGCTTTTATGATTGATAATATCAAGAGGCGGATGTGAACTAGTTGAAGAACAGAGAAAGAGAGAGAGAGAGTGAGTGGGAGAGAAAGCGGGAAGAGGCGGTTGTTATCGATAAGGACGCCATGACGCCGGTGATCACGGGGTGTTGCGCCGACAACCAACAAACACCAACAAATCGTCGAGATACTCGCTTTGTCCCACGCCCTTGAGCTTCCAGCTTCCTCCCAGTCCGTTCTCATGGTCTTCAATTGATTCGCTGAGAATGGCCACGCGATCTGTCGCCCAGCGAAAACGAAAACGCGACTCGACCTCGCAGTCCGTAGACTGGCTAAACAATATTGAACCTGCCGATCGGGTCAGCCACAGTTCCCCGGCTCGGCCTCGTCGCCCCTTGCGCCGTCAAACGGCGAGGAAGACACAGATTCCGCAGAGTGATGAGATCTTGGGGAGTCCTCAGTCTCCCGAAGAGAGCGGAACGGCCGTATCCAAGCGCATTCCGCAAAGTGAGCCGATTACCCCAAGACGGTCCAAACGTCTACAAGATCATCCAGCGAGTGAAAGCACCCCCAGTCGAAAAGGCGTTATTGTACAGGTAGATAGGAGCGCCAGCAGAAAGCTCACAAGTGACTATGTCAGTGGTTCTGATAACCACTCTGACTATGAGTCCGGTAGAGACTCGGACGAGTCTGAGGAGAGTATGAAGAACCCCACTCCGCGAAGTGCTATCGCTGGGAACAGTCACCAGCCCAACGGGCAGGATGAAAATATGCGCAGGGGCTCTTTCAATGGGGCATCCTCAGGGTCGCGTCAAGCTGCGGTTGATGGCGAATCATCTGGCGAAAATTCTGATGAGAGCTCTGACAAATCCGAGAGCTCTATCGAGAGAACGAGCCCTAAAACTCAACCCCCACACATTAGTGAAAGTTCCAACAAAAAGGGAACCAATCACGAAGATATTGTTGCTGGGCTGCCTATCCGGGACAAGCCATATTTGAGTGGTGGTGTCGGTGAGGACAATGGTTCCGACGATAGCTCTGAAGCCTCTTTTCAAAATAACCTCCATGAGCCAGAGGGAGCCCCGAACCTCCCGGACGAATATATACAAGATAATTCCGAGGAAGACGATCCTACTCATGTGGAACTTTTTCCCGAAGACGACGGCGACGATGATGGTGAGCGACACACCAAGGACTTCTCTCCTTCAGAGCAACTGCAGCACGAGCAAGAGATGAACGTGAACAGCGAGGAGGTGGCCAAATATACGGCCATACCCGACTACGAACAGGAGACAAACATGAACAGTCAGGAGGTAACAGAAGATGCGACTGTACCTGACCACGAACAAGAGACGAATGTGAACAGTCAGGATGTGGCGAGAGATATGATCATGTTTAACTACGAGCAAGAGGCAAACGTGAATAGCGATGGAGTAGCGGAAGAGGCAGCTGAGGAAACAGAGTACTCTCCTTCGGATGAGGGATCGGCCTCGGCGGGATCTTCGGATGCGTCTGCTTTATTCAGGTATACTCCCGAGGGCACTGAAGAGGCTTCGTCGCCGGCGGCGTCTCCGGAACCAAGGCCACGGCCGCAGAATGATCGCCGCCAAAAGCATGAGGTCGGGAAATCACGTCAGCAAAGAACGTTGTCAGTCTCTCCAAGCATGCAAAAGCGCACCGACAGTCCCGGCGAACAGACTACAAGCTTTGAAAGTGCGAGGAGCACGGAGACTCCAATTGACGAGGGAAATGTATGGTTTGCAAAAGCCAAACTACTTGGAGGGCAAAAGAAAAACTGGGAGGTCTTGATCTCCGAGGCGCGTGCTGCTGCTGAGGTTATCACTTCATCCCGAGACCACTATTTCCAAGAAATCGAGGCTTCGATGATCTCTTTGCAGGAGGAATACACCACGGTAGTCGACAGCTTGCGAAAACAATGTCTACCAGCACCAGGGACGCAAAAGAAGTGCGAGAGGCTCCGCCGCGATATTGGTGATAGAGGAAACCAACTCCGTGATAGGATCTATTACCGCGCGGCCAAGCGGGGCGAAGAGAGCCGGCTGCTTAGTGGAAAATTGGCGGAGGAATTTGAGGCGCGCATATACTACCCAATGGTGATGATTATTGTTGCGTGTTTCGAAGCATATTGCCACAAAGACATGCGTCAGCTCTTTCCACGTGCCCATGGCCATCTTCTCCAGGCCATGAAGCTGCTGCATAATTTCTGTAACCGCAGCCACGCTCAGGAAGTCACGGGGCGCGTTTCATTCCGAAGCCGAGGCGGGGGTCTGAAAAGGATTCTCGACAAATTGATTAAAGCTCTGCAGGACGGTGCACTGCGTGATCGTGGTTCCGCCGATGCGTCAGGTTCAAAAAACATACGTCGGCGGCGGCGGCAACAGCAGCAGCCAAGCACGACACAGCAAGCTGCAGGTGCTGAATCAACTCCATCCCCCGAGCTTACCACTCGAACCAGGGTTAGAAGCCCTTCTACTGAGTCGGTGTCCTCCCTTGATCAGAGAGAATGGACAGAAGATGAAGGAATCGCTCTGGTGCAAGGACTGAAGCGTTATCAAGGTAAGGTGTCAAAAGTCTCAGGCAGAAGGAACGGATAAAGATCGAAGCACTAACCGAGAACGATTCCATTCCAGGTCCAGGACGCTATGATCAAATATTAGGACGGTTTTCTAGTAAATTAAGGGGGCGGACTGTTCGGGAGCTCCGGGCCCAGGCGCAGCAGCTTCAGGCCGCATGGGCATCTCATATCGAAGAGACGGTGAGGACGCAGGAGCAACGACAACAATGGCAGTGGTTATCGGAGGTGTGACAGCCATGACAGGATGAGTGACGTGTAGAGAGATACCCTTTCAGTTTTATTGAACTCCGTCTGATGCTACTCATTTTGCGCAGTACTAGTGCTCTTAGTAATAGTGATGTCTCAACCGCTCCATTTAGTATATTTCGGTGGTTCAGGGACAGATGAACCATGGAACCTGAGGACTACCAGGAACGCGCCTCACAACAAACACTCAGGGGCTGAATGGACGGGAGGACTTGGGTTGACCCTGCAGACCTACAACCGTGGTTGGGCCGATAACTCCCTCCTACGCCGTACTATGTATAGTTCCTCGAGACTACCCTGTACATCCTGAGTGAGGTGTAGACCTGCTGTCCCTCAGAGTCCTGCGTGTCCTCCCAGAAGGCGGTCAGGCGTCTTGATACCTCGTCATTACCATACGTGACTGCAAAGACGCGTATTATAACGGCACTTCCGGGTGGTGGAGGGCATTCTGACGGCGTCCCCAGGCCGTTCCATACGGTACGATGACCGTACGACGGGCCCCCCTCGGCCTCCCGTCTTTCGTCTGCCTTTCCTTCCTTTTTCTCTTTCTCTCTTTCCCTCCTCGCTCTCTCGACTTCTACAACGCCTCTTCTTCTCTTTCTCTTGTACCTAGCTCCTTTAATCCTCGCTCTATTTTCTTTTAATCCCCCGTTTCTGTGGTTGTTGCTGTTCGTTTCTTGACCCGTTACCTTTCTTTCTCTTGCCTTGTGTTTTGTATCCTTCGTCACTTCGGGGATCGAAAGCTGCTGCTGCTTTCTCTGCTTCTTCTATCCCCACCGGTTCCTGTACAACCCGGACTCGGTGCTTAGTGAATCATTCCTGGTTCATTCTTCAGGTATTTGGTCTGCAATTGACGGTTGACCTCTGTGTTGGAGTAAGTACTTGTCGTGAACTGCCCGCCCTCTCCAATTGGACCTCGGGACGTTGGGGGGAAAAGGAGAACCCCCCATTCCGTGCTGTTCGCACTTGACCTCTCTGGCGGGAGATCAGCAAACCCATGGGGGCAGTGTTGACCTGCTCCCCTCCTTCTTCTGTTTTCCTTTCAATTGGAATGGGAAAGGCCTAGGGTTACGATCTCCTCACGTGGATGTTAACTATTCCCTCTTTTGACCTGAGACGGAGCTTCTGTTTTTCTTTTTCCGCATTTGCTGTTGCCAGCCTGGAGCTAACGTGGACCCGTACAATTTTGCTAGACCGCCCGCTTTGGACCTGTCACTTCGTATCCCCTGACCGTTTATCGTGCCCGACCTTGATTTCACGCCAGCCACGATGGCTTCGACTGAGGAACCCGTCCCTCCCGTGACCCCGGCCGAAGGGGTCGTGGATTCAGATGCACCCCCGGCCACCCCCGTCGACTCAACCGTGCTCTCTGGCAGTGAGGAGCCCGTCACTAGCCCCGATGCCTCCAAGGACAAGGAAAACGTGAAGGCGTCTCCCACCAAGAAGAGTCCTACTTCCAGCACCCCGGCTACCAAGCGTCCTGTTTCCGGGACTCCGGCCACGAAGCGGCCCACTTCCATGTCCGGTGCCCCCAAGACAACTACGTCGACTTCTCGCCCTTCGACCACCAATGGCGGCACATTGAACAGGCCCCCCACGCGTCCTCCCACGACAACTACCGTCCGAAAGCCGCTGAGCACATCGACAACTGCCTCTCACCGATCCCGCGCATCAGTGAGCAGCTCCGCCGATGAAAAGACGCGATCCGTGGCAAGCTCTGGGGACGAGAAACGAGGCATGTCCAGCACCGCAAAGCGGATGTCGCTGGTTGGCACCCCGGCCACACGTGCCCCTGCCAAGCCTACCAGCACACTGGATAGACGGTCAAGCATCGCTGGTTCAACTACGGCCGAGAAGAGAACCTCGGTGTCGCGCCCCAGCACCGTCGCGCCACGTCCGACCACCCGACCGGCCACGTCGACAACCACTACTCGTCCGACCTCCTCGACTACCGGTGCGACGCGGACGACCACCCGCCCTACCTCGACTGTGACCCGCCCAGCGACCGCAACTGCAACCAAGAGACTGAGCACCGCCATGAAGACCTCGGAGGAAGATGCAGAGAAACTTCAGGCTCTGGAAAGCAAGCTGTCAGAAAGCGAGGCTACCGTAGCTAGCCTGAAAGCTGAACTGGAGACGGTGAATGAGAAAATGGCGCAGCTGTCTGTTTCTCCACCAGAAGATGACTCCAAAGACAGTGACGCCGCTACCAAGGAACTCCAGGAACAGCACGCTGCGGAGCGCGAGCGTCTGACTGCCGAGCATGCAGGGCAGCTGCAGGCTCTGCGCACTCAGCTGGAAGAGGCCGAGACTCAGCGGAAGGAACTTGAAGAAAAGTCCATCAAAGATTTGGAAGAAGCCGCAAAGTCCGCCGCAGCTCAGGGCGATGACCAGACTGCTACGGCGCTGGAGGAACTGAAGCAGTCCCACCAGGCCCAGCTGGAGGCCCTGCAGAAAGAACTGGCCGATCAGAAGGCTTCCGCCACTGGCCACACGGAGGAACTCGATGCCCTTAAGGCCGAGCTCGAAACGCAGAGGAGTAGTGTCGCCGAGACCACCAAGATCTTGGAGGAAAAGACCGTGGCTCTGGAAAATTTCCAGCGTGAGCTCAACGGACGGGACCAGGTCATTGCGAACCTGAATCACGAGATGGAGAAGCTTAACCAAGCCAAGGAGGACCAGGCTCGTGCTGCTGAAGAATCTGCTCGCCAGTCTGTTTCGGCCCTCGAGGAGAAGGTTGCGTCGCTCGAAGCTCAACTTGCTGAGGCTGAATCTACTTCGAAGGGCAGCGACGAGACAGCCACCGTGCTCGCTGAAAAGGAGAATGAAGTTGCCGAGCTGAAACTTACGGTAGAAACGCTCCGATCGGAGCTCCAGGAAGCCCGCGATGCCGCCGAAAACGCTCTTAAGGAAAAGATCCAGGAACTCGAGGCGGCCCACGAAGCGGCCGTTGCCAAACTGAAGGCAGAGCATGACGAGGCCCTCGCCTTGGCCGCTACCACCCATGCACAGGAATTGGCCGCGGCTAAAGAGGCGGCCGAGTCGGCCGGTAGCAGTCACTCGGAACAACTTCAGGAGCTCCGTGCGGCTCTCGATGCTGCCGAAGCTGCCGCACAGAAGGGCCGTGAGGACGCCATTGGTGAGCTGAAGACTGCTCACCAGGCTGAATTGCAAGCCCTGGAACAGAAACTGACCGCCTCGGAGCAGGCTCTTGGCGAAGCTAAGCAATCCCTGGAGGAAGGCGCCAGCTCCGCCCAGGAAGTGGCCATCCAGGAGATTGAATCGCTCAAAGAGAAGGTCGGTGCCTTGGAGTCTCAGCTTTCCACGGGCCAGGGCGAGATCAAGTCTCTCCAAGATGCTATCCACAGTAAGCAGCAGGAAGTCGAAGCACTGCAGCACAGCCTCGTTACATTCGAGGACAAGACTAAGTCCAAGGACGTTCAACGAGAGGGCCAGCTGAGGGCGCTGGAAGAGAAGGCGCAGGCTGCGGAAAGTTCTCTTCAGGCGCATCTCCAGGAGGCTGCCGTGGCCGCCGAGGAGCACGCGCAGGCACTGGAATCCCTGAAGACCGCCCACGCAGCGGACTTGGAGACTGCTCGGACGAACACATCTGGATCCCACGAGCAGGCACTCCAGGAGTTGCAAGCCAAGCATGACGCGTTGATGGCGACAAACCGCGAGTTGGAATCAAAGCACGCGGAGAAGGTCGAATCTCTCGAATTCGATCTCAAGTCGGCCTTGGAGCGTCATGCGCAGGAGATTGCGTCGCACTCCGAGCTTCGTGGCCAGGAAGTCGCCGAGCTGCAGAAGCAGTACGAAGAAACCCGGTCGGCCCTACAAGCTGAGTTGGCCGCTTCGCAGGCCTCCAAGACTGCCGAAAACGAAGCCGAACACATCAAGGCGATCGAAGAACTCCTGACCGCGCACGAGGAGAAGACGACCAGCCTCCGCTCTCAGCTGGAGTCTTCCAATCAAGCTCAAATTGACGCGCTGCAAAAGTCCCACGACGCGGCTTTGAGCGAGGTGCACGCTCAGTTGGCTCAAGCCCAGGCTGCCGCTCAGGACAGCTCGGTCCTTGACGGTTTGAAGGTCACCATTGCTGAGCTGGAAAACAAGCTTGCCGACGCGGAACGGTCCGGCACGGAGGCCGCAGGCCAGCACGGTGCGGACATTTCCAAGGCGCAGGCGGAGACCAGCGAATGGCAGCAGAAGTATCAGGAGTTGGCGGCCCGGGCAGCCGAACTGGAGACGTCGCTATCGGCCTCCGGAAGCTCGCAGTCGGAGTTGGAGTCGGTCCTGAAGCAGCTCTCGAACTCCCAAGAAGAGTTGACTCAGATCAAGGGCAAGCATGATGCGATCAGCAGCCAGCTGGACGAGGCTACGACGCAGAACCGGGCGATGAACGAGAAGTTGTCGCAGGGTGAGAAGGACCTGAACGACCAGATCGACAAGAACATGTCGCTGTTGAACCAGCTGGGCGAGGTCGACTCGGCCATTTCGGCCAGCCGCAAGCGCACGCGCGAGTTGGAAGCGGAGGTGGCCGCGCTGAAGGCCGAAGGGGCCAAGGGCAACGCGGTGGGCTTGGATGGTAGTCGATGGGCAGCAGAGGGACCCGTGGAAGGTGAGGAGCTTGGTTCATCTATCGAGGGAACGGTGGGACTTCCCCGTTTAACGTCCGCGTCTTCAGGACTGCCCGGTTTTCACCCCTTTACCTGATCGGCACCGTTTCCTTTTCCCCTTTTCTTCCGCAGACATGGGTTACTGATTCGCATGATTGTTGTTTTCTCGCGTTGCGTCTCCACAGATGGCAAGCATTCAGGCTCAGCTTAAACACATCCGCACAACCAACGACGAGTGGTACGAGGATCATAATCGGTGAGTAGCCCACCCCTCCGCGGCCGATGCATGAACAGCAAATCCTAATGAATGACTCCCTGCAGGCTCGTCGGGGAACTGACGCAGCTGTCTCACCGATCGACGCCAGAGGTGCCCAGCCACTCATCGACCCCCCAGCCGGAGAAAGCGGCCGAGGGATCGTCGTAAATGAACGAAGAAGAATCATCATAAAAACAAAAAAGAAGGCCACCGGTGCCGTGGAGCAGCGTTTCTTTCCTTTGTGCTGCGGTCAGGGTGGGATTGGATTGGATTGCATGTTGTATTGATTAGGTTGTATATGTAATACGAAGCTCAGGATACCCCTGTTCGACTGATCTCTCTCGCTTGTCTCTTTCCCTTGTCTTTTCTTCTTCTTCTCTCCCCCTGTCTTTCTGTCTCCGGTCTCAACGGCCACACAGCATTCGTGTCCACCACGGCCGTCGAGGGGGTTCTTGGTCTCGGATGAACTCGCGGTACCGGGAGGGAGTGAGCACCCGCGGCGGCGGTGGCGTCGGCGAGGGCGAGGGTGGTTCGAGCTGAGTGAAGCCGTGGGCGCCCACCGGTAAGAAGCTGAAGGACGGCCACTCGTCCAGGTGGACGGACTCGCGTTGGGGCGTGCGTTGCCGAGGGCGTTGGGGTGCGCTGGAAGTCTGACAGTAGACGGCATACGACTCGGCCAAAGTCTCGGAATCATCACTGGCGCTGTTGACTGTCGGCGTTTTGGGGCGCGAGAGCCGTCGCGACACCCAGCGGAGAGGCGAGCGCGAGGGTCGTCGGAAGGAGAAGGAGTCGTCGGAGGTGGTGAAGGACGAAGGAGCGGTGTCGAGAGGCATGATGGAGGTATTTATTAGATTAAGAAATTAAATATTGCCCGGATTCATGGGGATAAATAATCAGAGTGGAAATCCCAGGTCATGAACGAGAGAACAGAGATTGGACGCAGCAGAAACCCCAGGAGACGAGATGGAGGAGCATCAGGATGGACTGGATTTATAGGCCCCGAACGACCGGACGAGCGACACATCGACCTTCTGCCGCTTCGTTTACTCGGCGACGGTTGGAGCTTGGATTTTTAGGGATTCTGGTTTGGGCGTGTTGGTTCCACCGCAACTTAACTCGTGCATGTCGTGACACGTCCAGATCATCATTGTTGTGTGACCTCGGCGGTCATACGGGCTTTTCCCTATTTTCTTTTTTCTTTTTTTCTTTTTCGCCTTTTTGCTTGGGGTGGAAACGAGGATATAAGTCTGGAGAGCAGTCCGGTTTGAGAACTATCGATGCGGGCTGCATGGATGACGCATGCAGTCATGTAAGTATATACGTAAGTCGAACCAAGGAAGGCAAGGCTATCTAGGACGATGAAGAACTAATAGTACAAGGATAAGCGAGATTTGACACGTCTCCTACCCGGACACTCCGTCCCGTCCGAGTCCCCAGCGACCGACTTCGTGCATCGCCTCGTCTCCGCCGTCCGCCAGCCGCCCGTCCGCGTTGGCAGGATGCTGGCTGCCCAGGACCCCTGCGACGCAGTCCCATCCGTTGCGTCCGCCGCCCCAGCGAAGGACCTCCGTGCGGTATTTCTCACCCGCCGCGCGGTCCACGGCGGCGGCACCGCCCCGGAAGACGTCCTCCCAGATCTTGTTGGCGATGGCGCGGTCGAAGATGTAGCTGTAGTAGGTGGCGCCGTAGCCGCACAGGTGGCCGAAGAATCCCTGCCAGGAGGTCGTCGAGTCCACCGGGTCCGGGAGACTGGCGTGGGCGGAGGAGACCTGGTGGTAGAGCGCGGTGGAGGAGATGGGGGACTGGGAGGGTCCCTGGGAGTGGTAGGCCTGGTCGACGAGGGCCATGAGGATTTGGGCCTCGTTTTCCACGGCGCCGTAGATGGACCCGTGCGCGTTGCGGTCCTGCTCCATGCGGCGCATCATCTCCTCCGAGAGTGGCTGGTCCGTCTGCCAGTGACGGGCGTAGAGGGCCAGGACCTCGGGGGCGGTGGCGAAGCGCTCCATGAGCACCGAGGGGAGTTCGGCGAAATCGGTGGCGCACCGCGTGCCGGAGATGGATTGCAGTCGCGTCTGGCCGAGGATCGAGTGCAAGGCGTGGCCCATCTCGTGGAAGAGGGTGCGCACGCTGTGCTCGCTCAGCAGCGAGGGTCGTCCGGTACCGGTGGCCGGGGGCTCGGGAAAGTCACACACCAGGGCGATCGTGGGCAACTGGCGGAGGGTTTGGGACTCGACCGCCGTGGCCATGCCGTCATTGGGGTGAGCGGACGAACCCATGGTCGCACATTCGGCCACCTCTTCCGGCGAGATTTCGCGGGCGCATCGCAGCGTGAAATGAGCTGGGTTGGGGTGTTTGTTAGGCCGCGAGAAGAGATCGCAGTAGATGACGGCAATGTGTCGCTCCGTCTCGTCGACGACGTCCAGTCGGCGCACGTCGGCGTTCCACGTCTCGCCAGGTGCCGTTTCCTGGGGCACCAGACGCACGCCATAGAGGCGGTCAAACAGTCGCGATAAGCCCTGCATCACCGTTCCCAGCGAGAAGAACTCGGGGACGGCGCTCAGTTCCCGAGATCGTCGGGATTGCGAGTACTGCATGACCCGCCGGTGGACGTAATAGGCGTGGTCCCACGCCTGCATCGCGGCGCTGCCTTTCATGGCCTGCAAATGCGACAGCTCTTCACGAACGGCCTCGCGGTTGCTTCCCACCAGCGCGGTGAGGAACTTGGACACCGCCTCGGGGCTCTTGGCCATTTTGTCACTCAGCGTCATATGCGCGAAACTGGAATGGCCCGACAATTTGGCCAGTTCGGCCCGTTTGGCCAGAAGCTGCTCCAGCCGATGAACCTGCCGACCGCTGGAGGTGCGCGTCGCCAGGTAGATCTCCTTTCGGGCCGCCTCGTCGTGCACCGATCGGAGGGCCAGGCGCGGGATCATCCCCATGGTCGGTACCGCAGCCGTGCGATTCCATCGCTTGATTTGCTGGACCAGGAGCGGATCCAGCCCTCGCAGGCTGTTGGTGCTCAGCACCACGTTTGATTTCGCCGGCTCGGCGCTGTTCACAAAGGTTGTCCCCAGTTGACTGATTTCGTTCGACAGGTTCACGAACCGCTGTCGCTCGTGAGGCGGCATGTGGATGGCCGAGTTCGAGAAGTCCTTGATCAGAATGTGGGCCACAATCTTCTCCTCTTCCGACCATTGCGCCGTCACCTCCGGATTGGCTGCCGCTTTCTTCAGCTGGTCGTTCAATCCCGTCGTGGTGTTGAGCACGTTCATGTACTCGAACATCAGCGCATACGCCTGCGTCGCCGCCTCCTGCACCCGGGGGTCGGGATGGATCACCCGGATGAAATCGGACAAGTCGATCACTCGGCACAGAAGATCACTTAGCCGATCCAGATCCCGAGCCATGTCCCGGTATTCTTCCAGGGTCGATGCGGCCAAGACTTTGGATACGATCGCCTGGCATTTCTGGAGCGAAACATGGGCGAACGTTCGGAAACCATCGGGGTTCGTGAGGTACTGGTTCTGCACCAATCCGGTCGAATAAGGTTGCGAGGCGCGGCGCTGCGAAAACTCCCTCCAGAAGGGCGGCGAATCGAAGACCCGGCGAAGAACCTCGTCGTCGGCGCTTTTCCTCTGCGTCGCGGTCCCGGCGGGAGCGTACTCGAAACCATTGGCGCGATGCGAAGGGGAGGTAGCCGCCGTTTCCAGGGATCGTCGAGTCTGCTGCTGCAGTCGCTGCAGGCATGCCCGACACGTCCAGGGCCGACGCCGGAGGGGCGCCAGCAAATGGCCGGTCATCGGGGATAGACAGGGGAGTGGTGTTTAAGGATAGAATCGAGACCCAGCCGACATGTCTCGCAGGGAGGAGAGAGGAAAGGAAACAAGAAGAGAAAGAAAAAAAGCAAGAAAAGACGAAGAAGAGGCGGAAGATGGGAGGAATGAAGTAAGAAAGTAGGAAGAGAAGGAGGCCGGACGATGACGGAGGAAAAGCCGAGGCGGCGAAAAAAAAGGCTTGGCGGTCACGCTTTCGACCTCATCTCTGCTTCTCCTTCTCTCTTGCCCTCTGCCTGTCGTCCCCCCCCCATTTCCTCCCCCAATTGGCCTCTCCCCACCATGTCTTTCCGGCCAGTGTTGCGCCCGGTTCGTCCTCGTCCTTGTCGACTTCCCTGGCTCCTTGCTGACCGCGTTTCTAGCGGGCTGTGGCCCCATTCGCTGCCACCCTCTTGGCTGGGGGTGTCGCTCTCTATCCCCGTCAAACCGCATGGGCTGAAGAACCCCAGGACCTGGTAGGTCTCGACCTGTCGGCAGATGCACCGTTGTCTGCTTTATATGGTACTTGATTGTCGCCCGGAGTCGACATCCTAACGTGGCCCCGTGGACACAGAGAAAGCCCATTTACGATGACTTCCCCACCGAGACTCCGGAGCTCCCCAAGACGCCCTCTGCTGTCGTGCCCCAGCCGTCCTCGCCTGCGCCCTCGTCGTCTCCGACTCCCACAGACATTCTGACCGCCCAGATCCGACAAGCCCGTCTCTTCCTCTACAACAACTCCCTGGCCGCCGAGAACTGCTTCAATGACTTCCTGTCCCGGGCCCTTCACATCGAAAACGCTTTCACCAACACCGTTGCCTCGCTGGCCCCGTCCCCGGAGTCCGGAGAGCGTCTGCTTCCCGGTGGAGTCTACGTCGTCGTTGCCGCCATGGCCGGTTCGATCGTGTCGCGCAACCGGGGCATCTTCCTGCGCTCCGCCTCGCCGCTGGCCTTCGGTACGGTGGCCGCCTGGTCGCTTCTGCCCGTGACGATGCGCAACGTTTCCGACCTGGCCTGGGAGTACGAGAAGAAGGTCCCCGCCGTGGCGGAACAGCACCTTCTGGTCCGGGAGAAGGCCGAGCACATCTGGTACACGGGTATTGCGCACAGCGGAATGGCACGGGCCATGATGGAGGAGAAGATCGGCGACACCCGGAAGAAGCTGGAGGAGCTGGTCAGCAAGGGCCATTAGAGTGGCAGACATTCCCTGTCTCGATCCTTTCCTTGATTTTCCTTTTCTTTTGCTTCTCTGCTCTGTATTTGGTTGTTCTCCTTGAAGCGGATACAATTTGGAGCCCGTTGGTTGGTGTAGCGACCATCCGGGCTTGGGATGGGTTACGGTTTCCATTTCATATGTGTGTGTATTCTAAGTAGATTCGAACGAACCGGTCCCGTGCTGTTCTACATTTCTCTGTTCGTTATCCCAAAGACCGTCTGGGGCGGATGTGTTGGGGATTGCATGACAAGAGGTCAATCTCCGGGTAAGAAACATATAAATAGAAAATCCTCGTTCCGTCATTGGTATATGGTCCGTCGTAACTCCGGAGACTCGTGATACTCTACAATACACAAAACGAAAAAAAATAAGAACCCTGGCCAGTTTCATTGAGAGTTCTCTATCCTTCTTGGGGCGCGGCTGGCTGTTCTGCGGCCGGCGGAGATCGGACGCCAGCCTTGGGCGGAGGAGGCAGTGGCGTGGATTTGCGAGACGGGGCGAAATCCTGCTCCTTACTTTTCTGTTCCCCTTCCGCGAAGTAGTCATCGAAGGCTCGGCTGGGCGATACTCCTGCAGGTCGAGCCTTGCCCCGGCGTGGTCCCGAGTGCGCAGGTCCCATGGGAGGCAGAGTGCCAGGCTGGGGTCCCAGGGGAGGAGGCGTTGACAAGTTGGCAGGGACAAGAAATTGGCCCCCAATGGCCGGTGCAGCCGTTCCCATGCTCTGGGCTGGGCCCAAATGACCCGTGAAGGGCGTCGAAGTGCCGTCTTCTCGCGTCTCGAAGACCACCTCGCCAGGCCCCTCGACTTCTTCGCCCAACCCCACGGGTAACCGGTGCAAGGCGCCGTATCCCAGCTCAGCGCCCAAAGCACCTTCTCCACCCCAGCCCCGGGTGGGCACCAGTTCTACCTCACGTACAACATCGAATTCGCTGTTGTACACCCAGAGCACCAGCGTGCGGTCCAGGTGGTCCTCCACCAACTCGCCCAGCGCGGACTCGCCTCGTAATGTTCCACTAGGTGTGCCGACGATGTAGTCCGAGTGTGGCAGCAGCCCGGCCCGGTATGCCGGGCTCAGCGGCGACGGGATGTTCAGGATATGCCAGATATGCTGCGTAGATGACAGAGGCGCCAGCTGGAGCGCCAGGCCTAGCGTGGGGTTGGAGGGTGGTACCGGGATAGACACCGTATGCGTCCGTTGGCCCTGATGCAAGAGAAGTCATCAGCGATACGGATCCATCGGACATGATCATTGATCACCTGTCAACCTACCTTGGCACTCCAGATCTCAAACGTTACACTGGAACCCGCGCAGTTGCGCACCTCGGTCGCGAATAGATTTGGGTCCGGATCCTCCTTCAGACGACGGCAGTGGTTAGCACTTGGACTGGACGACCGCAGAGGCGAATATCCCAGTCACTCACTATCAGGCGCCCATTAATGCCGACGATGAAATCAAACCATGGCTCCAAGGGGAGCTCGGAGTCTTTGTTGCGGAGTACTTGGAAGCCAAATGCGCTGTCGTTGGTGGCAGGCGATCGAGATTGTTGGACGGGATCGGAATCCAGACGTCCGATGAATCGATTTAGAGCTCCAAACATGACGACGACGGAGGCTGCGGAGGGGAGAGAAACGAGAGTCGATTGTTGTTCTGTTGATGCTCGCCTCGACTTGGTCGCCGACGAGGGAAAGGCGGGGATGCAAACAGGACAAACGCGCTATCAGTTTATCGCATCCAACGAGAGTTTCATCCTCGCCTTTCGCTCCTCCATTCGACTCCGAATCGCTCGTCATGGCTGTCCTCTCCATGGCGGACAATCCTCCCCCGGAGGTGCATCACTACAATCACCTCGGAGAAGTGCCCTGGGATATCCAAAAGTATGGCAGGGCAGTCTCAGAATCCATGCTCCATGTTTTGCGCCACAGCCCCAAAATAGATCATCACTGACCATCTTTTCTTATAGTTACTGGGCACAGCGGTACAGGATCTTTTCGCGGTATGACGAAGGAGTCTGGCTGACCGATGATGCATGGTTTGGGGTTACCCCGGAGCCTGTGGCCAAGTGAGTCCCTCCATTTTATTCTGTCCCATGAATCCCGAGGCTAAAACTACCGGGACAGTAAAATCGCCGAGCACGTTGCCAACTCGGCCCCCGCTGGACGGAGCATCCTGGTAGATACGTTTGCTGGCGCCGGTGGTAATTCCATTGCTTTTGCGCTCTCGGGCAAGTGGAAGCGAGTCTACGCCATCGAGAAGAACCCGGCCGTCTTGCAGTGTGCTAAGCATAATGCGCAAATCTACGGGGTGCAGGATAAGATCACCTGGTTCGAAGGGGACTGTTTTGAGCTTTTGAGGAACCAACTCAAGGATCTGGCTCCGTATAGTGTCATCTTTGCGAGCCCCCCTGGGGTGGTAAGCTTCGGTCGGTTCCGTTCTCTACGTGATTCACACTAACCTCGACATTGACAGGCCCTGGGTATCGCTCCGACAAAGTGTTCAATCTTCGAACGATGGAACCGTACTCATTGAGCACACTCTACCGTGAATTTGCAGCCTTCAGTGAGCATATGGTCCTCTTTCTGCCTCGAACTTCGGATGTGAAACAGTTGGCCAAGGTGGTCAAGGATGGGCAGCAGGCAACGGTGATGCATTACTGTATGGAGGGAGCCAGCAAGGCCCTTTGCATCTACTATGGAGGGTTCAACCTGCAGTGATTCGAGGCGCGTTTTTCTTATGATTTTCTCATGTAAATTTATGACGCAAAGGCAACGGGGCGGGACATCCCCAGCCACGCGCGATGGTTTGCTCTGGTTTGGAATGTACTATAGTCGGCTTTGATTAATGAATGAATACCCAATTTGATTTCTGAGAGAGAGAGAGAGAGAGAGAGAGAAAGAGAGAAAGAGAGAAAGAGAGAAAAGTGAATGGAGGAAGCTGGTTACCCGATGCGGCCTAGTGGCTGCCGGGCGTCTTCCGTTTCTCTCGCGACTTCTTCTCCGCTCCTCCTCGCCTCTGCGTCTTCTCGTCTCGCTGCGTCCGGTCTCATCCCAGCTGTCCCTTCAGTTTCTTCTCACTGCTGTGGACATCTCAATAGCTGCGAAGTCTCGAGTAGACTGCCCGTCCGTCCCCATGCGGACTTTCTTCTAATCCTTTCTGCTCCGACTCCGCTCGTTTGATCCGCTTCCTCCCCCACGCGCTGTCCACCACCGCAGCTTCCTTGTTGACCCCCCCGTTCGCGTCACTTGCCGAACCTCGCTCCCACAAAATGCCTCACGCTACGGAAACCGGCGCCCCCGACGCCGAAGACGCCGACTTCGAAAATGTCATGCGACAGATGAACGGCCCCCTCGAGGGCGGCATGTCTATGGACTTCTTAAATCGAGACCTGGAACCCGGCGAGAAGGCGGATGACGCGGTCGACTACGAAGATTTCGACGACGATGATTTACCCGAGGAAGAGGAAAGAGCCCAACGAATGGCAGAGAACGGAGTCGCAGACACCGACGACCTTGATAAAGATTTGTTTGAGGCCGAGGAAGATGATTTATTCGGAGGTCCGGATGATGACGAGCCGCCGCAGCACCAGCCACAAGAGTCTGCCCCCGATGAACTTGACGACCTGTTCGGCGACGGGCCCGCCTCGCCTGGACCCGATCAGGTGGACTCGACTCGCGATCTTTTCTTCGAAGAGGAAGATGAGCAGCCGCCGCCTATGCCCCCCGTCGCTATCGAAACACCAACTGCTGAACCGGAGCGAATGGACGTGGAGGAAGATGCCGAGGAGCCTTTGCAGGACCCTGGAACGATGAGCCCTACGGGAGAGGATATGGACCCTGCTGCCCTGCGCGCGTGGAAACTTCAGCAGGCCTTGTTTGCTATGTCCAACGTTGGCCCCGACAATCCTCCTGCCCCGCCGGAGAACGTGGAGGAACTTCTGCAATCATTGTTCCCTGGGTTTGATCGCAAAACTCTTCCTCGATTCCTTGAATTGATCCCCCACAAGAAGGCCTTCTTTCTAGGCAAACAGCACACGAAACCCCCGAAACCGGTACTTCCAACTAAACTCAACGTCGAACTGGCTCACGACCAGGAGAGGGGCTTCAGGTCCGGGGGTCAGGCTTTTAAAAGATCACTCGAATCGGAGCATCTAGGGATCATGACGATTACCGAGGCTGCCCCAGAGGACGAAGGCGAGGAGGAAGAAATCCGGGAGGAGTTTGACCAAGACACTGACGTGGAGGAACCCTTGCCCGGCGGCATTACTTTGCATGATCTTCGAGTTGTATGCATGGATTGGGATGTGAAGGATGACATCTCCGTCATGGATATTGACGAGCCCGTCCCCATGGATACGGCCGAAGACGAGGACGATTGGCTCATCGAAACTACTCAACCAGCGAAGAAGCGGAAGATTGGCAGAGACGCGACTGAATTGATTGCTCTCTCTCATATCGACGTGCCTGTGATGGATGATCCTACTCAAGTCACGTCGCGGATTGCTCAAAAGGTAACAATTGATATGAACGATCCTCATATTTTGCTTGATGAGCGGGGACCCGATTCTGCGGTCCAAAAGCCCAAATCTCTAGGAGCTCTTAACCGCGAGGACATGGATGTGAACGTCACCCGGCGTCTTACCTCCCGCTACAACATTTCAAATGACCAAGCCTATGACATGCTTAAGCAGAACCATCAGAACAAGGTCCGAAGCACTCTGGGCAATGTCACTCTTGAGCACAGTATGCCAGCACTTCGCCTGCAGTGGCCTTATTACAAGACCGAGCTTGCTAAGGCGGAAGCCCGATCGTTCCATCGGCCGGCCTTGTCTTTCCGACCCGGTCAGACTTGCTGGTTTAAGAATCCCAACTTCATCAAGCGCAAGCACCAGAGGGGAAAAGATGTCAAGCAACTTTATAATTCTACCAAGGCACTGTCCATGGCAGACAATTCGAACGTCTTGCTCGTCGAGTATTCGGAAGAGGCCCCCCTCATGCTCTCGAACTTCGGAATGTCGAATCGAATTATCAATTATTATCGGCGAAAGAGCATGGAGGATCCGACTCGTCCCAAGGCCGAGATTGGCGAAACCGTTGTCCTCCTTCCCCAAGATAAAAGCCCATTCTCAATTTTTGGGCACGTGGACTCTGGGGAGATTACCCCCGCTATCTCGAACTCCATGTATCGCTCACCCCTATTCCAGCACAAAGCCAAATCGACCGATTTCTTGGTGGTGCGTAGCAGCACTACTGGGGGTGGCAGCAATTACTACCTCCGGAACATCGATAATCTGTATGTCGCCGGCCAGCAATTCCCGTCCGTGGATGTGCCTGGACCTCATTCACGAAAGGTGACGACGGTCGCCAAAAACCGCATGAAGATGCTCGTTTACCGTCTCTTGAAGAAGAGCCCTGATCTCAGGCTTTCGATTAGTGACGTCACTGCCCATATCCCCGGGACCAGCGATATGCAGAACCGCCAGAAAGTCAAGGACTTCCTCCAGCACGACAAGGACTCCAAATACTGGGTCCCCTTGGAGCCGGTCCCTGAGCAAGATGTCATTCGATCCTGGGTTCAACCCGAGGACGTCTGCTTGCTTGAGTCCATGCAGGTTGGTCAGCAGCATTTGCATGACACGGGTTACGGCAATGATGCCGAAACCGGCGGTGACGATGACGAGGACGGGGAAAGCGAAAGCTTCGAGCAACAGATGGCCCCATGGAAGGCAACCCGAAACTTCCTTCTTGCGTCCCAAGGAAAGGCAATGCTCAAGCTTCACGGAGAGGGCGATCCCACCGGCCGAGGCGAGGGTTTCAGTTTCATCAAGACGTCCATGAAAGGGGGTTTCAAGGCCATTGGCGAGAGTGTTGAGGACAAATTGGACGCGCAACGACTTAAGGAACTGGGCGGACACAGTTACAATGTGGCTCGACAGCAAAAGTCATACGAAACGTCGATTCGACGAATCTGGGATGCCCAGAAGGCTAGCTTGTCGTCCACCGTTGAGCATTCGGATGCGGAGAGTGACATTGATCGTGAAGACGAGGAGGAGTTCGGCAAGCCGACCCCAAGATCAGAAGCTCCTACTCCGGCACCCGGTCGCCGAGACGACGAGACGACCAGTCAATTTAGTAAGATGAGCATGCCGGATCAGAAAGGGAAGGTCCTTCGGATCATTCGATATTACAAAGACGAAAAGGGAGGCCTTTACCCCAAAGAATCCCTTGTATGGGATCAACGTGTCATTCGGCACTATATTCAGCATCGCCACAGGGCCGAGGCGTTGTCGACCAAGTAAGTCGCCATGACTCTGAGATGAAATGACTCACTAACATGTTCTTCCCCGCAGACTGGATTCTCTCCAACCAACAGGCGACCCTGAGATTGATGCTCGCAATAAGAAACTGTACGTTGAGCTAACCCCCTATGCTTTTACTCCCCCTTACGAGTCCCTTTGCTCACAATTTCCCCAGGATCGAAAACGAACTCAGCCGTCTGAACCGCAACAAAGAGCGCCGGTTCGCACGCGAAAAGCAAAAGGGCGTTGTCCGAACGTCTGGCGGCGACTCACCGGCCGAAGGTGGCTCTGGAGGTGGCAAGTCGGCCGGCACTCAGCGCAAGTGTGCCAACTGCCTCCAGGTCGGTCACATCAAAACCAACAAGAAGTGCGTACTTCATCCCACTCATTCCCTCTCTCCCTCTGCAACATAGTCCTGACGACCCACCCTTGTCCGCAGACTCTGCCCTCTCCTCAACGGTACCATGAAGCCCGAAGAACGGGTCAGCGATTCGGCCTTCGCTATGGGCGCTCCCCCTGCAATCTAATGTATTCCAGCACCGCTCAATGCCTACACTTTCTCCCCCACGACCCAGTTCCGGAAACTCGCGCTCAATCTGTGGCTTCGACTTCTCATTTTTCAATTTAATGACTTCGTTATGATACCCCCGCCGTCGATGATAATTGGAATGTTTTTTTTTTTTTTTCCTTTCTACTTTTCTTCAAATCGGGTCCCTGCATGGTTTCTCCAAGAGAGAATCTGATGGCCTCGGTTTGTAACCTGCAATCAGGCGTTACCAGACGGTGCTCCGAATGCTACTTACTGCAATGTGGCTTTCAAAGCGAGCAATATTCAGGGACACGATTTTCGCATCATTGCTTTTTCGCCGATTCTCCCGGTGGAAACTGCTAGACATTCTCGCCCTCATGTTTGAAACAGCTAATTTGTAATCATGAATGTCTTATTATTATTACTCTTTTTTTTTTGTGATGGATTGGCGTGATTCGGGGGCACTGAAGACAGGCGACATAGGGGAGACAAGAATAGAATCGTGATACATTGAATTCAAGCCAATAAAAGGCAAAGCACTAAAATCGGCACCACACTGGTTCCATAATATATTTTTGGCCATTTCTCGGTGCCATCCAGAACTCCCCGCGAGTTCCAGCTCGGCTCCAAATAACGATGATATTTAAGGATAAATAACATGAGCTTGCCCATGATAGGCACCGCATATTGCAGGCTTCCGTTGATATTATCCTCCTAACACCCGTATAGTTCGGACAAGACCCCCCGTGGCAGATAGGGTCGGCCTCGGTCAACAGCGAACGCCATGGCTACAGCCTTGGGTCGACGGTAGGTATAGCCCAAAAATGCACTCTTCTTGCGCATCTCAAGCGCAGTCTTTCCGGTTCTTTTATCGCGCAGGAGCTTATCCCGCGGCCGGTTCTTCTCCTTTCCCTTCTTGCGGTCCCGTGCAGGCGACTGTGCGTCTGCTTTTGGGTTGTCTTTCTGATCCGGCACTGGATTTTCATCCTGATCCAGCGACAGTTGTCCGTCAAACTGACTGGGACTTGGGTGACCCTCCATTTCGTTCTCCACATTGGATGAACTGGACATGTTGTCACTGTCCTGCGCGTTCCCCCAGTCATCGAAATACCTGGTGTCCTCCCAGCCTTTCACTTTGGGGATGAAAGGAGGAATAGTTCGGTGAAGTATGTCCCAATTGATGTTGCGAAAGAACGCGTGGGCTTTGATATCGGTGGCGTCGTTGGTGTACACATAGAAGCCTCGGTTGTCTTGGCTAAAAGCATCGATGTTGTAAAAGAGATACCTCGGCGGCGATCGTGCAGGAGGGGGGTCATTCTGCCGATATTCGTTGCAGGATAGTCGAAGCTCTTTCTCCTGAAGTAACGAATTGATAAGATCGACTGCCTCCCCGGAGATGAGTTTGTCAGAAGGGCGGTGCATTGGAAAGCGTAAGGTCTGGAGGTGGTGCTATTACATCGTGAGCCAAAAGTTCTGCCCGACGCCATTCGGCACGGTATCGATGTTCTTACATGAATCTTGACTTTGGTCTTCTGGCGATCATTGGAAGCAAAAGGTGTAAACCCATACAAGCACTGGTTTAAAGCCGTTAGTTAACTGATGCAGGTAATGAATGAGTCTGGAGCGCTTACCTCGTACAAGATAATTCCTATGCTCCACCAATCGCAACGGCCATCATAAGCTTGCCCCCGAATAATCTCCGGGGCCATGTACTGGCTCGTCCCCACGATGCTCCTCGCCAGCCGACGTGTTTGGTTTCGGTCTCGCCACCTTAGAAGACCAGATGATGGCGTGGTGCATCCAAGGCTATCTCCACGGCGATCTTCTTGCGGATTCAGAGAAGATCCCGCTGTTTTCTGTGCTTCTTTCTGGTCCTGAGCATCCCCACAGACTTGAATCCCTAGCTTTTGGACCAGGGAGTATCGGTGATCGTTGTAGTATAACTGGTCATGGGCCCAGTGTCCATCAAACGCCAAACCAAAATCAGATATCTTTAGATGCCCAGATGCGGAGATCAAGAAATTGTCCGGCTTAATATCACGATGGATCCATTGAAGTCGATGGGCCTCCTCGACACAGAGAATCATTTCTGCGACATACCATTTTGCAACGTCCTCCCGCAGAATGCATTGTCGCAGAAGTAGGCTGAGAAAATCTCCGCCCACCATGTAGTCCATGATAAGGTAAAGATAGCTGTTGTCCTGAAAACTTGCAATCAAGGGCACGATCCATCGAGACTTCGCAGACGCAACAAGGAAGTCTCTTTCTGCTCGCAGATGACCCTCCTGGCAATTGCGGATCATGGCCGATTTTCGTATGACTTTCATGGCAAAGACATCTTTCTTTACTCCGGTCATGATTCTTCGGCGGTTTGATTCCCCCGGAGTGTTTGGCTCAGCTTCGTCGTCGGCAGTACCACTGCTGTTTCCTTCTATCGCCTTTTCTTTCACAAGACGCACGACGCCAAAGCTTCCTTTCCCCAGGACCTTGATGACTTCGAATCCAGCAATGGAAACACTTTTTTCATTCCTAACACTGTGAGAACGGGTCTTTAGCACTCGACATTGGCGGAGGTATTCTCGTTCCTGAAGGATCCATTTCTTCCGTATTCTAATTTTCTCTTCGGTTGTAATCGAGGAGGAGCAGATGTATTCTTCAAGCTCTCGTTGACGCTGTAAGCGAGGGTCAATACCTGAATAGACCGTACTGAAAAACGTTTCGAAGAAGATTTTAGCATTTGCGGTCGCTTCAACAGTAATGATGGACGGTGATGCGCCGTGCATCGATTGTATGGGAGCTAATTGAGTAATTGGCTCGTGGTTCGAGGATTCTAAACTCTGTCTACTATTGACCGCACAAGCCGAGGCTTGTTTCGATTCATCTGGTGAGGATGTTGGCTCTTCAGATGTTGGAGGCGTTGATTGAGTGCCAGGTGGAGAGGCGCTGCTACTGGGAGGCGTTGAAGGGTTGGAGCTATTCTGATCACTCTCCGAATTCTTCTCTGGGGGTGTGCTTGGGGGTATGGCGAACTGCACTGCACGAATATTCGGCCTTGATCGCAGATGGGTACGACGAATGACGGTCGGGTTTCCAAAAGTACTTGATAGTTTCCGTGACAGGATGTTGGTGAATGCTTCTGGGGTTGATTGACTGCGTCTCACCCCCCCTGGGCCATCCGTTTGATAAGACGAATATTGGATTTCTGTCAGCTGTTTATCTTTGGCCCTTAGTACCTGTGCGGCTTCTTGGTATTTAGAAGATGAATCAGGGCTGGGGGGTTCGCTGTTGAGAGCCGTCGGATGGGCATGGTTACTATGGTATTCCATGCTAGAAATATGAGTTGCAGAGTTGGTTTCTGCTGGTAAGGAGAGGCCGGATCGCAGAGTGTCAGTATGACCCTCAGGTTTTGAAGTCAACGCAGAGTCAGGGTTTGTTAATTTCGCAACTGCAAGAGAAAGGTATCAGTCTATGATCGAGCGGTTTTCGAGTTGATGTGTAGAAAGCTGTACCGTAAGCGGGATTCTTCAGGCCCAGTAATGATAGCAATCTTGAGCTTCTTTCTCTCAAACGAGCTCGAATCCTGTCCTTTCCGGCATTCTGAGCATCAGAGCTAGAGACGTCCGACATGATCAAAGTGGCCCGGGGCAGCTAGACCGGACGAAACAGGGAAAGATAGAGAGAGAGATGAGCGAGACAGACCACCCACGCAATGACTGTATAGAGGACCGATGAAAGGAATGGGAAGAAGTGGCATGGGAGATGGACGGGATGGAATGAATCACTTTGCCGCCACCTGGCACGCTGCTCCAGTCTGGACTGTAGTAGTCTTGGATTTCGCCCATATGGCCCGCAAGGGTTTTAAGGATACAATGGCCGAAATGGATCCACTGGAAGGATGAAAGACCGCGCATGGATGGCAGAGGGTGGTTGAACGGCGGTTGAAGATGGAAGGTTGAAGGGCAAGCGGAAGGAAAGTCGGCGGAAAGGGCGACGGAGACGGGAAAACACGCGCACTACGAAGAAGCTACGGCGACCTCAGGCAGTCCGGAAGAAAGCCTTTGTTTTAGTATGGAAGAGACTCGGATGGCTTGCGATATCCTCATCCCTGCTAATATGCATCAAAACACGGCATGAGAAACAAAACAAGTCGGATATCACACAGAAACTAACGAGATTCAAAAACCCCCTAGAACACCCTTGATTTTTGGTAGATTCGAAACATGAGCAAAGGAACACGCGCCAGACATTTATTTGATCTCCAGCAGCTTAACGTCGAAGATCAGCTTCGAGTTGGCAGGAATACCGGGGAGAGCGCGCTTGCCGTAGGCCATCTGGGGAGGAATCGAGATGCGACGCTCGCCACCCACAGCCATGCCGGCCACACCGATGTCCCAGCCCTTGATCACCTCGCCCTTACCGAGCTTGAAGCTGAAAGGCTTGCCCTTCTTGTTGGCTGTAGCATCAAATCCAACCCGTCAGTGACTCGTTCCACTCATGAATGCTGGGCATCGTCGGGGGGGAAAAACATACCGTCAAAGACCTTGCCGTCCTCAAGCTTTCCAATGTAGCGCATGGCAACGGTGTTGCCGCTCTTGGCAGCGGCGCCCTTTCCAAGCTTCTTGTCGTCCATCTTCACGCCCTTGATCTCCTTGACACCGAGAGTGCCGGTGGTCTCGGCGGGCTTCTTGTCCTGAGCCGAAGGCGTGGGACCCTGCTCCAGGTTCTTGGCGAACTGGACCTTCTTGGCCTCCTTGCCCTCCTTACCATCCTTCTTCTCCTTCTTATCCTCGACCGGGGCGGCGTCACCGTTGTTCTTCTTCTGCTTCTTCTGCTGCTTCTTGCTCAGGGCCTCCTCGCCGTTGGGCTTCTTGGCGGATTTGGCCATGAGGTCGTCAAGGCCAGCAGCATCTTCGTCAGACTCGGCGGCACGCTTGTTTTTGCCCTTAGCCTTGGCAGCAACGAGCTTAGGAGCCTCCTCCTCGCTCTCCACCTCGGTGATACGGGGGTTCTCCAGAGCGTCGAGCTCGTCATCCTCGTCGTCCTCGTCCATGAGGTCGCCCATGTCGAGCTCAGCCTCATCGGGAGACAGATCGTAGTCCTCATCCTCTTCGTCATCCGAGTCATAAGGAGCACGGCCCTCGTCGAGGGGCATCACATAGTTTCCGGTCAAGTAGATAGTGTGGGTACCAGTCACCTTGAAGAAAACACGCTCATCCTCGGAGATGGTAAGGTCCAAAGGCTGCTGGTAGGTCTACAACGAAAAAAACCATTAGCATAGAGCCCCAAGAATAATCAATGATCACAAAGACGAGAATGGTTGAGACTCACCTGTGCAGGGTCCAGAGTGCAGACAACGGTTTCCTCAAGGTCCAAGCCCTCTTCAGACTCGTCGTCCTCGTCGTCATCGGTAGCGGGGGCCTTGCCCTTGACGAGTTTCGAGATAGCCGCCTTCAGGTCAAACTCTTCGTCCTCGTCATCCTCGTCGTCATTCTCCTCCTCATCGTCCTCCATGGCCTCCTTAAGGGCAGCGAGCTCCTTAAGCTTGCGGGCCTTCTCCTTGTCGCTGGGGCCGCCATTGACCTCCTCATCGTCGGAGTCCTCCTCGGAGTCCTCATCCTCCCACTCGTCATCCGAGTCGCCGAGGTTCATTCCGGGAGGAGCGCGAATGATCTTCAGCGTGGCCCTAGGGCGCTTGTTGGAACCATCATCGAAGTCGGGTTCCTCGTCGGGGTCGACGGCAGCCATGCTCACGCGCAACTAAACCGGCCGAGTCAGCACAATTCTTCCAGGGTACACAGCATCAAGGGTTACCAACCATAGCGGCAGCATCGGGGACAGCGGGAAGCAGAGTTCCTCCGGGGGGAACCCGCAGAGTGTAGACTGCGACAGGCTGGATTCCAGACATTGTGAAAACGGGACGCAGAAATTAAAAAGAAACCCGAAAAAAGAAATCAAGAATGAAGAAGCAGAAGGAGATTCAAACAAAATCAACCAACTAATTGACGGAATGGGGAGAGAAGAAGGAAGCGTCCGGGAAGAAGAAGGAAGAGAAGGAAGCACGAGGAAAAGTTTTGAGATGGAGATGGAGACCAACCGTTGCCCGGAGCACTAAACCACCTCGGGCCTTTTTTTTTTTTTTTTTTTTTTTTTTTTTTTCGGCACTTTTCTGCTCCTCGCCACCGCCTGCCCGAGTTTCGACCAATCACATCACGTGGGGGCCACCGCCTTTTCTGCTCGTTCTGACCGCCCCACATGACTGCCCACCTGACTGCACATGACTGCACATGACTGCACACGACGCCGGCAGCTCCTCGCGCGTCTTCTTCTTCCCTTCATCAAGTGGAACCTGGTCGGACCATGACCCCGTCGTTGGCCCATCATGGGCTCTACGCTCGATGCCAACTCCAGTGCCGTGCGCAAACGCATCGAAAATCGTAGGTGACTCTGCTGCAGCCAGATTCAACCTGTCTAATCCATGGGACAGATCACTTCGAAGATGAGGAAGGCGAAGAATATGGCGCGTCCGCCTTTGGTGGGTTCAGCGACTATATGCGCCGGAAGAAGATCAAGCTGCAGAACCTAGATGCGGAGATACGCTCGTCGGCCGCCGATTGCCCTCCCATCTTTCGAGGAGTGGTAGCCCATGTCAACGGCTATACCCAACCCTCATTGCAAGATCTACACCGCCTCATCGTAAGCCATGGAGGGGGGTTCCTTCAGTATCTTGATGGCAAGACAGCAGCGACCCATATCATTGCCAGCTCGCTCACGCCCAAGAAACGAGAGGAATTTCGAAGATATCGCATTGTCAAGCCCGCCTGGATAGTGGAAAGCGTGAAGGCCGGACGCATGCTTCCCTGGGACGCTTTCAGGGTCGTCGACGAGGGACAATCCCAGAAAGTTCTTAAGTTCGATAGTGGCCATTTTACTAGTCAGACAAACAGCCCGCAATCCGGCTACAAAGACCAGACTAACTCCAGCTGGTATACGGAACAGCTCAAATCCTCGGCGAACGCCAATTCGTCGGGATTGAAGCCGCTTTCACCTGGATCTCCCACGCCTTCTCATGTGCTCAGTCAATCCATAAAAGAATCGCAGTCGGATTACGGTGACTTTCCCAGTTTCGCCTCCCTTGACGAGCCCACCGAAAATACGTCCCTTCGTAAAACCCATGAACTTGCCAACACGGTGGATAGCTTAGAAACCGATGCAACTGCACAGAATTCCATAGCTCCTCGTTCGCCACCTCCCCCCGATAATGATCAAAGCAATGTTACCCCTTCGCGAGCTGTTCCGAGGTCGAACATGACCTCCGAAGAATACAACGCCCAGCTTCTGTCAGATGAGCGCATGAAAAGCTCGAGTGTTGTGAATCCCGAGTTTCTCCAGCAGTACTACAAAGAATCTCGTCTGCACCATCTTTCCACATGGAAAGCTGAGTTGAAAGCCCAACTTCAGTCGGCGGCGAAAGAGAAGTCACAATCACGAGTCGGACAGCGAAGGCATGCCCCTGGGGCAAGAAGGTATATCATGCACGTGGATTTCGATTGCTTCTTTGCCGCGGTTTCCACGCTTCAACATCCGGAGTTTGAAGGGAAACCAGTTGCCGTAGCGCATGGCAGCGGCTCGGGCTCGGAGATTGCAAGTTGTAATTATGCCGCCCGAGCACACGGGGTCAAGAACGGCATGTGGATGAAGGGCGCCTTGCAATCTTGTCCTGACCTCAAAGTTGTGCCATATGACTTTCCTGCATACGAAGAAGCAAGCCGAAAATTTTATAGTGCCATTCTCGCGATCGACGGCATAGTTCAAAGCGTCAGTATTGATGAGGCCTTGGTAGATATCACTTCGCAATGTCTGGAGACTGGCGGGACCGATGGGAAGGGCGTGTCTGAGGGCTCTATCTATCGCGAACAAGCCAAGGCCGAAGAAATCGCTCAAGTCTTGCGAATCTCCATCAAAGATCAAACTGGCTGTGCAGTTTCTGTTGGAATCGGCGGCAACATCCTGCAGGCAAAAGTTGCTCTACGCAAGGCCAAGCCGGCTGGACAATTCCAACTCAAACCCGACGCTGTCCTCGACTTCATTGGAAATCTTCCCGTCCAAAATCTTCCAGGTGTTGGGTATAGCTTGGGGACCAAGCTAGAGGAGATCGGTGTCAAATTCGTCAAGGACATCAACGATCTGTCTCGCGAAAGGCTTACTTCTACTCTGGGGCCCAAGACGGGAATCAAGATGTGGGAGTATGCTCGAGGTATCGATCGCACAGAAGTTGGGAATGAAGTGATGCGAAAGTCGGTGTCTGCGGAAGTCAACTGGGGGATCCGATTCGTTAACCAAACCCAAGCCGAGGATTTCGTCACTTCGCTGTGTGGTGAACTACATCGAAGGCTTGTCGAGAATCTAGTGAAGGGCAAACAATTGACTCTGAAGGTCATGCGACGATCAGCAGATGCCCCACTGGAGCCCGTCAAGCATCTGGGCCATGGGAAGTGTGACGTCTTCAACAAGAGTATCGTGCTTGGAATAGCCACGAATGAAGCCGAAGTCCTCGCCAAAGAAGCCAATTCTATGCTCCGAGGCTTCGGGGTCTCGCCGGGCGATCTACGTGGCTTGGGGGTTCAAATGACCAAACTTGAACCTCTTTCCTCAAGCACAAGTGGGCGGCTTGAAAGCAGCCAGAAGCGACTCACTTTCAAGGCTTCTCCCGTTCGCAAACCCATGGAACAAAGTATTGATCCAGACAACTTGAATAGCCCTCGCAAAGGAGATTCCGAATCAGTTTCCCATGGGCCTTCATTGAACGACAGTGCTCACAAGCCTCTCAACATTTCGGGTAGCCAGTTTATCATGCCATCTCAGCCGGACCCAAAGGTGGTTGCAGAGCTTCCGAATGATATCCGGTCCAAACTTGTAGCGCAAGGCAAGCGTCGACGGGATTCTCGGTCTGTCTCCCCGTCTCCAATCAGTCGCCAGGCGCCTCGGCAACAACCTCAATCAGCTGCTACAGAGCTTCCTCCTCAGTCCCAACTTGACCCGGAGACTCTAGCGGCACTCCCAGAAGATGTTCGAGCTGAGGTACTGGGCTACTACAATCCACCGTCAGAGAATTCAGACGTTCAATATGCACCAGCCCCTGTGGAACCTTCGCGTCCGTCCTCCTCCGGGTCGTTGAAGTTTAAGAAACCCACGACACCGATCAAAAAACGACGCGGTCGTCCGAGTTTAAAGCCGTCCGATAATCTCATGCAGTCGAAATTCCTTTTCCCTAAAGCTACGACGTCTAATCGCCCTGATATATCAGTCTCTCAGCAGCTATCCCCTTCGGAGGACACAGAAGAAGTGTCGGCCGAATTCCTTGCAGCGCTCCCTGAAGACATCCGTCGTGAAGTGCTTGAGGAGCACCGACGAGCTCGCATGCTACAACGCTCGACCAACGGTTCTACAGCAGTTCCCAGGGCAGCTCCAGCCAGAAACCTCTCGGCTCCTATCCCTCAGACACAGGAGCCGCGACTTCAACTTCCCCCTCTCCCAGAACGACCCACCTTCACCTCGCTGAAGCTGTCCAGTTTACCAGACCTCCGTGAGACAGTCGACTCCTGGCACGCCGCCTTTGCTGAAGACGGCCCATTTGATGAAGACGTAAACGCTCTCTCGGGGTACTTAAAGCGAGTCGTTGCCGACGAGAAGGACATCGACAAAGCCGTCTCCGTGGTTAAATGGCTCATGTGGCTCGTCGATGATGCGAAGGGAAATCTATCCCGATCATCTGACACATCTTCTCTTCCAGGGCCGAGTGGAAGCTCCCAGAACGTTGTTCCGTGGGATGATGCCGTGCGATCTCTTCAGCAGAGCATTCAGGATGGGTTAGAGGAACGGGATCTGCCTCCTTTTGAATTTTCTTGATGCCCTTTTCTTTTCTTTTCTTTTCTTTTCTTTTTTTTTTTTTTTTTTTTTTTTTTTTTTTTTTTTTTTTCCTCCCGCAATGACGGTATCTATTAATAGAATAATCATTAACTCGGATTGGTCTTCACGATTGGAATATATGTGTTTTTGCTTTTTGGGTATATATACTATGCTGTATATATTTAATTGTTATGTGTCAATTGACCACTATGCTACCTGCAAACCAATCACCGAATGTACACAAGGGAAGTGAGATTTTGTACGTTTATATAAATAGAACGAATCCTATTCTAATAAAACAGAATACTACCAAACTCTGTAGTTCAATTATAACCCGAATCATGTAACCGATAAGAGCAGATTATCTCTAGTAGTCAATATGAATTCGGTAACAAATCAGCCCAAAGCCCTAAAACTCCCGATTCGGAATGAATCGGCTGCAACGAAGGAGCTTATGCGTTAGTCGACCAACACTCCTTCCTGAAATAATCAACCATCTTGCCCACCAACGCCTCATCCAACGGCTTCGCATCCGCCAAGGAAGCTGACGCCTGTCTTGCCCTTTCAGTGTGGTATTGCAACGACCGCCGGGGCTTCTGGGTATCATATTTACTGGCAAAGAAATCGACCAATTTAATCGGAGGATTGGCGACGGGATCCGGGTTCGACGTTCTCAGTCGTCGGATCCACTCACGCTGGTCGAGTTCCTCGAAGTTCAAACCCGCGCGGCGAAGATGAGGGAGGAGATCCCGGGTCCAGTGGAAGGGGTGGTGGCTGACGATGTTGAAGAGGAGGTCGGTGTCGACCGCAGGGGAGGTCGTTCGATCGGACAGGGAAAGATCGACTACGGTGCCGGCAACAACATCAACAGGTAGCCAGAGCGGCGACTCGTCGAGTTTCGGGAGCGCTCCGATGGTCGTGGCGCTCTGGAGCATGAGGGGAATGGCTTCAGTGGCGTTCCAGATGCCGTGATCCTGGTCGCCGATGACCTGACCGATTCGGAGAACCCGCGCGCAGATACCGGTCTGTTGGGCCGCTTGGATGCACAGGTGTTCGGCGACGAGTTTGGACTGTGCATAGCCCATCTTTTGGGCATAACTGAGCTTCAGGGGCAGGGCTTCGGGGATCTTGTTTCCTTCGGTGTTGACGACAGAGCTGACGGATGAACAGAAGTTGAAGGATGCGGGAGTTGGTCGCTGAGCCTTGAGGCAGAGGTTGATGAGATTCTGAATTCCACATATGTTGTCTTTCTCGAAGCTGCGGAGATGTAAATTGAAGTTGACGGACCAGGCGCAGTGGATCACGTCGGTGATTTCTGAAGATAGCGTGCTGTACATGGCTGTGTCCAGCCCCAGCGTCGGGTGGGAGAGGTCGGATGGAAGCGCGATGAGCTTGCTTTTGGCGGCATCAGAAAGACCGCTAAAGACTCTTCGAGTTTTCATAGAATTGAGCAATCGACCGTAAGCCTCAATTGGAGAATTGGCGCGGACAAGACAGTAGATCTTGGTGACGTCCCCCTGGGCCGCAAGCTTGGCGATAGCGTGGCTTCCAAGAGAACCAGTTGTCCCTGTCACAACCTGGTATTGTTAGCACTCTGTGATTTGGTAGAATAGACAAAGTTTAGCATACTATGTATTTTCCGCTCAAGCCATTTGGACAAGGCCTGTGCGTATGGAAGTGACTGTATTGCGATATCAAAGCCGCCATTTGATCCTCTACAGACTCCACGCCATTCGTAGCCCCAGAGCTGAGGCTTGTGAGGTGACGAGCTAGTAGATCGATGCTGGGGTTCTCGAAGGCAACGTTCATCCCAAGTCTTTGTCCATTAGTATTGATCGTTCTCACAAGAATTGATCGTAGCTGTGAGGCCTGCAAAGAATCCATGCCAAGGGCGAAGAAGTCTGCATCGTTAGTCAGGTCGCTTTGATCTTTGGGAAGAAGAAGCTGGAGAAGCTGCTCTCTGATGAACGCCTTCAGCTCCGCCTCGGGTAAAGTCAAGGAACCGGTCATGGCATCCTCCGCTTCGTACGCCTCTTCAATTAGTGAGCTGAACTCTCTATAGAAGGCCTGGCGAATGAAAGTTCCTTTGTCGGTGCGAGAATACTGGGTATCAGCTGGCAGAACTCGAACCATGTTTCTCGAAAGCTGCCCATAGGCCGGCATTGCCTCGTGTGCTTTCTCGACGCTGGGCCAAATCTCATTGATGAGGTCTTCGTCGGAAAGAGAAACAGCTGCAGGGGATCGGACAACCACTAGGCCAATGCTCGCCTTGCCAGATCCAAATACAATAGCCTCCGCAACTGCACCATGCTGTCGGACTCGCCCTTCCAGATCCAAAGGGTTGACCTTCTCCCCATTGACCAGAGGAATAGTGTCATCCAACCGAGCATAGTATTTGTAGGCTTCGAGTGTAGGGTGCTTGATGAACAAGTCCTTTGTCGCGTAAGAGCCATCCGGTCTATTGGACATCACCTTTGAAGGCCAGCCATCGAGGCAGATCAATTCGAAGATTCCGGGGAAGCGCTCTTCAAAGCGCAAAAACTTTTTAACAAGTCCGTCAGGTCGCACGTAGTCCCATTCCTTGTCTCCAGGTGGTCGGATTGAGCTCATGAGCTGACCTGTCTCAGTCCTGTGCCGGGTGAATTAGCAAGAATAAAACCCATGAGTTCTTGACGTAATGAACTTACGATCCATAATGGCTGATGAGGGGAACACCATTGGCAACGAGTAAATTCCCGAGCGAATCTGGACATGCTGATCCTCCAAACATGACTGCTTTAAATTTCGAGAGAACTGAGATTCCTTCTTCAGTTTCGGCAAGTAGCTTCAAAGCGTATGGAACGCCGTAGAAGATTTCTAGCTCACGCGATTTCATTATATCGAGCAGGTTCTGTCTAGTGAGTGGGGACTTTGCGCTGTAAAGGTATAGCCTTTTGTTCGAGTAGATAGTTCGGAAGAGAACACTGATTCCATGGTTGTGATACAAAGGCAAGGTGATGAAGCCAGACATGTTCATGTTGTGGGCATAGTTCTTGATGGCAGCCCCATGGGTCTGGAAAATCGGCTTGGGTAGCCCGGTCGAGCCACTGGAATGAATAATCCACGAGATATGTTTGGATTCTTTTTCAGGATCAAGGTGCGGGACGATATTGGTGTCAACGTCAACTTCGGTGGAAACAGAGTAATTGTAGGTCTCCTCAGTCGGGATCTGGGCCGTCTGCAGGCCTGGAACCAATTCCCGAAGTTCCTCCGCGGTACTCGTAAAAGAATCATGAACAAACAGATTGTTCGAGTTTGTTCGTTCCAGAAGTGAGACGTATGCTTCGTTGGACAATCGTGTCGAAAGCAGGAGGCCCGTGTGCCCCAATTTAGCCACTGCCAGTAGCATGACGAGATAGTCGAGATCAGAGGGCCCCAGCAAACTAATGACCGCTGGGGCTTCCGATGAAGATGAACGAGGAGGGATACGCGCAGACAGCACCTTCGCGACTCGGAAAGCAAAGATGTCCAGTTGGTGGAGTGGGTAATCAACATAGTCTGTGCCTGCTTTGGGGTAAGAAATCACAGGCTGCGCTGATCCCAGGGCCGCACGCTGTCGGACAAGCTCGTCGATTGTCATTGGCTCTTTTCCTTTTTCCTGGCCATGATGTCTTTCGTTCATGGGGACCGTCTCCAGTGGCGAGACTTGGACATGGTGTGCCAGTAGCACATTCAGTGGTTTTGCGGCAGGTGATTCCAACATGTTGTCAACAGGTGTTTCTCGGGAGAGTAGTTGACCAGGTTCGAAATGACAGGGCAGTGTCCGGTCTTTAAATAAACTTACCCTGCCTGATCCACTGCTTGAAATGTATGTGTCGATGTGATAATCCGTCCCTGTTTCGGTTCTGCAATTAGTAGGCGGAAAACCTTGAGCGATCCCGGATTCTTTTCCGGGCTGAAAGTAGAGCATTCTAGTTCACAGGATAACTGCCGGATGAGCACCAGATAGTGTGATAAATGAAAAGGACTACTCTTAAGCTAATCCACTTGATGAAAACATTCCTATATACTTGATGCCTCTTCAAACCGCCAGCACATCTAGCGTAAAAATAATACTAAACCTTCCTTATGGAACACGAGATCTAGAAGGTAATGGCCGTGGGATCATTAGGCAGGTTCGAAAATGCCTAGGTAGATTTTATTAGTCCAGAGCCAAACAAGCAACGTTTAGTACTCACCCAGGAGTCGAGCTGAGTCCACCAGATTGATCCATCAAGATTATCCAGCAAGCCCATGTCTTCAGAGGAATCAAACTGGCCCGTTAGGTCTGGTGCCTGTAAGCCCCCTAGATAGTTGACAGAATTTTCCTCCCATGAGCTTTGGTGCACAGGAACCGCGACGTTGATATTTCTTTGTTCAAAACAACTGTCCTGGGTACCAGACAGAGTCGAGGTATTATTTCCTGGTGGCTCCTGCTTCAAGCAAGGTCCAATTTGCCGGTGCACTTCCAACCTCAGTTCTTCCAAAATGATACTGTAACGACGACTTGGGCAGTTCTTGCGAGTAGCTTCGGCAAGATGTTGTTGGCAAACTTCAGCCAGACTGAAAAGTGACCGCAGCCGATTGCGATCCTCAATAGGACTGGTTGGGCTTTCCGATGATAGCTGCCACTGCTGAATTGTGTATATATAGACCACTATAATGGCACAGAAACACACATAATGGGTGAACCAAAATGATTGAATGAGGATGCCTTGCTTGGCAAGGCTATCCACTAGTTTCATGATATCATCCGCGGCGTCAATACATTTGCGTACATGGCTTGTCACAGTGGGATGTGGTACCGGCGGCCTTCGACTAAGGTCGGTGAAATCATTCAGAAGAAATGACCGCGTTGCATGGATTATCGCATGTGAATATGCAAGTTGTAAGACCTGACTCTGTCGGCAAAGTGGTGGGATAAGACTGGTCGCACGCACACTGTTGAATATGGGCGGTGCTGTTTCCTTCCATTTCTCAAGCTCTGACGTGAGGCGTGCAGCTGTTTCCAGAGATTGATCTCGAGATTGCGGACTGATAGTGTATATCTGACGGGATATTTCACCTACTATGCGTCCGAGTCTGTTCCAGATAGGCTGATTAGCGTTGATGGAATTCTAGGAATGTATTGGGAGACCCACTTAAAGTGCAAGACGGACGCAATCATCATACAGTCCGGAGAGCCTGTTCGCCTCTCGGGATCATCTTGCACCATATCATCATCGTTCATTTCATCCGGGAGCTCTTGGTCATTATCCTCGTCGTGAAGAAGACGCGGCCTCCCGAACATGACGCTCAAGTATTTATCCAGAGTGTAGGCGCTCCAGAAAATGCGCTTGCGGAGCTCACGTTCCAAGTAATTGTTCCCGTGCTTTGAGAATTTGGCAGAAGATTTTCGATGAAGACCCAGTGCGGTCACCAGTTGCAGTGCCGTTCCGAAGGCGTACCAGCATTCATTGGCCCGAGACGAGGAAAGAAGGTATAGACATTGGCCCAATCTTGCTTGAACGGTCTCCAGCCGCGGGGGCCCGAACTCCAGAGACGTCATACGTTTCGATGCGGAGTACCATCGCTCACTATCAAAGCTCAGCACCCCCATTTAACATGCATGGGAACTGAAAGGATGCAATCTCACCTTCCATTCCAGGGGTCCACATCGCTTCCAGGTCTTTTTTCCTCGTATAGAGTGGTTACAGCAAAGATTATGAGAATGATGGCCGTTCTAGCAATCAAAGGTCCAGCCGGAAGATTCGAAGATGAGATATTGCTCTGGTATACTTGCTTAAGCCATTCCTCCACACTGCCTCTGTGCAGGAATCGGTAGGTCACCATGGAGAAATCGAAGTACGTATCCACCATCTCTAGGGCCCTTTCGTACGGGGGCAGAACGAACCCAGTTTCCCGGTAGTCGGAATAAGGCTTGTCGCCAAACATAAAAACCGACGTGGTTTTCGAGACTGACTCATTTTGCAGTTCGTCAGGAATGGCACACAATTCGTCCTGGTGGAGACGACGCCAAACTCTGTTGAGAAATGACACACCAGACGCCGGACCTAGATAATTTCCCTCAAAATCCGTGACTACTGGGTCCGGCGAGTTACGACGTGAAGCAGCAGACCCAAGCTTTGGGGCTTGCCGCCGGGCGGGCACATCAGTTCTGGGGGGACTCCGAGCGGAGTGCCGAGCAGGAAATGCTAAGCTTTGGTCATCCCGACCCGAAGCTGAAGACGGGCTCTCGTTCTCATCTGCCACCGAGTTAGACGCCGGTAATGGCTCGGGAGGTAGGCCTCTGGAGTAAGCTGCATTGTATTCGCAGCGGAGGGCTAGTCTCGTGCATCTGACGCAGGGACGCGTCCCGGAGCACCGAGTCTTCTTTTCTTTGCAGTGATCACAGGCCCTGGTGATCTTTTGCCTCGGTGCATTACCTTTGGGTGTTGAAGATTCGAGGGCCTTCCTCTTGCGTTTGCCACCAAGGGGGCCGAGGACTTCGGGGGACAAGTGCTGTCGGTCATCAGAGACTATCTCCACATCGCAAGCATTTCCGGGAGGAAGTTGTGTAACGGCACTAGCGTCGACAGCGGCGGCCATTGGATCGGCAGAGAATGCGTTTGCCGACTGTTCATTACCTAGATTAGACGTGGGTGCTTCGTCTAACTGGATTGTGTTTTCCGCCTCTCTTCTCAAAATGATGCCATGGGCAAGTAGAACAGATCTAGGGGAGGAGAGTATGAGAAAGGAGAAATTTCCGGACGAAGGATCGGAATTGAATCACTGGGCTTATGGTGCGGGGTTGGGGTTGGCCATGACTCCACCAGTGCGGGAGAAATCCGGGGCGCTAATAACTGACTCATGAGGGACGAAGATTGATGGAATCAATGCCCGAGTATGAGCTCATCGATTGCCGGAGCTTCATGCATCAGATGGAAAGGAAAGGGAAGGGAAGGGAAAGGACAAGACGAAGGAACGGCATCCCAGCAAGTCACCTGGCCTCTTAGTCAGCCCCTCTAGAGATCCCTCTCGAACAGACACCAAGACATGGACCCGTTAATCTACACCCATGGGAGAGAGAAGATGGTTTTGTTTTCGATTTGGCTGCATGACAAGGAGTGAGTCCCCGCATGAGAACCAGCGATACGCCCAGGAGAGGATAACATTCCTTTCAATTTCAGACTCGGAACTACCTATGGTATTGATGGAAACACCATTGGAAAACAGTGACCATTACTGCTCGTCCACTAGGGCTGATGAGCTCCAGGGGCAGGGATGTAATGGGAATATATGCTGCTTGGGATATATTAAGCTCGGGGTCTCCCCCGAGTACCCAAAATCTCCAGGTGCCTGGTTCTATCTGATGTTGCACGGCGTCAACTGCAGATACAATCAACATCTTCCACCGGACCAAGCTGGCTTGTGATTGACCCAGGTAACCTCAGTGTTGACCAAGAGCAGCCATAACGTTCAATCTCGTGGGGGAATGCATATCAACACTGGAAGCTTGGATGAAGGGAGAGGGGAGGAAAGAAGGAGGAGATGAAGAACTGGCGATGGACAGGAGGAAAATGGAGAAGAGGGGACCAGAAATTTTTGGAAGGACTATGGCTCGTTGACTGTAATCAGGCTGGCTAATCTTGCACGCAAACACAAAAAGAAAAGAGCCCCCCTCTTATCCCGTCGAAGGACAGCGTGTCGTGGTTTGCTATCGTCCTCACGAGACTAGGATAATTCTAGGTTCATAAAGAGAGGCAGCGTGGCGCAGTGGATAATCATCAAATTCGTCGACTCCGTCATTTCATAAACAGCGAGATTTCATTTTGTCACGGCCAGCCATCGGGGGTCATGTCGGGCATTTTGCCATCGGGGGTGGCATTCTTGCGGAAGTCCAACAAGTCCCCATCCTCTCTGGGCTTTTGGCTCAATATTTGGGTGATAACGGAGTGTATTTCCTTGTGCGAGGCGCCCGACCGAATGATGTTGACGATCGACTCGATGCTGGGACCATCACCGGATCGAATCGCCTCGAGCAACTCTTCCACAAAACCACGATAGAATTTCAGACTTTCTTCGGTGCGTTTGGCGGAAATTTTTCGCCGTTTATCGGCGAACTCGTCGACAATACACTCACGACCGTGGAGGGCGCATTCTGAACACGGGGAACCGGCCGTTTCGGCAGCGTTGCACTAGAAGTGATGGCTCCCTTTAGCAGAGGCTCTGGGATAAAAGGACCGGAGGGTGTAACAAGGAACAAATAAGAGGGACACCTAAAGCCAGATTCAACTGATCGCAACGCCAGAGTCCATGGGCGACCTCACCGAACGGTCGATTGAGGCCACACTCGTGGGAGGGTCACAGTAAAAGAAGCCAAGATAGGAGGAACTCACCTTCGTTCGACGTCGTTTGCATTCGGTACAGGCCATGGAGGCTCTTTTGATCTTCCCCTCCTCCGGAGGTGGCCCCGGTGTAGGAGGATCAGGGAACGACCTGGGGGCGATGGGCCGTAATGGCCTGGACGGCCCTTGCTGGGCCATGGTCTAACAAAAGCGTCTAGGGTGGTCGAAAATACTCACGACCGAAAAAAGCATTCAAAGATGAAGAAGAGAAAAATAAATGACTAAGGGCATGTTCCGCGCGAGGAGGCACGTCCAACCTATAATAAACGTCCAGATCATGCTCCCCAGGGAGACCACACGTGTGAGATGCTAAATTATTCACGCTAATTCAATTTCCTTGCGCAGCGATTTGCACGCAACAAGCGCCGTCCATCGACCGTCGGCCATCGAACGCGAGAGTGGGTAGGTGGGCAGTGGACGCAGGCAAGCCTGGCAGAAGGGGGTTATGAAAAACGGGGGTTAAAAAAAAAAAGAAAAAGAAAAAGAAAAAAAAAAAAAGAAAAGAACATAAACGGGGAAAAAAAAATGAAATATTTTAAAATCATTGCGTAGCGTCCGCTTAGGGGGTCTTCCCAAGAACAGCTGGTCCTCCCGGCCGGTTGTTTCCAGGCACGCCCAAGCGACAGAGCGCGTGGAAACAAGGGCGTATGAGGCAAGCTTGAACTCTCTTCTTGACCACACCAAGGGAAGCACAATAAATTAGGTTCAGACGGTGACATGACGAGTGAAAAGACTGCATCCACTAAAGCGGCAGACACATTAGTCAGGCTCTGGAGAAGAGCTCGAGTGCCATGGTGGTGAGGAAACAAGGCTGTCTTGAAGAATGGGTATGTATCCACACGTACATTGCCCATCTAGGCGTTGCGTTTCATTGTTGCGTAGCAGGAGATTTGGGTTTTATGATTCCAAATTTCTCTGGGCTGATACCGTTGGGCTTTTCTATTTTATTTTCCCCTGTCATTGACCGTACGCCAATGGACGGATGATAGATCATGATCGATCGAAGGGGTTCTGTCACCGGGTTTTTCGTGGACTCGGGATTTTTATTTTGTTTCGCGCTCGGTGATTCGGCCATGGCCTTGGGACTAGTGGTTGAGTGAAGGGGGAGGGGCGCTTGGTTGGATTCCAGTCTCCTCCCGGAGTCATTTTCCGTCAGTATCGATAGGCCAGCAGTGGAGCAATCCGCCGGGAACGTAACCCCAATTACGGAGCATGTAGTTGCCATCCACTGGGTCGGACGTACTAGTCTCCAAGAGTCGCATCCAATTAGCACCAGTGGCAGAGACCCAGTGATGAATTCGAAGACGGTCTGACCTTTGACGGCTCACGGGAGGAGCATGGGAGACGGACGGGGGTTTGGCATCGCGAGGGTTTGAGGCAGAGGATGACTACGTCGTAGAACGCGATGTTGCGGATCGACGCCGTCGCCAAGCCATGGCGCACGTGACCGGCGCTGACCTGGGACGGCGCGCTAGGCCGCAAAGGGGAAGGCCGGGCTGCGTATCAGCCGTCCGAGGGGCGACTTCATTCCTCCATCATCTCTCCAATTCATCGCGATCATCCATCGTCATAGCCAACGCACGGCCAAGCCAATATGCACACGCACGCGCTCTCTCCGATCCTCCCTCCAGGCGGCTGCTTTCCATGGAATTGACCATCATCTCCCGGATTATAGGTCATATACTCGGGGGGGGGGGGGGGGCATTCAAGGTTTTCCTGCGGCACGTCCCATCCATTCTTGCGCTGGATGTCGACCACGGTACTGGGGGAGCATGGACCTGAGAGAGGCACCGATGCACCGATGCGAAACCGTTGAGCAACTTCCTATTACGACAGTGCAGAGGAGCGGCGTGAGTGATCGTCTTGGGCCGCAGGGTGGATGCCAGCAATCGTCGTCTTGACTCGAGCATTTCGGAATTCTCATTTCCGAGTCTGGCTGGAATTAGACAAAAAGCTCTCGGCGGGTCGACTATTGCAAGGTCCTTCATCCTACTGGATTAGTGCTCGGTGGATATAGATACCTGATTGGGCAACATCGGGATCTGGCGCCTGGGGTGCCTATGGACGGGCAAGAACCATCGTGGATCAGCGAACGCATGACAATAAACATTCGGGCTGCGGTGGCAACTTTTCGTGCATCCTACCGATTCCTACCCCTCACCCTCGTAACGCCCTTTCTTTGCTTTTCTGTTCTGTTCTGTTCTTTTTTGGGAACAAGCGCGACAGAATGAACGAATGATCGATGCTCGGACGCAGCCACAGATGCCTCGATAACCTATGGGACAGAAGACGTGGTTAGTACCGATTACCGAGTCTACCAAGCTCCGATTCTCGTCCTGACAATCTGGAACGGCCGAGCAGACTAACTTCCCCGAGAGCGCCGCGATCCCCCGATGCCCCGCATCCGGACTCGAAAATTACTCATAAGCAATGGAAATTATACAGGCCATGCTAGATTAAACCTGATCAAGAATTTAACAAGGTGAGTTATGGGAATCTTATAAAGCAAGAAAAACATAAGGATATCCAACGAAGAGAATGCTGGGTGTCAAAGCGCCAAGGATATTATAACGTGAGCAAACAACCACTGAAAAAGGTCGACGAAAAAGCCAATAAAAACGACTCAAAGAAAAAAAAGAAATAAATAAAAAAAAAAAAGAAGAGATAGCAGACCAATCGAGCCCAAGGTCAAAACCAGCCCCTTCAGTATATGGGCCGTCCTTCATCCCACTTTCGCGACTGCCCGGGACTTCTTGCCATGGCGTTTTCATCAGGATGCTGGGAGTTCTCAGACAATGCCGTGAAGTGCACCTTATTGCCCTCTCGCTGACGAGTGGCGCTCCCTTCGACGTCTGCACGAACACTTCCAATTCCTCCAATCCATTCCCATGATCGTGCAACATCTCCACCCCGGCCTTCACGGACCGCGGCTCTGATGTTGGTATTTCCTTCGACAACGTCGCGGACCCGCCGCCAGAGATCTTCACGCCGGCTGCCCCGTAATTCCGAGCGTAGCACGTCGTCACGCAGTTGTCCAATTGGAATATAAGGCTCGCGAGCCTCGCCGCGGGCATGCAAAGCTGCCTGAGTTGCGAGGCGGTCTAGCGTTGTAGCGACGAGTTCCGGGACCCTTGCCATGTCCGAACGACGGGCAATAACCCGAGACCGCACATATACCAAGGTGCCTAGGAATACCACTAGAATCGAAAGAGGTAGTCGATACGCGAGGAGAGAGAGTCGGACGTAGCGGCGGAAGGCGCATGTGAGAGGGAGTCGGGTGACGGATGTAGATGTGAGGGTGAGGATTGAACTGTAATTGTTTTGTCGCCTCTGTTAGTTCCGGTATACATGTCAGAACCACGAAATCTTCGACCCCGACGTAGCCACCACACGTAGGCGCCACGAGCTGGGACTACAGGCAAAGGAAAGTCCGGCAAACTTACTGTTTAGTTTTGCTGACGATCTCCTCCTTTCCGACAACCTCACCCAACGCGCCTTTCCAGAGGCTGTCGAATTCGGCATCGCTCATTCCCTTCCGTCGCTTTCTTCCGACTTCCTGCTTCAGCTCCGATTCGCTAATCTCCGGCCCAGACGCTTCTCTGCCGTGCTCGGTGAGCTCGCCGCACTCCCACTTCGCTCTTCGATCACGGAGCTCTTCAATGGCCTTGTCCGCGACGGCTTTTACACGACGCGCCTTCTCGCTGTCAGGTTCACAAGTCGGGGGCAGGGGAATCAATCCTCCCAGCGCCAAAGGATGGGCTCGGAGGATGAAATCATGTTCACAACGGGCTTCAAAGTTCGTATAGCAAAACGCATGGGAGGGACACGGCTCGCATTGCGGTTCAAGCACATTGGCCCACTCGGGAACTCTCGTGTTGGCCAAGGACCAGGTGGGCTTTCCAATACCACAGAATCCAATTTCAATTTTCTCCTGTCGCCACCAACCCGCGAAACCACAAAGAAGGGCCAAGATGACCAACCAGGGAGCGGCTGTGCTTGCTGTTCCGTGTGTTTGAGGACGTCGATGTTGAGGAGTTGGGGGGTACATCAAATCCGCATGTTCTCTCTCCAGCGCCAACTGCTCTTCAGGCGTGAATTCTTCTCCAGCGCTGTCGTCACTTAGGTCGTAATCATCATCCACCTCAGGTTCGGAATATTCTTTAGGCGTCGCCATTTTGGAAATTTGAAACTCCGGCGAAGACCGAGCCGAAACCGTCGGCTCTGCATCGTAGCCTCGAAAAGTGCGCGCGTCAGACTTCCGAGCCCGTAGGCCTTGATTCAACGCAGGGCTTTCGGTCGCCAGATGTGCGCCGCTCTTCCGTTTGCTATCCCGGCTTGCACCTCTTCTCGAGTCCCAGGGAGCTGGAGAACTTCCACTCTGGAAAGGATTGTCATGTGTGAAAACGCTTTCCTCCTTAGGCTCCGCTTTGACAGAGTGGGCTAGCGGCTCGGGTTCGGTTGAGGGAGTCAGTTCACTTCTGCGCAATTTCCTGGCTGTAGACTTTCGGGGCGTAAAGGCATCAGCGGCTGTAGGGGTTGTCGGCACATCATTTTGCTCGACTTGTTCCGAGGGGCGAATCCGTTTTCCTTCCGATCTCGCCGTGGTTCTTCGCGAAGCCGTCGAAGGTGTCACCGGAACGTTGGTTTCTTCAGCATCGGCAGTCGACGCCCTAGTGCTCATCCGAGAGCGGCCCCTGCGCGCCCCAGTTGCCGTCGAAACTGTCGAGGGTGTCGGTGGAGGGGGCATTGAATCCCTAAATGCGCTCTCATGACGGTCATCGTAATCGCTCGCGACCGATGTAGCGCGACTCCCCATATCTGTGATTCCTTCACTTGTCCTCCTCACTCGTTCGCGTTCGCGCAACAGCTTTTTCGCCTTAGGAAGAACATCGCTCTCTAGAATTTGGATGAGCTGTGCTTTTTTAGCGGATGCCGGATATGAGACGTCATGGTTGACGAGGATAGATCGAAGACGAGGGACTGTGAGAGAGTTGAGGTCGAAACCAGGAGACAAATAATCCATTTCGTCCGCCATGGTCAAAAGCACACGGTGTCAAATTCACCGGGATAAAGGAAACACCAAGGATTCCAACTGTCAGAATTAAAACTCGTAAACGCGATCGCTGAGAAATATAGGGGAGGGGGGAAAAAAAAGGCACTGATGGTTTCAAATTGTCAGTTCCGGATCGTGGGCGTGAGAGAGCACGGTATCCACGGCAACACGGCGGGGCCAACGACAATCGTGCCACGCTAGCAAATGAACAGTTGTGCCTTTGTCGCAATAAAAGTGGCTAGTGACAGGTATGAAAGAACTTCACCATGAGCTCTGTCTGATCATCTTTAAAGACAGTGGATGAAGGGACCCGAAGAAGAGAAAAGAGATGAAGAATGAGATTGCAGGGCGATGACGACGAAAAGTCCGGAACAACAGACCGGTGCTTCACGTGATACGGCTGCCTTCCTGCCTCAGGCCACGGAAGATTCTCCATATATGTAGTTCAACCACACATTTCATATTTACCATGCTTCTACTACTTAGATGACCAATGTATGTCAAGGCCCAGCCATAAATAAGAGAGTAGAAACAAACGACAAGATTCATTCCCCGTGGGCTCCTAACCATGCTTTGAAATCCAGAATACCCTTCCGTTTCATGAGACGCCACTCCAGTTTAACCAAAAATGAAAATGAAAATGAAAAACATCGAAATAAAGGCAAAAGAAAGAACCAAACTAGAAGAAAAGGCAAATACAGGCGCACGCCGGCTGAAAATCACTCCCCAGAGAATCGAACTGTCACCCAAGACGGACTCCCGAGTAAGTGCGATATTAATGCAAGCCTAAGACAGATTCAACAAATGAATCAGTGGCTTCAAGAGGATGAGGATCATCTAAGGGTCTGACGACGACGAAGAAATGTCGTCACCATTATTTGGCATCATATTCGGTGGATACCTGGGAGATGCACCAGGAAAGTGAGCGGCATTTCCCGCAAGTTGCTCCTTAAGAGCTCGGTATTCGGCAAGCTGGGTTTGCAGTTCTTGCATCACTTCCCCAATAGGCACGGCATGATCGTTGAGTTGGTCCCCTGGCCTGAAGGGCCGCATCATGTGTCGAACCGCGAGTGTATTGATCGTCATCTAGAAAACATAGTGATTAGTATGCTGGGATGAAAAGGGAAAGGTCGGGGGTTGATAATCGTCTTTATCATACCTCAATTCGAGTCACCTGCTGTTCAACCAGGCTGAGCACCGTTGAATCAGCCAACTCCCCTCCATGATTTTTGACTACGTTGAAGAGTGCCACATTCGGTTCTTTGAGGCGCGCTTCGCCCGGGTACTCCAGAGCACCACAAAGCCTTTCCAAACGGAGCGTGATTTCCCACAATCGCCAGATCAAATCAGTTTGGATCTCGAGTTGGGAATGCTTGCTGATGGTCGTCGGGGCATTCTCATTCACCGCATCCTTTTCCAGGGAATTCAATCGACCGGACAGCGAATGTGGGTAGATAAGATAGAGAGGCTCGGGATTCTCCAGTCCTTTCAGTTTGCGCTCGCCCTGGTCCTTGATCACAAAGCCCAAGCTGTTCAGTTGCTGAAGTTCACGGCGAATGTTATATCCCAGGTTGTCTAGTGCGTAGCTCTCTTCGGAGCCGGTCGAGGCGGCACGCTCGCTGTCCGCGAATACCTCCAAATTGCGCTGGATATCGCTCATGAAATCAGAGGACACGAAAATTTGCCCCCCATCGGCAACAGCGGAGATTCGTGATGCACGGTTCACCATCGGGCCAAAATAATCCATGCGGTTCGTGACGGGATCCTTTTCACAAACAGGCTCACCCCAATGGATGCCCATTCGGACAGATAGTCCCCGGAAAATAATGTTGTCGTCCATGTCATATTGGACTTGGCATTGGGACTGATCAAGAATCTCTGTGGGCCACTCCGCTTCGAGTAGCTGAGTTTGACAATTGAAGCACCAGAGTAGAGCCGCCGTAGTTGTTGAAAATGCAACCATGAATGCATCACCCTCGGTTTTGACCTCGTATCCACCAGTTATTCCCAGTTGCCGACGAAGGATATCGTTGTGGATCTGGATCGCGGAACGCATTGCGTCAGGGCAGGTTTCCCACAGACTTGTCGATTTTTTGATATCGGTGAATATGATCGCCAATTCCCCAACCGGCGCATCCACGTAGTCGAACCGAGCAAGTCGGGAATCGCCAGGGACATCGCGTGGCTTCTTGGTGCGTTTCGTGCTTGGAATGATTTGTTCTTCAGGGGCGCCTAGAGAGACACTTGGTCGATTGTACTTGTTGTTCTTCTTCTTGAGGTCACCCACTCCGAGTACCATCACCATAAGCTTGTTACTGGCCCCAAAGGAAACAGCAAGGTCCCTTAGCTTTTGAGCCGCTATCATCATATCTCTTCGTTCGGCCCTCGTGACATCGACGACGACATCCGGCGTGACATAATCCCAGAGCTCCTTCGATGCAAGAATGATCATCTCGTCCTGTTCGGTGAGGTTGATATGCATGGTATGGGGAGCTGCGATAATCGCTGGCATATCAGGGAAAAACCCGAAGCACCTTGAGACAGGGATATCGTCGTTGAGCCTGCCGTTGCGGGTGAGATAGCCTCCAGCAGCCCGAATCCTAGCCCTTTCGTGGGGCTCGGTAGGGTCGTGAACCTTGGTCAGCTGCCTGAGCGAGCCATCTGATTTGACAAGGATTGCCTGGGCATCGCCGACGTTGGCAACATAAAGGTCCATCTCATTGAGATACAGTACGGTTGCAACACCACCGGTCCTGATGTCATGCTTGTTTAACCGCACCCTTTTCTGATCAGGCGTGTCGTCATGGTACTGTCGGACAACCTGGTCATCAATAGATTTGTAGCAGGCAAGAGCGATACTCTTGTTCAAACCCAAGAAAGTCCGCCGGAGAGCATCCAGCGGCGTTTCCTGCTCTTCCGGTCGCAATCGCTTCATCTGGCTCATGAAGGTGTTGACGAAATACTCATGGAGGAATTTGGCGATCTTTGAACCTTCGCCATAGTTGAATTGGCCATCGAATAGACCCACAATGGTCTCCAGCGTTTCTGTTTTCAAACGCGGCACGATGACATCGATGATGGATAGGTGGTCGTCTTTCCCTAGGAAATCTGCCATACCATAGGCAACTGAACCGGCGATTGATGAAGATGTTCTCACACGGCGATCTTCATTCTCCTCGGGGATAGTGGATGTCGTGAGAGTAACATCCATCAATCCTAGAACCCGCAGATGACTGAGAGAGTTGAAGTCGGTCAGATCGGTGCCTTGCGCGTTATTGTAGTTGGGCTTTATCTCCAACCGCTTGTTGCCGGAAAAATTGAGGTATTTCAGGTTCCGATTCCAGTTCCAGTTCCAGTCATAGGGCCAGTTGGAGACGTTGTATTTCAAATAATTGCTGCCGACGTCCAAAATGGCAAGCCTACTGACCTTACACAGCTCCGCTGGTAGGACTTGGAACTTATTCCCGTTGATATTGAGGACCTGCAAATTGCTTGATTCTTCAAGATCATCGGAAGGAAGGGCAGATAGCTCGTTACCCGAGAGGTACAGTTCAGACAACAAAGGCCATCGTCTGAGCAATCCCTGCGGCAACTCGGTCAATTCATTGTAAGAAAGGTTTACCACGCGCAAGTCCGGGATCAGCGAGAGCTCGCGGAAGATGTCGTCCTCCAAACGGTTGTCCGCCAGGTAAAGATTCTTGAGCGAGCCAACAAATGTAGATGCAGAAAGCTGCGAGAAATTGGAATCCTTTCTGGAAGATGGGCTTCCGTCGGTGTGGGAACGTGAGGTGGTAGACACTTTCCGGCCGCCTTGGCCGAAAGAAGACGCAACCGATGGCTTGCGATAACCTGTACCGTTGGGAGGGCTTCCGGTGCTCAAGACACCGGCTGAGGCCTGGCTCGGTCGACGAGTTTGACTTTCATCCAGCGCACCTACGTCTTCGTAACTTGGTGTTGCCGAGGGTCCTGGGGTTGTTGTAGGAGTGTTGCCTAGATCATTGAGCGTTGGCGGTTGAGAAGTGTGTTTCGGAAAGGCGTCCAGAACATTTGAAGAAACGTTAAGAGTCTCCAACTTGAGACAGTGCCAGATCTCCGGGGGCAATCTTCTGAGGTTGCACTCCCGCAAATTAAGATACCTTAACTCTGTTAGACATCCGATTGTGGGGGGCAGCGCAGCCAGTGGGTTTTTGATCATGCTGAAATACTCAAGCCTGCGGAGTCTGCCAATTTGCGATGACATCGACACAAAGTGGTTCTTATCCAGAATCAGCTTTGTCAGATTGGGTAGATTCTCGAACATGGAATCGCGCAATTGAACGAGCTTTGCTGAGCCCACGTTCAGCGACGTCAAAGTAGCCATGGGTGCATCGATATCGAACTGGGTCATGGGACAATGATCCAGGGCTAATATCCGCATTTTCGGGAAGGACCCTCTGAATCGTGAGATTGGGTTGTGACCGATCGACAGCTGCTCTAGACGTGGAAGCATAGAGAGGCTGTCAATGTTTGTTATTTCATTGAATCTGGCATCCAGTTCCTTCAAGTTGGTGAGCCCCTTAAACGTCTCACCCAAGGGGCCTCTCAAAGCATTGCTTGTGACGCAGATGCGCTCAACAGATGTCAAGTTTCCTATATTTGGCAGTTCCGCGATATTGTTGAAACTTAGGTCGAGGTCGATCAGGCTCTTCAAGTCGCAGACACACCGAGGCAATGTTTGCAGATTGTTGCACGAAAGGCTTAGGGTTCTCAGAAATTGGAAGTTTCCAAAGTATCTCGGCAAAGTGGTGAGTCTGTTGTTGCTCAGTCTGATGCAGACAAGACCCTGTATTTGGTCCAAACTCGCGTGTTCCAGGTCGTCCAGATGATTATTAGAGATGTCCAGCAGAGTTAACCGACTTGCAGTGCTAAAGCTAGAAGGTAGACGCGTGGCTTCGTTGCCTTTGAATATGATCTCCCGCAGGTTGACGCAGCCCTGAATGAAATCCTTCGGAACGTCCAATTCCAAGTTCCGCGACAGATTGAGTGTTATGATGTCCGAGCATCTTTTATATAAGCTGATGGGAATCGTCACAAGATTTCGGCTTTGAAGATCCACGGTGGTAAGCTTTTGGGATTTGCTGATAAAGGACTCGGTTCCACTTTGCAGGCTGCTAAGGCCGCTGAATTTGATGGGAAGAAAGGTAAAGCTAATCAAATAGCTATGGTCCTCCCGACCGACTTCTTCTAGCCTGTCTTTTTTGGTGTAGCCTACTTGTTCGAGCATTCGCTTTTGCATGAGGATTGGCTTTTCGGTGACATCCAGGGATCGAGACAAATCATTTCTCCGCATCACAATGTCATAGCTATTGAGATGCTCGGTGAGAAACGACTTTCGACCCAAGATAAGTAAGATGTCGGCGGCGGTGGCGTTGAGGCCCGTTGATAAGGTAGCGAACGTCGAGTCTATGCGGAAAACCCGTATAAAATAAGAAACTCCGGAGTAATCAGATTGTTCAGACGTAGTACGAAGTTCGTCGCCAGTCCCGGGAAGTAATGAAGTGTTGTCGTCCCACTGTTTTTTGACATGCCAGCTCTCCGGGGCATCCCAATTGCCCAGAGCTAAATTGTCAGGATTCCCCTCTTGGTCAATCGAGGCGCCGTCCATTCTGTTGGCATCGCCAGGAGGTGCCGGAGAGCGTTGCCTCACAATGCCTTCCATGTGCGAGAGATCTGTATCGAGCGGGTACACACGTTGCTCGTCCGGATTCGGGGTATCTCGCCCAGTGGCGTCGGCACCGCGGCGTCCACGCAGCTTCCCGGACCCGATCGCAAGGCTTCTGCCGTCCTTCTTCCGATCATCGGCTGCATCTCCGTATTTCGAAGTGGCAGTGCTCTCCAGGCTTCCCTGGCGGCCCCGGCGAGACGGAGAAGCTTCTCGTCGTGGAATTTTCAAGGAGCTCTTGGACGCATCCTGCAAGCCTGGGAAATGTTTCAAGGGACCATGGCCTTTAGGCCGACGGATCTTGTCGAAAAGCGACCGCTTATTTGGCTGAGGCCCGGGCGAGTTCTGCCCTTGCTCCCGGGAGTAGGCGCTTTGTACGCTCGGCGTAGGGCTGGTAGAGCGTCCAACCAAGGTACTGGATGAAGTCATCGCCGAAGTATAAGGGTAATTGAGACTACCTTCCCGGGAAGGACGTAATCCAAGGGAAAGATCGTCGCGTCCAGTCGCCGGGCGTGCCGGGTACCCAGCGAGATCGCCCGCAACGGTGGGTTTCTCCTCTTTGCTTCGCGAGTGGCGATGGCCGCTGAAGTACCGCCGCGATTGATCTCTTGACGGCCCTCGTGCATTGTGGCTGCCAGCACGTTGGCCGTCAGGCCCCGTTGGGGATTCGCGAACCGGGGCTTCTCCAAAGTGGGGGATATCCTGCAGCAGGCGATTAGACTCTACCGTCCATCGCAAGATGACAACGGGGGGAGGGATGGGATAGAGAGCAGCTTACATTGATGCTTTGGTACAACCACGGCGTAATTTCACTGGGCGGGTACGCGTTATCAGATCCCTTGTCTTCCTGGGAGAAGGATTGGTCATGCGATCGGCCCGGTAGGTTTCGTGTGCCATCCGAGTTTGCTCTTTCGCGAGCTCCATGTTGCGCCATGCGCACGGGTCCGGCGGCCGGCTTTTGAGAGTTGCCGTCAAAATCACCAGGGCCCGTATACTCGTCCCCAAAAAAGCCCTGCAACCGTTTCCGAAACCGAGCGCTGGTGCTAGACTTCGACCCTTGACTACTTACGGTTGTGGCACTAGCAACAGACGGTCTGCGATCATCACCATTGTAATCTAATTCGACCGGTTCGCTTGTATAGGTCCGCCCCGTCCCTGGACGAAACGTGGCAGAAGCGGGCGAGCCCTCATGTTCCGAGTAGTCATGGAAAAAGGTCCCCGGGCTGTCGTTGGGCGCGATTCTAGGGGATGAGGATAACGAGGAATTCTGTTCGTGCTGGAAGTAGTCGGATGTCGATGGATTCAGGTGCGCCGGCGGTCGCGACATTGAGCCGGAAGCCGGAGGGGGGCCAGGATCGTCGGTTCCCAGCACTGCCAGTGCTCTCCTATGACTGCCAAATCCTTTGTGGCGCTGATCCGTAGGTGAGAACTCCGGAGCGATCCACGTAAATTTCGGGTTGTATAGGTCGGGGGGAGCTTCTATGGCGGCCGGGCGTTTTCGGCTCTGGGAATCAGATCTGGTATACGTCAGTACCCCAACTCGATTGCCGTGCGAATGCTGCGAATATCAAGGGAAGCACCCGTGGGGGAGAAATGGACTGGTGATCAGGTCGCTGGTAGCCACGGCATTTTGTTTCGCAACCAAGACCAAGACAAGGGAAGAATGACCAAGCAAGCTAAGAACCACAATGCCCAAATCAAAAAGCAACCAGGATTCTGGTTGGATCAGATTCAAGATGGAATGTTCTAGCGCCTGTGAACCATCATGCATGTGGACAAAAAATAGCTGAAACATCATGTCTTGCTTCAACGTGTCGCATAATGCCGGTATTAAGAACGCCAGCACAGGGAGCGATACAAAGACCAGGGGGAAGAAACGGGAACGAGAGTCAAAAGATGGCTTTCTCACCTGTCGGCAATAGTGGGCCCCGAGAATGGAGAGACACTGCGGCCGTTGGACATGGCTTGATTCTGCTGCTGACGGTAACCGGAATTCCCTCTAACAGTCTCTTGTGATAGCCAGCTACGTCCACCGGAGCTCTCCGAGCTATGCCTCCCTTCGGAGCGCTCGCCAGTTCGAGAAGCCATGGCGTTCAAGTATGCGATGCGATTCTACCGGGTCCGGTGGCCGGAGTACAGCCAGCCGGTCGGGTCGGGTCGGTGATTATAGAGATTTCAAGGAACGGGGAAGGGAAAGAGAGAAGCAGCCCGCATTCAAGCAAGCGGATCCTCCGATATCAGCGATCATCCACGGATGGCGAGACCGGTGCAAGGGCGAGCGAGGAGCTGGAGTTGAGGAGGGAGGAATGAAGACAGCACTAGGTCGACTAGTGGCAAATATAATTATCGTTTACACGGAGGAGCAGCGGGTCGAATCCTATAAGATGCAATGAAAGCGGGAGGCGACAACAGCCCCGTAACGATCGAACGGCGTGCCCTCCGAGAGAATAAGGACCTGCTATGGGCGTCGGTCGGGAGGAGGTGTTTGGCGTCGGGCGCGACGGTGTCAAGACAAGCCGAGCTTTCATGTCCTGGAAGGCGAGCGGCAGCGGTCAGAAAACGCCATCGCAACAGCCCAGGGGCCCATGGTATGAAGTGGAAGACAGGACTCAAAGAGTCGTGGGCATGAGGGCGAGAATCGGAGGCGTTGGGAGGGGGGAGGTTCGGTGTGGGGGAGCAGAAGAAGTGCAGGAAGGCAAAAGGTGGTCGGAGGGAACTCGTTGAGGCTCTGGCGCCCGCTAAGCCGGAGAAAGCAACGTCAAACCACCGCCCTCCGACCTACGCAGGACTACGCAGGACCACGCAGTCCCTCCGACAACGTCCCATCACTCGCTTCGGATTCCGCCAGGAAGGACATCCATCGCTACAATTGCATCGACCTCTCTAATGATGCCGCCGTGATTTGCCATCCAACTGGATGTCAACCCACATTCTGGGGCTGCTGCATGGTCCGTGAGGGTGTCTGTGCTGACCCGAGGCCCTGTCGTCCTAGTGAGTCGCCTTCATGCTGCTACTATTGCGCCGTAAGCAGTGTATCTACCGTAGTAGGATATGTCCTTTCGAAGGATCGCAACTGCGGGCGTGGGAATCGCGGTATTACTCATTCGTGGCGTTATGTAACCACGGCCGATGATACCTTTCGTCCCCGGTCCTCTTCGGCCGAGTTTCTCTCTCGGAAGGGATTTCTCGGTCATACAATAGGATTTCCACGGGATATATAGAATGGCCAAACCGGTTGATCGCACGGGAGGAAACTAGAGTTGCTTGAAACCGCGTTCGCTTGCGATTTCAAATGCCCGTGACGAGGGAGGCTCACGATGGGTTCTCAGTACCAGAAGCACCATCGACCTACTCTAGACCGTTGTTGGATGCAACTGACACAGCTGTATACGTAATACGTCCTACTATAGTACTAACAATGTTATCCGGCAAGACCATTCCTTAGTACTACATGAGTACTCAGAGGGTAGTTGGTTGTGTCGTTGTATATATTTGCAATCCGACCGTCAATGATGCGCTCCCTCCACAGCAGCTGCGTTTATATGCAAGATTACGCCTGGCACCCGATCCGTTGACTATCGCAACTAGCCGGGTGCCATTGGTGCCATTGGTTATCAGTCCGTAGGAGTGCAGCTGCTGAGGATTGACGCAGCCTTACGGAGTACAATGGAAACCATGAAACTCATCAGCCTATGCACATGCCTGAGCCATCGTGGGATCGATGAAACATGACGGCCGGATTCAGGCATCAATAGGGCTATTTGGGTACTCTGGACAGTATACCGCGTTGGCCTCAGAAACCGCCTTGTTTCATTATAGATCATCTCGTTGTTCTTGACCTTAATCCTCAGGGTTGGCCGTTAAAAATACCCTGCCTAATCATTAAATGCTCAGGCACATTTCCTCTGTCGACAGTCCATACGAAGGTCAGCCTAGCCAGATGAGGTTAAATCCGATCGGAGCCCTAAGGAATCCATGTATGCAATCGGTCTCTGTCCATTCCGTACGTACTTTGGATGAACGACGAAGGCATTGGCCCAGGATAGCCCGAATAGAGTCAGTATCCCCTGTGATGCAAGACCGGACCAACCGGTTTCGTGCGGGATTGGCATATTGGCATCAGGTGGACGGCAAGGTGAGGCTGTACGGGTTATGACACCAGTACGACATGGCAAAGGCAAAGACATTAAAATTTTGACTCTGCATTAGTCTCTCGTAGCTCCGCCCCAAATTGGGTTAAGAATAGAACGGCCGATTGTGGCAACGGAGTCCGCGCAGAGAGAGAAGAAAAAGAGGAGGTTGGGGGTGGAGTTGGCGATGAGCGGTGATGAAACAGGGCGATTTCCCCCAAATCTCCGGGCGGCTCGTGGACGTCGGTGATACCTCACCGGGGGTTCTGGACTCTGCGCCAAACGTATTTATTTCTATTTGTATTTATCTTTATTTTTATTTGTATTTATTTATTTATTTATTTTTTTTTTCACGAGGGGAGTGAAGGATCTTGTCCGTATTCCTCGGTAGAAGTAGGTTGACTGAGATACTCCGGATAGTTACCAGAGGGACGACGGGTCTGCCAATGGTCGCACGGCACCGCCATGATGTTGGCGCCTGCAAGTCTCCACTGCAAAAAAAGCGAGGCTGGACGACTCTCCTTCCACCAGCTGCCTGATGGCTCTTGCTTTGCGGGCCCTTTTCATTTCAATTTCGATATAAAGTGCCTCTGCGGCCAGTCATGCCCACTATGCCTGCCCTGACCTGCACCTTCCTGGATCTCGGTGGTGTCCCTCACTTTGCAATTTATCTACTTGTTCCCCACCAGACCATCGTCACCACATACTCCTGCACGCCGTTTTGATTATTGGTCAGCTTGGTGAAGCTTTCGGCACTCCGTTGCTCTTTTCTTTTTCTTGTCTTTTTCGATCTTTCTTTGGGTTTCTCTCGTCGGATTCTCTTGTTTACTGCCAACCAACCTCACCATGAAGCTCTCCGTCCTCAAGGTCGCCACCTCTCTACTCTTCTCTTCGACTGCAGTGGTGGCTCAGACGTTTTCGGATTGTAACCCAAGACAAGACTGTAAGTTTGTTGACCGGAAATCACCAAGTTTGCATGGCTCACCTGTCTCCTAGCCTGTGAGCCTAAGCCGGCATTCGCGAGTTCCTCGAAATTCGATTTCACGCAAGGGAAATCCGACGACTTTCAACAGACTGGAAATCCAAGTTACGACAGCAATGGCGCTGGATTTACGGTGTCCCAGCAGGGCGACGCGCCCCTGCTCAATTCGAAATGGTACATCATGTTTGGACACGTTGAATTCACGATCAAGGCCGCCCCGGGCAAGGGAATTGTGAGCAGTGCCGTGTTACAGTCGGACGACCTGGATGAAATCGACTGGGAATGGCTTGGCGGCAACAATGCCCTGGTTCAGAGCAACTATTTTGGAAAGGGAAACACCGACAGTTTCAACCGTGGTGCGACGCACAACAACCCGGGGAACCACGACGACTTCCACACATATACCATTGATTGGACGAGCTCTCAGATCGTGTGGCAGATCGACGGCAAAACCGTCCGAGTCCTGACCCCGGACACTGCGGAGGAGAACCAGTATCCCCAGACGCCGATGATGATCCGGGTTGGCGTGTGGGCCGGTGGTGACCCGAACAACCCGCAGGGAACTATTGGTGAGTGCTGGCGACGAATCGACCCCCCTGAGCCCGCTATGGCGTGACGTGCTAACCTCTGGATAGACTGGGCTGGCGGAGAGGTTGACTACAGCGCTGGGCCCTACACGATGTACCTCAAGTCGCTGAAAGTCACCGACTATTCCACCGGATCCACGTACTCTTATGGCGATAAGAGTGGATCGTGGGAGTCGATCCAAGCTGAAGGGGGCAAGGTCAACGGTAACAGTGGAGCCGAGTCCTTTTCCAGTGTTCAGTCTGCCCCAACCGTGACCGCGACGGTTGACAGTATCCCCATCCCGTTCAGTGGTACCCACCGCGAAACCTCGAGCTTTGTAACCCCGGACATCTGGCCTTGGGTTCCGACGCCAACCAAGTCCTCTACAAGGCCTGAGCGGACGTTCCCTGATGGCTGGACCTCTTCCGGTTCTGGACCCGTCCAGCCGCCCAGTGCGGCTTCTGTGAGTGAGCATTGCCCCATCCCCAACGACTAACTCATGTCGCCGAATTTGCTGCTAAAACTCGACGCCTCCCTGCTAGTCTACTTTCCAATCTACATCAGTGTCGTCGCCCTCTTCGCCGGCTTCAGTCTCCCCATCCGTCTCGCGCTCTGGTCATGAGACTGAACCGGGGACTCTCACCTCAACCGGTTCTCAGACCCAGTCAACCGATCCTTCTTTTACCACGACTCAAGGGGGTGCATCTGCCACCGGCACCGAACCTTCAACTCCCACAGAGGTGCACGCCGCCCCCAACGTTAATGCCGCCCATATGATCAATGTCCCTGTTATGATAAACACCTTTTCTTTGCTGCTCGCAAGTGGCCTCATGATGCTTTGAGCCCGTTTCTTTGTGATCGCCACAAGCCGTACGGCACTAGCAAAGAACGAACACGATGGCTTTTTTTTACGACATGGCAGATATGGGATATGAAATAATGACTAACGCGATCAAGGTTGGTTACATGTATGTAAATAGATAGAACCTTCTTCTTTTTGCCCCTTCTTCTGTTCTCCTTTTTGTTCTTTTTCCACCACGATGTCTATGACGATTGTCAGTCATGTACTCTATGCATTGGGAGTTGACTTTGATGCATTGCAGCCCATCAAAAGTTGGGTGTTTCATTGATACATTTGAATTGTCGCCGGCCACCTTTTGGGCTCGGGCTTTTGTCTATTAGATGAGTCCATGGTTTAGGCTGTACTTAATTACGATCGAACTTTTCTTTCGCTACTAGATGGCTTCTTGGCCAACAAGGTAGTTTATCAGCTCTATTCTGCATGTAGAAATTCACCGGGAGATATATTCGGTGAATTTTCCAAACACTGATATCTACTCGAGCTACACCCATATTTGTACGCCCACGGCCATCAAGTGAGCCAGACCCATCATATCGCCAAATCACCAACTCCGGGAGGGAACACCCCGGGGTCCCCTCCGCACCATCGTTGTTAATACCTCACCTTATTGTACCTACAACCCGGAATTTGTCCTCCTCTGTATAGTACACACGAATGCCAATCCCGAGGATATCCGGACCCTCGGATGCCTTCCTTTATTCTGTTATTGGACGTCTACTTAGGCCAAGGATCTGCATTAGCCTAACCCCAAGCCAAGACCCAGACGAATGATAGGTTTTTACTCAATAATCAACTCCCGCCTCTTGGGTCTGAACCCTGGAGTCTCCGGATTCCGGCTCCAGAAGGCAAACGGCGGCCGGTGGATGACACGGTAGAGCTGGGAGGTCGTACATGTGCGAGCGCACGCGGGACTGTTATGGGCAAGACGGACGGGAAGTTTCGACCTTTGGGTTTTCCCTGCTAGAATGGGATGGGGAGGAGAGAGGTCATGCGACAGGCCTTTTCGTGCCGGTTTCCTTGCTTTGTCCTACGTTTTGTGTGCTAGATACTGGATGGGTAGTGCCTAGTACGTGGAATTATGGTTATAGTTATGGTTAGGGTTGAGTATGTGGGGGAGTGGAGATGGAATGGGACGGATATGGAATGGAGGTTGGTATGTGGGTAAATATTTGGGTCTTTGGCCTACTGTCTTAGAATGTAGGGAATTATGTTGCGAAACGTAGACTTTTTCTCATTTGTAGAAAGCTACCGACAAACTGGTCGTTGGCGCTATTACACAACCCTACCCAGTAACCAACCATCCCAAGTTCCAAACGTGTTACCGATCCTCGTGAACGCCAGGCTCAACCGAGCCAACTCCCCTTCTCGTTGTCAATTTGGATTTGTTTCCCCTAGCCTCCGGGGCTAGACGTGGCTCTGCACACCATCTTGCTTTCGACCTAATGGTCGGACTAGCCGCCGTAGTCCGATGAATGGAGTGTTGACGGGGCTGTCATCTCCTGTATAGAGGAACATATCGTAAATCCAGCCGCCAAAGGTGCAACCGAGGAAAGGGGCGACCATTGGGACCTGAAGTATGAAATTAAGTCAGCAACGGAGAGCCCCAACAGATGAGAGAAGAGAAGAGAAGGGGGGGGGGGGGGGGAGAAACCATACCCAGAAATAATAATTACCCGCCTTCCACACCTCCGGCCCATACCCAACCATGTAGGTAACTAGCCTCGGACCGAAGTCTCGAGCCAGGTTAATCGCATACCCAGTCTCCCAGCCAAAGCAGGCACCGATGCCAAAGATAACGAAGAAGAGCCCAAGCGGAAACAAGGGGCCAGCCCCGAGATTGGCGTCGTCCTTCAGCGCGAAGATCATGAACATGAGAATGGCGCTCGCAATGAACTCGGAGAAGAACTGGCCTGTCCGCGTCAGGAAGGGGGCAGGATAGGTGCAAAAGATGCCTGCCGTGGCGGTGTCCGAATAGCCTGGCACAGTTCGGATGTTCGAACCGCCCTCGTAGACGTCGATGGCTGACTTGTAATTCCCATAGATGATGGCCGCTGCGCACATGGCGCCGAGGACCTGAGCGGCGGCGTAGATGGGCCACTTGCGCCAGGGAAATTTGCGCAGGACGCAGCTGGCTAATGTGACGGCGGGGTTGATGTGCGACCCTGAGGCACCGCTGACGTAGACTCCTAGCATGACTCCAAGACTAGAAGGGAACGTGATTAGCAATATATCTGAAGACATGGCGGACGCTGAGGGGGGAGGCGCTGATAAAATGTAGACAGTGAAAAGGGAGTGAACTTACCCCCAGCCCCAGGAGATAGATTGATAGTTGCCCTTCTCACCATGGCTGAGTGTGACTTGAGCGACAACGCCATCACCAAAGAGAACCAGAATCATAGTGCCAAAGAACTCAGAGAAGGCTTCCCGGCAGTGACCCCTAATCCTGCTCCACAGGAGTTGAGAGGAAGCATTGGTGGCATTTCCAGATTCAGATTCAACACTAATGTTCTCGCGGAGGGATGCGCCTGGCTTAGGACTCGACGTTATGGAAATCTGCGCTGCGTCTTGGGTGGTAGAACCTGCCATAGCTTTCACTAAAGCCATCTTCTATAGTGGAGGCAGGATTGACAGACAGCCAAGGGCCTCTGGAAGGGAAGAGATCAGGTATAATAAATCCAAAATACTCCGAGATAAACCCAGGGGACTTATCGATGAGTGGCATGTTATACAGGAATCCTCACTTAAACGAGCAGGCCGTGTCACCTTCACTGAGCTTATCCCGTTTCCTCCCCTCATCATGGCAAGTCCAAGGAATTGATTGGAGTACGTATCGCCATATCCCGGAGAACCCCGGTGGATTTCCTCACCTGGGAAGAGGGCATTGGACAGGAATGTGGCGGTTTAAGTTGTTCAAATCGCAAAGATGGCTGTCTATACAATCTCACACGCAGCAAGGACCCCAATCCCAGCTAGATCGGGAGCCACATTGCAAGACATGACACCACAAACAGCGAGAAATGAGAGAAATGAAATGAGGAAGCGCTGTAAAAGCGATGTTTTGGTAATGATATCCTTGTCAACCGAGAATCGGAGGATGTAATTCTTTCACAGCGAGTCTAGTCGCAACTAAAATCTGCTCATCATCACCGGCCCCTGCAGAATCTTCACCGCAAGAGTGAATGTGCGTAAGTCTGTCCCTACATACATACCTACATGCTTCAAGCCAGACTCGTGAAGCAGATGACTGCTGGCCTCGCCAGTTCCAAAAGATTGGAACAGAGCTGGTAGTCATACCTGCATAATGTTTGTCAAATGGCGTTGAGGACAAAGAGGCCGAATCATGCCTGTGTCACCTTGGGGTCTGCTTGGGCGGCCATGAAATCACTTCTTGCACGGGGGCTCGGATGCGGTGACCAGTATTGTTGCTGCTTCCACTGCCGCCGCCGCTACTGCTGGGAGCAGGGCGACTGGACTGGCAGCGAATCCCATTCAAATTATGCGCCTCCCACTTTATTCCAGTCCACATAGAAAGCAGTTGATGTTCATTTCTTGGGTCTGGTCGCAGCGCAATTTTCTGCCTAGAGAGTGCGGCTCTGTCAGAATCATCCTCGTAGCGTTACTCCTGGGACCTTTCTCCACTAAGTTCTGGAATATCGCCAGATGCTGTCATGGACGATCATCCCCGCAATTTGGATCTCTGGACGAGTGGGGGTGGGAATGGTAACGGAGATCTGAGACTCCACGATGTGGATCATTTGGAGGGTTGGCGATTGTGAGTCGTCGAGGGTCAGGCTTTAGTGTTAAGCGATTAGGCCGGGCTGGGTTTAGGGCCTGGCTTTGCAGGTGACGGCGGCGCATGATCCACGTGAGTCTCCTGCCCTTCGTTTCTCGCTTCTTACTAGCCCGCGCGGCCAGACTCGCTTCCCGAACTCGACCTGGCGTCGCCTTCCCATCGCCTGGCGCCTCTTAGGTCTTGGTTCTTGGTGGCTCTGGTCTCGTGGGATCCGGCACTGGCGAGAGCCCGTCAGATTGACAGACGCATGGCAGATATGTGACTTTCCAGTAAAGGAATCCTTCCACCCAGTCCAGTTCCCGATGCAATGCTGGCCGAGTCTCTTAGCAAACATCATCGGTCTCGGGCCTCTACGAATGAGAACGACTTGTGCATGGCTGGGCAAGGGTCGGCTGGCCCACTAGATCCTGTCTTTGTATCGGATCCCTTCCCTCCATTCTGAGGTCGTTCTCTGGCTCCAGGTCCCGTCTCAGCCAAATGCCCCCCCGCAGCTTATTCCCTCCGAAACGGAAAAACTGTCGCACAACAATCGCCCTATTAGCCACTAGTTTGCAAGGGTGACAGAGGTCGGTATATAAAGATCGGTTATCACAGTTGTTTTTCCGTCATGTTTCTTCCAACGATTCATCTTTTTACAGCCTATACGCAGGCAGCTTTCTATCCATTCTCTCAACCACTAAGTCAATAGGGGCTCTCAACTACTCACGATAACGGGTGTTCGGGAGTCTCGAAGCCCAAAATGCAGCCCTCGGAGATGTTTGTGGGGTCCATTGACCAAGGCACGACGAGTACGCGCTTCCTGATCTTCAACCGTGATGGGGAGCCCGTAGCTTCACACCAGGTGGAATTTATTCAGATATATCCCAACCCCGGGTGAGTTGTCTTTAGTTGCATCCCTTTTGAGTAAGCTTCTTCTGGCTAACATGCTATTCAGATGGCATGAGCATGACCCCCTAGAACTCGTGTCTTCCGTCGAGACGTGTGTCGAAGAAGCCGTCAAACAGTTCGAATCCGAAGGACACTCGCGGCATGATATCAAAGGCATTGGAATTACCAACCAACGCGAGACAACTGTGGTGTGGGACCATGAGACTGGGGAGCCGCTGTGCAATGCGATTGTGTGGACAGACACACGTTCACAAGACATTGTCAGTGAGTTGAAGGAAAAACGTGGGGCATCTCAGCTGCAGCAACTCTGCGGCCTCCCTCTTTCGACCTACTCTTCCTCTACCAAGCTCCTTTGGATGCTTGCACACGTCCCTGCGGTCAAAGATGCTTTTGAACGAGGCACGCTGGCCTTCGGCACCGTCGACGCCTGGCTCGTCTATCGCTTGAATGGGGGGCACCAGGCTAATGTGTTCGTGTCGGATCCGACGAACGCATCGCGCACAATGTTCATGAACCTGGAGACCCTTCGGTATGATAACACACTGCTTGATTTCTTCGGAATCCGGGGTAGGATCCACCTACCGACAATCGTTCCCTCATCCGATGCACATGCCTACGGAGCGATATCGTACGGCGTCCTTTCGGGTGTCCCAATCATGGGCTGCCTGGGCGACCAATCTTCGGCACTGGTCGGCCAGAAAGGGTTCTCCCCCGGTATGGCGAAGAACACCTATGGGACCGGATGCTTTCTCCTATACAATGTTGGCGATAAGCCCGTTATCTCTACACATGGGCTGTTGGCTACAGTCGCCTACCATTTCGATGGCAAGCCAGTCTACGCTCTTGAGGGGAGCATCGCCGTTGGCGGCTCAGGGGTGAAGTTTTTGCAAAACAACTTAGAATTCTTCCAAGACTCCAAAGAGGTCAACGACCTGGCACTCAGCGTTGAAGACAATGGCGGCTGCGTGTTCGTCACCGCGTTCAGCGGGCTTTTTGCACCCTACTGGATTGATGATGCGAAGGGAACCATCTGTGAGAGATCACCCCAGCAGCTCCACGCAAAGCTATTTTAGATCTATGCTAACAATGTTCGAAGTTGGAATTACACAATACACCAAGAAAGGCCACATCGCCAGGGCCACGCTAGAGGCCACGTGCTTCCAAACCAAGGCAATCTTAGACGCCATGGAAAAGGACAGTGGACATGCACTTTCGGAACTGGCCGTTGACGGAGGGATGAGCAACTCCGACCTCGCTATGCAGGTAGGTCTAACGACTCCATATCAACTGCTAGCGAATGCTAACACCGCATTCAGATCCAAGCGGATCTCATATCCATCCCCGTCTACCGGCCCAAGATGCGCGAAACCACCGCCCTTGGCGCCGCCATCGCCGCCGGGCTCGCCGTGGGACTCTGGCGCAACTTCGCCGAGCTCCGAGACATCAACCGCGCCGGCGGCGCTGTGTTCGAACCGCAAGTCAGTCGCAAAGAGAGCGCCAAGTCGTTTGCTCTCTGGGAAAAGGCCGTGAACATGGGCCGCGGCTGGGCTGGCGATAGTAAGGAACCGCAAGCGCAGGTCCAGATCCAAAACCACGAAACGAAAGAGGCCCCAGAGGTCCGCGTCAAGGTCAATGCATCGGCCAAGGTCAATGGGGAAATTGCGCACGTCAAACCGCCGTTGTTCAATATATGTAGTGACCTGGATGACGCGGACGAAGAGGATCTCTATCTGGAGCTCAGAAGGGTGGAAATTCTGCAGAGGATGAAGAAGTTGAGGAAGGTGAAGGTGACATATTTGTAAGGTCTGGGTTCTGTCTCGGGTGTAATTTGATCATTTTGACTTTTCTATTTCCCTCCCGACTTCAACGTGGCTATTTGTAAACCGTCTATCGTAGCCAGTACAAATAGTTTACTTCATGATTTACTACTCAGAGTAAAGAATCAAGAGAATGGAATTTTTTTTTAAACAAATATTTAGGGATTATTATCTCATACCCGCAAAAAGCAAACCGCTAGCCGAAAACAAGCCATAAATCCATAACCCTAACACCGTCCAACTCAGCAACTCCCATCATCCGGTCTTCTGCTCATCCCTCACAAAAACACAATTCATCTCCGACCCGGGACTAAGCGTGACTTCGAACCGCAGAACCGGATCTTCGACGCGATCCTTCCCACTCGCCGGCATGGCCTGGATGCGCTCAAACGCCTGCAGGATCCTGACAATGGTGTACCCCATCTCGATGGTCGCGAACTGCTGCCCGATACAGATCCTAGGCCCACCGTTGAACGGAATGAAATGCCACGGCCGGGGCTGCCATCCGGACAGCCAGCGCTCGGGAAGCCATTTCTCAGGATCGAAGTAGGTAGCGGCGCCCCGGGGGTCGTAGTTCTCGGCGCTGCGCTGCATGATCATCGTGGAGTAGATGACGCGGGTGTTGGCGCGGACGCCGACGGGGGAGAGGCCGTCGGGACCGCCGCCCCGGGGGAGGGTGGTGTCACGGAGGGTGTAGCGGACGTTGAAGGGGACGACGGGGTAGAGGCGCATGGTCTCGTTGAGGACGGCGTTGAGGAACTTCATCTCCTTGAGGTCGGCGTAGGTGGGTTTCTGGGCGTCCGGGCCGAGCCCCAGGCGGGCGTTGATCTCATCACGGAGCTTGGCGACGACGTGTGGGTTGCGCGAGAGCTCGAAGACGCAGAAGGAGAGCGTGGTGGCGGTTGTGTCGCGGCCGGCGAGCAGGATGGCCACGAGCTGGTCCCGTAGTACCCGCGGGTCTCTTGTGAAACGGGCGAGAGCCTCCAGGAACGTCTCTCTTTTGGAGAGTTTCTGGTCCAGCTCGGAGGGGGACAGTGAGAGGACGTGTTTGATGTACGGTTGGATGAAATCGTCCATCAGTTTGAGGTTACGTCGGAACTCCTTGCGGGATAGGAGCACATTGAACACTCTGTTTTGGCAGGTTAGTTAAATTGTACAGGGTTAGCGAGTTGGAACGGCGTCACTCACCCGAGTCGGAACATCTCCGCCTGCCGACTTTGCACGTATCGGAATGCCTCTGCAAAAGTGGTCTTGGGGTTCTGGAGACTGTCGGTGCCCTGCCCGAGGAGATAGTCGGTTGCCGCGTCGAGCGTATAGCGAAAGAAGAGAGGACCAACGTCCACCCCTTTGCCAGCCACAGGCGATCGCTGACCTTCCAATAGAGGTATGAGATGTTGAACATGCTTCTCGAAAATCTCCGTGTCGACGATCCGTTCCCGAACAAACATGGGCCGAATCAGATGTCGCGAGCGAGACCACATCTCGCCGTCCGTGGCGAAGATACTATCGCCCAGGAACTCCTTCCAGTCGCGATGAAACGGCTCGCCTTTTCCATAGTCGGAGAACTGACCCGTGAGGATTGCTTTGATGTTCTCGGGGTCCTTGGTGAGGATCACTCGGGTCGAGATGCCTGCGTCGAGCTCAGCGGTCTTGGGAATATCGATCGTCGACGCTCCTTTGGCGGTTCTGATGGCATGATCCCAGAATTCCAGGTCTTGGCCGGCCTTGTTGGACTGACTCGATCGATAAATAAAATCGATGGCTACCAAACATCATAAGCGATCCACTTGTCCATTCCAGTCGAATCTGCCTGCTACATACCGTACGGCAGGCGAAATCGGATCTGCGCAGCCCTACTTCCCAGACGCGCGACCTGCCTGGAGACTTGAAATTTGCGAAACAAGGCCAGCAAAAACAGACCTCCAAGCAGACTGAGGTATGCCTGCGCCGGGGTCATCTGACCGAGCAGCTTGTCAATCATCCTGACAAGCCAGCCAGGCGTATCCTGCAAGCGTTCAATGGAGATGCACGATTGTTCTGACGCCTGCAGGCACTAGAGCACGCGGCATAAACATGTGGCCAGTGAATCGCAAGAAGGGCAGAATTACAAATAAGGCCAGGAGGAGTGGGCGAGAATAAATACTGGGGACGAGAGGGTGCAGATCGACGCTGGACCGAACCCGACATGTTGATCTCGTCAGAAGGTCATTTCCCCCGCATCAAAGCAGCGACCAGTTCAGGCTCGGTCCGCTCGGCTGGCGACCGTTTGAGAAAGGCTTGCGAGCCCCGCGTGTGCATCGTGTGGTTCTTTCTTTGTCTTGGTAATGCGCTACTACGGTTGGGGTCAGGGGACATGTCGGTGGCGTCAGCACTGTGATGCATATCGATGCATAACGCCTCGTAGATAGTCTCATTTCTGGCCTACACAGTATGGAGTCGGTCGTAACCCAGGCAGGGATTGGCAGGAAATGGAATCAATGGGTTACTCAAGCGATCATGAAGAGGGCTCTGAGCAAAACTACAGTATATCCTGTCTAGGGAAATCTCGAGAGAAGAGAACACAGCCCGAACACTGCAGTGAATGGTACGGAGTAGAATGTCCCATATCCAGGGATAACACAAAGACGAGGGAAGTGAAATCGCGACGAAAGGAGAACGGCTGGTCCCGTGACCTTCCCCACGTGACCCAGCCTTGGCGTCTTTCATCATCGGCCAAAGTTCCTGCAAGCTTCCAGAAGGAAAAATAACTACATCCCGATCCTTGCCCGGGTCTTCGTTTCTCTCGCATTTTCTGGTCTATTCTGCTACTCGGCTATTCTGCTCAGGTCGCTGATCTTCCGAGTCAATCTCGCCATCTTCGGTGTTGTTTTCATATCGCCTCCCAACCGACTAGCGCGAACTCCGTCTTCGATTCTTCCGCTCGAGCATCTTTCGCCTTCTGTTGAACCCCCTCCCTTCGGTCCACTTCGACCCCCCGCCCTTTACACCATGACGACAATGGTTGCAGCCGGTACTCCGCTAGCGGAGGCGCTGGCAAATACGATTCAGCCAAAGCTGGTCGAGATGGGATGGAGCTCCGACAGTGGGGATGACTCGGCCTTGATCGAGTATGTCATTTTGATGCTGGTCAACGGCAAGACCCAGGAACAAATTGCCGGCGAACTGTCGAACGATCTCTTGGGTCTCGGTGAGGGTGATACGCAGGCGCTGGATTTCTCGAGATGGCTCTTCGAGCAAGTCGAGTCTCTGAACCATCAGATTAACGGGGGCGGTGTATCGACGACAACGGAGGCCGACTCCATGCAAACCATCCCCTCCTTTGCCGACCAGGACGTATCTACACCTTCGCAGCCGATGGCTCAAGACGGTGCGATGGACGCGGACATGAGTATGGGCGATGGCGGATTCGCGAACGATGCTATGTAAGTGCCTTGACCTGTTGTTGATGGGCTCGTGTGATTACGGGCCGAGATGAGCGTCCCGAATGTGAGCTGACTGAGTATCAACCGACAGACCGACGGGACCCAAAGCAATGCGCAACGGCCGTCAAGGGGGACGAGGCAGAATGCTGAATCAGATCAACCGAGCGATGGACCGGGCCGACGCCCCTCTACACCGTATACGGGGCCAGTCGGGTGCCGGGGCGGGACGAATCAATGCACATGGGCGAGATAATCAGAAGGGGCGCTTCCAGAACGGCGGCGGCAGAATGGGTGGCGGGCGTCAGATGGGTGGAATGGGCATGAACCCGAACCAAATGGCGGCCGCCGGAAACATGATGAACATGCCACCGAACGATCAGATGCACCTGATGTCGCTTCTCGAGGAACAAGCGCGTATGATGGCTCAGTTTATGCCCGGATTTGTCTCCCCGGCGATCAACCCGGCATTCCAACCGAACGCTCCCCAGCACGGCCGCTCTCTTTTCGATCGTGTCGAGCGTCAACATGGCCGCCGACAGCAGGGATCCTACAACAACCGACGCGATAAGCCCGCCGACGTCGATATGGATATGAAACCCGATCAGACTCAGGACGGCGAGCCGGACGAGAATAACGCCAACAGTGTCTGTCGCTTCAACCTCCGCTGCACCCGCAAAGACTGTCCTTTCGCGCACCAGTCACCCGCCGCTCCCGATGGCGCCCCCGTGGATGTGTCTGATAATTGTACATACGGCGCAGCTTGTAAGAACCGGAAATGTACCGGCCGTCACCCTTCGCCTGCGGTCAAGTCGGCACACCAGGCCGAAGAGCTTTGCAGGTTCTTCCCGCATTGCGCCAATCCCCATTGCCACTTCAAGCACCCCGACATGCCGCTGTGTCGCAACGGGGCCGACTGCTCCGTGGCTGGTTGCAAGTTTACCCACGTTCAAACGCCGTGCAAGTTTAACCCCTGCCTCAACCCTAGTTGCCCCTACCGCCACGAGGAAGGCCAACGGGGGGCGTTCTCCGATAAAGTGTGGACGGCCGGCGAGGAAAAGCCGCATGTCAGTGAGAGGAAGTTCGTGGCTGACGAGGACGCGGAGGAACTGATCAAGCCCGAGGGTCCCACAGATGGCTCCTCGCAAAACCAAGAGATCATAACATGACCTGCACCTCTTTGATTCCATGACGAACCTGAATTCCAATTTCTCTGTTTTGCTTTCAATATCATGTATTATCTTGTGCGCGCGCAAACGATGGGTGGCTGGTAGGACGGGCGTTTTATTTCGATTTGGCCTATTCCCGACAATCTCATATTGGCATGTAAATAGATGTGGATAGGATGAGACCTGAATGCTGTTGGGCGTAACCCGAATAATCCAACTTAATGAAAAAAAAAAGTCCACGTTATCTGTTGACCTAGTATGTAGTATGAGTATGTGGGCAGTCATAGACTAATAGACTAGTTATAGTAGTCGTTTCCCGGGGCGGCGTGGAGTGCACCTGACTGATCTCATCGTCCGGGGAAAGTCGACCCTCACCTTCCATCCTCCTTCCATCTCCCTCTCGTTTGTCCTCCCCGCCGAATTTTCTCTTCCCAATTGCAGCGATGCGGTTGCCGGGGGCCTCGAGCCGTGCACTGAAGGGGGTCCGACCACCATTGGCCCTCTTCCGCGACGCACCGAGACGTTCTCTTCATACTCCGACGTACGACGCCGCGGTGATCGGTGGTGGCATAACCGGACTCACCACGGCCTACCGCCTTTCCAAGGATCCGAAATGCTCCAAAATCACCTTGTACGAGAAGTCGAGTCATTTAGGAGGCTGGTTACAGTCTGAGAAAATCCCTTTCAAGGATGGACATGTGGTTTTTGAATATGGCCCGCGCACCTTGAGGACCGTGTTACCCAGCTGTCTCCCGCTGCTGGACCTGGTATGAGACCTCACCTTCTTGGAACTCCTTCCCAGCCCCGGCGCCGGCAAATTGGAGCTAATGAATTCCGGTCGACTTTAGCTCGCCGATCTGGACTTGTTGGACGACGTTCTCATAACGCGCAAATCCTCCCCCGCCGCCCTCAATCGTTACGTCTACTACCCCGACCATCTGGTGCGCCTGCCAGCGCCACACCCTTCGCGCAACGTGCTCGGCAATATCTGGTCCATACTAAGGACCCTGCTCACTGAACCCGTGTTCAAGACCCTTTTCCAGGGCCTTTATAATGATCTAAACCCTGAAGGTCCGCAAACATTGAAATCCGACGAATCTATTGCGGATTTTGTCTCGCGCCGATTTACGCCGGAATTGGCCGATAATCTGGTCTCCGCGGTAGTCCATGGAATATATGCCGGTAACATCGATCGCCTTAGTGCAGACGCGATCATCCCATTCCGCGAACAAATACCCTCCACCCCATTCGGATTCAGTGTACTAGGCTCGGTACTATGGGACCTTCGACAAGGGAACCGGCGGCTGGTCGTAGATGACCATCTAGCTTTACACGCCATTCTTCAGGGAAAGCCGCAGAGCTACTTGAAGGATTTAAGGAATTTGATCCGCGGGTCCAGTGTTCTGACTCTACGCAATGGCCTCCACCAGCTCTCTGATGCATTGTTGACTGCGTTGACCAAGTCGAAGAAAGTAGACTTTCTGCCCGAGACAGAAGTCACGGCAGTTAACCGGAATGCAGGCTCCTCCAATATAACGGTCAGTGCTGAACCGCATTCCTTTTGCCTGCCTATTTCGCGCAATAATACTGACACGGGCCAGATCACTCCTGGGCGCGGTGAAAGCCGCATGCACAATCGGGTGGTCTCCACGATTCCCGCTCCTCATATCGCAAGGGCACTGCGCCAGACCGACGGGAACGGCCGCGGACTCCCACAAAATACAATTCAAAGTCTTGAGGAGCACAACTACGCAGTGACAGTGATGGTGGTGAATCTTTTCTATGAGAACAAAGATCTGCTTCCGGTGAGAGGCTTTGGCTACCTGATCCCACGGTCAATCCCCTTCGAACAAAATCCGGAGAGGGGCCTGGGGGTGATCTTCGGGACTGAGGCTAGTGTTGGCCAGGATACGGTGGCTGGCACCAAACTCACGGTGATGATGGGCGGTCACTTGTGGGATGGCTGGAAAGAATCTGACTACCCAGATCATGATACCGCCGTCGACATGGCCCGCTCCTTGCTGGAAAGACATCTGGGTATCACCGACGCCCCGGCTATCAGTCGTACCCGCCTGCATCGGGATGCTATTCCTCAGTACACAGTCGGCCATATGGACCGCATGAGAACACTTTCAGACTCTGCACGCCAAGAGTTCAACAACCGGTTGACCTTTGCCGGAAGCTGGTATGGCGGTGTTGGAGTAGTCGACTGTATCAGACAGGCATATTTGGCGGCGTCATACGGCGTTGGCGCGCAGAAGCTCAGGCCTGACAGTACCGTCCAACCCTGGAAGAGCCTCGACTACATGAGCTGGGATCTGGAGGGTGGTATAGTCACATCGCCGATCCGGCGGACGAAAATCGCCCGGCCGCCTGCGTGATGAGATTACTAATTATTCTGTACCATGTAAATAACTATAGCTTTCTGCATTGATGGTTGGGTCCTATGGATGGGTCTGCTCGAGACTGTCTGCCGTCTCCACCAAATATTCCTACATTGGACAAGTCAAGACAATGAAAAAAGAACGGAAATAGACTTAGATATTCATCCGACAAGCTGTAAAAATCCACATCGTAAATCCCCTTCGTAATTTCTCATCTCAGGTCCTCACCCGGGAAGATACTGGAGTCCGTTGCAATAAAGCCGTCCTACACAGATTCCGAGGGACAGCAGAACACTGGTTTGACGTGATGAGGTGATGTTTTCCGGATAGTGGCTGTGGGTCCAGAGGACCGATTGATCCTCCTCAAAGATAATCCTCAATCGTTCATCGATCCCTGATGCACAATGTCTGCCTGGAACGGCTGTCCTGAAGCAGCATCGGCTTTCCCGGAGAGTCCCGGCTCGCGATGCGGAGAGATAACATCCTGGTCATCATCGCTGCATCGCCTTCGTTATTAAGAATAAGACTTCTGGCCATGATCGTGTCAAGTAGTTTCTCAGGCCTTCTCGTTGGCGGTCCCGTCCTGCTTCTTGTCCCCATTCGAGTCGAATCCCAACCCATCCAGCTGGCGGATGAGTTCCTGAATCTTGATCACCTTATCGAACTGCTCGGGTAGCAAGTCCTCTCCTTGATTCTTCTTGTCGCGCAAGTCACGAGCCTGTCTCAGCTTTTTCTTCAGGTTGCGTGCCTTCTTCTCCTTCTCGGCCTCAGCGTCCACCGGGTCTTCTGTGGGTTTCTCGGGTCCATTCGATGAGGCCTTCTCGGCGGGAACCCTCCAGTTGTCACTGTCCTTCCCAGTCTTCGTATCCGTCGAGCCGGGACCATCCTGGTTCGCCTTTGCCTTCTTCTTGGCTTCCCGACGTTTCGCGTTTTTGTTGGTCGAAGCGCTGGCGGCCTTGGAGGTGGCATCGTCGGTGTTCAACGCTTCCGCACCGGGCACCACCCCCGCCTTCCCACGATTCTTCCATGCCTCTGCAGCACGGTTCTTGTAGAGCTCGACATCCTCGGGAGGACGGTAGCCGGGGCGGACACGAATTTCGCGACGCTTGGAACCATCCGCACGCAGCGAGGAGGGGATGTAGCGCTCGCCGGTCGCAGCGTCAGTGGTGATTCCGGAGTTCGTTGACGCCATGGATGGCAGGGTAATCGGGAGATGCGAAGTTGGAAAGACCGAAGAGACGGGGAGGTCGACGACAGAGAGAATATCAATCAATCCAACGGAGAAAGACAACCTGAAGTGCCGTCGAGGGGGGATTTTTGGGGGTTTCGGGAGGCTCTGGAGGGTCGATCCGGGCGGGCCAATCAGCGACCCGATGATTCCCGCGAACTTCGAAACTTCAACTTCGCCGTCTTTCAACCTGCTTCTCCCTCTCCCTCTCCCGCTCTCCCCACTGCCTTTGCTTCTTCCCCCGTCCCTCTTCTTTCGACTTATATCCATCACAATGGCCGGTGCTGTAGGTTTTCCGTCTGTCTTCCCCTTGCGATGATTCAATGGCTAACTGTAGCTTGTCCTCCGTCCAGATCGCTTCCGCCATCTACCAGCATGTCTCCCCCTCTGACTTGCTCGCTCGACGCTCTCGGCAGAACGTCGGCCATGCCACTCTGACCGGTTCCAACTAATACGCGGCTTTTTCTTTTGTTTAGGGGCGTTATCCGCAGGAACGCGGTTTTCCTGACCACCATCTTCACCAGTGCCTTTGCCTTCGAGATGTGCGTGTGAACCCCCGAGGATCATTCTGACCGCGGTCACTGACCACAGCTGCGACACAGTGCCTTCGACTCCGCCTCCAACTCGATCTGGGACACCATTAACCGCGGCGTATGTGACCCAACCCCCGGAACACCCACACTCCCTACTCGGCACGGGATTGCATGATGAGCCTATCACTAACTAGAATCCCTTATCTACAGCGGCAATGGAAGGACATCAAGCCCCGATACATGGTTAAGGATGAGGAGGAGGATGACGACTAAAGGACTGAACAGTGATTGATGGATGAGTCCGTTCTGGAGGGAAAGCACCTCATGTTGTTATAATACTTACCGGCAAGACCGGGGCTGGGGATGGGGACTACGGAGAGTGTGAATGTATGAAATAGATTTTTTGCCCAAACTCTGTAACCACAATGGAATCCACCAGGCTCCATTTCTCTCGATTTAGCTTCACACCGGATGTTCTCTCTCTCTCTCTCTCTGCCTCCCGAACGTGACAGGAAGAGGAAGGTCGCGCCAAGCCGTTCGTCATCCCGCCAGAACCATCAACCATCAACCACTAAACAACTTCGTCATCGTCATGGTCGGTTCACTATTCGGTGGTGCAATGCGATCTTCCGCTAAATGCTTCGTTAGTCTGGAACTGAACAGACTCATTCCGCTACCCATGAATTGAACGTAGCTTTGTTATTGGTGGGTGCGCTCGGCCTGGTGCATGGTTTAACCCGCCCATCTTCCCCCCCCACAGTGACATCGATTCCTTTCTAATCTTCGATAACTAAGCGTCAATCTGATAGTGAGCGAGATTTTTCCCCTCCGGTTTCTCGATCAACCCGAATTACTCTATTTCTTCTTCGTCTCTTGCCATCCCGTTGTCACCGTCCGTATTCCCGTTGGAATTTCTTTGACCTATCTTGAGAGGATCTCCTAACGAGTTTCGACCTCTCCCGCATTTCCCTCCGCTTCCGCCACACCGAATACTCATCTGTCGCCCAACGTAACCCCCCTCTCTCTACGGCCATCGGGCTCGAACCTTTGGACTGCCGCATGGGTGTCGCTTCCTCACGTCAATCACGGTAAATGATGCTCACGGAATGTGAGAGGATCCTGGGTCAAGGCCTTCTACGACTTCCGGCCAAACACAATTATCGCTATGGCCCCCAGGCAGAACGAGACCTGCTGGAGCTTCTCTTCCGCTCCCTGACGGGCCACAACGAAGATCGTCTTCGCGAATTATTCCCCGACGGACTGCCGACCGGGCCATGGAGGCTGGCTGAGGCCCAGGGTGCCGAGGAGGGAGCCGAGTACAGCGAAGCAGCGCGGGGCAAGCGATGCGGTCATATCTTCAGAGCCGGCGAGGCCACCTACCGATGCGTCACCTGCGCAGCGGACGATACGTGCGTGCTCTGCAGTCGGTGCTTTGATGCGTCCGACCACACTGGCCACCAGTATCAGATCTCGTTGTCGTCGGGAAACTGCGGCTGCTGTGACTGTGGGGACGAGGAGGCCTGGCGGCTGCCGCTGTTCTGTGCGATCCACACGGACAACGAGGAGAAGAAGGACAAGGGCCCCGCCGAATCGAATCTGCCGCGGGAGTGGGTGGACAATATCCAGTTGACCATCTCGCGCGTGCTCGACTATTTCTGCGACGTGATTTCGTGCTCGCCGGAGCAGCTGCGGTTGCCGAAGACCCTGGAGGGGATCCGGCAGGATGAGGAGTCGTCGCGGCTGCGGTCAGGCTGGTACGGCGACGGGGACCAGGCGGAGGAAGAGCCCGAGTTCGCGGTGGCGCTGTGGAACGACGAGAAGCACACGATCCGAGACGTGTCGCATCAAGTGAGCCGGGCATGTCGCCAGAACGACCGGTTCGGTATGGACCGAGCTCACGAGACGAACGACATCGGACGGAGCGTGGTTAAATATTCGACCAACCTGGAGCAATTGCTGAATGTCTCCAAGGTAATTGAGCAGATCAAGGTCACTGTCACCATTCGCTCTTCCCGCGACACGTTCCGGGAGCAGATGTGTGGCACCATCGTGGAGTGGCTTTCCGATATTGCGGGATGCAGTGTTCTTGGTGATAATGAGATCTTGCGCCACACCATCTGTCACCAGCTGATGAGCTCCTGGCAACGTGGGAGTGGCGCTTACAACGCAGAAATCGGTCTTCGAGGGATCGACGACCATCAACGATTGGAGAATGTGCCAGTCCGGACAGTCATGCTCACCGTCTCGCCCCAGGGTCAGGTTGTGTTGGCCGCAGGCGGCGACGATGACGAGGACGACGCTCTCGAAGATGGGGACGAACCCGACCCGAACGAGGCAGAGGGCGATGATGACGATGAATTTGTGGAACATGACGATGCCGATGACGAGGATGAAGAAATGGAGATTGATCTCAATCGACTCCGGGAAGAGGTGGACGAGGATGAAGACATGGTGATGGGCAACGCGGATGAGGTTCTTGACATCGGCGATCACATCATGAGTATTATAAACCACCCTGGGGATGAGCCTCGACAGGGCCAGCAGGATGGACAAGAGCGTGAGCAGGAACAGGAGCAGCCACAACATCACGCTATCCCGCCACCTCCCCAAACCGAGGAGGGTCAACATGGCCAATCCGCCTCCAACAACAACCCCGGCTCGAGTGACAACTACGAGGATACCGCCATGGAATATATTCGCATTCCCAAAACACCTGCTGGGACCGTGAAGCCCGCTCCTGCCACCACACCGAGCCACTGGCGAGTCCGGCCTTCCGTTCCTCTGAAAGGCGATACTGTGCCGCCGTACGAGGACCTATGGAAACGGACGCGACTGGATTGGATGATTCTCTTCGACCTGAGATTGTGGAAGAAAACGCGTACCGATCTCCGCGATCTCTATATCGGCACCGTGGTGAATGTTCCACAGTTCAAGCGAATTATGGGTCTGCGTTTGTCTGCCCTCTACACGGCATTGGCGCAACTATACCTGATCGCCGATCGAGAACCGGACCACTCCATTGTCAACCTGTCGCTGCAGCTCCTCACTACGCCGTCGATCACCGAGGAGATCGTGTGCCGAGGAAATTTCTTGACCAAGGTCATGGCCATCCTGTATAGTTTCCTCACAACTCGGCAGGTTGGTGAACCGTTCGACGTGAATCCAAATGGCACATTAGCGTTCGATGCCGGGTCCGTGACAAACCGCCGTCTATACCACTTCTTCCTCGACCTGCGGTATCTTCTTCAGTCGGAGTACGTGCAAGCCCGCGTGAGGACCGAGGATCAATATCTCGGTCAATTCTTGGACCTTGTCAAGCTGTCTCAGGGCATCTGCCCCAACGTACGCGCCGTGGGAGAGCACGTGGAATACGAGACGGATGCGTGGATCAGTGCATCGATTCTCATGCGCGAGATCAATCGACTCTGCCGCCAATTCTGCGAAGCGTTCCGAACCCCCGAGGCGGATGGGGGCGTCAATTTATTGCGGGCAATGAAGGTGGCTACCATCACCGCTGTGGTCCACTCTACTGGCATCGAGCGTAAGCGATTCGATCAGGCCGAGATCAAGGACTACGTCTCATTCAAGACCCTGCCGCCTTTCGATTTCGAGGTCGATCAAGGTCACATTCCCCGCTATCGCGTGGTATCCTTCGTTGTCGAAAAGGGCTCTATCAGTTTCCATCACGCTCTGCACTATACCCTCTCTTGGCTGCTTGAATGCGGACGTGGTATGAGTAGCGCCGTGATGCGTGAGGTCCTATTTGACGCCGCCCAAGTCGCCAATGACAAGTTTATCCACGATAGCACGCTCGAACCGGAGGATCTACTGCTGACAATGTTTGACTATCCTCTGCGGGTGTGTGCCTGGTTGGCACAGATGAAGGCTGGCATGTGGGTGCGCAACGGTCTGAGCTTGCGTCACCAGATGTCACAGTACCGTGGAGTGTCGTCCCGCGATTTTGCGTACTATCGCGATATCTTCCTGCTTCAAACCGCCCTGGTGACGTGTGATCCGAGCAGGGTGCTGGCATCCATTGCGGATCGATTTGGCATGGTGGATTGGATGACCAAGAACTACACCCCGCGCTCCGGCTACGAGGATACCCAGATTGTCGACGTGGCCGAGGAATTCGTTCATTTGCTGATCATCCTCTTGACTGATCGAAACTCGCTGACGGCCATTGACGACAGCGACAGGGCGATGCACCAGAACATCAGCCGTGATATTGCGCACGTGCTGTGTTTCAAGCCTCTCTCCTTCTCGGACCTGTCCACCCGCCTCAGTGACAAGCTTCTGGACGCGGATATGTTCCAGGACGTACTGGAGGAGGTGGCATTTTTCCGCCCGCCAGAAGGCATCAACGACTCGGGTACTTTCGAGCTCAAGCCCGAGTACCTTGAACTTGTCGACCCGTACAGTGCTCATTACACCAAGAACCAGCGCGATGAGGCGGAGAACGTCATCAAAGAATGGATGGCCAAGAAGGCCGGCAAGAAGGCATCCGACATCGTCTTCGAGCCCAAACTCCGACCCATCGACTCGGGGGCGTTCTCGGATCTCCCTCGCTTCACCCGGACCTTGCTCTTTGCCCAGGTTATCCACCACTGTCTAGAATATGCGATGTCCTCGAAGGACCGGACACCATACATACCATCCACGCGCGTGGACACCTTCCTCCAAACGGTCTTGCATTTGATCCTTGCCGCCACGCTAGAGGACGACGCCGGGGATGAGATGTCGGGCGATTCGGCCTCCTTCGTGTCCCACGCATTGACAAAGGCTCGCGAAACCCAGGCTGGCTACTTAACCATCATTGAGTTGCTAGAGAAGATCTCTGTCATGAGCGAGTTCTCTGCCTGTGGGGCCAAGATCCGGCACATCTTGAAGCGGCTGTGGCAGAAGCGGCCTCAGTCGTACGCGTCGGCCACTGCCTCTCTCAAGTTCCCCTTCGATCGGATCGAGACAAACTCGCCGGCCATCGACACCGATAATGAGAAAGAGATCAAGAAGAAGCAGGCTTTGGAAAGACAGGCACGGGTCATGGCTCAATTCCAGCAGCAGCAACAGAACTTCCTGAACAGCCAGGGTGACATCGACTGGGGTGAGGAGGATTTCAGTGATATCGAGTCGGAATCCGAGGCCGCCCCCGAGGCCAAACTCTGGAAATACCCCAGTGGGTCCTGCATTCTGTGTCAAGAGGAGACCAGCGACTCTCGCCTCTATGGCACATTCGCCCTGATCCAAGATAGCAGTATCGTGAGGCAGACCGACATCCGGGACCCCGACTGGATCCGGGAGGTGCTGAAGACCCCGTCCAGCTTGGACAAGTCTGCCGAGGACATCCGGCCGTTTGGAGTGGCTGGTGAGAACCACACGACGGTCCGCCGACTGGATTCGACCGGTGGAGAGGTCATTAGCGAAAAGATTGGGCTCAGCAAGGGCTTCAACGCGAAGAACACTCTCCGGGGGCCCGTCACGACGGGTTGCGGGCACATCATGCATTATTCGTGCTTCGAGGTCTACTACACGGCCACTCAGCGACGCCATACCCAGCAGATTGCGCGCAATCATCCCGAGTGTCTCCAGTTGAAGGAGTTCGTCTGCCCCCTTTGCAAGGCCCTGGGCAATGCATTCCTTCCGATTACCTGGAAGGGCAAGGAAGAGTCCTATCCCGGCGCTCTCAACGCCACAAGGGGTTTCGACGATTTCATGACCAACGAGGTCAAGGCAATCTTCTCGCAGCCGCGGAACTACAGTCTCCTCATGGAGAATAGTGGCGGCGGTGCTACGATCGGACAGCAGCAACCCTACCAGGAAATGTTTGTCGATTACCTCTCCAAGACGTTGGTACCTCCGCTAGCCACCAAGGTAGAGCAATTGATGACATCTTCTCTCTCTTCTACCTCGCATTACGCCCCGCCGGCCAGGATGCCCATGCCTGGTCTCTTCCCGTCTCAGGATGACCTCCCTACACCCAGTCCTCTCCAGCATGTTTCCAGTTCCGGCGACAGCCCCATGTCGGAGCTCCTCCAGATCTACAAGCGGCTGAAGAAGACTCTGCGGTTGAACCACATCTACTCGACGTTCAGCCATTCGCCGGAGACCATCACTACGGACGACCTGGTCCATACGGATTCGCTGTTCCAGAGCTTTGGCTTCAGCATTGCTGCGGCCGAGATCTCGACGCGCGGCGTCGAGTCAGAACCGGGAACGACTCTTCTCGACAAGATTTCTCCGCTGACACTGACCCATCTTCGCGTTTTGGCCGAGACGGCCTTGTCTTACGCAGCCGTCGGGTGTCTACACGATCGTACCAACTCCCACAGCCGCTCGATTGACGAGTTCCAGGAGATGCATCGCCACAAAATCTGCCAGTTGTTCGTCGGCCACCCCAGCCTGCACGGGACGTCGCTTGTCAATGAGGTCCGCGAAATCGAGCCTCTCCTGGGTATGGACAGCTTCGTGTTCTTGGCCGAGAGCTCGCTCTTGCTTCTACGGGTCCTCGACATGGATGTCCGCCATCTGATCCAGATGTGCTACGTGGCCGAGATTGTCAAGGTGGTTGTGACCTACGCCCTGTGGCCCCTTGGGTTGAAGGAGGAGCTCACTTCGAACGGGGATGCGCATTATCTCCTGGACACAGAACTGTCGGATGAGCGATATGAATCAACGCGGCACTTCTTCAACTCTGTCGTCTCGGAGTTGAAGTCGAACTCAGTCGGACGCGCCGAAGGGTCCTCGTTCCCTGCCGAGAGCGGCTACGTGAAGGATGGCGAGGATTCGGCCACCCCCGGCGTCATAATTGCCCTCCGTCGTCTCATCTCCAGCTACGCGTTGAGCTTCCTCCGCAAGACCGTCATTCTGCTGTACGTCCAGCATGGCGTTGAGTTCCCCAGCACGGGTTTCGCCGACGTTGATGCGTCCGAGCTAGACCGTCTTACCAAGATCCTGCAGCTGCCGACCCTGGACGAGATCTTTACGAGCGTGAACCCGGCCCGCGCCAGCAACAATCCGTTCGACGGGGTGATCTCGGGGTGGATCTTCCACTGGAACGCATCTCGATCTGGGGTGCGCATCGGCGACCACAAGCTGTGGCCCAGCCTGACGCATCCGGCCATCTACGAGCTGGTCGGGTTGCCCAAGCATTACGATTATTTGATCGACGAAGCCAACCGCCGGCGCTGTCCCAAGTCCAAGAAGGAGCTGACCGATCCGAGCATCTGCCTGTTCTGCGGAGACATCTTCTGCTCGCAGGCTGTATGCTGTATGGAGAACAAGCTGGGTGGATGCAACCAGCACCTTCAGAAGTAAGTTTTCTTTTTCTTTTCCTCCCTTGAGGGGGTTGCCATCTGAAGACTTTATACTAATCGAATTCTGCAGGTGCGGCAAGAACATCGGATTGTTCATCAACATTCGTAAATGCACCGTTCTTTACCTCCACAATCAGAATGGATCCTGGCACTATGCCCCGTACCTGGACCGACACGGCGAAGTCGACCCAGGACTCCGGCGCAACCGCCAGCTGATCTTGAACCAGAAGCGATACGACCGACTTGTTCGCGACGTGTGGCTCTCCCACGCCGTGCCAGCAACGATCAGTCGAAGATTGGAAGCGGATATTAACAACGGAGGATGGGAGACGATTTAATGGCGAGAAGCAGTCGCGGAGAAGGAGACAGATGGGTATAATGAATCAGTCAATCCTCTTTTTTCTCAGTTCTTTACTTTTTTGTGTATCTTTTTTTACCCTCTCTTTTCTTGTTCTTATTTTTTCTACATAGTTTTCTCTTGACTTTCCTGTTGCATTTCGTTTTGCCTGTTAAGATTGAGGATGCATTGATGCCTTTACGCATGAACCAAAAGCCATTGTGACGAGCTTGTTTGGGATGTTTCCTGTTGGACGAGATATGGCAAATAGAATGGGGGTTATAATTTCTAGGATTGAGCTGTTCCATCTTCCTTGTATCCGTAGGTCAGTAGCAGACATAGACTCGGAGAAAGAAATATATATTATATTGAATGGAGAGTGACTGCCAAGCATGACGGCATCGTCTCACCGCCCGCCTTACGTTCCTCTTTTTCCTCTTTCGCGATTCCCTCCATCGATTCATGAACTCTCACCGATCGGCTCTTTTTTCTACTCGACGATCCAGGCTGTTTTCCTTTCATCCTGCCTGCTTCTCTTTCTCTGTTCTTGTACTGCCAGTCTCTCACTACTCGACGGAGTCTTCTCCGTCTCTACCGAGTTCATCATGAACAACGAACAATTCCGCCGTCTCCTGCTCGATAACGACTCGAAGTCCCAGAACCAGAAATCGTCGCAGTCTCCAAAATCCCACGGCACGTCGCGAGGCAATGCGACTCCTGCTCCTACTGTCGCTTCCTCGCTAGGATCGCGACTCAAGTCGAGTATCCCCATGACCCCGTAAGTCCCTTTTAGCCAGCAACTCGTCTCCCTACCTATCTACAACCCATGCCTCGAAATTCAACCCAACTAACCGTTCTGTCCCACCCCAGACGCTCAGTCGGAAACATCGACTTCGCGCGCCAACTGTCCGACTACCACCGCGAGCAGCAGCAACCGCCGTCCAAGCGATTCAAGTCCTCGGCCGCTCCGAAAGGCACGAAGCTCCCCTCCGGATACGAAGACCGCGCCGCGAAGCTCCGAGCCCTGGAGGAGGCGGGCGAGGGGTCCGGAAACCAGCAGGGTGATGGGGAAGGCAGCGGGTCGGATCTCGAGAAACGCATCCAGGCGCTCGAGGAGATGGTGAAGCTAGGCCAGATCGACCAGGCGACCTTTGAGAAGCTACGCGGCGAGATGGGGGTGGGTGGGGACGTGGGGAGCACGCATATGGTGAAGGGGTTGGATTGGGCGTTATTGAAGAGGGTGAGGGCCGGGGAGGATATTAATGCGCCGAAGGAGAAGGAGGAAGAGAAAGCGGAGGAGAACGAGGAAGACGTGGATGAGGAGTTTGATCGGGTGCTAGAGGAGAAAGGGGAGGGGCTTCCCTCTGCGCCGAAAGAGACGGAGCCGAAGAAGAAGAAAAAGGGGAACCTGGCGATGGCGCCTCCAGCGGCCCCGGTGCCGAAGACGCGTGACGAGATTCTGAGACAGCTGCGGGAGAGTCGAGAGCGCGCTCGCTCGACGCAGATGGCACCGCCACCACCACCGGCAGAGTCCGTGCTGGGAGCACGGTTCAAGAAGGTCGGGGATGATGCCCCGAAGGTGGAGAAGAAACGATGGGTGGAACAGGATGAGAACGGTCGACGGAAGGAGATTCTACAGATTACGGACGCCCAGGGCAATACGAAGAGAAAGGTGCGGTGGCTGGACAAGCCAGGCCAGTCGAACGGGGGACTGTTGGTGCCAGACAAGGATGCAAAGCCCCTGGGCATGGAGGTGCCGGTGGAGATTGCGTCCAAGACCGAGGCGCCGGTCGAGGCGGAGGACGAGGACAATGATATTTTCGCAGGGGTTGGGGCCGATTACAATCCCCTGGGGGATCTGGACGAGGACAGCAGCTCGTCGGATTCCGAGGATGAGACCTCAGCGGGCGAGAAGAAGACTGAGGAGAGGGACAGTGCAGATGCGAAACTAGTCAGAGACACGGCAGCTCCTGCCGTGGAACCGACCGAGAAACCAACGCGCCCGCGCAATTATTTCTCGACCTCGACGAGCGACGAGCCCGAGCCCGTTGACAGGTCGAATCCGCTGACCAAGGACCCGACGCTGCTGGCTGCGCTGAAGCGCGCGGCCGCCCTTCGCCAGGCCTCACCGTCGGATGAGGCCGCAGAAGGGGGAGACGGCGACGAGGGCGTCGATTCGGACACGCTCCTCCGACGGAAGAAGTTCCTGGAAGAAGCGCGACGACGAGAAGCGCAGGATGCGATGGACATGGACTTCGGATTCGGCAGCAGTCGCATCGAAGACGAGGAGGACGAAGAGGGGCCGACGTACGATGAACAACGGGGCGGCAAGAAGAGGAAGCGAGGGCCCAAGAAGAAGAAGGGGGACAAGGACAGCGTGTCTGACGTGATGCAGGTGCTCGAGGGACGAAAGAAATAAACCGACTGGTCTGCTAGGAATACTACGGAGTACCTGGAAATGGAAAATCTACGAAATCCCGAACTCTCGAGCTATCCATCGATAGCCGGGAAAAAAAGTAAGAACGACAGGGAGGAAGGAAAATATGGGATGATCGTTACAGATCCGTTCCTGCGTCTTTTCTTCCCCCTTTCGACAGTCGAACCGATGCATGCCAGACCAATTGTGGCTGAATGCCAGCTGGTTCGGCGTCAGGCACCGGGAAACGCAGGCCGGCTAGTCGCACAGGCAGTCTGGCACAGCATCCAGATCCCAGAGGCTCTCAGACACCAGCGCAGGCTCCACGGCGCCACCGGAAGTGAGCGGGTCGACTTGGTGCCAGTCGCAGCGCAGAAGGCCTTGGGATAGGCTGGGCGTCTCGGGCGAGCATGTGGGCCCAGACCGCAGTCAACGTCAGCGACATCACACCGTATTATTCTCGATGGACTGCTCTCGTCGACGATGGAGCGCGAAAGCAAGTGGATCGCGGACGCAGTGGATCTCGCGGTGGTGAACAGTGCAACCGCCGCGAGTCCAGACCTCCACGCAGTCGAAGCAGGTACGTAGGCCAATACCGCTGGGATTATTTGCGGTGTGCCTAACGAGCAGCGAGTCTAGCGCCGGTGTAAAAATAATCTTCACCATCCAAGCCCCGGCCCAGCAGGACTAGTGAAAGAGATTGAATCAGGAGGTGCTCCCCCAGAATCAATAATGTCGAGGCCGAAATCTCCGAGCCCTCCAGAAATAGATCTGGTTTGGCCAGGAGAAACTGCTGGGAATGTAACTCTGCCTCAGTAAGCGCTCACGTCATCCGAATAATCTGCACGAATGAATCGTATGTGTTGGCGCTAATGCGCTGGACGATTGGAAGAGAGAACGCTGCAGAGCTTAGGCTGTGGATAGTGCAGGTTGCTAGGTGTAGCCCCCGAGCCTTGTTGGACAGATCCTCAGGGGCAGAGAATTCAATTCCATTACATTCGATTCATTATTCATTCGATTCTGGCTGGTGGGCAGCAATCGGAGGTGTCAACTCTTCCGGTACAGAGGTGTACCTGGATCTACTTGCCCGCCGCAGACCAATCACGCGCAGAAGGATGTATCCCGAAGTACCTGCAGAACCCTAACAGAACCACGGATGCGTCGACGCCGACAGCATGAAGCCCACTGAATCATGGGAGATGGACCGAGAGGAGAACTGTCCAGCACGAATGGGATTCTGGCCCCCTTCCACAAAGCCCATGGATCGGCATCCCACACGATCCATGGGTCCGTCGCCTTCTGCAGGTTTGTTTCCTCTCGGCTGTCGTTGTCTCTGGTCTGACTAGTCTCCTGCCCGAGGACAAATAAAATGCACGAGAGAAAATAAAAAATAAAAATAAAAAAGCAAAGACAAGAAATGAAACACGCCAGGAACCCAAAAATCGCCAACTAGTTCCCCCTCCAAGCGACGCTAGACCAACAGCCAATGCCGGCCAGAACAAGCCCTAAACTGGCCCGACCCAAGGGAGTCCGCCTGGGATATACTTAAAGAACCCAAGGGAATCCCCTTCGCCTCCCTTCCAGTTGCATTTTGCATTTGGTTCTTGCCCAATCAGTCCTTCATTTTTCCTGTTGCTGCTAATTGACTGTGCCGTGCGCAGTCAACGTCATTCCTTTGATCTTCTGATCCTACACTATCCTTCCTTCGTGATAGTGACCACTTTCTTTGAGATATACCTACAGACCATCGCTCCTAGACGATCCTATTCTCCCAGGTAGATCGAGTGACCCTTTGAACCAAAAAGCAAAATGGTCTCCTTCACCCAGCTCTTGACCGCCGGTCTCCTGGCCACCTCGACGGTGGCCATCCCCCACGGCCATGTCCACGAACAGACCATCCACCTGAAGCGCACCAGCCCTAAATCTCTCCTCCCCCGCGAGAACACCTCCAAGCGTGGCGCCGCCTACAACGATGCCGCCACCGTCGGCTCCCTCAGCAGCAGCGGCACCGTCGGCTGGGCCTACGACTGGAACATGTACTCGAACGGCGACCTGCCGGAGGGTGTCGAGTTCGTGCCCATGCTCTGGGGCAGCAAGATGTTCGGCGAATGGTTCGTGGCCATCGAGACGCTGCTGGCCTCCGCCTCGTCGGCGTCCTACATCATGGGCTTCAACGAGCCCGACATGCCGGAGCAGGCCAACATGGGGGCGGGCGAAGCCGCTGGATACTACCGCGACTACATCACCAAATTCAGCGGACAGGCCAAGCTGGTCACGCCCGCCGTCACCAACGGCGTCGGCGAAGGCCTGGGACTGACCTGGATGCGCGACTTCCTTAACCAGTGCCAGGATTGCGGCATCAGCGTGCTGGCCGTGCACTGGTACGGCGAGTCGTCCGAGGACTTCCTCAAGTATGTCGACGATGCCGTTGACCTGGCCAACGAATTCAATCTCGAGAGCACCTGGGTCACCGAGTTTGCGCTCAACCAGGACATGAACGCCGGCGGCGCGTCCGATGTCAGCGTCCAGTTCCTGAAGGACGTGATCCCCAAGCTGGACGAGAACGAGTCGGTTGGCCGCTATGCCTACTTCATGTGCAAGGACGGGTTCCTGCTGAGCGACAGCGGGTTGAGCATCAGTGGACAGGCCTACATTGAGTAGATTGTCAGATCTACTGCTGTTTTCCTGTTCTGATTTATTTCTATTTACATATACCTTGCGTTGCGAGAGTGGGCGAGTCGACTTGTTGACTTTGCGTTGTGGGTCGTGGTTATACCCAGAGCTGTGGTTATTTTATTTTTCTCTAGTATATTTTATTCGATATCTTTCAATATATCAGAACATTCCATTCAACCCTTCATTTCCATTGTCTAATTCCATTTCCATTATCTCATTGTGCGAGAGTGGATATACTTAACAAAGAGCGAGATAAAACCACGCATACAATCCACGGACCCCAAGAAACTAGAACCAGCCTAGAACCCCATCACTGCCTGCCGCTCTGACACTGACATTACAATCAACCGGCCAACAAGTCCGATTTGCAGTCAGAAACCCCTCTCCATACTCCTGACTATCAGTGCGGGTTCCATGGGTCGTCGACCACAGGTGCATCAGCATTGGATGCAACGGGACCCGCGACGAGGCGATCCACGGATGGCGATTGAATCGGTGACACATTTTTGTTTGTTCACAATGTCTAGTCTGTCGGCTGGTTTTTGGAAATGGGGCATGTTTCATGTTGCAGGTGGGGAGGTTGGGATTTTTTTTTTTTGGCGAGTCTGAAAGATGTGAAACAGCATACTGTGGAATTGGGCAGGGTTTTGGGTCTGTGTCTTTTATCTTATGTGTTCTACTTGCTGTGGATTGTTCTCTGTGGGAATCAGAACGCCTCTATGCCTCCGTTTGAGATTCGTACTCGTACATGATGGTAATAGTAATAGTGTAAAATGATTAGGTCGATGTTTTGCCCTCCAACGCCGGTGCTCACAATCCCCGTGAGCTATAGAATACCCAGGGGAGTTTGCTCAATGCAAGGTCCAATGCAAGATGATCAAGGTGAAAAGAAAGAAGGACTGCGCCGACAAGTTCACCCGCCAGTACCAGGTGTGTCGGACTCGCCCATCTCTGTATCCTGGGGTTCTGCGTCCGAAGGGCCGGTCGGAGTGACGCCGTTGGGTTGCGCGTCAGGCGGCGGGTTGGTCTGGGGCTCTTCTGGCGCTGTCGGTGCGTCGTCGCCGTTTTCTTCTTTGTTTTGGCCCTGGTCCTGGTCCTGGTCCCCGTCCTGGCCGTGGACTTCTTTGTCTTCGTTCTCTTCGCGCTCTTCATACACCCGCACCAGGCCATCGATGCCGCAGCTGACCATCAATCGGTGCTCTCCGAGCGATGCCGTATCCACGCCCAGCACCACTCCGGCGTGTCCCTCGATGCGCTGCAGGATCTTCTTGTTGACGACGTCCCAGCAGAGTACCGCGCCGTCTTCGCTGCCGCTGACCGCGAACGCCTCGGGCGGTGCGCCCGGCGCCCCGTACACCCCGAAGCCCCCCGACAGACTGTATTTCCGATTGTGGTGCCCCTGGTAGGTCTTGATGCATCGTCCGTCCACGTAGTTCCACAGCCGCACGCAGTCGTCCAGCGTCCACGCCAGCACGTACTTGCCGTTGGGCGAGAACTTGACCGACGTCACCGGCGGGTTGTCCTCGTGCACCAGCGTCCGCAGACACTGACCCGTCGCCGTGTCCCAGATGCGAATCAGCCCGTCCGTGGCGCACGAGGCCACCAGCGTCCCGTCCCACACCACGTCGATGCCGCCCACCGGGTCCGAGTGCGCCGGCAGCGAGCGCATCACGCTGGCCGACCGTACGTCCCAGAGAAATACCGCCTCGTCGTAGGAGCCGCTGACCAGCATGTTGCCCTTGGGGGAGAACGCGATTTGGTATACGTAGTTGTGATGGCCGACGAAGGGGATCGGATGCGCTTTGCCCTGCAGGATCGTAGCTTAGCCAGAGTCGACCGGGCCGGAGGATAGACGGGGACAGAGAGTAGCGAAGGCTTACCGTTAACACATTCCACAGGCGAATGGTCTTATCGTCCGACCCCGATGCGATGGTCGCGCCGTCAGGACCCCACGAGATCGTCGAAATTCCCGCAAGATGGCCTTCGAACGTGTGGATTAGTCGGCCGCTCTGTGTATCCCAGACCTTGACCGCTCCGTCGGCACCTAAGCAAATCTCGTCAGTGTCTGCGACATCCGCGCCCAGTAAGTCACATATCACTCACCCCCGCTGGCAATCATAGAAGCATCCGGAGAAAATCTCACTGCTGCGACCCCCCGGAGGTGGCCCCGGAGCAAGAACTTCTGCTGGTAATTCAACTTGTCCGGCTTGGGCGGCGGCGGCGGCGGAGGTGGAGGGACTGGCGTGGGAGATCGATCTGAATATGGCTGCTCGGGCGCGGCATCGGCGTCCGCAGCGGCATCAGGCTCTTCGACATCGGCCGGGATTTCCTCCACGTCCTCGATTTCCACGTCCTCTGCATCCCCTTCTGCTCCGGCGTCCTCGTCCTCCGCTTCCGCCGGCTCTTCCCCTTCTTCCTCCGCGTCCTCGTCCTCGTCGTGGTATTGCTCCGACGACGGCTCCGCACTTACCTCCGAGGGAGACTTGCGACCGCGACCACGCGAGCGCCAGTAGTCTTCGGCATCCATGGTCAGTTCGTCCGGGCTTTCGGAGCCGCTGTAGCTGCGCGACCGCCGGTAGGGACGCTTGGGAGGCACGGCTTTCTGGATAGACCAACTGGCGCGACGGCGCTCGGCCTCGTGTTCGGAGCCCGCAGCCAACTCGTCGGACGAGGACTCGGTCGGCGACTGGATGAAACCATTTGGCCGCACCGGAGATGGATCCAAACGACGGCGCTTCGATCGGTGGTTGCATCCGTCCATGAAGAAGGATCGTGGGTGGGAAACGAGGGCTCAGCAGAAGAAAGAAAGCCGGAAGAAGCGCAAAAGAATCAAGGAGTGGAGGGCATTCTGCCATCCCCGCAGCCAATCAGCACGCGCATATCCCGGGCGGTGAGCGGCCATGATTTCATCCATCGCGACGCTTTCTTCTTTTGCGTCTCTCCGTCTTCATCTCCCTCCTCCACATCATGTCCTGATTCTTGCATTCGATCCTTTTCGTTACTCTCTGGCCATCATGTCGTCCGGCACGCCCACCGACCCTCCCTCCCATATCCGCATCCTCACCCTTAATTGCTGGGGGCTGAAGTATCTCGCCAAATATCGTCATGAGCGTCTCTCGGAAATCGGCCGCCAGCTGGCCCTGGCGGACCCTCCTCCTCAGATCGTAGGACTTCAGGAATGCTGGACGCAGCAGGACTACGAGAGCATCCGCGAGCAGACCCGTCACCTGCTTCCCTACGGCAAATTCTACTTCGGTGGCATCTGGGGTGCCGGCCTGGCCATCCTGTCGCGATGGCCCATTGAGGAGAGCGGCATGTTCGGATACCCGTTGAACGGCCGACCCACGGCCTTCTTCCGCGGCGACTGGTACGTCGGGAAGGGCGTTGCCTGTGCGCGCGTTCGCTTTGGTCCGGGCGTGGAAGACGTCGCCGAGGTGTTCTGCACGCACCTCCACGCCCCCTACGAGCGCGAACCCAACGACTCGTACATCTGCCACCGCACCGCGCAGGCCTGGGAGATCGCCAAGCTGATGCGCGGCGCTGCCGAGCGCGGTCACTTGGTGATCGGCCTGGGCGATTTCAATATGCTGCCCTCCTCGTTCGCCCATCAGCTCATCTGCGCGCACAGCCCCGTCCGGGATGCATGGCAGGTTCTGCATCCGGACTCGTCCGTCGGCGCCGCCATCGACCCCGTCGAGCAGAAACGCAACAAACCCATCCCCACGGCCGAGTTCAATATCCGAGAGAACGGCGCCACCTGCGACGGCAAGTTCAACACCTGGCGCTGGACCGAGGCCGACCGCAAGCGGCTGGAGAAGGGCGAGGACGTGGTGGTCGACAAGGACAGTCCCGATCCGCGCGGGAAACGGCTGGATTATATCTTCGTGGGCGATGGCGGCTACGCACCGGCGTTCCCGGCTCCGCGCTGGTCGGTCGAGTCCGTCCAGATGTCGATGATGGAGCGACACCCCCAGCTGCGTTGCTCCCTGAGTGACCACTTTGCCGTCGAGGCCGTCATCACCCGTGCGTCCAGCCCTACTACTGGCGCGGAGAAATCGGATGATACGCCCATCGCCCCGAACACGACGCTCTCGCCGGACACCTACGACCGGATCCTCGACATGATCCATACCTACGGGCAGCGCGAGCGGTCGCAACGGTTCTGGCGGGTGGCGCACTTCGTGGCCTCGGTGGTGGTGTCGATCGGGTGTTTCATCGGCGTGTGGTGGACCGGCGATCACCTGCCCTACGTGGCGTTTATCCTGGTGGTCGTCAGCACGTTGAACTTCGGAGCAGGCATTCTGGACGGGCTGATTGGCGGACTGTTCATGTCGAGCGAGATCCGGGCGCTGAAGGAGTTTGAATGGGAGGTCCGCAACGCGCGGCGGCTGGTCGAGCCCGAGAAGAAGCAGGAAACTTGACAGAAAATCGGGTCTCGACAGGGGGAGGATCTTCGGACTGTAATTATTCTACCTATTCTGCGGCGTAGGTGTCATTTCGATGTATGTACTATAGTCTATTTATGTGGCAGGCGTATGGGCCTCCGGTAATGAACATGTGATGACGAGAAAGCGTTGGCTGGCTGAGCAAGAAGCACTGCCTCTGAGATGACAGCTTTCTTCGGGGTCGAAATAGCCTTGATTCTCCCGTTGCTGATGGATCACCGACTCTTCATACTGGAGTAGTCCATCCTAGCAGGGTATGTTCCCTGTTGTAGCGTACGCAATCCGGAGCCAAGACTGGATACACCGTGCATAGAGTATAGTACTGTAGGGAGTGATAGATATGAAAAAACAACTAACAATGAAGTGGGTAAAAAGAAAAACAGATCCCTGTTATCTGGTTTCAGGACAGGCGTCTCAGATTGATCCCCCGCCAGCCCTACTTCCGCCTATCCTTTTAGGGCTCCGATTCTCTCGCCTTCCGCCCCTTTTCCCGGTTGGGGTGCGCCGCCCGCTGATTGGCCGGCCCCCCCTGCCTCCGGGCTTGGCACGCATGCCTCGACCCCGCGTGGATGCGCCGGCAGCCAATCAGGGGACGGCGGGGAGTGGCCCCCAAGACCCTGGCTCGAAAAGGGGGTTCGGATCGGCCTGAGGCGACCGTTCCCAGCGGTCTGTCGGTATGTGTCGGTTGGTCTGGGGCGGAGGTATGTTGGCGGAGTACCTATACTCAGGTCTGAAAGAACAGAACAGAACACCTATCTTCCCACCTACTGTAAGATGTAAGGTACCAAGAGACACCGTAGGCGGGTAGTACTCTATCAATAGCCCATCTCAGGGACTCGGCAGGATCACGTCATCTTGGCATTCCCGCCAATCAGCGGCGCCAAATCCCAGCGCTGCCCCCCCGGTGCCGCGCCGGTGGAGCCTGAGGCCAACGATCCGGCAGAGACCGCCACGACTTCTTTCAGCCCAGCGCCTTGCGATTTTAAAATCTCCCGGTCCGTTTCTTATTTCCACCTGTCCTTGTCCCTCCTCTCATGTGGTCCGGTTCTCCATCTTGCTCTCGGTGACAATGCGCTTCGCTCCTCTGCTCTGGTCCTTCGTGTCCTCCTCGCTGCTTGCCTCGGCCAACATCCTCGAGAATGGCCAGGAAAGATTAAACCCGTGGCCCGGCCAGGCCCCGAACGTCTCGCTCGACGACTCCTGGCGAAACTACGACGCCGGTGCCCCGGAGATTGCCTACAAGGGCCGCTGGGATAGCAAACACATCGGTTGTATGTAACTCCTCCGGAATGCTGTGTCCCCCTCGTCTGCATTCTCCTGCTCGTTCTGGCTCTCGCGGCCTATCTGTCGGGACCGTTGGCTGACCGTTATCTGTCTCCTAGGGTGGTCGTGTGTCTCCCCCATTCCTCCGTTATCTCTGCTTCCGGGCCTCCGACATTCTTTGCGTTCTCAACGGTCACTAACTCCAGCAGAGCCCCTGGCTTCAAAACCGAATTTACTGGCGACCGAGTAGGTTTTTCCCGCTGGCAGCGTCTGGTCCGGGGATCCATGGGTTGACTAACGCTGGTACAGTTGGCCGTGAGCTTCGGTGAACACACGACGGAGGGTGTTTTGGTGGCGTATCGGTAGGTTTCACCGAACACGAGCAGACAACCTCGGAGTTGCTAAAACTGTGGAAAGCATCGGCTCCCTCGACTGGCTCTTCTCGAACGTTACCGCCGACACCACCTACCAGTTCGTATCGCCCGAGACCGACGTGGGCGAGAAACCCGTCGGAGACCCCAAGGTCTTTGAGCTGCGAGTGACCAACTGGGGCCGGGGATAAGTCAACCTGATCTTCTTTGCCTGATTCTCCTGCTGACCGTCTGTGTACAGCTCAGATCGCCGGTGTCTCTGTTGCCAGCGATGCGCACCTCAACAGGGTTGAAAACTTCAAGCGACGAGTTGAAATTATCGGCGGTAGTCTCGCCTCTGGACAGTATGGCACCTACGAGACCCTTTCCTCGTGGGCCTGGCTTTACGGAGCTGGACTCGGTAACGCTGAGTTCGACATCACGGTTCGTATTTTTATCCTCGGTTTGGTTATCCATACTGACGAATACGTTACAGGCCTATCCCGGAGCTTGTCTCGCTGACATGAAGTGCTACGGCGGTAACGTTCACGGCATGGTACATACATCCTCCTCCCGCTCTGCATCCCATCCCAACTAACCCGATCCAGCCCTGGTGGTGGCACCGCGCCTCTGACCCCGGTACTCGTGCCCGTGAAATGTACGACCACGACCCCGAGGAGTTCGATGTTCGTGGCGACCAACCCGCCGATCTGGTCATCATCCAGATGGGTGGCAACGATCACCGTTCGCCCAACGAAATCTCGGGCCCCGATTTCTACCACGACTACATCCGTCTCATCGACGATGTTCACTCGATCTGGCCCAAGGCTGTTGTTGTCGTTATGGTACGTCTTGCTTTGATTATAGCCAGCACTCCACATCTCGTCCTCTACCTACAAAATGCACCGAAGTGTGTGCACAGTCATGCTGACAACTGAAAACAGACCCAATGGGGCGTCTGGACCAAGACCGGAACCGAATACGTCCCCAACTCCGTCTACGAGTCCGAGATCAAGCGCGTCCACGACCACTACAAGGAGAAGGGCTTCGTGCACTGGTTCGACACCGCCGGTATCCTGCAGCACAACGACATCAACCCCAAGAACCACCCCACAGATGTCGGCCACATCAAGCTGGCCAGTCACCTGCTGCAATGGACCCGCATGATCATGAGATGGCCCCTCGAGCCCACGGGCGAGGTCCAGCACGGTACCGAGTACTGGAACAACATGCAACAGTATTAGACGAACTACGCTCGACTCGACAAACCCCCCTTTACCTTCCCTCTCATCCTTTGGAATAGGCTGTGCCGATACCGATGCCGATGCCGACGCCGACGACTTTATTCATGTATATCAGTTCTCAGTTAAAAAGACTACTCACTAACTCAACCTCTTGCTCGGATTCTGTTGGTAATTTTCTATATTATATCGAGGTGTATTTTGATGGGATTGGACCCGATTGGATGTTATACATAAGTGCGCTGCTTTTTGCGTCTCGTTTTTCTTTTGCTTTTTTCTGGAGATTTGATTCTTATATTATAGACTTTTACCTTTTTCTTGTCTTTTTGGTGTATTTACCTGCGTTTTCTGTGTCAAGATAAGACAAGATTCTGTGATCACGGACATGACATATAATCCTGGGACCTTGGACCAATATTTAATCTGACATTTTATTTGGCTGGCTTGGAAGTTCGGATCCTATTGAGGGTCTACATACCAGTGTAGGTAAGGAGTGTGTCGGTGAGGCACTGGTAGGTTGGGTAGATTTGCGATCCGCAAGGGGGCGGGCAGATGCGAGGTAGACAGATTAGTCTGACTGCACCTTTTTAGTGGGCTACGGCTATGACTAGTTGATGGCTGGCTGGCTCCTTCTACGTGGAATCGCATATTCAACGAATGTTCAAAACGGTTCATTCATAACCCAGTGCCTAATTCATTCCCTATCGTAAAAGAGAGACTGGGAGATCCCTCCAGCATAAATAAATTGATACTCCCGAGCGTAACACCGATTTACTCGGCACACTCGCGCTGACGCACGTCGAACACCTTCAGACACTCCTCGGCCGCCTTCACGCCGCTGAGCACCATGGCACCGAAGGTCGGGCCCATGCGGTTGAAGCCGTCGATCTCGGACAGTTCCATACCGCCGATGATGAGGCCCTTGGCGACCTCGCGGGTGTTCTTGACGATGGCGTCCTCGGCGGAGTTCATGTCCAGGCCGCGCATGCCGCCCAGCTTGTCGACGGTGGACATGGACACCAGACGCTTGGCACAGAAGGCACCGAAGGGACCGTCATGGCCCGTGGTGCTGATGATGACGGGCGCGTTGATGGTGTTGGGGTCCATGCAGGAGTGGTCGTCGTGGTGAAGCGTCACCAGGGTCCAGTTGGTGACCACACCGGCGATGCGGGTTTCCTTGGGGTTGCCGTTGGTGGAGGGGCGAGTGACAAGGTCCTCGACGCTGGTGGCGTTGAAGAGCTTAACGTTGGGGAAGGACAGGACCTTGGACAGCAAGGTCGAGGTGAACAGCGAGGCGTGCTTGACCACCACGTAGTTGGGGTTGGCGGGGTCCTCCTCGTAGGGCACGCCCAGCTCGTTCAGGAAAACCTCAGCAGGGCGACGCATCACCATGGCAGAGAAAAGCTGGCCACCGAGCCAGGCACCACCGCCTTTTGTGAACTGTTAGCATCATGAACGCGTGACGCCGAGATATCTCAAGCCACTAACCAGGAGAGACGGAGGCTTCAATGATAGCAATCTTCAGGTCGGGACGGGCGTTGGCCAGGACGTACGCGGTGCTCAGACCGCAGGATCCAGCGCCGACGATGACCACGTCACTTTCGGCGAACTTGTCCAAGTCCTGAAAGTAACGTCGGGTCATGGCCCGAGAGACCTGGCTCTCGCGGATGGGAGCGAACTGGAACTCATCCCACTTGTTGCCGAAATGGTCCAGCAACTTGGTCTGAGAGGCTCCAGTGGCAGGGACCGTCTCCGGCACCACGACCTTGCCCTTGAGGCCAGTAGGGGCCACGGTGGGCTCGTAGATAGCAGCGGGAGGAGACATTGTGATTTAAGCTGTTCCATGTTAGCCATTCCATGAATCGGGGGCAAACAGAAAACAAGGGAAGGCATGATCCTTTCGCTGGTATTGTCCAGATCAAGTTTTGACCGTATAATCTCAGAACGAACCCACGCCGTTGATACGATGTGATTGTGCTGGACGAGATCTCGAAAGATGCCATCCAGGACGACCACATTAGCGTACCAACGGGTGGGAACGAACACCGGCCCACGCCCAGAAGTTACCTGAGATACCTTGATCAGAAATTACAGCCAAAGGCTAATTCCATGACTTCCATCGTTTTCCAAGACCCCTCGGAGGAGGTCCACGCAAGGTGAATATTACATTGCGGGTGGTTGTGCCTGAAGAACGGTCAGCCTATTCCACCTGAGGGTCATCATCCTGGAGAGGAGGACTTGTTTGACAGCGATGAACACTTCAGATGAGCGAGAATGGTGCGCCGAGGAGAGAATAATGAAGGTGATGGAAGAAGAGAAAGACGGCGGGGTAAGAGGGGGTCTTTTATACCGACGGTGGATCTCAGCCGAAATTCCCCGCCAGTGACTTTCCTCCGGTCGCCGGTGGTGACTCGATTGAATTCTCGCCGGACCACTCTCCTCCTGCTCTCCTCCTGCTTTCTCCCTGTGACTTCGTCCACGATCGACTAGTGCCTTTGGGGTGACACAAACGGCACGGATCCCAACAGACTGGGTGTAATGATGAGTTCACCCCGTCCTGCCCGTCCAATGACGTTGATGGTGGGGTATGCAACGAAGCACCTCGCAGTCTAGACTAATTGCTATTACCCAATTACTATTACATCAAGTTGAGATGGATCCAGCTCGAGTTGACGTGGCTGCGCCATCGGCGTCAGATCTGATGAGCCTTGACTCTTGAACAAGCATCGTGGATTAATAGGTAGTATCGCGAATTGCTCTCGCTGCTTCCACAAAAGACCAGCCTAAATCACATCAACATCCAGCTTCACGCCGTATCCCTTGATCCAGTGCTTCTTTTTCCCTAGCTTTTCAATCTTTTCCGCTCGTTCGGGAAGAATTTCATCCCTCAAAGGACCGTCGACGTCGCATTTCACTCGCAGATGCAGCAGGTCCCGTTCCTCTTTCTTCTTCACAGTGGTGCCCCATTCTGTTTCCAATTGAATTCTACCCTTGGTTGTTGGTACACGACCCGCAGGGTAGACGTCTCCGATCAGGGTGGCTACTCGCCCTAAATACCGACACCACCATGCCTCTTTCTTCGAAACATAATCCAGCAACTGGTTTTGATAGATTTCATCAATGGGCGCTATGTCTCCTCCCCAGCGTTCGCAGAGAACCAGCGCAACCAGTGCTCGTTGAACGTGAGCAACAGTATTCACCGAGGCCAGGAGGCCCGTGGACGTACTGTGCAGTGCAGCGGCCGCGCGCGATTCCCGTGGGACTCGGGAATGAAAAAAGAGAAGATTCGCGAGAGCTGTTAGAACACTGCTGGAGAAAGCAGCAGGGAGGTGTAGAGAGTCCACAGAGGATGCCGAAGTTGGTAGTGCTGACGAAAGGAGATGCTTGATCGCCTCTGCGGAGGGAGGCGCATACGGCTTAGTTGCAACCACCAGGGGGTCCTGTGCGCGAACTTCTTTCGGCAGTGTGTCGAACAGGAATCCCTCGCGCACACCTCCCTGGCAGAACTGGATGTGTGTGATCTGCGGCAAGGCATCCATAATCACGTTGACCAGGAAAGCCACTGCTGGGATCTGCGACGCTCGGCGCTTGGACACGCCGAAGATATCGTCATCTTCAGATACCTCCTCTAGAACGGAGGCCGTATCATGGAAGTCATCCCTGCTGGCCCTGAAACCATTGATGATGGGCAGTGGATACGGGTCGACTTCGGACTGGGCCATGAGAACGTAGCCCCAGCCTCGAAACCCTCCGCCGCAAAGGTAAAGATCAGTTGGTCCATCTGGATCATCTGTGAATGGGGGCACTTCCAGGCTCTCGTAGGCATTCTGGAAATTCTCGACCATTTCTTTCTTCAGCGCCTTTTCTGCCTTCTTGCCCTCTTTCTGGGCCTGTTCCAGGCGCTTCGTCAACGCTGCCGCACCGTAAGGAAAGCTAAAGGAACCCTTGGGACTAGTCGAGACCACTCCGTCCTTCTCAACCACCCACGTAATCTGCGTGCTGCCGCCTCCTAGATCCATGGCCAGTCCTGCAACAGAGTTCAAACTGCTTGCAATTCCCATGGCGCCGATCCTGCCTTCGTCCTCTTTCAACAGCAGGCGGACCTCCCACCCCGTGCGTTTCTTGATTAAGGCAATAAACTCCTTCGAGTTCGGTGCCGTGCGAGTTGCTTCTGTCGCCAGGACATGGATGTTCTCTGTCGGAACGCCGAAATCTTCACAGGTGGTCTGGAACTGGACCAGTCGATCTGCGACTTGATTCATCGTGTCCTGAGGAATGGGACCCCGCTCGTCTGAGCCGGAGAATTGCGCATCATACAGCGAGATGGCTGCGCGGTCCTGGAAAACCGTCGGCATGACCCGAGCGGTCTCGGGTGATAGATCGGTAATGGAGAATCGGATTCCATTGCTGTGCGTGCGTTAGAGATTGGCTCATATCAGATGGTGGGGGGATACAGAACTGACCTTCCCATGTCCACAATCCCGTAGAACTCGGGATGGGTGCTTGAGTTAGCCATCTTTGAAGCTAACGGAGGCTGATAGTGTCTAGCAAATGACCAAATGTTGAGATTCCTGGGGGGGTTTAAGCCTGCAGACTTACACCGAAAAGACACGGCGAGGGTTACATGCGTTGTTCGTGATGAAGTCATTGGCAGCAATACACCGCTGTACCGTATGTGAGTCAGATTGAAGTATCGGGCCAATGAGCGACTCTCTTTCGATACCAGAAGGTATGGCAATACATCCCTCGTCTTCGTCTGTTTTTCTTTTTCTCTTCCTTTTCATCTTCCTCTTCTCTTCTGCTCGCTGTCCAAGCCTGTCAGATTCTGTCTCCTGGCTCAACAATATAGGAATTCCTCATATTGGCCCTTTGGTTGATTTCATCCACACCTCCAGAGATGATCAAGGTCGATCCTCATTGACAAGGAATCCACCCAAAGCGCTAAACGGTGCTTCCACCCGCCTTTCAGACTTCAGCCCCCAAGATGCTAAGCTTGGAGCAAAATCAAGCCCAGTGAATATCGCGGGTTAGGCGCCTAATGTGGGTCACCTGTCTCTGATAGACACCCAGAAACATGAGCAAACCCGTCTCAGCTTCTCGGTCGTGCGGTTTTGGTGGTGATATCCTTCCGTCCAAGGCTTACGCGATAATCCTGAAGGAGTTGAGTGTCATGTCTATCAATGTGAAGACCATCGCTACTGGTGTGTAGCACAAGGCTGTACGCTGTGCCGAGACACTAAATCGGCATCAACGGTCTTCCGGGCACAGCCGCCCATCGCTCTACCCACCCCTGCATCGGAGTCCCTTCGAATTATTCTGTAACGCAGTGATGAACGAATCATAGGTGCCGTGGAGCAAACGTCTATCCAATGCGCTGGATGAGCAGCTTTCAAAGGTTGACTCCACACCTAGCCTTGCTGCAAGGTATGGTGTTGCAAAGGTCACTGCCCCCTTGACCATGCACGTCCCTTTTAGTAGCAATGCTTCGGGTAGAAATGGACGAAGGGCCTCGCACATTCACATCCTTTTAAAACTGGTGGGCTGTCCGACGCAGTTCGCCCTCCCACTGCTTCATAGATGTATCTTGACGTCAACCATCGGTTAGATTCAACATGGTGGTAGCGTCGGAGCGAAGCGCCTTCTTGAGCGACCAGCCATTAGATTCTCGCAGAAATCATCTGTCAACAGCCTCGTTATCAGATGTCTCCTCAATCCAATCCTCGACATGGGAGGGAAACAATGACGCCGTGAGCAGGGCGCGTAGCCCTTCTCCTGAATTCGATTACATCGACCACGATCGCCAAAACAACCCATCAGCGGAGGGAAGAGACGATGCGCAACTCAAGGGCGGTGTCCCCGCAAACGCGAGACCTCCGTCGGCGCACCCATCAGACTCAGATCCATATCTTCTTGGCTCGACGACAGAGCGGAAACAGAACCGCTTGGCAAGCTGGCTGCCTCGTACATTTGGGCATCTCTATCTGGGTGCGCTGAGTATTCTGGCCTTGCTTTTGTGCCTAGTCGTCATCCTCTTGCTCTGGCGATCCGAGACAAATTATGGCTTGGGGAACGATCATGGGACCTCCGCCGTTCTTTTTGGCTGGAGATTCAGCCCGACCCTAGTGGCTGTGATTTATATCCAGTTTACTGCCATGCTATTTGACGACGTGAAGCGAACAGAGCCTTACGCTCGACTAGCACGACCAGAAGGTGCAGCGGCATCGCCAAGTATTCTCCAAGCTCCCGAGGTCTGGTGGAATGCTCTTCGCGATGGCTTCTCAAAAAAGAAAAACGGGGGTCGTGTTCGAAGCTGGATTCTCGTGTGTGCCGCGCTAGTCAACGTTCTGGGATTTCTAGTCATTTCACCCCTGTCATCAGCATTACTGACCTCTGAAGATGTCGCCGTACCACACGACAGAGAGTTTGCTCGCCTGACGCCGCGGTTCAATTCGCCTTTATTTCTTGATACGGATCGTACCACTCGCTTTCGAACAATCAGTCATGCTCTCCAGAATGTATCGACGTCCCCGTGGATCACAGACAACTATACTATGCTTCCAGTGTGGCCGGCCGATTGGCCAAGCGTTCCTATTGGCTCGTTGTCGTCGACTTCTTCTCAGTCATGGCAGGTTGAGACGACAGTGTTTAGAAGTAATCTCACTTGCGACAAGATGTCGCTGGAGCATACTTCTGGATATGATAATAAAACCGATATCACTCTTCTCTGGTCCTCTCCTGCTGGATGCACTTATCGACTTCACGTTCAAGGAGACAACATGTTCAGTATCGGTGGCGGCAGCTGGTCCAATGCATCGACGTTCATTTACACAAACTATTTGCCATATGTAGACCCAGGCTCCAATTGGTACCAGGTCAACAACACAGGAGACTGCCGAGGGCATGAGATTCTACTTTTGAGCGAATCTTGGAGGAAAAAGCCGCAGGCGGCCTACAGCGCCCATCTTTGCACCACGAAGTACTATATGGCCAATGTAACAGCCTCGGTCGATCTGTCTAGTAACGAGCCCTCCATCTCATTTGATGAAGGCGAGTATAATCGAAGAAAGACCCTGATTCCCGAAAGGTTTCTGAACACCACGCAACTGAATGAACTTGCCCTCAGTTCTTACTGGGCGAGCTACATGATCTCGATGCTCTATCAGAACGACATGCCTATCCTGGGTGGGCCCGCAATTCTTCTCGGGGCTAGCTACGGGTTCAATGTGACAGACATCCTGCATGACCCGAACCTGATCCAGCGAGCCGGAGAAATCAAGCAACGCTTTTTCGGCGAGGCACTGCAAGCCTCTGCCACTCATCAGGGCGCATCTCAGAGTGTGCCTGCCAGTGGCCAAGTCACTGCTTTTGAGAAACGAGTTGTTGTTGTGAAGGGTACCGCAATTACGTTGGCTGTTCTACTTTTTCTCTCGTTCTGTCTCTTGCTTGTTGTCTGGCGGTGCTCACGACTGCGGCAAAGACCGTTGAATTTGAAAGCCGACCCTGCCACAACATCTGAAGTGGCCAGTTTGGTGACCCATGATAGTCAAATCAGATCAGCTTTCAGTGGCCTCAGTGTGACACCAAAGAAGGAAATGGAGAAGCTCTTGCAAGGGCGTCGTTACCAGACGGAGCCCCAAGCACTCTTCGAAATACATGACGACAATTCCGAGCCTAATGGGACATCCCCCGAAGTATCAAAGTCTGATTCTGCTCGGCCGTCGTCTTGGATTCCTGGAGTGCTCCGTCTCATGACACTTTTAGGCCTGGTGATCTCGCTTGCTGCCGTTATTGTCGGTATCGCCGTGTTGTATTACTTTGCTGAAGATTCTCAGCTCTACCAGAAATTCTTCGTCTACCAGGCCAACATCTCGATCTTCAATAAGAACATTCCCGCGGTAGCGCCCTTTTCAATCATCCCAACCCTGATAGCAGTTGGAATTGGCCTATGGTGGAGCGCCATCGACGAAAACTTCCGTCGCCTCCAACCTTTCCTTGCAATGTCAAATGGCCAGCCGAAATTTTCACAGGGCGTCAGCCTGTCATACCAGTCGTCCTACTGGGTGTGGGCGGCCACTAAAGCGGCTAGAAATCAACACTGGTTATTATTCTTGGTCACACTGGGGGCGACCTTGACGCCAATTTGTAGGATTCATGTCCTTTGCATTTCGTTATATATACTGATAAGTCCCCTTAGTTACCACAGCCATGTCTGCATTGTTTGAACGGGAATCTGGCAATATCGCGCAAACACTTACCCTTCAGCGTGGGCTGGAAATTCGTCGGATTCCTTTCCTCTTTGAGACGAGACAATCTGAAATCAATCATGAGCCTGATGAGTATGCAGCGAGGATTGTCGGAGACCTTTTCCAAAACCTATCCACGCATTGGATGTACACTGCCTCAAACCAGCTCATTCTGAATGGCTCCCAACCAGCCTGGAGCAAAGATGGCTGGAGCTTTGTTCCCCTTGATTTGAGCAATGCCACCGACTCTTTATCGAGCGTTGGCAAGAACGCTTCATCCTCAGACCTCGGACGAAATTTGAATCAGCAGAGCGCAACGCACGCGTCTCCATTCAATGTATCCTTTACCACACCCGCCATTCGAGGTCGTATTGAGTGCAGTAGTTACGGTGCCAATGATCTTCGCAACCTCTCTTCTTGGCTCTCTTTATGGAACCCTGGTCCAAACGATACCGTTGTCCCCGAGGGCGTTTCGGGGTTTGAACTAGGTGCACCATGGGGAAACCAGGACTCTCCAGGCATGATATTTCCCCCAGAGCCAGGACGTAACTGGACTAATTGCGAGCACTGTACTTCCATTTACGTCAATCCTTCTCAGATCATATGCTGTGGCAATTCAACCAGTAGTCCATCCGACTCAAATGTTGCGGTTGGCTACTGGTCCCCGAATCTTAGCCCATATACATGGACGCCACGAACATGGGGGCATAACTTTACGGCCAAATGGTTTACTGGGACCGCTACACCCGTCACTCTGACCAAGGGAATCTCCGATCCTATGGACCGCCTTGTGTTCAGCCAGCCGCCCAACACCGTCGTGATGAATTGCATGCCGTTGGTTGAGAGCGCAGATGCTAGGATCACAGTAAACCCCAGCACTGGGGATATCCAGACTTTTAGCATTCTCGATGAACCAGAGACCATGGATGATGCCTTTTCGGATAACTTCTTGGTCCATAATGGAACGCACAGAGATCCAGACGACCTAGGGTACTTAGTGTTCAACGCCACCATAAGGTAAGACGTTGCCCATCCTCATGCTATATCCGGACCATGATTGGATTGCTAACAGACATTGCCTTTAGCTACGGCCGCCTCTTCATGTCTTCCATGCTCACAGCTGCAAGTACCCTGAACCTTGCAGGCAACCGCGTCATAGGCTTCACGACCGAAAACACAGACGATAATACTTACACAATCCGCGACGAAACCAATGGCCTCAACATGGATTTTATGACCTACTCCATGTACTCGCTCGCTGGCAAAGACCCCTCCGCGCTCATCGATCCGGACACCTTCCTCAAGTACGCCTCGCAAACCTTCACCACCTTCTTCCAACACTTCGCAAGCAACAACATCTCCCTCACAACAGGCAGTTGGGCCTACCAGCCCATCAACGCCAGCTTACCGCACGACCTGGCTCCCGCCGTCGACGACATCTTCATGCCCAGCTCCGAGCCCGCCGCGACTCAGGATGTCATCCACCCAATCTCCCACACCAACCGCACCGTAACAGCACGCGCAACCCGCCGCGTTGAGCTCCTGCGCATGAATGACGTCGCAGTGGGGCTGAGCATCGGCATCCTCGGCTGGTTGATCCTCACCACGGCCGTGGTCGCACTGCTTCAACGGCGCTTCCTCGGCCGCATGATGCGCAACGTCGACTGCATGGGCGACGTCCTGGTTCTCATTGCGGGCAGCGAGAATTTGATCCGAGTGGTCAGGGAGGTTCAAGCTGGGCGAGCATCAGCAGAGGATACTAAAAATCTCCGGACGAAACTAGGATGGTTTTTGGATCAGAACGGTGAGGTGAGATGGGGTATTGAGTTGGAGAGACAAGCTCTCGGTGGTCCAGAGGTTGAATGGCTGGATGGTCCCCAGGACAAGCCGGAGAATCATGTCACGACGGCGCCGAAATAGGTCTGTCTATTTTATAATTTCTGATTAACGAGTCCCCGAAGACGAACATATACCACAATTGATTCTCTTTTCACGCTTATCAATCCAATGACGCGATTTCGGGATCCTTGCAAACGCCCTGTGGGCTGTGCTTCGAGAAGACAAAGAATCAGCAGTTGGTCTTGGTTTAGCCAGCCACTAACAGCCCCCTTGTCTTAATAGTTCGTGGCTAACAGCCGGGATCGAAGCGGCTGACCGTCCCCCGATGCTTAGAGAGTCTAGACATCTCCGACTGGTGATTGGGGCTTGGGGCACGATGGCGTGTGCGCTAAAGGCTACACTTATCAGGCAACTTCTATTTCTTGTCTATTGACCGAGAACGCTTCCTTCCCTCTCTTTGCTCCAACGAGCAGAGACTGGTGAGCTGTTTCGAAATGCCCTTCACCCATGGGGAGGGCGACCTGCTCCATCTTAACCAGGAACAGTTTGATTTCAATCTTCAATTCGAAAGCCTCTTCTTCTCGATCCTCCCCTCCATCCTGTTCATTCCATCATCGCTATGGCGAGCTCAATCGCAGATACGAAAGCCCGTCGTGGTGAAGGCGCCTGTCCTGCAATTCATGAAAACAGTATGCCCTCCTCGGTTCTACTGTTCATGCCAACTGACTGCCTAGGGCGCCATAATTATCTACGCCGGCTTAGAACTGACCCTTCTGATACTGGCTGTGATCGGGTCCTTCCATGCCAGCCGCATGTTTATCGCGTCCTCCACCCTGCAGCTTGTATCGGCCCTTTTCATGCTGGCCGTAAGTGTCGTGGATCACAGCCGCAGCCCTAGACCATCGATGCTGCTGAACAGCTACTTATTTCTCACTCTTCTCCTCGATATCGCCCGAGCAAGGACTCTATTCCTATCCTCAGATTTTAATTCCGAAATCGTATACAGCAGTATTTTCTGTGCATCGGTCGGGCTGAAGACGACCATATTGTTATTGGAGGCCTGCCAAAAGGCGAGATGGCTAACCTGGGACGCAACAAAACACAGCCCCGAGGAGACGAGTGGGATTTTCTCGCTCGGCGTCTTCCTCTGGCTGAATAGGCTCTTCATGGCTGGATATAAACATGTCTTGACAATGGACAGCCTCTACCCCCTCGACAGCACCTTCGACGCACAGGCCCTGCATGAGAAATTTGCGAAGAACATGGACTACGCCCAGCTGAAGGGGGACCGGTTCGGTCTTCTGAAGGTGCTCGTACGGACATTACAGGGGTCACTACTCCTGCCTATTCTTCCGCGGGCGGCTTTGATTGTCTTTTATTTCTGCCGGCCCCTTTTCATCGAGAGTCTCATCACGCATCTGTCTCGTTCAGAGCCAGATCCAAACGCGGGATATGGGCTCATCGGCGCTGCCGTATTCATCTACTCTGGGATTGGGATTTCGTATGCATTGTATTGGTACGTATAGGTGCTGTTACGCATCGAACCAGAGACTCACACGGTCGTCAGGTACTGCCATCACCGACTGCGGACGATGGTGCGCTCCATCCTAGTCACCGAGACCTTCGCAGCCGCCACAAGAGTCCGACTGGGATCGGGCGATGATAACGCTGCGCTGACCTTGATGAGCACCGACATGGAGCGCATCAGAATGGGTCTGCGCTTCGTGCACGAGACATGGGCGAGCATGATTCAGGCCGGTCTCGCCGCTTGGATGCTCTATCGGCAACTCGGTGTCGTGCTAGTTGCCCCCGTAGGGGTGGTGGTGGTCTGCTTCGTTGGCTTGGGTATCCTAGTCAACTTCACCGGCGACTCGCAGCGAGCCTGGATGTCCGGGGTGCAGAAACGGGTCGGGCTGACAGCCACCGTCATCGCCAGCATGAAATCCCTCAAAATCTCGGGTCTAGCGGCCCCCGTGACCGAATACGTGCAGCAGCTGCGCAGCGACGAACTCGCCGCTGGAGCCCGGTTCCGCAGGATCATGATCATCGCCGCCGTCTTCGCCTTCCTGCCGCAGTTGATCAGCCCTCCGTTGACCTTCGCGTTTGCTCAGAGCCCGCTGAATGCCTCGACCATGTTTACCAGTCTTTCGTTCCTGACCCTGTTGACTCAACCACTGTCGCAGCTTTTCCAATCCGTTCCGGAGCTCGTTTCGGGCTTGGCCTGCTTAGGTCGGATTCAGGCATTTTTGGAACTGGAGCCTCATCAGGACTACCGGCAGCCTTTGGTAAGGAGCGAGAAGGGATTAAACCGGTTGGTCCCGGACCCTGCGGACTGCATCGTCATCCAAGACGCGAACTTCGGGTGGAAAGCAGACAAGTTCGTCCTGCACAATATCAACACTCGAATCCCCGCGTCGTCCCTGACGATGGTCATCGGCCCCGTCGGCTCAGGTAAATCAACCTTCTGCAAAGCTCTCCTCGGTGAGATTCCCTTCAGCGAAGGCAGCGTCGTGACGAGCACTTCCTTCCGTCACATCGGCTTCTGCGAGCAAACCGCCTTTCTTTGGAACGGGACGGTCAAGGAAAACATCGTTGGATTCTCCCCCTTCGACCGCCAGCGATATGACCAGGTCATTGAAGCCACTTCCCTGCGCTTTGACCTTGCAACCCTATCTCAGGGAGACCAGACGAAAATTGGGTCCGATGGCGTGGCGCTTTCCGGAGGGCAGAAGCAGCGTCTGTCTCTTGCGCGGGCACTGTGCCTGCCTGCGGACTTGTTGATCCTTGACGATGTGTTTAGCGGGTTGGATGCAGATACCGAAGAGTAAGTATTTCGGCAGGTATTTGGACCGGATGGTCTCCTGAGACGAAGGGGGTCGACGGTGGTTCTGTGCACGCATAGTGTTAGGCATCTCCCAGCGGCGGATTACATCGTCGCGCTTGAACACAGCCGCGTTGCAGAGCAGGGCACTTTTGTCGATCTGTCGACCCGTCCGGGATATGTTCAGCGTCTGGAGGTGGGACTCAAGCAGGAAGGCGAAAATGCTGCGACTGAGCCTGGCCCTTCCCCGGGCCAGCAGGGCGAGACTGGCACCGGCGAGAAACTCGAACCAGCGAACGATATCAGCCCAATGGCCCCAGCAGTGGCCGCAGCCCGGCAGGTCGGGGACACCACCGTCTATAAGCTTTATATCAAGAGCATGGGATGGTTTGTGGCGGCTTGTAGTTTGTTCTTCGCGGCCCTCTGGGGTCTCTTCACCAACTATCCAACCGTTTGGCTCACGTCCTGGAGCGACGCCACCGAGTCTGAGCATCGCGCGCACTCCGACGCCTACTACGCCGGCATCTACGCCCTCCTCCAGATCTGCGCCATCATCGCCCTGCTCCTCCTAGGAATCACGCTCTTCATCGTCTCGGTGAAGAAAGCCGGCGCCAATCTCCACCAGCAAGCCCTACACACCCTGATTCGGGCACCACTCTCCTTCTTCGCCACCACCGACACCGGAGTCGTCACGAATCTATTCTCCCAGGATCTCAATCTGATCGACACCGAACTCCCCGAGGCAACGCTCAACACCCTCTTCTGCGTATTCCAGTCGATCGGCCAGGCCGCCGTGATGCTGACCTCCTCCGTCTACCTTGCAATCAGCTACCCAATCCTGGGTGTACTGCTATACCTCGTGCAGAAGTACTACCTCCGCACGTCGCGGCAGCTGCGATTACTCGACCTCGAGGCCAAAAGCCCCCTCTACACGCATTTCCTAGATACGCTCAAGGGCATCGCCACTCTGAGAGCGTTCGGGTTCATCCACGACGATGTACAGAAGAACGCCCGACTGGTGGACTCCAGCCAACGCGCCGCGTATCTCCTCCTCATGATCCAGGAATGGCTGAATCTGGTCCTGAACCTCGTCGTGATGGTCATTGCGGCCGTCTTGACGACGCTTGCTGTCCGTCTGAACTCCAGCTCGGCCTTCGCCGGTGCGTCGATGTACTCGCTCATGACCTTCGCGGAGAGTCTCTCCGGGATTGTCATCTACTACACGAGGCTGGAGACCTCGATCGGCGCCATCGCTCGACTGAAAACCTTCAACGATACCGTCATGCCCGAGGATCACGGAGGTCCAGGGGAGGAGGACATCACGCCGGAGGAGAGCTGGCCGCATCACGGGCTGGTCGAGTTACGCGGCGTATCTGCCCGGTACAGATCCACTGAGCCTGCATCTGACACCGACGCCGACTCTGATTCCATCTCCCCTCTGGCCCTCAAAAACATTCGTCTCATCATCCAACCGGGCGAGAAGGTCGCCATCTGCGGCCGCACGGGGAGCGGCAAATCCAGCTTTCTCGCTCTCCTGCTGAAACTCCTGGATCCGCTCCCCTCATCACACAATAGCAATGAGCAAGACCATAACGAAGAACCCCCGGTTATAATCGACAGCATCCCCCTGCACCGCATCCACCGCGCAACGCTCCGCCAACGCCTCATCGCTGTGCCCCAGGACCCCGTCTTCCTCCCCGACGGCTCGTCCTTCCGCGCGAACCTCGACCCCTCTAACGCCGCCACCGCGGCAGAGTGCCAGAAAGTTCTCGAGGCCGTGCGTTTATGGCCGTTCGTCCAGGACCACAATGGTCTGCAGGCCCCGGTTCCGACGGGAACGTTTAGCGCCGGGCAGAGGCAGCTCTTCTCGTTGGGACGGGCGGTGCTGAGAGCGATGATCCGTCGGCGGTCAACTCCTTCCCTTCACCCTGACGGGTCCGTACGTGAAGATCGAGGGGGCATTCTCCTCCTAGACGAAGTAAGCTCCAGCGTAGACCGGGAGACCGAGCGGCTGATGCAGGAGATCATCCGGGAAGAGTTCCGGCGGTATACGATCATTGCGGTGAGGCATCGGCTGGAGATGATTATGGATTTTGATCGGGTGGTGGTGATGGATCGGGGGGAGGTGGTGGAGATGGGGAATCCGGGGGTCTTGAGAGGGTTAGAGGGGAGCCGGTTTGGCGAGTTGGTGGCCGCCGCTGGGGCGTAGGAATGTTGGGATTTTCGTAGTACCGTTACCATGTTGAATTGGAATTGGAATTGGAATTTGAATCGTTAACTGCGTGAGTAGATACCTAGCCTCCTTATCTACCTATCTAGCTCGATAATCATAACCATGGTTGCTATCTATAGCACATACCGGAACCCAGCCCCGTAATTGTCCTCGGCCACCGTATGCGCCGTGGCGTCCTTCTCTCCTTTCTTTCCGTGCTTTTCATCCAGTCGACGGTTCTCCCACGCCAGCAGCGTCCGCAGGGAGAGCGCCAGAATCGTCGTGAAGAACATGAACGCGGCGCAGATCGATTGTCCCCGGATGTATCGCGGACCGTCGGTTTCGGGGTAGACGTTGGTGCCGAGAAAGGGGCCGCATTGGCCGATGATGTTGAGAATGACGATGCCCATTCCTCGACGAGTGTCGGAGCCTTGGTTGTCTGGTGGGGGTTACTGTTAGTTCATGATTGACAATAGATGGAGCAGTGGAAACTCGGGAGGAAGGGAGACATACTCAAGGACCAGGGCAGAATGTTCCCGATGCATGGAAAGACTCCTGCTGCGGCGAGGAACACGCCCAGGTAGCGGACTCCGACGGTGGTGCAGGTGGCAAGAATGACATAGCCGACGGCGCCGACAATGGAGAGGAATGCGATCATCAGGCCGCGCTGCTGGAATCGATCGGCTAACCAAGTGGTGGCGATCGTCAAGAGGAAGGAAAGAAAGTAGGGCGGAGCTGTAAGGCCCTGTGCGTTGATCGAGGTGAATCCCATGTCTTTCAGGATGGTGGGCAGGAAGACAGGGAGGGACGAGAAGCTGACGTTGCAGCTAAAGTACATCAACTGTATGCCACTTTATTAGCTTCATTCCATGGGATTGAATTGGGTGTGAACATACGGCAACAAGCCAGGCTTTTACGTCCAACAGGGTCCGACCTATATCCTTCCAGACAATCCCAGAAACGCGCTCTCCTTCGCCACTGCGCTGTATCGACCGTGCCCGGGCGACTTCCTTCTCGTCCTCGGTCAGAAATCGGGCGGTCGAGGGATGATCGGGCAGGAAGAACCAGGCCAAAAAGGCTGCGAGACAGGATGGGATTCCTTCCACAAGGAACAAGAGTCGCCAACTAGCAAGTTTAGGGTGGCCGGAGGTGATCCCGTAGGCCAGCGCGCCGGCGAAAGTATTCGCCAGAGGGGCCGAGGAGACGAATAAACCGCAGCGAAGACCCAGTTCATGCCGACGGTAGAAAAACGAGAGTAGAAAGGGAGTTCCGGGACCGAAGCCCGCTTCTCCCATACCAAGAAGGAAGCGCAGAGCCATCATGCCCTGCCAATTCTGAGCCGCGGCTTGACATGTGGCAACGATTCCCCTGGAGTTAATTATTAGACGAGCTTTGACTTCAAGGCCAGGGAAAAGGCACCCGCGGCGGAACGGTAACTCGGTACATCTAAAGCTTACCATGTCATCACGGTGATTGCAGCCCATCTATGGGGCGGGATAATTTTCCACATTAAGGCGAGAAACTCAAAGACTGTGTACGAGATATAGAATATCGTGAGTAGCCACGAGTACTGATCGCTGCTCAGGTGAAGATCATCTTCCATTCCAGCAATCTTCGCGTTTCTAGATTCCGTGGAAAGTCAGTTCTCGGAGCTGCAGTCAGGACGCAGGAAACACGAACCCAATATTACTCCGATCCAGAGAAGCAAGAAGATCTAGTGACATTGACATGAGTTGAGTATCCAACACTCATAACGAAAACGTGTCCTACACAAAAACCCCAGAAGCGTCGGGACCCTCCAATCGAGCTTTCGCAGCAATCGTTTCTCTATGGCGGGATCGATGTCGATCGCCGGCGCAGGCATGGGCGGCAGCGCGGTCTGCACATCGTCATCGTGGGTCGGCATTTGCTTTTCCGGATCGCTGAGGGCCGGGGCTTCTCTGATATCGTCGTCCGGCGCATTGCTGCCGGCATGGGGGTCGAGGGGACCGTCCTTCTTGCCAAAGAACCCCATGGCGAGTAGTGGAGGAATCGTGGAGATTGAAACGACAAAGCTGGAAATGGATGAACCGCGGCGACGGGCACGGGTCTTATAATGTCTGCGCCAGCCATCGGAGGGTTTTGCAGACGGATGCGACCCATTATTGGATCTATTGGGGGATCGACAAAGTTAACCGGAATAGCGTGTTCCACTTGTGACGCCATGCATGGAACAGGCGAGTTCGCCCGCGCATCTCGCTTGAATTGATCGAGGATGAATCGAGGGATTGGACGGAGAGTAAGGGGATATGCAGTTGGACAGGGGAAATGCAGGAAGCATGGGAGAAAGACCGAAGACGACGCAGATGAAACAAGAATGGCGGCGAAGGTCTTGGCGAAGGCTTGAAATGCGAAAGGCGGGGAGATCTCGTTCCACTCCGTAGTTCGTTAGTCGCTGGATCAATTCATCTCAATCTCCAGCATCTCATTGGATTATGCCGAACACGACCATGCTCGGATCTCCAATCATCCTCCGTCCTCCATGCGAAATCGCCACTGCGGCCAGTTGTATCACACTCCTCCATCTCAAACGTGCCCGACAGTCAGTGGCACCGGTCGAGGGTGGGATTGGGCGAATGAGATGGCTGAAGCGAAGTGTACCTTGCCAGGAGTGAAAGTTTCCTGATGTCCAACCTCCACCACGTAGTGGTCTGAACCCTCGTTCCACAAACCGGATGGTCTGACGGCTCTCTTAGACCATGGCACCAATTCGCCTCGTCTTATCTCTGCATTCAACTGCATATGCTCGGCTATTCACATGCAGGTCGCTTATCGAGTGTTCCCGTGGGTCTTTATCTGACAGGAAAGATCCTCCATAAGCGATGGCTTGAGTGACCCTCAAACGATCGCTCTCTTGGAAACTTCAGGTTCTAATTGACGCCGAATAGACCATGATGCTGAAGACTATGTCCACTGGCGGCGACGAACTTTGTATTAGACCACATACCCATGTATCACCTCGCGAATTATCTGGTTGTCGGATTCATCGTAGATCCGGTGTACTTCGGCCTGTATATAGAGAGCTTGTTTCAGTCTAGATTGTTTCTGCATGACTCTGTTAGTGCAGCTTAAGTCGCATCGTATCATTAGGTGATTTTCTGGATGGCCATATATGAGAGAACACTATACTAGCAGTAAAACTAATATTAGGTAGAGCTCATGATAATATAAGCATAGAAAGTGATATGTTCGTTTAGTTGGAGACCGTCGTGGTTGATATATATTGCAAATGTCATTTCATGCTGTCGTTTATAGTTTGGCATCTGAAGGACTTATCCACCCAAAAGTCTGATGACAGTCGAAGCCACAGTAATTTGTGATCGGAATTGGGACAAATCATGACTGGACTGGGAGAGGAGAGGAGAGAAGAAAAAGACGAGAAGAAGGAAGATAAAGAAAGCACCTGCGACCCAAAAGGGTTTAGCGCATGAAAGATGTCGCAGCCTGACCCCCCAGGTGTCAATAATGCATCTCTGGTCTCTCCCCTCCACCGCAGCAGCGCAGGGAGCCTCAAATTTCCGCGTCGCGTTTCCATCTCCAGCTCGGCTCATTCGCATCGCATCGCAGCGTTCTCGATCTCGGATGTATTGCTGTCCTTTCGCCATCTAGTATTCCCTGAGGCATTTTCATCACTTCCTTTCCCCGGCTCTTCTTGAACCTGTGACGGTGTCGCTTCACAATGGACGACCCAGCGAGCCGTCTCCCCGGGCAGTTGGTAGGCCGCATTTCCCCAGGTTTCGATTCGCTCGGCCATGGCCAGATCGCTGACTTGGATTTGATATGGACAGCTGCCGCACATGCATCTGCTGTCGCGGCATCGCTACCCCCTCATGCACATGATGCCCACCGAGACCGTCGTCGAATACCTTCTGTCCGCTCAAAAGATCGTCCGTGAGGCGCAACCGATGCATTGGTCCTTCTTGGATGGCCCTCAGGATGGAACCGTCATGCTCACCTGGCAACCCCTGAACCACCTGGGGACCAACTTTGCCAGCGATGGCTACGTCTGGGCGGACGTTGAACAGGCGTTCACCTTCGAAGCTCGCGGCTATGTTCGTGGACACTCCCTCTCCACCTGTATTCGCCGTGACTGACATATACGCACTTTTCAGGTGCTAGAAATGTGGCTACACCGCAGTGGCTACCACCCCCCGAATGAGTCGGTTGCCATCCATTGCCGCCGACGTTACCGATTGCTCCCTTCGAAAGTCCCGAACCCCGGCATGCCCCCGCCAGACCCGTCCTTGTGGATCGTTCACTACTCGCGAGCTCCTCAATCCGACCACATCCCCGCAAATCGAATTCCTGTACTCCCGCAAGTTCAGGGCATGCTGGCACAGCGCCGCTTCTTGCAGAGCCAGGGACAGCTGGCCCGCAAGGACTTCATGCTGCACGACCGGAACAACTGGCCGACGATCAATTTCCCCCAGCAGATGGCACCACAGGGGTTCGCGCAAGTGCCCGGGCCTTATCCGAATGCCATGGTTGGACGTCAGCCCTATTATCCGCCGCCCGTCCAGGGAGTGCCAGCTCCCGCGGGCGCGGCACCGGTAAAGGCACCCCGCGGACATCGTGCGTCCTCCGCCGCAATGAACGCTGCCACCGCCGACTTTGCGCTCGAGGATGAAGACGTTTCCGCCGGTGATATGATGGATCTCTTGACCCCTCGCGAAGTGAGCAAGATGCGATACCAGCAACATCACGAGTGGATGGAGGAAATCTTCGCCTCCCCATACGCCATCAGCCAGATCACTCCCGTTTCTCTGGGCCTAGGTCGCAAAGGCGAGCTGGAGTCCTTGACGGCGGGATTCTTCGATGCACCCGATTCGAAAGACGCCGGTGATGCCGCCGCCACCAAAATGGAACCCGCGAAGGCCGAAGAGTTCGCCGATCGCGTGGCCAAGAGAGTGTCGGATATGACGGCGGAGATCGAGAAGCTGAAAAAGCGACATGCTCGCCGGATGGAGAAATTCAACCGCACTTCCTTGCTCAAAGACGCCGAGATTCGACTTCGGGACTCTGCGACCGACCCTGCCGATACGGGCACGGAGGTCTGGAGACTGGAGGGTCGTGTGGTGGTCCCTACCGAAGAGGATGACGAGCAGATCGCTCCGCCTTCCGACCCCAAAGCCACGCACAAGGTGGGCGACGTGATCAAGGAAGTCGAGACTGCGTGGCAGAAGCATATTGCTCTGGAGCCCAAGGTCGCCTGCGTGCAAAAGGGCGGCTTGTTGGAGAAGATCGAGCCGGAGCAGAAGCCGGAACAGCCCCCGCAGGGAGATATCGACATGGACCAGGGCGATGCACTTCTCAACCAGTTCGGCGCCAACTCGGGGCCGGCTCAAGGCATTACTGCGCCCGCACACGATGTATCGACAGGCGCGCCCGGGGGTGTTGGTGTCGGTGCCGGGGCCCCGGCGCCGCCCCCACAAGCGACGAATATCTCGCAACAGTCAGCTCCGGGGCTGGACATTGAAATGAACATGGGCAATGGGCATCCGGTCAGTACCGCTGCGGGAGAGACCGGCGATTGGGTGATGGTTGACGGCGACAAGAAGGGTCAGTCGACAGAGAAAGGAAACATCGGCGAAACGTCTCTACCTGGCATCGACACGCCCGGCAGCGGAATGCAGGGCCTGACTCCGGGCAACACAGCGGGCGACAGTGCCTTGGACGGCGCCAACTTCGACTTCACCAACATGGATAGCGCGGGCGATGCGCTGGCGGCGTACACGGAGCAGAACGACGACCTTGACCTGCCGGATCTGGAGAACTCGGCGTTTGGCGATGCATTCCACGCCTCGGACAACGAGAATACCCATCACCACGACGCCGACGACTTGGCATGAGCTGGCAGGGCGCGTATTTGAGGGGATTTTCTTCATCTCTTGGAGTGGGTGGTCTACGGTGTTGTCGGTCTTACGAATACGTTCTGGCGCGGGTTTTGTTTTCCTGTAAAACTAGGAGTGCAGCTACTTCTTTCTTTTTTCCTTTTTCTGGACATTTATCTCCCTCAGCTGCCGTGGGAGCTGACTGAGGATAATTTTCTTTTGATATCAATTTGAACGATTTCTGGGAGTCTTGCGCTGTATCTTGGCAGTAGATCTGGTTGGCGTCGATCATCTGCACGCAGGGGTCAACCCGATGCAAAAACGACAGGAACAGACAGATTCCTGTCGGTCAGTCCGCTTCTCGACTCCCTTCTGACTGGCGACGCGACCGAAGTTCTGACTGCAGCGTCCGATGGCAGGACGCCGACCGGCGCAGTCACCGGGCAGCATCATCCCGCCGATCAAGTGACTTGGCTGACCTGCCCGCGTGCGACTCGCGTTCTCTTATTATACGCCCTTCCGGCCTGTTTTTCGCTTCTTGATGAACCTCTGCGGAGCCTTTGCCCATCGAGTGCGCTGAATCGTGGTTGCAACTGAAGTTACTATCCAGTGGTCTGTCCTGCTCCAGCCGACAGAATGCCGGACATCCACTATCAAACCGTCGGGAGCCCTCCCTTCCATAGTATGCATTAATCCGCTCGCAAGAACTTGACAATAACCTGCTGGATTCACCAGATTGCTCCCCGCGCCCTCCGCCCCGCCATGTGCTTCGTCGAACCCGACGAAGACACCTGCGTGCGTATCACCGAGTATCGTGTCGTGCCGGTGCGCGTCTCATGTCCCCGTCCGGCTCCTCCTCGTCAGGACAAATGCAGCAGCGACGGGGGCAGCAGCAGCAGCAGCAGCAGCAGTGATTCGAGCTCGAGCTCTAGCAGCAGTAGCAGCAGCAGTGACAGTGACAGTGACAGCGATAGCGAGAGCAGCAAGAGCAAGAGCAGCTATCACCATCACCATCATCATCGCCGCTCTCATCATCGGCATCATCACCGCCATGACTCGGCCATCGTATGTCCGCCACGGCCTCCACGCCGGTCGTGCTCTCCACGGTGCTCCTATACCACTGTGACGCGGACTATGACTCGCACAACCGAGGAGGAGCTGGTTCCCTTCTGGTCAAGGAGGACACCGCGCGTGATCGAGAGTCGCGAGTGTGGACCGCATCGCGTGGTGGAGTGCTTCGAGCCGGATGAGTGCAGGGTTCGACGGCGACGAGTTCCTTGCGAGCGAGAGTGCGAGGACGATTTGTTTTATACTTGTTGGAGATAGGGGACGAGGTGCTGGAATAAGAGGTTTTGTTTCTTTCTCTGTTATGCGTGTTGCGTTCTGCTCCGTTTGATTTTATTATACCCCCTGTTGACAAGACTGCCGATCTACTGTCCATGTGCCTGTTCAGTGTGCTGCCTTCTTTTCGTTTCCTGTGTCAATGACTTTATGACCTAATGTCCTGTTCTTTGCTTGATTTTGCCTGCTTTCCTTTCCATAGTCTTTGAGTTATATCCAATCAAGAACCATCACCCCCAATACTCAGAGGTCTGCTCTCATCCACGGTCGAGTCCACGGCCGACCAACGAACACCAAGAAGACAGATCAGAAGGTTTTACTCCCATGGTTCTCCTATCGCAGTCCCCATTCAGAGCGACTGAAAGCGGACGAAATGACCTCAACATCCGCCCATCCCGAATGACGTCACGTCGGCCCTCCACGAGTGTCACGGTCATTGTCCTTCATAATTCCCTTCTGTTCTCTTGTAGTATCTGAATGTCGTACATCGCATGGTCTATTGTATGCGAACTACTATCTATTTCAATTTATCCAAGTACCAACCGGGTATAAGCTACCTACTTAGTTGACTAGGGTGATCCATCCAATCAACTTCGAAAGGAAGGCGCATTCCAGCTCGTTGTCGGTCCAATTGAATTACCTGCCACTCTATATTTCTCATTTACGACCTGTACAGCACTTGCGTTCTACATAATCGTGTTGTGATCCTCATTTCGCCCAACCATTGCAACCATGTACGCCTCCTAAATCCCCACCCACCTACTATGCACCTACGATCAAACTAACATCCACCCAGGAACCGAAACATGTCCGGCCGAAGAAGAGACTCGCTCTCGTCCAAGCCGCGCTTCAACATCTCCACCCTGCGCGGCTTGCAGCAGCCTGAGCTGAGCCGGCGTCTGGGCCGGCTGATCAAGAACGAGAACACGGCCATCGGCGCGTACGAGAAAGCCGGGCGCGAGCGCGTCTCCATCGCATCGCAGCTGTCCGAATGGGGCGACTCCACCGAGGACGATGCCGTCTCTGACATCACGGATAAGTTGGGAGTGTTGATGGCGGAGATGGGCGAGCAGGAGGATATCTATGCGCAGAACCTGGAGGATTACCGTGGTCTGTTGAAGCATATCCGGGACACCGAGGGCTCGGTGCAGCCGTCCCGTGACCATAAATTGAAGGTTGCGGATGATATTCAGAAGCTGAAGTGGAAGGACCCGAACAGTCCGCGGTTGGAGACGCTTGAGCAGGAGCTTGTGAGGGCCGAGGCGCAGAATTTGGTGGCCGAGGCGCAGTTGACGAATATGGTGGGTCTTGCAGTCTTCCCATTCTATGTTTTGTTTAATGAGGGTGGATGGTTGACGGTCCTATAGACTCGGTCGAAGCTCAAGGAAGCGTTCGACGTTCACCTGGCAGCTGTCATTGAACGCGGAGAAAAGCAGATCCTTCTTGCTCGTCACGCGCGTCGACTGCTGAACTACATCGACGATACCCCCGTGGTCCCGGGAGATGCACGAAAGGATTATGACCGGGCTGCCGAGGCGAAGATGGTGCTTGAGGATGCCGAGAAAGACCTCCTGTCCTGGGAGAGCACCGTTGATCCTATTCACACCTCGGCGGGACAGATGCCGGGCAATACTCTTCTGCCTGTGCAAAGGGCCCGCACAAATAACCGCGAAGCGGACGCCAGTAGTTTCTCCGACACCACCAGGGACATCGAAGGATCCGTCAACGAGGCGACTCGAGATGTGGATTCGTATGTCGCGGCAGACACTCCGGAGGCCAGCGCACCAACCCGAGAGGTCGAAGAGACCATTACCAAAACAACCAGCCGCGATGCAGAAGGCCCCGTGACAGAGGTGACTAAGGAAACTATTGTTCGAGACGTCAACGGATCCGCTGCAAGAAAAACCGACGCCCCTCGAGGCACATCTAAGCAGGCCGCGCTTTTGTCCGACGGCGCTGGAATGGGAGCCCAGCCATTGGCCGTTCCGTATTAAATTGATCGTATAGTGTCTTGTGTCCTGTATTGTATAGTTTGAGTCTGTCTATAATGCTGTTGTAGTAATTCACTCGTGATCTGTGTTGGACTGTCTGGGAGTGTAGTTGTGGTAGAATTCCCGAATAGTTGTATCAAGTAGAAGACTAGAAGTGGTGCTTTTAGGGCTGATGGGGTTATGTCGCTGCCTGGAAACGGGGGCATTAAACACGTGACCGGCAGGCGGCCAGCGTGACGCGGACGAACAGCGGGCGAGAGCTCCATCAGCTTCAAGAGCTCCATCCTGCCTCTGCCCTCGTCTCCCCCCATCCCCACCGTTGTACACTACCTTCGCTATCTTCTTCCCGTCGTTTTATTCCCTTCAGAAATCCACTTCCGCCGATCATGGATAAATTGGTCGCCCAGTACACCCAGGCGCCTCACCAGAATGAGTTCTATTCCGAACAAGAGCAGCATGACCTCACCGAGAGCCTGCCCCCAATCTCTCTAAAATTCAACCTCCCTCCGGTGGACGACGTGAGATTACCCCTGCCGGTCTATTATACTTGATGGCAATGACTCCGGGGGGCAAGCAGACGGCGATGCCTACCCGGGTTTCGCCATTAGATCCTCCCCTCCCTCATCCAACCTGCCATATGACGGACGATCTGGGCTGACCTTTTGGAATCATCGGATTCTTCTCTAGTCCCGAGCTTTCCTTCGTGCGATGACCGATGACCACTCCAACCCCGACTGTCCTATCAAGTTGGCTCACGGAACGACGACGCTGGCTTTCCGGTTCCAGGGCGGAATTGTATGCCTTCCCCACACGCTCTCCCTTGTCGACTTGTCACTATCATCGCCACAGTCCACTGACATGTGCGGGCTTCTTTTCTAGATCGTTGCGACGGATTCGAGAGCTTCGGCTGGTGATTGGATTGCCAGTCAGACAGTCAAGAAGGTCATTCCCGTGTCGCGGTTGAGCCGTGGTGAGGATAAGCCGACGAATGCCCCGACGCCGGGTCTTTTGGGTACTATGGCTGGTGGTGCTGCGGTATGTCTTATTCCTTGGAGTGACTTTCCGCTGGGAATATAGGATGGAACATTCTTGATTCATGATGATACTGATTGTCGGGCATTTTAGGATTGCCAATACTGGCTGAGATACCTGAGTCAGCAATGCACACTTCATGGTAAATCGTCAACACTGGCAATTCCCATGTCTTCAGTTGGCTAACCCAGGACAGAAATCCGACACAAGCGCCGCATCACCGTCGCCGCCGCTTCGAAGATCCTCGCCAACCTGACATACGCCTACAAGGGCTATGGCCTGAGCATGGGCACAATGTTGGCAGGCGTATGAACCACCCTCCGATTTTATTCAATCGACATAAACGAACTCTGCTAACATGCTTTTTGCTCAATCTTCAGATGACGCCCCAGGAAGGCCCCGCCCTCTACTACATCGATTCCGACGGCACCCGACTCCCCGGCAACCTGTTCTGTGTTGGATCCGGTCAGACCTTCGCCTACGGTGTGCTGGACGCTAACTACCGCTACGATCTGTCCGAAGAGGAGGCGCTCGAGCTCGGCCGACGAAGCATTCTGGCCGCCATGCACCGAGACGCCTTCTCCGGTGGTTTCATCAACCTGTATCACGTCAAGGAAGAGGGATGGGTGCACCACGGCTTCGACGACATGAACCCCATCTTCTGGAAGACGAAGTTGGAGAAGGGCGAGTTCTCGAACGTTACGTCGGAATTGTAAAGGGGAGATTGGTTTCTTTCGTAATGGGTGTTGCTGGGCTTTTTAGTGGATATTTTACTATGATGATGTTTTAGGCATACAGACGTTCTAGTCTATGAGTTCCTTTGGTTTTGGTAGCGAGCATAGCAGCTCATATTTTATGGTCTTTCGTAGACACAAGGAAGTTCAGCATCCCGATTCCAGAATTCAAATGCACCTAGCAGCCAGTTTCTCCCACTCTTCACCGTTGAATGATGTTACAATCGACGGCTACTCTCACTAAAGCATTAGAAGGCCTAGCGAAAAAAGCTTGGTAGTGGAGCCAATAACATTTCATACAGCTATTCTACACGGGTGCGAGCACATCAAGATAGTAGTCTCCCTGCCTTTGCGTCGCACTCCCTTGTATCTCAAGTTCGCCTTGCCTTGCAGGGTCTACTATCTTCTAGCTCGCGTGTTCGTTTCTGGCCACGGTCAATTACGTCGTTTACTTTCTGTGACAAATTGGAGGTGTAGGATGGCAAGGAACTCGGCGCCAGAAGCTCCGCCACGAGCCTGTCCGAGAAGCTCTTGTAGGGCTGATATGGAATCCTTTTCCGTCGAACGACAGGCCATTCTATCGGGCGAGTCGCATCCCGCGGGTTCCTGAGCCCAGCCAGAAGCTCTGCTGTGATGTCGGCCTCGTAGAGAAATAAATTCTCTCGATCTAACACGTTGGTCACAAGAAGACGCGACTATAAGCTGTAGTCAGCCTGGGCTCCGAGGGGCTTTCGCGGAATAAGCAGGCCAGAGCATACAGTGAAAGCGATTCGTCGGGGAAAACCTAGCGTATGCTCTTGAGACTGCGCAAGGGCCAGCAAGTGGCATACGAAATAGGGGTCCTCGGTCCATTCTTTCGGCGTTGTCTGATGGAGTCGCTTCTGACAAATTCTCGCGCCAACGGAATTCATAGCACCCATTGGGCCGGGACAAGGCTCGAATTGTCTCCGGCGGGCTCCATTGACGCTGGTGTAATGCAAATAGCCAACCAGTGTGGGTGGGCGGTTTTCGACGTGATTAGCGGGGGTTTCGCGTCGATGAAAGACGATATACACTGGTTGATGCACAGGCCGGCCTTGGAAATAGAGCGGCTTGCCGTTACTGGAAAGTGAGTTCATCAGTCATTCATATACATAGATGGATCTTCAGTTCCATTGGACGGTTGTATGTACCTGAGCCGCGCGAACATGCGCGTCTCGGATACCAAGATATTGGTGAGAGAATGGCGCTTTATGGCAGGAAACAGATTGGTCGCGAGTAGTTCAGCATTACGGGGTGATTTCAGGCACAGACTTCGAGCATCATTGTCCCCTTGGTCCGATTGTTGGTTCGGTTGGACAGGGGTAGTAGTTGCGACATCTTCAAATCGACACCCCACCAGCTCAAGATGACGCGAGGTCCACTGGAGAGGAGTGACAAGGAAAGACGTGTAGTTTAGTAGGATATCACGCAGAGACTTTGGCCCCGAATCGGCCGCCATTATAAAGACGACCACATGGACAATGAGCATTGGTGATGTGCAGATGGAGATATGTTTATTGTGCCGGACAGTCCTTCAGACCGCCTTGCCAAAGCGCCTGACCGCCTTCGCTCACCATCGGACTCCGGCCTGAGCCGTTGGGCATCAATATCTCGACACCTTAGGCCATCATAGGGCAACGTCTGTCCGAAGGGAAGGAATGCGATCAATCAAGTAGATTTCATTGATCGCAGCAGCCTGTATAAGAAAAGTATCCTGAGCCTCCCTAATCACCCCAAATATACTCCATCCTCAGCAGCAGAAAACCAGGTCTCCATATCCATCCCAGCGTCCATCAGATGCCAAAGCCGTACCAGAACATAGACCGAGCAGTTCATCCACCCTTCGTAGTCCTGCGCCGCATTATACGGATCGAAGAATGGCTCAATAACCTTCACATACCACTTTTCTATCTCCTGCAAACACCCGTCTCCATGCTGTTCAGCATGCTGCTCCGGCGTGGGGACATCCACCAAGCGTTGAAGAATGTCATCGTCGATCACCATACAGATCCGGTATTTATTCCACATGTCGCGCTGGCATTTATCTTCCACCCATTGTTCGAAATGAGCGCGAACAGTGTCGATAGTGGCGCCGTTGAGTGCATTCTCATCTTCAATGACTGTGAAGCGGTGACGTGCCCAGATCTCGTTGTTGGGCGCCGGATCCGCGTTCTCGAGGTCGTTCAGATCCTTGTAGATTTCTCGCTTGATCCATGTTTCAAGCATCTCGAGCACCTTGGGAAACTGGGTGTTGGACTCAGGAGTGTATGTGGTGCGGTAAACAACGTAGCCCCACGTTGCTTCTCGGCGTATCAGACGGAGAAGCTGACGCGAGACCCGGTGGTTGTCTATCCAGACGGATTCCGAGATTCCATTGGGATACATGGCACGCGATTGTATCGGAATCGGGGGCAACTTTTCATGTTTGTGGGTGTCAATGCGATCTCGAGGGCGTTTACGGACATCTTATAGGTGAAGCTGTGAACAAAGAATGTTGTGCGGGGCAGCCTTGGCCGCTAGTAGGCCAAGGGGTATACATAGCTGCTTATTACCAGACATGACAGGGGGGTTGTTGAGGATTGGCAGGGTCAATGCTTGAACGAGGAAGGCAACAGTGATTCTGCCTGCACGCTTAGCTTACTTTACTTAGATAATAGTAAAGCGGCCTCACCTGCTAGCCCACCCAAGTAATATCTACCTAGCTTCTGGCTATGTTAAATCCTTAGGCCAGCCAGTTAATAGTTGACTCCTTGCGTCAGAGCGAGCAGAGCCTTGTAGAGTTAGTTGGAAGATGGATTGAAAGAACTAAATGAAATACGATAAATGCTATGAGAAACAAACGAAATCTACAAAATCCCCCAAAATAAATACATGCATATCCAGAAACAAATAACAAGAAAAAAAAAGCAGTGCTCGGCTCCATTCTATGAAACCAGAAATTTTTGTGAGATCAGCCAACCTTCAACCCCAAAACTCATACATATAGCATCTTCGTTTTCCGTTTTTGATTTCTTTTGATTTTTGGTCCTTCGTTGTCCATTGTTTTGTTCGGGTTGGAAAAGACCTGGAGATTGTATTTATCCCCTATATACTCCGGACTGACATTAGTTTTCCACCTTGTACTTCATACGGATACCCATAGCGGCCAGTTCAACGTCCAGGAACTTAAGCACGCCGGGGATCGCAACGATGGTGACGTTGTCACCGCCGACGTGACGACGGCCATCGCCGTCCTCCCAGACGATGGCGCGAGAGTCCTCGAAGACGGCTTCGCGAGCACAGCGTCGGCAGCGGACGATGGCCGGAGCAGAGCCCTGGCTGTTGGCAGCGGCCTTGGCGGCGCCGGGGTTGCGGGCCTTGCTGACGGAGGAGACGGCGACCTGGGTGGAGAGGAAGGAGCCACAGTCGCGGCAGATCCAGGAGAGGGTGGAGTCGGAGCAGTTCATGAGACGGTCCTGGAGGATGAAGGCGGCGCCGTGGGCGATGAGCGAGTCACGCTCCATCTCTCCGACACGGATACCACCACCCTTGGCACGACCCTTGACGGGCTGGCCGGTGAGCTGGTTGACGGGACCGGTGGTTCGGACCTGGAACTTGTCGTTGACCATGTGACGGAGACGCTGGTAGTGGACGAGACCCATGAAGATGTCGGCGGCGAATTCCTTGCCCGTGATACCGCTGTAGAGAGGCTCGTTACCGTGGTAGTTGTATCCGGCCTTGCGCAGCTGCTCGCCGAAGTAATCGGTGGCCGTGTGTTGTTCGGAGAACTGGAAGGGAGTGCAGTCCTGGGCGTGGCCGTGGAGAGCACCCGCCTTACCGGCCATGGACTCGATCATCTGCGCGATGGTCATACCTGGGGGTGTGTTAGCTAGGGTCAAAGCCAATGGATAGTGAAGGGAAGAACTCACGAGACGGGAAAGCGTGAGGGTTGATGATCAGGTCGGGCTGCATGCCACTCTCGGAGAATGGCATATCCACCGCAGGCCAGAGCTGGGAGCAAACACCCTTCTGTCCGTGACGCGAAGAGAACTTGTCACCAATGACTGGTTTTCTGGGAATACGGTACTTGGCACTGACGGCCTGGCACGGCTCCATGCCAGTTTCGGAACCCATGACGCGGACGCTCTCGATGAATCCTTCCTCGGAATCCTTGTACTTGACGAAGTGGGTGAGGCCGTCAACGTTCACATACGTATCCGACGCGGGATCAAAGCGCACGTTGTGCCATGCAGCCACGGGGGCACCCTCCCGGACCTTGGCCCCGAGAAGAGGAAGTCCATCTTCGTCGATCGTGTTACGCCACTCGGCCCGAATCTCGGCTCCTGGCGCGAAACCGAAAAGTTTGGTGATCTCATGCCTGGACTTGCTTCGTCGCGAATCCTTGTCGTCAAGCGAGTGGATCTTGGTCTTGTAAACCGTACCGTGACCAAAGCCACGTTCGTGAGAAGATTTGTTGATAATCATAGCGTCATCCATGTCGTAACCCGTGTATGAGATAATAGCCACGACAGCGTTGGTGCCGTTGGGGAAGTTATCCAGACCATAGGCGTTGTAGAGAGGCGGCCGCACAATTGGCGTCTGACCTGTTTGCAATCGGTAGAGCTTGTTGTCTGTGCGATATTCGATAGCGGTTCCCGGCGTACCCATCGTTTGCTTGCTCATCTGGCACTGGTACATGTTACGAGGGGACTGGTTGTAGTCGGAGAAGGGCGTCATGTTGGCGACAATAGAAAGGATGTTAGTGGGTGTAAATTCGATGTGGGTCGAAATGCCCGAGATGAGGTCTGACGGCACGCATGCAATCTCCATGAACGGCTGCTCGAAAGGACCCACAAAGTCGAGCTTGTCAAGAGGAAGGTATTTGACGGGGCGGTACATTCTCGCGGACTGGGAGAACATGTAGATACCGGGATATTGACCACCGTTGGTGTTGGGGACGTAACCGATTTCCAATTCCAGGGGGATGTTGTGGGTGCCCGTCACCTTCCAATATCTCAGGGTATCGGCAATCACACGGGCCTGTTTCGGTGAGCAGTATCCAACGATTCTGCCGTCAAGTTGGACGGGAACACTCTCCTCCAGCGAGACAGACGAGTCGGAACGAACACCTAGTTGGACCAACAGGCGCGGAATGTGCGAGACATCCACATCGCTAGTGGCAATCAAGCATTTGTGGGCAAGATGGTTAAGCAGACCACAAGGAGACCCATCAGGCGTGTGCACGGGGCATAGGAAGCCCCAACTCTCCGGAAGAAGCTTTCGGACGGTGGTGGTTTTCAGTTGAGCGAAGAAACTACCTCTGTGAATCATTCGGAAGTGACTGATAAATCGGTAGAAGTTGATCTTCTCAGCCATGACGGTGTAACCAGATGTCTGTTGCAAGTCAAGACCCGTAGGACTGACCAGATTACCGGTTGACAGGAAGTATTCCAGCGAACCACCGATGTTTTCGTTGGACCTCCGGACCATTTTACTCACGAAGTCTCTCTCGAAAGCCGGATCGGTGAACTTAGCCCCGTGGTTGCGATTGGACCAGTCTCTGATAATCGGCCCAAACGATCTGACCCATTCTTCGAGTCTTTCCTTCAAGATCATTCCGTACAAGAAACCACCCAGCAACACTTCCTGGTTAGAGACAGCATCGGGGTTGTCAGGAGCACAGTCTCCAGCGACGAGGGCGTAGAGCTTCCGGATCATGTACATGATCATCTTGAACTTGTCATAATCCTGGGTCTCGGTAACGTTGTAGTTGCCCAGGTGCGGCAGAACCACCTTGCGAAGGAACTCCGTACCGGCATCCTCGTTGGACATGTCCATTGGGACACCGAGAACGGGCTTAAACTTCTCTCCCAGGTAGGCGCGGCAACTCGAACGGCTGTTCAATCGGTATCCCTTGTATGTCCGCAGCAATAGCTCCACTCGATCGGTCACGAAGGTGTTGTTAATACCCTCGGACGAGGAGCTGCCGACAATTCCTTCGAAGATTTCGCGGTCGTTCGTTTCCACCAGCGCTTTAAGGATCATCATGATGGGGACAAGGTATTCGTTCTTTCGCCACGAGAAACGGAAAGTCACATTTCCGTCGCTGAGATAGTGGAGAACATTCGTTTGCGACGTCTGATCGGGTCGCACTGATCGTATTTGCACACCATACTTGGTGTAGGTCTGACCACGCTTGACGAAGGATCCACGGACGATGGCCATGGGAAAGTTCCTCTTTCCGACAATCAACATTCGGATCAACTTCTCGTTTCCGTTCACGATAAAATAACCACCAAGTTCCTCCGATTCTTCCTTGTGCGACACGAGTTGTTCGGGGGTCGCATTTTCTAGGTGGCATCGATTGGTCTGACAATTCACATACATTAGCTCTTCCGAATTTCCCACAACAATTTGAACTGCGGTGTCCCGCAGGGTATACTCACCCGCATCATGATAGGAACCTGGCCCAGTTCTCGAACCGACTCCATCCAATCTCCATTGTTGACCTGGTATTCGATCTTTGCGCGCAACTTTCCACGGTAGGTCGCATGGCGCTCTCTGCACTCGGCAGGGTAGATATTACGGTTGCGCGTGGTGAACTTATTCGTCGGCGGGATAGCCGGCCGGTCGAGAAAAACTTCTCTGATGCGGACATTCAGCTTGTTCCGCTTGGGCGGCCTCCGTCCTTCTGCTTGCCGAGCTTTCTTCTGTTCGGGAGTTTCGGCTTCGCCATCGATAAACGTCTTGGTTCCAATGTCTTTCAGACCGGCCTCCAGCACTTTGCTGCCGTCGAAAAGCGCATTGAAGGAATCAATGTGAGGTTTGATGGCATCGGCCAAGGCGGGATATGCGGTTCGGTCACTCGGGGGGTTTCTGAACAGGTTCTCCCGTCTGAGCACGTCGTAATTGACGGACCAGTTGGTGTCGGTCTTAGCGGGCGCCATGGTGAAGATTCCTCAGCAATCGGAGAGGATTGGCCGGAAAGGTGTAAAAAAAAAAAAAAGGCAGCTAAAACCTTTCGTCTGATGGGAGCACCAGAAGCACCGTCAACAAAGTCGGTGCAATTGAAGCACTCAATATTTCATTCCCTCTTGACACGGAAGACAAGGCGGACGGGAACAAAGGGAAGGCCCGGAGAGAGAGGGAGGCAGACTCGCAACGGAGAAGGTCGAGAGAGCAAAATGAAGCCGCTCGGCGCTGCGACGGGGAAATTTTTCGAGGTGGAGCCCCGGACAGATATCATCACGTGCTGATACGGCACCGGTGACTCGCTGCCTCAGGCTGCCCACCGCATCACAGGACCGCGGGACGGCACGCAGCCGCCTTAGGCAACAAGGCCGCCGTCCTCGAAGGGGCTTGCGGTGGGCTTTCGTGACGCTTCCTGGCGACTCCCTCCGTCTGTCGCCGATCCACGATCCATCTACGAGTTCGACGAATTCGACGAACTCTGGCCTCGGGACATCGTTCTGCGATACTGCGGTCCCGCGATTAAGGGCACATCCCAACTTCTTGATTTCTCATCGGCCGGACTCCAAATTAATCTCGCTCGTGCGACCCAGCCACCGTCCTAGCCTAGTCTAGCCGGGCTGCCTACGAGATCGCTCGCCGAGTGCCTACGTTAGTAGATGTCCAGACTGACAAGGGACACGGGCGAACTAAGCGCTCCCCTCCCCGGCGGCGCAAGAGCGAACGGTCATGCGTGCACATAGATCGGAGCAGTTTAGTTTCACCGCAAAGCAGAGAGTATCAGAACGGCATTTATCCTTCCTCCTACGCATCACCTCCTGAGCGCGCAGCGGTTGGACCCTGAGCAATTAATTACTTTTTTCTCCCTCGCCCTCTCTTTCGCTTCTCCCCCTCTCTTCGTTGCTCCCTCGCTCCCCTCAGCCCGTCGGTCTGGTCGGCTGCGGACGCTGTCGTTCACCTCCACGCCGCCTAAAAACCCAGTCGTATCTCCCACTCTCTGCAGCGTCTGGACTACTTCGCATCATCTGGCCTTCTGTCGGAATCGCGGAATTCTGCTTTCACCTCTTCCCCCCCACTTGATTCGTTCAGCTCCAGATATTTTTTCTTTTCTTTTTAGCTTTCGATATATTAAGCCCTTTCGTCATCCGCTTGGGCCAAGACAGTCCTTCGCGATTTTTTTTTAATCTTTTTTTATTTTATTTTTTTGACTTGCCTTCACCGACTTTGTCTTTTTTCCGTTTCCCTGGACTTGGCCTGTTCGCCTGTCTGCTCAAACCGCTCCGGTGAAAATCTCTTGTGCAGTTGTTTGTTCGGAACCGGTCTATCCATCCAGCATGGCGGGGATCTTTCGAACCATCTATGACTGGCTCTTGAGGATGTTTTGGTAAGTGGGCCGTTTGTTTCCAATGGGTGATCGCTTTTTGCGGTTCCTCGGGAATAGTCCCTCCCCCCCGGCCCGTCCCCGCAGAAATGGAGCTATTCGGCCTGACAAGAGCGGTGCCATGCGTGGTGTGACTGTAGGGCGACGGAGATGGATGTCACCATGATCGGACTCCAGAACGCGGGCAAGTCGTCGCTGCTGCGTGTTCTTGCGGTATGCTCTCCCTCCCCGGCCGGCCGACCGAGGGTCCTTTCGTCAACCTTCGTCGCTAATTCCATGGATACGGGACGGTATAGGGTGGCGAGTTTACTGTAGAGTAAGTTCTTAGCGCGTAGGACCAAGCCTAGTCGCAAAGCACTGCCGCTCTCTTGCTAAGACACATCGCAGTTCTATACCCACCATCGGCTTCAACACGAAGCGGGTCCAGAAGGGCCATGTGACTTTGAAATGGTTGGTGTTCCCGGCACGTAAGCCTCGGTCGTGATGTTCTAACGTTCGTTCAGTTGGGATCTAGGGGGGCAACCGCGGTTCCGACCGATGTGGGAGCGATACTGTCGCGGCGTCAACGCGATCGTGTAAGTGCTCTAGGACAGCGGAGGATCGATCTCGTATAGCACTGCTAACTTGCCGACCAGCTATATCGTGGATGCAGCAGATCGCGCTGCCTTGCCGGTTGCGACGGACGAACTGCACGAATTAATGACCAAGCCCACGTTGGATGGAATCCCTCTTTTGGTTCTTGGAAACAAATCGGACCTGTCAAACAAACTGTCGGTCGACGAGCTGATCGACGCGATGGACCTGAAGTCCATCACCCGTCGCGAGGTGAGCTGTTATGGGATCAGTGCCAAAGAGGAAACCAACCTCGACGCCGTGCTGCACTGGCTCATCGCTCGAGCCAGCCGATGAGCAATACGACTCGAGAAGCCGGGTCAGGGACTTAGCCCTGCCCTTCACTCGTATCATGCCTGATCATGAAATTTCCGTAGAAGATATCCAACATTTGGCTCGCTGCCTCAAACGTAATGACGTTGATGATGTGAACCAGGCACATTCGACTTGAGCGTGATCATTTCTTGTCTCTATGATTTTGGCCATTCTTTTCTTTTTCTTTTTCGTCTCACTTGTTCATGTGATCTGTCATGACGACTTCGATTTCGTTTGTTTTTTTCAAATAGTATGTCATTTATTTCGGGGGGGTGTCTATCGGAACTCGATCCAGTGAAAGAATGGGCAATCTAGCAACGATTGGAAATAAATGCGAATTTTCAGGGAAGACAGTCGAAATAACAGGCACGAGACTGAATATTTCCGATGGCAATTCCGCTGTGATCTGCGGACCAGACTCGATGCAAAAAGGAAAGAAGCAGAAGCGGAAAGGAAGAAAAGCAAAGAAAAGAAAGCATCGGGGGCCAGGTAGGAAGGAAGGGCAGGAAATAAGAAGCGCGATCATATTTATGAGGAGCGAGATGGAGGAGTAACGCGGACAGCACACAGACCAACTGATGCGTTGGCAATGCAGATGCGAAGACGGGAACTAATCCAGCCCTCCATGTCTTTCCAGCAAATCCAACCCCGCCAACACCCCCGGCGAAGGTTCAAAGGCTTCTAGGGTCAGCATCTTGTGCTCCGTCCGGCGTTGCCATGGGGCAGCTGCCCGGTTCGCGTGCCCGTCGACCCAGTCATGTTGCAGAAATGACCTCGTTGGGAGTATGAGTAGGTATCATGGCATCCCATGGTCCTGCAGAGTACGGAGTCAACCCTGGGCGAAAGGAAAGGAAAGGAAAGTCGATCGTGGCCCGGATAAACCGACATCCTTGCCAGCCCCCTAGGGACATGAAACAGAGGCTTGTCCCGGGTGGGAAAAAGGGGAACGGATAGAGTGATGAGAACTAGAAACAGGCCTGGCCGTTATCACAGTGATTCTTTCTACTCTACGGAGGCTCCGTACCTGACCAAGTCCGGATGACCCGGCTACCTAGTATACCGAACTCCAAACCTGCAGACGATTACGAGTTTTATTGTCTTTTTCCACTGCGCAGAACTTCTAGAATCTCACTAGTCATCCAGGCGAGACGCTGATATCAGCCTTGGAATCGGTACATACGCAGCAGGGGGAAATCTAAGCCGCACCGTTTTCCCACTTGGGAGAACAATGCTATCTGATCCATGGATCGGCCGATGACAGAACGCCTGTTAACGGGACTGGGAGGTCTGCCGAGTACTCCGTCGTATTGATCAGGAGAGGAGTTACGTCAAGAGGATATAAGCTCGTCCCGGTAACCCTGTCAGCAATACGCAGTACGCAGAGGCAATATTACCTACAGGTAGTTAATAATAATGAAGGAACTGAATAATACAGAATTGTACCAAATGCCAAGCCGCCCAGCCATCCACTCAGCCACCGCCTTAAGCGTCCCGTCCAATGGCCAATGACCCGTGCATTTCCACTCTTCGCTTTGCTGCTGCCTTCAGTCTCCCCCAGAAGAATCTCCAGGCCTCTTTTCTCCTCCCCTTGCATCACTCCGTCTGCCCTTTCGCTGCGATCAAAATCTTCGCGCGTCTTCGGCCACTTCCATTTAATCACCTTCGATCATCTCGCGGACTCTCTCTCTCGCCTGTCGGTCTTTCTCGCTCTCCTACCGACCTTTCGTCCGATCGACGTCATTTTCCGCCCTACAGCCTCGGAAAAGAGGCCTTCAAGCCCGACATGATTGTCCCTCGTCGCGACTGGTGAGTCCCCCTCGACTCATGGCTAGAATTGGAGTCAACTGGCAATCAAAAAGAAAACGACGACGACTGACTAGTGTATCTCAGTTATTATGGCGACCGGTACTGCCGTAACAGCGCCTGGTGGGAATGGGGTCGCTGGGTCGCCTTCGCCGTGATCGTCGGCTGTGCTTTCATCATTTTCTTCATATTTGCGTATGTGACATCCTCCCTTTTGGTTGCCCAGTCACGAATCTAACGTTTCGGCAGATGCTACAACGCTCGTCGACGCCGCAACCGCGGTCTTCGTCCTCATCCCGGCACTGCCTGGCTTGCCGGGCCGCCTCCGTCGTACCAACAACACCAGCAGCATCCCCAAGCATACGCCGACCCCTACTACCAGCATCCGCCGCCGCCGCAATATACGCCTCAACCGCAAGCATACGGGTACTTCGGGGGTCAGCAAACGGGGATCGAACTACAGTCGCCACCCAATGCATACCAAGGTGGCCCGGCATACGCGCCTCCGCCAGGTCCTCCTCCGACTTCCAAGGCGTAAATGCCAGGAGCATGGGGTACCAGATGAACCATCGGTCTTGATTTCAATGCTTGCTTTGGTAGCTTTGTTTTTGTGATGTCTTTTTGTCTTTCTAAACTATCCCGGCGTTTGATCAGTTATCCGAATATCCCGCTCTCCGCCATATGATCGACACGAGAAGTGACAACTGGAGGGATGCATGACGGTCTATGAGTTTCATTATGTTTATTATTATACGCATTTACATATTTAATGATTTAGTCAAGGGAGCCTCCGGACGTCTGAGATGGAGTCCTCCTAGTATGTACACGGGTCCTAATTCTATAGTCCGTTCACCCTTGGAATAAAGAAATGTTGCAAATAGCTTACTCGGACGTCGTCGGTGACAGACGTGTACCCTGGTTGTCTTCTCATGTCCCTGATTCTAAATCCAGCCTTCTGGAACTGCCTCCGTTGCAATACGCAGTACTCTTTGGTTCGCGGTCCAAAAATAGCTGCCTCGTATTCTTATTTTATTTTTTGCCCCCCTTAGTGTACAACTGCACTACTGCGTAAATTGCCGTCGGTTCTCTCCTCCAGAATGGTCTACGTTCTATGGCTGGCGGGGTGTCTATACTTAGTGAGAAAGACGGTCGAGTTGTGATGATGGGCACTCGTCCATAGAGTATGGTAGACCTCGATCTTCTCGGAGTACGGAGTAACAGCATGCATGTTCAGTAGCTCCTGGTTCGAGAAGTGTGGACACTGACAGGTAGGACTGCCAATTAGAACGGAATCGCTTAAAACCCAACGAACGACTGGGATCGACAGGCGACGGTGGAGAGGGCGATGGGGTCCTTGAAGGAAGGCAGAGCGAAACGAGCGGGTAAAGATTACGGATGAACATGCTGATCCCCGCGCATGCGTCCCTTTTCTCGTCCTTTTTTTTTTCTTTCCCTGGTGCCTTCTTTGCCAACCTCCCTTCCCTTTCCCTTCTTTGTTTTGCCGTTTTTTAACCTTCCCCGTCTCTCTTTATCCCTTAACTTTTTTTCTCCTGGAGAGATCTTCATTCATCGCCTGCAGACTTGCCGGTCTGCTGAGAACCCCCCTGGAGAGGCGGTGCAACTGATCTCACCTGGGCGCAGCACCGCACTTCATTGTCCTATTTTCTTCTTCGCTTCGAGTCTGTCCTTGATCGTCCGATTGCTACAATTTCCATTGTCTCTTGTAATACTATCTTACTTTGACTTCTCGAGTCAGAACTCTACAACAGACACTCCACACAATTCGCGTGCCACCCCAACCCGAGGTATTCGCCTGACGACACATACGCGAAGCCATTCCTTATAAAAGCCACAATTTCCGCCCGATCCTTCGATTCTGCTTGTCTTTCCGTGGGACACCCATGACGAGCAAGTCGATCTGATAACCCGAGTCGCAAGTCAGTGTCAGATCCAGTTCCGGAGTGTTTGCGCCAAGTCTGTCAGGGATACAACCGGTGACTGTCCGAGTAATCGCGGGATAAAATCGCAAAAAGAAATCAGCGCATTGTCGGAGAGGAGTTCGCTGTGGGGCTCCAAGATCTCAGACATTATCCGCCAAAATGAGTCCGGTGGATACAACGCCCGTAACGCCGTTCCCGATATGGGCGCGGGACATCGCAAGTGATCTCAAGGAGGCCCCCGAGACTTTGTCGAGCTGGGACAATTGCATGGCTAAATCCTACTGCAAGTATGTCATCTGATGCGCTGCTGCAAATGAACCTCAAACACCGTCTATGGAGTTCCCAGCTTTTCCTGCCCTCGCCCGGATGCTGACTATTATTCTGATGCAAGATGGCCCGTTATCGTCGCTATTATCGTCGGAGGTGTCATCGTTATTTCGGTTCTCGCCTGTGTGATCAACTGTCTATGCTGCGGTTATCAGTGCTGTAAAAGCTGTTGCTGCTCATGCTGCTGCCCGTCTCCTCGAAACAAAAACCGGCAACCTAAGTACATGGACGACCCTTACAATCAGCCGTACAACCAACCCTACAGTCAACCGCCCCCGATGCAGCCGCCCCCAATGCAGCCGCCGCCCATGCAACCGCCGGTGCCGGTCAACGATCCCTATAAGCCGTCTCCGTCTCCAGCCACGGGATATCGCGGCGCGCAAGTAGCGCGCTTCGATTCCCCATCGAGCCCAGGCCACGGCAAGTTCAACGAAGACGCGCTGCCTGCCATGCCTAGCTGGGACAATGCCGTGACTAGAAGAGTTGAGGATTCAGATCCCCATTCAGATGCGATGGAAATGGAACCGTTGAACGCAGCGAACCAACCTCCTCAACGAGCGCCGTCTGCTCCTCGACCGCATGCAGGTGGCTATAATGGCGTTGGTCACAACGGTAGCGACTACGGTCATGACTTCAACGATGGTGGCTACAATGGAGGTGGGCCCCATGGACCCGGTTACATGGGAGTTCCGCCCCTTCGAACGGGCACGCCCTCCAGTTACTATCCCGAGTCCCGGGCACACGACATCCCGAGAGCATACACCCCTCATTCGCCTGCCGTGGGGTCTCCCGCACCCATGCATGCCTATGATCAACAGCCTTACCATGACTACTCTCCTGCGAGCGGTGCAAACCCTTGGAATGGAAGATCTCCCGTCCCGAGGGCCTACACTCCCCAGCCGCAGTACATGGCCATGGGCCCGGCCATGACTCCCTCTGCAGAAGCTCCTCGTCCCATTCCTTACCGCCAACCATCCCCAGGTTTCCCTCAGGCGCCTATGAACCAAGCTATCTCTCCCGTGGATGGCCATCGCCCGATTCCATACCGTCAACCCTCCCCAGGGTTCAACCAGACACCCGTCTATCAGGCCATGTCCCCAAGCATTCCTTCGACGCCGCCTCCGCCATTTACGTCAACCGCCGCTCCTCACGAAGTGACTGCCGACCAGGGCCGGCCCCCGAGTCTGTTGCAGAGTGGACGCAAGCCGGCACCCAACTCCTACCGAGACGTATAACCGGTAACAATTATTCATGAATGAAACATTTTCTATTTTCGACGGCGTCTATTTGCTATGTTACTTTCTTTCATCTTTTATTTCTTGGGTTCCATTCTTTTGGCCGCTCGAGGGTTTTGGTTATTTATGCCTGTGTACATATAGGGGGGCATACTGGGCGATCTCCAAATTACGAAATGCCGGCGGATCATGCGATCTTCTATATGAACAAAATCTGGAACACTGGCGTTGGGTTTGGCTTTTGAATTTAGGTGATGTGCAAGTTGAATGATATTTTTGGGATATGGATGCCTCCCATCATTTATTTTCTCTTCATGTTTTGTTATGATTTTTCCCCGGCTTTTTGGGTTGTCGCCTGTTTTTACTGGATCTTCGTTACTATCAGAATGACTAGTTCGATCTGAATATCAAATTTCAGCATCCAATATCGACAAGTCCCTGTACGGAGTAGTTTTAGAAGATGATGCGTCGACGTTTTCATTCCACGTTCCATTCAAAACCAATTCCAGATTCACAATCAACCTCTAAATCCCATAAAGTACAATGGATATACATTCAACCCGACGGTTCCCAGCGCAGAAAAAATAAACAGAAAGAAAAAAAAAAAAAAAAAAACAAGCTCAACCCAACTAGCCCTCCAACGTAAAATCGAAGTCCTTAAACGCTTCCTTAAACGCCGTCGCATCCACCTCCTCCTCCGCATCCGACTGCACGTCATTCTTCCAATTAATGCGCTTCTCCAGCTCCATCAGCTTGGCCATGACTCTGCGCCCGAACTGCAGATCGAAGCGGAATTCCGGTCCTAGAGGCAAAAGGAGGGATTTCTCGGACCCAGAGGACTTCTGGCTATCTGGTTGGGAGTCCGCTTCTTCGGTTTCGGCTTCGGCTTGGGGTTCAGATTCAGAAGAGTCAGCAGGGGGATCCCAGATCCAGAGGCGGAAGAAATCGCCGGCCTCGGCGCTGGGGTCAGCGGTGGAGGAGGCGGATTCGAATTTGGGATACTTGAGGTTCTCGGCTTCGACTTTGAAGGCGGCGGTGACGAGACCGCGCTTGATGAGGGCGGACGGCACGGGCAGGAACTGCCAGTGCACGTGGATGCCGTTGCTGCGGCTGACTTCCCAGGTGACGGCGCCGAGGGCGCCCGCGGAGCGGTGGTTGAGCATGGAGTGTAGCGCTGATCGGTAGCGCTGCATCTCGGAGTAGGTGGCGAGGCGGGAGTCCGGGTCGGAGATGCTGTTGAGGGTGGGGGAGTGGGAGAAGGGGATGATGAGCATGTGGCCGGGGAAGTCGAGGGCGGGGAAGGTTTTGGACGTGGGGAGGGGCCCCTTGGCGGTGGTGAGGTAGCTTTCGTTGCCGATGGAGGTGATGAGGTGGGTTGCGATGTTGGGGTTGGAGAGGCAGAAGAAGCACTGGTCTGGGCCCGGGGGAGGTGCGCGGGCACGCTTGCGGGGACGGTGGGAGTGGTCGTCGTCGACGGCAAAGCGGGAGAAGGACTCTTTCTGGCTGGTGAGGGGTTTCCGCTTGGCCTGGGAAGTTGGAAGAGGGGATGCGGTGGCGCCGACGGGGACGGTCAGGGGATGGGGCGCGTTGGGGTCGAGGGTGAAAGCGTACATCCATTTCTGCTTGGTGGTTTTGCTGTAGGATGCCAGGCTGATGAAGCGGGTGAGAGGCTTCGCGTCGGGGTTGTCTTCGGTGGGCATGTGGAAGAAAGGTTCACGCTCATAGAAGAAGCCGCCGGAGCTGGTGAGGTGATAGCGAGGCTTGAGGGTTGAGCAGAGGTCGGCGATGCATTGGACTTCCGGCGGCGGTGTTGCGTCTTCCGGCAATGATACTTTGGAGCCGGTGCGGATGCCCTTGGGCCATTGGTGAGTGACGAGGATGTCGGCATGGTGGGCACCGTGCAGGGCTCGGGCGTCTGACTCCGTGTAGGCAGGGTGGTACTTGTCGGTGGACTTGCTCTCCGAATCGAAGTTGCCGCCGAGGGAAACGATGCGAATGCCTTCTGCCGTCTTGAGGGTGCCGCGTCTTCCCAGGAAGAACAAGTTAGGACAGACCTCGTCGTTGGCCTCGATCCTCTCAATCACCCTGGTGGGAAGGGGTCGACTACCCAGTCCAAAATAGGTTGGCAGTGGGACGCTGATATTCTCATTCAGCAATGCCGTCACCTCATCAAGTTCATGCTCAGTGGAGCAGTCGCCGAACAGGTCACCCGTGATGATGGCCAGTGAAAAATTCTGTTTGACATGGAGCTTGGCAAGCTTTGTAAACACTTCGCGCAGCTCGCAATTGACATCACCGAGTACGATTCTGGAGAATGTCAATGAAAGGTACGGTACATGAGAGATTCCATCAGACTCACATTTTTGACGCCATCATGCAAATGGTAGTGTGGGTGTGTGTAGTGTTATGATGCAAGGGCCAGGGTCAGCATAATCTCAGGGACCGTCATACACTGCTGAGTAGGAGTATGGAGTCGTGTTGAAGTGCTCGATATATAAATTATGACGGACGGAACTTTGCCAAAGACGGAGGAGCTTGGACCAACCTTAATCCCACGTGATCACTGCACTACTCCCGATCAGGCTAGCGCTGTTCTGCAAAGACCGACGCTAATCTCCGCACCGGAAGAAAGCTGCGGCGCCGCCGATGAATTTTTTTGTCAATGAGATGATCATGCAGATATAATCCTTCAGCGTATCCACGACGCAAATTTTACACGATATCCCCAACGGCGCTGCTTTGTTGGGACACCGTCGCTTTTCAAGATGGTAGCAGCGTCGTCCGCTTCGCGGCCCAAGCCCGTGAAACGCGTGAAGAAGGGAACTGAGACGACCAAATCGCATCGATTCGAGCCCTTCTCGCAGCGTGTCGCAAAACTGAAGATCGATCCCATCCATCGCGTGCGACAACCGAATTTTGGCGAAGAAGACGATGAGACGTCCTCCTATTTTCGGTCGGCCTTCGACCACTGGACCGAATTGAACTTGTCCGACAATTTTTCGCAGTTTATTCGTCGAGTCAACCCGCTATGCGAAAGTCTCGCCCAAATTTTGTACTATGAGGATAAAATATTCGGCCTGCTGGTGGAGTTCATCGAGAAGCGCGATCAACTTTCCATGGAGCCGCTGCTGAGTCTTCTGGCTCAGTTTGCGAGGGACCTGGGCGCGCGGTTCGAAAAGCACTTTGCTACTTCGGTGAGTTTGGTGGCTTCCGTTGCCGCCACTCACCCGGAAGTCGAAGTCGTGGAATGGAGTTTTACGTGTCTCGCCTGGATTTTCAAGTTCCTTTCGCGACTCCTCGTTCCGGATTTGAGACAGCTGTTGGGTATCATGACTCCGTACCTGGGAAAGGAACGCCAGAAGCCGTTTGTGGCCCGATTCGCCGCCGAATCCATGTCCTTCCTCATACGAAAGGCGGGTCTGGTCTACTACAAGAACAACACGCCCCTCCAGCGTGCGGTATCATTTTTGCTGCATGACTTGCGACAGACGGAAGCGGAATCCAAGAGTGTCGAAATATACAAGGAAGGATTGATGGTCATGTTCTCCGATGCCATAAAAGGCATCAAGTACGGGATCCATTCCAACGGAACTGATATTCTCAGCTGTATCCTGGATAACATTGCTACCGACGATGGTCTGCAGAGCAACCTAAGTCTAGAAGTCGCCAGCGGTGTTCTTGTCAACGTCATGCACGGCACAACTTCCGAGACATTCGAACCGATCTTGAGCACGGTAATATCTTATGCCGAAAAGCACGGCCGAAAGGCTGGGAAAGAGCAAGCGGATGCCTCTTGCCGTCTGATTTTCCAGTGCGTGTCTGTCCGTAAAGGATCGCGCGTGAGGAATTGGAAACCTGTTCTCCAGACCTTGCTTCTTCTGTTGCAGTCGGCATCCGCTGCGCCTGAAGCGTATGCCGAGGCTGCACCCCAGCTCCTGACAGCTGTCGCCTATTCGCTTCAACTGGCTCCCATGGATGAAATGCTACCGTTTATGCGCTCCATAATGGAAGCTGTTACGAGTGACGTCCTCTCCAAGCACTTCTTATCGTTCTGTGCCACCTTCTCGGAGTGGGGTGCAGAGAAGTTCCATAGTGTCGTTCTGCCATATTTCCAAAAGTAAGCACTGTGCTGAGCCACATTGATTTGACCTATGTTCTAATCGTTTGAAATCTAGGTTCGTCAACGTTTCATGGCAGGAGCATGAATACGAGCTTTGTTTGGCCCTGCTTCGCTTGAGCCAGTCTGGCTGCATCACATCCGAAGCGTCCAAACCCGGATATATCACCTGTCCCGGCCCCTGGAAAAATCGGATCAAAGATACCCTGAGCAACAAGAAGCCCAGCGCTACCGACGTTACTCTTCTCAATGCATACTCTCAGCTTCCCGCGGCCTTGTCTCTATCTACAGAACCATCGCTTTTACCCGACATGAGCCAGATATTCCATGATCAGTTGGCCCGCATCCTGAAGAGCAACGAGTCCGACCTGTCTCCTGCGACCAAGTTTTTCCTTGGACAGGGATTTAAGAGTTATGTGGAACTGGCCAAACTCACCGGGGGCTTGGATACGGATCTTTGGGATCAAATCAGTGCAGTTGCATCCAAGTACTCGCGTCTGGATGTTTTCCTTGAAGCGACGCTTGCTTACGTCTCGACATGTTCTGTGCAACTTGATCTTAACAAACCTTCGTTGGAGGAGTTTGCTGATGTGTTGATCACCAATCTTGGTGGTCCATCCCATCACCTGAGGCTGTTGTCGCTGAAGATTTTGCGGGCAATAGTTGAGGCTTCGGGCGAAGATGCTTCACTAATTTCCGTGGCCATCGAAATTGAAGAGAGCCCTTTAACCCTCCAATCCGCCAGATTTCTTGCAATGCAGGTCCGTAAGCTTGCTATTGCTTATCCGCAAGTCGTTTCACGCAGGTGGATGCCTCGACTGATTCCAAATTTCTGCTTCGGGCTATTCTCCAAGAAGATGGCCCCGTTGTGGGATGATTCTGCTGCTGCTCTGAAGACAGTGAGTGAGCATCCTGAGGGAGAAAAGATTGTGTCAGATTTGGCCATTCAGTGGCTCGAAGAAAGAGGCTCGGTGCCCACGGAAGAGCCTGAGGAAGAAGCCATGGATAACTTCACATCTGGGGATTTCCAGTGCTTTAACGCCGCCAAGATTGAGAGCGTGTGTGCTAAAAACTTTGGATGTCTCGAGAAGCCCGCTTCGATCTTGCTGCAGAATTTCGAGAAGGATCATAAGTTCTCGGAAGTTGTGCCTGCTTCTCCTCGGACCCACGCGCTGCGAGTTCTGAATGCAATTCCGAATATCGCCGAAAAGCGTTCTCGCCAGGTAATTCCACTGTTCCTTTCCTGGGCAACGCGCGACGAGGAAGATGCCCCCTCTGGCACCAACAACAAGTCTGAGGAGTCTGGTTACATTACGTGGGGTTTCCACGATCGACTGGCTTTCTTAGGGCTTCTAGGCCAATTTGTCAATCCCAAGGTCTTGTTCAGAGCGCCTGAGGTCCACGATGCCCTATTTGGGTTGCTCTGTCATGGTAACTCCGAAATTCAAAAGTCGACCCTTAAGGCTCTTTTCACATGGAAGTCTTCCAGCGTCACGCCTTACCGAGAAAATCTGCTGAACATTCTTGACGAGTCGCGGTTCAAAGATGAGCTTTCGATCTTTGTTCATGTCGGTGGTGAAGATAGCCTCATCGATGAATCCCACAGGGGTGATCTCATTCCCATACTTCTCCGACTGCTGTACGGAAGGATGATCTCAAAGGCTGGAGCGAGCGCGACCCAGGCAGGCCAGCAGGGACGGAGGAAGGCTATCCTGAGAACCTTATCACAGTTGCCTGATCGAGAATTTGAACAATTCATGCAGGTTTCCTTCGGCCCTCTTAGTGATGTCCACCTGATTCAAGACGGCAAGATTGACAAGCAGGCTCTTTCTCGCGAAATCACCAGCCCAAGAAGACAGATGGGTCTGCTGAGAATGATTGAGACTGTGTTCGAGACGCTCCAAAGCCGGATGGCGCCTTATGCGCAACAGTCAATGGACGTTGTCTTATATTGCCTGGTTCAGGCATGCCGTGAACTAGGAAAAGAGCAACCCACAGAGACTGTCGATCCACAGAGAGAACGACTCTTGACAGTGTTGCGCAACATCCGATACACGTGTATCAGGTGTCTTGAACTTATTTTCTCTATCTCGCTGGACCGAGATTGGGCTCCCTATGTCCGGGTTATCTTCGACGAAGTAATTAACCCGAGACTCGATAACTTTGCGACGGAAACTACCCAAGGTGTGTCTGGGCTCCTCAAATTGTTCCGTGTATGGGCGATGGCTCCTAGATCCTCGTTCTATCTCGTCGAGTACAACAATGCTCTCTTGACCAAAATCCTCGACTGTCTTGGAGTAGAATCAGCCCGTGATGAGGTCAAGATCTATGTCTTGGATGAGATTTTGAACCCACTGATTGGGCTTTCCACTGGGAAGCAGCTCGAAGAACAGGAGACAATGGGCGATTTCTCTGCGGATGAGATCCGATCCGCAGTTCTGGCACCCTACATTGAGCATTCTCTTTCTCATCTCGGTGGACTTTTGAAGCGGGGTCCTTCGAAACACTTGCTGAACTCCGGTGTCCAGACTCTATCCCTACTTGCTCCATGTGTGGAGTCATCGGGAGAGACTTCGCGCTTGGTCAACATCACGACCTATCTCCTCCGCCAGCCCGCTGATCGAGTTTCGCCGAAGACCAAGTCTGGTCTTTTGCGCAGTTTGGAGCACTTTTTGCCCTTGTATAATCCTAAGGAAGACCCGAAGCTTCTCGAGGAAGTTTATGGGGCTGTTTCTTCCCTGTTCGATTATTTCAGGGATGACGCCAACCGAGAGGTTCTATCTAGGGTTTTCACGGCGTTCTCAAAGCACGATTCCGAGCTCCTTGAGGTGGCAAGCCTTTGCGAGGACCTAAACTCCAGGTCAATGAAGAAGCTTGAAGTGGATTACGAACGGCGACTGCAGGCCTTCAGAACGATCAACGAGGACCGGTGGGGAACATTCAACGCTAAGCAGTGGCGGCCCCTACTCTTTAACATGCTCTACTATGTCAAAGATGATGATGAACTTGCTATTAGAACAAGTTCCTCTTTTGGTCTGAAAAGGTTCATGGAGAGAGCTACCGCTAATAACGGCAGCGACGAGGAAGAATTCGAACCTTTGGTGAATGATGTTTTATACCCCGGTTTGCAGGCTGGCATCCGGCAAAAATCAGAGTTGATCCGATCGGAGTTTGTCTCCGCTCTTGGCTATTTCGTCAAGTTGAACCCGGACAGACCTGCTGTGCAGGATATGCACGTGCTGCTTGTCGATGATGATGAAGAAGCCTCTTTCTTCAACAACATTCTCCACATCCAGCAGCATCGCCGTCTCCGAGCTCTGCGCCGTCTCGCTAGCGAGGCAGCTCAAGGCAAATTGCAAGCCTCGAACATCAGTACCATCTTCATTCCGCTCAATGAACACTTTGTGTTCGATGAGGAGGTGGAGGAGAGTGGTCATAACCTGATAGCCGAAGCTGTGGCCACGATCGGTGCTCTTGCCGAGTCGTTGGAGTGGAGCCAGTTCAGGGCTATTTTCCGCAGGTATCGTGGATACATGCAGAGTAAGTCCGAGATGGAAAAGAACATTCTCAGACTCTTGGGCAGGATGTCCGATGCCTTGACGACCGCTATGAGCCAAAAGGGTGTGCCTCGAGAAACTACTGGGGATGAAATGGAGGGAGTCGAAGCCACGACGACTTCGAAATGTAACCTGGCGCGAACACTGCCATCTGTGGCCAAGGTTGCGACGGAGCTGACCACGAACTTCACGCCTTTCCTCACTGACTTCATTCACCACAAGGATGAAGCCCAGATGAGTCTGCGTCTGCCAGCTGCGGTGACAGTCATCAAGCTTCTGAAGTTGCTGCCGGAGGCCGAAATGGCTATCCGTTTACCACCCGTTCTATCGGATGTCTGCAGCACCCTCAAGAGTAAAGCTCAAGATTCTCGAGATACGGCGAGAAAGACAATCAACGATATCGCCTTGCTTATGGGGCCTGTTTACTTCGCGTATATTCTCAAGGAGCTCAGAGGTACTTTGACCAAGGGATACCAGCTTCACGTTCTCTCCTTCACCGTCCATTCCATGCTCGTGGTGACAACAGACGAGTTCAACCAAGGAGATTTGGATTATTGCTTGGGAGATCTTACTGCGGTAGTGATGGACGACACTTTCGGAACTGTTGGTCAAGAGAAGGATGCAGCGGATTATATCAGCAAAATGAAGGAGGTGAAGAGCAGCAAGAGTTACGACTCGATGGAACTCCTTGCCAAGAATGCCTCTGTTCAGAATCTGGCTCGTCTTATCCAGCCTCTCCAGTCGCTTCTCCGGGAGAAGTTGAACTCTAGCATCGTGAGAAAGGTCGACGAGCTTTTGCGAAGAATCGGAGTCGGCCTTTTGAGAAATCCCGGGGCAGAAAGCCGCGATCTTTTGGTGTTCTGCTATGAAGTCATCAAGGATTCATACACGGACCCCACGAAAGGCGAGAAACAGACCAATGTCTCTGCTGCAGAGGAGCGGTTCTTGGTCCGGATACGAAAACGGGGCGAGAAGCGAGACACGACTTCTTCTCATGTCTACAAGCTGACGCGCTTTGCGCTCGATATTCTGCGCTCGATCCTCAACAAGCACGACTCCCTGCTTACGCCGGCTAACGTCTCCGGTTTCATTCCAGTTATTGGAGATGCACTGGTCCAATCCCATGAGGAAGTGAAGGTCTCGGCTCTTCGGTTGCTGTCGACAATCATCAAACTTCCCCTGCCCGAAATCGACGACAACTCCCATGTTTACTTCACTGAGGCCGTGAAGGTGGTCAAGGAAGCACCCAGCACGAATACTGAAGCTGCCCAGGCATCGTTGAAACTGATTTCCTCCATGCTACGGGAAAGAAAGAGCACCAAGCTTAGGGACGGACACCTTGCTTATCTTCTCCAGCGTCTCACATCTGACATCGAGGAGCCAGATCGCCAAGGTGTGACCTTCAACTTCATTCGGGCTGTCATGTCCCGAAAATTCGTGGTTCCTGAAATGTACGAGCTGGTCGACCATATCGCTTCTATGATGGTTACCAACCAAACTCGCTCGGCGCGTGATCTGGCCCGCGGTGTTTACGTTCACTTCCTTCTCGAGTATCCTCAGGCCAAGAACCGGTGGACGAAACAATTAAGCTTCATGGCCAAGAACCTTGAATACAAGCATCCCGAAGGTCGCCAGTCCGTCATGGAGGCGATCAACATGCTGCTGTCGAAGACGGGACATGAGCTGGCTCAGGACATTGTCGGCACTTTCTTCCTGCCGATGGTCATTGTCATGTCGAATGACGACGCGCCTGAGTGCCGTGAGATGGCAGGTGCTCTACTGAGTCAATTTTACAGCAGGGCAGACCGGGAACAAATGAGGACCATCCTCACGCCCCTTCGATCGTGGCTCGAGCAGACCGAGAACTTGCTTCTGACCAGCACCGGTCTACAGGCCATGAGAATTTACTTCGAGTCGGAAGAGACGGAAAAGGAGAAGGAAGCTCGTTTTGTCCGCGACACCCTGCCGTCCGTAATGCAGCCCGTTCTCGAAACCGACGGTACAGAGAATTGGCAAACGCTCTATTTCGCGCTCCAGCTCTTCGCCAAGCTCTGCAAGGCCGTCCCTTCGATTGCGCTTTCCAAGGACTGTGCTAGCATCTGGGTGTCTATCCGGGAGTGTCTTTTCTATCCCCATGCTTGGGTTAAGACCTGCGCCGCGAACCTTGTTGGTACTTGGCTTGCAGACCTTGCCAAGTCGAACGCGACAAACGGCTACGATTCTCTTCCTTTGACCGGTTCCGCCGGACTGACGCTTGACAAGGACGCGATGATCCACTTGATCCGTGCCAGTTTGCGTTGCCTGCGTACGCCCGCCGTCAGCGAGGAACTTGCTATGCAGAGCGTGCGCAACATCATCTTCCTCGGCCGTTGCTGTGCCCAAAATGGCCTGGTACTGCCCAAGACCGGAAACAATGAAGCCGAATCGGAGGACAGCGATAGCGACGAGGACGCCGATGAGGAAGAGACGACGCAGAAGGAGCAGTCCGCCCTGCACTACATCTTTGTCCAAGCATCTTCCATCCTACGCCGGGAATTCATCAACACGCGGGCAGCAGCTCTGATACCCAAGACCGCCTCCATTGGGCTTCTGGCCGCTCTTTTCCGGCATCTCGAGGCAGAGCAGATTCAGCCCTCTCTCTCCGTCATCCTGGTTCCTCTTCAGCATATGACGGATGCATCCATCCCGCCACCCCGTTCGTCCGACGAGGGCTTCCGCAACTCGTACAAGACCCTTGTGTCGAACTGCCACGAGGTCCTTGACCTCATCCAGAAGAAACTGGGCACTACGGAATTCGTGAACCAAATGGCGCTCGTCCAGGATGCCATCAAGGAACGACGCGAGGGCCGACGAGCCAAGAGACGCATCGAAGCCGTGACCGAGCCCGAGAAATACGAGCGCGACAAGAAGCGCAGGAACGACCGGAAGCACGACAAGAGAAGGGAGAGAGGAATGGAGCACCGGTCCAGAAGACGTGGGTGGTAAGAGGTGCTCGGATTTACGGATTGTACCTGCCAGCATGTTGTGATGTGAATATACAAAAACAAAAGTCCGGAGTTAGGAGATCTGGGATAGATTTGCATTTAATAGTACAGAATTTTTCTCTTCATCTTCCTCTTGTTTCAAGCTATAGTACATGTTATCGGAGCAGAGTGTATAAAATCGCCAAGGTATCTATGACAGAAAAACAATCCAACGCCATTCACTATTTATCTTTTGCGAAAAGCGCCAACTTTTGCTGAACACCAGAGTAGTCAATCAACTCGACTCTCTACAGATCAAACCACCAAATCATTCAATCATCCCCATTCACGAAGACTCCGATCCAGACCCCCTCTTATGCGCCACACCATCATCCCAGAACTCCATATCCCCATCGACATAGCCCCTCGTGAGCTTCGAGCCCCTCTCAGCCAAAATATCCTCCAGCGTGGTCTTCTGATCGAAGAAGATATTCAGATGGTCGCTGATAACGTGGCGGTTCTGGCACGACGGGCACCGAATCAGGACCGTGCCCTTGTGGTAGCCATGCTTGGACATGCGATGCGACGAGCGCTCGCCACACGGCTTGCAGGTGAAGACGATCTGGTATGCGGGCTCCTCTTCGCGGCGCTTGCGGTTCTGCTCCTCGTTCTCGGCGTCGCGGGCGGCGCTGGCGTCTTGGTCTGTGAGAGGTTTGCTGGAGTTTTGGCGGATGGTGGTAGACGAGAGGAAACGGGTGTGTTGAATTGTCAAGGGAGAAGTGACTGAGGCAGGGACCAGCGAGGGACGAGTCGAGCGATACGTCAACTGGGAGAGAGAGCGAGAGGTCGAGCGGGAGATGGCCGCGCGAGGAAGAGAGGGTTGGGCGGCGCGGAGGCCGTGGAAGAGCGAGAGGGCGGGGCGCATGATGAGTGACTTGTAGGGTTTAGCGAGAAAGGTAAAAAAAAGGTAGCTTTGGTGCGGAGAGAGGGTATTGGGGACAGATGCAGGAGGAAAGTTAGGACTGAAGATCCGGTGATGATGACGGAGTTTGGCCGGACTTGCGCCGGGCTTACGTTGTTCCGCGGCGGTGCTCTCCGCGGCCTTCAATGAGACGCATCAACTTCGCCTCCGTTTGGACTCGTCGAGAATCCAGTGAATCGGTGCGCTGCCTGGCGGTCCCTGCGAGAAGGACTCGGTGACTCTGCGTCTTTATTGGGATCCCTCGTTTCTTGCGCTGTACGAGGACTTTCATCCTCGATTTGCCCCGCTCAAGTCTCCGCGAGTACAGTGGATGGCAGTCCACCTTCTTTTACAAAATGACTATGCGAGCACGACAGAAGATTCGGGCTCCCCGAAGGGTAAGACTTTTTCTGTGTTCATTTGGTGCGCTGGTGCTGCGTTTGCGGACGTGCTCAAGATTCTCACGGAGCTCTCCAGCGACAGTGAATACTCGGGCAACGCCAGTGAATCTTGTGTCGAGGACAGCTAGACATCAAAGGATATTCACTAACTATGTATCTGTAGGGCCTGACCTCGAGCAAAACTGATGAATTCGAAAGCTATTGGAATGTCCTCTCCACGTCTCTTAAGATGATCCACACCAAGAACGCCTCCAGCCTTTCCTTCGAGCAGCTATATCGAAACAGCTATAATATTGTCTTGATGATGCGCGGTAATGACCTTTACGACAAGGTCAAGGAGTTAGAGCAGGAATGGCTCGATACCGATGTTCAAAAGCGAGTCACGGCCGCCGTTGTGCCTGGGCTTCTGCTATCAAACGAGGCCGGGCATGCGGAAGATCAAGCGAACGAGAAGAGAGCGGCAGGCGAGAAGTTTCTGGTGGCTCTGAAGGAGGCGTGGGAGGACCATCAGCTGTGCATGAGCATGATCACGGACGTTCTTATGTACATGGTAAGCCCACATGCGGAAGTTCGTCGATTTACAATCGGAAAAATTGACGAGTTTCTATCCATAGGACCGAGTAGTTTCGGCAGACAAAGGACGGCCGTCGATCTACGTTACAGCCATGGCCTTGTTCCGTGATTCTATCCTCCGATCTGGAATCCGGCCAAATCTGGAAACGACTGTCGTTAGCGCCCTGGAATCCACGGTACTATTCATGATCCAGCTAGAACGATCCGGGCATATCATAGACCGGACTCTGGTGCGACACTGCATCTATATGCTTGAGGGTCTCTACGAGACCATCACGGAGGAGGAATCGTCTCGGCTTTACCTGACTATCTTCGAGCCAGCTTTTCTCGAGACCAGCAGGGTTTTCTATCGAGCAGAAGGCAAGCGATTGCTGGAGACGGCAGACGCTGCTACCTTCTGTAAAGTCGCTTCCGAGCGCATATCGGAAGAAAAGGAGCGTTGTCTCTACACGTTGTCTACTCTGTCGGAGCCGAAAATCAAAGATGTCCTGGACAATGAGCTGATCCGCAACAATATTGCTGAGGTTATTCAACTTGAAGGGACGGGCGTCAAGAACATGATCGACAACGATCGCTTGGATGTGCTCCGAAATGTCTATACGCTCAATTCGCGGGTCGACAGTAAGAAGACCCCTCTGACTGTGGCTGTTCAGAAGCGCATAGTGGAACTGGGCCAAGAGATCAATGCCTCAGCAGCGTCTGCCCAAGCACCTCAACCAAAGCCAGCAGGGAAGAGCGCCGACGGCAAGAAGCCGGAAAAGGAGAAAGAAAAACCTGTGAACCAGCAAACAGTCTCTGCTATCAAGTGGGTAGATGACATTTTGGCTCTCAAAAAGAAGTTCGACAATATCTGGCAGAATGCGTTCCAGTCGGACCAGGTGATGCAGAGTGCCATTACGACCAGCTTTTCGTCGTTCATTAACTCCAACGGACGCAGTTCGGAGTATCTGTCTCTTTTCTTTGATGAGAACCTGAAGAAGGGTATCAAGGGCAAGACTGAAAGCGAGGTTGACTCTCTCCTGGACAACGGTATCACACTCCTGCGCTATATCAAGGACAAGGATCTTTTCGAAGCATACTACAAGAAGCATCTGTCCCGGCGTCTTCTGATGAAGCGTGCAGTCAGCATGGATGCAGAGCGACAGATGATCTCAAAGATGAAGATGGAAGTTGGCAATCAGTTCACGCAGCGTCTAGAGTCCATGTTCAAGGACATGACAATCTCCGAGGATCTGACTGCCAGTTACAAGGAGCACATTCGGCAGGCAGGGGACCCCGACCGCAAGCCCATTGATTTAGAAGTCAATGTTCTCACTAGCACCATGTGGCCCATGGAAGTCATGTCCGCCGCCAAGGGGGACAGCGTCCAGATGTCTTGCGTTATCCCGAAGGAGGTCGAAAGCGTCAAGCAGAGCTTCGAGAAGTTCTACTTGGGCAAACACAGCGGCCGAAAGCTTTCATGGCAGCCCAGCATGGGCTCGGCCGATATCCGAGCGACGTTCCAAAGATCCAACGGCAAGACTCAGCGCCACGAGCTCAATGTTTCCACATACGCCATGGTCATTCTACTGCTATTCAACGACTTGCCCGCCGACCAGTCCCTAACCTTTGAAGAGATCCACGCGCGGACGCGCATTCCCGAGCATGATCTTATTCGAAATCTCCAGTCGCTAGCCGTTGCACCTAAAACGCGAGTTCTGAAGAAGGAGCCGATGAGCAAGGACGTGAAGCCCACCGATGCATTCTTCTTCAACAACGACTTCCACAGCCCGTACATGAAAGTCCGCATCGGCGTCGTCAGCGGCGGTGCCAACAAGGTCGAAAACCAGGACCAGCGAAAGGACACAGAGAAGCGCATGAACGATGAGCGTGGTGCCAGCATTGAAGCAGCCGTCGTGCGAATCATGAAGTAAGCTTCATTGCCCTAAGCCCTTACCTCAAGGACCTAACTAACTCGACACAGACAACGCAAACAACTCGCGCACACGAACCTTGTCAGCGAGGTCCTCAGCCAACTCTCCTCCCGATTCGTGCCCGACGTGAACATGATCAAGAAACGTATCGAAAGCTTGATTGACCGCGAATACCTGGAACGAGTAGGCGAAGACCCTCCTGCGTACGGATATCTCGCCTGAATTGCCTATGGATTCTCCCCCTTTCATTTTCTTTTTCTCTTCTCAGCAGTTCGGTTATCTTTTCAATTTGGGAAATTTTTCATTTTTTTTATATCACAACCACATGGGAAACATCTGGAGCTTAGCGGTGAAGGGCGCAAAAAAAGGCATCATTTTCATGTTCACATAGATTTTGGTCTGGTCGTTGATTTCTTCCATTTCTTTTCTCCCTTTTTCCTTTTTGATTCCTTTTTTTCTTCCCTTCCATGGGTGGACTTGGGCGATGGAGACCAGCAATATGACGTATTATGATGATGATTTGCTCTTCTGGACGAGCTGAATGATGTGAATAATTGGAGACAGATGGTGTGGAAGTAATGGCTGGTTTATTAAAGATAATAATAAGTCTAAAAAAAGTTTTAAGATAACGGAAAGAAATCAATATGTTCAATCTGATGTGTGAGGGATGAGTGAATGGTTGTGTATGTTTCCTTTCTACTCGTTTTTCTTCTTCCGTTCATGTTTCTATTATTCTTTCTCTAGATTCTGTCCTATTCTTTGACGACCCTAGACATATCTAGGATTTAGAAATATAGCTGCACTCTACGCTACTAGTCGGTGATAAATTTTGAAGCTGATATATATGCGCACTTGATCAGCAGCTGACACAACCAGCATGCCCAGGGAGTTTGCTTCTTGAAATCTGCAATGAAGTTTCATTACGTGGTATCAAACAATCAGGATATAGATCTATATCATGCACAACACAACACAGAAAAAGCAGGCAGACAGACAGACAACCAAAAGAAAAGGAAACCCAACGCCTCCAAAATGCAAGACATGGCATATGCACTACACCGATAGCCAAAAGAACAAACCAAAGAAAACACCCCCCAGCCCACAAACACACAGATAGAACAAAATGACAATAACTCTATAAGAGCTCCACCTCCCCCCTCACCCAAGCATTCCGAATACCCTCCCACCGAACCGCCCAAACATCACCCATGCGCATCGCCGTCCCGAACTGCTCTTCCTCAATCCCGTCCCCAGGCGGCACGACGACCATTACCTCCTCAACTAGACACCTCACGAACACGACCTCCCTTAACTCCGGCCCCTGCACCATACTCGTTCCGCCGGCGTTATCATCCAACCGGCGCAGCTGCGGGGGGAACGAGGACAGAAACGAGGCGCCGAAATGGCCCGCGAGGAGGGACTGGTGGGCGTGCAGGAAGGAGACTTCCTGCGGGGAGAGGGGCGAGGGGTCCGTGACGGACGTGAGGTCGGGGATGGAGTCTTCGGGTTGTTGGTGCTGGTGCTGGGAGGAGGGGGTGGATTGCGGGAGGGAGTTTGAGGGGGCGGAGGCGATGAGGAGGAGGTAGTGCATGCTGTGTTTTGTGAGTTTGGAGAGGCGTTGGCGGAGGAGCGAGCGGAGGAGGTATTGGGTGCGGGAGAGGTCGGTTTGCAGGATGGAGAGTTTGAGGTTGAGGGTGGGATTGTGGGTGGTGGGAGTTGTTGGATCGGCGGAGGAGGCGGCGAGGTCTTCGATGGATTCGATCTGGAGTCCATTAGTGACTGAGGTTTAGAGAGAAGGGGGAAAAGATGACGGACTTGTCTTTTTACTCGCTCCATCATGCGCTCCATCAGTGGTCCCGGCCATGGGAGGAGCTCCGACACGCCGCGCTCGGCGACCCAGAAGCGCGTGAGGAGCTGGTGGTCGAGACCGGCCGATTCTGGGGTAGACACATCGCCGCGGTCGACGGAGGCGAGGATGTCATCGATATCCATGGCCGAGGAATGGGATTGCGAGTGCAATGGGAGAGAGACTGGCGCGTTGGACGGAGGGAAATCGCGAAAGGCGGCGGGGGAAAAGCGGAGCGGAACAAAGGCGGAGAGGAAGTCTGCCTCAGGCAGGTGCTCCGTTGGCCGCTTTAGATGGAATTGGATCACAACTACAGCCACTCTCTACAAAGTTATAGAATTGAATATAGTCATCAAGTTTATTCATTCCAACAAAGGAAATTACTATCTTTTGACCCTCGTATCCTCCCCAGGTGGTTCCATTATATGCCAGTGATGTACCGACGGCCAGGAGTTATGTATGTACAGCCGCATGGATCATTCCGCGCCGTTCATCTGCTTGGATCGCGGTATGAGGCTTCGCAAAGAAGCTGCCATGCTTGTCGAAATTATCGCCTTGGTGACGAGCCGTACATCGATATGTACTGCGTACGGCGAGATGTGACCTGCTTCCTCAGTGTACAGGAAGAAGCGGAGGAGAGTAGATTAAAAGACGGTAAGGGCGAAAAAATTGTTTTGAGAAAAGAGATGCCGGATGGCGTGGTATCATGAGAGGTTCGGTGCGAATAGCCGAACTTGATCGAATAAGAAATCACGTAGGAAAGTCGTGCAACACATAGGAAAAGGGAAAAGGAAATGTTCTGAAGGAATGGTCGCTGAAACGAGAGCAAGAAGATTCAAATATGGCGGCGAAAAGGAGAATCCGATGAATCGGGTTGTGGGCGATAATTTCCTGGCTCGAGAAGGAATCCCCAGGTAATCAAAATCGAGAAGATTGTCGTGTCGTCAAAAATGAAGAATGTTCTATCACTGGCGCCAGCCGAAAGGGAAGAATCCGAGAAAACAAAAAGGATAAGGAAATAAAAGTCAAGCGAATGGACAGGCCCTTGACGTGCCGGATAGGATCCTGGTCTATAATCATCGCAGATCCAGGAATCCACCGAGCCTTGTCAAGGTCCAAAGGAGACGAAGCATGCTACACCAAGAGCTCCATCAATGCTAGCCGACCTGGTGTCCAATTGATCGGCAAACGATCTCTGCAGATCGATAGGTCCCGAAGGCGAGTAAAAGAAAATGATGCAAAAGAAAAACCGGACCAGGCGGCCGGGGCTAAGGTGCGATGCGTGAAATAAGAAAGCGTGTCGTCAAACTGTCGTGTGAGACCATGTTAGAGGGTCTGAATGTCAGAACCAGGGTTTCAGTAGGACAGCATACGGCGTCCGGGGAATCGAGCAGACCCGGGGCTTTCAGCGAAGGGCGATCCTAGGAATCGACTGCGATCACCAGGGTTGTTGCGACATCTCCCGGTGGGACTGTCTTCCATTTCGGGCGAGTTCTGTCCAAAGGCAAAGGTTTGAGCGCGGTTCAGCTTGGATCGTTGCTTCACCTTCCCAAGGCCACGCTCGCACGCGAATTCGTGCTCCTTGGCAGACATTTCGACGTAGTTCTGGGGGTAACATAGCGAGCGATGCTGGGCAAAGAAGGAGCTGTAACCTCCTTCGAGAATGTACATGTCCGGATAGCTGAGTTGGGGGTATTGATCAATGTTGAAGGCGCGGTCCCGATGGCGGATGTACTTCGCCATAATGGGAGCTCGATGGGCCGAATATTCGCAGTGCAAAACGAGCGCGGTCCGGGGCTTGGGGCTGGCAAAGAGCTCCGCAGCCAGGTTTTCCTTGTCGTTGTAGTTCACGGCGCCGTTGATGTGTCCACCCTCATACTCGTACTCAAAGCGGCAGTCGATAACCAGAATGTTGTCGAATTGATCGTTGAATTTGCCGTCCATGAGCTCCAAAAGAACGGTTTTGTCGATACGGGGCAGAGAGTCTCCCTGATCCTCATGAATGACATGAGGCAGGTGGAGGCTCGGGGTAGCTTCGATGTCGCAAATCGACTGAAGTGGTGCATTTGATGTAAAACTGGCCTCTTTTTCGACAACTACATCCTCTGGATGCTCATACATACTCAACGAACGCCTACATTGTTTCCGAGGGCGCATCAACGGGTGGGAACTCTTGCGAATAGACGCGGCGGAGGGCGACCCATTTCCACGAACATGGCTGCCACTGTTAGTGGCCATCAACGGCGGCCGCAACCGAGGGTTGGCCAGCCCGCCCGACGAATTGTTCCTTAACAGTGGACGTTCACGCTGCGGAGATTCTCCAAACATATCCTCCAACGACGCCGACGTGCTCAGGGATGTCTTGGTGGTTTTGCTCTGGAATCGAAAGGGGGGTGCCTGGCTCTCCGGGGCGGGCTTCGTCATGCCCAGTTGAAAGGACTGGGCTTTGCTTTTGGCGAGGCTGGGCCGCAGGAACGTCGGACGCCGTCTCCTATAGATCAATTCGTGATTAGATTCCTTGTGCCCCAAGACAATCATATCCAAGTATGCAGGCATCGTTCTCTTACTCTGGCTGAGCGTCCTTGGGCGGGACAGAGGGGGAGTTCTCCAACGGACTGGGCATGGGCGAGTCCACCGACAAGTCATCCGTCCCTGGGGTAATGATCTCGATCTCGTTTGTCATACAGAATGGAGGTTTGTGCGGCAGAGGCGACATCTCCATGATATCCATAGCGGGAGCAGGCGAGGACGAGGGGAGGGGAGGGGTGGTCATGCTTTCTTCTGTTTATGGTATGGTTAGTGATACCGGAGGCTTCCATGGTTCAGATCGGAACAGAGCGGCATCACCACATACCATTTCCATGCCCAAAGAGATTTGAAGAGAACAAAGACCGCCGGGGGGTTGCTAATTGCGGACTATGGCAGGTCAGCAGGGGTCCTTGCACCACGGCCCATCCAGCAGGACAAAGAGTACTGCAGACTCACCTTTGATCAATATGAAAATTTTGAGAGAGATCTGCGGCTAGACTCGCCGTTGGCGAGGAACCACGGACCGGCTTCACGTTAAAATAGTCGCCATGGGACTTCTTCATGGACAGGTCTTTGAAATTGAAACTAGGGGGTTTCAGCCCAGACCTGGGACCAAAAGAGCCGTAGGATGAGGGCACATCCGAGCGAAAGCAGTGTCCAAAGAGCACCGACGGAGGCTGCATGGCAGCCAACGGTGACGAGTGTTCCATTCTTCTTCAAAGACCTATCTTCTTTGCCCTTCCACTTTTTTTCTTTTTTCTTTTTTTCTTTCCTTTTGCCAGAAACGAAAAATTTCCGATTCCTTGTTCTTTCTTCCTTTGTGGTCGTCCCAATTGACCTAGACACCGTCGGGGTAGAAAACTCGCAGCAACACAGTAAAGCCAGACCGTTGACACTGCACGCTATCTATCTGGCATGTACTACAACGACAGGGAGATCTCCGTCGTCACGGTGCCTATTCCAAACCGTCCGCACAAGACCCGTTGTCGACAATAGTGTTGAAACCCAATTCGTCCAAGTGGTGCAGAACGGCTTCCAAAAATCCCACACGCAGCTAACCAGCACGTCGCGGCACTTCCTGGTGTCGAAGCCGACCAGCTCAGAGCGACATGACTGGCAGAGGGAATAATGTCGATCAGGGCCAAATCAAAGACGGAGGAAGAAGGGAGGGACCGAGGTGGGAGGACCAGCAAGAGGAGGGGCTAGCAGGATGGCAGAGGCTTGGGTTAGCAGATTACTTCTATAAGCATCGGCAACACGCAGGGGGAGCAGCAGCAGCAGCAGCCGCCAGCAGAGACGGCAGAAGGGGAGGACATCGACGTGGTACGCTAATGCATTGGGGGAAAGTTACCGAAGAAGAGGGTGTGAAGAAGTCTGGACACGGGATTGGGGTGGAGGATAGTCTGGTAGACCGAGCATGGGAATGAGGAACGACGCCGGTCTTAAAGAGGGAGTAGAGAAGATGTTTAAACAAGGCTGAAGAACTCAAAGAAAGGAAAAGGGTCACGGCAGAAAAAAAAAGAAAAAAGAAAAAAAAAAAGACCTGGAGAAAAGGTGAAGCTGAAGGGATGACCTTGTTGCAATGGCAACGAAAAAGTGGGGATGCGATCTCCAGATGCTCAAGAAAGAAGAGAGCTTAAGCGACGACGGGTTTAGGCCGTGTCAGAATTCCCAGCGTCGAACCGGTTTGGGGGATGAGCGTTTGCCATTGGTTCTCGAACCGCCGGCCCTGGAGAGGGAGATTGGGCAATTCGTTGATTCCTACAGTCGATCTTGAGTCTAGTTTTCCACTTTACTTCTGGGTGTCTCTGGGAAGAGCGTTTGCTCAGCATCCGGAGGTACCTACCAGGTAGTCCGTACTACTGCGTAGGTGAGGTCCAAGACGTCTGTACGGCGTCAGTAAGTATGTACGGTATCGGGCGGAATCGACGTATGTATGATGTACTTGGGAGTACGGCGTCTATCTCCGAGAGGCAGGTACGTCGGGAGGTACACGCAGGTACTCGTACATGTCGACATCATCGATACGGCGATACCATACCGTACTCCTACAGTACTGTACCTACTCCGTCGTAGGTACCAGTACTCCCGCAGTACAACGGACGGTCTTCTCGTTGCCGGGACTCCCTTGCCGCCATCGTCAACGCTAACCGCTGCTCAGCAACCCCCCGCCTATCAGCGTCCTTACGCTCTCCTCCGCCGCTCTTCTGCCAATCCGAGCGGGCTGGCTGAGGCATGGATCGTGCCTGTCTCACGGGCTACCGAAGGATTGTCCTTCCAGATTTTCTTTTTTCCACTTTACCCAGTAACTATACGTATGTATCTACATTCTGTTCTCGTCCCTTTCACCGGTTCTTACGTGAAAAACCGTTCATTCGGGATTACAGCCAAGACGCCTTCCATTTTGACACCTCCGTCAAAGCCTTCACCTTGCCCTAGGGTACACCCAGGCCCTTCCTCAAGGCTCCTGGCATATGCTAGGTGAGATCCTCTTTTAGTTTCACATTTAGATTTTGGGGTTTTTTTTTTTTTTTTTTTTTTTTTTTTTTCCTGCTTAACCCAGAAGGGATTTTTTCCCTACCGGAGTCCAGAAAAACGGTCCATGAATGGTCCGACAGGACGGTTCCATTCAACTACTGGAACGAAAAAAAGGACGACTCCAGCCAATAATCTGCGCAGTTCCGAAAAAATTACCCTATCCGTGTGTGCCGTTTTTTTTTTTTTTTTTTTTTTTTCTTTTTCTAGCTCTTTGGGTCCCGTTTTTATTATACATCACTCGACTCCATAAAGAGTCCAAATGAGAGATCGAATCTAATAAAAACTCCACCAGAGCTCCACCGGTCGGAAAAAAGAGCTTGTCCGGAATCTCTCAGGAACGAGTCTGGCCGTCCAATGGCAAAGGCTGGAAACAGCAAGCTGTCAGTCGTCAAGCTGCCGCTTTGGGTACCTGTACATTCTCCGGAAATCGAGTATACGCCCTAGCCTGGGGAAATGGCATCCCTGGGGAGAGTTAAAGCTCCGAGACTTCGCCAATCCTACCGCTCTGGAGACTGTGCATTCCGCTTATCTCATCGCCGTCGACCCTGGCCGATCGGAGAGAGCTGCGGATTCGCCCAATCGGGTAATGCGTGCGACTCCCTAGCCCTAGGGTAGATTAATTTGGCAGCACATACCAGGGCATGATCATGGATTGATAATATAATTCGATGGCCAAAGGGATGCTCGAAAAAAAAAAAATGAAATGAACCTTGGCCTGTGCAAATATTGATTGCCAATCTGGAGATCAATCTCTGCATCCCTGTCCTTGTTCACCACGGTGGTGAGGTCAGACGGCGCCCAAGCATTTTCCAGATAGCTTCAACTATGATCATCGCAGCTCTCTCCACGAGCTACCGGTGCTGTTCTCCAGACTTGCCTCATTTGCGACGGGGGCCGTACATGCCGTCCGGGCATTCTTGCTCACCGCAGAGCTCATCGTCCACGCATTTTTGGTGCCCTTACTTGCGCATAATTATTACTCCCGCATTCCCGCCGATCTGGGCCCAGGGGTATTCTATCCCTGCCCGTCCCCTCTTAAAGGGAGCTATCTAGCTGGGCATTATCGCCTGCCCCCATACCGCACATGGTCGCCTTACAAATCGTTCGATATTAACTCCTTATTATCGGGAGGACGAGAATTACGCGGGAATAGTGCCTCGGACGGCGCCAGGTCGAGCTGATGTCCTCGGCCTGATTATTGTGGGGATCTCATAGCTCCCAATGGCGCCCGAAGAGCTGACGACGTCACGACGAGGGGCTAAAATTTGCTCGGTCTGGGTCGCGAGCTCAGCTCTCGGCTGCTTTCCTGCTCGCTTCTCCGTCATTACCATGTTGGAGACGGAGTCGGGACTAGTCTTCGCCCGCACGTGTGTGCTGATGATCCGAGATCAAAATAGCTCGGTGCGTCCATGATCCCCTCGATGCACAGTGCATAGATTAAAAATAACCAACACTTCGTCCCGCACACCGCCACTAGTAATGTGACACTGGCAGGGGGAGGTGGACGTACTCTTACGCCGTGCTCCGTACTCCTTGACGATCGCCGGGCCTGCATTATCTGGATTCTGACCCTGCGCCCGAGCCCCTCACTTTTGAGACACCGGTCAAATCTTAGGTCTTAGGGAGGACGAGAGGCCAGCCGAGAAGGATGCCCCCTCCGTGCGGTATTATTGTCGGATGGCTGAGTCGGACGATGCTGACCCGGAGGCTTGCGGCTCGTGGGGGGGGTTGATTCTACGGAGGATGGATTCGAGTCAGAGAACACGCCGCGATCTCAGAGATTGTCGCAGGACAGTCACAGACCTCCCGATTTCCAATGCGGCGTGACAATGGCCGGCCCGGCATGGACGTGCATCTGCAGGTCTAAGGCAGCGTGATCGGCCGTGATCTGACGGTCGCGAGGTGCTATTTGACGACGATAAGCGCCGGACTTGCGACTAGGGAGGTACGGTGGTATCTCGGACCCTCCGATCTCCTAGTGGCCAGGATTGTGATCCGTCATCTGCGGTGACAGCACCATGTGCCCGCCTGACAGTTCAGTGTGTGTTGGAGTTACTCCGTCCGCAGTTCTGCGTAGTCACTACCGACCAAGGTATTCATTTCCAAGGTTCTAGGTATTGGGTACGCCGTCCGCAAGGCAGCGCCCGTCTCATTACGATGTACCCAGTACCGACAGCTCCTTCGGCCGGAGTACGGGGTACGGCGGAAGGTTCCAGGCCCGGAGGGAGTGGCTGCCAGTGCGGGGTTCGCAGGCCAATGCGGGCGCTGATTGGGAGAGCGCGCAAAGTCAGTCTGCAACTTTATTCACCAAACCTGAAAATACTGTTTCGTCCGGAGGGGAGCAAAACCGGAATCCCCCTCGGCGTGACATCACCACGTCAACATGCAGCGGGATGTGTTGGCCTGCTCGTGGTTGGCATTGTTGTTGCTTTCCCCCATTCAGGTATTTGCTTACTTTTTTCTTTTTCTTGGTGTTCGTTTGATATACTATCTCCGTCCACTAGTCATGTCCCATGGGTCGCGTCATAGAGTAACCACCACGCCGGCCTGAACCGTGGTACTGAGCCGTGTTGTTTGATTCCGCGACCCAGACAAAACGCGACCGCCATGCGCTCTCCCGTGACCTTCGGGTATGAGATCATCGACTCACTCAACCCTTTTTTGTTTTGGATTTGCGTTGCTTTTGCATGCTGCCTTGCTTTTCTTTTTTCAGACCGACACGTGCGGTGTTTACTTGTTTGGTGTTTACCTTTTTTTTCTTTTTTCTTTTTTTTTTTTTTTGTTTCGCCCAGGTCGCAGAGGCCTCGCCACCTCACTGCCTGGACACCTGGATGCCTGACCCCTCGGTCACGCCATGCCCGTACGCTGTAATCACTAACCTGGAGGATTCACCTCTGGCCCCCTCAGGAATATTAATACCTACTGTCTCGGTACTAGTCGAAATACCACGGCCTCAGCCGCATTATTGGTGAGGGGTGACTGAACCCGAACAAGATCGGGAAGAAGATCGGCACAAACTACTACCGAGTAATCTTCCCTCTCTGTCCCCTCGGCCTTGATCAATTCTCCAGGGGGCTATCGAACCTTAGCTTCGCCTACCCTACTAGGGCATACCCCTCCTTTGCAAGGTGACTTGCATACAGGAAGGGGTTGCTTATCGATGCCTTGCACGAGGATTTTCTCCGACCCCAACCAGGCCGTTACCAGTCAGTCCGTCGCTTGTTTTCTCCTGTGGCGATTGGCCTCAGCTTTCCTCTTCCTAATTAATCGCATCTACCTTCTAGGGGGTATGCTGTTTCTCCGTAGATACTCCGACTCAATATGGGATCTGGAGAATGGTTTATCCACCGCTGGCTCGGGAATTGTGCCTGTCCATCCATCCCTTGATTGGCCGCTCATCGAGGGATACCAGAGATCCTGGTCGTTCCAGTGTCCATATATATTTGACCCCGTGCTTTGTGCGTGATTTATTGATCGTTATCTTTTATCTTCGATCTCGATCTGTGGAACTGGTATCCATGTGTCGATCTGTGCTACCGACTGTGGTTGAGACTGTAGATTGTTTAGATGTAGCTTTACTGTCCCGGTTAGACTTACCAACCCTATACCTCTAGCTGACTTGCTAGATCTAGATCCTGCATCGAATTCATACCACATTCCACTGAACCTCCATCTCGATAAAATAAACTCTAATCCTCCCCCATACTCCCCAGGGATACATTGCCCGTCCGGGGTATAAAAGCCACCGAACAAGCCAATATATGCGCACCCATCCGTCCATCCCTCTAACCCTGTCTAGGGCAGAGCTACCATGCGGCGCCCCAAGCCCCCAACGCCTCCGCAAAGCTTATATACTTCTCCGCGAATGCGATAGAATCGAAAATAGCCCCTTCATCGTCCAATTTCTCCGCGAGAAAAAAAGATAACCAGGATTCAAATCCATTCCCTCCTTCCTCAACCCTCGCTTTCCAGATAAACACCCGATCCAGGGAAACATCGCAGATCAACCCTATCTAACCCTTGCATGTGCAGCACATCGCCCTCACAGGAAAAAAAGAGGACCTTACAACCAGACACAAACAGACAGTAGAGAGAGGACCCATCAACCCCCAAACCAGCATAGGGCCCGCCTGCGCCAACGGAATAGAGTTGACCAGGGCGTCGTGGCTTAAGGTCCTTGCAGATTGGGCTCTGCAGTGCTACTTACTGCGCGTTGGGTTGGGCTGCGGTTTGCTACCTACCGACGTACCTACCTACCTATCCTAAGCGCCAATGAAGTCACCCTCGCTGCTGGTGGAGTGTGGGGGTGTCTTGTCTGGGTTTCGGAATTGGGTTTGACACTGCGTTGTACAGTATGGACCCGTTTGTTTGCTGTGGGGGTTGGGTCGGGGATTTTACAGAGGTGGTTGGGTTCGCGGGCCCCGTATGTGAGTGGAGGAGTGGGGAGGAGGATGCGTGTTTACGGTGATGTTCTCATGGCGAAGGGATTGGGGATGTAGATGTAGGGGCATGGGTCTTCGCTTTGGGGGAAGACTGTGTAGATTCTTGGTGTTGTATACTGCTCAGGTTGAGAACATGGGTAAGTAAATAGTCAGAGTTCGATATGGCATGAGAAATACAGTTGTATGGGGACAGTTGTGTTCACAATTCATGCTTTGCATTGCATATCTTGGTCTCCTGGTGCCTTCGGCGAACACCTAGATAGCAGATAGATACTACTCAAATCTGCCCATTCATCATATTGCCGCAGCCAAATCCCCACAGATAGATACCTATGAGATACTGCAGCATTTACAATGTGGACCTAACGGGCCCAAGGCGCCAGGTACCCGGAATGTCAACCTTGGAAGTTCGGCATCCTCGTCATCCACCATCTAGCATCCACTTTTAGAACCCACCAACCTCGTCAATTCCAGCACGACGCACCCCACACATCTACCACCTACCACCGCATCCAATCCAACCAGCTACTCCCCCTCCCCTCAATCTACAGTATTCACACGGACCCAACGACGACGCCGAAAGAAAACCTGCATCCCACATTCCTAACCACGAACTATATCCCGACAAGCAAGGGGGCAGCCTGCAGTGGGGAAGATGGTAGCTTGGTATGTGCGTATGTATGTCTGATGGGGATGTGTATCGGGCCTGCATGTATGCGTACTGCGCAGTATTACATGCACGTCGGTACTTACCTACAGCTAGGCGCCTGCCTACCTACCTAGCTACCTACCTACCTGTGTCTGCCAATGTGCTACTAGCAGAGTGCAGGGACCATGCTTTTGCAAGGGATATGTACGGGGTCGAGCGCCCCTGTCGGCAGTTTGGGAGGGATGGGGATTCGGTTCTGGGGCTTAGGGGAGGATGTAAGGGAATGGGGATGAATAACTCTGCTTGGGAGGGGGTTGATAATTATGGCGATGGGATTGGGGGAGCATTGAAGGTAGAAGTGGGAGGAGAGGAGTATGTGTTCGATATGAATAAGTTATATGGTGGCTTCTGCATTATGGCCAATGTTGAATTAGAGCGTCGTGGTGATATATTTAAACGATTCATCAATAGCCAATGCCGTGCTGAGTTACCCACTAGTCAAATCTGTAAGAACCTTAGTGTGACATGCATATTCCACTGAGCAAGTAGATGACCGGTCTCTATATAGGACTGTCTTTCCGTATAAGTGTATGAGGAAATTGTCGATGCCAGTCAGCCTGGACTTTAAAATGAGCAAAAAGCTTCGGCTAGCTAGAATATTAAGGAATACTAGACATATTAGATATGCCAGCCATCCTATTCCGAACTTCTTATAGTTGGAAATATATTAACAAAAACATCCCCAATTTCTCAAAAGATAACCTGAATACATTGGGTTCTAAAAATGGTATTAAAAACGGGTATGCGAGCTGCTGCTGCAAGCCCGTTGAACGGGACCGGGTTGGCTACGCTTTGCGCATCTTCCATCTGTTGGTGTTGAGCGAATTCTGGAGATGAAAACCTCAAATAGAAGCTGAAAACCTCTTAACAATATTTGAATAAAATTAACAAATAACAAGTGTAGATCTGTAGACCAATCACATGACACACCAAAGCGGCGATCCTGCCATATCAGATGGCGCTAACCGGATTGGGCGCAACGGCTCATAATTTTTCGCGGCTTCTCGTCACCTACAAATCAGTGTCTTCCAGCATCTAGGAGCTGGTTCTTGTGAGGAGTTCGGCGTCACGAGGGAAGAATACTAAGCCTTTAGTTCTCTTCCATTCCAACCCCCCACAATGGCCCAAAACTTTGCCGCCTCGAAGAAGAGGCGTCGCGAGCCGGTCAACGTCGACACCAAGCTGGTCGAGATATATGAAGATCTCGCCAGCGAGAAGGACGAGATCCGATTGAAGTCCGCCCAGGCTCTGGTGTCGCAGTTCACGCCGGACAAGAACCCCACCGATGAGCAGATCCAGAAGGCCCTGCAGAGACTCTTCCGCGGTCTCTGCAGTAGCCGGAAAGCGGCTCGGATTGGCTTCTCGATCGCGTTGACCGAGATCCTCACGCAGGTTCTTGCAGCTCCCAGAGACTCGTCCGACATTACCGTAGCAAAGGTCATGTCGATTTGGGAGTCGCAGTCGAGTTCCTCGGGTAGTGAATCGGGACAGGTGTGTTCTCCCCTCTCCCCCAATGGAAAGCGTATGTCGGCGTACTGACTCTATCGACAGGAACAACGGGACCACCACTTCGGACGTCTCTTTGGCGCGGAAGCCATCATCAAGTCTTCTATTCTGTTCAAGCCCAAGGCGCCGTTCAGTGAGTGGACCAAGCTTTTGGACTTGGTCTTCGAGCTGTCCAAGAAGAAGCCATGGATCAGGGAAGAGTGCGGCTGGATCGTCTATCGCTGTATCTATGAACTTTCGACCCAGAAGGCAGATGCCAAGTTCGTGGAAACCGCCCTGGAACGGCTGTGCTCGAACGACCTGGCGAAGACGCCCGAGGGTGTCTCGATCTGGCTGGCAGCCAAGGAGCTGTTCCCGACTGTCAGCTTCCCCAGTAAAGTGTGGAAGCATGACGATCCGTTGGATGCGCGGGAGAGGAACAGCCTCGCCAAGGTCATGAAGGACTCTTCGTCTTCGGAGTCTGAGAATGGCGACAATGCCAACGCTACGAAATCCTCTGGGGTCTGGAACTCCAAGCTTCATTTTGCTTGGGAGGCGATTATTTCTAGATTCAGTGTTGCTCCTGCCAAGGAGAAGTCCAAGAGTAAAAGCTCTAGCTCGTCTCGTTTGAGTTTCATTGACTTCTGGACTGAAGTTGTCGACAGTGAGTTTGGTCCTCCCCACCCTACAATAAAGTGTTGGTCTAATACGTGTCTTTCCAGACGGACTCTTTGCTTCTGCTTCCTCGGAGGAACGCAAATACTGGGGATTCCTTCTTTTCAACAAGATCCTCAACGAGGGCCCCTTCCACCTGGCTTCCCAGGTTTTCACCAAGAACCTTGTCCGGTGCCTCACGAACCAGCTCGCCGTTGACGACCGCTATCTTCACAAGATGGCCGCCAAGTCGGCAAAGACGATCCAGACTCGTGTGGCGAAAGAACCCGAGTTCGCGGGCGCTTCTGTCGTCGGCTTGATGGGCTCAGCTGGGTCCGTGAACTTCGACCAGGTGACCAAGACGAAGACCGTGGAGAAGATCGTGGCCGAGGCCAACCTGGACGCACTGAAGCAGATCGTGCCTCTGTTCTCCAAGCTGATCGCCAGCCCCGGAACAGACGATGCTAAGGCCGCGGCCTCGACCCGCCAGATCCTGGCCGGCTTGCTCCTGGCTATCGTGAGGTCTCAGGCCTCGACGAGCGGTGATGCCCACGACGAGGTTGAGTCTGTGCTGGAGCACATCCTGTTCACATTTGTCCAGTTCGCCTACTTCACGGAGGGCGAGGAGAAGAAGGCTGCCGCGCAGCCCGCCCTCACTCAGCAGACGCAGGAGCTGTTCCGAAGCCGCATCACATCCTGTCTGAACAGTTTGATTGCCTCCCAGAAGCACGCAACAACCCTGCCGTACGCAGTGGTTCGCAAGATCCGCGATGCCGCCAAGTCCGGCGAGTTCGGCAAGTTCATCATCAACATGGACGAGACCCTGAATGAATCGGTGAAGACCGCATTCAAGTCTCTGAAGAAACTCTCCAACACGGTACGACCACAATTCCCCACCCTTCCCCATCAGTTCCTCATACTCATTCAAACAGGAGAAGCACAAGAACGCCGCCGGCGTCGACGCCTTCAAACTGCTCTACTCCATGACCATCCTGCAGGTCTACAACGGCGACGCCGACGCCGTGTCCATGCTGGACGAACTCGACTTCTGCTACACCAAGATCTTCGGCGACAAGAAGTCCAAGAAGGAAGAAGCCTCGGATGCGTCCGACGCGCTGGTGGAAATCCTGCTGAGTTTCGCGTCCAAGCCCTCCCAGCTGTTCCGCCGGATGAGCGAGCAGGTGTTCAATGCCTTCGCCCATCAGGTCACTGAGAATGGTCTGGAGTCTTTGATCTCTGTATGCCTATCCCATTTCCCATTTCCCATTTCCCCTCTTAGAGCTGTCGTCCTTTGTGATCTGCTGGTTTGCTCCTCAAAACTAACGTGTCTATCTAGATCCTCGAAGCAAAGGAAAGTCTCGCCGGTCAACAGGAAATGTTCGACCAGCAAGACGACGAAGAAGGCGACGAGGAGATGATGGACGTGGACGACGACGAGGAACACTCCCACTCCCACTCTGACGAAGAGGACAGCGACGTGGAAGTCGTCGATGCCGAGGGCTCCGACAACGAAGACTCCGACTCCGACTCCGACTCCTCCTCCGCCAACGGCGACGGCGGCGCCGACGACGCAGAGACCGCCGCCTTCGAAGCCAAACTCGCCGAAGCGCTAGGCACGCACCGCGGCGACGAGGACCTCAACGCGGAATCCTCCGAGTCGGACGCAGACATGAACGACGACGAAATGGAGCAAGTGGACTCGGCGCTGGTCAAAGTGTTCAAAGCGCGGCGCGACGCGCTCGGGCAGAAAAAGGACAAGAAAGACGCGCGCGAGAACATGATCAACTTCAAGAACCGCGTGCTGGACCTGCTCGAGATCTACGTCAAGAAATGCCACTCGAAGATCCTAGCCCTGGATCTCCTCCTGCCGCTGCTGCGTCTGACGCGCCGGTCGAGCGTCAAGCAGGTCTCGAACAAGGCGAACGCCGTGCTGCGCGAGTACACCAAGCTGTGCAAGGGCTCGGCGCTGCCGGCGATCGAGGACCCCGAGCCGGTCTGGGAGCTCCTGAAGTCCATCCATGCCGAGGCGACGCGCAGTGGGCCCCCGGCTCATGCGTCGGGATGCAGCCAGGCCAGCTTGCTGGTGGTGAAGGTGCTCGTGGCGCAGGACAAGGAGGCGGTTGCGGGCGTGGTGGATGTGTATGCGGCGACGCGCAAGGAGCAGCTTCTGAGCAAGAAGTGCCATGTTCAGCCGTCGTTGTTCACAGACTGGAATAACTGGTGCGTGTCGGCTAGCAAGCAGATGAAGAACTAGATGGGGTTTGAGGTGGTGGTTGATACAGTAGGGTAAAGCAGATTAATTGACAATATGTACGAATGGAAAACGCAGGACTATATAGACAGGTGAAATCTCGTAGCCACATAATCATCAACCCCCGGGCTAGGGACGTCATATACACAGTAAGTAAAAAGCTGTTCGCACCGTCTCCAACCAATCGACTTGTCTACAAAGCTAGAACCCCTTCACGTACCGATGATTCCTTGTCTCCTCCAACACCTCGAACTTCATCCCCACCTCAATGGCGCCTTCGTTGCGCGGTGCACTCAGCATGCCAAAGCACGGCTTATACGTAATGCCCTCGTCGATGCGACGATACTTCATCAGGGTATTCCACGGCTGCGTCTTATGCTTATCGGCCGTGTCCGGGTTCACATTCGGGACCTGGCAGCGGGCACAGCGCGCCACGACATCGATGACCAGGGACGACGAGGATGACGACGCACCGCTGATGCGGACGAGCTTCCACGAATCCTCCGTCCACGGGGTACTGCCTCTGATGATGATATTGGGCCGGAAGCGCTCGATGGTGATGGGGTCGGCGCCGGACTCCTGCAGACGGCCGTTCAGCTCCGCGATCGACGCCTCGGACGCGATCAGCACGGGGTGGACGTCGGGGAAGTTGGTGCTCTGGGTGCGGCCGAGGAGGCGCGGGTCGCCGTTCCCCTGGAGCACGCGCGGCGTGGGGCCCTTGTAGACGAGGCAGACGTCGCGGGCGAGGAAGGACGAGAACAGATCGTTGACGGCGGCCCCGTAGACGTGTCCGTCCGTCACGGTGTCCCAGATCTTGACCTGCGCGAGGGTGGTGTGCGCGGCGAGCCAGGACGGCGAGGGGTAGGCGGGGATGCGGACGGTGCCTTGGACGCCGGTGATGGAGAGGACGAGGGTGTCGGTGTCACCGTCAGCGTCGGGGCTGGTCTCGTCCGCCGTGTCCAAGGCCGTGTTGATGAGCGTCATTTGAGGGATCTGGCGGATGGTGAGGAATTCGTTGGTTTTGGCGTCGACGAACATCCAGCGCCGGTCGAGATCGAGGCCGTGCATACGCAGCTTGGTCTTCGTGAGCTCGATCCCGCGACATGATTTGATCGGGTAGACGCGCAGTGATACAACCTCACTGGGTGGCTGGCGGGATCCTCGGAGGCGTCGTAGAAGACTGGATGTGTTGGATAGCGCCGGGCCGGATGAGAACCGCGGGATGATGAGCACCGGGGCGGCGAGGAGCAGCAGCAAGATGACTGCCGAGACGGGAGAGATGGAGTCAAGCATGGTGAATGAGGGGGATCTCTTTGAGAGATGAGATGCTCTGGTTCTGGATCCAAACAATCGATGAAAATTAGAAAGCAAGCGTCATTCTGCCAGCACTTACCGCCCTGTTATCGGACGGAATGATGAAGTCATGGATCGGAGTCTAGGGATGGGCTGGCATTTCGGGTCCTTTTGGATGTTTGATGATGCTGCTGTGAGTCCAGTCTGTCCAATTTCATGCGTCATATGAGCCCCGCCTCCCGGCCTATCAACTGTTCAAAATATACTAGTCCAAAAAGCAATACTAAAGGCATAAATCACGCTACTAGAATGCAATGCCCGATCCACTTGCTCCATAGATCAACGCCCTGAATCCCATGTGCTTCATTAAATCTTCCGATCAGTCCAGTATGTAACCAAACTCTTGATCAAGGCAATTGCCGCTTCCTTTCCTTCTTGAATGGCATCATCACCGCAAGCCCCCGGGACGTGAAAGAAAACCACATTCCGATCATGACCTTCCCGGTAAGCGTGAGACAAGCTGGTGTAGTAGATGAACTCGCACAGATAACGTCCCGCGTCATCCGAAATGCGAAGGTCGGTTCCCGCAGGAGCGAAGGATTTCCATAGCCCGAGAAGCTCATCGTTGGGCGGACAAGGAGTCAAGGAAGAACGCAGTGCCTGGAGGGAATCCTCTGTGGTAGATTGTACATTTGAGTCTGCGGAGGTCGGTTTGAGATCAGTGGCACGCCCGGCTTGCAGCACTGCCGGCAAGCCCAATTCGCGCCACAGTTTTTCACCATCTTCGTAGCCACCTTTGCCTTTGATATCGGACATGTGGTAGGCGTCCCGCCGAGCCTGCGTCTCCACCGAGTAGAAGTTCCTCATAGCGGCTATGCCCATATGCATCACTATGTCTGGCCGACGACCCCCGTGGTTCTTGGCGAAGTCCTCGAGGATAACCGGGATGGACTCGCGCACCGTTGAATAGGCCACGGGAATCGGGGAGGGATGAGTATGGATAGATACTCTCCGAGATACGGATCCCGATGCATCCGTAGTAGGCAAGTCAATCGACGGTGGCAGGGATGACGCGATTAGGTACGAAGCGTTGACGAGGTTCGTTTTAAATGGCTAATCGTCTCAGTCAGGCGGAGGCGTGCTTAACCATGAAGTTCAACCACTTACCCCAAAGCCGGTCACCAGGACCGATATCTCATCGGGTTCCGCGGCAAACCGAGGAGGATTTGCCGGGACTTGTGTCTTAGACAATGACACGTCTGGCCCGTAGTCTCCCATCTCTAACAAGTGAGTTTATCCAGTCGGTGGCGGATATATCGGATGGGATGGAAGCATGGGATGAAGACCGGAATCTGATACAGCCTCCAGTCCCGAGGAAGGAGAGAATGGAATAGATAGTCGAGAAGTGGAGAAGTGGAGAAGGGAGAAAGAGAGAGAGAGAGAGAGAGAGAGAGAGAAAGCAGAAGAAAATGGTCGATCCCCCGCATTCCAAATGCGGGGCTTGGCGTCACGGGAGTTTGCTTCAAGGTTGTTTGTTTCATTTCGCTTCGATTCCACTTCTCCTCGGGCATCGCTTGACGCGGAGCAGCATCCAGGCATGCTGGACAGCAGACAGACTGATCTGGCTCCATTCAGGTATGGCTCTCGCTTTCCTGCCCCTCACGGTTCACTCTCCATCTGGTCAATCGTCTGGATGGCGACTAAGCGAAGTATATATTTTAGTCCACGGTACTCCAAAGTGTCGGCTGCTGCGAGTCTCTACCACGCCAATCCAATCCAATTGCAGCCTGGACCAGAGTACCACCGATAGCCAGAGGCAAGGAGGGCTTATCATGCATTCAATAGGTAAATGCTCATGTCGGGATTCGCCGCAAGGAGACCCACTGTGATTCAAAGTGGCTCTCCGGCTCCGATCTATACTCTATCGGTCAGGACCACAGCCTCCTTACTCCTGGGCGGCCTGGAGCAAATCCAATCCGCCGAATCACATTGGTAGCACTAGAAAGATCCAAACGCTTGATCGAACGGTTTTTCATATACATGCGATATGTCCAAACATTCTCAAACGTCTGGTAGCCCAAACCGCTGCATCCTGTGTACAGGAGGCAAGCGTGGAAGCGTTCTGGCCCGACGTTTCCAGAAAACAGGTGGAATCTTAGCGGTAGAATCCATTTCACAAGCCATCGAGGATCGTCGTACGACGCGGTGTGGAGCTGCTCGGTTAGAGCCCATCTGGGGATCTCCTCGGCCAGGTCCAATCGGATGGCACTCGGCACCGCCCAGCCTGGATCGTTACATGGTTTGGGGATGAGGTTGATACTTAGACCTTGAACTACATTTATGGGCCCTGGGGAGGCCAATCGCCCTGTAGTGTTTGTCTGAGGGGAAGAGGCAGATACTGATGAAGGATCGTCCGTCGACCACCGGTGCAGATCCTTTCATTCGACCCAGACCGCCGTATTCTGCGTATTCAATGCAGATGCCGCATCGAACGTATCCATCTCTTCGCGACCCCCCTTTTCGGCATCATTCCGCAGCTCGGAGACAGTGAATGCTGATATTCCTAATGGCTGCCTGGTTGCGAGCCGGGGATTTCCAGGAAATGCATCGGCCACTTTGCGATATCGCTGTCACTCTGTCGCGTCGCTATCGGAACTTTCAACCTTCTCCCTACCTCCACAATTTGACTTCCTATGTATTTCATTTAGCTCCCCTCACTTCCCCTCAACCTGCGCAACCTTTTCCACTGCTCTTCTCTCTTGATGTCTATCAGTTCCCTCGACGCCTCCGACTTATCTTACTACTATGGCTGCCATCGTTGACTCTCTCGACACCCAGTCACTGATCAAAGCTACTGCTTTGGTCTTGGCCCTGCTCTTCGTGTCTCATTTTTTCCATGTACTCGCGGACGGTTTCCCCTACTGGCATATACCCCTCGTGGGACGCAGTCGATGGGAACTCTCCAACACTAAAGCCAAAGCGCGCTTCCTCGAATCGGCAAAAGAACTCATCAGCGAGGGTTTTCGTGAGGTATGTGGCGGCATAATACCCGAGGGTTCTCCTGCTGGGCCCAGGAAAGCCATCTGGGTCGGCTAATGGTTGATGTATAGGGGAGAAAAGTCTTCCAACTCACGTTTACCCACGATACAGTAATTGTATTGCACCCCTGTTTCATCGATGAGATCAAGAACAATTCCAATCTTAGCTTTTCGCTGGTCACCAAGAAGGTATCATAGTGTCTGAAGAGTTGCTTCATTTGTGCAGACAGTTGACTATGGTCTAGTTGTTCTTTGGAGAGAAAATCTCTGGCTTCGAGCCCTTTGGAGGGGGGAATGAGAAATATGATGTGGTTCGTGAAGTCATCAACAAGAAGCTAACATATCAAGTTCTCGGTCAGTTGACCTGCCCTCACCTCGCAATACGCTCATCTAACTTGCCTTGTCTGTAGGAAAACTCGTTTTACCTCTTTCAAGAGAGACCGCCTTTGAATTGAAGGAATCGTTTCCCGAGTCTGATGGTATGTCGCTTCCCTGCGCAAAAATCGATACAATGCCTAACGGATGTTGCGGTCTGAATAGACTGGCAAGAGGTCACCTTTGGATTCAAACTCCCATACATCATTTCTCGCCTCTCTTCGCTTGTTTTCATGGGTGACGCGATCTGCCGCGACAAGAATTGGCAGAACGTATCGGTGAATTATGCCATCGACGCTTTCCAAGCCGCCCGTACCCTGCGATACTGGCCGGCCATCCTCCGCCCAGTGGTGCACTGGTTCTTACCCTGCATGCAGAAGATCCGGAGGCACGTCTCGGCGGCCTCAAGCATCATCAAACAGGAGATTGACAGAAGAGATATGATTCGAGACGGCAAGCTACCGGCCGGTCCTCCGAGAACCCACGAGGATGCGCTGGACTGGCTACCAGAGGTTGCGCGTGGCCGACCTTTCAGCTTCATGCGCTCTCAAATTGGATTGAGTCTAGCTTCCATTCACACAACGTCAAAATTTGTGCTGAACGTTCTCTACGACCTGATCACGTATTCCGAAAACCTCCCGCATCTCAGGGACGAAATCAAGGCCGTCGTGGAAGAGGATGGGATCCTGACGAAAAGTAGCCTCATGAAGTTGAAGAAACTGGACAGCTTTATGAAAGAATCCCAGCGACTGAGTCCCTTGAGTCTCTGTATGTCAGCCCCCACCCCTAACTTCACATTCTCGTCGCTAACATCGCACCAATCCAGCCGTCCTCAACCGCGTTGCCACCGAAGACGTCCACCTATCCGACGGAACCCTCATTCCTAAAGGGGCCACTATCACCGTCTCCACGCACTCCATGCAAGACGAGGCCGTGTACCCAAACGCAAAGACCTTCGACGGTCTCCGCTTCTGGAAAATGCGACAAATCCCCGGCAACGAGACACGGTACCAATTGGCATCGACGAGCGCAGAGCATTACGGCTTCGGACATGGCATGCATGCCTGCACGGGGCGATTCTTCGCCACGACCGAGATCAAAATTCTCCTCGTGCACCTCCTTATGAAGTACGACTGGAAATTCGCCGACCAGACAGACCGACCTAAACCGATCGTACGCGGGATGGAGGTCATTTGCGACCCGAGGGTTAAGGTGCTGTATCGGGCCCGTGAGCCGGAGATCGATCTCAGAAAGCTGGGTGAAGAGTTCGAGTCATCGGACGGTTCTTGCTCCAGTGGTGGAAGTTTTGATATCGTGGAGTGAGAATCGTCTTCATTGCCTAGTGCTCAGAGCTCACAGGTACCAGGTGCCATGTGATGACCTCATGATTTCTTCTGTCTGTTCTTTCAAATTCTTTGTATCTGTTATCAGATCCCTGGGTGGAAGCGTATCTAGCTTTTGCAATTTCTGCTACCTGGTTATTACCTATTCTGCGAGCAAGTACTGAGTACTGGGTTTTCTATCCAGGCCCTGCCTCTATAGCTAAAGGTATTACGCGACAAGGAACTCACCGAGTGATATGTCATTTATTTATTGATTTATTTGGTTAATAAACGCCTGACCACAAGAACTTTCCTAGTAAGCCGGAATAATTTGCGTATGTGAAATTTCTTTCCAGCTGCTCGAACCTACATGTACATGCATCTTATCACATATACCAGGTCCGCTGGCAATCTGGCAGATGCTCGCCTAACAGAAGACCGTCATCTCTAACATGACATAGCGTCTCGGATGAAGCTCGTCCTAGATACGCTCTGGGAGGAGTCACACACGAGGTAGTAAACGACAGACATGTGGCGGTCAACTACCCGGGTAGCGTTTCGAGATCCGTTAGGAAATCCCACCTTTCCGTTGTTAGTTTGGAGACAAGTTAACTGAAACTCCTCACCTGTTCCACTATCCCGCTCTATATCAGTAAAACCACGGACCGGTGGTGGCAGGAAACGCGGACCCGGGGAACCCGAGCAGCTCAGTTCGCTGCTTTTGCTCGAGAAGTTACGGAGATGATCGGAGCGATGTTCGAACAAGTCATGGACTATAACAATGACGGGATGACGCTCATTCGACACCAGGCACTTGAGTAGGATAGCTGTCCCGAGAAGAGGCGCTAGCTCCCTGGTGGAACAGAGTGCGCAGGCTATCGATCCTCGCATTCCCACTCAGGAGGTAACGGAACAACCGTGTCAGAGCACGCATAGCGTCATTCCAGTCGTCCTTTGAGCTCAGGTCATAGCCGCGCGTGAACTTCAGCTGAAAAACGTCCTCCTCGGAGCAGCCATTCGAATGCACCCGTGAGATCATATCCCCGGAGAAGGAACCTCGAGCGACAAAAACGCACGAGCCATAATACCCGACGACAAAGGCGTCCTGGTCCTGGAAAGGAACACTCAAATTCGCAGCAAGCTGTCCTAGCATGATATTAAGAGTCTCGGCGAGGAAATTGTTCCAAGATTGCCCTTCGAACCACTAGAAATTGTTAAGAACATAGTCCATTGATATAATATTATGAAGGAAAAATAAAATAAAGTAGATAGACATACTCCCGCATAAGAGATTATTGGCGTACCTGGGTGTGAGCCGACGACCGCTGCACCTTCCGACTGGGCGGAATATCTTTTGCTCCCAATCACATATCTCAGCTTGGGCCTAGATGCAGGAAAACTACCCGGCTGTGAATTAACTACTAGAAGGGTAAGTGAAGAAGGACGGGACACTTACTGAACAATAGGTGCTATTTCCGAGATGTCCCCAAGACTATCATAGACAATCTCCAACAAAGTGGCCAGCAACATACCCTGGGACCTGATAGGACGCGCGCGCGCGACTGTTCGAGATTTGGAGGGGATGCGAACTGTTTCCTGCGCACCAAGATCCCCTGCTAGTGTAATCTGCGTGGCGGGGCCTAATTGAGAACGATAGGAACTGAAATGGTAGAAGAATGGTCTGAAAATATGGTCATCTTGTGGCCAGTGTCTCGTGCAAGTTTCGCTGGCAGTGTCTGAGTGCTGGAAAACCCAGGGAAGTAGCTTCTTTATGTCCTGGTCTTTGGCACGTTAGCCTGAATCATTGCGTCGCGGGAAGAGAGGGCCCTATCTCCTACATGCCTTCGCAATCGCTGGTCTCAATCCTCGGTATGATCTCATCAAGACCAACGATCTGGGAGTAGATAGTTGCCGACATTATGCGAGCAGTTGGTGATGATGGGAAGGAAAGCGTAAGCACGGAGATCCATTGGGGGACAGTTCACGCATCACAACGATCACGTGTTACAAGGGCAAAGTTGATCTATTTGGCTACCTGCTTTGTGAGAGCAGCGTGCATGATGGCATCCTTGTCGGTTGCTTTGGGGTTAATCCGAGAGTAATCTCGGATGGTTCTAGAGTACGTACTAGCCCCTTGATAGGACATAAATCATTATATGTAGTAGATGGAACTACAGGTGTCCTGCCAATGGGTTACAAAATGGAGCACGGAGCCCCTTCAATGTATACCTCCTCGGGCACCGAGGATGTGGGCACCACCACGTCCAGCAACAGAGGGAGGACCGAGCATGGACCACTGCATGCATCTGCATCTATCCCATTCCAAACGTACCTGTGCATTTGCAGCTTATAAAAGCAAGGGAGCGGAGTAGCAGGATTTGGTTGGGGTGGGATGGACACTCATAGGGCCAACGGCTTGGATTTCGTGTTGTTTCGCGTTTGTTTTGATCGAGGACATGCCACAAAGACAGAAGTAAGACCGACGGTGGTACCGTGTCCCGGTGTCTTCCTCCGTCGTCGGGGTCGGTGTCCACAATCGAATATGGCTATGCTGCATTTCGATAGACTAGTAAAATTAAACCACACCAAAGAAAAGATCTCGGGTGCTGGGCCCAGCGTGGTGGGACGATTCCACTATAAACCAGGAATTCCTGTATACTCCGTTGACGGGCTGGTTAGCAAGACCCGACGGAAGTAGCACGGAGTCCAGAGAGGTTGTTGGGAGGATATTATTAGAAGCTGATGCCATACTGGCGGTGGGCAAGCTCCATCCGAGTCCCCAGCGAGAAAAATAGGAGGATGGGTTCCTGCATAGACCCAGACGGAGTCCCGAACGAGGTGATTACCGAAGAGGGCAAGGCCTTAGTGCCTTAGTCCAGGAACCGCGTATCGGAAGACGAGTAGCACGGACCCTGACTGGCGAGATCGCGCCCGCAAACGGTATCATTACCTACACGCGCGCAGACGCGTTGAGACGCGTCCCACGCGACCAACCCCACTTTGACGCGACGGAAAAAAGACCGGGGTGGCCTGAGTCCTGAGGCACATCTTTGAGCTTGGACGATGAAAGAAGTCAATGTCAATCCAATCCCGACACAAAGTCTTTCACCCGATCCTTGGATCCTCTCGCACTTCTTATTTTGACGTCCGCACATGCCCGCCAGATGTCTGCCAACTGTCAACCGTCAACTGTCCCATCTGGTCCATGCCTCCGCCGTCCAGGAAGACCGCCTTGTCAGCCAGCGAGGCGGTTAGTCGCGTCTGCCCATCGTTACGGCCAGTCCGTGGTCGCACTAATGCACGCCCCGTCCATCTTGGTTCGTCCGTGACTTGGTGCGGAGCCCTTCTGCAGGAGACTGGAGTTCTTCGAAAAATCGAATCCTTTTTTCTGTCTCCTTCCAAGCGAAATTCACTTTTCCCTTTTTTTTTTTTTTTTTTTTTTTCCTCGGGCATTGGACGGCTCAACTACTGGCGTGACCCCGTCGAATATTTCCCAGCCCCCGACATTAATTGATCACCCGATTCCCCAAGGTCAACCGACTCTAGGTCATGGAATACCTTTGCACGAGCCCATGTAGATCACCGGACGCCGTGCACAATTGGGGGAGATGAGATGTGATGAACTGATGATCAGATACCGATGAGCACCTCCTCTGGTCGGCTCTCAACAGATTTCTGGTCGAATGAGAAAAATCACTGGGAACGAAAGAACAACCGCCGGATATTCCACGCTCTCTGACTGGACGGGGGTGAACCAACCTGGGTCGAGGAATAAAAAAACAAAAATTACTCTGCCCATTGAGAGTCGATTCGCTAGCGGTCTGCAGTGCATCCTTCTCGCGCACCCTTGCGGCAGGTGGAAGCAAGCAGCTTTGCGAAGTACTACTAGTAATTTTTTTTTTCCCTTTTCTCTTTTATGAAAGTGGAACCCAGGACGTGCAGCGGTACTCGAGGTCGTAAATGACCCCATAAGGCCCGATGCCATTTGTCGACGGCCTTTCTAGCATTGCAGAGGCCATCGTTGGGCGGCGCAGTGAGGCGGTTGAACGTCGCCCATAAACGATTTACCAGCCTCCGGGATTAATTAGACTCGACTGAACAACCTGTTCTTTCTCTCTGGATTAGTGGAGTCGACACGCTGTTTTTAGAACACGGGAGGGAAGAAAAAAAAGAAGAAAAAAAAGGGGAGAGGGCAGAGGTTCACGCGGACGTTGACTAGTCGTCCAGCAGCCATTCTCCGCATTCCACGGCGGACTTCCTGTGATCTGGATGTATTTTTCTGAATTTTCGTCCCCTGCGGCATCCCCATCGGGAGATGCTGGTCTTTTATGACCGATGCTCGTCGGGCCTGCGGACAGCCGTGAGTTGGACTCGAATGCGCCCTACCGCATACTGACCATCTCATCTCATCTCATCAAACCCTGAGGCGGTGGAGCCCCCAAAGTTCGGCGGCTGGCCTGAGCAGTTAGGCTCGTCCCTTCCCCTCTTGGGCGATCTCCTTGCGTCTCTTCGCCTTCGCTTCCTTCCCGCCGGCTCTCTCTTCCTCTCTTCTCCCTCCCGACCCTTCCCTTGTTTTCCTTTTCCCCCCTTCCCCCTTCACCCTCCTCGTGCACGGCCACCGTCGCTATCTCGCGCGTGGCTCGTAGATTTCCGTCTTTTATTGTTTTCCTTTTCTTTTGTGTTGGTCTGGCGTTTTGTGTGCCAATGCCCGGCTCCCGTCTATAGTTGCTCTCCGCGGGTCCCCTTCGATGTGATCGCGAATTCACTTTGCGCATCGCATCGCCCTTCACGCAGAACCGGTCGCTGACCTTTCCGACCACTCACACCTTGACGAGTTCATTTCCTTTTTGTCGTTGTCTTCTCTTTTCTTTTCCTTTTTGTTTTAGGAGCTTACGATTTTACGACATCCCTGTTACGCGCCCGGTTGATTCGGTCTCACCTCGATCGAAGACGCCTTGCACCCTTGACGAACCAAGAAATAACCCAAAAACAGATTCATTTGCTCTTTCGACTCGGCTTCTCCACTCACCACTCGCCTGCTCGCCGTTACGGGAATCCGGTTACGCTTTCAATTGAGGCTAGACGACAAGTGGTGCCATCGAGGAATCAATTCCGCAAAGCCTAGGATTGGACTGATTGTTACTTCGGAACCGCGCAAGAATTTCGACAAGCGAAATGTTACTGGTATAGAGGCTCTCGAATAACCTGTTACGCAACCGACTCCCTTAGATACCCTGGACGTCGCTTGCGGATTTGACCTTCTTGCTCCGGTGGCCCCCACGATCCGAACTACAACCATGGCGTTTCGACAGCAAGGTCTCTCGCGCACCCTGCCGAAGAACTTCACCTTTCCTTCGGCAAATATGGAGGAACCTAGAACCCCCGAACGCGCCTCGACCTTCCTGGACGTTCCGCCTCCCCCTCCTCGCCATTCTAGTTGTCGCTTGCGCAGGTCCCGCGTGCGCTCGGGGACCGACGTCTTTGCGCAGGCCGAGTATGATCTCAAAACCTCTTCCTCTAGCCGACCCGATATCCCGTTACCCTCTATTGAATTTCCGCCCGGCGACGCTTCAATGGCTCAGCCACCTTTGGTGATGCCCGCCAGCAATGACCGCTTTCTAGCGCCCCCGCGGGATCGTGTGGCCTTGAAAACCCCACCGGCCCAGATCCGCGCCGATCCCATCGAGCCGAATTCCGCGGAGCCATGGACCACCGACGACCCCCAGCTGTTGGGGGGAGCGATAGAACGCCCCGGCTCCGCCTGTTCGCATGCCTCGGACTCCTCGGTCTCGTCAATTGAAACGTTCGCTTCGCGGCGTTCGGTGGGCGGAAGCTGCACAAGTATGGAAAGTGACTCATACGATCCATTTTTCCACTTTGAGCTCCACCCGAAGCCGGTTGAAGAATCGCCGTTGCCGAAAAGTCAGCGCAACAAGTCGCGGGCGTTACCGAGAAAAGAACGGTGGACATTGGACATGGACAACCACCTTTGGAACACCTATCAACTATACCTTCAGAACCCGACAATTACCCCGTTTAAGATGACCCCGGGGAGCATCCCGCCATTAGGAGTGACTCATCGAGTCGCGCGCGATGCGAAGAAGACCTGGGAAAAAAGACCTCTTCTCTTCAGCAAGGATTTTATATCGACCGCGCAACAATCTCGTAGTGGGGACTCTACACCGACTCAGAAGGCGGACCCCTCGAGGCCACTCTGGCCGAAGTCGGAAGCCTCAACTAGGCGGAGATTGAAACTCCTATGCAAGAGAAAGTTCTCCATCGCCCCTCATTATCAAAGAATGATGCAATCTAAGAGCCCGACGCCTGCGCTGGACTTGTTCTCGCATCCATCTGGCGAGCCATCGCACGCCGAGGCTTCGGGAAGTAATTCGACGGCCTACGCCACCCGCGACTTGGGTGTGTCTCTCGTTTCCAGCTCAGTTCCCGGGCCCCTCGCCCAACTGGCCACGGAGACGGTTTCACCTCCAGAGACGAACAACGAGTGGTTCAATAACCCCGTCTCTCACGAACCCCCTCGCGCGACAGACCCTTTTGTCAACAAGCCCTTCAGTTTCGACGAACGGGATGTGGCGCCGCCTCGTCTTGGGTCGCCGTTCACGTATCATACGTGGGGTCCTCATAATTCGAGAAAGCGAGCCAGTCGCCACACCCCGCGAGTTAGACGCGAGACGATCCACGTTACCGGATCACGACTGCAGTCACCACCGCGCATGGATATGTTCTCTGGTATCAATCGCCGCCAGGAAAACACCGTCGAGTCGCCCCAGGAACAAGACACACGGCGTCATGTGGAAGAACTGTTCCGCCAGGGCAAGCTGAGCGATGGTGGCCAGCGTCGCGTGCGAATCAGAAACCGTGGGGCCACAACCAGCTCCGTCAGCTCCAAGGGCCTCGACCAGCTATTTTCTCCCCCGTCATCTTCATCGAGAAACGAGGAAACGTACGACATGGCGAAGCCCGTTGCCGAACCCCTGCGGAACCTGACCGGGGAAAGCATAAAACGACTCGGCTCGCCATTCAAAGTGGAGACCTTCAAACGCTCCGGGCCGATTGCCAGATTTGTGAGACACGCACCCTCACGCTCGGAGCCATTCTCCCGCGAATTGTTGTCTCAGATTCGACCGGCAACCCCGGACGCTCGGCTCATGCCTCAGGGAATGCCGAATGCACTCCCGCATGATCCCACCGAGCAAGGCATATCTGATGCAGAGCGGATCCGGAGACAAATATTGAACCTGTCCCACTCGAGACAATGATCGGAAGTGGCTCAAAAAGCAAAGAGCAGATCGGGTCTTGCATCGATAAATCTGTTTTCGACATGGTGATCGACTTCCCTTTGGATTACCTTGCTTAATGACCTGGACGAATAAACTGCATCCTTGGTTTTCAAACCAACCAGGGAACATAATGACCGAAATGGTTTTGATGACATTGATGATATACAAGAAAACGAAAAGAACAAAAATATACACGGCAAAGACAACACAACGACCTTAAGGAGGGTTTCTCTCGAAGAAATGCTTCCCCTCAAAAAACTACGAAAAAAGAACAAAAAAAATCCTTTGACGATCTTGCATTCGCAAACCTCGCCATTGTACCACTCTTCAACTACCTGGATATTGTACAACATTGTACATGTATACGCCAGTGTGGTTTGGGTATCAATCTGAGTCGACAGAATCTCGCTCTTGATTTTCCTTTTCTCTTTCTGACATTCTTCCAACTTTTACTCTCTCTTTTCTCTCTCCTCTCTTACCCAACAAGCAATATTGCGCATCGATCAGTCTTGAAACAACCTACGGAATGACGCGCAGTGACAATTTCGCCTGTGCCAGACCGGTCTGGTCGATACTGAACTATCCATGTCTTAACTGATCTCCAGTCTAGACGACATCTCTCGAATTTCTTTTCCTTTTTTCTACAAACCGAATCCTTGTCACTCTTTGAAACAAACCATCCATCATCGACAGAATATTTCCGACCCAGAGGACGAACGAATCAAAAAACTGGAAAAAAAAATAACAAAAAGTCCAGGGTCATCACTATCTTTTGAAAATTTTCTCATCTCTTTCTACTTTGAAATACTCCCAGTTGGAACCCGCTCCCTCAATACCCAGATCATCATATCGTTGTTTTGTCTTATGATGAGCCATGTTTGCGATCTTTTGTCTTTTTCAGCATGCATGATGATTGGAATGGAGAGATGCCGGTATTGAATGAAATGACTCATAGATGAAATGTTCATGATGCTGCTCAGCAACGTTTACGAAAGCGTTTCTTGTCTTTGCAGCGCTCAGTCCCAGTCTGATTTTACCTGAATGATTGTTTTTCACTTATCTCATGTCTTGCATCAGTCGGACGTTTTGATTCTTCTATTTCCTTCTTTCTCTAAACTGCCATACTGCAATTTAACTCAGATGTCAATCTTTCCCCATTGCTTTCCCCTCCATGGGAGTGTCTTTTTCTACAAGAATACACTATTAGCTTCTCAGATTTCATCCTCTGATTGGGTCAATTTTGCCTCTTAGATGAACTTTACCAGACCTAATCGGACTCGTGAACTAAATCTAACATTGATGACGTATATGATCTGATGATAGTTTAATGTCTTGCCACGGACAGAACTTGATCGTAAATTCTACCTTCGAGTTTGAATTAACTCACGCTTTCAGGGCCCACTTTATAGTGAATTGTACATTGTTTGGAGAGTCATTTACGAAAAATTGACCTGAAATTCCCAATGAAGGAATGATAGAATAGAACAAAATTTGATATGATATGGTACGAGAAGATACAGAAGAGAGATACATCAAGAAAATATACCAGCGGCAATCAATATCGCACGCAGATTTCATCGCCCAAGAAACGCCAACGCTGCAGAGGGCCCAACCAACCAAACCAAGAAAGGAAGAACGACGAGGGGGGTATTACATAGGTAGTGAGATGTGTATCGTGATGCGTCGTGAAAGACAAAAGGGGGATGAGAATGGGTATGTAATGTATGTATGTAGAAAGTCAGAGAAGAGAAAGAAGAATGAAAAGAAAATGAGAAGAAAATCAAGACTTCTCCATCCTCTTCTTCCGCTCGGAGAAGATAGCCTCTAACTTCCGGATCTGTAGACCGAGACTCTTCTTCTCGGCGTTGGCAAAGAGCCACGCCTCCATTCGCTCGCGAAGATAGCGCATAGAGTTGAGAACGGGAAGGATGGGCGAAGGCTGGGGAAGGGCGTTCTCGTCCGAGATTGGAGCATTGATGGGATCGCTGTTGGTTTCCATCTGAGTCCAGCGCTCGGAGCCAGGGTTCAGAAGGAGGTCGAAGACGTCGTTCCAGATCTCTCGCTCCCAGTATCGTTTCAGGGACTCGCGGATGCGGTAGGTTTTGGCGCCGGCCGCAGGGGCAGCACCATCGCTCTTCCGACCGAGAGTCGACTCGAGGTATTTTCCGAAGAGCATGACGTGAACGGTACCGGCGACGCCGTACAGATCGATTTGGTGAGTCCAGGGCCGCCCCTCGCGGATCTCGTTGCATTCATGCTTGCCGGTCTCCCATTCTGCGATGAACTGGACGGAGGACTGGAAGGCGCGCATGTCGATTCCACGGCCGAAGTCGATAAGAGAAAGGCCCTTGTTCCGCCAGCCGTACAAGCCGCGAGGAGAGTAGTGCGCTTCGCGGGGATCAGAGTAGTCTTCGCCGTCGCCAAAATCAATAAGGGAGGCAGATGGCGCGGTCGGTTTATCCTCGAGTCGGACCAGACAATTGTCGGCCTTGATATCTCCATGCAGAATGCCACAGGCGTGAAGGGACTCGACGGTTCGGAACAGTTCCACCGTGAAGAACATGGCAAGCGCCTCGTCGAGACCGCCATCGGCGGTGGTGTTGGCTGTGAGTGGCTCGTTGCGAACGAGGTTGACAAGATCCAGCAAGGTTCCTTGACAGCGGTAATCTTCAACCAGTATACTCTCGCCCTTGAAGACATGAAGCTCATGGGCACGGATGATACTTTCAGCAGCTCGCGACAGCTCGGGTTTCTGGTTCAAGCGATCGTGTGCACACCGAATCATGTAGAACTCCCAAGGGTTTGGGGGCCCGACTTCCAATTTGATGGCCTCGAAGCCATAGCGAGACGCATTTCGCTTGGTCGATTTGCCACCGTTTGTGAGATGCGAATCCCCGGTATCCTCGTCCATTTGTTCGCTCTCCGAATCAGAAGACAGGTTGTCGATGCTTTCAGCAAAGTAGACCGGGGCATAGGCGCCGGCACCAAGTTCTCGCCTGATGAGGTAGCTTCTGTCTGCCTCGGGAAGGTCGAGAATTGGCACATCGAATGATGCTTCATCGCCGCTCCTAGGGCGCTTTACATGGGTCTTCATGAACTTTTGAATATCAGAAGCATAGTGTGTCTCCATATCAGGGAAGTGATGGAACCCGGCAAAGGAAGCAGAAACGGGGTTCAAAGAATGGTTGAGAATAATGTCACGAATGTTCTTGTTGGTGGGGTTGCACTTGACATCTGGGATGATCGGAGACTGCTGGCTTTTGTCGCTCAATCGAAAGGAAAGCTTGAGTCCGGATTGCGTCTTTTTGAGAGCCGTTGGACTCAAGGTCGCGTCTTCAGGCAGATTCTCGAGGTAGGGTGTCTCGGCGACGAGGGGAGTAGCCAGGAGATCGATCTGGGGCATGTGAGGTGTCTTGTCGACGGGGTGCGTGGGCTTCGACGGGGTCTTCGCATTGTAAAGGTGTGCTCTGGCCGCTGTCATCGAGGCAAACGAATGCTCGGTCTGCTCCACAATGGGCGTCATGAAGGGCAGGCGATTCTGGGCCATGATCGCAGGATCTCGATACGGTCCGTAGGGAGGGTTGTAGTCGTCAGGCATTTGGGGAACAAATCGCCCATCGCTGGTCTCGTCATCAGAGTATACTTCACCCTCTCCTTGTTCCTCATATGCCGCTGGTGAATTGATCGAAGTGGCAGTCTTCGAATCGACAGGGTCCAAGTCGTGAATATCCTTCGTAGGAGAGAACTGGGTCCATTCACCATCCACTACGCTCTCAGCTCTTGTATTGTCATCGAAGCCATCGCCGTCGCCGTCGAAAGATCTATGGAACGTGTCGTCGCCAAAATCGCTCGAAGCAGCAGAGATTCTTCCAGTCACTGTGCTTTCACCGGCACTCGTATAGTCGTCGTCCTCGAAATCGCTGCTTTCGGCTACTTCGGTCTCTGCCTTGAGCGGCTGATTGAAAATGCTGTAGATCTCATCTGTGGCGGCACGAGTGTGCATAGTCATGGTTGGTTCATGTGTGCTCTTTCGTCGGATTTTACCCCCAGTAGGTGAGTCAAACTTCATTTTGACTGTGCGCTAGTTAGAAGTGAATACAAAGGGTGCTTCAGAGTGCGTGCCTCTTTTCATAGGCAGCCACAAAGGGATACACCCGGGAACAAGGCATTTTGCTTTGATGATGAAACAAAGAACAAAGGCAGGGACAGGGGAGGGGAGAGTCGTGCCATTGTTACTCACCGGTTTGTGTTTCTCCTCGAACCTCGCGAAGTTTCAATTTCCGCGACTTGCTAGACTTGCCATCGTCGGCAGCCTGTGGCTGAGAAGACTCTGGATCCTTGACAGTCAATTTACGGTTAAACTCTTCAGGCAGCTCCCTCTCTTGATCAATCATGTTCTCGTTGCCGGATATCTGCTTCAGGGGTTCTTTGTGCGAGCGCCAGTCCTTATCCAACCAACCCCGTTTCATGGCTCTCAGCTCTTCAAAGCTGACCTCGACACTGGCGTTCGAGTAGTCGGGGTAAACGGCATCCAGATTGACAAAGACACGCTCCCGTCTTCCTGTACGTGGGTTTATAGCCTCCCTTACACGGTGCTCTGGAATATGCTTCGGTTGCACGGGTTCTTTGTTTTGTAAACTCGAGTTTGACTGAATACATAAAATCGTAACCAAAAACAGGTTCATGTCACCAATTAGTCCTGTGATCGTAAATATAAGGAATTCAGAAAAAGGGACAGCAGGTGGAATGCCCGTGTGAACTTACCTCATCCCTGAAAATCGCCATCTTCTGCGCTGGCGCTGCCTTCTTTCCAGCCTTGAGGGTCTCTCCAGCCCACGGCTTCGCCTCTACCTTATTCTCCTTCCGTCGATCACCCAATGACCCAATACTCTCCCACCCCTTGGTCGGCGCGGACACTGCGGGCTGACTTGCCGACGAGTCTGTATCGGAAAAGATCGCCATCTTCTGTTTGCCGGACTTCGACTTCGTGGGGCCCGCGGCGGCGGGGGATGGTTGCTGTGCTTGCGGATCGCTCGCCGCTGGCGCGGCCACAGAGAACGGATCCACCTTGGCAGCCAAAGCCGGGCGCACCGCCGGCAGTGCAGGGGAGGAAGGGCCGTCGTCGTGAGATTTCTGCTCGTGGCGTTGTTGGAACTCGCCATATTTCCGGACCAGGCGTTCGACGGGTCGCGCCTCTCGGTCGACACCCAGCCTGTACACTTCGTCGGCCTGGGTCCATCTGCCCGCGCCCTCCAGCCAAGCCGCAAATTCCTCATAGAACAGCGCCAGGCCTTCTCCGATGTGGTGACGCGCCAAGAAAGCAAAGGTTTCGCGCGGCGAGTCCGAGAAAAGTCGAATGTAGTGGAGCCATAGGCGCAAGTAGCGAGGGTCATTCTTGTAGTGATTCGAAGACAGGAAAGATTTAACGGCGCGCTCCAGTAACGGCAGCAGGCCGGATTCGGGGGTTGCTTGGGCGGTCGGATAGGCGTTCAGTGCCCATTTCACGTAGCGATCGTAGATGTCCAGCGGGTCGTCCGACTCCCCGATCGTTTCCAGCTCTGCTTCGTATTCCTGTCGGATGGCGTCGTTCAATGTCCGCGTGTCATTTGGTGACGGCGCTGCCAGTTTGTTGTCGGTCTCGCGCGGCGAGAAGATGCGAGCCAGCTCTCTGGCAGATCGGCCACCCGGTAGCGATTGGATGTTTTCCTTCTGGTTCTCGATGATATCGAAGTCGATGAGGTCGTCGTTGGCCGCCATGGCGGCGACAAATGGGGGCTGAGTGAGTCCAAACAAATCAAACGGGCTGTGGTGGTTAGTAGTCGTCGAGGGCTGTTGGCGTCGAGGCTGAAACAGGCGAATTAGTCGGGCGTCGAGGTCGAGGGGGAGGATTGACAAAGTGGAGATGGTTTTTCGACAAGTTTATCGATAAACACGGAAGGCGCGTTGCCCCGGCGATGCGTCACGTGGGGTCTAGGCCCGATCGGGATGTCCAGTGACGTTCCGCTTCTACAATTCTATATCGACGAGCATCGAAGTCTCTGCACGAAGTCTCTGCATGAACTGGCTGGGCGCAACTTCATCTTGAAATCGCCAGAGAATATACTACCACTTCATCTTCTCCCCGCTGCCTTGAACGGACAAGGAACTATATCTGACGCGGAGCACCGAAGCTCCAACTGAACCATCTCTCATTGGACAACTACTAGTTGAACAGCTGGACCTTGTTTTCTACTTCAAGTCCTCCACATCAACGTATCAAATAACAATAGTCCTATGCCTCCCCGCGGAACCCGCAAGGCATCTGGCGGAGCGCCACGCTCAGCTGAACCGACCAGTCCAGCAAGCAAGCGCAAAACAAATGGCACTGCAGAGATAGACTCTTCGCCCCGGAGATCAAAGCGCGTCAAGTCAACGGACGAACTCAAGGCTATTTCCGTCAACGGAACCGTCAAGGAAGAGGTCGGCGAGGAGACCAAGGACGCAGTAGACGTTGTTGCTGACGAGGTGGACGAAAAGCCCGCCGTGACTGAAAAAGGCCCCAAGAAGAGAAAAACGAAACAGGAGAAGGAAGCCGAAATGCTGCCTTTGCGAGCCAGAACCCCGGGCCTGCGCATGTTTGTCGGGGCGCATGTTAGTGCCGCTAAAGGTATGCCTCCGTTCCGTGGCTTATAGTTAGGGCAAGGTCTGACCAAGCGCATCGCAGGCGTGTTTAACTCCATCACCAACAGTACGCATATTGGGTAAGAATGATCCCATATGCCAATGACCTTACCACTGATAAACACAGTGGCAACGCGTTTGCGCTTTTCTTAAAGTCCCAGAGAAAATGGGACAATCCTCCGCTGCAGGATGACCACCGAGACCAGTTCCGCAAGATGTGCGCCGAGCACAAGTACGACGCGGCCCAGTAAGTCAATCCATCACTCTACACCTCTATACACTCACCAGCTAACCCCTACTCACCAGACACATCCTCCCTCACGGCTCATACCTCGTCAACCTCGCCCAGGAAGACAAAGCCAAAGCCAAGCAAGCATACGACTCATTCCTCGACGACCTCCGTCGCTGCGAAGCCCTTGGCATCAAACTCTACAACTTCCAGTACAACCCCCTTCCCTCCCCATCCCTAATCCCGTCCCAACTAACCAAAACCCCCCAGCCCGGGCAGCGCCAACCAAACCCCCCACGCCTCCGCTCTCACCCGCCTCGCCAAAGCCCTCACCAACGCCCTAACCGCCACCACCACCGTCATCCCGGTCCTCGAAACAATGTGCGGCCACGGGTCCACCATCGGCGGCCAACTGAGCGAATTCCGGGACCTACTCGCCCTGATCCCACCAGAGCACCACCCCCGAATCGGCATCTGCATCGACACATGCCACAGCTTCGCCGCGGGCTACGACCTGACGTCACGGGCGGGATTCCAATCCTTCCTGGCGGAATTCGAATCGCAAATCGGGCTGCAGCATCTGCGGGCGTTGCATCTCAACGACTCCAAGGCGCCGAGGGGCAGTCGGCGCGATCTGCACGCGAACATCGGCACGGGGTTCCTGGGTCTCCGGGCGTTCCACAACGTGATGAACGAGCCGCGGTTCGAGAATCTGCCGATGATTCTAGAGACGCCGATCGATCGGCCGGATCCCAAGGCGGGCAAGGGTAAGAAGCCCAGCACGGTGGCGGACCCGAGGGTGTGGGCGGATGAGATCGCGTTGCTGGAGTCGTTGATTGGGATGGATGTCGAGGGCGAGGAGTTCAAGGGTCTAGAGAGGAAGCTGGCGGAGGAGGGGCGCGAAATGCGCGAGAAGCAGCAGGAGCAGTATGATCGGAAGGTGGAGACGGAGAAGAAGAAGCAGGCGAAGGGGGGACAGCGGTCGTTGATGGATATGATGGGTGGGAAGAAGAAGAAGGGAAAGAAAGAGGACGAGAGCGAGGATGAAGGCTGTCAGAGTCATTCTGAGGATTAAGTCATCAGGTCGGTGTGATGTGCATGAGGCGGATCTATCTACTACAGATCCTTACGCAAGGTGTTGATAAGAAGTATCATTTATTGATCCAAGGGGTACGCGTTCGGTCCCCTTACAGATTGGCAGAACTCGCATGTTACTTTAATCTATACGTTGCATATGCAGATTATGACGTTGATTTACCGATGATCTCAAACGAAAACTCATGTAGGACGGGGAGTTGGCTCCCTGGGCAATTCTCATGCATGCATGCTGCAAATATCAAGGGAATATACATCGTCGCTATAAATCAACAGTGTATTCTGAGGTAAATGATGGCAAACTGTAATCCAAATGGGTATTTCGTATGTAAGACCTTCAAACAACTATAATCCGGGCCAGACGCTGAAAGATGCAACACCGCCATCTGTCTTGAGATAGTGCAGATGGCAAACCAGGATATTGCTCCGTTAAATCTTTCTATATGAGACTTCGGTCCATATGTGCGGGGCTTCTTATGCGCTTCATGCATATCCTCCTCAGAAGCATCGAGGGCAATTTTTGAGATATAGGAAAAAATGGGTAGGGCACAATGGCCGTACTATAACAAACCCCGAAGACACCCTGCTCTTCATTCTTCCTAGAATTGGAATGAACAGGGGGGAGGGGAGGCAATCAAGCATCAAGAGAGGCCAGATACCCGAAGTGAACCATGCCAGTGGTTCTAGAAAGGGGAGAGAAGTATGAGAAAAAGCGGTAGTAATCCCGCCTAGTGCCTTTCCTCATCGGAGGCTCGATCCGGAGAAGCCTGCAAGTGCCGCCCGGGGAATTCGGAGTCCGCGGAGAAGATCACAGGAGGTGCAGACCGCAGGGGCGACGGTCCCGACACTCGCGGAGAGAACGGCCGATCGCCAGCGCTGAGGTTCGTCGTGTTAATGCTGAGTCCGTGCATGTTGTTGGAGCCGCTGGCTCGGACGCGGAAGGACCGCCGATCGCTGCCCGCCAGATCATCTGCGGGCGTGATGTTCACGTTATCATCGACATGCAGAGTCGGTGAAGAATGAAGCATGCTGGTTTCCGGGTCGGCGGCCTCGTGGTAGCGGTGTTCCCTCGAAGGGACCAGGCGTTCGGTTTCCGGATCCGAATCCGGGCTGCGTTCCCACGAAGGGCTTCGAGCTTCGGCTCGCATCTTGGAGATCTTCATGTAGTTGTAGGTCCCGATGCTGGCAATCGTAATGACCAGACCCGAGATATTGATGAGGGTGAGCTTGTCGTGGAAGACCACTCCGGCCGCACTGATCGTGATCACTTCCTTGAAGATGCCGCAGATGCTCAAGGTGACCACGGACGAGCGCTTCAGAAGGGCAAACTCCGAAGCAATCATGCAGAACGCTAGCATACCGGGGAAGATCAGCAGAAGCATGCCCACCATGGGTCCGTGGACATCGGCGAGAGCCACGAAACCGGTCACGATGTTGGTCGGGCCCTCCACCGTCAAGGCAATGAGGATCAGGGAGATAAACATGATGGGGGTCAGGAAAAAGAGGGTCGAGAAAGGGTTGGCGGTGGCCGGATGCCGCAACAGAAGAATCTGGGTGAGGCCCCATCGGAAGCCCGAGAAGAAGGCCGACGCGATGACCAGAAGGAAGCCGACCATATTGAATGCCGTCTCTCCGGCGACCATCATCACCACACCCACGGTCATCGTCGCGATGATCACGATCAACTTCACGGACGGCGTCTCGAGGCGGAACAGGAAGGCGAAGATGAGCACGAAAGCCAGGGCGGAGGATTTGCACATGGTGAGGAAGGTGAGGGAGATGAATTTCAACGACATATTGCCCAATCCAATATCAAGGGAGGTCGCCGTGCCGCAGGGAACCAGGCGAGTGAGATAGAAGAGCTTGGTAAACAGCGGAGGTTTCGACTCGGCGTCCTCAGGCTGCCCGATGGGGGAGTTGGACGGCGACTGCGCAGGGGTGGCCTGCGGACGCAGCGACGGAATCAAGTATAGGAGGAGGGAGGACAGGGTGAACTGGACGAGCATATGCAAGCTGGTGGTGAACAACGGGAAGGGAAACACGACTTCATCTTCGGAAAACATCCATTTATTGTACTGTGCCAACCATCCCAGTTAGTCCACTATCAAAACCACCATATTTCCTATCGAACCCGAGCAGGAGAGAGGGGGAGAAACTCACGATCGAGATCGCCAGCGAAAAGAAATACCACAGCAGGATCAAGCCGGCGTTGACCAGCAGCTTCTTGGTCACGTCGTTATCCCCAAAGGCGGCCGTGAAGAGATTGTGATGGGAGGCCTTGACGTCGGCGATACGAGCATCCAATTGTCGGCGCTGCTTTCTTCTGCGGCGGCGCTGGCGTTTCTGCTTGGCCGTGAGGCCGGTCTCCTCGTCGTCGTGCAGGTCGTCGTCGGAGCTGATGAAATCCATCTCGACGCTCTCAGCAATGGACGAAAGGTCGGAGGCATCGAGGTCCTCGGGGCCGCCAGGCTTCAGGTCCTCCCGCTTATTATAACTGGGAGCATCGGCGGTGGGGGTTCGGGAATGCTCATCCCTTTGGTCGGTCGCGGGCGGCTGTGACGGGCCTCCAGCGCCCGTCAGCACGGAGCTCCGCCGTCGATGGTGATTTCCCGACGGGGGGGCCATCCTGGGTGGAACGTGGAATGGGGGGGTTGCGGACGAAGGGGAGATCAAAGAAAGGGTCCCAAAGGTAATGGAAAATGGAAGTGGAAATTGGAAGGGGAGATGGGACTAGAAGGAAAGGGACTCCATCAGTTGAGCGGGAGCATGGATGGGAATGGTTAAATCGCCGTCGCCCGGCAGAGGTGAATCCAGACGCAGTCGAGGGGGGCGAAAGGCCGAAAGGAGCGAAGACAACCGGTGTGATGTCAAAGGACGTGGAATGGAGAGGCGAGCGGACAAATCAAAGGACACAGGAAAGTCGAGAAGGAAAGGAAAGGCAAGAATCCAGGACGAAAGGAGCAGGAATGGAGCCCGGGGAGGGGAGACGGTCATGCAAGGGCGACCGATAGACGCCGCATGAGCTGGAATTCCCGTGCGGACGATGCAATCAAGTGGAAGGAAGAGAACTAAGGAGCGGAAGATGGCCCAGAGAGAGGAAGAGAAGGAGAAGGAGAAAGAGAAAGCCAGGAAGAGGAGACCAAGACTAAGACTAGAAGACCCTGATGTGTGCCTGAGAAAATAATCAAATAATGAACAATCCCAATTATGAACGCTCGGGCTGCCATCCTTGGGACTCTTGGGACCACAACCACGTCCTGCTAGGAATACGAGACCCTCTCCATCTCCATCATCCATTCTCTCATCCACAAATCATCGTCCGCACGCAGGCAGAAGCTTTCCCACGTCGCTCGGAACTAGACCTTCGAGCTCGATAGTCTGGAATCCATCTCGTCAGGATCGGCCGCGGCGGGGAGCGAAAATCACCGAATTTTTCGATTACTGCCGATGCGAGCTAGGTACCTCGCTGGCGCCCCCTTCCGGACGATCCGGGGTCGATGCTGGTTGATTGATTCCCTCTGGACTCTGCCGTCCCTTGGGTCGGCCTTTCTTTGTTGCTCTTTTTCCCTCTTGATCTGGACCTCCCCTCTCGGCGTCATCGACTTCTCTCTCGAGGGTCCCTAATCCCATGATTCCATCTTCCCTCGAGTCGGGTTAGTCCTCCGATCACTAGCCCCGACCAACCGAAACGCCCCCATCGACGGTGGTTCCAAAAACCAGGGGCTGAGCCGTTTCCCTGAGCCTTACGGAGCAACGCCGCCATCAGAGTCTTTTTCCCTTCCCACACCGACTTCTTGGCGAGTGGATCGCAGCGCATAGCATGACTCCTCCGTCGAGTCCGCCCGGATGATGGCCCTGCCGGTGCCGTACCTGCAGCCCTGGGTTGCTCAGTTGACCGTCATACGTCTGATGCAGCATCGAATCGAAAGGGACTCCGTAGTAAGGAGTAGACACGTCGTGTCTTTCCCCTCATCGTCTGACTCTTTAGTCTTTCCTCCCGTAGTTTTAATTTTTTTTCCCCCCTCTCGTATCGCGGTAGGGGTCTGATCTTCGACCTCGGCAAGCCCCGAAGTAGCGGTATAGATCGGTGCAGAGGGAAAGGCCCTGACAACGGCCCCCGCGCATATGAGGTATAACATAATATGATATTCGGAGGAATATCCGGGCTAATAGTTCTGGTCAATAATATGATAGTCCAGAGAGGTAATAATAATAGTGATGGAACCATGAAGTCATGCGGTTGGGACTGCACGCAGGGGACGGGGGCAATAACTATGACATGATCGAAATTGAGATTGGGCACTAGACGACGGCACTATACTCCGTACTATACCCTGGACATTATTATTGCCTCCTCTTCACGCGACCAACACCCCGGCAGCGTTAGTCGGTCGCACACAAGCCACACCCTCAGGACGAACGGGGGTTTGTTGCCTGGTCGAGGCGCAGGGTGACATCTGTCACACATGGCGCCCCCGCCTGAGTCCTACGCAGGACATCGTGGAGTAAGAACTACCTGCGATAGAGTAGGCACCGGAGTTAATCATGGACACAGCCACCGTCGAAAAAGAAGGTGATTGGAGTGCTCGGCTCACAGGATCAGCCCCGGAAAGTCTCGAAGCTGCTCTGCATGTGTGACTCTCGCGTGGTGGCATGTTTCGAGCGAGTCAGGTCGAAGTACGAAGGCCAGGGACCTGGGGGGGAAATCCTACTCTGTAGAAAAAAAAAAAAAAGACCGACGATCGTAGTTCTTCGGGGAAAATCGAACAGACAAGTTTTCATTCCAACCCATCCATAACTGCTCATATCGTGCCTTGCGCCCCGGGATGAGGTGGAATAATTATACAGTGAGAGACCCATGTATCCAGCATACCGCCAACTCCTGCATCATGCCTTGTCGCTTGAATTTCCCAGTCAAAACACAGAACTAGAGAAAAAGTAATGAATAAGTCAAAGAGATGACGTCCCCGGCTAAGATCATGCTTGCATCTATCACATCACCCCGCTTACATTATATTGCGTGCTACTGCCTTGTGGTTTTAGTCTTACCCTCCCCCCCTTTTTTTTAGCTCTAGCCGCATCGAGATTGTTTCAATATAGTTGATACCAAAGCCAAGGAAGGCGTCTTTTTCGATCCCTCCTCCTTTCTCCTAGTCTGGCGCTAATCGATGGTTTTCACCCCACCCGACAAGAGCCGTTGCGCGGTTCGTGCGGCGGAGAGATTTGGGAAAGGAGAAAAATCGCTGTTCAACCGCCCTTTCTTTGTCCAGCAGCCCCGGGCCCTGAGGCCGGGTTGGGATTGTTGGCGGTGGAGTTTCGTGAGAACGTGTTGGTGGTACCAATCGTGGCGCTGGCAGTCCGCAGTTCGATCTTCTTGCGTTCCATCTCAAGCTGTGCGAACCGGATCATTAGTCCTCGTTTACTCTTTGAACCGTGGTTTTCTAAACTGAACAGAGAGCAAGGGGAATTGGGGGTTCGTGACGTACCACCTTGCGCACTCGAGCAAGAGCGGCCGTATCACCCGCCACCAGCGGTCGACAGTCATCGACGCGGTATGGAGGAGCAATGGCAACGGCATCCGCTACAATGATACTAGGGCCGTCCCACCGGGCCGGCATTGTGCGACTGAACGCATCGAAAAGGTCCTGGGCTTCGCGTGTGACGCCCTTACCCCGGCGCGCCTCGTTCTCTTGTAACTTGCCGACGGCAGCGGCTTCTCGAGCCTTCAGAGCACGGATATCAAGCGCATGAACCGAGGGTACGGCGTCGGAGAAAGACGGTCCGTCGGGGGAGGTGGACGACGGAGCGAGGGAAAGAAGCTGGAAGGACTGTATCCGCGACACCGGGATGACGTGGTAATCGCCGCTCTGCGTTTGCTTACCATCGGCGGTGTTGATGGCAACCAGGTTGGTAATAGGACAAGCCGTGAAGAGGGTTCCTTCGAGGGTAGAGACGGTAGGTGCGGCGGTGCTGATGCGAACACTTTGGGTGGGCACGGAAGAGAGTTAGCATTCCCGGATGGCGAGCAGCTTCCCCGCAGACAATGAGACTCGAAGCTTCGTGATATAGAGTAGAAGATGTCTCACAGCACTGCAGAAGGTGAAAGAAGTAAGGGCAGCTTACCGTGCGCCAATTGCACCGCTCAATGCGACCTCCAAAGGTACCATGGCTCCAGCCATTCCCTGACCCGCAGCACCGGAGGTTCCTTGTGACGACGCTCTCGCTCCTACGTTGTGTCGCTTGTTGTCTGCCATAGAATTACCTCTCGGAGGAGAGGAATTCCCGATGTCTCCGTGCGGACCAAGCAAGATGAGGCCTGGCTTCCACGTGAGCAGTCGCTCGAGAAGGCTGTGAGGGGGGCGTTCAACGGAGGACACTAGATGATGCTAGATGCCTGGCGTGAGCAAGCAAAGAAGCCCCAGTATGTCTGACGAAGCCAATCCGTCACTCCGGGTATGGAATTATGCGAGCCGCAAGCTTCGCCCGAGCCGCTATCGTTTGGAATAGAGATGGGAGGTTTGAGTCCGGTCAAGCAAAGTGGGACGTAGCGGGAACCGGAGCAGCTAAAGGAGTGACGGAAATGACAACCCAAAAAGACAACCCAAACGAGAGCGAAAAAGGGAAATGAAATGCCGTCAAATCAAAAACAGCCAAGCCGATGCGAAAGACTCTACTCGGGCCGCTGGCATGGATCTGGAGGTGAAAGGGGTGGCGATGGTCCGACTGAGGATGCCAGCGAGAGACAGAGCGACGGAGGTGCGGGCACTCCCGGTCGGGTTTAGCGCCAAACACCCTGACCGCCTGAGTTTCCAGGTGTCTACGGAGGTTGCCTCCGGTCTCCCTACGTAGTTGCTGTCTGTGCCTTGTTCACCGTGCTGATTCTACACTTCAATCTAGGGAAATCAACCCCTTACTTAGCCCGCCAATTGAACAACTAAAACACATTCATTTCATACGTTTCAGCATAAGCAAAAAGGTAAACCCATCATCTAAATACATTGGGATTATCCCATATCCTTTTGACATTTGTTTGGTTCCGTCATCATTCTATGTGCTCGAGAGAGCTCAATTCCACTCTCCCGATCCTCGGCGTGTACCGTCATCGTTTAGGGCGAGGCTCCACGTCCAGCGCATTGCATCGTTTTTGCTTATTTAAGCCACGTAGGTCGAGGCGGACACGTCACCGCCACGGCCGGTCCAGTTAACGTGGATGTCCTTACCCTCGGGGTAGTTCTCGTTGGCGTGCTCGGGCTTGATGCGGAAGGTGTGGGCACCGAAGTAGTCACGCTGAGCCTGCAGCAGGTTGGCGGGGAGGTCCCGGGTGCGGTAGCCGTCGTAGAAGGAGAGGGCGGTGCTGAAGGCAGGGTTGGGGATACCCCAGAGAGCGGCCTTGCTGACAACGTTTCTCCAGCCGGACTGGGCCTTGTTGATGGCAGCCTTGAAGAAGTCGTCGAAGAGCAGGTTCTCAAGGTCGGGGTTGGTGCGGTAGGCGTTGGTGATGTCCTTCAGGAAGACGGAGCGGATGATGCAACCACCACGCCACATGAGGGCGATGGAGGGCTTGTTGAGCTTCCAGCCATACTCTCTGGCGGCCTATATCACGGAGAATTGTGAGTTACTGATAGTCCACGCGGGGGGGAGTTCTGGGAGAACGACGGGACAACGCTTACCTCCTGGATGAGCATGAAGCCCTGGGCGTAGGAGATGATCTTAGAGGCATACAGGGCCTGCTCCAGGTCGTCGATGAAAGCCTGCTTGTCACCGGTGAACTCGGGGGTAGGGCCGCTGAGAAGGCTGCTGGCGCGGATACGCTCGTCCTTGAGGGCACTCAGGCAACGAGAGAACACGGCCTCACCGATGAGGGTGACGGGCATGCCCAGGTCAAGGGCGTTGATGGCGGTCCACTTGCCGGTACCCTTCTGGCCAGCCTTGTCGAGGATCTTCTCAACGAGGGGAACACCGTCGTTGTCGTTGTACTTGAGGACGTCACGGGTGATCTCGATCAGGAAAGAGTCCAGAACACCGGTGTTCCACTTCTCGAAGACGGAAGCGATCTCGTTGGCAGACAAGCCGAGACCACGCTTGAGGAGGTCATAGGCCTAAGTGGGTGACCAGGCGTCAGCTTCCGCGGCTCTGTGTTTCTGGGAAGGTTGATAATTGACAGATTGCTTACCTCGCAGATCAGCTGCATGTCACCGTACTCAATACCGTTGTGGACCATCTTGACGAAGTGGCCGGCACCCTCGTCACCGACCCAGTCGCAGCAAGCCTCGCCGTCGCTCTTGGCGGAGATGCTCTGGAAGATGTCCTTGATGTGAGGCCAGGCGGCCTCGTTACCACCGGGCATGAGGGAGGGGCCGTAGCGGGCACCCTCCTCACCACCGGAGACACCGCTGCCGACGAAGCTGATGCCCTTCTCGGCGAGAGCCCGGGTACGGCGGTTGCTGTCGGGGAAGTGGGAGTTACCACCGTCGATGATGATATCACCCTTCTCAAGGAAGGGCAGGAGAGAGTCGATGAACTGGTCGACGGGCTTGCCGGCCATGACAAGGAGCATGATGCGGCGGGGGCGCTTGAGCTTGGAGCAGAACTCCTCAACGGAGTGGGCACCAACGATGGGCTTGCCTGGATGACGGTTTAGCTGACTTTACTCCCGGAAAACAGTAGATCTCGGCGATCCAGGATGGGTGGGTCAAATCTCACCCTTGGCCTCGTTGTCAAGGAAGCGGTCAACCTTGGAGGTCGTGCGGTTGTAAGCGCAGACGGTGAAACCGTGATCAGCAGCGTTGAGGATCAGGTTCTGGCCCATAACGGCCAGACCGATGAGGCCGAAATCAGCACTAGGCAAAGGACGCGCCGGTGCGCCGACATTGATGCCGGCCAAGCGGGCGCTAAAGTCAGTTGCCAGATTCTTCCGTCAATAGCTGGGGTGGAGAAGCCAAATATGATAAGGTGGAGGGGGGCAGATGGAGGGGAAAATCATGCGAAGCTGAAATCAGTCCCGTCGACCGCAGGTGAGGGATTAAATTCCAGGCGACGCTGTGCTGCGAGTCGTGCCATAATTCCAATGTGGCGACTCGAATGAGATACACCGAGTGCTACGGAGCATGCATAACCCGGCAGCAATGGAATGAAGGACGAGGGAGTGCATTGTCATGATGAGGGGGTAGAAAGAGCGCAGCGAGGGGAACGTTGACGAGGAACACTTACACAGCCTGGTCAGCCATGATGAAGAGTGGGGAGACTGGTTGGAGAGATGGGAAGGATGAATACAGCAGAAGATAGCTGCCCCAGGAGGAGATAAGATGGAAGAGAGATGGAGAGGAGAAGAAGAGAAGAGGAGAGGAGAAAGAAGGAGGAGAGAAGGGGAAGAAAAAAGAAGTTCGCCGATGTCAGAGACGGCTTACGGAGCAACCTTCCGTCATGAACAGCGTGGGAGGGGCTTTCAGGGAGCAGAGTCGTCCGGGTCCGGTGAGGCCGCGGGCGTGGGAGTTTGGAAAGGGAGTGACTACAGATTTAATTACTTTCTGCTCGTTGCGGCTGCGGTGGTCGGGGACCCTGCGCGTGCTCGCAGTGGCATGCTCCTTTCCCATCAATTCTGCTTCTCTACACATTGAGTCCATTGAGGCCTCCCCGACGTCGACCTTTGCGGCGTAATTACTTTGCGGAGAGATGCTGAACATCATCAGTTCTCGGAGACAACGGAGAGCAAAAAGCTGTGACGCTGACGATGGCGGGGCACATGGAGGGGCAGTGGGAGGAACTCGGCCTCTAGTCGCCCTAGTAGCCTTAGTTCGTCCCAAGCAGAACCGGGAAATTTGGGTGCTTCGGTGAGGCAGATTCGGCTCGAAAACTGGCTTGGTTGCTCTCCACCACGGGCATCATTGCTCAGCCCGGCCTCCCTCCGGAGTTTTGTCGCATTGGGAGTCCGGATGCTGATGGACGAGCTGCGACGGACGTCCTGACGGCCTCGCAGACGGAGAAATGATGGTCGAGGAAGTCCGGAGTTCCTGCAGCAAAACAGTTTCTCTGCGTCGGCAACTGCTCGTCCCAATGCGGTTTAGAGTGGGGGTGCCCGGATTACGTCATTCTCTTTTGTTGGGGGTTGCGGTCCCGTGATCCGGAGTAACCTGCTCCTTCGAGGGATGCTGAGTCACATGGCTCGGGCGCGGCCTGGCGGTCAGGATTATCGTTGTTCCGTCGCAGGTCCGGCAGTTTGCTCCGGATGCACTGCACGGTGGCCCAGGACTGCCAAAGGCGTCTTTTTTCGGTCGGCCTGGCCGTTCATCTTTGCCTCCCTCTGGAACCATCTCAACTGCCCACGCGCAAGATCTTCTCACTGGCCCCTGACCGGATTTTGCAGAATCCGTCCGATCTCCCCCACATTCGTCCCTTCTCAACCCTCGAGTTGAGCAGAAAAACCGCATCGACAGCCGCTCAAAGAACGTTCCTTCGCCGTTCGTTCTTCTTCGCGACCCGGACCCTTTTTCAGGCGTGACGTCTGGCGTGTGACTGCTGCGTCAGTCAAGCCCTGAAGGTACGTGTCCGTTGCTAATCTGCACACGGCGCATCACATATCCTTCGTCTCTACGAGCATTCCGTTCATCATGTCCTTTCCGCCCCCTCCAGGTCTAAACCAAACTCCGTCGTCGCTCCCTCCGCGACCACCACCGCCTGCCAGTACCGCGTCGTCTGCATCCCGCCAACCCGCATATTCGGCGGCTCCGTCGTATGCGTCGTCAGGTACCAGCAGTGGATATGGCGGAAACGGGCCCCGGCCAGGATACAATGCCTTCACCGCATTCCAACCTCGCACCGTAGCCTCGAGCCAGTCCTACCGAACCAATAGTCCCGCCGTGTCCGCTCCGCCAGCTGCGTCGGCCGGATACTCCACCCCGACTACCACGACCGGCTACGGCAGCTACTATTCTCAGCCCCAGCAAACCTACCAGGGAGGGCCATCGTACTACGGGTCCGCCCAGTACAATGAGAATTCGTATGGCCCGTCCGTGCCACACATTCAGAACCCCTTTGCTCCGGGAGGTGAACATGGCCCGCGAGGGAAGAACTTCGGGCGCAACGAGTCCGGTTTAGATCCAGAAATGGAAGCGCAGATCGCCCAGTGGCAGAGCGCCTACGCGAACAAGGACGAAGCCTCCTCCATGGGTAAGATCCCCGGCCGCCCGGATAGGAATCCCGCTATGCCCGGAGCCCCCTCCGGTGCGAATACCCCCTCTGGCAGCACACCCACCGCCGCGACTCCGGTGCCCATGCCCGGCCATTCCGAGCAAAACCCCAAGACTGTCGCCCGTTCCGGCGGCGGTCAAAACTGGACCGATTCGACCTTGCTGGAATGGGATCCGGCGCATTTCCGCCTGTTCGTCGGAAACCTCGCGGGCGAGGTTACGGATGATTCCTTGCTGAAGGCATTTGCCAAATATACGTCGGTCCAGAAAGCGCGAGTGATCCGCGATAAACGCACTCAGAAGAGCAAAGGATACGGATTTGTCAGTTTCAGCGACGGCGACGACTATTTCCGGGCCGCCCGAGAGATGCAGGGCAAGTATATCGGATCGCATCCGGTCTTGCTGCGCCGAGCCACTACCGAAGTCCGCCCGGTCTCCAACTCGAAGAACGGCAAGAAGAACGGCGGCTCGGGCGGTGGCCACGCCGGCGGCAAAGTCAAGCACGACGGAGTCAAGAAGCCGGGTAAAACGAAGGGTGGACTGAAGATTCTGGGATGAGCGAGGTGGAACTCTCTTATGGTTGTTTATAAAATCGGTGCCGATACTCTATCTTAATGACACGAATGTACTATACACGTTTGCTCGGTGTATGTTCTCGTTCCATCTTTATTTCGTACCGTATATATATCCATATATTCTGTAAGACATGGTATAGTTTCATCAACCCAATGAGAACAAGCAAAGCGAATATATGCAATCCCAAGCAAAACGTATAGGAAAATACCAATCAATATGATACACTCGCACCCAAATAATCGAATCAACCAATATAAACACTCATAGTAAAACGCCATATACGGGGTCAGGGTTCTTCACTTTTCACGCAACATCAACAGTAAATCATGCGTAATGCATAAAACATAAGACATAAGACAGACATTAGACCAAGAAGAGAGATATCATGAATGGAACGAAGCACAAGCGAGAAACAGAATGAGATGGAGCCATGCGATCTTGTCACAATGCAAGTATCAGATCGCTGGTGGTGATAACCAGACAAGGCATGCTCGGGAGTCTGGAAATTTAATCGAGAAGGTGAGAATAGCGCGATTGAAAGATGCGCGCTATGGAGATCGTGATGTTCAGGATAAAGGAGGTAGAGAGTCGGAATCGTCGAAGTTGAGCATTCCCAATCCCCATGCCCTCGAGGGGATGAAAACCGGAGCCCAAAGACAGATATAAGGATAGATCGTGAAGCGTAACGTCGTAGATCGTAGGAGTGGCATGAATGGACGTATGCAGGTAGATAGAACGTAGGTAAATTCGTCGTAGCTCCGTAAAGATAAAAAAGCACCAGAAAAAAGAACGATGTTCGAGCCCAAACCGCAGCTCAAGCAAGAAAGTTTCTCAGGTCTCACGGCCGGGAAGCCCAAGCCATGCCATTGGAAGGCAAGGGAGCTGAAGCTGAAGCTGGACAAGCGCAACCATGACGATGGCGATCACGCTTCCTCGCCACTTTCCTCGTCGACGGCCCGTTTCTTGGAGAATAACGAGACGTGGTTCTGCATGGCGTAGATACCGAAACCAGCGGCGGCGAGGACCAAGAAGAGAATGATAATGATGACGGCGATGGCGATGTTTCTCTTCATTTTGGAGGTGCTGGTATGATACCGATGCCGGTATCCTGACCAGGGAAGTGGGATCGAGTCTAGACAGGCACCGCAGGAGCAGAGACGAAGGCAAGGAGAGTCTATCTGGACACGAATCGACTTCAATCCAGAAACTGGAATGGCGGCAAACGAATGAAGGGATAAGAAATAGGAAGCCGCAAGATTCGTTCGAGAAAGGTCGTTTCGGATGGTAGGTAAGACAAGGAGCTCGATAGTATAGAAAACCCACTCTATACCAACACAGTAGGGATCAGGGTTAAACGATTGTCTATCCTGGAATGCGATTCCAGAGACAATTCAAGGGATATCAATATCGACCAGAAGGTGAGAACGAGAGAATGTACGGGAGCCACCCGCTATAAGGGAGACGGCCCAACGTGGCCCAGCCATGTTGATTTCTGCTGGTGGCTGGGATCGAGAGCTGTGAGACGGGATGCCGGCGGGGCCGTTCTCGTGGTCGGTGATTGGGTCGCGGGTACTTAAGCTGTCGCCCTAACTAGGCGTAGTATCAGGTACCGGGTACTTTGCTTATCCCCAGCCTCTGCATTTTGGAAACCCAGGGATTGCCAGATCTCAACGAGTGTAAGAAAGCCGCTACATAGAACCATTATATGAGCCCTATTTCGAAGGTGATAATAAGAAATACTCCAAGAGGATACGTCACTATTATTCTCCGACGGCCAGGTCACTTATCTCAGTGAGTGTATACTTCAAAGAGCGCGATGATGCTGAGCAGGTATTACAGTTGAACGGTGTCTCAGATAGACATAGAGAAACAGCTAACCTTCAAGTGCATAAACACTGGGGGCAAGTGAAAGGATAGACAAAACCAACAAGAAAGAAAGAAAGAAAGAAAGAAAAGAAAAGAAAAGAATAGAAAAGGGGAAAAAAAAACAATAGCTGGAGTGAAGTGCATCCCCCATCCAGGGATCGAACGTACAACCTTCGCTTCAGGAAAAAAACCGGTCATTTCACAGAACGATTTGTTTTTGTTTATCCGGTCACTCGTTCCTTTCCATTGAGCCACTTGACCGCTGGGTCAACCAGCAAAGAGCAGACAACATCTTATAACCCTCGAAAGCCCTCAAAACATGAAACAATATGCTCTGCAAATGGAGCCCTATGCAAATGTGATGTGATGATAGAAACTTGGCGACAGGCATTTGCCATGTTATTTGCATCGATACTTACCTCATCAATGATGAAATACCAATATGCGCCTTCCGGGTGCCAAGACACCAATGAATGGTCTCTGACTACCGCACAGAATCCTGCCATGTTTGTACATTCCTACATCCATCAACAGTCGAAGAGGGCCAATAGTACAGCACCATCCCTGAGGTGGCCACAGAACTTAACAGGGGTTCGGATCGGAGCAGCAGCGAAAGACCGAAGACAAAGTCAACGATGGTCACGAACTGTCCATCTGTACATCTGATTTGTCGGCCCGTCATGGGATGAGCGGACGATGACTTCATCACCACCGCATCCGGATCCTCAAGGTCTCGACCAGCGACATTCCATCCATTCGATCCTTCCTGTCGGATGTTCGGTCCCTGCGCCATCCGGACTTTAGGCTTTAATCGGCGTTGCAATCTCCGATTTTTGATGCGATGACTGCGATTCCAACGGCCTTATGTCCGGGGCTCCGGTTGGTTATCTGGTTTTTGGGGGAAATTGCATACCTGACGTAATTGCTGTTTAGCTGTTTCGATTCTTGTACTGTTCACATGGCTTCTGATGTTAGATTTTATCTTCTGTAAAACATGCGCTGAATGAAGGTCCGAAGAAGGACCCGTCAAAATGAATCACAAGCGCGAGGATGAAAAAGAAAGCGTCGCCGCTCAAGATGGAGCATCCAACTCGTCATGGCGAACGCACTCTAACTCCAGCTCGACGGCTCACGACTCTCCGATTCGCAATGATCAGCCGACCCTGTCTGAGAAGCCAGGCCCGGAAAGGAAACCCTCTATGGCGCGACAGCTCACCGAAGATGATATTGCGCGAGCCTTGTCGCAGAGACGGACCGGCTCTGTCCAGGGTGAAACGGACGAGGATACGGCTCAGATCGTGAGACTGGTCTCCCGCATGTTCGGTCAGGACCGCAAGGCGAATTCCGACGAAGAGAAGACAAGGCATCAGGGTGTTGTATGGAAGCATCTGACGGTGAAAGGCGTTGGATTGGGCGCGGCTATGCAACCCACCAATTCTGATATCCTTTTCGCCATCCCAAGGTTGATCAAACAACTGAGTACGAATGGTAACAGGCATCCATTGAGAACAATCCTCGATGACTTTACGGTATGTTTGCTTCAGAGCTCCCCTGGTTTGCTTGAGATGGAAGCTCATACATGCTTTCCGGATACTAGGGCTGCGTGCGACCCGGCGAGATGATTTTAGTCCTTGGAAGACCGGGCTCTGGATGCTCGACGTTCTTGAAAGTACTCGGAAACCAGCGATCAGGCTATAAAAGTGTGGAAGGTGACGTGCTTTACGGGGGAACAGACTCTAAAACGATGGCCGACAAATATCGCTCGGAAGGTACGTGAGATAAGGACGGTTTTGCAAAATCCCGAGGCACTAAGATGCGCAGTACTGTACAACCCCGAGGATGATCTTCATTACCCAACGTTGAACGTGAGAGATACTCTTCTGTTTGCTCTCAAAACAAGAACCCCCGACAAAGCGTCGCGACTGCCCGGAGAGACCCCGAGGGAATACCAGGAAACGTTCTTGTCGACCATTGCGAAGCTCTTCTGGATCGAGCATACTCTGGGAACGAAGGTCGGCAACGAACTCATTCGTGGGATTTCCGGTGGCGAGAAGAAGCGAGTATCGATAGGAGAAGCCTTGGTGACCAAGGCGAGTACGCAATGCTGGGATAACTCTACAAAGGGCCTGGATGCTAGCACAGCACTCGAATATGTGCAGAGTCTCCGAAGTTTAACTGACATGGCAAATTCATCCACCTTTGTGGCTTTATACCAAGCTTCGGAGAATTTGTACAACTTATTCGACAAGGTCATTCTGATTGAGGATGGCAAATGTGCATATTTCGGCCGCGCTGCAAATGCTAGGGCCTATTTTGAACGCTTAGGATTCGAATGTCCGCCTCGTTGGACAACGCCTGATTTTCTGACCTCTGTGAGCGATCCCCATGCGCGGCGTGTGAAGAAGGGATGGGAAGATCGTATCCCCAGATCGGCAGAGGAATTCCAAAACATATATCGCAAAAGTGACATACACAAAGAAGCCATTGCCGACATGGAGGATTTCGAGCAGGAGGTCGAATCACAGCGCGAAGACCGCGAGATTGCCCGGGAAAATATGCCGAAGAAGAACTACACCGTTCCATTCTACAAACAGGTAATGATTTTGACTCACAGGCAGTTTCTGGTCATGTATGGCGACAAGCAATCACTCGTTGGAAAGTGGTCCATCCTTACATTCCAGGCGCTCATTATCGGAAGTCTTTTCTATGACCTCCCACAAACGAGGTAAGCAGAGTCTTCCGCTTCAAGCTGTATACCTCGCTGACAATATCAAGTGGTGGGGTGTTCACCCGAGGAGGTGTTATGTTTTTTGTTCTTCTTTTCAACTCTCTACTTGCCCTGGCAGAACTTACAGCGACATTTACAACACGACCTGTTATGCTCAAACATAAAAGCTTGTAAGCATCAACACACACTTTCAGGGTCTAGATTTTATACTCACCAGCTTAGTTCATTTTATCGACCGTCTGCCTACGCCTTAGCCCAAGTGGTCGTCGATGTACCCTTGATCTTTGTCCAAGTGACAATATTTGATCTCATTGTCTACTTGTAAGCATCAATCGTCTTGCTGTAGATCCATCATTGCTAATAGTCCTGTTCAGTATGTCAAATCTTACAAGAACAGCCTCGCAATTTTTTATCAACTTCCTTTTCATATTTACGCTCACGATGACGATGTATTCATTCTTCAGGGCCATTGGGTCTGTCTCTGCTTCGCTTGATGTTGGTACGTCTGATAAAGAGTCGCGCTCGCTTTTAGATAATTGCTGACCCGACAAAAAAGCCACTCGAGTCACTGGGGTGGCAATCCAAGCACTGGTAGTATATACGGGTAAGCTAGTATCGTGAATTCTCCGGCCCTGTTACTCATATCTATAGGTTACCTAATTCCGCCGTGGAAGATGCATCCGTGGCTGAAGTGGTTGATTTGGATTAACCCGGTTCAATACGCCTTTGAGGGTATAATGTCAAACGAGTTCTATGACCTGGACATCCAATGTCAAGCACCAAACATTGTGCCGGATGGCCCCAACGCTTCTCCCGGACACCAAACCTGCGCGCTACAGGGAAGCAACACCGACCAGTTGACAGTTCAAGGCCCAAACTACATCAACACCGCCTTTACCTACAGTCGCTCTCACCTCTGGCGGAACTTTGGTATCATCATAGCATGGTTCATCTTCTTTGTTTTCTTGACAATGCTTGGGACTGAGTTTCAGAAGCCCAATAAAGGAGGAAGCGCGGTCACTATCTTCAAGCGGGGAGAGGCTCCTGCGGCGGTCGAAGAGGCTGTCAAACATGGGGAACTTCCTGAAGATGTCGAAGCAGGGAAGAAAGAGAATGATACCAGTGGTGTTCTGGAGAGGAAGGGCTCTAACGAAACGGGAGGTAACGTCGAGGGCATTGCCAAAAGCACATCCATCTTCACCTGGCAAAATGTCAACTACACCATACCTTATAAAGGAGGGCAAAAGCAGCTTCTGCAGGATGTCCAGGGATATGTCAAGCCGGGTCGTCTTACCGCACTGATGGGTGCTTCTGGAGCAGGGTTAGTATATGACATACGACTGAGTTTGTTTATTCCAGCTGATCCGTATCTTTGCAGAAAAACTACTCTGTTGAACACACTGGCGCAACGCATCAATTTTGGTGTTGTAAATGGGTCTTTCCTGGTTGACGGAAAGTGAGTCCTCCGATTTCTACTATTTATGTCAATCAATTTCTTATCCTTCTAGGCCGCTTCCTAAAAGCTTCCAAAGAGCTACAGGCTTTGCCGAGCAGATGGATATCCATGAGCCCACCGCAACGGTTCGAGAATCCCTTCGATTTTCCGCACTTCTTCGACAGCCAAAAGAAGTACCGCTTCAGGAAAAATATGACTACTGCGAGCGAGTCATAGATCTCCTAGAAATGCGGCCGATTGCCGGTGCAACTGTGGGTGCCGGAGGTGTAGGTCTCAACCAAGAACAACGCAAACGACTCACAATCGCGGTGGAACTGGCAAGTAAGCCAGAGCTGCTACTCTTCCTGGACGAGCCTACCTCTGGACTTGACTCCCTAGCTGCGTTTAACATCGTTCGGTTCCTTCGACGGCTTGCCGATGCTGGACAGGCGATCCTATGCACGATTCATCAGCCGTCAGCGGTGTTGTTTGAACACTTTGACGATCTCATTCTACTTCAGAGTGGTGGCAGAGTTGTGTATAATGGTGAACTGGGCCAGGATTCTGATAAGCTATTAAAGTACTTTGAAGAGAATGGAGGCAAGCGGTGCCCTCCTCACGCAAATCCTGCAGAGGTATGTCAGACAACAATCTCTACTGAATACACACATTCCTTGCTAACCATAGGCCACAGTATATGCTGGAAGTCATTGGTGCCGGTAATCCCGACTACAAAGGGCAAGATTGGGCAGAGGTGTGGGCCAACTCTCGTCACGCCAAAGAACGATCCGATGAGATCGATCAATTTATCAACACTCGACGCGACAAGCAGGACACAGGACGAAAAGACGACAATCGGGAATATGCAATGCCAATCTGGGTTCAGATTGTCGCGGTTACCAAGCGTTCGTTCGTCGCATACTGGCGGACCCCCGAGTATAATGCCGTAAGTTTTATTCGAACTTTTTCTTGTTAACCTGGACTCTGATTGTCTGCTAGGGCAAATTCCTCTTGCATATCTTCACAGGACTCTTCAACACATTCACCTTCTGGCATCTAGGGAACAGCTACATTGACATGCAATCACGCTTGTTCTCCATCTTCATGACCCTGACCATCTCGCCGCCTCTCATCCAGCAGCTGCAGCCCAAATTTCTCCATTTCAGGGGTCTGTACGAATCGCGTGAGTCCAATTCGAAGATCTACTCCTGGGCTGCATTCGTTACGAGTGCCATCCTCCCTGAACTGCCATATTCAATCGTCGCTGGATCCATCTACTTCAACTGCTGGTACGTCAATCCCTCCCCTGTTCTATCATGATACCCTCGTCTTCCCACTGACACAACCCCAGGTACTGGGGTATATGGTTTCCCCGCGACTCCTTCACATCCGGATACACCTGGATGATGACGATGCTGTTCGAGATGTTCTACGTCGGCTTCGGCCAATTCATCGCGGCCTTCTCGCCCAACGAGCTCTTCGCCTCCCTCCTCGTCCCCTGCTTCTTCACCTTCGTCGTCTCCTTCTGCGGCGTGGTCGTCCCCTACCCGTCCATGATCCACTTCTGGAAATCCTGGATGTACCACCTAAGCCCCTTCACCTACCTCCTCGAGGGCTTCCTCGGCGTCGTCACCCACAACGTCCCCGTGCGCTGCGTGCCCCGTGAAGAATCAACCTTCACTCCGCCTCCGGGCTCCAACTGCCAGGACTACGCGGGCTCGTTCGCACAGGAGGCTGGCGGGTATGTTCGGGACATGGGCAATGGCGTCTGCGCTTATTGTCAGGTCTCGGACGGGGATAATTTCGTACGTGCCCACCCTTTGTCCTTCTCTTCCTAGCATGCTCTTCCGGAGAATATACCGTCATCGGAAGAAGTATATCTATTTACTAACCGCCCCAATTCGAAATATAGTCCTCCGGATTCAACGTCTTCTACTCGCATAAATGGCGCGACTACGTATGTCCCCCAGGTATCCTCCCTTCTTAGAATGATCCCAACTGACCGGTTTTCTCAATAGGGTATATTCTGGGCCTTCGTCATGTTCAATTTCGCTGCCGTGTTCTTCTTCTCGTGGTTGTATCTTCATGGGATCACTAACACCAAGAGATGGTTTAGTGCGAGGAAGGCGAGGAAGGTGGCTGCGGCTTAGGGACTGGGTGTGCTTTTTTTCGGGGGTATTTACTACTACTATATATATTCGGTATTGTTGACTCCTTGTTTCATGGTGTTTCTGGAAGATGGGAAAACAGTTGTACTACAGTTTTACAGTCATGTATCTGAGCTTGATTATTTGGGGATTGTCTACTCCACTCCTGTGATGTATTTACAATGGATATATAGTATGGTTAGCTAACGGATAGTTGATATTGAGAACAATGAGAACGAGAAAATTAGCTTGACATAGGTGAGGCTGGGTCTGGTTTTTAATGCCGACTAGCTGGCTGATAAGGTCTGTTAGAAAGGTATATATATGTACATGAAGAGAGCTAAGTACTGGTCACATTCTTGTGCTCGGGTCCAGTAGACAGATACTAAACTGAGCTAGACAAAAAGCGGAAACCGCTTGAGACATGGAGAAATTATTGGCTTAAGAATAGAAGTGATCCCAAATAGAGCTGCGATGATTATGTGCCCGAAATGGAGGAGGGAGGCGTGGGACCCGACGAGCCCGCGAGATTCGAGACCATCAGATTCTGCGGGGGGTTCCAGGAGGTCGAGGAGCCGCTGGGGCCTTGGTTTGTGGAGGAGCTGGCGCCTTCAGTGGTGTTTGCTGGATGGTGGCCGTTCATCAGGCGAGGCCGTTTGGCTTGGGGACCCGCGCTGGGGCTCGCATGGCCGTCATGCTGGTGGTAAGGAGAGGGATGTTGGTTCGGAGACGCAGATGTGCCGCCTGTCTGAGAGGGCGATGGACCCGGCGGGCTCATTGCCGTGGGAGGCTGCAGAGATCTTGATTTAGGCTGATTCGCAGGCTGCTCGTCGCCGGCACGGGGCTTGTCCGAGGGATTGTGATCGTCGTGCATGGGGTTCGCATATCCGACACCCACTCGGCCCATGCTCTTATCATGCATCACAACACGCTTCCACTTGGTTACTACGTTGTCATAGTCCCAGTGGGGCGAGCCAGGGCTGATTTGGCTTTCTTTCGCGTCCAATTCTCGGGCAACCTCCCGAGGGAGTGGCAGCGTATCCGGTGGGAAGAGAGCAAACTCTCGTGGCCATTGGCATGATCCAAGTCGTTCCACTTGCGCGCGGAGCTGGTTTGCCTCCTGCTGAACCCGTGCCAACTGGTCATCGAGTGACTTCCGTTTTTCCATTTCCCTAGCAAACGCTCGAGTGATTTCAAGCTGCCAGGATTCCTGCCGAACATCTGGAGCAAGCGAAGCCCAATGTTTGAATGCCAGCTCCAGATGCCTCAGGCTGATGTCCTCATGTTGTTGCGCACTCCGAGTGATCATGTTGGAATCCAGGCCAACACAGGCCCTCCCGGACTGGGAGTTTCTGCCTGAATCGGCAGCAAGTTGGTCTGATTGCCATCGCTCGATTTTGGCACGCAGGGCTTGTCGAATGATTTCGACATGCTCAACACCAGGAGGTTGAAGAGGAAAAGAGGATGAAGAAGGGAATGGATTCGACGAGAAAAGACTAGGTGGAGGGGGAAGCAGCTGCAGACAGAGCGAAGGGAAGGTTTGCGACTGAATGTCGAATTCAAATGGTGATATCGGAGGACGCATCCTAGATCTATTGCGCATGTTAATGGCTGGCTTTCATAGGCCGATGGGAAAGGATAAGAGTAAAACATACGTGGCGGCCTTGATGTTGTCGAGGACCTCCTGCAAAGCCAATTCCAACGCTCTCACGGTATCCGGATTGCTGCCACTAGTACCTCTGCTTCCGTATTCTGGTAGGTTCAGAGAGCTTGCCCTGGGCTGCGCGGAGCCCAATCGGGATGAACTCGAGGGTTCTTGGGGATGACTCGGATTGGGAATATCATTGATGACACCGGTCGCATGCCATGTCGGAGTGTTGAACATCATCCGAATCCCACTATCTCTCTGTTTACCACTCGATTCACCACCGTTATAGGAATCGAGCGGGCCTTTTCCGGTTGTTCGTTCAGGAGTGTCCCGTTTCCCGGACGAGGTGCGAGCCTGTCGTCGGGTGATGCTGCTCCGTATGCGCCGAATCTCCTCCACATCATGAATTCCGTCTGGCTTCTTTTTGAACAGGAACTGATCCAAATGTCGCCCTAACGAAGACGAAGTGAATGCCTGATCACAGTACTGGCATTTCCGATCCTTCGAGGCCGCGTTTTTGGCGGCGGCCGACTGGGCATTGTCGTCGGCGCCACCTGACTCTTCAGGGGTGTTTGTCGGACGAGTAGATGCGCCTTCATCCATGTTTCACAGAAACGCGAAGATTTAGGCTGCAGGTGAATGTCAAATGTGGATAGAGGTGTGGAGGGGGGCAGAAAGACGCGTTCACGGGAGCCAAAATGTGTAGAACTTCTGCAAGCTCAATGCATGACAAGCGATAATCAAATGACGGGAAATTGCCGGCGACAAGTATGCAAGCCGAATAAAGAGAGTGGTGGTGCGCAGCGACGCGAGGGGTGCAAGCAGCTGCAGGCGAAGAGTTGGTCGACGATTCGAAGGAGCGGAGAGAAGAAGAGAGCGGAAGAAGGGAGGAGAAACGTGACGATCCTCGCCAAGCTTTGGCTGTGGGGGAGTTTCAGCCTCTTCGTCTTCTGCGCTTTCCATCACCCACCACCGTCGGGTCTTTCCACCGTTCGTGCGTTTGTGTCTAGAGAGTTTGGCATTGCGCCTGATGCTACGAATACATGCGGTCGGAAATTTACGTCTGCTCAGATGATTTGCTCTAGAATCCGCTATGATTAACTCTCGACGCATTCAACCTGTCCTGCGAGTGCTCGTCGATTAGAACTGCGCGTCGAGTATCACAAGCACGGAATGTTCAGACCAATAAGAATCCTCAACATGTCAGTATACCGGATGGAATTGCTGTCATGCTGTCTCCATATCCCTCCGTTGTGCCCGTCAAACACGTCACCCTGATCGCCAAACATGTGTTCCCTCAAGCTACGGGCTTTTGGGCACGTTAGCACCAATATAGTCAGCCAATGTAAGCACTTTTTCTTCCTGAAGGCGTCGCCCAATGAGCTGCAGCCCGGCAGGTGCGCCGTCATAAGCGTCAGCATCGTCTAGCCTATGGTCAGCAAGGCTTGATACACATAGTCCAATCAAGAGCGGTCTACTCACATTGACCGTGAACTTCTTGGTCCATTTCATTCAAGAAACCCGTTCCTGGCTGAGACACGTCGATATTTTTATCCGCTCGAGTCACCGGGAATACAACGCTCGTATAGTCGAGGAGGTTGACGAAGGAGGTATATCCAACATGGTCGTATTTGCAGGGTAACACCGCAGCATGGGGCGCAGCAGGGCAAATAACCCCATCGACTGGTCGTCCGCTACCAGTCAACTCGGCTGTGCTGTTCCAGTAATCCATGTACTGCTTCTGATACTCGCGCTTTTGCACGTTGAGTACAGCAATCTCAGAGGCACTCTTTTGAGGCCCGGGTTCCACAATCACTTGGTAAGGCTGATCTTCCCCCGATAGACCAAAATGATGACCGAGATCGGCTCCCCCATCGAGGTTATACGTTTCCCTCTGTTATTGTTAACAGTCTCTAAATGGATAAGAATTAAAAGGGTAAAGTCGGACAGAGACATACGGCTAATTGATGCGCAATTGCGTGAGAGGGAGGGTTCCATTCGATAATCTGTTCCGGACAGTTAGCATCATCAAGCCAATAAACCTGCCTTTTTTTGCCCTACCTTATGTCCTAATCGTGTCAGAGTCTGTTCAACAATCTTCATGGCTCTTGCTATCGGAGGATGAGGCCGCACGACACCATTGTGGTTCATGAGGCCAAACGCAAGCGGAGAAGATCCTGATTTGGACTTCTCAATTAGGGCGCGTGTCTCTTTTTCGATCTCATCCCGCCATGGTAATTCCAGAACTAAGGGATCATGATACCATGGCTGCTGACTGAGAACCGCCTTGAAGAGCAGCTTGAGAGAGCGTGCAGTGGCCGCCAGAGGCCCGATGACCGACAGGATTGTACTTTGGCCATCCATGGAATTCGCCGCACCCTCATACGGCACCCTGCCCGCTGACGGACGCAATCCATAAAGCCCATTAAATACGGCCGGGATTCGAACGCTCCCGCCAATATCTGTACCGAATCCTCCCGGGGAGCCCTTCAACGCAATGAGCGCCCCTTCACCTCCCGAGCTTCCCCCACAGGAGAGGAGTCGATTGTGCGGATTGGTGGTGTATTTGATGATATTGTTGACCGTTTCACCAGTCATCAAGGTGACGGGAACACTGGTCTTGCAGAACAGCACAGCTCCTAGGCTTCGAAGCTCGCGGACAAGTTCACTTTCAAACACTTTACTCCGGGGGTCGTTCTTTTGTCCTTGGAACGTGCCAATCCACCCGACATATCCCATCGTAGTCTCGACCCCTTTAACATGGAACTGGTCTTTCAAACTGACCGGTAGTCCGTGCAATGGACCAGTGGGTTTTCCATGTTCCGCGAAGTAAGCATCGAGCTGTTTCGCATCTTCGATCGCAGCGTCAAAAAACACTTCATGCAAACAGTTTACCTGCATATCCAATTAGTCATTTTCCACCACAGCTACCCGTAAGAGGACTCTACCAGTTGATGAGCAAGCGCCGCTCGATGGCAAAAGGCCTCTGTCACCTCGACGGCAGACCAAGTTCCCGACGTGGTCTTTTCTGTGATCCCCAAGGCGTCGGTTTCGGTGATTTCGATCTCCCGGGGAGTCAGGAACTGTTGTATATAGGGGCCAGTTACATCGCGTAACTCTTCCGCCGTGGGGATGGGACTCTGAATCCTCCATTTCTCAGGGATTGCGTCTAAAATCGATTGGCGCTTCGCAGCTGCCAGCTGTTGCCAGCCTGCATGAGTCATACTGAGCGCGATGACGGAGCTATAGTTATATATCCAGTATCGTAGAGGATGTGTATGATGCACAAATTACAAGGGTAAGTAAGAAGACAGGAAATGGGAAAGAGGGAGAGATGTGCATCATAAGAGCTATGGCTTATCTCTGTCGGATGATTCAACGGCGATGGCTTTATCAGGCAGGTCGAGAGGGTTAGCGCCGAAAATCGTTGGAGTAACTTGGGATCCCCTCAATTGAAGTGGGCGGGGTCAATCGGAGCACGATTGAATGGCACCCCGATGTGTAGGACGGCTCGTGATGATTCAAGTGGACTTTGATAAGCTCACGATGGAAGCCGTGGTGTTCTCGTAATGGATTTGTGTTTATGGTTTTCGGGAGTCCCTTGGTTCTCCCAAAAGGGAAAATAGTCCAAACGCGAACAATAAATCTTGGAAATTGATTATATACAACAATGCTTTTTTATGTACTCCAACGCAGATAGCTCATTCAGTGATGAACAGCCATGTCTCATTAGTCACAGGTCGGCTGAGCTGACCCCAACCCAAAATATGGACTCCGAGTTACCCCAAGGCCAAGAATCCGAGGGTTTATTCAGCCAATTATTCGGTATAATTCTATCGATATCTCGTATCTTGGGTGACACGCGCATCTTTCCAATCCTCGAATCGTATTACGGAAGAGGTTCAGTGGCCATCTGCCGCACGTTCAAATTGATTCTCTTCCGCGACATCCAACCCTTCCAGTCGTTGTATTGCGATGCATCTGTCCCGCCAGAGCAGGGCCAATCAGCCAGCCACTCTGGGCAGGTATCAGGAAGGATCTTGGGCACTGCATGCCATGCAAAACGGGAGGTGCCGTCCATGTACACGGCATCTCCGGAGCGAAGCCGAATGATGTCGCATCCACTGCCGTCATCATGGCTGATGAGGAACAGACCATCACAGCCAAAGCTGATACTGATTAGACCCACGTCGCATTCTTCACTGACATCGCGATGGGCACTCAAGGTGTCTCCGGGGGTATAGAAGTTCAAGATCGCCGCCTGAGCATCTGTCTTGGGGAACGACGCTCGTAGAAGATTCGCAATATCCGCCGGGAAGACGGGAGGACGCTCCTCTGGGTATTCCTTGGTCGTCCAATTGTATTGACCGCCGAGAGTGATCCATCGGAGCTTCTTATTCAAGATGTCCCTGACAGCGAGGGGCTTGTGCACCGTGGCATCCTTGGGTTGTATCGTGCGAGTTTGGTCGTCTGCGAAAAAGGACATGGTTCGAGTGTCTACTGGGCTACTGTCGGGTTGCGTGCCATTCTGGCCCACCGGCCGAGGGTATGTGACATCGTAGTGTAGATGAAGATTGGATTGGTGGTCCGGATTAGATACATCGCGGTGCAGTAAACGAGACAACAGCTCTATCTGAACAGCCGGTGGGAACAGCGACGGGATCATTTGCAGACCTACCATTTGTTAGGTGCCTATCCTACAGTTCCTTTTGTCTGATGCGCATTTGAATGTCAAGGTTGCTGACCGGAAACGGATTGATGTGTGTACACGGGTATATCTTTCGTAGTACGCAGCCCATCCTCGTGTGTCCCCTTGTCCACTGGGATGAAGTCTTCGAAAGCAGGCCGGAGGGCCTCACCCGACATCCATTGGGAGAGCGCAATGCCCGTCGGAAGGTCCTGGGGGTCTAAAGCCTGAAGATCGATGATGCCGACATCCTGCTGTATCTCCGACACCGTCGACTTCTGATATTTCTTGTATCGTTGTCTGATGGACTCGGGAGGGCGCTCGTGAGCGTTGAGGTCATTGATGCGGGCCATCCCCGCGCTGGTTACTGGAGTGTTAGTGGAAGGTTGATCGGTTGATCTAAATGCCCGGCATGTGCATAATTTCGAGGATTGCGGGACAAGGCGCGAGACGTAAGAGCTATCGAGGCATGCGAGATCCAGGACCTCGCCAGACAGACAAAGGATTCCCGGAAGTCCAGCGGAGGGAAGAAAAAGAGGAAAAAGCCGTGGGACGCGCTCACCGCCTTTGGACGCGGGTTTGTTTGTGTTTGGGTTGACCGCCTTCGCTCCCCACCAGGGATGAAAAGACAACAAAGTGAGCCTTCATCTCGCCAAAAAGTGCTCTCGACAACTGCTCCTCGCCAATTCCCCGGATTTGAGTTCGATCATTAGTCGACAATCGATCTCCTTCGCCCCTTCGATCCCGTCGACCTTCCCTGGATCCCCCAATCCCTTCGTACCGCCCCCTCGTCCACCAAACCCGCCTTGTTTTCCTCGTTTCTTCCCCGGGCAACAAGCACCCGCCGTTGTGCAGTCCGTTTGTGCCCTCCTATAACCCCCACGTGCTGGCGGGCTCAGACTTCATCCTTGTCGTGGCCAAGTATCCGAGACCTCGTTCCAATTGCCGTCAAAGGTGACCGATAACCATTCGTCATGGAGAACTACCAGAAAATCGAGAAGATCGGAGAGGGTACGTATCCGACTGATAAGGACATACTTTTTTTCTTGGCTTTCGATGGCCAAAATCCATCACCGTTTAAATTGATGTCTTGCTTATAAGCAACGGATAGGAGCTAACAAGATCTGTTGTAATTAGGAACTTACGGTGTTGTCTACAAAGCCCGAGAACTCACGCATCCCAACCGTATCGTCGCCTTGAAAAAGATTCGATTGGAGGCCGAGGATGAAGGCGTTCCCAGCACGGCCATCCGTGAAATTTCCCTTCTGAAGGAAATGAACGACCCCAACATTGTGCAGCTGCTGAACATTGTTCATGCGGACGGCCACAAGCTCTATCTCGTGTTCGAATATTTGGACCTCGACCTCAAAAAGTATATGGAGGCTCTTCCTGTCAGTGAGGGTGGACGTGGTAAAGTCCTCCCAGATGGCTCCACTCTCAGCCGCAGCATGGGCTTGGGAGATGCCATGATTAAGAAATTCATGGCCCAGTTGGTCGAAGGAATTCGTTACTGTCACAGTCACCGCATCCTGCACCGTGACTTGAAGCCTCAGAACCTGTTGATCAACCGTGATGGTAACTTGAAGTTGGCGGATTTCGGATTGGCGAGAGCCTTTGGTGTTCCATTGAGAACCTATACCCACGAGGTAAATCAATCGTGCATGTCCATTGTTTAGGGGCCGGAACTGACTTGCCTAGGTTGTCACATTGTGGTATCGCTCTCCCGAGATTCTTCTCGGTGGCCGTCAGTACTCCACCGGTGTGGACATGTGGTCTGTCGGAGCTATCTTCGCGGAAATGTGCACTCGCAAGCCTCTGTTCCCTGGTGATTCCGAGATTGATGAGATCTTCAAGATCTTCCGGTATGTCCTCTTACTCAATTTCCAGAATGAGTCCCGCTGACACATGCCCTCGCCCATCGATAGACTTCTCGGCACTCCCGATGATAACCTCTGGCCTGGTGTCACCTCCTTCCCCGATTACAAGCCTACGTTCCCCAAGTGGAAACGTGAAGAAACCCACGCCCTGGTCCCTGGCCTGGAAGAGGAGGGTCTTGACTTGCTGGATTGCCTGCTGGAATTCGACCCGGCACGACGAATTTCTGCCAAGCAGGCTTGCATGCACCCTTACTTCCAGCACGGCAGCTCATACTACTCCGGTCGCACCGGCCGAAGAAATGGCTTTCATTAATTGAACGGCGGAGTGACGGACTGTGGATTGATACCTTACGTGTAATGTATGTATGTGGGTGGCTGATGGCAGACCGCAGTCTCATGGAGATGGCCGCCCGATAGATTCTACCTTTCTCTTTTTTCTTTTCTCTCCCCAGAGGCGGTCAGCAGTCCCTCCGATGTCCTTTGATGCTTTTGATGTCTCGAACGTTACCTTTACCTTCCTCTTTCATCCGATTTTGTTTCCTTTGTTTATGGCGTTGCTCATGGTGTGTTATGACCTGAAGAGACTAGGTTACTGGATATGCAAGGAGTGTCTCTTTTCTTTTTTCGTTTCCTTTCTATCCCGTACATACCCATCTGAATGAGCCTTTTGATGCACTCCGAACGGACAAGGAGCAGGAGAAGCGGACAGGCCAAGCAGTAGAATCCCGGCAGTCCACGTGCTGGTCTCGTTCTCGTCGACTCCGCCTCCCCCGTTCTTGTTTGCTCCCGACAACAACCACGTCCACACGACATTCCGCACAATCGACGGATGACCCAAAATGATCTCAGCCAGTCGTCAGAAAATGAGTTTCCCTCCAGAACACAGCCTCAGGCTAACATCTCGGGACGGCCTGGCGCCCGTTTTCTGCGACTCGGGAATGGTCGAATCACCGGCGGCGTGCCTGAGCGCTTGCCAGCCGCTCACCCAGCGCTCGTATTCCTTTGCACCGCTGCGCTATGGGCTACTATTAATATTAACCACTCATTGCTGACGAGCGGGTCTGCTCGCTCCTCGATTGTTACAAATGATGGCTAAACAAGATTTCCCCCCTCTCATAACGGTCCAGCCCGTCAGCTTAGATATTGCCGTTCAGCTTCCATCCATCACCGGTCAAAGAGCGACTCTGGCCATTCAGGGGCCGTCGAACGTGCCCTGTGTGCAGACTTTTCTCAGCTATCGTCATGCTTAGGTGACTCAGGCCCATAAACCATACTCCGGAGTAAGCACTACACGGCATATCGGTCGCGACCAAGCGGGCACCCCCTCGGCTTCCGTATGCAAGGCCCCCTAGCCTAAAGATGTAGCGATTGCTCAGCACATCCTATTGGCTCATGATCCCTGGCGTGCAATTAGATCCTGGAGCTGATCGCCGTTTCCTGATGACCGCCAACCTGGTTCGCCCAGATTCGAGCGGACCCAGTCGTCGTGGTTGCATTGGGGCTCTCCTGCTTTTAAGGCGATGCATTGCGCCTCCAAAGCGTGTCCTCGATGTATCACATTGAGTACGAGTGAGAAGCTTCCCTTCCTTATTTATAAGAGCTCTTGGGGACCGGTTTTCTTGATCGGAAGAACTCAACAACATTCTATACGATCTGTCTTACATCTAAAACAATCCAATCATGGATCACGACGACGATTTGTCCGACATGGTATTCACCCCTCCGCTTTCCACCCGGTCGGGGAGTCGAGCCTCGCGGCGAGCGAACCATTCACCGCAGGAGACTGTGCGACAGTTCTGGGATCTATTCAACACCAAGTTTCCGGGGAAGGTGTACACCGTGTTACCGAACAATCCGTACGCACGCACCAAGGCTGCCAAGGTCCCCAAGGGGGTGATCCGGGGACAGGATGCAAGCAAGTCGTACGAGCAGGTCCGCAAGGAATGCCAGCGGACTGTTGATCGCATCGTCAACGAATGCAGACGATTGAACCACAAGTACACAGACCCTCATTTCGACATCGAAGTGGATCTCAAGTCTGGAAGACGGCATTACCTGGATGGACTGGAGGATAAAAACATGGAGATGCGCCCGAAGGGAGTAAAACGAGTCACTGTGAGTTAGAATATTGAAGCATTCTTGATCAATTCTGACTTGTATAGGAAATCTTCGAGAAGCCCCAATTCTATGTCAATGGACCTACTGCTTCCGATGTCCGGCAGGGCCGAGACGGAGATTGCTGGTTCATGGCTGCTTTATGTACCATGGGCAACAAGCAGGGCTTGATCGAGAAGATTTGTGTCGCTCGCGATGAAAAGGTTGGCGTTTATGGGTTCGTGTTCTATCGAGGTATGTGAACAGATCACCTCTCATGTCGATTCCGCGACTGACAATGGCTAGATGGTGAATGGCAGCAATGCATTGTGGATGATAAACTATACCTAAGAGCAGCAGACTATGATGAATCGATTGATGAGCGACCCATCTGGGACGACATCAATCGGAAAGACACCGAGGAAGAGTATCGCAAAGTCTGGCAGACAGGATCTCGAGCGTTATACTTCGCGCAGTGTGTGGACGAGAACGAGACTTGGCTCCCGCTGCTTGAGAAAGCCTATGCAAAGGCACACGGTGACTACTCTGCCATTGAAGGCGGGTTTGTAGGGTACGCCATTCCGTTTTTTTTTTTTTTTTATTATTGGGGAGGGGGCGAGACAAGTGCTGACAGACCACAGAGAAGCAATTGAGGATCTCACTGGTGGCGTTACTTCCGACATACTATCCAGTAATATTCTGGACAAGGACAGGTTCTGGGAAGAGGAGCTCATGAAAGTCAACAAAGAATTCCTATTCGGCTGCGCCACTGGATTGTTCTCCAACTGGCTGGACCCGAAATACCAAGGACCTCCAAGAGACAGAAAGGGCATCTCGGAGAATCACTCTTACTCAATTATGGATGCGAAGGAGATTGATGGCCACCGACTAGTTCGATTAAGGTATGTGAACAGCCTACATCTGACATCCATGTAGCTGACCAAGACAGAAACCCGTGGGGTAAAAAGGAATGGAATGGTGCCTGGGGCGACGGTTCGGAGCAATGGACACCCCAGTGGATGGAAAAGCTGGGCCATAAGTTTGGAAATGATGGGGTCAGTCCTTCGGTCCATGGAAATATGACTACCCCTACTGACATATTCTAGTTCTTCTGGATATCCTACAACGACCTGCTTAAAAAGTACCAGCATTTTGATCGAACCCGCCTTTTCGGTCCCGAGTGGACTGTCACGCAGCAATGGACCACGTTGAATGTCCCATGGTCTGCCGATTACCATAGCACCAAATTCGTGGTCAACGTGACGAAGGACGGTCCGGCGGTCCTCGTTCTCTCCCAGGTACGTTAGCTTCATTTGTTAGTTTCATAACCGACTAACATCGAAAAGCTTGACTCGCGCTACTTCAAAGGCCTTGCCGGAGAATACGACTTCAAACTGAAATTCCGGATCCAGAAAGAAGGCGAAGACGACTACATGGTTCGCAGCAACTGTAGCTACGTGATGACTCGATCGGTGAACGCGGAGGTGGAGCTGAGTCCCGGACGCTACCACATCTTGATGAAGGTTACTGCCTACAGATGCAGCGACATGGCCACAGAGGACGTGGTCAGCCGGGTGGCGCCAGTGGAGAGAGAAAAGCTGGTTCAAATCGGACTTTCTTACGACCTCGCTCATGCCAAGGGTCTGGTGTTTGAGTCTGAGAAAGAAAAGCGAGCTCGTGAAGACCGCGAAGCACGCCGTAAGGCAGCAGAAAGGCGCAAGCTGCGGAAGCAGACCAAGCGAAGATTGCAGAAGGAATGGATCCGCGAGCGCAAGATAGAAGGCCGAAGGCAGAGAAAAGCAGAACGTCTTACTGCAAAAAGCTCTGTCGAGTCTATTCACCGATCAGACTTGAGCCGCAGCAGCGTGCAAATCCTTGCTGATGGACCGGTTCAGTCACCGCTAGATATGGACTACAGCCCCGGCATTGGGCTGGATATGAAGCACGCCGGCAACAGCAACGGCAGCGTTCCCACCATCCAATGCAACGGCGTCCATGTTTCCGAATACCACATGACTAGCAAAAAGGACTCTGCGCGCTCGAGTCTTGACACGCTACATTCGCCATCGTTCGCGCAGCAGCACTTCAATCAGCAAGAGATGGAACTGTTGGATGGGTTCGAGTTTGACTCGGACCTCGACATGCCTCCAGAGGAAGCGACCGAGCCAAGAGCCTGCCAGCTGTCCCCGAGAAGCTGCACGGAGGATAGCAATATCGACACATGGAACGCCGTGTGTGTTGTCGGATTGCGAGTGTACTCCAAGGACGCACAGCTGTCTCTGGAGGTTATGCGTCCTGTGCCAGAGGATGAGTCGGAGGCCGCGCTTGACATGGATGACCCGGCCGCGAGTGCAGCTTGCGAGAAGGGACCATTTGGGCGGAATGCGATGTTCTTTTAAATGACACTGATCATAAAAGTTGATTTCGGCGCAGGCAGGGTTGGAGGATATCTGAGTTATGTTACGAGCTGACTAGATTTCGGCTGGCGTCTTTGGCTTTAGAGTATTTATCATCAGAATGAACATTTTGTCTACATTTTTTATACTCCAGAAAGTACATATGATCATTTCCATTTAACTCCACACAGCCCCAAACAAACCTACATTTGGCATGCAATCCCTGGCCAACAATACAGATATCTGAACAGGACCAGCCAGTTCTTCCAAAGCGTTTGATCGACAGTGGCAGGGATGTAAATCATGCACGCGTCTCGGTAAGTGTATACTCGGCCTCTCACCTGGTATCCTAGATTTCGGATGAGTGAGATGAGATGCAATTATGGCACCATACGGACTCGGGAGCTGAGTGGCTGCACCTCTAGAACGCTCGGTAGTTTGGGCGATATTTGATAAGACCCGTAGGATTTAATTCCCGGTAGTTAGGCATTCAAGAATCATACTTGTTGTGTTATTGCGTTGACACGGATGTATTATACGGTAAGCTAACCTGCACCAAAACAAGCCAAACTTGAAATTTGCATCTTTCCGCCGCGAAAATTACCACCGATTTCCAAGATCTCGTCCCTCAGTGTAGTCGGAGCCTGTTCTACTCTCCTCTCTCTTACGCATATCCAAACAAGCCTCATTCATAATTCTTCGACATGGAACACACACCCAACCCTATCCTCCTGCAGAAAGGCGACTCCTCTCGCACGCCACTCTTCCTGCTCCACGATGCCGGCGGCACGGTGTTCAACTACTACAAGCTCGGGAACGTGGGCCGAACCATCTACGCCATCTCCAATCCGTGGATCAAAACGGAGACGAAGTGGGAGGGCGGGTCGATGCGGTTCGTGAACGAGTACATCAAACTGATCAAGAGCGTGGTGTCGTCGGGCGAGATTCTAGTGGGGGGTATATATCCTGCCTATCTACCTTCACCGCACATGCCACCCGATATCTATGACCCTGTACACTAATCAATATCGAAACAGGCTGGTCCCTGGGCGGCCAACTCGGCATCGACATCGGGCGCGTCCTTGCCTCCAATCCTCGCTCCCGCCTCTCCGTCGTCGGCGTCGTCATGATCGACACCCTCTATCCCTACTGGGGACCACCCGAGACCCCTCATGCCGAATTCCCCGTGGACCTAGTGCTGCGCAACTGCCCGGACGAGCTGCGCGCCGAGATCCTGCGGTGCATGCAGTGGTCGAAACAAGACAGCGACGAGTGGGTGCGACGCAACTGGAAAGCCGACGCGGACGAGCTGGACAAGATCGAGGCGGAGGAGCCGCCGCCGGGGGTGCTCATCCTGGCGAATGGATACGTGCCGGTGGGAGAGGGACAGGGCGGTCGAAAGGTCATGGTCGATTATTTGAGGGAGAAGAGGGTCGGGTGGGATTTGTTTCCGCATCAGTTTATTGTGGCGGTGTGGGAGGTGTCTGGGCATCATTTTGGGCTGTTTGAGAGGGAGACGGTAGGTCTTTTCCCACGGGGCTTATAGGTATGAGGCTAACGAGAGTAGATTCAGGTGACGACGGAGAAGGTTCGATTGGCGTGTGATCTTCTGGCGGAGGACTGATATTAGTGATGTAGCATGCATCTAGACAGCCATACAACCTACATATCAAACCATACAAATTGACCTAGTACATAGTACTTCCTACCAAGCACAAACCACCATCCCAGGACTCGACAGAATCCTCGAACCCCACAGTCCAGGCACACTGCGCCAGAACTGTTCCTCATCCTGCAATAAATGTCCCGCATGTCCACTATCCAAGCACCGCAGCCTGAGCACCTCATACCCCTTCCTCTCCGTCTCCTCCGCATGATCCTCCACCTCCTGCGCACGCACCAGCTCATCCTTCCCACTGTAGATATACAACCTCGTCAAATCGGCACTAAACTGAGCCGGATCATTCAACCGCCTCACCACACCGACCACATTCTCGACGCCCATCAACCTCTCGAGGAGAAACCACACGGCGAAGTATACCCTCAATCCTGCCACAATGGCCAGCGCCTTGACTTTTCCCCAAAACCACCACCACCACCATGACCCCTCAGACCCTCTCGCTTGACTCCCTAGCATCCTTATTGAAAACGCCCCCACCGTGCTGCTGAAGATCTAGAAGCGTACCGACGGCAGGCTCAAACTCCCTGGTCCATTGCGCCGCGGACTGCACGAGGAAGTGAGATGAAGAGGTCGTGACGAGGAGGATGCGCGAGGTCGGGAACTTGCGTTTATATCCTGTGACGTACTTGATGATGTGGGCGGGCGAGGCGTTGAGGTAGGTGCAGAGGAGGATGAGGTGGGGAGGTGGTGTTATGGTGGAGGGTTTGGTGGTGGTTTTTGCAGTGGTGGTTGCGGGGATGTAGATAGATGTTGAGGGAGAGAGGGGGGTGAATGTTGGTATTTTGTGGGGAGAGGGCATTTAAATTGATAGTAGAGAAAGAGGTGAGAAGAGGATGTGGTTGAGGTCGAAGCTGGCTGGATATGTTTGATGTTGATAGTAAGGAGAATGTTCAGGGTGAGTAAGGTGCTATTGAGGAGAAAGCTGAAGCATGGGCAATTGAATAAAGGCGTTTAGTCGTAGAGAAATAACATAGGAGACGTACTCCAGACTGAATGAACGAAGCAATGCTTATGCTCATGTCCAAGTTAGGGCTTTGGATGTCACGCTACAATACCGAAACTTGCCAAATATGACCACCACCAAAAACCCAATACCATACCGTGTAATTCTCACTCCCAGATATTACCAAATATTACCCGCATTACATTACAGGGTCCTCATCATCAGACATCCTGCAGAACTTAAACCCCCACCGATGAACCTCGCTAATCTGACCGTCCGAAACCCGCTTCGCCAGCAAAAGTACCTGCTATATCAAACTCAGTCCAATAGCTGAAACTCAATCTTCCTGCTGCCTATCTTGAAGGATTCCTTCCTCATCGACGTTGTATGGCGGAGATAGTGGAGATAGTGAGACGGCTCTTGGTGCGGAGCTGACGTCGAACGCTCGGAATCCCTCAGTGTGCTTACCGTGAGGGAATGGATGTTGTGTATTCTCCGGGCTAGTGTCGAGGGACTGTCGAGGCTGGGTTTGCTTGCGTGGACATTGGAGTGTAGACAGGGGTGATAGTCTGGTTGGATTGAATCCTTCACAATGGCTGTGCTGGTGGTCTGAGGTATGTAGATAGGGACGCTGAAAGGATGTGACATGCCGAGAGAAATGTGTGGACTCTTTGTCGAAAGGGGTGATGAGGTATACTGAAGCATCCCATGACCGGAGTATACGAATGCACACCAGGATCGGTAGATTTGACATTCACATTCATAGTTATACCTTCACAGCTATGTATCTATCACCGAACTGCTAACATCTACACATTCAGGTAGGAGATAAATAGTATCTACACCCTCCTCACCGACTTCGCAAAAATTGAATGAGCCATCTTAGTATTCAATTCCAGCTTCACCAATCCCTCCTGCCGCGGCGACTCGGGAAGCAGCGTGACGCTCTCGAACTCCTGACAAAGACGCGCGAGGAAATACTCCATCTGGAAGTTGGCAAATTGCTGACCCAAACATACTCGCGGGCCATGATTGAAGGGGACGAATTCCCATTTATTACTGGGTTCCCACGTTTCTATACATGCGTTAGTTCAATTCCCCGTAGAAGTGATGGAAGCAGGAGGGAGGAGGATACCCCATCGTTCTGGATTCCAGACAGACGCGTCGTTAACGCCGAGATCTTCACGCTGTTGAAGCGAGAGGAGTCCGTATACTGTGACAGGTCAGTCAGGTTTAGGATGAAGTGGTAGGAGAAGGGACATACAGATTTGGGTGCCTTTGAGCACGGCAATCGGAGATTTTCCATCCGGACCGCCTCCTCGAGGAAGTGTCATGTCCTGAACGGGGACTCGCGCATTGAATCCCACTGGCATTGGTTAGATTTGATCCCTGGATAGATGTAGAGGGACTCACAAGGATGATGAACTCGCAAGGTCTCTTTGATCACTGTTTTTGTATATTTCAACTTATGAAGATCAGACAGCACGGGAAGTCTCTCGAACCCAATACTACCACCAACGTTAGCGTATTCACAACACAAAACCAGAGACTTACTGCTCCTTCACCTCCCCCTTCATCTTCTCAAACACATACGGATGGCGCGCGATCTCATAGAACGCCCATGCCAGCGACGTTGTCGTAGGATCCTTCCCGGCCAGCAGAGTGGCAGTGACTGCGTTCTTGATATGCGCGCGCCGTTTCCCTTTGACGATCAAGTCATCAACCAGAGTCAACGAGTCCTTGGCTTTCTTGCCGCGAACGCTGCAGGCGTATGCCTTTGTCGCGAAATTATCGAGGTAGTTGTCGATAAAGGCGACGGCCTTCGGGGCGATCCATTCATCCTTTAGGTAGACACCAACCTTTCTAATAGGCATTAGCTGTGAAGCTAGAGAGTGAGGCGTACATTACCCGAGAAGCTGTCGGAAACTGGCGACTTTCAGCAAAGTGTCCATTGCGTTGCGGAAAGGCTGCTGGTCGGATGTCAACGAGTTGGTCGATTCGTCGCAGAAGACCTCCGTCACGACGTCTAGCTGGAGACGGTCGATTACGTCGAAGGCATCGACGCCGTCTTCTAGCAGTTTGAATGCATTTTGGATGTGTCGCTCGGTGACCTCGAAGTCGGATTGTCGGACGCGGTTCATCTGGGAGAGTTAGGGCTGGGATGTTTATACGTTCAGATAGACGTACGTGTGGACGGAGCAGCCCGGCTTCCTGTTTCCATTCCTCGCCATTGACTATTGGGTCAGTTTGGACTAAACCAGAGGAGACATAGAGAGAACATACGCGCGAAAATAGCATCACCAAGGATATGTTTGAAGATCTCGTGCTGTTCCTTCGACTTGGCGACTTCCCAGAACTGCAGCCATTAGATATTGTTCGCTGCATCCCAGGGTCTATCTACCCACCTGAGTATCTTGAATTGCCCTGATATTGGCCGGATCATCAGTCAACAACAGATTGGCGCCCAGCATATGCAGCTGCAGCGTGTGATTATTTTCTTCGAGCAGCCGTTTCGTCCAGTGATAAAAGCGATGCTTTCTCAGCTCTCTAAACATCTGAATCACATAGTTCAAGCCTTTCCAAGTCAGTAACGCCACCGAAGCAAACAGAAAGACAAACCCAAGGTATTAGAAGGCAGAATAGCCGGTGGACCAGCGCCGACGGCGTTGTATCTCTTCTGCCGCGGATTGACCGAAAGGACATGAAAGACCACAACGCCGACGAGAGCGACGCCGAAAAGAGCGATGGGAGATGTAAAGACGCCCATTTTGACTGTCACTGTTCCTGTCAAAGTCAACTCTCGATATGATTCCCAAATATAAGCAGAAGCAGGACCCCCCCTCGCCTTCTCACTTTCCAGCAGACCCTCCCTCATTCGTCGAGAAGCTTCCTCTCCACATGGCACTTCATCCCTGCTTTTGCACTCCTCCATTTCCCCTATTTCCGGCCACGGGGTCTCGACTTCGTCAGTGGAAAGTTTGTGTCAGCTTGGCTCGCCCAATCATCGTCGGGTCGATGTTGCTGATGGCCTGATCGGTCTCGTATCTTTGTCTGATGGTAGTGGATCTTGGTCTGAATGTCAGGTGAGATAAGATGCATCCATGTATCCTGCAGGTACGATTTAAGTGTCAGTATTGAATATCGTACCAGATGATTTCGAGGCTCTCGGCCTACTTGACCTGTTTAGCTTCACCTGTCAGCTCTTGGCTGAGCATTGTTCCGATCATTCTGCTCCAGATTGGAAGATTGATTTGTCGATGGTTTGAGCTCTTCCAGTCGACTCAATCTCTATACAGGTCTATTCAACACCGAAAGAACTCCCACACCACGACAATGGCTGAGAAATCCCAACTCCTCCCCTTCCGACAAGTCGTCATTATCGGCGCCGGCTTTGGCGGCCTCGCGATGGCCTGTGATCTGAAGCGCAAGTTGAAGTTCCACGATTTTGTCATCTACGAGCGCAATCCCGGGCTGGGAGGAACATGGTATGATAACAATTGTAATCCCCACCTATATCCCATCTCGATGGATAAACACTGACTAGAATGCAGATCCCGGTGCAGTACGTCTGTCCAGCTCTAAACACTTGCGCGATATCAACTCACGCAATAACAACCAGGCAGCAGATATCCCCGGCTCGGTATACCAGCTGTCCTTCGCACCGGAGCCCAACTTCACGCACGTCTTCCCCGACCGCGCGCAGCTGCACACCTACATGCTGGATGTGGCGCAGCGATTCCACATCCTTCCCTATCTGCAGTGCAATATCGCCTGGGTGGGAAGCACCTGGCTGGACGAGCGTAAGTGCTGGAGCGTCGAGCTGCAAAACACGCAGACGGAGGAACGGTATGTCCAGGAATGCGCGGTCCTGATCAGCGCCGTCGGCCACATGGTGGATCCCAAGCGGTTCGAAGTCCCGGGAATGGAGACCTTCAAGGGACAGATCATTCATTCGAGTAAATGGACGGACGGGGTGGATTTGAAGGGGAAGAATGTGGCTGTGTTGGGGAATGGAAGTGCGTTTCCCCATTCTCCTTTCTATATTTCCCTTTTCTCTGGACTGAAGGGTGAAGACTAACGAGACCAGGCACGGCCGTTCAAATCGTCCCTGCCATCCTAGATGACGTGAAGCAATGCACGCAGATCCAACGAGTACAGCCTATTTCTCATCCTCTAACTATGAATGCAGACAGTGAAGCTAAACAGAAATGCAGTCCCCCCAATGGATCCTCAACCGCCCCAACCCATACGTCCCCTCGAGCCTGCGCAAATGCCTTGCTCTCTTCCCCATCCTCTTCGTCCTGCTCCAGCACTGTGGCTTCGCCCTCGCAGAGCTCTTCTACCCCCTCCTGGGCCGACGAATCCCTCGCTTGAGCAAATCGCATCTCCGAGCCTGCGGAGTCCCCGAGAAATACCACTCCCTGCTCACACCCTCCGTTCGTTCCCCCATCCATCCATCAATCCCTCTATCCACCCACCTACCAAGCCCTAACTACTAACCCGACATAAATAAAAGTACGAACCCGGCTGCAAACGCCTCGTCTTCGCCTCCTCCTACCTGCAAAGCCTCTCCAACCCAAAACTGCACCTCCAGCAGGACGAGATCACCGCCCTCACGGACTCCAGTGTCGTGCTGAGATCAGGCACCCCCGTGCCCTGCGACGTGCTGATTCTCGCGCACGGGTTCGAGTCCGACACATTCCGGTTCCCGGTGAGAGGTCGCGAGGGCCGTACGACAGCACAGCACTGGGACGAGGCGGGAGGACCGAGCTGCTACAGGGGGTGCGCGATGCATGGGTTTCCGAATTTCTTCATGATACGGGGGCCGAATATGGCATCTGGGTGGGTATTTCTTCTTTCTTCTCCTGTCTCCTCTCTTCTTTCTGGGTTGAGTTTCGTTGGTTTCGTTGGTTTGGTTGGTTGGTTGGCCTAATGTGAGAGTGAAGGCATAACTCGGTTATCTACTACATCGAAGCGACGGTCTCGTTGATCCTGAAGATCGCCACGCCGCTGATTGAAGGGCGGTTGCGCAGCGTGGAGATCAAGTCGGAGGTGGAGAAGTCGTATGTGGCGAGTGTGCAGGAGGCGTGTAGGAAGGGCGTTTGGGGACGCGGCTGCTCGACGTATTATGTGGATGGGACTGGGTGGAATCATACAATTTATCCGTGGAGTGAGTTTTCTCTTGCGTTTTTATTAATTGGGTTTGGCTGATTGATATATAGCGAGTTATTGGTTGTGGTTTCATCGGTTTGAGAGGGTTGGGGACTGGATTTGTGAGAATTGATCTGTTATTTATCTTGGTTTGATTGTGAGGACATGGGATAGGGATATATTACGGCCTGAAGTATATACTTAACAGAGTTGAATAGAAAGAGAAGAATGACCGGTTCCCGTTCCCTCCAATCCTGGCTGTGGGAGCGTTGACCTCTCGTTTCAATTCTCGCTGCACTCGATATGCATCTTGGAGACACCAATCAGCCATTCTCTGGGCGATCATCACCAGCTTTCTTGGCTGAGGACGACAATTGCCCCGAGTCCAACCGCATCGACCAATCTGCGACCACCGAGGCTGCATCAAACGGCTATGCAGCTTGTTCAACATCATCTCTCGAGCTGCAGAGAATTGGTTACACTCACAGGAGGCCTCACGAGAAACGGCAGCATCAATAGGAATTAGATTTCCGATCCCCGGGTGACCCAAATCCTTCTGGACGGGAGTTCTGCAGAACGCCGTTCTGTCTGGATCGACAGTCAGCTTGGATCCTGTTAGCTGCAATCAGATCGTATTGCAAAATACCGTGATACAAACCCCGGATCCGTCGTAACTTACGAAGTACGACACTTACGATCGTGAAATTTGCAATTCACGCTCTCAATGGAACCGAGCCCTAACAAGTTGCAGCCAACCAGGCCTCACTGGAGCGTTTCTGGCAGGAAAGGCGAGAGAAACATGCTCTCATGCAGACTCCACGTGAGATAGGCTGACCAGTGCCATGCGCAGTATACCTTGCAACTATAGACTGATGCATGGATCGTGTGGTTGCAGGGGCTGAAAGTCCGAAAAAAGCGTACATCTGCACATCAAACAAGGATGGCACTTTGTAGCGAGATGGCAAAACAATAGACACGGCAATATAGCAGGTTTCAAACCTGGCAAAATCCCTCGAGAATAAAGTTGGTTGTTGGCGGCAAAAGATCCGTAGGTGGGGCTGCTATCTCTTTCGGTAGGAGACTTACCCATGGGACTATACAATGCCAGTCCGACTGGTTGGCTGCGTCATATTGCGCAAGAGGGTTGGTCGAGCAGGACACCACGAATAAATGTATACGCTTGTACGCAGGACGATTGGTCTGCTGCAACGCGCAAGCAAGGCTATCGTCCAAATCTTACCTGAAACCACCCGAGGTCAGCAGAAAATCACAATGCAAGTATCCAAGAATGCAGGATGTGACGTCTCATTTAGTCCGTTTGGCTGAACCTCCACGCTGGGGGCTGAACTCAATCCCCTGATCCTTGTTCCATGCGGAGTAGGCATCATAATGCTCGTAGCTACTACTGATAGATCCAACGCCAATGTGTCATCTCTGACCCTCCACATCCTGTCTCCGTATCAATTCCCACAGTAAGATGGCATGGGCAAATAATCATCGCCATCAAGACAAAGGTGCAGCAATTGAAGGCCAAGTTGTTGTCGTGAAGTGCGGGAAAGTGGATGATAACCCCGGTCTTTCACGAGATACGTTATTTCGTATCTGTCAGAACTAGAAGACATCTGGTGGGGTGGTGGGGTACATTGTGCACCGCTAATAGTATATCGAAACGAGATCCGAATGGCTCGCGTACGTTGCCTCAGTAAGACGGAATTAGTAGGCTAGATGGGCCGGGAGGCTGGGCTTGGTTTGACCTGGAAGATAGCACTGGGGACATAGTGAGATCTGTATGTTGGCCTGATATCAATGGCCGGTGATAGGTTACGGCTGAGATCCGACGGTGTCAAGTGGAGTGTAAGCGCCGGTACTTCTGCCTGGTTGCGACAGCCATCGTATATAAACTGCTCCAGATCGACCCGGTCCGGACCTAGCTGGATCTTGTCAAATCTGGAGCTTACAATAGACCTATAGGATTTATCGACGAACATTATGGGTCACGAAATAAACGGTAGCACCAATGGAGATGGACTTACTAACGGCCATTCGAACAGATATACGAATGGTCATGCAGATGGGTGCGAGGCATTCAACACCCCTCTAAAGACCTTCACTGACAAGCCATCAGACACGACGCACCACGAAAGCAAACCTCAACGCTCCCTCCCCCGATCGCCATCATTGGCATGGGAATGCGTCTACCCGGCGGATGCAATGACACCGAGTCGTTCTGGGATCTTCTCATGAACAAGAAGGAGGGCATGATCCCAGTTCCACCTAACCGATGGAACGAAGATGGATTCTATAATCCCTCCGGAAGGCCGGGTACTATCCGCAGCAAAGAAGGCAACTTTCTCCAACAGGATCCTACTGTCTTTGACGCAGGGTTCTTTTCTATGACGGCGTCGCAAGTCGAACAGGTAGATCCACAGCAAAGAATCCTGCTGGAAACAGTTTATGAGTCGCTGGAGAATGCAGGAGAAGGAGATATCAGAGGAAGGAATATCGGAGTGTATGTGGGGACTTTTGCAGAGGTACGCTCATTGAATAAAGCGAAGGGGATCTTGCTAAGGGATACAGGACTGGATTGAAATGCATGCGAAAGACTCGGAGCCACATGTTTTCTTAGCTCTCACGGGACACTTGGATTTGATGACGAGTAAGTATTTAGAGACGGTCCGGAAGAGATGCCTGATCTAAACATGATAGGTAATCGTGTATCCTATGAGGTTTTTGGAAAGGAGGGCATGATTATTGGATCTGTGAGAGCCCTATTTAGCTCTTCAGTAGGATATTAAGCTGACATGGTCAAGGTGAAATCCAACATTGGTCACTCTGAGTCCGCGAGTGCCAACTCAGCGATCATCAAAGCGATCCTGTCACTGGAGCATTTGACCATCCCACCCAATGTCAATTTTGAATCGCCAAATTCTAAGAGTATGTGGACCGATAGATACCTCTAGCTCTCGTTCTTTCGAGTTAATGAAATCGTTAGTTCCACGGGAAGAAGGAAAGCTCACAATCCCTCTCGAGGCTATGAAGTGGCCAGCCGGTCGCCACGAGAGAGTCAGCGTCAATTCATTCGGTATCGGAGGGTCCAACGGTCATGTAAGACATGCTTCCCAAATTAGGCTTTCTCAACTGACATCTCAGGTAATCGTGGACTCGGCTGCATCCTTCGGGATAAAGCAAGGGAGCAACGTCGCAGAGGCCGATGCCCCGAGACTCGGCCTGCTCCTTTTCTCCGCAAAGAGTGATGTTTCTCTCCAGGGTTCCGTCGAGAAGCACTCAAAGTATATAGAAAGACACGGGCCATCTCGTCTTCAAGACCTGGCCTACACTCTTGCCACTCGAAGACAACACCATGGCTACCGCACATTCGCCGTGTCTGACGGAGTCGAGCCCTTGCTGACACAGCGGACTGTCAAGGCAAAGAATACTGCGAAGTCCCTTGTCTTCGTCTTCACGGGCCAAGGTGCTCAGTGGCCCCAGATGGGGAAGAAGCTATTTCAAGATTTCCCTGCTGCTCGCGAGGACTTTCAGGACATTGATCATATTCTGTCACAATGCCATACTCCTCCGTCTTGGAGCATCCTAGGTAAGGCGCTATGTTCTGGTAGCTCTTAAGAACAGCCAGTAACGAGTGGACAGATGAGCTTTCCAAGCCAAAGCTGAAGAGCCAGATTCCCAAGGCCGAATTTTCCCAGCCACTCTGCACCGCAATTCAGATCGCTCTTGTCAACCTGCTCCGCAACTGGGGAGCTAGTCCGGCTGCTGTCGTCGGCCACTCTAGTGGAGAGATCGCCGCCGCATATGCAACTGGTGCCATCACGAAAAAGGACGCGCTGCTGGCAGCGTATTTCAGGGGTCTGGCCACACGAGAGAAGTTGACTGATGGTGCAATGGCCGTCGTGGGACTTGGAGTCGAGAAATTGCGAGCGTCTCTAATTGATGGCATCGTGATCGGGTGTGAGAACAGTCCGAGTAGCACAACGACGTCCGGTGATCGTGAAGTACTGGCGACGTTTATCGAGAATCTGCAGAAGAAGTATCCAGATGTGTTTGTTCGTCAGCTTCATGTTGACAACGCCTACCACTCACGCAAGTCTCTTCTCATTGCCTTCATCATGTAGTTGATGCTAACACTTCACAGACCACATGAAGGCATATGGTGCTGCCTATGAGCAGTCAATTGCTGAGATTTGCACAAGCAAGAAGCCCAATATTCCGTTTTTCTCGACAGTAACCGGAACAGTTCTTGACTCCGCCGACGCTTTCACAGCATCCTACTGGCGAAATAATTTGGAAAACCCTGTCCTCTTTGATACTGCGGTACGTAATATCATTAATGCCAATCTCCAGAATCCCGTCTTCCTTGAAGTTGGACCCCATTCAGCACTCGCAGGCCCACTGAGACAGACGTTCCAAGCTGAGGGAGCCTCTCTCACGTACATGTCAACCCTGCAACGTGGCAGGGATGACACCGAGTCCATCTATAATGTCATTGGGAGCCTCTGGGTGAACAATGTTTCTGTGAACCTAGAAGCTCTAAATCCCGTTGGTTCCGTTCTCACAGATCTGCCGACCTACTCGTGGGATCACTCCGTGAAGTACTGGGAGGAGAGTCGGATCTCGAAGGAGTGGAGAGAGCGAAAGTTCCTTCCCCACGAAACCCTTGGCGTTCGCCTCGGAGGCAGTAGCCATCTCGAGCCAACATGGCGCAGCCTGTTGAGGCTCGACGAAGTTGGATGGGTCCGAGATCATCAAGTTGGTACTAATATTGTCTTTCCCGTGAGTGTCTTCCTTCGTGCACACACCTCTAATGCAACTCTAATAGTAGACAGGGCGCCGGCTATGTTTGCATGGCCGGTGAAGCCATCCGCCAGCTGACCGGAAGGTCTGACTATTCCGTGCGAGGCTTCTCAATCCGCACAGCCATGATTGTCAGTGAATCTAAATCAAACGACGTGGTGACCACATTCAAAAAGGGCAAGCTCACTACCACGACGGATTCTGACTGGTGGGACTTCCGCATCACGTCATTCAACGGTTCCACCTGGAGTGAGCATTGCTCTGGCCAGGCGAAAGCTGGACCTATTCACCCAAGCGAGGGCCGGAAGGTCTCTCAGCCAGACTTCCTCAGGAAGATTGCCGCTAGTCGCTGGTATGATACCATGCAAAATATCGGTTTCACATATGGTCCAGCTTTCCAGGGTCTGAGAGAGATTTCAGCAGATCCCACGGGTAATGAGGCAGTCGCTATCATCGAAAACGCACACCTTGATACGGAGTCATTCTATGAACTCCATCCTTGCACACTTGATAAGCTTATGCAATTGATGACAGTGGCCCAGCACGAGGGAAAACCGTCGCTCTTCAAGCAACTGAGTATGCCCACATACATTGATGAGATCTACATCTCCGGCGGGATGAAGGAGCTGAGAGCAACCGCTTCATCTTACAAGGACTTTATGGATGCATGGTCCGGTGACGAAGTTGCCACCGTTGATGGCAAGATAGTGTTTGAGATGAAAGGCTTGAGAGTGACTGGCCTAGGCAACAGCACGGACGTCGAAGAGAAGCCCAAGAATGCCGTTCAACTCGTGTGGAAGCCTGATATCAACTTTTTGAATGCAAAAGATCTCATTCGTGCCCCCTTGGATCTCAGAACCTACCTGATCGCGCTGGAGAAATACTTTTTCCTGCTGGCAACGGATACAGTGAAGGCTATCGAGCCCATAGAAACTCAGGAAAGCCATCTCATTAAATTCCGAACTTGGCTAAATACCTTCGTCGAGTTTACAGGGAAGGGAGAGAATAAAATTCTTCCTGAAGGTAAAGAGCTCGCCACATTAAGTGAGCAGAACCGCCTGTCTCTCGTCCAGTCCATGACGGAGGAGTTTGATGCTGGCCCGGTTCACTGGGTAGCAACTGCCATTCGACGTGTCCACGAGAGCGCTCAGGCCAGATATGAGGGCTCTGTAGACACGTTGGAGCTTCTTATGGAGGGAGGTGCCTTGACGCAGGTAAGTCGGGATAGAATAATGAAACAAATTGCGCAAGCTGACTGTCTAGATTTACGCATTCTTTGATCTATGCTGGGATTATTCGCCATTGCTGCAGAGTCTGGGTCACAACAAGCCCACCTTGAGAGTACTAGAGATCGGAGCTGGCACCGGCGGCACGACAACCAATTTGCTTTCGGGGCTGCAATCCGAATTCGGAGAGAGACTCTACTCCAAGTATAGCTATACTGACATCTCTTCCGGATTCTTTGTGGCGGCGAAGGAGCGCTTCAAGGATCACCCTAATATCGAATTCTCTGTTCTGGACATCAGCAAGAATCCCCTGGAGCAAGGGTTCGAAGAAGGATCCTATGACCTGATTCTGGCGGCCAACGTGAGTTTTCCAATGTCCTCTATCGTAAGTTCGGGCTTTTGACAGGGTCAGGTCATCCACGCAACCGCTTCACTGCAGGAAAGCCTGAGAAACGTGAGGAGGTTACTTCACCCGAAGGGTCGATTCCTCCTTCAGGAGCTGGACATACGTGAGTGAACCCTCCATCTAAACAACATAGCTAACGGTCTGATCAGAAGCAAAATGGATGAGCTTTATCATGGTACGAAATAACATCCCTCCACTAGACGATTTGAATTGTTGACATATACAGGGTGGTTTCCCCGGATGGTGGCTTGGAGATGAAGACAATCGTCTCGAGGCACCGTTTGTGTCGCCTGAAAGATGGAATCAGGAGCTGCGCGAGGCCGGCTTCACAGGTGTCGATGCTCTTGCCTACGACAACGAGCTTCCGTATCAAGTCACAGCCAGCATGCTATCCTCCGTCGCTCAACCAGAACCCGAGAAAACGCGGATCACGTTGCTATACCGAGAAGAAGTAAACCCATCGGTTGAATCCTACAAACGTGCTTTTGAAAGTTCTGGTCACCCCACAGATATGCGCTCATTGAAGGAGGACTTGCCATCCAAGCAAGACATCATCTCATTGCTGGATCTGGAGGCACCATTTTTTGACAATATTGATCAGCGTGACCTCGAGCGAGTGATCCAGTTCTCCTCCAATCTTGAGTCCGCAAACTTGCTATGGCTGACCTGCCCAATTCAAATGGACGCCAAAGACCCTCGGTACGCGCAGGTCCTTGGCTTTGCACGGACCTTGCGATCGGAGAAGCAGGCCAGTTTTACTACCTTTGAAATAGATGATTTCCTGGATCCTGTCGCAACTGAAAAGGAAGTCCAGGTATATGAGCAGATATTTCGACCAGACAATGATCCTCAGTTGGATCCGGATTATGAGTTCGCCTTGCATGAGGGCACCGTTTACTCTTCCAGGTACCACTGGGTCTCTGTTCGAGATGAACTTGCGTCCGCGGCCGATCAGGTTGTCGACAAAGTCCTCAAGATTGGCCAGAAGGGCATGATTGATAGCTTGCAATGGGAGAAGAACAACGACGCGTCAAGGTCACTTAAAGGGCAAGAAGTTGTTGTTCGGCCTCACACGGTGGGTGTTAACTTTAGAGTAAGTCCGTCCTTTCTGGTTCTAAGTGTCAGTCTGACGGTCGCAGGATGTCCTTCAAACTCAAGGTCTTATTGATGGAGATGATCTAGGAGGCGAATGTTCTGGTATCGTTGAGGCCGTCGGCCCTGATGTTACAGATTTCACCCCCGGTGATCGGATCTTCATGATGGTACCTTACTGCTTCTCGAACCGCGTCATCACCACTGCGGATCTCTTGGCTAAGATCCCCGATGGCCTGAGCTTGGAAGAAGCCGCAACAATGCTAATCACATTCATTACTGTGATATACGGCTTGCTTCATTTGCGTCACCTAGAAAAGGGCGATGTAGGTTCCATACACGAGTCACTGAATGGGTTTGCGGCTACTAAATTTACTGCAGACCGTTCTGATTCACTCCGCGGCCGGGGGTGTGGGTGTATCAGCCATCCAAATTGCGCAGATGGTCGGAGCAAAGGTAAGACACAATTGACGAATACACGCAGCATCACTTACATTCTCCCAGATATTCGCTACCGTTGGTAGCCAAGAGAAAGTGAATTTCCTCGTCAACAACTTTGGCTTGCCTCAATCTCAGATTTTCGACTCGCATAGCAACTCTTTCCTCCCTTCTGTCCTCGAGGCAACAGGTGGACGCGGAGTAGATGTTGCATTAAACTCTCTTGCGGGCGAGTATTTGCATGACACTTGGAAATGCATTGCTCCGTTCGGTACCATGATCGGTGAGTATAGAAGCTATGAACGAAGCCATGCTCTCCCACTGACCGCGCTTTCTAGAAATCGGCAAGCGTGATTTCTATGGCCATGCAAAGTTAGACATGATGCAATTTACCGAAAACAGGACGTTCATCGGCCTTGATGCTCGTCACTTGGAAGCGGAGCGTCCAGCACTTTGCGGAAGGTGAGACTAATTATCGGGATCGTTGGTACATTCGCTAAGTTTGACAGAATTCTGCGAGAGTGCGCCAAGTATTTCGAGCAAAGCCATATTCAGCCCATCCGACCTCTCGAAACATTCGCGGCCAGTGAGGTCGGTGATGCGTTCCGATTTATGCAGAGAGGAACCCACATTGGCAAGCTTACAGTTCGCATGCCGCATGATCTTAAAGACCTTCCCTGCGCTGCCCGTCATCCAGATCTACCGCTGCATGAAGACGCAAGTTACTTGCTTGTCGGGGGTCTTGGTGGCGTTGGGCGATCAATCGCCTCTTGGCTCGCCGAAAGCGGTGCCAAACATATTGTCTTCCTTTCTCGGTCGGGAAGATCCGAGAAGACCGAACATTTCATTCAAGAATTGGAAGTTCTGGGATGCCGAGTACAGGTTTTCAAAGGCTCGGTGGCTAATTTTGACGATGTACAACAAGTGGCAACCAAGGCGGAGAAGCCCATTCGCGGTGTTATACAGCTGTCAATGGCTTTGCAGGTAAGATTTGCTTTATATCCCCTAGACGAAGTTGCCAACCTCTAACACTTGACCAATACAGGACCGGGCGATTGAAACAATGACACACGACGATTGGAAGGCCGCAATTCTCCCGAAGGTTGATGGTACTTGGAATCTGCACCATGCACTAAAGAACCTCGACTTCCTGGTGCTATTTAGTTCCGTCAGTGGACTGATGGGTCAGTTCGGCCAAGCTAATTATGCCGCTGCCAACACATTTCTGGATGCGTTTGTGCAGTATCGGCATTCTCTCGGCCTTGCGGCCTCTGTCATTGACCTAGGCGTCATGGAAGACGTTAGTTTTGTCTCCGAGTCATCCAACCTGATCGAGTACTTCAAATTTTTGTCGGCAAACCTGCTAACGGAGGAAGACCTGGTGGAGGCCGTTCGGCTCGCGATTGCTAGATCGCAGCCCAGTCAAGCAGTCAACGCCTTCACCAATCCCAGCGAGATCTCTGTGGGTGTCGCTTCCTACATGCCCTTGGCGGACCCCAACAACCGGATTATCTGGAAGAGAGACCGCCGTTTCTCGGTGTATCGAAACCTGGAAACCACATCGGATGCATCTTTGGCCACAAACGAGGGGCTGAAATCGTTCCTCTTGCAAATCACCTCGAGAGGGGTCAGTGGTCTCGGAGACGACACGGGTGAATATTTAGCCAAGGAGATCGGAAAGACCTTATACGGGTTCATGATGCAGAGTGCCGACGACATGGACTTGGAGCAGCCTCTTGCCACACTGGGTCTGGACAGTTTGGTTGGGATTGAGTTGAGAAACTGGTGCCGACAACAGCTGGGATTGGAAGTTAGTATTCTGGAGATCATGCAGAGCACACTCCAAGACATGGGCAAGAGGGCGGTGGATTCTTTGGTCGCGAGACACAGTTAGACAGACGGTCCACAGATGAATCGTGGGCGGCTTTGTTGAATAGAATTCTGGATTTGAACCTTATCGTCCATGCGTTTTCGCCTGCCACCTAAGGAGACCGAGGTGTCACAAGATAGACCATCTAGAAGACGAGAAGTCCGTGTTGATGCCCAGACAAGGGCTTGAGACAGTGATGCGGAATGACTCTTTTTTTCTTTTTCCTTTCTTCTCTGGCCGAGACCAACGTGACACGATCCAGCCTGAGGCAAATGCTCCGACGCACTGTGATTGGTCCACGACCTCGCGTCCGCCTGTCAGGTGACTTGGCAATCCACGGCGACCAGCGAGCTCAAGACTCAAGACTCGGGGAATTCAATGGATGTGGCGGTGCTGCTGAAAACGAAGCGTCCGAGATGGCCAAATGACAAGGAGACAAGACGGCGAGTCGAACTGATGATCGCGAAATGCCAACGCTCCGTATCGCCCACTAGTCAGTGCGGTTGCCGTCGTGGGTCTCGGTCCGCTGATCCACTGACACCCACTTGGCGGTATGAGCGAGGGCCAGCTGGGATAGACTTCCACGAGGGAGAAGCAACCGAGGCTCACACGGATGAAAAGCTCGACGAGCGGAGACAGAGACAGAGCGACAGAGGAGAGAAGAGGAGAAAGCAGAGCGGCTCAGGGCGGCAAGCGACGCCAAGTCGGGGGGACTAGCGTAGTCAGCAGCGTCCACGTCCAACTCAAAGCCAAACCCTTCGCTTTCTGGCTGTTATTTGTTGGCTCCTGAGGATTCCGGGGCCCAAGAGAGTCAGCCGACTCGGCGACTCTGCGGACCAGCCCAACAGTTTTGACTTTGGGTGGCTACATCCCCGAATTCCCCTGGGCAAGGTCTCGGTTCTGGGGAAAGCGACAAGCTGCTCCGTTACTCAACGATCACGTCCGGCGCACGAGCATCGTTTGTGCCGAGACGCTGGGCTTCTTCTAGTCTGGTCTGGCGAGCTCTCAGGTTTCCCCGCGACTAGGAGCCTGGCCTCTCGATTTAATTAGTTCCAGCCCGTCGCCGTCCGTGTCGTCTCCGCTCTTTTTTTTCTATTTTTTCGCTCGCTCCCTCCACTTCGTCCTCTCCACTTTCGTCGGTTTCTTTGTTTGCATTGACTCCCCTCGGCAGATGAACTCTGATAGCTCTTGAGCTCCTCTTTCCCTTTCTTTGTTCATTGCGTACTCTTCTGCTGGAAGGGACCCCAAACTTGCCGACTGCCCTCTGAATACCATACCCCCTGCGATCGGCCTACGGAGCTCCGATCGAGCCTCACGCATCTCCAATATGAGTTCCAAACAGCCGGCGGACTTGCTTCCCAAAATGGAGAAGAAGGCCCCTTTTTCCTTCGAGGTCCCGGGCATGGAAAAAGTTGAAGGAGAAACGATACCGCGCCGGAACATCCGCTGCAAAGATGGCCTCATCACGCAGCCCGATCCGTCGATCAGCACGGTCTACGATATCGTGACCTACGCCGCCAAAAGGTTTGGGAATGCCAAATGTATCGGATCGAGAACCGTGCTCGACGTACACAAGGAGAAAAAGATGGTCAAGAAGTTGGTCGATGGTCGGGAGACCGAGGTTGAGAAGGAATGGTCCTACTTTGAATTAAGTCCTTACCAATATCTGTCCTTTGTTGAGTTTCAGAAGCTCGTCGGCACGCTGGGTGCGGGTTTGAAGAAACTCGGCTTGACCAAGGGCGACAAAATCCATCTCTACGGCGCGACGAGGTAAGAATCGCTCGTTTGAATTCCCACTGCATGCGCATGGCTTGAATCATTACTCACGAGCAATATAGCATGAACTGGCTCTCGATGGCACACGGCGCTTTCACTCAGTCCTTTACGATCGTCACTGCTTATGACACTCTTGGTCTCGAGGGTCTGCAGTCGTCGCTCAAGCAGACCAAATCGAAGACCGTGTTCCTAGACTCCGGCCTTCTGCCGATCCTCAAGAACGCTTTGTCCGAGGCACCGGAAGTAGAGCATATTATCTTGAACACCGAGTCCAAAGTGAACTTGGAGGAGCTAGATAAACTCAAGGCGAAATTCCCCAGCATCCAGGTGATCTCATTCGATGAACTCAAGACGCTGGGAGAAGAAAACCCGGCAGAGCATGTTGTGCCGGGGCCGGACGACCTGGCCTGCGTGATGTATACCTCCGGGACCTCGGGCACGCCGAAAGGTGTGACCATCAAGCATAAGTCCGTCGTCGCCTCCGTTGCCGGTGCCAGTTCAATTGTTGGCGACTATATAGGACCCGGCGATAGTCTCCTGACCTACCTCCCGCAAGCTCACATCATCGAATTCATCTTTGAAAATGCCGCCCTCTTCTGGGGCGCCACGATGGGATATGGATCCCCGAAGACCCTAACCGATACCTCCGTCCGCAAATGTAAGGGCGACATCCTCGAATTCCGCCCCAGCATTCTCATCGGCGTTCCTGCCGTCTGGGAGACCATTCGCAAGGGGATCGTGTCCAAGGTGAATGGGGGTGGGTTGATTGCCAGGAACCTATTCTGGGCCGCTCTATCACTGAAACAACTGTTGTTGTCCAGTGGCGTCCCTGGCGTCAAGCTGCTGGATGCCATCGTATTTAACAAAGTCCGAGCGGCCACCGGTGGCAGACTTCGCATCTGTATGTCTGGCGGCGGTCCCCTTGCCAAGGACACCCAAAAGTTCATTTCGACGGCTATTTGCCCTCTCATCAGTGGTTACGGACTGACCGAAACCGGCGGTATGGGTGCGCTAAACGACCCTCGTGCTCTCACGTTCGAGGCCCACGGCGATATCCCCGCATCTGTCGAGGAGAAACTGGTGGACTTCCCGGAAGCGGGGTATTTCACTTCCAACGACCCCCCTCAAGGTGAACTGTGGATCCGTGGTCCCTCGGTCACCGGGGGATACTACAACAACGAAGAGGAGACGAAGGCCGCCCTGCGAGAGGATGGATGGTTCATGACGGGCGATATCGCCGAGTTCGACAAGAACGGTCATGTCAAGATCATCGATCGCAAGAAGAACCTCGTTAAGACCTTGAACGGCGAATACATCGCCTTGGAGAAGCTAGAATCCATCTACCGTGCATCGCCATTGGTCGCTAACATCTGCGTCTACGCGGCCCAAGATCAGCCAAAGCCCGTCGCGATCATTGTTCCGGCCGAGCCGGCTTTGCTGAAGCTCGCCCAGACTAACGGCATCACGGGCCATGGCATCGAGGATCTTGTGGAGAACCCACAGATCAACAGCCTTGTTCTGCGGGAACTCCAGAAGGCCGGCCGACAAGGCCAGTTGAGCAACCTCGAGATCATAGACGGAGTTGTTTTGGATAAGGATGAGTGGACGCCTCAGAACGTGAGTTTCAACCCCTTGCCTCGCGGCACGGATATGCTGACACGAGATGATTACAGGGCTATGTCACCGCCGCACAGAAGATCCAGCGCAAGAAGATCTTCGAGAAGAACAAAGAAGGCGTTGCCAAGGCGTACGGTCGGGGATAGACGGTCTTCCACAGGCCTTCATACGATCTTCATGCGATGTAAACTCGCGCATTGTGGTCATTTCGGTTGATTCAACGCTGTGGTCGGGGGTGGGTCTCGCTGCGAGTTTGTAATGTGTTCTTGTATAGCGTCTTTGGGGTAATTCACGTCTTGTCATAGTATAGCTGCATTCACCATTTTCTCCATTCTTGAAAACTTCTTCTCGCGGTTACTACTCCGTAGAACAGAAGGCCAGAGCCCGCGAAATAAATATACAGCCGAGGCTGGCATAGATCAATCCCACTCTTTCCACGGGACCTTTGCGATGACGCATCTCCGATTGAGGATGATCAATGATGTCAATGGCGTGGAGGGGCTTGTGTGACTGGCCGACCGCGACCGGTGTTGGGACCAATCCCTACGGTACCTTCGGTCGGGTATCTTGAGGGCCCGCCCGAGAGAACCGAGCGACCTGGTCGTGCATACGACGGACTACCAGGAGGTATACCCGGGAAGGTACCTGGAGGTACTTCCTTCTACCTGCCGTCAAGGGCACGGAGCAGGTACCGCGGAGTAGCTCGGTGATGCGGCCTCCACGATGACTCGCTGGAATCTTCATCCCAAGGATGAACGGCGTTGTCCACCGCTCCGGTGGGCTGTGGCGCGGCAGGCTGATCCAATCATGCGATCTGCTGGCGATCCTGAGAAGTTTTCCGCCTGCTTCTTGCTCCACCCCGAATGGAAATTACTCGGTGCTCCCCAGTCCATAATTCGGCGTCTGGAAACCCTATGATCCCGCCCAGATTCTTCTTATGTATCTGCCAATCGCCCACCTCCTCCAGGGCTGCCCTGATGTCACCTCTGTTTTCCCGTCGCCCTCTACAATACTGCGTCACATCCCACTCGGCCTGAACGACACCACCCGGTTTTCAATTCCCTGCACAATGTTCACCAACAGGTATGGCTTTCCTTCCGGTTCCTTGCACTGCTGTGCCCTCCTCCCGCCCCTCGCCGGCAGCTAACTAGCATTCTCCCGCCACCAAGCATCCGCCGGGAGAGCTAGAGTGATCGGTTGAACTATGTACTCATCCACCCACCCTTCTCAAGCAGGCAAAATAAGAAACGGCCGAATCAGGACCTCATCAACAATTTCCAAGAGACCTATCCCGATGTGCGACCGAGCCTCGACACCGAATCCTCTACTGGCCGAGAGGTCCGCGTCACGCCATCCCTAGACGACCCTTCCCTTCCTCCCACGTCGATGAGAAAACAAAACGACCACGATGCTTTGAATGCGACGAGCACAGTCTCTCATAATCCCGCTGGAAACTTGCCCACCCCGTCCAGCGGTATGAACTTGCTCTTCGACGAGACGCTGTTCGACCAATTCACCAATACTTCCCCGGGCGCACCAGCCTTCGACGCGTACAACGACGCATTCGGAGGGCAATATCCATCGCATATACCCCAAAACCCGGATCCTTATCTCAAGGACGAATCTTTTTCGCCCGAAGGCTTTAGATTCCCTGGCGAGGAAGATGGTAACACTACTTCTTTGGGAGAAGTAAACAAGCAAGACGACCACGCCCTTCACACAGCCAGGAGGGTCTCGGATTCGACCGAAGTTTTAGCAGTCGATGAAAGGGAAAAGTAAGCATTTCACGTCGCCCTGCATCAATTGTCGATCTCTTGCCAACGCCTCTTCTCTGCTCTTTTTAGGTTCCGATATTGCGTGACGCTGCACGCGCCAACGGCTATGATCAAAAATCAAAAAGACATTCCGGTTACATACCTCAACAAAGGTCAAACTTATGTACTCTCCGTGGCCGATTCGGTCCCACCGCCGGTGGGTAGTTATCCTGCCAGGTATCGCACGTCAGTCCGCATAGTCTTCGACGAAGCAGCGCAAAAGATCGACCCCTCGGCCTGCTGGCAGCTCTGGAAGCAGGTCCGTGGATCAAAGGACGCCCAAGAGCGAGGCGGTGATGTACAGGCAGTTGACTGCCTCGATCCGGCAGAAGGGGAGGCGGGTCAACCACGGAATCAAATCCAGCTGGAGAGTATGTCAATTGATGGATTTTGTTGTACGTGGACGGCAGACATCCAAACAGGTGTGCGGGAATGTAATATCGGCGTCCGCTTCAACTTCCTCTCAACCGATTTCACCCACTCCAAGGGCGTCAAAGGCTCCTCGGTCCGACTATGCGCCAAGACCGAGATGATAGCCTTAGATGTTGACGACGCAGGCGTCGACAACGTCTCCGAAATGTGTTACTGCAAAGTTAAACTGTTTCGCGATCACGGCGCTGAGCGGAAGCTCCACAGTGATATCTCGCAAACCGAGAAGTCCATCAAAAAGCTCCAGAGGGAGACCGCGATGTCTGAAACCGGAGAGGATGATCAACTCGGAAAGCGGAAACGGGGAAGCATCTCGAGCTTCGCCAAGAGCGCTGCAAATCACGCCATGACAGAGGGGGAGCACCGGCGGGCGCAAATATATCGCAATACGGAGTTGCACATACTCGGTGACTCACTCACGTCCAACCTGCCAATGACTGTCTTTGCCCAACGAGCTGAGCCGACGGACGATCCGGATCAGTTTCCAGTCCGACTGCCCGGCGCGTCACAGAGCCCCGAGAAATCCGAGGGTAGTCCCCAGAATTCGGACAGCACGACACCTTCCAATGCAAATTCGACAAATCCCAGTTCACCTGCTACCACCATTACCGAGCCATCGAGGGTATCCTCCAGTGCTGCTCCAGAACAGGAATCTCCAAACACCTTCAAGGTACCGCCACTTCCCGCCAAACTGTCCAAACGCTCTGAACCACCCCATTCAGGATCAGGTAGGTCGCCGTAGACAACCCACCGATGCCCCGAAATACACCCGCAGAACTCTCCGCGTGCTGACCATCTCTTACAGCGGTTTGCTTTTATATACGCTTTCATCACGACTGGAAGAGGCAGGACCATTACCACCGGGCTGTGTATTTGAAGGAACGAACCGTTCGCGATTTGAAGGTGCAGATCTGTCGGAAGCAGAGCATGAACCCGGACTCTGTAAGCCGTATGCTTCATGTCAACCCGGGCGGTTTGAAAATCATCGTAGACGATGATGTAGTTCAACAGCTTCCCGATGGTCAAGACATGATGGTCGAGTTTTCACGGGCTTCGAAACCTAGCACGTCCGGCATATCTGAGATTGAGATTATTTTAAGCTTTTGAACTCTCGGCCCAGGTCTTGACCTAGACTTTCGTTTGCCCTCCTACACCCAGCCGCACGACCTCCTTCACACACACTCTCTCCTATCCGAACGAGTCATGATAGTTAATATAGCCTCGGAGAAATGATCAATTTCAGGATAACGCGAAGCCAAACCTGTTGTCATGATTGCTGAGTATGATCGTTATAGATTTTTCGAGTTTTGTGTGCGATCAACCCTGAGCCCTTCCACCACAATGCCCGAATCGCCCACTCAAGCGTCTAGATACTCGTTCAGACGACACGATATTAGCTTTGACCAGCCAGAGAACGAACCCCTCCGTGAACCCACGCCCCCTTTTAAATACCGATCCCAGCCCAACATAAACGGACCGATACGTATCAGTAACCGGAAAGTAGGTCTATAAATCCGGATTGCGAAGCCAATTGCAATCCTATGACGTACACCTAGCAGGGAGTATCTAGAGTATCTAGGTAGGCTCTAGGTAGGCTCTAGGTAGGCTCGCAGTAAGGTATACACAGCGATAGTCATTAGTATCTCACATCCTCCTTTCAAAATACCATAGTGAGAAGTACGAGAGACCGGACCTTCGAATCGAACTGCTCTCAAAGTCGCGGTATCCCGGTAGGTATGATCTTCAGGAAAAGTCGAGATCACGAATCGAACGCCCCGTTTGACTGTTCTAGAACAGTCTAGCCCCTAATATCTACTACGGAGCAATCACCCGTTGTTCGTGGACCCTGGACTAGTTTTGCATGCGTCGAGGTCTTCGGCTGCCATGTTGAGAATTTGTGGAGACTTGGTCAACTTGTCTCATTCCAGGTTGATCTCCAAGCTCTACGGAGTGCCGTAGTAAATGACGTCATTGCTCCCTCAAGAAAGACCCAAACTCAATTGCCCTCTACCGCGTTCATCATACGATGCTTCTTCGTCCTACCCCAGCTTCTCTGGGAGACTAGAAGTGTGACATGGATCAAACGTCATGGGTATTACTACCTGCGTCATCCAATAATGAGCCCGGATGATAGAGAAGCAAGGCGGAAGGATGCTATAAAAGATGTCTTCTGTCCGCCATTCTGCCTGCCTCTCGGAATTTAGAAACAACAGATTCACAAGGTCTTCACTTCACAGTCCTACCAAAGCAACTCGTCATTCCAAATGTCTGACTCGGGCCGCAAAGATTTCACCACCAGTGAGCCAACCCCGTCTCTTGATAATCAGCGATCACATCTAACACCCCCCGCAGAGGCTAAGGAGGAACTCACTCCTGACTCCATGAAGTCCACCCAGGACAAGACCAAGGAGGCCGCTACGGATACGACGGACCGCATCGCTCGGGGATTCCAGTCCGATGAGGGCAAGTCGGGACCCCAGGAGGCGTTTGACAAGGGTCAGCGGGCTCACGATAACCACGAGCATGGCGGGGCTACCGAGTCTGTGTAAGTTCTACTCCGTAGAGTTCAGGTCAGACTTCTTGATTCCGCATATCTAACCGGACTTCCATGCAGAGGCGATAAGGTGAAGGGCGCTCTGGGCCTTGGGAAATAAATGGATGCACATACTTATACTCCGCGGTCTTGTATACATTCTTCCCACTACTATACTTCAACCATAATTGAGGATTGAATCCGCTTTTCCCAAGTGATGTATTAAGTAAAGCTCCGAAATACAAAACTCATGCGGCATCAACCCTGTCAACTTTTGCAAGCATCACATCTGAAATCTGGATTACCATTTTTCACCATCGAATCTCTCCATGCGAGATTGCATCCACTCACGTGACTTGTCGTTTGCTTTGGCTGCAGCCCCTCCGACCCCTCCAAACAATTCCTTCCTCCTACCCTGCAGAGCCCACATTAATCGAACTCCATCAGTTCGATCACCGAGTGCCATTTTTGCATCGCGAGCACCTACTATTGTGCCTCTTGGACAAAGTACGGAGTACAGCCACAACTCGGTGGGGACAAGTTCTTGAGTCACCGACCAACCATCTGTTTGCCTGAGAGCGGGAGTCAATCCCACCTATTGTGGACGAGAATGACGATGGAAACGTGGGCCTCTAACCAATGGAGTCAAAAACTAAGGATTTCTTGCCAATAATAATTTATCTCAAGAGTGGAGGGCCCGCTCTGTTGGCGATCACTGGTGCCGATGACATACGCCGCGAGGTACTAAGGTACTTGGTCGGCCAGGACCCACCTGGACGACTTGAATAACATCATAGATACCCCATCGACTTTCGTGTTCCATCCCGTTCCCCTCCTTTGTGCCCCTCGTTAAACGTGCCATTTCCCACGCAATAACAGACCACTTGACTTCCCAGCAACAGAAGACAAGCAGGAATCAAGGAAAGCAAACCCATCATGCCTGACTTCGTCCGCGTCCAGGTCCTCGGGACCAATTATGAAATCACCGACAGGTAAAATCACCAACTTTTGCCTTCCAGCACGCGGTGGGAGCAGGTAAGCTCACCTGGTGTAATGTTAGGTATGGACAACTCGAACCGCAGGGCTTTGGTGCCTCTGGTGTTATTTGGTAGGTCTTGCATCTCGATTCGTCGCACCGTTGTCCCGAGAAAAAGAGACCCAATGCTAACTAACGATGGTGTTTTGGTAGCTCGGCGCACGACTCCATATCCAAGGACCAGGTGGTTCTGAAGAAGATCGCAAAACCGTTTGATAATGTTGCTATTTTGAAGCGCACGTTTCGAGAGGTGCATCTGCTCAATGGCTTGCGCCACGAGAATGTACGCGAAGAGAGAAGCGAAATGATGAATGAATCGCGGCTAATGTGCGACGCAGTTGATCAATATGAGAGATATTTTCATCTCGCCTTCAGAGGACATGTGTGTACCGGTGCCTTTTCCCGACAGCGTAAACGACGCTAATCCACACAGCTATCTCGTCACAGAAGCCATGATGACCGACCTCTACCAAGTTATCCGATCGAAACCGCTTGAGAGCCAATTCGTCCAGTTTTTCACTTACCAGATTCTGGTATGCCTACCACTCCTCCGCCCGAAGCTCGATCATCACACTAATTACCCGCCTAGCGAGGATTGAAATACATTCATTCAGCCGGCATAATTCACCGAGACCTGAAACCCCAGAACCTTCTCATCAACGACAACTGTGACCTCAAGATCTGCGACTTTGGGCTCGCACGCCAGCAAGACCACCAGATGACCGGCTATGTGGTGACGCGATATTACCGGGCCCCGGAGGTCATGTTGACGTGGCAGCACTACAGCTACGCAGTCGACATTTGGAGCGCTGGATGTATATTGGCGGAAATGCTGCGTGGGACGCCTCTGTTCCCCGGGAAAGACCATATCGATCAGTTCAAGATCATCACGCACATACTGGGTAATCCACCAGCGGAATTGGTCGACAGGGTGTACAGCAGAAACGTTCGTCCCCCCTCTTGCTCTGTTCAGCATTGTCAATGTCGACTAATGCTCATGTTCTCTATATTAAGACTTTGAAATTCCTGGAATCATTACCTCCGCGCGAGCCGCGCCCGCTTTCGTCGTTCTTTGTGGGTGTTGAACAGGAAGGTTAGTTTTTTACCCTATTTTGAGTGCTCTGATGAAAGGCAAAGCTGACGAATCGCAAAAGCGGTCGATATAATCGAGAAGATGCTCCAGTTAGACCCGGACAACAGAATCACGGCCGAGAGCGGCCTAGCCCATCCTTATATGGAGAACTTCCATGAGCCAGAAGACGAGCCCGTGGCGGATCGGCAAATCGACATGTCTTACGACGACGCGGAGCTCCCGGCAGACGAATGGAAGAAAAAGATGTATGTCTCCCCTCGAACGTGCCTCGTCCCCTCCCTTCCACATGCACAAGGTAGAATTTGACTGACAGGTTTGCGTGCAAGGTACCAAGAGGTTTTGGACTTCCATGAAGGTGCTTGTACCAACGTTGTAGAGACCATCGAGAAGTAAGAGAAGCGACGAGACGCAGCTCAGCGAGATTACGAATTCTGTCCAAACGTTTATCGTATCATAGCACATTGCATCATTATAGCGACATAGATAGCCAGCCATCCAGCCTTTAATTCACTCCTCATACCCCAGAACCACCACGATACAGGTACAATTATCACTATTCTTCTCCTTACCAACCAGGTCGATCGTCGCCCTTGAAATGTCCCGCGCCGCATGTCCCTCCTTCTCCATTGCCCCGACCAGCTTCACCAGTCTCTCGTCGTCCAACGCATTCGTGACGCCATCGCTGGCCAGAATCAAGATTTGCTTACCACTAGATCTAGACAGTCTCCTCACCCTCATGGACGGGATCCGCGACATAAAGTCATCCTCCGTATCCTTTGACGGCGAGGTCCCCGCCACAATCTCCAGCCCCTTATCGACCGTCGCCTCGTTCAACGGCCGCTTAAGCTGCAGATCCCCCAGCGCGCGCGTCATGTTGACAGCACCCAGCCTCTCCTCCCCGCTCACATCGTTCAGCTGCCCGCCGGCGTAGAAGATGCGATCCCGCTCATCGTCGTTAGTCGGTGAATGCAGCTGAGAAAGCCGTTGCTAGACCGCAGTATGCCATTAGCCAGACTATCCCATCCAACCACCCCAGAGAAAAGGAAACGAGGCCAACAACTCACAACACGATACCCGTCGCCATCCTTCGTGCCCAGAATCACCGGGGAATCCCCCAGATTGGCCACCAGCAGACTGCCCCCCGTGAGGTCGACCAGACACAACGAAACCGTACACCCACACATGGCGGACTCGTCGCTCCCGCCGCGAAACCGCTCGTACAGCTCGTCGTCGATATCCTTCAATCCCGACACAATGGCCTTGTCGAACTGACCGGCGCGAAACTCCTCGCGATCCGCGATGCGGTGGTGGAGACTTTGGCGCGCGAATTCGGAGACTTCGTCGGAGCCGCTGGACGGACGTACACATTAGACGTGTTTCTGTTTAATCATCGGCGCAGAACTGCGAGCAGAGAAGGAGGTCAGGAACGAAGGGAACAGAACGTACTGTCCATCGTACACGGCGAAATAGGCGATCTGGGCGCCTTGCGGTGGAGAGAACTCATCCGGCATGATGCATGTGTAGCGGTCTTCTTGGTGTTTGCGATCGCCTTGGGCCTGAGCGTTGAGTTGGTTCGCGATTAGCAGGTACAATAGTCACCCCGTCAAATAAAGAACAATTACCTACCGTTTGCCCGGCCATGTCTAGGATCCGAAAGCTCGGCATTATGTTTACAAAGAAGGAAGAAGTCAAGTGTTAACGCTGACGGTATAATTCTATAGAGATAAGAGTAAGAAGCGGGATGGTGGGATGGGTGAATGAATGAGGGATTTGGAATTCGTCGGAGGGACAGAAAATACGATGATGTCACAGGACACGAGTGTGAAGCGTTTCATTTGCCAACGGACACTTGCGCAATGACCGGATGGTGGTGGAGAATGGAGATTTCCCTGGTTGTTGAGTGGAGCTGCCGTTGTGGCTCCGAATGGAGAGGATTGGCGTGTCCTGCGGAGTGTGTACTTTTTCTCTTTTGTAAATGATCGACACGGGTTAAGACAGGGGATTTATCCAAAAATACACGTGCTAATTTTTATGACTTTTATTCCTTCTTATTTTACTATTTAGTAGCTATCCCTTATAGGTATTCTGCAATATGTACTCCCTTGCTGGGGCACGTTAGGGGTGGTCCGGCTCCTATCGGATAATGGTTGTCAGTAGATTAGTGCCTTATAGAGGTCTTTTCCGTAGCCTAACTTTATGGGACCTCCTCGCCGGTCTCCTCGAAAGCAGCTGGATTGAAGTCTTTACTTCTATACTGGCCGGATATGCCAAGTATACGGTGTGCCAGGAGTGGGACCGCTACGCCCTTTAACGTCTTACGGAGTATAGAATACTTCTTGTTGAAGTGGCGTAATCACTCTACTGGGGTTGCTGATGCTGGGCAGTCTTTTGTTCTTGGAACTGGAGGCCAAAATCACTCAGAAAAAGGAGTTATCTGGAGGGGCTTTTTTGTCTGTCTTCTTGGCTTTGTTTTCGCATCTCTTGTTTGCAGTTCAATGAAGACCTTCCTTGCTCTTGTGCGTTTGATAGAAGACCAATTTCTCTCTCTTTCCCCCATCCCTTTTCCGCCGGGCCACAAGACTCCTCTTCTGCTCTGGGCAAGCATGGGTGTGTGCGATTTTGGATACTTCTCCTAGTGTCTCGCTGACAGTTGATCATCTATATCGTCGTGTGTACCTCTGTAAGCCGACGCTGTGCCGTATCCTCCCTTTTGCTCAAGAGAACAAGCGACAAAATAGACCGTGCCACCAAGATGACCGAGGATCCGATGACTTTCGCACGTTGTGCCATAATCCAGGTCTCTTGTATCGCGACTTCGCTGAGAACTAGGCGCCAGCAAGGATCGTGCATATTGTTCGGGAATGAACTCTTTCAACTCTCCAAGAACATCGGCATGACCGGTCTGGGCCAGGAGGACGGCTTCCGATTGCGGATTCTCAATATATTGCGAGATATAGAAGTCATCTGCAATGTGAGTATGACGGAATCTCGTATTTCGCACGAAGGAAGACTAACAAGTTCGATCCAGCTGCCAAGGCCAGTACCAGACAATGAGTACCCCCTCCTCAAGAAGGTAACAAGATCGAACGTGAATGGAAGATCTTATGAACATGCTCGGAGGAGAATCGGACGAGGACTCAAGCGTGCGACAAAATCGAGCGCTCTCATCCAGGTCACTTATGATATCCACGAATTCAACCGCGATTGCAAGGCACTGAAGCGCGATCAGAGCCATGGGGTCACTGCCTTGAGAAGAACCATTCCACCAGGGGTCTCGAGATATGCCAACGAACTCGCCTCCCAGACGATACGCAAGCAAATGCACTGTACCTGCCAGAGCGACGAGATGGGAGAGAGCACGCACCGAGAACATTTAATGTGCCTCTTGCTAAAGTCACCAGCTACACTAGCGACCGATGACGGCTTGGTGCATTTTGACATGCTTTTCTCGTCTATGCCTTTGTCGAACGAGTCACAGCTCAGCCGCTGGCAGGATGTAGAGCTGCTTGTGCCAAACAGTAGCCGTGGAGATAAGCATGCCAGTATCGTACCTGCAGGCCCTCTGGCGCCAGTCGAAGAAGGCAGATTCTGTGATTGGATTACCGCCGCGGCCAACCGGCGCCTTTGCCTCTCTATACAAGACGGGGAGCTTGAACACTCCTTTGAGAATCTCAAGCGCAGGATAGATCATGTGCCTGCTATTCCTTTAGCCAGCATTCTCAGCGAATCCCGTCTGACAGCCCGGATGAAGCTTATACTAGCCTACATAATAGCTTACTCGGTCTGGCAGTACTACGACTCAGAATGGATGAATATCATGTGGACCAGCGATGTCGTGCGGTTTATGAGAAGAAGTGATCCCTCCAAGCGCAAGATTCATATTTTTACCACTGAGCCTTATGTATCGGTACATCTCAATCAAGAAGGACCCTTTTGCGATGATGAAATTGACATTGCTGGTATGGTTCATAAGCACCCCAAGATTATAGGGCTTGGTGTTATGCTAGTTGAGATAGCCATGGGTGTTCCATTCTGCGACAACGACAAGCAGTCACTGTCTTTAGCTGCCAAAGTGAATAGCGAGCTACTCACTGCCCTAGAATACACAAGCGACATGAGCCGATGGGAGGATTTTGAATATCCAGACTACATGAGCGCAGTTCGTCATTGCCTGGAACCTGACCAGTTCGATCCTTATATCGAGGGATCGTCTGCCTCCGAACAGAAGCAGAGACTCCAGCGACGGAGAAATGTTTTGTATGAGAAAGTTCTGCTTCCGCTCGAGAGCCTTCTACGAGGCACGAAATGGATGGATGATTTCGCAGGAGTCGCCCCGCTGGATATCCTATCCTCCAACACGAGGTGCACTAAAAGCATGAGAGAAGCTAAGGAATGGCTTTCGCGCCTGGATAGCTTTCATGAAGAACTGGATCAAGTAGCACCGGCAGGCGGGCTAGACATCCCCCGGCGACCGGTACGTATCGCGATCCTGGATACCGGGCTGGATGAAAAAAGTCATATGTTTTCTATCCGACCTTACACGGAGCGACTTAAAGGATGGAGGGACTGGGTCGATGGGTCTGCCCAGCCACAAGATTGCCATGGACATGGCACTCATCTGGTGTCTCTTGTCATGAGATGTGCACCCGAAGCTGATATCTATGTCGCGCGCATTGCCCGAGATCAAGATCAACTTGGGGAATCCAGCACGCACGTAGCAGAGGTTCGTGTTCCTAGGCGCCCGTTACAGACCAACCTACTAAACCATCTATCTAGGCCATTTTGTGGGCAAGTCGAGACTGTGAAGCCGATATCATCTCAATGTCGTTTGGCTCTTTAAACGAAAAGCCGTGCGTCGATCACGTCATTAAGCAAGTCGTAATGGAACGCGAAAATCGCATTCTATTCTTTGCTGCGGCTTCTAATCACGGGGCCAACGACAGAGAAATGTATCCTGCTCGGTACGACTCTGTCATATCGATCCGCGCAACGAATTCAAAGGGAGGATTTGAAGATTTCAATCCACCAAAATGCGACTACGATGGTTTCGTTTTCGGTACTCTTGGGGTAGATGTCCCCTCTCTGTGGCCCGGCTCGGGTGATAATAATGTCAAACACCAGTCAGGAACATCCATTGCCACCGCCATTGCAGCCGGTATAGCAGGCTGTCTTCTAGAAATCGCCAGTTCTCAGACCCCCGATAAGCCATTCCATGATATCAAGGATATAGCACGGGAACTGCGGGGAATGCGTGAATTATTCTTGGCTCTGTCCTCTGAGACACTACAGGCAGGATATCGGTACTTGAAGGTTTGGGACTTGATGGGCAAGTCGGAGGATGACCGGTGGGCCATGCTGGGAAGCGCATTATCTAAGGCTGGATCTGATAGACAAAAAGCATCTGTCATTTAGACACTACCTGGGTACTTTCATTTTGAATAAATACAGGTGATTCGGTTTCCCGCGTCTCCAACCTCAGTCACGGCCATATTTCTTCCCTTCATCTCACGAGCCAAAGTGCTCGCATTGACTTCGCGAATGATGAATCCTTCAACCTCATCCACGTTCTTGCTTGACTCCTCTTCATCATGAATGCCCAAAAGGGTATCCTTGCTCCTGAAGTCATGATATTCAAGCTTCCGGCCTTTCCAGCCCTTGCACTCTATTTCCAGAAGCTGATATGCAAAGACTAGATCGTCACCAGCCCGCCAATTATGCCCTTGCTTGGTGCTGGCAGCGTTGGTTAGATTACCCCCAAAGCCCACCGGAGCAAGGGGCGAGGGTGCACTGCCGCTAACCCTAATCTCTCCATTACGGTGTTTATCGTGTTCCGCATTGACGGTGAATCCTTTCGCAATCATACGACCAGTGATCATGTAAACAGGTGCCCTGAGCGCCAACATCCGGCCAGCCTTGGTGATTTCTTGAACGCTGGGAGCATCCAGGCGGGCCTGAATCTCTTTTCGGTCAGGGTGAGCAACAAAGTACACTGTTTCGAGATGATCAATCTTGTAAGTCGATTGCACGCCACTGCCTCCTTCGCCCGCGATATTTCCGGATACTGCCTGAAGGAAGGTTGTCCATACGCCCATCGAGACGTCGCGGTGGGTTGCCAGGGTGCTGGTTCGATCGTAACTGTTGAACGTTTCGACTAGTGGGTAGGAACTCTGCAATGTTGCCGCATCGACGGTTGTCAGAATAGTCTGGGGTTGTAGCGGGTTCGAAATAATACTGCCCAGCTGGATAGGGCAGGTTTCCGGCTTCCAGTGGAAGTTCGGAGCGAGGAGATAGGTGGGCTGCTGTGCCATCTTTAGGAGAATCCGCGATTCAGGCCAACAGCAAGAGATGCACGCCGTATTTGTTCCTGCTGTTTTGCGAAATCTAGGAGGCTGGGGCCCGGCTTGAAGAAACGTCGGAATAGGGGCGATCGACCCGCAAAGGAGTAGGTGTCAAGATGAGGATCAACCTGTCTAGGAGCGGTGTAGTAGGCGTTGAGATGCCCACCACAACAAACGGCCGTTTGCAAGGAATGGTGCCTTACATATCAGGCCTGCACTCCCCGGGCTGACGCCGGCATTTTCCGCCTCCAAACCTCCGCGTTTCGGATCCCTCCATGCAATCCGACAGCTTAAATATGCCTTGCTTCCACCTTCAGCTGATTCCGCTCGAACGGGTTCCCTCATCGCACAGAGTGAACAGACCGTGGGCAAACCGCCTTGGACGCCATGGACACTGATTATCAGATCGAAAGCGCGGCACGGCAGTGCATTCAACGCTTCAGGCAGTGCCTTGAAGTCCCGGCACTCCAGGAAAGTGAGTGGGTTGAGAATCGTCTTGCTCAAATGAACTTGTGGGTTTCAAAAACAGGAGCCTGCGCCCCAGGACGAGCTTCCTTAGACTCAAGATTAGCCGCCATGCCGGAAACTCGTGACGTAATCGCCAATTCATTGCGCCTGCTCGCTATCGTGATCGACAAATACCGGACACTGAATCAACCACACGATACTCCGCCCAGTCACCATCGTGAAGAAGACCCTGCTTCCTCCCAGGATGAGGATCAAACTCCAGAGCTATCTCCCACGATCAATGATTCCAGCTCCGATGATGTCAGTCCCGATGAGTACGGCTCTGATGATTCCATTTCCGATGAATCCGTATCCGATGAGTCCAGCTCCGACGATCAGCCAGAAGACGATTACGATACGAACGATCCACCCAAAGAACTGTTGCAACAGTCAATGTACGACATCAAGATGATGCAAAATCAACTTTTTGAGATTGCGGCTTCCATTCGTCGCCCCGGAGACCGCTCACAATTGCTCAAGGCCGACCTGTGGTTTAAAGCAACGGAGCTCCAGGAACTGGAGGACCACCTGGTCGGAATATTGCTTGTTCGGTTGAAGCGTTGCTTCCAGGAAGAACACTCGAGATTGAACGAAGTCCAATTGCGACTGGTACGCTGTAACCTAAAGCGCCGAAACCGCTTCTTGCATGCACAACGCCAGGGTCCTAGCTCCAGACCATATCGATTTATAAACAGCGCAGCTGTATCCATGCCGGAAGACTCAACGGCGCCAATCGATCTAGACTATCCGCGTCCGCCTCGACTCGACGGTAATGGGCATGACTTTCAATGTCCGTATTGCTGCGAAAAACTTCCCGCAATTATGGCAGACGACGACAGGTGGAGGGAACACATTGCAGATGACCTGGCTCCGTACACTTGCATTGTGGCCGGTTGCGATCAGCCCGATGTCCTTTTCACACTAGAGGAAGATTGGCGAGAGCATGTGCTGAAGGATCACAGCAGCGTGACATGGACTTGCTTTCCATGTGGCAATGGCGCTCGATTCGGCGACAAGAATACCTTCGTGCAGCACACGAAGTCCTGCCATGCAGCCAGTATTTCACCGGACCAGATCCCAGTCTTGACCGAGCTGTCGAAGAAAGCCACACCGCCGGAGATCAAGCGATGCCCACTGTGCAATTGGCCAGAAGAAGAGGGAGTTACGGTGGATCTGGATGTGCTGCTCAAGCATATTGCCCGGGATATTCACGCTTTCTCCCTCCACGCATTGACATGGGCGAATGACAAAGATCAAGGGAGTCTCGACAAGAAGGCGTCGACGGTCTTGAGTCAGGGCCAATTGAAGAAGGTCGAACCGTTTCCCGATACGCTGACAAGTATGGCGAGCCTGGCATCGACATACAGGGACCAGGGCGAATGCGAGGAGGCCGAGCAGCTTCCGAAGCAAGGTATGAAGATTAGCGAGAACCGTCCCGATGCGCTGCCAAGCATGATAAGCCTGCGAAGAACATGCGTTGCGCGGGGCCAGCGGGAGAAGGCGGCACAGCGTCAAGCACGAATGATGACGATGCTCAAAGTCAAGCATCCCCACGTGCGTTGACAAGTGATGCCTGATCTCGCTTTAATCCGGAAGACTCCGGGTTGCGATACAGATGTGTTCAACTAGCTACTTATGATCAGCGTGCTCAGTCAAGTAAAGGCAATCTCTGTTTGTCTATTCTCCGACTTCGTTAGAATATCACCCGTCGGTCCTTTTCGTAGGCGAGGAAGTGCGTAGATGGTCTGCAGAGACACCCGGAGACGCGGGATTGGTCCCAGCCGATCTCCGTACTTGTGGATGACTAATCCGCCATTATTTCCTGATGCTAAGTCGACTACGTTGTATTTCAGCCTTTTCATATTCATCTGAACCGGATCGATCTCAGTATTATAGTAGACATTCATCCCAAGCCCCTGTTCTATCGTCTTATCATAAATCCCAACGTTGGTATATATTGCACCATCACCATCGCCCGTTGCATACTCCCAACTCTAAGCCGGATTATACCCCTTACTCCAATCCACACAGTTCAGATCCAGCTTCTGCCGATCGATATTCCGACACGTCACCAAGTTCGACCCGTTGATGGACCGAATATCCACATCCTGCGCCGAGATGCCGGAACACGTGTCCGGACTGGAGCAGACCAGATGCGCCACCAGCGGTGCAAAGACACGGTTCGTTCGCCCACGGATATTGTGAAACTTGACATCCGTGATGTTGAGTTTCGCCTGTACACATCACACATCGTTAGCCCAGTCCAGCCCAGTCCAGCCGACCCAACCCCAACCCCGGAAGGAGTAGGGACATAAACCCACCGGATGCTTAAAACACTCCTCCTCGTCGTCCTGCCCATAGCACTGGGTGATGGTCAATCCGTAGTCGACATTATCCAACCACATGGTGTCGTAGGTGACGTTTCGCACGAGGCCGCCGCCGCCGCCCCCGACCAGGCTGGTGGATTTCTCGGAGTAGGCGTCGGGCCAGACCTTGATACGCGCGCCCTCGGAGGAGTTGTACATGCTCACGTTGAACACCAGGATGTTCTCGACGTAGTCGACGCGCGACGGGTACTGACCCAGACTGCCGACGGAGATGCCGTGCGTGCCGTTGCAGTGCATGTTGCGCACGGTGATGTCGGTGCTGTTGGGCTTGAAGCTGACGCAGTCTGTCGTTCCCTTACTTAGCTTGAGGGTTTGGGAGGGGGAGGATGTATACCGTCTCCGTTGTTCACTGTCGAGTTCTGGATGGTAATCCGGCTCGAGCGGTACGTGTCCCAGCCGTCGGTGTTCTTCTCGAAGTTCTCATTGTCGCTGACCGAGTACATGTAGATGTTGTGGAACACGACGTCCGTCGAGTCCATCACGATATTATGCCAGAACGGCGAACTGAGCATCTGCAGATCCGAAACCGACCCACCATGCAGCCCCGCCGTAGCTAGAAGGATCGGCCGTCGGATGTTCTTGTCCTGCGCGTAGGCATCCCACCAGGGCTGGCCGTTTCCGTGGATCGATCCGCCGCCGTAGAGATTCACGTCGCGACCACCCAGCAGGATGAAGCTGGTGCTATTCTGGAACTCGAGGTCGAAGGCGTGGTTTTGCCAGTAGGCCAGGTCGTCGGAGAACTGGATGGCACCTTGCAGGTCCAGATCGACGTGGGAGAGATGCGTGAGGTTCAGCGCCTGGCCGATCCGGTAGGTTTGGCCGTGGGGGAAGATGACATGGCCGCCATGGTTGCAGGCGTTGATGGCTTGGAGGATGTAATCGGAATCGTCGGTGGTGTCATCGTTGTGGCTCTCCGCGATGCAGGTCTGGTTTCGCACGGGGGAGTCCTGGGCGTGGAATGGGCGAGGAGAGCGGATGGACCGCAGGAAGGATTCGGGGACGTTGACGCCGCAGCCTCCTGTCGCTAGGGTTAGGGCTAGTAGGGCGGAGGGCTTCATTTTGGCATATACTGTACACCACAACTACTGTGCATACTTCTGGTCCTGTCGACACGACGACAGATGTATTTATATCCTGTTGAGGCCTGTTCATTTCTCCGTTTCCATTCCTCCGGATTGCAATTCTCCGTCTTGTCTGTCGTTGGTTATCCGAGATGGTCGGATAAACGGCGTCACTCCGCCATTCCCCACACTTGCGGGGGTCAATCCTCCAGGCGTTCGTTGATCGGTTCCTCTATGACGCCATGGAGAGATTTTTACTGACCGTCTATAGATGGGCTGTCTGCTTGGGAGAAGCACGCACCAGACAAGTTCGAGGCTGTACGAACGCACAGGGTGACAGAGAATGCATAGTTGAGCAGTGCGCTGGTGGGTCAATCCGTCGCTTGAATCTGCAAATTTGGCCACGTTCATATCGCTTTTCTCCCTCCAGTCGAGAAGGGATGTACATTTCAGGTAGCTTTGACATGAGACTCTTTTCAACGATGAAACTGAATGAGTCTCGGACATTGACTATAGACTATATCTGCTGTGGCTAAAATGACAATGAAGCCCATTGAACCTCGGTGCTCATGTCTATAGTCTTAGAGTCTACTGCCAATGATAGTTCGGCTTACAACTGATTATAGGCAGTAGAATGAACGCTGGTTGCTCTGATAACGGATGGTTCCGAAAAGATCACGTCACCGACCACTCTACTCCCTTGCACATGGCGGGTTTCATGGCCGCGATCTTCCGTGAAAACAAGTTGATGAGATCCAGAGTATATAGGAATGGACAACCAGTCAATTGGCTCTGCTTAAGATGCCTCCGTCGCATCTATCCTTCATTGTAAGGTTCCATCGCTCTGCGTCCAAAACCCGTCAAGAGTGTCCTTATTTATTCCCTCTGGTCTACAAAGAAAAGATTCCAAATATTTTGAACGTTTATCGAGGGTCACTTCTCAGCATCATTTCATAGAGTCAAAGGAGCCTGTGATTAATATGGCTGCAGTGTGAGTCTTGCCTTTTCCATCCTATACCCCTCTTCTAACTGTTCACCTGCAGACATATCAGCAAACACATGGTAGACATTCTCTCGTGCAGGTCAGAAGACTGTCTGGTCATCTCTCAATATCTCATCTTTATATTCGTCGTGTGTGGTCTATGGTGGATGGGTGTCATGTTCCACTATCTCCTGTTTTGCTTCTTTTTCTTTGGAGAGACATTCCTGTGAGGTGATTGATAATTATACTGTTTATGTCTTGGGTTCTATGACAAAGTGTTGAGCTTCTGGACTGCTTTCTAGATTCAACACTGGGGATTCTCTACCAACAGGTTCAGATTTATCTGCTGTGAAGTCGCATGTCATGCTGTCAACCACAAATACTACTGCCCTTCAGGCCTGTTGACCTGACATATCTTCTCCGTTATATGACAGTGTGTTTCTTCACATTTAGGACAACTGAGCGCTGTGCTGGAGACTTTATAAGATATGTCTCGTTCATAAGTTGGCGTATTACTTGCCAAAATCATAGTAACAAAGCATTGATCTTGCTGCAAGCATCCTGGTCTATATGATTGGCGGAACATTCCATGCCGGCTCCTTTGAATTATTCCATTGATCGGAACTTCTAACTATAAATAGTACATAGTGCCTTGAAGCCGACTAACTCCCGGGCTAGCCTGTGTCTGTCAGTTCCTCTGGAAACCGTGATTTAGTAGAATGGAGACCGGCAATGCCTAACCGCCCACCACGGGAGCGGCGTTCTTTATATTCAAGTTTGTATTAGAAGCCTAACACAACTTTTGATACCATCCTATATTCCTTTTCCAGAAGGCCTTGCTGCATAAATTTACTCTTAGTATTCAACCCGACGGGAGACGCAGAATCGAAGAATCAATCTACTCTATGGTAAAATCTGAGGCCTCAGGCGTATCTGGGATTATAAATATACCAGTCGTAATATCTGCAATCTTGGTGAATTTGAGCACCTCTGGACTAATGTAATTCAAAATACTTTTGTTACTCTGAAGGAATAATTAAGAGTGAAGGAAATCAACGTTGGTTTAAAGTTTATTTTTAAATGTGTAAGTATGTCAAAGATTATCCGTACGTCGACTGAAGTGTTCTCTGTTATAGTAGGAGTAGCCTTTATATTTCCCATAATTCTTTCTTAAAAGCTATTCTCCAGGTGTCAAACTTTTGTCGTTTTAATATTCTTTTTTGTCTGTTATGCGTGCGACATAGATATCGGCTTGGGGGCACAATTTGAGAGCCATGCCCATCACAATCTTCGGTTTATCACACCCGTTAATCCAGTCTTTCCAGCCTTTCATCCGCACCCTGAGTATTATGCGTGCGACATAGATATCGGCTTGACGGGCACCAAATGAGAGCCATGCCCACTACAATCCTCAGGTATATCAGACCCGCTGACGAAGTCTTTCCAGCCTCTCATTCGTTCCCGAGTATCTGCCTTCATGAATACGGGCACTTCGCTGTCGTACCCAGTATCCAGAATCGCAATACGTATTCGCCGTGATATATTGCTTAAGCTGGTCCAGCTTTTAGTACGACTTGAGCCAGGCTTTTATTAAGATTGATCAGGCGAGAGAACTATATCGAAGCCTCCTTCTGGCTTTGGGTAAGATTTGTCCCGGGGTTCGGGGCCATGCTCCCAGTGCCTTCCTGCGTTATCGTGGCTGAAGAAGATATACCCGGCAGACTCATCGCGCTCAAATGCCTTGAAATCCCGCTGCAACTCGTGGAGTTTGGCAAATGCCTGCTCGAGACTTCCGAGCCTTTTCGTACGATGCCACGCCGGGCAACGGCTCGTAGAGCTTCGAGGAGAGGCTATCCACCAGGAAGTGGATTCCTCGAAGAGATCAATGAAGAATGAAGAAATTCAATAAAGGAGTGGATGGATCGTGATGATCTTCCTCTTTCCACGGCGGGGTTTGATCATCCTTATATAGAAATGGTCAGGTGATTTGGCACACGGCGAAGTGAGCCTTGAATTCCGGGATCTTTCGCGATTCAATGGAAGATTCCACGGTATACTGGATCTTTTATGATAGATCTGAGGTATTATCCGCTAATCACTCAGTAGGACTAGGAGTGTTCCGGGGAAGGAAAATGGCTGAGCGGTCCTGTCCCTAGGATTTAATCACACTGCTACTTGGGTAAAACGATCCTGTATATTCTAACTAAATCGGTTACCCAGTACTACGATTGCGTATATACTATTAGAGTCGGGAGGTTCACGTTATTGCTATCTTCATTGTACCCCTATTAGCCAAGACAAGATATCAAGAATCAGAATAAGGATATAACGCTCAAAGGAAGCAATCGGCACGGACCCATCTCATTAGCGTACAGCCATCTATACATTCACACATAAACAAACTCCAACAAAAGTCGATATACACGCAAGTCACCCCGAATGACTCCTTTTCGGCGCCGCCATCAACTCCACCGGCGAATCGCTCAATTCCGCGCGATATCCACCCTGCACACCACTTGCCATCGTCACCCCGGACAAGCCCCCCGTCCCCATTCCCATTCCCATCCCAGCCTGCTGTCCCTGTCCCTGCCCCTTCCCAGTTACCCCATACCCTCCCACCCCCCTATACATCGCATCAGCCTTCCTCCTCGCCCTCCTCTCCCAAAACGCCCACCCCAGCGCCAACAGCGCCACCACCCCCAACGGCAACCCGACCCCAGCCCCTATGGCCGTCCTCACAGCCCTCTCCTCGGCGCTGACACCGCACCGGTCATCCACCATGCCCGTGTTCGCGGTGCCGTCCCCCGCGGTGCCGTTGGCCAGGGCCGCGCGACCCAGCAGGACCTTGGCGGAGGGCATTTCGAAGGGTTTTTCGCCGTTGGGGCACGTCACGTTGCCGGTGGATTCGTCGTAGATGGGGTTGCCGCAGCAGTAGGTGGAGATGCCGTCGAGGAAGAGCAGGCTGGTGATGGAGCAGCCGCCGCCGATGTTGTTTTGCGCTGCGTGGAGCGTATGGGTTAGCTGGGTTGGTGGATTGGTGGATTGGTGGATTGGAGTTGGGGGGGGGGGGGGGGAGGTTAGGGTTAGGTTTGGTTGGGTTAGGGTTTGGGATGATTGGGGGATGGGGATCATGACATACATCCCGAACATAGTTGTGGGCAGTCGGCGCCCCAGTTCTGGTCTGTGCAGCTACCGCGCGACAGCACGTAGGGCTGGTGCGCCACGCTGTAGCAGTAGCCGTTGTCGAGGCAGATGTCGCCGGCGGTGCAGCAGTGGGTGTAGGTGTCGGAGGTGCAGGGCACGTCGTTGGAGATGCTGTGGTCGGGGAAGTAGCACGTGCGGGGGCGTTCGGCGGCGGATGGGGAGACGAGGGCGAGGACAGGGAGAATCAGCGAGAGGGTTGGTAGAGGGCGTAGACGGCGCATGGTGGTCTGTGTTTGTTTGTGTGGGGGGTTTGGTTTAGATCGTGAAGTCAAAGTTCATGTCGGAGGAGTCGGTTGGTTAGGAAGTCGAGGACGTGAAGTAGATGTTAGGATGGAATTAACGGTCGATCAGCGGTGATTGCTGAATCTGAAACAGAAATTGAACACTTGGAATAAATCAAACTGGACAGGAGGGCCATTTATTACTTATTACTTATTAGCCTCACTACCTCTACTGCGTGGTCTCTAGTCTCCGACAGACAAGACTCGGACATGGGGGCCAGACGGAAAAATCAACCCTTCCAGCAGCTAACAAACTAGCTGTGCATCGTGCCTGTCCTGACCCTCTTCTAAGGTGTCCAGGGACGGCGGGTGAAACTAGATGGCGTTAGTTGGCATATTAGAGTCGGGGGATACGAGCCGACGAGGTTAGTTCGCTCCACCGGCTGCGGTGGTGAACTTGGCATGACTCGCGAAGTCTGGGCATTGAGGCAGTTCGGGGGATGATTTGACATTGGCATTTGGCATTTGGCAGAAGTGGGCTGGGGTTTGAAGATCGTGAGTTGTTATGGAGGATTTTGAGTTGAATGTGCAGTACGGAGCTCTGTGAAGGCGATGCTCAACCGAAATCAGACCTGTTTATACAACCATTGAGCCCAGAATCCTCTTGCTCTGTCTATCCTAAGCCTTGGCTAATAAGGCATAAGTCTCTAGTGCCTGATTCCCTCTTCCAATCCTTAGTTCCCTCTGTCCGAAGCTCCCCGGCATGTAACCCTAATAATGGCTATCAAGCCACCATGAGTCTATACTCGCCCTACCTGCTGCCGGTTTTTCTGTTAAAAGGTAGACAAAACACAGACATAATGCCCAGGATGCTATCACCCCACGCCCTTTACTGTACAGCCACTGCGTGAAGAAACATAAGCATGCCGCCGGACCCCAACACCCGAAACCATGCCAACGCAACAACCAAGACTCCTAACACAATGCATTCTCTGGATTCCTGCAAGGCTGAAGCGTAATATCAAGAATCTTTCTGTGATGCCTGGCTGACAATATACATGACACAGTGGCCAAGCAGAAGCTGAGAATAGCACCACAGCTACTACTGCCAGGAACGGACTTGCGATCGACGGTCGCTCGTATCCTTTGTAGATCTCTTTCCCTTCCCATTGCTGCGCATCGGTCCGTGCCATTCATTAGTCGAACCGGGTTAGATCGATCGATCAGGTGTCAACGCTTTACTCGAGACAAGTCGAACCCATGAGCCATAAAGGTAATTAATCGATCTCTATTCTAGCTATAAAGAACCACCCCCGAAGCCGTTCCCGTTAGGAGAATCCCACCAAGGCTCAATGTCAGATAAACTAGGTAATGCCGGATCCTCATACGCAGGCCCGCCTAATTGGCCCAGTCCCGGATCGTCAAGCGCGCCCGAGAGCAACTGCAGATCGGAGTTCCGGATCCAGTCGAAATCGCCCGGTTGACAAGCACCCGCCTGCCGAGTGGGATCGAGCGCTGGTGCGGCTCGGAGAGGGTCTGTCTGGCCCGGCAGGGCGCCGGGGACTTGCAGCGAGTTCACCGGCATCGCAAATGGATATGACATGTGTCCGCGCGGCGCTGCAACTCGGGTCTTCTTTCGAGATGTGTTCGCTTCCAGACTGGTCCCTGCGAGTTGCTGCGACGACGGCCGCCGGCTGACTTGTCGCTTCGCACCGGTCCGGCGCATATGGGCTTGCCATCTGCGCTGGAGGCTGACGAGATAGTCTCGCGTGCGTTTGGCGTTCTCGAAGGACTGGCCCAGTTCGTCGAGGGCTCGGAAGCAAAGGTTGAGATATGCGACCATGCCTGCGTTGCTGCTGATACTGTCGCTATTGTTTCTGTTCGAAGGTGTGGAATTGGAGATCGTGACGTAAAGTAGCATTAGAGCCGCGCTGAATATCATGGCCACAACCTGGTTGTTCATGCGGCGGAATGTGTAGTGTTTTTCATAAATGTGAAGAAGTCGTGCAATGGCTGTCGCAGACTCGACGCACATTCGTCGAGCATGATGATAGCCAGGTCCCTGGCGCGGACTGCGCGGCTGGATGTAGCTTTTCGACACCCACGGCCGATGGGTGAAGATGACGATTTGATGGTATTGCATACTGTTTCATTAGTTTACGTCTAAATGTTTTGTAAGCCGGTTCCGTCCACTTACTGTAGCATAAGAAGATGCGGCAATTTAGGGATCGTGTCGTTGTCCAGATCGATGTCGAGGGTAGAGGGAAGATTAGCTTTCCAGGCAAACAGATCATCGGTCACCCGATGGCATAATCTTTGGAGATCGTGCCGACCGATCTCGGAGCAACCATATCTATGCCATATCAGTTCATGCCATCCACTCCATTGCAGGATACTTACAGAATATGGCCAACCGGAGATATTATCTCCCATAGAATAGCGAATTGTCTGCTTATGAGTTCGTTCGGGTTTTTAACCCCATTCTTTGAAGGTTCTAGGTCACCTGGTAGTCCATATGGATACCAAGTGCCTTCCTTCCCTATCCCTAAGCCTGACGCGGGCTTTGGAATGGTGATATCTCCCGCATTCATGCGGAACGGGCGGCCCAGGTAGAAGCCCCAGAAGCTGACAAGGTCAGTGACGGATTGCCAGCCGAGAAATGTTCCACTTACTGATCTGCCGTATAGCTCCCCCAGAACGCGATTCTTCGTACGTCGGCTTCAAAGGCACTAATATCTCCTCTTTCTACGTACGGAGTCATATCGATGTGCAGCCCAAGGTCGAATGCAAGCCTCATGGACATTCCTGGAAATATTAGCCACACGCTCACTTTATTCAAAGTCCATCATACCACTGTAGAGCCAACCACGAGCATCGCGATTCGAGGATCCTTCATGGCAACTCAGAATGACAAGCGCTTGTACCGTGGCGACACACGGCGAGTCCAGCTCTATTTCAAGAAGGGCCTTGGCTCTATCCGCAAAGAACTCCGATAACGATTTGGGAAAAGTGATGAAAGTCGGATGATACCGCGCCTCGAAGGCACTGCCAATAGCGCACCTGGAACATGTCAGCAAAGGCGGATGGATCGAAAGCGTCAGCATACATTGCATTGGTAAGAACCTCCGAGTAAAATGGGGTATCGTCAAGCTCGTTCCGCCACTTCGACCTGGCGATCATGTACATATCCTTATCCACCACGTAAGTGCTCGGATTCTGCCATGTGAAATACAGCTCGACGAGATGATCCTCAAGAGTCTGGTCCACCGCCTGTCCGACGCGCAGATGATTCAAGATATCCTGTCCATCGTGCCGGACAGTGCGCGCGTCCGGACGCTGGCGTTGCTGCGTTGCCGAGACATCCACCAAATTTAGATTCGAAGTGGCGCCATAGAACCGCAAATGGCCATCTCCGGCGATTTTCAACGTGCCGATCCGATTCGAGATCTGCTCGATCACATCCTTTTCGGCCTCGTCCTCCTCCCCACTGTCCGATTCATAGTCCCTGTTGTTCCACGTCTGCCCCAGCAGCACCCCCGGTTGCTGTTGCATATCCTGGGACAAGTGGAAACTGTCGGGGCTGAGACTGTTCTCATGCGAACCACCCGGCGCGCCGTTGATATTCGCATAGATAGTATCGAGGCTCTCGGCCGTAGGAAGAGTAAATCCCCAACTCGGCGGCGGATAGTGATGAGACAAACCAGGATGGGCTGCCAGCGGGTTTATCGTGTCCGGGCTTTTCTCGGCTGCGGGAAGAGATGATTGCGCCGAAGAGAATGCATTCTGCGCCGGGGAGGGAACCCCTGCCACGCTTTCGATCGAGTCCAGCTTTCCATCGAACGTCGACGGTCCGGGTGTGTGTTGAACGGGCGACTGCGCGACGGCCGATTGCGACCGTGCATGCTGCCCACCCTGGAAATCCGTGCGTTTCGCCAACCCTCGAGGAATCTGAAGCGTATCCAACACCCTGTTGATACCCGACTCATCCTCGGGGTTCATCGGAGGTGGCTCTAGCCCGTTATCGTATATAAACTGGCATAGCTGGTCTATTCGGGCGGAAAAAAGCTCTGTCGCCGCGCGCAGTGATACTCTGGAGGACATCGTCAGCCCCTCCTTTCTCCCATCCTTGTAACACAATAACCTTGGGCCGTCTGGGAATTCGCGCAACAATTATCCCAAGAACTCCGCGCCAGGGAGCAGGACTTACTTCCGTTTGTCGTCCCCATGTTGGTATTTGCATTCCTTTCCCTTTCGCTCGCAGTTGTGGCAATGAGGAGTCGCTCCGTCGCACTGGCAAGAAGTCTGTTAGAATTGTATGCGATAGTGGGATTTCTGGTAACATGCGACATACTCGGATCTTACTCTCACGACAAGGGACACAAGCAGTGGTTACATGCTTCCGAGGAGCCTTCTTGGTCTTGGAGTCTGGCTCCATGATTGAAGAGACCGACAAAGTGCGATCGCGGGGAATTTTGAGATTTCGCCCCGACCGTGGAAGAGAAGAACGCGGAGTGGGATTGTTGGGACGGATTCACGGAGCGAGAGCGGAAATAAATATACGGTCAACCGACATCGACGGAGAGGACAATCGACATAATCGTATGCAGTGCGAAAGTGCAGGGAGTTGGCATGGCACAGCAAGTCCAGGTCGAGATGGATGATTCTGGGGAAAAGAAAGCGACGATCGTCTGCGGCAGGCGAACAGCAAACCGCCGGTCACTAATCGAGTCCAGACTGCGGGGGGCTTCCCCACTCGAGGTCCAGCGTACACAGACAGGCACATCAGCACATCAGTACTCTCGTTTCATTCGTCGTTTACACAATACAATGCTCATTCTGCGCAATTATATACTTGATCTCTCATTGATCTCTCGTTGATCTCCCATTTACCAGTTGCTGGTGCGCTTCAGCGCCTCGTTCTGCACCACCTCGACCCAGTAGTTGTCGGGATCCAACACAAAGGCCACATTCCTCATGCGTCCGTCCGTCAAGCGCTTCTTCCAGTTGACGTTGAGCGACTCGAACCGATCGCAGGCGGCGTTGAGGTCATCGACAGACACACCTAGTAACGTCGTTAGCAGCCGCAACTCATCGCAACCGTCCGTCTCAATTGTTTTCCCAACTTACAGATGTGTCCGAATCCCTGGGGCTCGGTGTTGCCGTTGTGGTAAACCTGGCCCTCCTGGTTCTCGGTGCCGTAGTTCCAGGTCAACTCGAGCAGACCCTCCCATTCAGTCACGGGGTTCTTGGCGTTCTCCTGCACCTGCGGGTTGGACTTGGGGTATCCCAAGAAGTACAGGTTGAAGCCAGCCTCCTTGTTCTCGGAGGTTCGCAGCAGGGTCATGCCCATGACCTCCTGGTAGAACTTCAAGCTGCTCTCGGCGGACTTCACGCGGAGCATGGTGTGGTTGAGGCGGTAGTTGCCGGGGTCGGTGGTAGCGCCGACATCCTCGTCATGACGGCGGATGAGCTCGACCCAGTATCCATCGGGGTCCTTCGCAAAAGCAATGTGTCGCATGCGTCCCTCGGTCAGCTTCTTCTGGAAGGGGTACCCGGCATCCTCGATCCTCTTGCAGGCCGACTCGATGTTGTCCACGGAGATGGCAATGTGTCCGAAGCCGCGGTGGGGTTCGGTGTTTCCGTTCACCACGCTGTAGTTGGGGTCGTTCTCGGTGCCGTAGTTGTGGGTGAGTTCCAGCAGGGCGTTGCGGTCCGTGAAGTGCCGGTCACCACCCTGCAAAGAGTTGGGGCCGTTGTAACCGAGGAAGTAGAGGGAGAACTTGGCTTCGGGGAAGTCCAGATGCTGGATCTGGCTGAGTCCCAGGAACTTGTAGAATTCGACTAGAACCGCCAGCGAGATGAGTATGCCAGCCGCCAACCTATAGACGGGAAATGCCAACTCACGGGATTTCTTCGGGTCCTTGACCCGGATCATAGTGTCTTTTTACATGGCACCATCGTCAGCCATCGATCATCAGGCAACCCCGGATTTGCCGGATGGTCGATCACTTACGGTTAAGCTTATACTGGTTGGTATCGGAGGCCATGGTTGCGAGAGTTCGATTGGTTCCTGAAGCAACCTTGTGAGCGCGGATCTCCAATAAGTGGGGATGCAAAGGACAGCCCACCTGGGAAGATCGAAGGGAATCTTGGGCTGGGGACCCTGAGGGAAGATGGACGAAGGGAAGACAAAAAGCGACCGGCGAACATACGGAGGGGAGGACAAGGAGGGGTAACGCGAGAAAAAGTCTTAGTTATGCCGGGTCGGCCTGAGGCTCCCTGAGGTCCCTCCGCCGGTGGGGGACCCGATGACGTTATGCCTGCTCTGGGAAGGCGGTGTCGGCTCGTCCCGATGAAGCTATTCCCGACCACACGAGGCTAGAAGACTGAGAGACTGAGACTAAGAATCCTGCGCGGATCAAGCGCTCCTGCTTTGATCCCCGGTGTTCCGACCTTCAGCCGCCTCGAATTCGGCCACTGGTTTGCGCCCACGGGAACCAGCCGTTGGAAGGAGCGGAACATGGTTTGGGCCCCCACTATCTGACCAGTGGCACGTAGTACAGACGTATGACCCCGGTCTGGTGAATCATTTAAAGGCGCTGGACGTCACCCCTCGCGGTTTCTCCGTGGCAAATTTCTACGATTGCACATTCCATCATTAGACCACAACACTAGGGTCCAAGCATCATGGCAAATACCAGAACTCCCGCCCTGGTGGCTGTGGTGGCCGTGATTCTGGGTATCGTTGGAATATATTTTCAACCCGCGAGGGACTTCCTTGCACAATACGGATTTCATTCTCTCGGGCTGGTTTCTCCTACCCCGATTGTCGTCGATCCTGTCCGGAACATCACATACCTGGGAAGTCAGTCCTCTGGGGTTGAGCATTTCCATGAGATTTTCTACGCAGAGAATCCATCTGGCGAACGCCGCTTTGCGCCACCAGTTCCTGTCAAGCCGACCAAAGGCTCCATCATCGACGCGACACGGCCTGGGGCTTGGTGTCCCCAGGGAACCGGAGATGTGCTTCCATTCACGAGTCAAGTGACCAATATCAGTGAAAATTGCTTGAGTTTGAGGATAGCCCGACCCAGCGGTGTGAGCAAGAATGCCAGGTTACCGGTGGTAGTATGGATCCACGGAGGTAGGAAATCCTTCTTGGGATTAACACCACACTACTAACCAGATCGCCTAGGTGGTCATGCCTTGGGTTCGGGGTCGGATATCTTATATACCCCAGATGGCTTGGTTGAACAAGCTGCGGCAGACAACCAACATTTAATTTACGTTGCAATTAACTATCGCTTTGGCTGTAAATTTCACTGTCCAAATTGGAATGGAAAAGCGCCGTTAACTGACGTGCCCAGTGTTCGGCTTTGCGACAAGCAAAGCAATGATCGAGGCCGGACAGGCGAATGCTGGTCTTCGTGACCAGCGGGCCGCTCTTGAATGTAAGCTCCGATGCCACGATCTCATTGAGCATGTACTAAAGCCTTCCACAGGGGTTCGCGATAACATTGAGGTGTTTGGTGGTGATCCTAGTAAAGGTAGACTTTGGAACGTACCGATCGCCCGGGTCTAGAGCTGATTTACGTGCAAAAGTGACTGTCCTCGGCCAAAGCGTCGGAGCCAGCGACATTGGCCTACATCTAACAGCATTTGACGGGACGCAAGGGGTTCCATTCCAGCAAGCAATGTTAGTTAGCCTCTTCCAGGGAAAGTTAATTCTTTGCTAAGGTCGAAACTTTCTCCAAGAATGATGTCGGGTGGCCCAGGCCTGAATTTCAATAGCAAGCCAGACCTTGTGGCGGAGAACACTGCAGCCATTGCACGGCAAGTGGGATGTGTCGAAGATAGCGACGATCAATCCTTCAAGGTCCTGGAATGCCTCCGGAATGTTCCCTTCGAGACCCTGACCGATCTCTCCGTCGCGGCTTCTCGCGCTGCTCGTCCACCTTTCGGCGAGGGCTTCTTCTACCCAACCATTGACGGCGACTTTATTCGCGATCGGCCATCTCAGCTGATGCGGGCAGGTAAGTTTGTCAAAGGGATCCCAGTGATCGGGTCCTGGGTTACAAATGACGGCGCTTGGTATGCATCGCCTCACACCTCGACGGACGAAGATGTCTTGGCTAGCTTTGGGCGTTGGCTGGTCGGTCTTTCCAATTCAACCAAGCAACGACTGTTGGAGCTCTACCCACGCGAGGATTTTGAGCACATGGTCCGACGAGACTACGACGGCCCGATCTCTACACAATACTACCGCGCTGCGCAAATCAACCGGGATATCTGGTTCACATGCCCGGTCCTGGACTTTACTTGGCAGTACGTCAAAAATGGTGGCGTTGATTCGTCCCAAGTCCGAGTGTACGAGCACAACTCCACCAGGTTCACCCCGGTATTTGAGACGATGGGCGTTCCGATGTGGCGGGTTGCTCACCTGAGTGATATCCCGTACGCACTGAATACCCAGCATCTAGAAGGTGGTGCAGACAATTCGGCCTCGCAGCTTGCCTTGGCTCGGGTTGTGAGTAGGGCCATCACGAATTTCGTCAATACGGGGACCCCGGAGAAGAGTGAGAGTCAGACCGAAACATGGCCTGCGGTCTTTTCCGGGTTAACCAGTGAAGACTTGAGTAGGGAGTCCCCAAGCAGGCTTTCCATTCAGGTGTTTGGCGGGCCGTATGGGACAGTCCCAGTGACTGTGGGCAGGGATACGGATGGGAGTATGGCTGGTGAAGCAGAAGAGGCCATCCAGGCGGCACAATTGTTTCGTAGATGTGAGTTTATTAATAGTGAGCTGGTGCGAGCGGAGACGGGGGTGTGAATGCCGGGTGATAAGACAAGACCTGGATGATGATAGATCTAGGATAGGACAAGATAGGAGAGGAGAGGAGAGGAGAGAGACTAGTGTGCTGAAGGCGGTGGCATTTCTGCCGGACCGTGACATCTTCTCACTTTCCCTCCCCTGCGCTGACTGGATCTCATCTTTCCTCTTGCTTTTTCCCAACCTTCGTCCTTCCCATCGGATCGGCTTCTTGCAGCTTTCTCGGCGCTGGTCGCATTGTCAATTGGCCAAGGTTTGTAGTTTGCTCCCTCCTTGTCCGTTACGTTGGACTCCCCCAACACCCCCGAGGATCATTTAGATCCATCCATGTGCTTTGTTGGCACTTGGAGATGGTCTGCTCGCTGCGCCCCCCATTTGCTTCCGACTATCATTCCTATTTTCCGGTTTCTCCCTTTTGAGTCTCCCCATCTCGTCTTACTTTCTTTTTCCGTCCGGGGCGCGATTGGTCCGGTCCTTCTGGGACTGTGCGTTTCTGTTTCCCCCCCATGGCATCTTTCCCCACGCTCTTGAACGCCATTTGAAGGTTCCTTCTCGTGTGAACCTAACAACTCATTTTCGTGATGGGTGGTTGCGAGACCCTGGGCTCGGGCGAGGAACGAAGGCGCTAGACTGCTTCCCATGTTGGGTTACTCTTCTGCGCCCCGAGGGAAGGAACTGTCTTGTGTATCTCTTGTGCCACCGGTGCCTACAGTTGTACCTCGTGTCGGACATCATATTTGGTTGCTTTGGCCTATATAATTTCTCTCCACTTCCGTCCCGTTTCTTTAGTCCTCCTTGCAGTGTTTTATTCTCCCCCTTCGTTCAGCTCCCTCTCTACATCTCACTTGTTTGCAAATCAAAATGGCTGAATATCAACATCCAGTTCAACCTGGCAGACCGTGCCAACAGAAATCCACTAGTGTTTATGACATTTCGCACTCTCCGTACTGGGCACAGAGCCAGGTTCAATACGCCCAAAACCTTCTAGAGTGTTCGGGTGAACCGATCGAGTACGATTGCGACGATCGAGACTACTGGGACAATTGTTTCTTTTTCCCGGAAGACTGTTCTTGGTCTCCTCCCAAGGACTGGATTGTCGAGCAGCACGACCCCAGATACGATCTCAACCGCGACGACTCTTACGACACCATGATTCCCGGACTACCAGACATCAAGATGCTGGATGCGGAGGCCCTCAGCGACCTGCTGGAGGACAACCTCTCGCCCCCGGAGATCACCTCCATTCTGTATGGCACACTTTGATCGATTCGGGCTTGGCGTCCCTGCTAACGAGACATGTGTGGCACAGAGTATTTGCTACGAACGGTGCCATCTTCGCCTCGGCGTCATCTCTTCCGCTGAGACAATTACGCAACCTGAGCGCGACGTACGGTGCTGCCTACACCTGCTACGCCAAGAATGCTTCAAGCGGGAACCTGACGGGCGTCAACCCTGCTAGTCATCCCTCTTCTTACGTGACAGCCCAGTCCGTATCCTTGGGTGACGTAGGCTCGATTGTCTTCGAGCTCGACGACCTAGTTGCCATCGTCACGCGCATTGCCGACAAGGTTCTCCTTGCTGCCGTCGGGCCGTCCAAGATGAAGCCCGCCGGACCAAGCCACGCTCAAAATGGTCAGGGGGCCACCGGTAATACCAACGGATCTCGACCGGGGACGGAAGGCCCCACGACGGGGAACTTCGCTCCTCCCAACGGTGCATCCCTCCATCACACTCCCACCAACGGCACCCCAAACAGTATTTCCCGCAGCCACAGCGAATCCAACATCCAGAGCGACGCACATCTCGAAACGCAATACGAAATCGACCGCAGCAGCGACCTCGCTCGTCTCTCCAGTCTGAACCTGTCTGCGTCCCCAGCCATCCTGCTCGCACTGGAGTCAAAATCTGCGGCGCTAGGAAGATTCCTCAGCCAGAAGCTGGAGGACCTCGATAGTCCGGAGGACTTCTGATGAGGTCACCATTCTCTTTGGTCGTTCATCGGTACGACATATCTAGAGCACAGTCCTTAAGTGGCTATGATCCGTATGAATCTTCTTTTTTTTTTTTTTTTGAGCGAAATTACGGCGTGTTTTATTCAATACACAAACTTCGTTTCTTCGATCGCGTGTTTCTCCGTGCCGACATGGGTTTGGGTATTTGGTATCAAACTACATCTAGCGTAGTCGAAGACATTAAACAAATAAAGCATGATCCAATTAGGACGCTAAGTAAGAAAGCAACGGCAAGTCTATCGAGTAGTGGAATAAGATAAGTTAAGTTAGGTCAGGTCAGGTTAAGTTAGGTATCTCATGATATCTTTGCTATTCAGGCAAGCGCAGATAAAGAATCAAACACTGAAAAATCAAGACGATTCATATCAACCATAAGGGAAGAGAGAACAGATCATATGTAATAAAAGAAAATAGAAAATCCCTCCAATGACTAGCTTGGATGAGACGGATATAATTATTTGCGCGATGCGATATCGCATCACGCCTTGTCGCCCGCAGGGGCGGCAGAGCCAGCGGTGGAAATAACGCCCTGGGTCTGGGCTGAGCTGCCGGTGTCGGCGCGCGTCATGGGAGGAGTGGAAGAAGGACCCGACTGGGATGCCTGGGGTGAAGTGGCCTGCGGCGATGATGCCTCGCTGTGCTTTTCGGAGTAAGCGGGAGGGTGATTCTCCGCGGTGCCGGCGCCGGCACCGACAGCCGGACTGGCCGGTTGCGAGGCGGCGGTGGGCGAGGCGGCGGCGCTGGTCTGGATGGCGGCCGGGCCCTTAGTGGCGTCCTTGATGATGTTGTACCACTTTTCGGCGTCGCTGGGGGTCGGGGCCTTGAAGTTCAGCTCGGTGTTGGTGTGGAAGGCGTTGCCGACCTTGCCGCTGGAGACATCCTTGCCCTTGACGCTGAACTTGACGCCGTCGATGGCGCCGAGGACGCAGTCCGGCAGGTACAGGGACAGTTCGGGGGTGGGGTCGCGACGGAAGTCATCGTTGTCTTTGAATTCGTGGAGGTAGCGGGCCACAGTCACAACGTAGTAGCCGGTGTTGAAGCCCTTGATAACGGCGCGGGACTTGCGCTCCAGGGATCCTTCGATCAAGGGCTTGGTCGAGTGGTGGTCCTGGTTGGGGAAGGTGATGTTGCTCAGCGACCGGGGCGGAGCATCGGGGTCGACGAGGGTTTGGTGGTTGCTGGTGATGAAGTTGACCCATTCGAAGTCCGGAGGGATCCGTTGGGAGGAACCCAGAATGTCGGAATACATGGTGCGCTGGCGCTCCAATTGGTTGTTCATGAACACGACGAATTGCTCCATGGAGGTCTGGATGGTCTGCACGACGTGGGCCTCAAATTGCTGGAAGTTGTTCTGCACCGCGATGATGTCCTGGCGGTTGTTGTTCTCCTCAATGACCTGCTTGTTGAGGCGGTGGTTGATGCCTCTGCGTAGAAGATAGGGGTCATGGTGCTGGTCGACCTTGTTCTGGGCGGCCGCATCGAAGGTCGCACTTTGCTGGCCAAGAAGCTCAATGTGCTTCTGGGTGATGCCTCTCGCCTTGTCGACGGCCTTTGCGCTCTTGGAGGTGCCCGTCTGCAGCTCCTTGGACTTGTTTTTGATCTCCTTGTGAAGACGTTCCAAGGTCGGGGAGATGGATCCCCGAATGTTTTTCTCGGATTCAAGGTACATGTTCACCATTCCCTAGCAGCGATGCGCATGTCAGCAACTGCTTCAATTCATCCTGAACATATACCGAAGGACCATACCTGAGTATTAGACCGAATATTCTCAAACCAAGACGCCACGCCGCCCGCGCCCTGCGAGAAGTGATGTCCTTCTCTCAGCGGATCGCTCACGGTCTGTCCACCACGTCAGTATCATGTCGGCCCAGCCCGAATAACCCAGAATGCATCCGCACCTTCAAAACCTTCTCATACTCCTTCGACTGGGACTTCTGAGTCTTAGCTGTTACCGCGACGTAGTCTTCGAGGTAGCCACACATGTGCTTCCAGGCCCGGAGACGCTCGAGGAGGAGGTTCGTAGTCTATCGGCGACAGAGTATTAACTATTTTCCCGGCATCTAGACCCTCACGAAAACACGATCGATGACCTACCTCATTGCTATCGGAGCCCGGAATAGCCTCGTCATCACTCATCGAAGCGCGGCGGTCAGGGGCGATGGAACTTCTCATGGTCGACGACCGATGAGGGAGCCTCTGCTCCACGGGACTGCTTGCCGCGGACATTTGGACGGATGGAATGTCACAGGGGTATCGTAGATTGCCAAAAGTAAGGAGAACAAGACAAACAGAAAAACAATTGCAAAATGGAAAGAAAAAAAAAAAGACCGAAGCCTGCAGAGAGCGGGCGCAGTGGAGGCCGGAAGCGCGGAGTCAGACTAGTCTGGACTATCGATCATTACAGTTTGTTCGTTAGTCTCAAACGGCCCTTTTTTCGTTTTCGTTTTCGTCGAAGCGGAGAGGGCGGGGAGTCAAGAGAGAGCAGGATGTGGGCCGGATTGGGAGAGGGGAAGGGGATGGGATTCTTTCTCCGACCTTGACAATGGAGACCTACCGGATCAAGCAAAAAGTCAGGGGAGCCAAATTCAGGACCAGAGGGCCAAATGTCGCGATGAAAAAAGGACGAGGGGAAGAGGAGAAGAAGAGGAAAAAGCGTGGAATGATCGACGGGCGGCTGATGAGGTCACACGCCGGTTGCCCCTCCTTGCATCGCCCAACACAGCGCCATTGTGGCTGTTGCTCCGATGGGCCTGGAACGGTGGTCCGGTGGCTTGAAATCTCCGTGGATCATCTTTGGCGAGAGACTCAAATCTTGAATCGACCAGAGAGAATGCAAGGGGTTCGGCCATGATCTCATCACCCCATTCGGTCCACATCGGATATGATCTCATATGCATCCAGGGGAAGAAACAACTAATAAATAAATAAAAAAAAATTAAAGTAATAGAGATGCATTGAAGAAAGCCATGTGTCATACAGCATCATCATACTCTGAAAGAATGAGTGGAAAAGAGAGGTTGCAGCATTGTATTTGTGCTCACGTCGCTCATGCAAGGAGATGCTGGTGTGATAAAGATACAGATGGTCTGTATATACATAACTCATGCAGACTCAAGGTCGTTCGTCACTTGGTGTCGTTCCAGTCCCATGCCTCAGAAAAGAAAGAAAACAAATAACGTAAAAATCCGTGTCCCAGTTAATCCCAGTCCCGTCTATTAGTGGTGAAAAAACGCCGAATAAAATGAATCCGTGCCTCTAATATGTATGTGCGCGAAGATAAAACATATTCCACATGCCTCCATGCTTCTTTTTCTCTAACTGTCGTGTGCGGTTCGGCGTCCAGCGCCAAGATTCCAATATTATGCGATTGATCTGACGCCGAGGCCAAGGGGGTATCGAGGGAGAATCAGTTAAACTCGGGCTCGCGCCTGCAAGAGCCGCAGACGTCGGTCCTCGTCCTCATGGCTATGGGAACGGGAGTGAACGAGCCCCGGTCGGTGATGAAGCACATCCATGGGAGAATAGTACCCGCTGCCCCGCCCGGGGGAACGCAGATAGGCTTGCTGAGGTGATTGCGGCGGTGGAATGACATAGTCTCCGGCGATCACCGCCTGGTAGTCCGGCAGGTCTGCATCTCGCGGGCGGACGGTGGTCCGGACGGCAGTCGAGTAACTCGGGACGCGGCTGAGGGTTTCGACTTCCGCATATTGAGGGTGGAAAGGCGTGGCCATTCCCGAAGGAAGGGGATCGTGGTCGTGGTCGTGGTCGTGCTCGCCCTCGTCAGAAGGTCGACGAGAGAGGGTGGGACTCGCAGGGCTGTGAGAGTTGGATCCCGAGGAGGGACCGAAATAGTCGGGAGGCACCCCAAGCTGACGGTTCTCGCTTTCGTGGTGATGATCATCGGACGGCGAAGGGTGGTTGTGTCTGATGTTATGAAGAGTCGAAAGACGGCTGTGCAAGGCCGACGCAGAAATATCCGTGTTGGTCAGAGCATTCATCGAGGCCAGGTTTTCGGTGGAAAGGTTGCGGCTCAGAGTGCCGAATGGAGTGCCAGGGCCGCTGCCAGGGCCTGGGGTTCGGTAGCCGGCGGGGTCAAGCTCGCTGTATAATTGATCAAACTGGTGTTCGCCGTACAGTGGCGGTGCCTGTTGGGCGATATCGCTGATCGCTCTCTGCGCCGACTGCGGGGTTTGATCGACCAGATTGTTGTTCTCGTCGATCGCAAGGTTCGGAGAAATGAAGACGGACACGGGAAGTGTGGCTCGCAACTGAGATTTGTTAGCATATTCGCGAGTAGAAAAACAAACATGGCGGATCGCTCACCTCGCTGATGTGTCCGTCAGGGTTGAGCAACTGCACTCGGAATTTCATCTTGTGCCGGATCTTGATGCCCTTCGTGTCGGTGTCTTGCAGGCATCGGGTCAGAGTCTTGGGTAGCTCCAAATGTCGGGTGAATTGGTATCCTTCCGCCGCTTCATCGATGATTTCTAGGCTGCCATCTGGGTCCAGCTCGTGCTCATCCGACAGGATAGTTCTCGTGCTCTTGTAGGTGTTGCGGATGGAGTCGTGGTCCTCGGGGTTGAGCGTGAGATCGTGACTCTCAATCAACTGAGAAACGATCTGGCCGATGCGAAGTCCCTTAAGAAGCGGGATGAGTTTGAAGTCGACCTGAATACTGGTGCCGAAGATGACGGCCTTAGTCGGCGTGCTGATAGAATACTCGATCTTGTTCGGCCACACGTTTTCCACCGACTGTACACGAGCGAGTCAGTAAAGTACACGAGATGATGCCACGGAAAAGGGAAAGCTTACCATGGCGTGGGACAGTTCCAAGGCGCTGGAATCTAACGTCCGGATGATGCGCAGAGGCCGTCGCACCACAATGTCCTTCGCATACTTGCGACCGATCTCCGCCTTGAATCGATATGTGACGTAGGTGTCGTTGAGACCCTCAACACTCTCCGGCATCGACCCCTCCAGGACCAAGTCGAAAGGATACTCGTAGTTGCCGCCCGGGAGAATCTCAGTTTTGCCTTTACCCGGGTCTCTGAAACTGAAGGTCTTCTCGTAAAACACGCGCTCCCTCCATGATTTTCGGCCACCGCCAGCGGAGCTGGAGGGGAGGTGCCAACTAGATTGACCGGATTGTTAGTCGACGACCCCTAATTGCGACAAGTCAAGCACTTACCAGACTCGAGAGATACCGGTCAAGTGCAGCCGGATATGTTTAATCGACAGCGGTTCCGATAGACACAGGATGAGTTTACCGCTCAGGTGAGCACTCGCGGCTTCTTGTTCGCCGCCTCGGAACACGATATAGTCTTCATCGAGCCTGCGGGACACAAAATGACGGGTTAGCGAAAGCCGATAAGGAAAACCGGGTTCCCGGGACCAGATGCGGGCGTTCAGTGACTCACCGAATGTCGAAGTACTTGGCGTAACTCGCACTTCCTCCCCCACCAAAGAAACTGAGGGCCATGACGTTTCAACTAACAGCTGCAGACCAGGGGCAGCTGCCAGAAGATAAGCAATAGACCAGGGTGGAACGCAAAGGGATTGAATGATTGATTGTAAGAGGGAAAGGGAAGAGGAAGGGGGACAAGAGTGGGATTGACTGGAGTAATAAAAACCCAGGAAATCGGATTCCACCCAACGCGCGCCCGAAGAAAAGAAAAAAAAAAAAAAAAAAAAAAAAAAATTCAATTAAAAAAAATCAGAATGACAGATCAGACGGGAAATTCGCAAAACGGAACCTGCCAGTGATCTACCGGTCACTGACCAGATTTGCAGGCAAGCCGGGTCGACCAACGGGTCCCACTCAGAGCATTCGCTGGTGGGGGCTCGCGCAGCCGTTTCCGTCACCGTCTCGAAAATTTGGTCGTTCGGAGGATTTTCTTTTTTTTTTTTTTTTTTTCTGGTAAGAGTGGCGAGAAGCGGATCTCTTGGGCTTTTAGGTTAAGACGATGATGCGATCTTTTGGCCTTGTCTTGACTAAGCCCACTAGTGATAAAGATAGAACAACGCGAGAGAAAGAACGGCGAGGCTTTGGCTTTGTGGTGGAATCGCCGGTCAGCAACTAGGTAATGGATAAGGGGTATCCAATGGCACGAGGGGCCGAGGGAACAAAGGAAAGGAGAGGATCGGGATAAGTAATAGCCATGATGTACTCGGAGGATTGTAGGAATACGCATCCCCTGGAATTGATGATAAGGAGGAAAAGTGAAGCAGAAGCAGAAACGGAAACAAACACAATCAAACACGCGGGACGGTTACGTCACGGGGTCTACTTACTTCTGTCACTGTCAAGGGTTACTGTTTACTCTTGTTCGTGTCAATCTCGTTCGGTTTCAAAGAATCAACAGAGGGAGCATTTCTCTTCTAAATAGTTCCAGCTGTGCCACCCCGAGGGATCGCCCGGTTTTATCTCATCGCCTGAACTCGTAAGATCGACCCCCCGATTCTAGGCGGCAGGCCGGTTTACCCGGTGGGTGATGCTCCATCATCACGAGGGATTGATGGCCTCTGGGAAAATTAATCCCCATCCCCATCAGTCCAGCATTCCTTCTTGGCACGCCATCTGGATGCTTATTCCCCGGTCCGGCCTCTGTGGATTTTCCGGCTGATGATTCTTCCTGTGTCTCCGAAACGAGGGTGACGAACAATCTCGGCTGGTCTATCTTCTGCCTCGGGATCGTCAATGCCGCATGATGTGCGCGATCTTAATGAAGTTAAACGGATAACTAATTCCAGGGACGAATCGAGTTAGACATCCTGCGGAGACAGCCGACAATCTCTCTCGCTCGCGAGTCTCGTCCGTCGTCAGCATGTGCTCGGACAATTAACTCTTCTACAGGGTACATCCTGCCCCTCCGTCTGATCTCGCGACACACTACGTACAGCATGCAGGGCGAGGTTACACAGCAGCGATCAGAGGAAACCTTTCCAAGACGGACACGCCCCACTAGTTGATGATCCTCTATCGGCGCCTGCATTGTCCCCTGGTCATCTCTGAAGGTACCTTTTGTCGACGTGGATGTGGTGTGTCATATGGTGCTGCAGATCTCGTCAGGGAAAGAGGCCGGTGGCATGACATCCTCGGTAGCACCACATACGACCTTATCAGATCCAGTCAGCGCCGCCGAAGATACTGTGAAGAAATAACCGAGACCAGCTGAACATGCGATTCGGGTTCATCAGCTACGTTTGACTCGACATCCTTATTCCCTCATCAACAAACAGGCGGTTGGCATGGAAAGCTCAAGCAAGCTAAGCTCAGCTTTCGGAGGTCGGGGCCCAAAGTGGAGAGCGATGCGAGATGCATGCATTGCAACCAACTCCCAAGACCGGGCCAAGAGCAGCGGAATGGCGTGCTGTCCACGACTCCACTCCGGATAAACCGAGTCTCGGACATGAGAGGGCTGCCATTACTGATCTGATCAGACGACAAACATCCAGATCATGACATATGAAACACTGGATTGGGTTCGAAGGAGCAAGCTTGTCCTGTAGATCGAGGTGCACCGCGTAGCACTTCAACGCGCCGACCAAGACTCGAATAGACCAGTCCTCAGGGGAATGGGAATGGATTGATCGCAGACTATCTCGACCATTGCCAAGACTGCCGGCTCAGTCACCTCCCCTTCTCGGCAATGCTCGACAGCGCCGAGCGTCATCACCATTTCACATGCATATGCAGCTGGGACATATGTACGGAGTGAGTGTCGTATGCCTGGTAAGCCAACTCATCGGCTGTGTCAATCCCATGCAGGCGTCTTCAATTGCTCTACCAGCGCGCCGTGATACCTACGCATACGCACGGAGTAGTATGCTCTCTGCAGACTGAAACACCCGCGGTAACGAGAATTAGCAAAGAACAGCCTTACGGGACTCGGGCAGATCCGGGCAGACAAACGGCGGTCGGGGAAAGTCGCGCGGGCTCCGGTCGCATCCCGACTTGGCCGTCAACCACATGCCTGACAATGTCCTTCTTGTCATCCGGAGTCTATCTGTCTGTCTCTTCCCTCGGAAACTGATCACGTTCTAGACAATCGTGATGGTCGTCGTCTTCGTCACCATGACGCTGCTCGGAAGGAAAGGTCTCTTCACATCGCCTAGCCTAGACCGTCGCCCACGTTGTGAAATTGACGCAAACACAGCCAATGCTGATATCACGATCGCACTTCAGCTTGCGCAGCCAATGGACGGGAAATAATAATTAAAATGGGTAAAAAACAAGGTCCCTACGGACTATTCACGCACGCACCCCGTCGGCCTTCCACATTGGTCAACGAGAGTTTCGGTCTTCCAAGGTACACCTTACGCAGCATGTAGATCGGGGCGCTATCTATTTCTTTAGAATCACATTCGGTGAGCCGAAATTCCAGAACACAAGGCCTTCCAGGGATGATATGCAGGACCAGCCACTGATCACATCATCCGAGCCAGAAAAGTCAGTTAAGTGGGCCTAGTCTCGAAGTCCAAGGACGCACTAAACCGGTGGCGCGGACTGTCATTAAAGGTACGGTTTGGGTCCTTGGTCGGCACGGAGGACACCATCCCGTAGATCATGGTGTCGTGAATGTGATGGCAAGCATCCAGGCGAATTGCGTCGTGATGTGAAACGCCAGTCGGGTCGACTGGAAGGGCACGCACCCGGCGCACCATCTTTGCATACAGAGCACAGCTGCCGTTGCAAGGACCGATCGACTTGAAGATCTTCTGCATCGAGGAGGGGCTTGCATGAAGTGCAACCCTCCGCGCCATCATAGCACGCAGCTGTTTCAGCGCCTGGCCCCTGGTCTTCCGTCCTGCCTGAAGTCTTTACTGTATACGGAATGCCGAAATCCCTCGTGGTTTCAACGCTGTTCGGCATGCCGAGTGAGGCTTTCAGAAGGGTTTCGCAATCCGGTGTCTCTATCGGGCATAGTCTTGCCAAGTCGCATTCAACCGAAGCTTGGATATCGAATCGTTCGACATTTGACTCACGGAAGCTAGATAATGGAGAGAAAACTGGATCCGAGTGGTAAAAGAGGTGGCGTTTCTATCTCACCACTTTGACTCACTTCGTGGCCCGCCTGTCACGCCCGTGGACTACAGAAGGGATACAACCAAGGGCCACAAGATAGAAGACGAAAAATTGACCACCACGAAAGGCAGTGGGTTGAATTCACGCCCTCTGTATGGAGCAGAAAGCCACGCAGCGCGCCAGGGACTGCACAAGTAGCAAGACGTGGTGCAATGCAATACCCACTCTGGACTGGAGCTTCCCGTGTGCCCAACATCGCCCTGATTAGAGATTTTAGCTGTTATCGACGGGGGGTGCCTGAAAAAGACAAGGTGAGAAAAAAAAAAAAAAAAAAAAAAAAACCTGCTTATCGTGCCGGACTTGCGGTGGCCTTTCCGAAGCGGATTCTGCCGCGGTTCCACCAGACAATCGACACCAGAAAATTTTGATTTGCAAAAAACTAGTGAGACCTGATTCACAGAATAGGAGTAAGACGATACACCGGCGCCTGGAAGAGGGATAATGGTTTTTGCGGCTATCCCGTCTATCATGCAACGATCTAAGCACTTGAACATCAAAAGCTAGACCAATGATAGCTTTTCCTTGCCACACATGGCCAGAACCATCAAATGTCTGGCCGCCATTTCATCTTCGTTTTTATCCGAAGATTTCTACGGGCATTTTCCTAGCGCGTCGGGCTACCTCCGGCAGGTCAACTAACATACCACGACAGGGTATTATCATGATCGCACTAGATACCGGCATCAGACCTTAACAACCAGGAGGCTAGCCAATGATCGGGATATACCTCCGAGGTCTGTGTTCCTGAAGGTTAGATAATTTTCCGGAAGCGACGCTGGCGCTGTGCGACTGCACTTTCTATCGGAAACACGTTCGCGACGTGGAATCTAGATCCCGTGCGACCTTACGATTCTCAGGCTGACATGGCCAGGAACCATTCCTGATAAGGTTATCAGGACCCGGGATTTCGCCTCGATCCTTTCTTCGGGTGATTCGACTGCGGACGGGAAGAACAGGCTTTCCAGCTCCATTCCGTGTCGATGGCGTTCGGCCATCCCGCGAATTTACCTATCGGTAGGCCGATGGCTGAAGCCGGCTGTTCCCTATGATTCGTCAGGATGATTTACTAGAAATCCTTCGCTCTGGTATGAAAGAGCGAAAATTATCCAGAATTTTGCCGAAATCTATTGCGAATTCTCGCCCAATCTCTCAGCCCTATGCATGCCCCTGTTCAGAGAAAGAAAGGGTCTCGAGCGATAAGCAATGAGTATCAGGACCTGTCATTTTCTCTCCGGCTTGTCACTAGATTTGACAACCTGCTTGCAGTCATTGATCCCCTGGGCTCGATCTTCAGGATGTTTGCTCAATCATAGCCACGAATTTGAGTCAGGAGTCAAGCAATTTAATGACATCGTCTGTCAATACATGCATTACTGGTCTCTGCCACGGATGTGACTCTGAATGACCATCGCAGATCTTAGACACATCTAATCTATGAACCAGCTCTACCATGGCTCTCACCAGCATCCCTTTGCCCTTTTCAGCAACACCCCCCCCCCCCCCCCCCCCCGGCCAAACATTCGACCATTCCACTAGACCCAAGATATGCACCCAAGCCTCTTGTCAAGATAAGTCAAGAGAAGTCTAGATGATCATTGCATCGCCAGATGAAACCAAACAACCAAGCATCTACATCCATCCATCCCCTCAGTCTATCTACCTTCTGAGAACCTCGCAGCCCCATGAGCTGAGTAGGTCTTAACCATCTAGCCAGATAGCTATATAAATACCCGTCATCATGACTTGAAAAGAAGAAAGCCGCTTTGGGCACAATGTCAAGACTCACTAGGTCCGAATATATGGACCTGCTTATTGTACATGATGTTTTAGGTCCTTAGAACGTAAGCTTCCTATTTGATCCAGTGTCTTGAAATAAATCTAGACATTTTCATAGCTGAAAATAGTAGTATCGACCTACCTATCTGGGCCATACCATCCCAACCAAAGAATCTGGATCAAACAGCTGAAAAGTAAATTATAGTATAGCGTAGTATAGTATTATACATGTACAAGCTCGGTCATGTCTGTCATATATCATAGACAACAAATACCAAACAGCGCAGCAAGTAGCCAGCTAGCCAGCCAGCTGAGGTGATCATATACCTAGAGACAGGCAAAACAAACAACCAGGCAAACAAAGCAAGTAGGCAAGTGAGAAAGTCCGTATGTATGTATGCAGAGAGCCAGACAGACACCCATCGCAAGGGAAAGAAGCTCGACCAGAAGAGTTAAGACCACATCTCGAACCCGCAAGACAGTAGCCAGTCCCGTCGCTCCTCTCCCTTCCCTTCCCAGCCGGTCTGGTTCCGCCAGGACGAAAATATTAATATACCGGAGGAATCGAATCCCACCCGTATCCGTATCCATATCCATATCCATAAACCGATGTGCGAATATGCAAATCAATCAATCAGTCACCACCAAACTCCCCCCCCCCCCCCCCCCCCCACTTCCCTTCCCTTTCACGCTTGTCCCGATTTATAAACCGAAGCACATCCACCTCCTCACGAAGACCAGACCAAGCCACATCAGACCAAACCCAGCCAGAGGAAGAAGATCAAAAGATCCACCCCAGAATAACCCAAAGCGCCACCCCGACGCAGACCACAATGCCCGCGACTTTCAGCACCGCCACCGTATCGCCCTGCCGTGCCATGCGAGTTAGGCGGCTTGCGCTGCCTTTCAGGCCCGTGGAGAGGGAGGAGAAGACTTGGTTCTAGATATTGAGTATCGTTCGTTAGTTAGTTGGTCAGGTTGGTTTGAGGGGATCGGCTCGTGTAGGTTCATTCAAGTGGTGTAGTGGTGTGAAGTTCATGCCAGCTAGCCAGCCAGCCAGCCAGCCAGCCATCATGTGGAAAGAGGTAGGTAGAGCGATAATATCACAGCGCACGGAGCGTGTATTCATGTGCGAGAGAAAGAGGAAGAGGACCAACGAACCGAATGATCCAACGTTTCCTGATCCCTGGCATTATCGTGGATATCGATGGTGACGGATTTCAAGATGGAGGCTTTCGTAGCGAGGGATTTAAGGAAGGCGTCGTTTTGTCTAGAGGGAAGGGATTGCGGTTAGTCTGAGGGTATATTCAATCGTCGTGGACGCTGAGGGTCTTGGATGGCCTGGGTTTGGGTCGGCTCCGTTCGCATTTTGGTCTCGATTCTGACTCTATATAATTCGAGGCTCAAGAGACGAGGGGATGCGAGGTTCCAATATCTGGAATGAAAGATGTGGAGAAGGGTATGGAGGGTGTAGAGGGTTGGAAGCGTACTGTTCACGTTCATAGGCGTCGCCCATCTTGGTGGTCGGGGTGCTTTTCCTCGCACAGGTTCAAATTCAAGTTCAGGTAGGTGGCTGGCTGCGGATCGGAAAATAGGTTCGTTAGGAGATTTCTTTTGGATTTGTAAGGCAGGAGATCTGATCGAGTCGGTAAATTTGGAGGCAGCAGGTCGAGGTGACAGTGCCGGGCAAGTGATGACATGACGACGCCCGCGGAGGCGGAGGTGGAGTCACGTGATGCTGCCTGCATGTGAATGGCTTCTATTTTTGTCTATAATTTTTCGAAGCACTATCAATTCAAGGCCAAAGCGTAGTGAAGTTCTTCGAATCATTTCATGAGCTCTATACAAAGTCCACATTGCAATAGCCAGAACACCCTCACAATCCCACCAATGGCCAGAGCCATATTGTCCAAGTCCAAAGCAAATCGGGTTGGTTATTAGACAAAGGATGAAAGAACAAAACTGAGTCCTGAGTCCGTAGGAGTAATTCAAATCGAGACAAATAAACAATCAAACCAGCCAGACAGAAAGAAAAATGATACCCTCCGACGCTATGCAACAAAACACACAAAACAAGATCAAATCATCAAAAGCAATAACGCATATCTTGCACTATCCTGCTTAGAAGGGCCGGCTGCGTGCTATATAGAAATGCAATAAGGTAGAATGCAAGAGAGAGTATAGACACCATCTAGTGTCACATCATGTATTCTTCTTCTCCGGATGCGTGTATAAAATCCAGTTCACAAAAGCAGAGGCAGGAGAAACAGAACGTTCGAACGGTGAAATGTACTGCTCAGTGTACAAAGTTGCAGGAAGGACCAGGGTTCACACACAAGAGGGGTATTTCGTACGCTGCAAAAGAACTTGTAAAGAGAAAAACAGAGGCAAGAAGGGATGATACTCCTGTTTCCTATCACCACATATCATCGTCGTCGTCGTCGAGCTGAGCGTCGTCGCCAAACGACGAGTGCCCGTACTGATGATGTCCTGGTCCATATACATTTCCGTTCTCATATCCTTGCTTGCCACCCCGCGACTGTGTCCGGTATTGGTCATGCGGATCATCATGATAATCATACATCTGATGGTCGTCATAGGAGCCGCCATCGCTATACTGTTGTTGCTCCTGTGCCTGTAGAAGACAAGAATGTCAGCTTCGTTTTCTAATAGGGTGCAATTCAACAAGACGAAACAACTCACCTCTTGGTATCGCTGATACTGAAGATATTCCTCGGCCTGGGTCTTCTGCTGCCTCTGTTGCGCCGACGAGGCAAGCATCAGAGGATGCATCTGCTGCACCTTGGCCAGGTACGAGTACATGAAATTACTAAGGAGGACTTGGGAATATAGCGCACGCCGTGGGTTCGCAAGCTTGATGTGGGCCATCCGGTAGATAGCCCTTTCTTCCAGGATGGAGAACCGAGTCCATGGGAAGTCGACATCCGGTCGGAGTTCGCGGACGGGCGGGTCAGGCGATAGAGTCCGAGATGCACTCTTCTTGTGGTGGCTATCTCCACTGGCCTTCTTGCGGCCACCGCCGAAGATAGAGGAGAACAACCCGGATTCCTTCTCCTTCTTTGACTCGCCAGACGTCCTTCGGACGTGGTCTTTCCGACGCTCTTCTTCTAGCTTGGGGTCAAGCCGGTCCACCACGATACTTTCGCGTCCACGTTGGTTGGAGTCGCCGGATATGGGCAAGGAATGCGCCGTCTCATGAACCTTATCCACAATTTTGGATTTGATTTTCTTTGAGTCGTCCTTGTCCTTCTTCTTGTCCTTTTCTTTCTCTTTGTCTTCCGAGCCGAGCAGCCAGTGCCAGCTCGATTTGCGGCCGCCTTCCGAGTCCTTCTTGTCCTTGGATTTCTTGCTTTCGGACTTGGTTTCGGACTTGGTCTCTGACTTTCGATCGTCTGAGAATGTAGGGATAAACGAAAGGCTATCTGTCCGGGTCGTGTTTCCTGGGAGAGCCTGAGGGGTGCTGGCGAATTCGTTAAACGTCTGCGTACTCTCTTTGCCATGCGAACGGCTGTGCTGGGATCGTTTGGATGAGGGCTGGTCGTAAGCCGTCTGGACCTTTGCAGGCGGCGCAGATGGGGGCGGATCGTAGGAAGATCCTCGGCTGGGGATGGTGGTCGACTGGGGGGAAGCGAGTTCTGGTGGGGCGGTGCTCTCCAGCGGCGGCGTTTCGATAATCTCGGGTATCTTCTGTTCGGTCGGAGATATATGCAGCGTGGATCGTCCGTTGGAACTGATTCGGGAATGCCATTGACGAGATTGCGACTGGGAACCTGACCTATTCCTAGACTCTGCAGACGATTCATCCGAGGGTTCATTGGCAAAGTGTTGCTGTTCTGGGTTTGACCCCACGGCAGAGCTGACAGGCTCGTCGGAAGCGCTGGCCGTTGGCTGCGCCGTCTTCGCTAAAGCTTGGGCGCGCGTTGCACTGGGAGTGGGATCGGTCGACACCCGGGACAGGCCCACCTCTCCCATGAATGGCGAGGCACCTTCGCTGGAGTCCGATGTTCGCCCCAGACGTTTGGAGTATGGAGCCTTCTCGCCCTTTTTCAAACTGCCGGCTTTTCTGTATTGGGTTCTCGTAGACCGTCTGAGGCTGTGGCCGGGAGGCGCTGGGGGGAGAATAGGCCGATCCTCTTCGGAGACGTCGAGGTTCCGCATCTCGCTCAAAAGGGACGAACTGGCGCTTCGAGGGATCGAGTCGTCCACCAAAGTCTCCAGTTCCAGCAGATTGGGGCCGTCCCCCTTGGAGGATTTTGACCGCTTCCTCTCGAGCCGCTCCGCACCGTCTGTGTAGCCCTGAGAGGAGTCAATCTGTCTGGACAACATGGATTTCTTTCGCCGAAGACCTCCAGTTGACCCTTGACGCTCCGGACCCAGGGTCGAGTAATCGCCCGATTTCCGCTTAATATGATCGGCTTTACTTTCCAGGAAGGACTTGAATTCTTTAGGAGCCAGCTCCGGATGCAGTCGGGCCGGCACCCAGAAGAGCCGGGAGGCGTCATTTTCATCGGCGGAAGGCGAGGGAGCCATTGACGGTACGGAGAGGTTGGGGTTAAAGCTGGGAAGGTCGGGGTCGCCCGTGGCTGCTACATCCATGGACATCCGCCGAATGGCGGCCAAATTGTTGAGCTCCTGGGCTACGGCGGCCGGGTCGGATTCGTAGTCGATATCGTTCAGCGGGAAGGAGGTGGTGGCGGTGTCGGTCGATCCAGGGGAGGTGGTTGAGCTGGGGGAGGTTGGGCTGGTATTATCCAAAGATTTGGCACCCGCGGACGGGCGAGACTGTCCATTTGTTTGTCTATTGTTGTTTATTTCATTTAGATGGCTTTGTACTTGGAGCGATTGCGGTGAGGAGGGCGATTCGGCACCGGCGAGTTTCGGGGGGATAATCGAGATGGTGTCGGTCAGAGGGGAGGGAAGGTAGCTGAGGCGTTTCGATTCCCGCTTGTCGTAATCATCTTCGTACATGTGGCCGATGGCTTCCGTGACGTGGTGACTCGGGTCACTTATCGACAGATGAGGCACATGTCCTCTTCGTGTCGCATATCCTCCGCCGACCTCAGAGGGGCTCGGGCTCGGTGAAGCCTGGAGAACGGGAACGGGGAGTTAGTTCAGGGCCAATATTCGCAGGGGGCGGGCAGGGAAATTGAATCGCACAACGTTTACATTGATCTTCATTGGGTTGGTTGGGGGGAGAGGTTTGGGTGTTGGTGTTTAAAAAAAGAAAGAGAGAAGAAAAAAAAAGGGCAGGACAAGACAGGGGGGTAAGACGGACGGGTTTCACAGGCACGTCAAAAGGAACACCATTCAACCCATGAAGCGCACCGCCCGACGGAGGAAGAAAGGAAAAGACGAGGGGAATCGGACGAGAGAAAAAGCCAACGCACCTGCATGGAGAGCAACTGGACCGGGGAGTCGAAAGGTAAGATATCCCGAAATGGGCTGGGAGGGGGCCGAAGGGCGATGGGAATGTCGCCTCGTGGAGCAGAGGTCAATGTACCACCGGGGCGGAAAGACGAGGAGATCGAAAGGTGGTCATGGAATCATGGAAGCGGGGAAGAAGCGTCGACGGAGAGGAGCAACCACCAGGGTAACGGAAGGAAAGAGAGAATGAGGATGACGCCTAGGCATCCGGTGACTAAATCTAGTTCCAGCACGGAAAAAAGAAAAAAGAAAAAAGAAAAAAGAAGAAGAAGAAGAAGAAAGGCGCTGGAGCAAAGAAGCCAAAGAAGCGGGACGAATGAAAAGAGAGGAGAGACGAGGGAGACGGGGGGCAAAGAGAGAGAGAGAGAGAGAGAGAGAGCAGAAAGAAAGAAAGGAAGCGGAGAGAGACGAGAGACGAGGATAGAGAAAGCAGGAAAAGAGAAGCGCGAGGCTGCGGTTCCTGGATAGACGGCCTGAGGAACGGGCGTTCGGTCACGTTTCTCGGTTTCTTTGGTTCTCTCTGGCGCTCCTCCAGTCTGGACTCTTTTCTCTTCAACCCTCCCGACGGATGATCTCTCAATGCCCCTCTCGCGTCTCCTCCCACTCGCCTTTCTTCATTCCGCCGCATCCTGTCAATCGTCGTGCTTCCCTAGTCGACCGTCCCGCTCCACTACCTTACTCCCTCAAGGGCCGATCAGAGCCACTGGACGGTAGACGATCGTTGATCAGCAGTTGCCCCCCATGTCCCCTGCTCTGGCCTTTTTTAGCATGCTTCTATTTATGAATCTGATCAGTCACAATCCGACTTAGCGGTTATCAGATCCATCTGTCTACATAGTGACGATATAGCCTAAATAGATGTCTTTCGACCGACTTCTGGTAGATTTACACTTCTCACCCGGTCAGTATATACATCGGGTACTTACTCCGCAAGAGTCACAAAGGAAGAGCCACATACCCAGCGGCAATTCCGTCAGGCAGTTTACCCAACCTCCAGTGTTCTCAATTCCCTCCCAAATGGATCCGATGACATGGATGTCCAGCGTTCCATGACCCTGCCAATTAATTCATCCCGATCCCGAATTTCCAACCATACCCACTCAATGCCTCCCGTGTTTCAGCCGACCCTCTCCCGTCCTGCCGCCAGACATCCCAGACAGTGGCAAGTGGACAAACACGTCAACGCAGCCAGAACCTCGGTTCCCTTCACCCAGGACGCCTGATCAGTCCCGGATGCAGACACAGTCATCGACTGACTCACGCGAACCTTCATCCCAGCTCACGTGCCCTCTGCCCCAGAAACCCGGTCCTGGTCTTCCTGGCCTAAAAACCCGCCAGACAGGACCGCAATAGGACGACGAACGAGCAGAAAGAATCATCTGGAACAGATTCTTCTGCGCTTGGCTTCTACGCCCGTCCCGTTTCGGGTCTCGTGTGCCCCGGCGATGACCTGACCTCGATTGGTCCGGAAAGGGGGAGCGCTTCTGTCTACAGGGTCTGGTGACTTGCTGGATACTTTTGCTGACAACGCCCCTCGGGTTAAATTCATGTTGCCTACACGGTTATGGAGGTACCGAAGGAATGGAATAACGGCTGGTTTGGGATTGTGGGATGATGGGGCTTTAGACTCTTCCTAGGAATGTACGACCTGTTGGGCTTTCTTGTCCGTTGAAGACTGATGACGACACCCAATGATACTTGGCTCCTTGCTTGCCATTGTTTCATCCCTTTCGCCATAACCGGGAAACTTGACAGACCCTTGAACGTACGATCGGAACGGAGAGGCAGAGTTCAATTTACAAACTGACGCAGTCACGATGGCATAGCGCAGGTGGAAGAGAGAAGGCTCGTCTTCCCTACCATCCGAGTCTGGAATTGCTTGGTCCCGTTAATATACTTGAGTAGAAACAATACCAAAGGAGAACCAGAGGATAAAAAGAAGCGATCTAGAAAACCTCGTCAAGGCCAAATATACAAAAGGTATTCATTTTGAGCCGGAGTGAACCGACTTCAGGCTGTCCATGCCAACCTGCGCAACGACAGCTCCAGCGCTTGCACCAGAAATTTCACAAGAGGGCCTCCCAGGGACTGGGAAGACATGGATGGGTATGTAGCTCCTTGATGTACGGCTGAAAGGATGTGGCATCGCTGGGACACCGGGAAACAACGGGCGCGATAAGGAAAAGGGGGAGAGGGGTAAAGAAACACAAAAGCAGGACCAGGGAAGCAAGTGTAGATGTTGGGTCATTAGAAGTCATTCCGCATAAGCCAAAACGCATGGCCGTGAGGTCTTTAAGCCGTCTCGACATAGTTGCTAAAAGAGGGTTGAAGTCAGCATGGCGAAGTTGGGTTATACTTGACGGAGTCCATGTTCGTACCTGGGAAAGATGCCGACCCGGTCCCCAATGCGCCCCGTCCACCAGTCTTCTTTCTTGTCGGTTCTCTTCAGGATAGTGATAACGTCCCCCTTCTTGAAACCAAGGTCTCCGTCCTGGTCCGCATCGAACGTGAACAGGGCAACGGCCTGGTCTTGTCGCAGAGCGGCTCCCTGTCCCGTTCGTTGCCCGAAGACCGGTTTGGGCGCCGTAGGCCGGCTAGGCTTGCGATCGGAGTAAACGTAGTCATCCTCGGCGAAAGGGGCGGTGTTGCTGCGATTGCGACCGAATGTATCGAAGGAGTCGTCGCGACCATAATCATTACGGGTTTGTCGGGTGGTCGCGGAGCGGCCGAGGCCTCCCGCAGGCCGGTCGTACACATCGTCAGCCCATGTGTTTGCGCGACGGGGTCGGTCCCGGTACTCGTACTCGTCGGCACCGCTGTTGAGGCCGGAGCGAGTATTCCGCCGAGCACCCTCTCCGTACGCATCTCCGCGCCGTCCTTCCCACACCACGTCGTCATGTCTGTCGTCGTAGATGGGGATGTCATTGTACATGGCGTCACCCTGCGTCCTGGAGTTCCCGTAGAAGGCGCGCGAGTTCAGGACGCTAAGGAGAGGGTCGGCGGCCGGGGGTGGCCGGATTGTTCCACTGAGCAGCTGGCGGGCTGACACGCGGCTGTTGTAGAGCTTCTCGTTCGCATCCTTACGTTCCACCAGCATGCTTCCCTCCAAACTGACACCGGCGAAAAGTCCCTTGGTCTTCGAGTACGAAAAGACCGCAGCCACACCCTTCGTGCTTGCTGCACCTGCAGCCTCGGCATTCCGTCCTACCGGCCCCGCAGCAATCGAAACGTTACCACCCAGAGTCAGGGTTCCCACCTGCGAAAAGGTTCGGACAGCGGCGGCATCGTTGAGAATGAAGACGAAGTCGGTCAGTTCGAACCCGATTTGACCACCGAACCCGGCACCCGCGGTTGCGATCGCTGACGGAGCGGACCACGAGCCATCGGCCAAACGAGCAACGACAATTCCCGATCCAAAACGAGCGGAGCCCAGGAAACCGGCTTTCAGGACAGTGAGCACAGCCAGACCCTATGAATAGAATGTGTCAGCCACGAGATTATCATCCACCATCGAGTGCAACCCAGGGGGGGTTCTTGTCTTTTTCCCCCCTTCTGCTTTTAACGGTTTGATCATACCTTCGCTCCGGCCAGAATCTCGGGAGGAATAACTTTATCAGGACCAAATGCCTGTCGCGGGTCGACGAAGGAAGCAACGATTTTACCAGCCTTCTTGCATTCGCCTGCCAAAGGGGCGCAATGTCAGCGCCGACGTCCATGATAAACTGCGGGGAAATTGACTCGGAGGGAGCGGATACGTACTTCCCAGAGACGAGGGCAAGGGATTGTGTATCCCAAGAGGCATTCTGGCGGTGCTCTTCGAGGATTAAGGGGAGTGAGGGGGGTAGGGGGGGAGAGGGAAGGGCGAAGGAGTCAGGGAGACCGGAAGGAGTTGATGGGTTGGAGAGAATGCGCGACGGAAGTCCGTTCTGATGGGGGCGACCGGAAGTGGAACCAGATGACGGGTGACACTGGGCGCTGGATATCGAGCTAACAGCAGGTAGGATTCAAGGTACCTGGACGCTAGTCTCTCCGCAGTGCCGAACCACGGGGAGGCTGGAGAATGTTATGTATTATCTGAATGGGCTGAGGTGAGGAAGGATGGCAGCGATGACCAACAAAGATCGTGGGCACCTTCCGTCAGCCGCGACAGGAAGAGAGATGGAATTATATCCCTCTCGGTCTCTGTCTCTCTTCTCTCGTGCTGGGCGCAAAGTGGCGGAGTCGTCCGATCCGGTTCTCTTCGTCTTGGACTTGCGCGTATTGACTACTACCTATTTCTCACCGTGAAAAAATGGTAAAGTGATTACGACATGGCTGTATTTGGTGTGCTGCCGCCTGGGGCTTCCTCGGATCCCATTCTATCATGTTTGGAGTCGCAGTAGAGTTCATATAGATCATTAATTAATTACGGAGCAGAACATATATTATAGTTGGTCAACGCCTCGTGGCTGGTGAGAGTTGACACCTGAGGCCACTAGAGTCGGCAGAATCGCCGCCGAGTCTCCGAGGTTATCGCAGCAATAACAAGCTTCCACTGGTGAATCTTCCTTCCAACTTGACGACACTAGATACCTCTTTTCTGCAAGTCACCATACAAGGAGATATTATTGATCACCCATGGACTATGATTTGAGACTGATTTGAAAGAGGCGCCGTTGATCGCCGTTCCCGTTACAAATGGCCACAGGTGCGATTGGTTCAACACCGCCCGCCGAGAATCGATCGTGACCTGATTCACTAACTTCCTGCAGTGCGGATTTGTGTTTGTGGTGACGAGGGAACTGGGAAATCCAGCCTCATCACTTCCCTGGTAAAGGGTGTCTTTGTGACAAACAAGATCCAGCCAATCCTTCCCCAGATCACCATCCCTCCTACGATCGGAACCCCCGAAAATGTCACAACCACAACGGTGGTCGATACCTCTGCTCTGCCGCAGGAGCGAAACAATTTGGCAAGGGAGATTCGGAAATCAAATGTGATCCTGTTGGTCTACTCTGATCACTACAGCTATGAAAGAGTGGCTCTATTCTGGCTGCCGTATTTCCGGTCCTTGGGAGTCAACGTCCCCGTGGTGCTGTGCGCCAACAAGTCGGACCTGGCTGCTGGCCACAGTGAGACCCAGGTCATTGAAGATGAGATGCTGCCGTTGATGGCGGAGTTCAAGGAGATCGATTCCTGTATTCGCACAAGCGCCCGGGAGCATCGCAATGTAAACGAAGCCTTCTTCCTCTGCCAGAAAGCGGTCACCCACCCGATTGCGCCGCTGTTCGACTCCAAGGAGTCCTCTCTGAAACCAGCCGCCATCGCAGCGCTGCAGCGCATCTTCTACCTGAGTGACAAGGACCGTGATGGCTTTCTTTCCGACAAGGAGATTGGAGATTTCCAGATGAGATGTTTCGAAAAGCCTTTGAGTGAAGAAGACCTGGTGCACATCAAGGAGACTATTCAGAAGACAAACCCACACTCGGTGACGCCATCTGGCATTGACTGTCGGGGGTTCATCCACTTGAACAAGATGTATGCCGAAAAAGGCCGCCACGAGACGGTCTGGATCATTCTACGGGCGTTCCAATACACCGACAATCTGTCGCTGCAAGAGAACTTCCTCCACCCGAGATTTGAGGTCCCTCCGTACGCATCCGCGGAGTTATCTCCAGAGGGGTACCGGTTCTTTGTCAACCTGTTCCTTCTCTCGGACAAGGACAACGATGGAGGGCTGAACAATGCGGAATTGGCCTCGCTTTTTGCCCCAACTCCTGGCTTACCGGCTTCCTGGGCCGATGGCTCATTCCCCTCCTCGACGGTTCGAAACGAAGCTGGTCATGTCACGCTCCAAGGGTGGCTTGCCCAGTGGAGTATGACCACTTTTACGTCACCCAAAACCACACTTGAATACCTAGCCTACTTAGGGTTTGAATCATCCGACCGAAGTAATCCGTCGACTACGGCGGCATTGAAAGTGACTCGTCCACGAAAGCGAAGAAAGCGTCCTGGACGAGTGGGCAGAAACGTCGTATTGGGCCACGTGCTCGGAGCTCCGAGTTCAGGAAAGTCTGCACTTCTTGATGCCTTCCTCTCGCGCGGATTCAGCACGACATATCACCCCACGATTCAACCACGGACGGCGGTCAATACGGTTGAGCTACCCGGGGGGAAGCAATGCTACATGATCTTGGACGAGCTCGGCGAGTTGGAGCCTGCCATTCTCGAAAACCAATCCAAGCTGCTCGACCAATGCGACGTGATCGTCTACACCTACGATTCGTCCGACCCCGACTCATTTGCCTACATCCCGGCGCTGCGGTCCAAGTACCCTCATCTGGAGGAGCTGCCTAGTGTTTTCATCGCTCTCAAGGCGGATTTGGACCGAACCACACAACGGGCGGAATACCAGCCGCACGAGTACACTGCCATGTTGAACATGACCGGTCCACCGCTCCATGTCAGCGCCACGTGGAGCTCAATCCAAGAGGTGTTTGTGCATATTGCCGAAGCAGCCATGGAGCCCAGTTTGGCCTTCCCACGCAGCGAGGAGGATGTCGAGGGGAAATGGATGGCGTGGGGGATCGCGCTGGGAGCCGTGGTCTGTGCCGGAGCAGCGGCGGTGATGATCTGGCGGAGAGTGAGTGGGAGTGGGGACTGAGAAGGGATGTGATGGTGGATCAGTTGCAGACATCCGCTACCATTAATAATTTATGAACACATGATGAGACCTCACTGAAGTAAATCCAACTATTCCGTAGATACAATTGACTCCGTAATGCGGACTGACGCGCTAACCGCATGCAGCAACCGGCGTGTTTATCCGTCTCCTCACGAGTCCTCAGGCATCCCCGCCTGGCACGCGAGAAGCGCCAACCAGCGACCAGCCAAACCAGGCAAATCCCCGGAAACCCTTCTCCTCACTCGATCTAACCGGCTCTGGCATCTGTCTGTCTGGTTGCTGCTGCTCTTCGGCCTTCAGGCGCTGGCTAAATCTGCTAATTCTCCTGCCTTCCATTCGGCTCTATTTAAATCAATCCAGCTACACTCCATCCATCCTTCCTCCACCCGTCGGAGACTTTAACGACTTCCTTCCGCCCCATCCTTGAACTACGCCCGGGCAGTGCAACGCTTAAAACCCCCCGGCATTCAACTGCGACACCGTCACTCCTGGAAGATCGCACAGCTCCTCCTTTGCTACTCAACCCCTTCATTCCACTGACATCACACCTCCTAAACCTTGTGTTGATCTGGTTTCGATTATCCAATTAATCCACCCGTTTAGCGCCTCATACTACCCTGAGTTGCACCACTTCGGGTGCTGCTCTCGGGGGAGGATTCGCTACAATTGCGTGACCAATATATCGAAGCGTTACTTACCGGGGTTGCGTTAATTCCGTCTCACGAGACATTCCTTCGCACGTCGGAACTCAATTGGTTATCGCGATCGCAGCCATGTTGTAAGAATCGCCCTGTCTCGGCCTGGTTCTCAGCGCTCGTTCCCCTCCTATCAGGACCCGAGATGGTTGCATGTGTCGAATAGAGAAACGGACTGTGCTATCCGTGGTTCCTGAAAAGCTTTTCCAAATGATACTTCTATGAAAGCGTTGTTGTGACGTTCCTCGCGTGGCTGATTGTTGAACCAGCGTCCTTCCCCCGCCTCCGCCTCGCTACACCGTTCCAGTTGCCTACGCAGCTGGAGCGTCAAACGGCATGGCGGTTCCGGTCGTCGAGACCAACAATATAATCAGCAATCCAGAGGGTGGTTGTCCGCTGCAGGTCGGAGAAGGTGCGCTTCTTATTTCTGAATCTCCTCCGATGCCCTTCTCAGATAAATATCCGTACCGATGACATCGCTAACGTCGACCGTTGCGACAGGCACCTATCACCTTCAGGATGACCTGCATCTCGCGACACCCCCTCCGCATCCCTCCGAAGCTCCGATCGTAAACCCTAACCCCCTCGCAACGGTTCCCACCCCTCCCACAACGGGCGTCAAATTGTCGCTGGTTAGTCTTGGTACCCGAAATAAGACCCCCGTGTTCTCCTTGAAAGACGGCGTAACGGTACCCACGTTCGGAAACGACAATCCCGCTCTGGTGGCACCGGTCACGAAGGAAGGCGTCAAGAGGCGCAAACCGAAGAACAACATCATTAAGAGTAGCTCCTCATTTGTCTCGCGAGTCATTACGCACGAGGCCTCCACGAAACGACTTAACGACCGAAACCCCGACGGGTTGTTTGCCTTTGCCAATATCAATCGTGCGTTCCAGTGGTTGGATTTGAGTTCGAAACAGAAGGATGAGCCGCTCGCGAAGATCCTGTTTACCAAGGCGCACATGCTGAGCCATGATGTGAACGAGTTGACGAAGAGCGCATCCCACATCGACGTTGTCATGGGTTCGTCGGCCGGCGACATCATCTGGTACGAACCCATCTCGCAGAAATACGCCCGAATCAATAAGAACGGGGTGGTGAGCAACTCGCCAGTGACGCACATCAAATGGATTCCGGGGTCCGAGAACCTGTTTATGGCGGCGCATGCGAACGGACAAATAGTGGTCTATGATAAGGAAAAAGAGGATGCTCTGTTCACGCCCGAGCTGAGTAGCCCCTCGGTCGAGGCAATCAAATCCTGTGGTCGACAGCCGCTGCAGATCTTAAAGTCGGTCAATTCAAGGAACCAGAAAACCAACCCGGTTGCTTTGTGGAAAATCGCCAACCACAAGGTCTGCCAGTTCGCCTTTTCTCCCGACCAACGGCACCTCGCCATCGTGCTGGAGGACGGGTCTCTGCGGGTGATGGATTATTTGAAGGAGGAGTAAGTTCATTCGGGGTTTTATTTAGCTCGAAGACCAAGCTAACACATCCTAGGGCTTTGGATATCTTCCGCAGCTATTACGGTGGGCTGATTTCCGTGTGCTGGTCACCTGATGGCAAATACATCGTGACGGGCGGACAGGATGATCTAGTTACGATATGGTCTTTCCCCGAACGCAAGATCGTCGCTCGGTGCCAAGGTCACAATTCCTGGGTCTCGGCTGTAGCATTCGATCCTTGGCGCTGTGACGAAAGGACGTACAGATTTGGGAGTGTCGGGGACGATTGCAGACTGCTGTTATGGGATTTTAGTGTGGGCATGCTGCATCGGCCAAGAGCGGTACGAAGCTGGAGGACTCCATCCACTATCCACTTTGCTCACTTACTGACTTGACATCCTATTAGCTCCAAGCCAGCGCTCGCCATCGGACCAGTCTTCTTCCTTCCAACACGCAGCACGCCAACCGTCACAGAGCCGACAGCGCAGGAAATCGCGTACGATCCGACTCGCAACGCACTGCGGGCATTGACAGCACCTACGACCAAACCGTCCGCCATCCAGTCGAGCCGAGGGCACGGACTGCTCTTCTGCCTCCTATCATGGTGTGTTCCCCCTGGTTACACACATTCATCCCCATCGCCGTCACACAAGAGGCAAAGAGAAACCCCGAGAAACCTAACTGTTTGATAGTCCAAGATCGTCGGAGATGACCCTATTTCCTGGTTAGGATTCCAAGAAGACTCCATCATGACTTCTTCCCTAGAAGGTATGCCCGCTCCTGTCCCGACCATCTAGCTCCCCTCGCCTTTTTATCGCCATCCTTCGTCCGCGGTGATGATGAAACCATTGCAAACTCGACTGACACCACATCTTCACCAGGACACATTCGTACCTGGGACCGGCCCCGAGAAGGCATCAATGACAACTACAATGGTTACACCTCTTCGCCTGCCGTCAGTGCCAGCGCCGCCGCCTCCGGCTCCGGCTCCGGCTTCGCTGACTCGGCGATGGGTTCGCTTTAATTTAGCCAGTAACTAGGCAACTAGGTTGGCTGGTTACTTATCTTTTTGTTGCTTTCTTTTTTCATTCTTTCCCCCCTTCCTTTCCGGTTTATTGTTGTTTGTTCTCATGGCTTGTAAATATGTACATTCTCTTGTAATTCATATACCCATCTGCACATGCCTTGGTTTTCAACTTGTAATTGAATGTATTTGTTCTGGTAGAAATCTGTGGAGGTGTGAACTAACAGACGCAGATATATCGGAGCCTAGTAATACTAGTAGGTAGCTCGTCAGGGTGAATTCGGTGATGGTCTGTAGTACAACAACATATATATGAAACCAAGCGGCTGAGGGCGTACACATTTCCCATTTACATCGCACTTGAGTGACATGGATGAGATTGCTGCCTTGAAGCCATGGTATTTAATTAGAAATAGGATAGATCTAGATTTCGTTGTACAAGACATTATGTGCGAATGACCACTACGATCAATTAGATCTGGGCAACCACGGGACGAGTTCATGATACGATTGAATACCTACAAGAAGGGACTAAAACAAAGCTGAAAGAAGGAAAGAAAATAAAACAAATCCCAGCCACTTCAACAAAAACAAACAGGCAATGCAAGCTCACCTCCATTGCACAATGGGACCTATCATATGCAGTCCAAACCCAAAAAGAATACTAGTGAAACCCACGCATGCAATGAAGAGAATTATAGAAAAACGTATGCAGTCTCCTTACATGAGTGATGAAGTGTCATCATAAGTTAGAGGGAACCAGAAAGCCAAAAATAAAAACATTATTCGAAAGGAAACGAGCAGACAATAATCAAGAAATGGGGCAAATATTCATTAAGATAGCGCGTAAATACATCGGGCTTGTTCCTCATCACAAAACAACGAACTAATGCATTATATAGTCCAAAATGAAGTAAATAATCTCACCATGAAATGAAGGATTGAAAAAGTAATGATCGGGATGGATGGATGGATCGATAGTTGCTTTTTCTTTTAGGAAGCATATCGACATGGGGTCGGCGTTGGGCAATTCTCTCTCTCTCTCTCTCGCCCCCAGCACTCTGCATGATCCGATGACCAACTTAGAGAACCAGAGCAAAGAGACTCACCATGAGAGAGCCGAAGGTGGCCGGAATCGCAAGCGAGGAGGCGCCGGCGGTGGAGTTGGTGGGCTCGGCGGTAGATTCAGTGGGACTCGAGCTGCTGGAGGTAGTAGTCGTGGCTGTTGCGGAAGAGTGACATTAGAAATCGTTCTTTTTAAAATAATATATGTACTCACCCAGTGCTGCAGAGCAGGAGGGAATGGTGCTAGATGATGGTAAAGTAGTGCTGGAGAATGTGGAATGTTTGATGCAGGGGCGGGAAGTAGATTTGGTGCTGGTGGCTGTGTATGGTGATGATGATGATGATGATGTGGTGATAGATGAAAAAGTAGAATCTTTCTTACTGTTTTTGGGGCGATCAGCGACTTTAGTAACCTCAAATTGCTGCGACTGGGCGAGAATGCCGGTGTTCATCTTGTCGTTGGAGATGAAGTTGAGCTGGTAACCGGTGCTGTGAAATCGACGCAATTAGCTTCGGAATGGAGGGCCCATTGAGAGCGATATCAATGAAATTGGACCAGGCATACCCTTTGGGAATACCCCAGACCTTGTCGACTTTAACCGAGCCTTGAGATGCGTCGATGTCTTTGGCAATCTCCTTGTTGGCGCTGGAGCCGTTCATGTTGACGAGGTTGATAGAGAACTTGGACGGGTCGGACCTAAGCATGATAAGTATGCTGCGTTCATCCAATCTATCGAAAAACATTCACTTACTGGACGGACCTCCACTTGATCTCGTAGGACTTGCTGAGATCAACCTCGTCTCCGCTCTTCGGAGCCGAGATCGTGAGAGCTTGAGATTGGCCATTTTAGCATGTAAGTTCTCAATCAGAAAAAGACTGAATCACATACCAACGCAGGAGACTGCAAAGATAATTACCGAGAAAATGTTGAAGCGCATTGTGAAGTAATATGTGCGTAAATGGGATAAAGGTTCCACGAAGATATTAAGAAATAGACAACTCGATCAACGAGGTGATAAAGTATTAAACTCGATTGCGAGGGTTTATAAACACAACGAACTGAGATACAATTGAATGAGTTGAACGGAACGTATGGGGGATGTCGAGAGGACTTTATATCGCCTGGAGGCACTTCTAGTATACACCGCACAACGGAGCCACAAGAGCGATCGGCCAATGTCCTTTCCAGGGCTCGCTCCTTCGACACTGAGTTTTCCTTTTTTTTTTTTCTCCTTTGCGCCTTCCTTCCGGATTGACCGATAGGAGAAATCATAAATGGGGTTTTTTTCGGTGTTCTCTGGAGTCGCAAGCACAGGGAGGGTCCTGCGTTGAAGCGAGGGGCTGCAGATGATCTGTCCTTCTTTCGCCCTCTTCCTCGAATCCCACCGGCCCTCCCTCATCGTCGCAGTTTTAATTGGTCAATTCCATAAGGAATTGCAGGCTCACTTGATCGTTTTTGGGAATCGAGGGTCCTCCATCCAGCACGACGGGCCTCTGCCCGTGCTTGCAGGAGACACCTCTCCTTTCAAGGATTTCCCTTTTGCCAGCAAGTCTTTTAATTATGACGCACCGGTGGGCTCATGATGAGATCAATTCTCCCTTTTTTTTCTTCTTTTTTTTTTTTCTTTAATACCTTCTTCCTGGGATAGATTCCCTGAATCGACCCTTGTTGATGGCAAATTGAAGAGCTGTCTGGGTAACCGACCATTCGAGGCTGGAAAGTTTTTTTCGGTCTCAAAGCGACTGAAAATCTATTGATTGGTGCATCGGTGGGAAGAAGGGAATGGCTGATAGAGCTAGCGACGAACCTACATGCATTAGAGGCTACATGAGGGTCAACTAGTGTCTGCAAATGGGGCAATCTTAACATGACAACACGTTAACTGCCTAAAGATCCAGGTTTCTCGGTATCATGCCCCCGAGAATCATACGGCGGGATTGAGGCTTCAAGAGACACGCAATTGAATGAATCCTGGTCACTGCTGCCTGCTCAGGCCGTTAAGCAATACTTGGCGCATCAGAGGGAGAAGATTGCGTACGACCGATAACGTGGACTTTACTCCCATTGAGATTTTAATCTTTGCCTATTTTGTCAATCCGAATGGACCTCTGAATGTTTCTTCGGGCACGGCTTGCTACTGCGCTGCACGTTAGGAAGTTTCGATGCCAATAAACTTTGGATTCGCACGCCGAGCGCGGTATACAAATCATCTGCAGCCGCTCTGGGAGTCGACATGTCACATCCCGAGCTGCCGGTCTGGGCAAACTATTGAGATTATACCTTCATCTCATCTCTGATTTGGCTAACAGACAGTCGCTTAACTCGGTAGCAACCGCAAGAACCATGGCTTGCATGACAATCCAGACGCGATTCGGACTGGAGATGCCGAAGCTATTATTAGCCAGAAGAGGCGACAAAGCACTGGGCTCTGCAACTGTCCGCCGTATTCCCGTCGAATCCCAATCTCATTCCTGACACGCAGGATTCCATGGTGTTTCGATGCGCCTGACATCCTTCTCATCTCCAGCTGGCCACGTTATCGCGTCACGTTCTAGGTCGCCGAAGGCCGAAGACCACTGTTTAATCTAATAATAACAAACCTACAGACTAGTTGTATCTTCAACAATCACCCATAAATAGAATCTTACCGTGCTTACGACTGCGTGCATGACCAAGGTCCGAGGCAGCTAGCATGTTGAACTAAAACGCGCAATTCAGTGGCTTTCTCATCTCAGATACCTTGTTTCCTCCCTTACGCTTCGTCTTTACTCTCTCCACCAACTATTGTGATGACGACGATAACCACAAAGCCAAAGTGCAATGTTCGTACCTGACTGGGTGCGAAGTTCTCACCGCTTCGTTAGAACTAGGGCATGGATATCGAGCAGGACTCGTCCGAGAATGCCGACGCAACGGCATATATCTGCACAAGGTTTCCGACTATAAGGCATGGTGAACATGCGCCTTACATAGTGTCGGCTATCATGCATGAAGGTAGATTGGCGACGAGAGATAAACATTGAAAGCCTCTGCGGGTAGGATAAACAGGGATTTGTAGTGATAAAACGAAAGATATGAGTATACTAGTATCCTCAGTTCAAAATATTTACTAATTCATTGAAGACAACTACTGAGCGTTTTATAAAACAAAATATATACATATTTAGGTATCTATACCGGGTCTACACTCCAGAGGAGGCAGTGAACTCATCCCTTGGAACATATATCCACACGGAACATCGGAGAATTAAAATCCAGTTTCAAAGTTCAAGGCTTCCCTTCCCCCTTGATTTCTCCTACAGGATCGCATGGCAATCACCCGAAACTCCCTAGGTAGTGTGAAGTTTCCACGGAGCACATTGCGCCACAGATCTTCAGTCAGGAGGAATGTGGGTTTCCGTTTCCGTCGGAGTGTTACTACGGCGTGAAACAACCACACCATCTCTCTCCATTTGAGAAAGCATAGACATTTTAGAAACGTACACAGCATACCCAGGATATTATTGCCCGCGGAAGAGAGAATCCACAGGCTACGTACGCCATGATGCCCAGAAAGCGTTGGATTGTCCTGGCAAGAGAAGGTCGAACCCGCGTGGCAAGCCGGGAGAGAATGGATACCCCCACATTCTTTCCGAGAGATGGGGCAATCCAGGACTGTCTGGACCTTGAATGGCTTTCGCATGCGAAAGACCTACGTATGTTCCTCAGGAGGGAACCTAGACCATGGTGGGTGTTAGCGGGACAAAAGTCGCGGTGGAGTTGCGAAATGGAGGTGGAGAGGCAGAGGGTAGTAGCGATGGCGTGCCGAGGATAGACGGAATCGGACAATGGCGTGGTGGCGTGTCTCTGGACGCTGCTTGCGGATAGAGAGGGTGGGTGTTTGGCACATACATGGAGGGACGTGTTCTCTCAGGAGGTGATCCAGTCTCATTTGGCGGATTCTCGGTTGATAGTATTCCTAGGAGGTAGAGGTTAGTAGGTGATAGATCGGTGGTTTCAAGAAGGGAATGGGGGAAATAGACTGCACCAGAATTTCGGGATGATGACACGGTGGGCAGCGAAGGTAGGAGATGCTGAAGGGTCGAACATACAATGGGGGAAAGTCTAACGGTTGTTTCGGTTGCATTGTTTGCAGTCGGTGTCACATGGCTGTCACTGACCAGCAGGTTCTCCCGCTCAGGAGAGTGTGATGATTCTGTCAACCTTCGAGCATCTTGCTCATCACGTCTTACGCCATCTTGGTTCACCGTTCCATCAGACCCATCTCGCTTAGTTCATCCTCGGATTGCAGAGATGGCTGAAGAGCGCACGAAGGCACAGGCAACAGACAGACAGACGCATTCGGTCAATCTGTCCAAAGTCCATTCATGGCCCATCTCCATCTCCGTTTCTGTTTCACCCCGGACTTGGAAGGTCCCTTGTCCTCCTCCGGAGTAGGACATTCGGAACCGAATTTCTGCTACATACTTCTAAATGCATTCGGCTCGGGTCTTCCAGGGGGAAGGAGATATATATGGTTTAAGACATGTCCACATTTGTCGAGTCTTGACAGCCTAACTGATCCTAGTCCTTTCCGTTATCATTGTCGCCGATCACCGTACTTGCAGACTGGTTACTCTATTCGGCTGCTGGGCACGATCTTGACTATGAAGCCCCAGACATCGACGGTTATCCTGGGGCTGTGCACCTCGGCCCTCGCCCTCCCTCTCGGCAACACCCAGGATGAAAACCCAACTACGACAACGACGCTATCTAAGCGGCAGGATATCTCCAACCCCAACCCCGCTGCCACTACAGAAGGCGCTGCCCCGAACCCCGGGAGCCAGGCGGGTGGGGTGCCCGGCGTACAGCAATTCCCCGGCTTTGGTGGAGGCCAAGGCAATGGCCAATTCCAGGGCGCCCAGGGCTCAGGATTTGGAAGCTTCTTAGGAGGAGGAGCTTCTCCGGGTGGTGGAGGATTCCAAGGTTTCGGACAGGGATCCTCCTTCCCCGGGGGCTTCGGTTTCTCCAGCTACCCAAGCCAGGGGACAGCAGGTGGTGATGCCTCCCAGCCAGCTGGGCTCCCGGGCTCCGGCAGTCCTCCCGGAGGCGGAGGCTTCCCAGGAGAAGGTTTCCCAGGCGGCAGCTTTCCAGGGTTCTCCAACACACCAAGCCAAGGGCAAGGCGAGGATGTTTCTCGAAGTGCCGAAACCCCCGCCACTAACAGCCTCCCCGGCGGTGGAACTTTCCCCAGTGGAGGCTTCCCTGGAGGCGGAAGCTTCCCTGGAGGAGGCTTCTCAGGTGGTGGCGGCTTTGGCAGCGGCTTTCCAGGTTTCTCCGGCTCCTCAAACCAAGGAGCAGCAGGGGACGATGCCTCTCAGCCAGCTGGATTCCCAGGCTCTGGTAATCCTCCCGGGGGCGGAGGCTTCCCTGGAGGAGCCTTCCCAGGTGGAGGACAGGGGTCGGGTTTCCCAGGGTTCTCAAACACACCAAGCCAAGGACAAGATGCTTCTCAAAGTACTGAAGCCCCGGCCACTAACCTCCCCGGTGGTGGAGGATTTGGAGGCTTCGGTAGTGGTGGTTTCTCAGGATTCAACCAGGGATCAGGGTTGCCAGGATCCTCCAACGCCCCAAACCAAGCAGGGTATGGAAATGCCCCTCAAGGTGCAGGTGCTTCTGGCGCTGGTAGCTTCCCCGGAGGGGGAGGCTTCTCGGGCTTCGGCCAGGGGCAAGGTTTCCCGGGGTTTTCTAACTCTCCAAGCCAAGGAGGAGCTGGAAGTGGCCCTCAAAGCGCAGGACTTCCTGGTTCTAGCAGCCTCCCCGGCGGCGGAGGATTTGGAGGCTTCGGAGGTGGTAGTTTCTCAGGCTTCGGTCAAGGATCAGGGGTCCCAGGATTCTCTAACGTCCCAACCCAAGGAGGACAAGATGCACCGGCCCCTCAGGCTACTGATGTCCCGGTCTCCAACAACCTCGATTCCCAAGCGGATGCCCCCAACCCTCCAAGCGAAGGAGACAGCGTGGCTCCCGCTCAGGCCACCGAGACCCCGGCTTCCAATAACGCCGATTCTGAAGCGGCCGCACCCAACCCCCCAAGTCAAGAAGGAGAAAGTGAGACTCCCGCTCAGGATGTCGAGACTCCGGCTTCCAATAACGCCGAATCTGAAGCGGCCGCACCCAACCCCCCAAGTCAAGACGGAGAAAGTGAGACTCCCGCTCAGGCCACCGAGACCCCGGCTTCCAATAACGCCGATTCTGAAGCGGCCGCACCCAACCCCCCAAGCCAAGACGGAGAAAGTGAGACTCCCGCTCAGGATGTCGAGACTCCGGCTTCTGACAACGCCGATACTGAACCGGCTACACCCAACCCCCCCAGCCAAAGAGAAGGGGAAGATCCCGCTCAAGACGTTGATATCCCAGGCTCTGGAGACCTTCCCGGGAATGGCCGTCCAGTTCGCGGTGACAGACCCGGCTTCCCAGGCGTAATAGGGGAAAGCGACAATACTCAAACCGCCGGGCTCCCTGGTTCTCGTAACCCCCCTGGGGGTGGAGATTTCCCTGGCTTCCCCGGTTTCCCAACCCAGGGAGACGGCGAGGGTCCTTCTCAAGATGCTGATATCCCCAGCCCCGGAAATGTCCCCGGGGGCCCGGGAAATAGTCTCTCACAAGATGCCCAAAACCCAGGACTTGGTGGATTGACCGGAGGCGGCTCGGGTGAGTTTCCAGGATTCCCAGGTCAGCCAGGACAGGAAGCCGACGAGTCTCAAGATACTTCTGGTTTTCCCGGCTTCGGTGGATTGCCCGAGATCCCCGAGATCCCAGAGCCCCCAGGAAATGACAATGAAACCGATAGCAACGGCACTGCCAATGGGCTCCAGGGCTCCTACACCTTTACGTTGTCAGGATTTGGTGGACAATCCTTTGGCCAGTCTGTCGATGCGCCAAACAATGCCGGTAATTCCTTGACGGGCGAATTCGCGGGCTTCGGAGGTGGACAGGATGGCTCGAGGCCGAACCCGTTTGGTGCCGGTGCTCAGGGTTCTGAAGCTGAAGGCCAGGATGTCCCAGATGTGCCTGTGGATGCAGCGCAGCCTCCGGCAGACGCGGCCGAGCAGCAAGAAGTTCCAGCCGCAGCTTGATCTTCCTTAAAACTTTGTCGGGTCTGTTTGTTCTTGGTTTTCTCTCATGCCTTCCTCTTTTCGTCTTTGTCCTTTCTGGTATCCATATTCAAATTGCTGATAGGCTATGGCCTCTAATGGTGGAATAGATCAGAAGAAAGCGTGGCGGTGTTTTCCATGATTATGTTAATAAATGATGAAAAAAATGACAAGCGTGTGAAAAATGGAAGCAGTTTCCTGGCCAAGATGACTCGAGCCGAGTTGTCAGCGAATCCGTGTTGGTTTTAGTGAGGAAGGGGTGGCAGACCACGATAGTAATAATGCTTCTAGGGCTGTTAGGCTTCACCTTAGTGGCACCGCATGGTGCAAAAAGATGACGCCCGACGAGACTCCGCAATGAAGTCAGGCCAATCCCTGTGTAAGCTTGTGTCGATCATCCTTTTCTCATTTTGATTAGGAGCCGATATAGCCCCTTCGCTGAGACACACCCCCAGATAATCAGCCGGTATCTCCATCGGCCCTGAGAGCCCCTGGGCAGAGAATGCACCCTGAAGAGCCCAATAGGGCAATCCTACGAGATGGCGAATTTCCGCGGGCCGAGACGTTTGCGGGTCTGTCCCAGAACTACGTTCAGGTGTCCCTTTCTAGTGACAGAAACGGCCAGAACATCCGCCTCCTCGAAATAGCGTATCTCTCTGATCAAATCCCTTCGGAATCAGTTCCATCGGCATCAACAGTTGAGCGGAAAACAAGCTGATGGATAAGATAAGCCCCGACTAGCGGACACATTGGAGGGACATGAAACGCTGAGCCCTGCGTTTAAACCATAACGTCGTCTACATTTCCATAAACAGCCGAATCCTTCAGGATTCAAGTTAGCTGGACGCTGTTTGCAGAGCGTTAAGCTATTGCAGCCTAACCCGAGTGGATCAATGTCTTGGATCACACCATCCTTCATTGATTCTCCATCTAACTGGCCCAGCATTCCATCAGGGCTGTGGTTTCGACGCCTTCGTAAACAGGTTGGTCATCAGCGCGGAATTGTTCCGTATAGGGCTATATAGTTCCTCATGCCAGCAGTTTGATCTGATCAACCAACAAATTCAACAAAGCATTCCAGATCTTGCACGATGAAAGCCGCATTCTCTGTTCTGGGCTTCCTGGGCCTGGCCGCTGCGGCATTGCCAGAATGGAACTCGTACCCTGGACACTCTCCGGCGGTCGAGAATCGCACGCTGGACGAGATCTACGCCGCGGCCAAGAAGGAGCAAGGAAGTCTGGTGGTTCTCTGGGGAGGAGACGGTGCGTGTCATGGACTACGCCTGACGAAACGAGGCATAGCTGACTGACCCTCACTAGCCGTCAGCCAGGGCGAATCCACCATCAAGGCGTGGAAAGCCCGATTCCCCGACATTGAACTGAACCTCACCGTCGACGTGTCCAAGTACCATGACAGTCGGGTCAATCGCCAGTTCCAGCGCACCGGGTCCGACGGCGCCGATATTGCCGTCTTGCAAACGGTCCACGACTATGTCCGCTGGAAGAAGGAGGGTCGGCTGTACCCCTATAAACCGGCGCATTGGGAGGATGTCTGGGCCGATATCAGAGATCCGGACGGCGCGTTCATCGGAACTTTCATCTGTAAGCTAAGACCCTCGATATGGATAGCTGTTCAACCCCTTCCAACGCTAACCCTCATCCCAGATGGCTTCGGAACCCTAATCTACAACCCTGCCCTGCTCGACGAGTCCGCCGTCCCGTCCACCTACGAGGAATTCACCCGCCCCGAATGGAAGAGCAAGCTGGTGCTCACGTACCCCAACGACGACGACGCCGTGCTGTACCTCTTCTCCATCATCATCAACCAATACGGCTGGGAATGGTTCGACGCGCTCCTCCAGCAGGACGTGAAATGGGTACGCGGCACCGGGGAGCCCGCCGCCGAAATCGCGCGCAAGCAGTCCACCCGCTCACTGTCCTTCACCACTTCACCCCGCGGGAACCTGTCCACCTCCGACCCCAAGGACACGCACGTGTACTGGCCCCAGACGGGCGCTATCTTCGCGACGACGCCGCGGCCGGAAAGCGCCAAGCTGTTCATGAGCTGGCTGCTGAGTGACGAGCACCAGAAGACGTTCAACGGGAGCTATCTGGCGCGGAAGGATCTATCGTCTACGGCAGGGAGTGTGTGGGAGGATCCGGCGTCGCCGCTGACGCGGTTTTCGACTTTCATGGAGAATCGCGAGACGGTGGAGTGGTGGAAGTTGCAGTTTGAGACGGAGATTGGGACGGCACAGGGGGATATTTCTTTGTTGCGTGGGAATTAGATTTTTTGATCTGGTAGATCTTGCGGATGGAGTGTAGAGCTTTGGTAGACTTTACTATCGTTTATCCTTATGTTTCTTGGGCGAGGTGTATCATTCACTCAGACTAGTCACAGCGTCCAAGGATTATGCTGTTTATAATCTGCTTTACCGGGGCTGCAGCATTCACCAGCTTCCCTTAGATTCTTTCATCTGCAGTCCACGTATTTTATGAGACACGAGTAATTCTTCAATTTTCAGAACCTGGATGATGCCAGGCCCAGGGATCATTTATTATGCTCCAATGGTGGTGATGGAACATACTCCGGGCCCCGGGGTTGTATGGCAGTGAGTCTATGGGCCCATTACCTAGATAGCAGGTATGCGCTTAGTATACTGTAGCCTAAATTAAGGCAGAAAGCCCAATTTAGGTAAGAACTATAAGCCTGGTTTGGACGAGGGATAGTAAAGGAGTATAAATCTTTAAAAACTAAATATAAGCGTCCGGGATCATATTATCGGGCTTTCCCTCCAGTAAGGACCTACCTTAACTCTAGAGATACTATAAAAATACATTTAAAATGCACTAGTAGAAATTCCTGCAGTAGATCATCGATCTACTATTAGGCTAGAATTGCAGTTGAATCATAATTCCGAGTCATTTGGCCATGTTTTGGCAGCGGCCTGAGTCATATTATGTCATCCGGGACTGCGGTCGTTTTGGCTTCCCCCGCTTCAGAACTCTCACTTTGCGCTTCTCAATTCTCCTGTCACAACCTTGACGCAGGGATTGGCCGCCTTGCCAGAAGTCCGCCGGCTGTTTTAGACCCCCAGAGGCATGCCCAGGAACCCCCGAATACATCCCCGACGTATCATCAGCGACTTCGAAGATGGATGACAAAGGTGCCGGCTTATTCAAAGTGAGTCCTGAGGTCCTGCCTTTTCGCTTCCCATGTCGCCTGCCCGCAAAAAATGGCCTGGACCTCTGACTCGGGGCTAATGGCCTCTGGTTCTGCAGGAATTGGAAGAAACCTATTGCCCACCCCTCGACGCAGCCTTGTTCACCGCGATCGTCTGCGACTATGACCTCTCCGACGCGACTCAGATCCAGGACCTCCGAGATACCCTCGATACCCTGAAGCTGTCTGCATGGGAACAGGAGGGACTTCCCTTCGATCCCTCCGGGACGAGCGGCTTGGGATCGGTGGAAGGCCTCGACGCGGACGGGATCCCGTCGGAGCGCAGCGTGTCGCAAAACGGCACCAATCCGTCGCGCGAAACCGATGTGACCAGCCTCGTCTCCGACTTTTCGTCAACCAGCCTGAATGGGAAGAGCAAGAGTCAGAGGAATGATCGGTCGGGACTGTCCGATCGCGTGGCATACACGGTTGCTGCCGATGGCTCTCTACGTCTGTCGGGAGCGACGCAAGAAGACAAGATTGATTATTTAACGGAAATGTTCCCCTCGGCGGACGACTTCACCATACAGCATACTTTGCAAAAGTCTAGTGGGGATGTAGATCGGTCAATGGATGTTCTGCTCAATCTGGTCTTTTTCGACGAGCAACCGTCAAACGAGAACGACCCCAAGGTGGCGGTTCCGAAAGGCATCGACGGGTTTCAGGACGGCGTAGATGCCGACATATCGCGCAAAAAGGGTCGCAAACGCAAAGGCAAGAACAAAGCCACCAGGAGCCAAGAAATGTCTGCTTTTGATTCGGAAGACTTGGAGTCGCCCCGCCCCGTCAACAAATGGGATTCCGCCCAGAAGGACGTGGACTTCATCCATTCTCGGACCTCTCCGATTCTCAAGAAAGAAGCAGTGGCGTCTGCTTACCATGCCAACGGAGCTTCGTTGCCGATCACTATTCGGTCTCTCGCCGGCGCTTATGCCCCGGCGAAGGAGGAAGAGATCAATCGAGACCCGGTTACGTTGGCCCAGGTGGCCGAACTGATCCAGGAGTTTCCGTCCATCCCACCAACAACATTTGCCGGTCTTCTCGCAATCACTAGGAGCTCAACCTCGGCCGCCAGTGAACTAGCCGATGCGATGCTCACCGGACCAGTCACCCCATCGGTATCGGAATTGATCAAGATCACCGCGGCGCCACTGCCTCTCGACCCGGACGACGAAACGCCAGCGCAGCGAAAAGCCGCAGCGCGAATCGCTCGAGACTACACGACGGTACGGAGCTCTGCCGGGGTTCATTTCGCAGCCGGCGCAGAAGCTCTCTCGAAAGCCTCGATGGCGTATAGACGCGGCAAGTCGGATCGACTTATGGGTGGAGCGGCTGCCTACTATTCCGCCGTGGGACGAGACCATCTCGAGCGGGCGAAGCGCAATGCCGCGGATGCCGCCGACGCCTTGGTAGACTCGCAGTCGACGTCTAACATGCTGGATCTGCACGGCGTCTCGGTCCAGGATGCGGTTCGCATCGCCAGTGAGCGAGTCGGCGACTGGTGGGATTCCCTGGGGGATGCCAGGTACGTGCGAGGGGGCAGCGATTCGATCGGCGGAGGATATCGCATTGTCACCGGAGTTGGGCGCCACAGCCACGACGGCACCTCGCGCCTGGGGCCAGCGGTGGGCAAGATGCTGGCTCGAGAAGGCTGGAGGGTGGAAGTCGGGGAGGGCGTTTTGACCGTGACGGGGGTGGTGCGACGACGTTGATATTGTGCCTGATTAGCTTGGTGATACCCATGTGCATGTGTACGATTGTTGAATATAGTTGAGGGCATATGAAGCCATGAACATAGTTCTATACCACATAGATCGGAGTATTCTGGGATGGCAAAACGTGGCCAATGAGAAGCAAGACGTTCCATTTCAACGTCATGTGGGGCTCTGAGGATGCCTTGAATCATCGCAAAGTATTTGAACTGCAGTGATTGAACTACTTTATCAGTTCCTACGCATATGTATTAGTCCCTACTTCAACCCATCCGCATACCTCTCCCCATGCGTTTCCAGACCCTCTACTCGTCTCTTCGTCTTTTCGCCATTCCCCTCCGATCCCGCGTCATACCCCGAGCCGCCACAGCTCCACCCCCTCGCCCTCGAGCAACCATTCTGAAAGCCGCGCCAACGATCCCCTTCCTAAGCTCCTTCTTCAGCTCCAGTCCCCGCGACAACATGTCCTATCCCGACCAGCGCAGCGACGACGCCTGGCGCGCCGTGCTCAGTCCGGGTAAGTCCCCGCCCCCGCCTTCCCTATAGCTAAAAGCCCAACCCCATCTAACTCACCCAACCCATAGAGCAATTCCGCATCCTGCGTGAAAAGGGCACCGAGCGTGCCGGCACCGGCGAATACGACACGCACTATCCGACCGAGGGAGTCTACGGCTGCGCGGGCTGCAATGCGCCGCTATACAAGGCCTCGCACAAGTTCAAGTCCGGATGCGGATGGCCGGCGTATTTCGACTCGCTGCCCGGCGCGGTGACCCGGCACACGGATAGTTCATTTGGGATGGAGCGGACGGAGATCGTGTGCAGCAACTGCGGAGGACATCTGGGTCATGTATTCAAAGGCGAGGGGTTCCCGACGCCGACGGATGAGAGACACTGCGTGAATAGCGTCAGTCTGCGATTCCAGGAGGACGGGGGAGAGCCGAAGGCGAAGGCGTGAGGGGGGTATATTAGATGAAAAGCGTGTAACACAATGGAAAGGTGTACAGAGTGCAGATGAGTACCTCATGGAGTAGTTAAGGATAGAATTGCACACTTGGTGCCTGTAGCCCACCGCATCGGGCAGCCAGGCGCCTCAGGCCGGCAACGCCACCTGACCGACGAAACGATCGCCGTCGAGTTTCATCCTCCTTTCTGTCCGTCCCTGTCGTCCCTTTGCCTGACCCGGCCTGCCTCGAGTGGATTGCTCTCGCCCGCTGTGATGTCTCGACGCGCGACGCCATCCCAGGCTGCTCAGAACCAGCAGACCATCAAGAACCTGCTCAAACTCGAGTACAACAAGACCTGTGCCGACTGCAAGCGCAACAAACGTGAGTCGCCTGTGCCGATATACTTCCCCTCCCATGGTTCCGTGCATCGGACATTCGATCTCGGGGGACGCTGCAACTGACAATTGACTCGGTAGATCCGCGATGGGCCTCCTGGAACCTCGGAATCTTTATCTGCATCCGCTGCTCGGGCATTCACCGGGGAATGGGTACCCATATCAGCCGCGTGAAATCCGTGGATCTCGATGCCTGGACCGATGAACAACTGCAGAGCGTGCTGAGATGGGGCAATGGAAGGGCCAACAAGTGCGATGCCCCTTGAGACTGTGGTTTCGACATAATGGAGAGTTTGTGTGCTGATGGATTCTTGGCAGATATTGGGAAGCGAAGCTGGCGCCTGGTCATGTTCCCTCGGAAGCGTAAGTGGAATTGTCTCCCGCCTCTCCGCTCGGTCGTTTGGGTCCCTTGTCTAATGGGAATATGGGGACAGGAAGATCGAGAATTTCATCCGGACCAAGTACGACTCGAAGCGATGGGTGATGGACGGCCCAATGCCCGACCCTTCAACGCTAGATACCGGTGATGACGATGTGGCAAGTGACATGGAGCCCCAGTTTCTCGATGGACCAACAGCTGACCTGGATGTTCTTGCAGCCTCTTGCGGTCGTTCAAGAAAAGGCGAAGCTTGAGCGCTCGGCGTCTCAACGAGTGGCCACCTCTAGCCAACCCCCCGCGCCTCAACGCCAGCAACCCGCCATCGATCTCTTTGGCGATGACATCTCGCCTCCGGTGCGCCCGAGCACGACAGAACCTACACCCCGAGCTGCGCCGAAACCCCAACAACCGCCGCCGCAGGCTGCCCCCAAGCCTCAACGACCGGGCGATTCGTTGCTTGGGCTGGATTTCTTCGGCAGCACCCAACCGGCTCCCAGCAGCCGTCCGGCGAGCACGGCATCCACACCGACCAACCCGACTGGCATGTCCCGACCTGATTTGAAGCAATCCATCCTTTCTCTCTACTCGAAGCCTCAGCCTGCTCCGGCGCAGCATGAACGGACCTCCTCGTTCGGCGATCTGGCATCCCCTGCACCGCAGTCCGGGTCTTCCATGGGTGGTCTCACCGATGCATTCAGTGGATTGAGCTTCCCGTCCACCACGTCTCCTCCGCCTCCCAAACCCGCCGAGAAGCCCTCGCCTTTTGCCAACCTGACCAGCTTTGCCAAGTCGACACCGGCCGCGCCCAAGGTCTCGTCTCCTACCGCTTCCGCTGCTGGTGGAGGCAGCTTGTTCGACAGTCTCACGTCTCCCACGATCCCGCCGGCCAAGCCCCAATCTCGCACCACGTCGATTTCATCCAACGGGTTCGACTCGGGATTCGGCGGCTTTGCGTCCCCCCCGCCCACCAAGCCGAAGCCGCCGCCATCGTCGTCTCTGTCAAACGACCTGCTCGGCCTGTCATCCCCACCCCCAGCGCCAGCTGCGAAGTCGCCATCTCCACCCGCGGCCGTCGCCTCCCCGCAGCAGGAGCTAAGTTCCGCTTTCAACATCAGCGCGCCCCCTCCTCCTAAGCCACAAGCCCCGGCCGCGTCCACCGCATCCATCGCAAGCGCTCTGCCAGCCATGGACCCCTGGGGCGGCAACGCTTGGTCCACCCCTGACCCGGCACCCCCGGCCCCCTCTACATCCACCACTGCGGCCTCGATGATGAAGGTACCGGATACCCTGACCGCCAACGACATCGGTGCCGGCTGGGGTGCGCCGTCTCCGTCGGCGTCCAGCTCCAAGCCCGCCCCCACGGTGGCCGCAGACGAGGACTTTGGCGGATGGGCCAGCGCAGCGCCCGTGTCATCGAGCACCACGGCGACGAGTTCGACTAAACCGGCAGGCGGGTTTGGTGGCGCTGATGATTTATTCTCTAATGTTTGGGAGTAGATGGGCCTTTTCCGTTCGTTTCCTGAGCCTTCTTCATGCCCTTGAAAATGCACATATTTTGGTGTTATTACCTATTCTTAGACTTTCGCGCCAGATCGCAAATTTGACTTTCTTTATTCATCCTTTTATTTCTTTTAATTTTCCGGTTTACTGGTTTCAATGGTAGGAAGGGGTATCTCTTGTCTTCTGCTTATGCGTTATCTATGTCTTTTTCTTGCGTGCGTTGGTTGGTCATGACTTGATTAATTGCTTGCCTATGCTTGTTAGGGTAGGGAACCTGAAGAGCGACCCCTTGGATTGTAAAATGGGTGGAGTGGATTCATGAACAACACGATTGAATGATTGATTTCTCTGTATTTCGGAAGTCATACCTCGTTTTCTGTAACTGTTTTCATCTTAAGTTACTCTGATTTACTTGCTTCTCATATTTGTGTTTTTAAAGCCTACTGCTCTATTCTAACCCACTGAATAGTTCGTAAGGGGGATATTTCTCCAAAGAAGGAAGTCGAATTGAGGCACGTCCACATTCAGAAAAACACCCATTATACTACCTAGAAGGCTTGAAAAGGCCCAATAACTACCAAACACGCAGGTCTAATACTCACCTACCTCCTATTTATCAACCAACCCCCGCACACTTGAATCCTCATCAGGCGTACTCCCACTCCCACTATCCACAAACTCCTGTGCCAGCACCGTCGTGACCTTGATCCTCTCCCGGCTATCAATCTGACTATCACGGTCATCGTGCCCAGGGCTACGGCCACGCGAGTCTAGGTTCTGTAATCGGTAATCTGGCGCGTTTGCAACGACGGACGTCGATGTCTGGAAGCCTGTAAGAATGGTGTTTCGGCTGCGGCTGCGAGCGTTCCGGTTCGTCGTGGCTTTGGCACTTCGGCTTCCGCTGCGGGTGGATAGGATGCGAGGGATGAGCCGGGAGATGAAGGCGCGGATGCCGGGGAGACAGGCGCAGATGATAGCGACGTTGCATTCGATGGCGGACCAGGTGGCAGCGCCGACGTTGTCGTCTGGGTTTGATTTGGTGTCTTAGTATGAGGGTTGGTGGGGGATAGAGGGAGGGAGGAAGGGATGATGTACAAGTTGGGTCCGTGGTATTAGATATGACTAGTAAACTCTTCAAGCGAAGGATGCTAGTGATCAAGACGCTTTGGAGTTAAAATGTTAGTAAACATCGAAGCCGTGGGTAGAAAGAAGCACTAGGACTGAACGTACAAAGCACCGAGGAGAAAAACACCCATCAGAGCAATCTTCTGCCGTCGTGGAAGCTGAAGACTCTTCAGAACCGGCATAGGATAAACCATGATCAGAATATCGGTGAAGATGTGGATTGCCGAGTTCGAGAACCAGAGCGCCTTCTTGTTAAGACAATAGCCGTCTATACTATCATCCCAGAACCGAGCCACGGGCATACAATTCAGCCATGCGCTCATGATCGTCCACGCTCCGTAGATGACTAGGAATCCGATCAGGTAGTAGCAGGCGACACGCATGCGCGGGGTTGAGAAGACCCGTTTGTACTGTAAAAGGATTGACGCTTTTGTGGTGAGCAGACTGGCCTGGTAGAGAGGAACTGAGGCCCAGAAGCACTGCGTGAGATGGTTTGAATGTTAGTTATTCAGGCAAAAACAATGTCTAGTTTCAACTGACAATCATCTGCTTGATAAATATCTGGGCAGGGATATTTGCATAGTGCTCTCCCATCAGATATGCGGTTTCTAGATTCATTAGCACCATGTCATCCATGCCTGAACTGACAGACTGGTGATCCAGAACATACCGCCAACAAAAACCCCAAAGAAAGCCCAACTAAAGGCCTACGGACGGTTATCAGTGGACTGCACGGCCATTGAACAAACCTCCAGGAAAATTACCAATGATACAAGAATTGTCCAGTCATCTGCACCCATCTGTTTTACTAGAAAGGCCCGCGTGTATATGCGAATGACCACCAGGAGAGTAGCCAAGCAGGTAAAGACGGCACTAGTTGTAAGGGCCTGACGACCGCGGGGTACACCAATCGCCATCAAGTCGCTCAGAGGATTGACACTGGGAAATATAAAACGAGACAGAAAGCGAAGTTGCGAGACAAGAGGCAGGTGTCTTAATGCATAATCAAGAGACTATTCTCGTTTACTGAGAACGGGGAATATGGTTATTCTGGACTTTTCATTAGCAACCGGGGGGGCAGCTGTGTCGAGAATAGATGATAAAGGAGGAACATCGATGATATTGTTGGCATAGAGGGTCGTCTTAATCAAAATGTAGCAAACAAGCCAGCCTAGCAAGCGGGTACATGGAAGCCCAAACGCGTGCTAATGATGATCGCCATGGGATCAGCTTGCCAGGCGGTCATATCGTCGATGTTCCGGAAGCCAATTGATACCATGATGCAGGGTATGCCCTCGGAAACAGAGTTTGCCAGGAACAATAAAACGGCAATGGCGCAAGTGCCTGGGAAACAGGCCTATCAGTGGTACGTTCTAGGGAGCTAAGACGAAGTATGGTTCACTTGTGGCGACACAGCGAGGGTCCCACGTGTAGTTAGTGATCTCCTGGTGAGTGGTAAACAAACTACTGACTCATAGACATCTGGCCTTGGAGATGTTTTCATTTCCAGGATTCACGAGGAAGGGAATGGTTTAGAGGCCTAGAAAGGCCGTAGGTTCGTCTCGAATATTAGAGGACCTCTTGTAAATCGAAGGTGTCGACACAAGGCCATCTAAAATGGAGCACAAACAGATTGAAACCATGCCCCTATCTACGAGATCGTCCGAGTCAGATTGACTGGAAGCCCACGTCAAGAAGTCCCATTTGAGAATAGCCACACCGGCAGAGTTTCGTGAAGGTTTTGCTGATGCGTTTCGGGCAATCAGACATCGATTGCCAAGGTTCTAGCTATGTTAGAAAAGCAGAGCGTTTTGCTGTCGTTCAATCGGGCGGGGTTGTTCTGTTCATGGTCCAATGGCATCTGCAATGTTGAGAGCTTCTCTGCCGCTGTGGATCGGTCAAGAGCACAACTGCCGGCTTGCTCGTATTGGTAAACTTCGACGGCACGAATTGATGGCGACGAACCACGGTACCATCATCGTGTTTTCTCAGGGTGAAAAGGTTCTATTTCAGGGACATGACACCTGTGGAGATATCTCGGGCAGTGCCCGCAGGCGGCCCAAGTTGTACCTGGTGACCAGTGGCAGCTTATGCATTAGTATTATGGTTGCTATAGTTCACCAGTCCATTCCGGGCTACCGGAACGAACCCCTGGAGAACAGCTGAAATGAAGACAGATGCAGATTGGCAGGGCCAACAAGTTAACGTCAGAGAACTTGGGAGACTACTTCAATCGAAGGGCTCTCGGAAAGAATAGAGCGTGTCATTCAAGGACCTAGTACTGTAAATTTCCTAGGAAAGTGGTCAGTGGCACGGAGCCACGGAGGTAGTCCGCCGTTCGGCCCAAGCGGGTGTGGCAATCGGATTATTGATCCCCGGAGATGACGGAAATTGGCGAGGCCATTTAATATTTATCTCCTCGTGTTAGCCGAGGGAGTTCCCCATCGGACCCACGTGCGGCGGTGATCGGTCATCGCTGCGAGGAGCGATTCTTAGCTGGGTCATCATCCCATCAGTGGAATGTGGAATGATAAGAAAGAGAAAGAGAAAGAGAAAGAGGACGAGAGGAAGAGATGCAATTGAGACAAACACGGTCACGAGTCCGCCGGAGACGCTAAGCCTGTTGGAGGTGCTGGCCTGAGGCACTGCATGTAGGCAATCCTGGACGGTCCAAGTAATCCAAGTAATCAGGCGTCGAGTAAACACCAATCCTCCCACCGGATTTAGACGGTCTTCTTTCTTATTCCTCCAAACCCCTTGCATTCTCTCGGTGGAATTGCCAATCGCACGATGCACTGCAGACCACCATGGGTCAGCAACTCAGGCTCCCCCTTTTGCCCTGTTTTCTCCTTACTGTTCTCTCCTCACCGCCACTCATCTGCTGTATTCCCCCGACCGGTGAATTTTCAACTCGAAGGCACGAGAAAGTACAGCCAACCAAGATGGTGGATGTCCTCCTCCAGGGCTGATTTTGCCTCTGCTCGTGCACGAATGTCGTGCTCTCGTCGACAGTTATCGCCGCCCTATCGATGACTGGCTGCTTGGCCTTAAGTCCGGTACTAAACCCCGCGTTTCTGCGACGCCGAACCGATCGCATTGGCATTGGGGGCCTTCAAAACTGCTTGGTTTCCCGCATGAGCCGCTTGAGTCTGGAGATTCCTCTCCGCGTGCCTCACCTGAAGATTTGTCTTTCAAACCACTATGTTGCGCTGTGAGAACCCCAAGGTGCTTCGTCCACGACTATGACGGATCTCCACGGGCAGGCCGAGGCCGCTCAGGGCCGCCACGCCACTAGCTCTGCGACGCCCCAGATTCGACTATCTTGCGAAATGTGCCGACGGCGGAAGATCAAGTGCGATAAGCTGGATCCCTGCTCCAATTGTGAACGCCTGCGCGTCACATGTGTCCCCGTTGAACGAGCCCGACTCCCACGAGGCCGATCTAGCCGGGGCGCCGCGGAAAAACGACCGAACAACGATACGCGCCTCAAAGATCGGATTGCTCGTCTCGAAGGCCTAATCCGCGGTATCGCGGACCACGGGGACGACGAAACGACTGTCGATGGCTTCCCCTCTTCCAAAGCCTCGTGTAGCACAAGGAGTCGGGAAAGCTCCGCCCAACCTCAATCTCCCGGCAACGGATCCCAAATTGAAGCAAAAGATGGGTCACGGTCGCCGGCCTGCTCCTGGAAGGGGCTTTTCAGACGAGTGAGCCGACTAGATATGCGTTTGTGGTTTTTGTGGTTAACTGCTACCTAGAGGCACGATATGCGTGATACATGTGGGCAAACCTCTCTAAATCCGAACTGTGACAGCAGGAGCATGTGTTACCAGAGGATCCTCCTAATGTCTAGAGGCTCTGGGACTCAGAAAGAGACGGTGGAGAGAGGCGAGTTCGTTGACAGAACCACGCAACAAAAGCTGTGTCAAATCTATTTGCAGAGAGTTGATCCCTTCTTCAAAATTCTTCACAGGCCCTCCCTGAGTGCCTTTCTCATTGACGGAAAGCCTTACTTGAATTATGCACCTGGAAGCCTGGCTCCCAAAGCATTGAAATACGCCGTCTGCTTTGCGGCAATCTGCAGCCTTGATGAGGAGGAGTACAAGCACATATTCAAGGTCAAGAAAACACTGATGGTGGAACGCTATCAGAAAGAGGCAGAATCGGTGCTAACACAAGCCGATTATATAACGACTAATGATTTGACCGTGTTGCAGGCTTTCACCCTCTTTCTCGTGAGCATTTCTTGAAAAGATCCCAAAGGAATAACCGTCGCTAACATGCTCTACTCAGCTGTCATCTCGATCTCAGGACCAAAGCCGACGCGTTTGGACTATGCTTAGCATCGCGCTTCGCATTGCCCAGGCCCTTTCCCTACACATGGCAGAACCGCCATTTCCCGTGACACCGTTTCAGCGAGAAATGCGCAGACGACTCTGGACCGCTATCGGGTTTCTCGACATCCAAGCTGCGACAGACCGCGCATCCGAGCCCATGATGCAAGTCGCCTGGCTACAATCCAACCCCCCTTCGAACGTCAACGACCACGACATCAGCTTTGAAATGGACACCCCCGTCCAAGAGTCCACCGGTTTCACTGATATGACATTCACCATGATCACCCTCAAAGCGCAATGCGTCTCCCGCATCCTTAATTTCACCAGCGCCGCCTCCCCAATTGTCGAGCCGATCCACTCACGCCAGCAACTCGTCCTCGACTTCCAACACACGGCATCCACCCTCCTCCAACACGCACAACCCCACACCATCCCCTTCCACTGGTTCGCCCGACAAGTCGCCGAATGCATCAACGCGTGCATGCAACTGATCGTTCTGCGCCCTCTCCAACAACACCCTAAATCCCCCCCTCCCCGCGTCCACGGCGACCGTCTCCTCAAACTCGCCGTCGACGTCCTCCTCAGGAACCAAGAAATCCGCAACAACCCCCGCGCGCTCCCCTGGCGCTGGATCGAGTATACCTTCGTCCCGTGGCATGCGCTCGCCGTCGCCATTTCCGAGCTCTGCGTCTGCCAAGACCCCGCCCTGATGGCTAAGTCCTGGGCCCCTATCGAGCAGGCGTATGAACGACTGGGCCGTCTCGTCGCGGACACATCCCAGGGCCGAATCTGGAAACCCATGGAGAACATCATGGCCCAGGCACGCATGAGAAGGGATCAACTGCTGCAGTCCCCATCTCGGCACCTATTCTTCCAGGTGTCCTATCCATCTCAACCTGCGGCCTCGCAACCAAGGATACAATCTTCGCAGGGCTTCATGCAGCCTGCACCTATCGATTACGCAACTAGCGCGGCTGCGCCGTCTTTCGAGATCACCGGATTAGGACCCTGGCCGAGCGTCTGGGACGCCGTGGACTGGACGAACCCGCTCGGAGAGAATGAGATGTCGTGGTTGAATTACGAGAACTTTATAGGGGACTTGCACGGAATTACCGATCTGTCGAGTGTTCAGTAATCAAATATTATGATGATTATACATTCGCTCATGCGACGAAGAGAAAGACAGACTGAGCATTGACTTGACCATCCATCTGTTATCATTTCGAACCTTATCATTTAATAAAGCTATTCTTGGGTAACAGAATTCGAAATTTGAGTAACGATTACGCTCTACCACTACTTGGGAGACACGTAGTAAATAGCAATCATATTCTTTTTCAAGCTCTAAATAGATATCCGATTTCCTTCGCATCAATCAATACTCAATCATACTCCGTATAGTACACTTACTCATCAAGACCTGAAGGGAAAGAAAAAAAGAGAAAAAAAGAACTAAACCACAAGGCGCGAAGGAAAACACAAGGATAAAACTGAAACGAAATAGAAAGGAAAGAAAGGAAAAGAACCCACAATAAAGCAAAGCCGAAGCACCGTTTCTACCTCGTTACAAAAGCGCAAAGCCAGACGCCATTTAATTCATTTAGACCGCCCGTCCCCGAAGCCCGTTTTACTAGATTCTTTTTCTGAGGCCCGAAAAGAAAAAAAGAAAATAAAAGAAAATAGGTCGAGCTCATCATGGTCCCTTAAAAGGCCCGATGAGCTAGCCAGTTGTCGTCGTGAAAGAAACAAGCAACAAAAGGGCAGGCAATAGAAGAAAGGCACCACATATAGTTAAAATAATATAGAGATAGAGATGGAGGAAAATTTAAATGAAAACGGGGTATTTGTACATACAACATTTAGTAGGAAAAAACGAGGAAAGAAAAAGAAAAGGCCAGAACATATCGAAGGGAATAGAGGTTTTCGGGATGTAAGAACGGTTCATCGCATGGACATTTTCCATAAATTGTTTTTTAATAGTAATCCTCTCTCTCTATGATCATGATCAGTTCAGTGAGTTCCTTGCGTAATGATCGATTACGATCCCATATCTCGACAATCTTGGGACGGTTGCTGAGGAATACGGCCTTCTTCCATGGAAGCCCGTTGTATTCGGGAGCGATGCCACTTGGGAGGTTTCTTGCGAGATTGCGCAATACGAGAGCCGCTTTGTAGGCCACCCCGATGGGCTCGCCGCGTTCGTTCACTGGCGTATCCACGTAGAACCATTTGCGCACGATACGCTCCTGGAGCACAGCACGCTTGGAAATTGGTGCTTCGGCGTCTGTGGGTCGCTCCTCAGGCAGATGTGACGAAACGTGGCCTGCAACCATAGCAGTGTTATCGCTGGGACCGGACGAGCGAAATTTCGTGCAGTTATCCCAGAGACAGGTATGGGTCGCGGACTCAGCCTTGTCCAGATTGAAATGACCGGGTGTGTCGGCCGGCTTGAGATTCATGTGGTCTCCGAAGATGTGGTTGCGCAGGTCTGTAGGGCTGGCAAAGGCGCGTTGGCAATGTTTCATTTGCTTCGAAGCGTCCGCCCATTTGCAGTAAATATAGGGAAATCCCTGGAAGGTGTAGGCAGTTTCCAGGGGGCGAATGCCTTTGATGATGAACCTGGTTGTGGCGCCGGGGCCATTGATGACCTGAGCCTGGGCGTTGGTGAAGGTCGTGCTGACGTTCTTGATGAATTCAGCTGCTGGAAGAACACCACCGCCGGGGACACGAGGGTCTGCAAATCGGCTTTGGTAGGCTTGCCACAACGCGATCTGAGTGATCTCACAGTCCGCGTCCTCAACAAAGCAACAACGCAGCCAACGAGAACTACGCTCCGGCTCTGATAGCTCCATCAAGTCTTTCAGAAGCTCAGGAGGCACTCGAGGGATTTCCGTTGGTGGCGGGGCTACCTTTTCTTCTTGTAGAACGGTTTCCTTCTTGCTAGGTCGGCCGTCGTGCGTTAAGAGCGCGATCATCCGCGGCACGAAAATAACGGAGAGATTGAAGACATCCATCATACGCTCAATGTTCTCGCGCGAAAGTGTATACTGGTACCAGAAATCAAGTGCGCCACTCAGGATATCTCGGTCCGCGTCGAGTAGCGTGTGGAAGTAGAGTTGTTGCAGTGTGGGTTTCGATATACGCTCCAGGGCTCGGTTTGCTTCTGGTTCATCCAGCTCGGTAGAGAAATGAGTCAGGGCCCAAAGTGCGCGAACAACGTGAGCACGGTCCGAGGATTCCAGGCAGTGAACAAGGGAGATCCAGAGCGGATCCTCAGGGTCCGTTCTCATAAACTTGGTTACCTCTTCCGCAATGTCCAAGGCATCGTTCTTGATCTCGTTGAGCCGGGGCTGGTTGGGAAGGTTGATGAGGATTACCAAGAAGTCCCTGAGTAGTCCTTTCGCATAGCGCGAGACGTAAAATGCGTTCTCCTTCAGGAGGACCATGTTTCTGAGGACTAGCGTGGCTTCCTTGACGTTACGCAGACGGTGGTTGAATTCGTATGTTTCAAGCGTGTCACTAGGCAATGTGACAGGGATATTCTTGATTTTTTCCAGAATATCCCGCGTACCATGCAGTGAATTCAAAACATTAACACGATCAGTGGGTTGCCGAAAGTCATACTGCAATTCCCACTTTACTCCGGTGCAGATAACCGAGACATCGATTGCCTTTTCCATCAACGTTTCCGCAAGCAGTGGGAACCCCTCAAATTTGAATTTGTCCCAACGCTGGTTGGATATTTGAACGAGATGGTATAGCGCAAAATCGACTTCGTCTGATATCCCCGACTGGAGACCGTAGTGTGCCCGTTTGTATATGTGATCCGCTGCGCAGCATGGTCAGCTATGATAAACAAGGTAGAGTGGTAAGAAAAGATCGTCACGGCAGGAAGACGTACATTTGGGAACCTCTAGGTATCGGAGGGGAAAGTACGGATCGTAGAAGTCGGGTTGTTTGGCCATCTTTCCTACTTCATGTACGCTGGCAAACAAGCCGGGTCTGTTGCCCGGCGTTGCTACCTCACGCGTGGACATGGGAGCTTGTCGCGGCTCTTTTCCTTCCCAATTGTCAATGCTAGGCTGAGGGCTGTTCGGGTTGATTGGGGTGGTCGAATGTGCTTGACTTGACGGCGGCTGTGGTGACTGATTCGCATTCATATGGGACCGCCTGACAGGGGCAGTATCTGGTATAAAGGGCTGGTTTGCTTTAGGAGCTTGCCGCAAGCCCTCTGTTCGGGGTCAACGGTCAGTCAGATGGCTTATTGCCAAAGCTACAGGGTTCCTGGGAAAGCACATACGGCGCAAAGACGTGCGGGGAGTGTTGGCGCTCATTTTGAGTAAGGAACCCAGGGGATTCGCAGACTCTTATTTCGCACGGTTCTAAATGCCGACCGATTTCAATCTTTTCGCACAGCTCCTTGGTAAACCCAGGGAAGCTCCAAGCCAAATCACTTGTCCGGAGTCCCAGCGAGCAATGATCCACCCAAACTGAACCAGCGGATCGGATCGTCTGTGGGAGAAGGTATTCGATGCGGAGGTGCAGATCTCGGATGTAACCACTATCGCGTCTTTGACAATTTATTTTCCGTCGCTTTGGTTCCTAGCGAAATGTCTCGACACGAGCAAGGGAGGGGAAAACGGTGTTGGACGACGACCGTGAAGTTTGTCGGGAGCGAAGGGGTGTAGTTTCGCGATAGATTAGGATGCGAAGGCGCGTTTTAAAGATGTCGGAAGCCGGTCTGGTCTGTTGGAGAAAGAGGATGCGACTTCCACGCGGGAAATACCAGGAAGCAGAGGGCAACGGCGCGAACTTTTTGGCGCAAGCAATGGAGATGATCGGCAACGGGCGAAAAAGGAAAGCGAGCGTCAATGCCGTGGATGTGGCCCTTGGGGGCTCCGTGAACACAAGCTGGTCCTGCGATTCGTCTGGCCTTCGCAGGCAAAAGTTCCGCGCCGCTGCGATGGGCCTCAGGCGCGTTGCCGGATTATCGTTCCTCCGCTTTCCGGGCTTCCGCTGCTGAGTCATTGCTGATTAAGTAGGTGCCTGAGGCAGCGAGATTTCCACCCGATGGACATCGCAAGCGGAGTACTCCATTCGTCCTCTATTCATCACTGCACCACCAACTCTCACTAGTTGTTCCATCAGAAGTGGATTCAGCATCAAATTCATTATTTTGAACCCTATATTCTACTCTGGCGCACACCTCAGAGACCCCAAATTCCAGGCCTGGACCAGACTCAGCTCGGATTCGGACCCAGACTCCGCTCTACACTCCGGTCGAAGTCCGTACTATACAGACTCAAAATGGCATCCCAGTCGATATCGGATTTCGGAAGCAGACTCCGATCCATTCATTTCTCAGGGGTCTAGGATGGATCTCATTTAGAATGTGTTTATAATCAGCAAAAAATAGAGGTCCTATTTATATATTTTTCATGCTCCGGTAAGGATCACACATCGGCGCAACAGCTTCCGTACTTTACCTACTACAATCCTTGCCCAATCTACCGTTTAAAAATGACCGAAATAAACACTGACATCCTCGATGGAACTGCGGCAGAGAGTTTGAGACAGAAGCAAGATGGTGCCGAGAACAGTAGCTTCAGCGATGATGCAGAGCTCAAGTACCAGTACCCTACAGGGCTGTCGGTCACCTTTATTCTCACATCAGTGACCCTAGCATATTTCCTATTCTTCCTTGACCTTGCTGTCATATCCACGGCCACCCCAGCCATCACATCCCAATTCGACTCATTGGTGGACATTGGCTGGTAAGTACTACTGCCAACTGTTTTCGGGGGAAGCTAATATCATCTGCTAGGTATGGTGGTGCCTACCAGCTTGGGAGTGCAGCATTTCAACCTGTGACTGGTAAGATTTATAGCCAGTTCTCTATCAAGGTACGCCCTGGCATACACCTCACGTATTATTCCCGCCAGCGAATTCAATTCTGATAAAATTCCCATGCAGTGGACCTTTTTAGTCTTCTTTGTTATTTTTGAGATTGGGTCTGCCGTATGCGGAGCGGCCCAGTCGTCGCCTATGTTTATCGTCGGCCGAGTCATCGCGGGCATAGGATCTGCTGGAGTGGCTAACGGCGCGGTGACAACCATCTCTACTGTTTTGCCGCCACGAAAACAGGCGCTGTTTATGGGTCTCAATATGGGAATGGGCCAGTTGGGCCTTGCGACGGGCCCCATCATTGGAGGAGCGTTCACTACAAACGTGTCCTGGCGGTGGTGTGCGTCAATTTGTCTACTGCTTTGTGAATCCCCAAAGACTGACTATTTCTGAACCAGGCTTTTACATCAATCTCCCCTTGGGTGTTATCATCGGCGGCTTTTTGCTCCTACACAAGATCCCCGAGCCCAAACCCAAAAGCCCTCCCATGGAGATTCTCGGCACAGCCATCAAATCGCTAGATCTCCCAGGATTTATGCTCATTTGCCCGGCGGTTGTCATGTTCCTCTTAGGACTTCAGTTTGGTGGCAATCAACACTCCTGGGATAGTTCAGTTGTGATTGGCTTGTTGGTTGGCTCTGCGTTTACCTTTGGTCTCTTTCTGGTTTGGGAGTATCACCAGGGAGATAATGCCATGGTGCCACTTGCCATGCTCAAGCACCGAGTCATCTGGTCGGCCGCCATGACCATGTTCTTCGGCCTGTCCAGCGTCCTGGTAGCCGATTTCTACATCGCAATTTATTTCCAGGCGATTCACGACGACACGCCCTTGATGAGCGGCGTGCACATGCTTCCCATCACTCTCGGCATGGTCCTGTTTACCATGGTCTCTGGCACTCTGAGTAAGTGTCTGCGGTGGCATCTTTTTGGATGTAACTAACTGTCATGAATCACCACATAGTTTCCGTTTTAGGCTACTATCTTCCGTTTCTTCTCGCAGGGGGTGCGATATCAGCCGTTGGCTACGGACTCTTGTCCACACTAAGTCCGACAACCCCGGTCGCCAACTGGATCGGATACCAGGTTCTCTACGGCGTTGCAAGCGGCTGCACGGCGGCGGCTGTAAGTTCGATCCTTGATCCGTTTAACCGATGACCCCGGTCTACTGACACAATTCCACTTCATCTAGCCATACATCGCGATACAAAGCTTGGTAGCTCCCGAGCAGATCCCCCTCGCCATGGCAATTATAATATTCTGGCAAAACATCGGGGCGTCAACCTCTCTGATCGCGGCAAACGCCATTTTCAGCAACAGCCTCCGTAAGGAACTTCATAAGCGTGCTGCACAGATTGGCCTCTCCCCGGAAGCCATCGTCGATGCGGGAGTCCGCTCCATACACGATCTGGTGTCTGACTCTCAACTCAGTGCCGTGTTGGCGGCCTACGCCAAAAGCATCGACCACGTCATGTACCTTGGTATCGCTGTCGGTCTCGCCGTCTTGGCCTTCTCTCCGGGACTTGGATGGAGGGACATTCGCAAGGCCAAGAACCTGCAAGTCATTACGAGCGAGCCTCGTCAGGGTGATAATGAGGTGGCAAGAAACGAAACAGTGGTGGGCGACAAGTAAGGACATAGCCCGAAAATGGATACAATAGGACTAGAAGCACTTCCGTTCAAATCATCACCAGCGGTTGCAGTTCTCTCTCTAGCTTGAGGTATGCGCGAGAATTGTTTCTTTGTCGATCTGAGTGGGGAACCTTTCCTGTAAAGTTGCCAAAATGGATTTTGCATTAACAATAAATAGAAGACACAAGTAGCTGGATGCGAAACGACAAACAAAGAATCACTCATTTCACTCACCTACCTACAATATTGATGTGAATTCCGGGCCGATGACCTGCTGCACGAATCAAACGCGGCCAGTGTTCTTGAGCCGGATATTACTTTCCCGTATGTCCGCTATTTCCGTAAGCAATTCGATTGTCAGATCCCCCTAGTTCTATGAACGGACTTCGGGGGTTCAGAATCCGTCGGCAGGAGACGGAAGGATTCCCGACGGAGTTTCCCTCCGTTCGAGACCAACAAAGAAAAGTAGCTCTTCCGACTGCTACCATCGTTATGTTGCCAACTTAGACATTCGGAATCATTCTGGGAGGAATGGGGAGATCAAAACCAGCTCTCGGCCAATCCAGCGCCTATGGACACGCCTGCACCCATTGTTACAAGGCCAAATCCCGATGTGTGCGCACTGCAACTGGCGATAATTGTGAAAGGTCATAGAGGGAGCATGCCCTGTCGATGCATGACCTTAGACTAATCAGGCCTTCAGATGTATCCGTCTTGGGAAATTATGCGAGCCATCAGGCTCGGCTCGCAGGCGTACTGCTCAGTCAACCTCAACAGATGCGTCCGATACGCGCATCGCTAGACTGGAAGACAAAATGGAGAGCTTGTTGTCCGCAATGCAATCAATCATAGCCTCTCCAGGGGCTTCAGGGGGTTCTATCAAAGCCATTCAGCCTCTCAATGGAGACAATGCTCCATCAGCTACGTCTCATTCAAGCAGTACCCTCATAACTCCTACGATTACTCCTCTGGGATTTACTGAGGGACCGGCATTCACGACGGACCCGATTATCACTGCGTTGCCAATTCCAAATTCTGTATTTTTGCATAACCATCACTCTCTATCCCCTCATGTTCCAACGCCAATTAACGGAGAAGATCGGCTCAACTTCTTTCGTGCTCGAATGCTTCCATCCTTTCCTTTCATAAACCTGACTCCGGACATGACAAGATGGTATCTACGCCAAAACAGACCTGTCTTATTCCAAGCTATCCTCACCGTTACAACATTTTCGACACAGGAAAGACACAGTCAAACGGAGGAGCTAAAGCGCCTCTTGTCCACGTCTACGTTGCTGAAAGTCGAATCGAACATCGATTTGCTGCTTGGGCTACTAACGTATCTAGCATGGAGTACTGACGCATTTCTTGGGCGAGCAGATCTCATCTCTCGCTTTATGATGCTCTCAATTTCGCTAGTCTATGACCTACGGCTATTTAAGCCGTCTTCACCGGATGTGCAACTCATGATGAAGATTACCCAGGGGGGAGAGGAAAATGATCAAAGTCCTGGAAACGAAACGCCGTATGACCTGTTGGAAAGGCAGCGCGCACTATTGGCATGTTTTATTCTGAGCTCTAAGTGCGTATGACTTTACCTGCTCCCTTTTTTGCTCGGATCAAATTATACTAACGTGAGATTGGAAGCATTTCGTCGCATCTTGGGCGTCAAGACTCTTTACGATGGACGCCTCAGATGGAAGAGGCACTTCGGGTGCTCACAATCAGCGAAACGTGCCATACGGATGACCTATTCGTTGCACAAGTACGCTTGCAACTATTGAAACAAAAAGCGGATGATATCCGACAGCAGGATGAAATGAATTGCGCTCTCACAGGCAAAGCTTCTGCGGCAGCCTCAGCTCCTCGTTTACTGTACCTCAAGACTTTACGAAGGCAGCTGCATGAGCTGAGGTCTTCATTTCGCCCAGATTTTGATCAGCTCGGTAAGCTATTCCCAGGCGAAGGACCCGACGGCGCTTATTGGCCTGCAGTATGGACTGACATCTTTGTGGGAAAAACCGGCTTGACAGAAATTCTCAACACCAACGTGCAATACGTTGAGCTATACATAAACCAGCTAGCCTATACAATAAGCCAAGACGCATCACCTATAGATCTATCCGGCCACCGTGGTGACAGCGGAACTACCTTGGGCTTCCAACGTCTCGAGTGTCTCTGGCAATCTGTCGAGAACATCAAGTCCTGGCTGGACCATTTCTACCGAGTTCCCTGCTCAGAGCTCATCGGCCAACCCTTCCACTTCTGGTCTCAGATGATTCTCACCATCACACTACTAAAGTACCTATCCACGCTCAAAGACCCCGACTGGGATTGTCATGCGGTGCGTAAAACCGTCCACCTACTCTCGACGATGGACCGCATGCTTCAAAAGTTGGACCTGAGCAGCAAGGAGCCAGAGCTTCAGTGCAATGACCACCTGCTCAAGTACCTATTCAAGCTTCTGACTAGGTGTCGAGTGTGGGGTGAGGTGAGGTGGAATATGCCGTCTCAGGCCCACGACGTGGAGGCTAGGTCGGGTCGGAGTGCGAGCTCTGATGCGATCTGTCCCAGTCAGGGTTACAGCCAAAGCCAAGGGCATAGTATTCCAGATTTCGACCAGATGGTCTGGATGCAGTCGATGGACTTGGGAAACGAGCAGTGGTTTGAAGATGTGCTCGGTATGCCTGAAACGATTTACTAGATGCCCCTCGCTCACCAATGGCCTTTTGTGAGCTCGTGGAGGTCGCCTTATGTATCGCTTTAGCAGGGTCATATATATTGATCAGTATGTCCCTTTCAGGATCAAAAAGATGAAACCAACCAGGTTTTTGGCTATATCCAACCAATAACAATTATGACAGATACTTTGACCAAGAGAATATAGCCGATATTTACTTTCTGTGAAGTGCCCATTTGGAAAGTTCATAGCGGAAAGATATCGCATAGACAAACTACCTGGGAGGAGGTGCCGTATGAAAAGCTGAATATCTCTGGCAGTAACTGAAAAGGTAAACAGCCGTTAGCATCCTTGCTTCATCTGTTTTCTTTCTTTCTTTCTTTTTTTTTTTGGCTGCTTTATAACAGATTTATACAAGTGCAACTACCTGCATCTCCATGGAAGCACCTGCTGGCAAGCGCTTTGTTTCTATAGTGCTACGGCATGGAACCCCCCGAGACTTTCGGCATTGACTTTATTCATTTGTCCGAAGTCCTCAAGGCTGACTAGGAATATCTAATATCGTGTTCAAAAAGCCCAGACTCGCTTCATAGACTGTTTCATGATTATAGGATAGACCTACGCTGGTTTTAACAAATTTCTCAAGGCTTGATCCTGCTGCCCCGAGAACAGCTTGGGCATTTGTGCACATAGCGTGTGTATTGTCTGCAACAGAACCCTGGATAATGTCTATCCTGTTGTCTAAGATCTTTGCAGGAAGCTGCCCCGAGAGTAAAACGAATATTTCACGCCTCTATCTACCTTTACCATAAAGCGAACTTGATTCTGCACCCCAACATTTAAGGATCACCTGTGATACTTTGTAGCGTTCATGCTGTGGTGTATGGAACTACAGAATCCACAGCCAGTAGCTGCGTTGGTAAGATATGAAGTCCCAATTACAGCGAAATTGATACCATAAGATCTTCGCTATGCCAATTCCGATTACAGAGCCACCATAATATTACTGGAGTACAGTCTTTGATACTAACGTCGGAATTATTTCTTTACTCTATGGCCAGCATTCCATGACCGTGCTTATCATTCTCCCGGATGCCCTCCAAGTCAGCCTCTTGGATATGGCATTCACAGATTTAGATCCAGCTTGTAGTCTTGCAATAGGTCACTGGAAGAAATGGTTTTCAGCTCGACAGTCCAGGGGTGCTTGATAACATTCCAGACGGCGTCTGCCTGCAGGATTACCCTCAGGCGTAGCGCTTCGAGAGAGTGATTATGTACGAGTTGTATTCTTCCGCGTGTTGTCGACCTCACGACGAGGAAAGCTGTTGTGCTCGATACTCATGCACAGTTCAAAGACGGCACAGCAGGCCCGTCGAGTTTAAAACTGATAGATGTGCCTTGGAGATTTCTCGTACCGATTTGCATCTATCAATGATAAATTAGCATCTGGGATGTAGAACTGCTGCACAATAATCATAATACTTACCCGCATAGAGCCATGGTGGTTTCGAATTCCCTCAACAGAATTTTGATGGCCAGATCAACACCGTCTTCTCCGTTATACTATTATAATGCTAGTTAGTATTGTTCTGTGAGGGAGAACGAGAGAAATGGGAATAATGGAAAAACACTAACAGCAAGTCCCCAGAGCGGGATCCTCCCAGCAAAGCAGAAGTCCGCTCCTAAGGCGAGGGCTTTGAAGATATCCGAACCTCGTCGAGTCCCCCCATCAATGCCGAGCTTGATTTTATTTTTGGCCAAAGGCGCACATTCCCTTTAGGCGTCTAAGCTTGCAGGAATGCCATCGAGCTGCCTACCGCCATGATTAGAAATCATAACACCATCAACCCCGTGTTCAATTGCAAGAGCAATGTCCTCGGGGCTCAAAACTAGACGAATCAAGCATAAGCGATGAGTAACCATATGGGTAGCACGTAGCACTCACTTCCTTTGAGCCACACCTCCATCTTGGTGCTCTGCCGAAGCCACGGGATAACCTCTGCCCATGACATGCAAGGATCCCATTGGAGATGCGCAGCGTCTGCTGGAATCGTCCCGGTCTTATCCGCGAGCATGGGCATCGTTATTTCAGGAGGCAGCTGGAAGTCGTTCCCGTATTCATTCAGCCTGATACCCATGGTCGCAACGTCGATCGATAGAATTACAGCCTTGAAGCCAGCAGCTATAGCCTGGAGTTCAGCATCGAGTCTCGAAGAAGAAGTATTTCACACCTATCTTCAGCACGTTGGATGATTTCGAGGGTCTTTCTTCGGTCCTTATACAAGGAAACGTGAATCATGTACGGGTTTCCATCTGCCTGCGCAATTACATCCTCGAGGTCCTTCGACGAGTAGGACGAAAGAGCCATCGGGATGTTGTTTTTTGCGGCCGCCCGCGACGTGGCAAGCTCACCGTTTGGATGCGCGAGCCCATGAACAGCAGCTGGGGAGAATGCAAATGGGAAACGAATCTAGTGGATCAAGAAGAATTCAACGACGGAAGAAGCAAATACGGCGGAATAGAGAAGACACATGGAATGTATTCTGTACACTTAGATATCCCGTAAAAGAATGGATTTACACCCTGAAAGCAAATATAAAAAATAAAAAAAAGAGTATAGCACATCAGTATTATCCAAACACAGACGACCTACGCTACTAACGCTGAATCGAGTATACGAGCAAGTTGTTGTTGAAAAACGTTTTCTCAGGCAGTACCACGATTGAATAGTATTCTCAAGAAAAAAGACCCCTATCCTAAAGTTGAGGCGCAACCCTCTCAAAAACATCAAACGTATATCGACATGGTGCTTTTGGAAGATAAGCATAGGCCGAAGCCTGACACCAGATTCCCCACAGCCTCCAATATGAATCCCATTCATTTTTGCCAAAGCCAAGAACTTGTCACGCTGGGGTGTGTCAAACGAAATGAATGTACCAAAGCCCTTACCTCGCAAGTTCTGAAACACGCTGGGAAATCTAACCGAGAGACTTTCGACCTTGGTGTAGAGGTAGTTACCAACAGATGCAGTATTCTCCAATAAGTCCAGTCTTTCAATCTCCTTGACAATCTCGCTCAATAGAATCGCCCGAGCTGGGTCTCCAGTCCGGGTGTTCGAAAGACGGAATGGCTTTGAGGGTTTCAGCTCAGGGTTGCCAAAGTAGAAGCCCGCAGCTTGGGCCTTCTTCGAGAATGTGACCATGTCAGGAGGCTGGGTCAGATTCCAGTGCTCGTGGGCCCAATAACGACCCGTTGCACCGAGACCCGTTTGAACCTCATCAACTATAAAGAGGACACCGTTTCGTCTCGTGATATCACGAAGGCCCTGGAAGAAGAATGCACTCGCGTGTCTATCGCCCCCCTCTGATTGGACCGGTTCGACAATAATCGCAGCGACTCGATTATGATAGTTCTGAATAATGTGTTCGGCCTCTCTTAGGCAACGGAATTCTTCGTCGGCGTTTTCATCCATGTGCTCCTCTAGAGGGTATTTCAGGGAGGGAAACGAGCACTGCGGCCAATCGAAGGCTGGAATATCCAATTTGTGGAGGGCTTTGCTTCGTGTAGTGGAGAGACTGCCGAACAACCGGCCATGAAATCCGGCCTTGAAAGACATGATAGACATGATAGACACGTTCGGTGATCCTGGAGCTCGGTTGTTCATAGTGGAAAGAACCTCGTCCTCGGTAACTCGGAGTCTCGTGCGCCGCGTTCCTGCTGTCGCTTCCAAATAAACGCTGCTTTGTAGGCTGCTTCGTTTGCATCGGCTCCCGAATAGGCCGTAAAGACTTGATTCAAGCCTTTTGGTGCGATCTTGATAATTCCCGCCTCTAGAATGGATGCCCAGTCATGCTGAGGGAATTAGGCCAAGCAGGGACGATTAACGAGCGCGGAGGCAACCTCGGGGGAGCTCGCAACCTCGAGCAGAGCTGGGTTGTTGTAACCAACTGCGAGGGATACAATTTGGGATAAGACGTCCAGCAGTGTATTCCCATCCGCATCCACAATGTAATTCCCATAACCTTTCTTATAGTACCCAACTGTTCCCACGCTGCTAGAATCGAAGACCTTGTCAATTCCATCAATTATCTCCTTGCTTTGCTGTCCGGAAGTGTCGATGACACAGGGCCCCGAGAGTTCGAGAGGAAAGAAGGCATTGCTCGGTGCCATGACCGACGAGCCCGCAGCCGGTTCTTGCATGGCCATGTTGTCCTTTTAGGCCTGACGGATTGGAGTGGTTGATAGAATTCGACGAGACGTGAGCCGAGGGGAATATGTTATGACCAGGGTCCAGGGGATGCGAGCGTTGGCCATTCCATGCTTATAAGTCAGCATAGTTGAAGAGCTAAATTGGCAGTAGAGGAGGTGTCATTAGCGATACCGGTGGACTCGGACCTTTAGAAAAGGAAATGACAACTATGGTGAGCATCTCTCGACACTGTACGGAGTATACTGGCTGGGTATCTTCATTGGCCCGCCATCAGCTTCCGTGTCGGTGGAACAGAAGACTCCGTGCGAAGATAGAGATCAAAAAGAGAGAAAATGTGCTAACTCCTCCAGGGAAATCTGATGGAAGTAGAATACCTAGTTGGTGAGCCTGTGAGAGAGGCCGAGAAAGCCGGCGTTCCGACGCCCAATCTCAGAGTTATCTACGAGATTTGTAAGGCTGTCCAATGGAAGATAAAACTGGAAAAGGGAATTGTTACTGTACCGCCAAAGAGAAGTTTTTGAGGCCTCTATGACAATAGAAATGCAAATGACCCTACTTCTAAACACAATCAATGGTGACCCCTTCAATCCCAGAAGGAATAAGTGGTGTATGGCGTCCAGGTTTCTTGTTTAGTAACCACGCAATTAAACTTCTTTCAGCTCAGCATTATGTGCTCCGAAGGAGATAGTATCCTCCTGCGCTGCGTCTGATGCAAACACAATATATGTGTAGTGGCCCAACCTTCCACGCACAATGTGTAGCTTATATGATGAAGGCCACAACATGTGGTACTAGAGGTAAATGTGTTATTTAATATCTCGTTGTGCTGGTATTTCCTTCACTTTCTGTCTAACAATGTGTCTGAGGCTTGCTGATGGTCTGATTGGAATTTCAAGTTCTAGTCTATGATCTCTCGAATTTCTATAATAAACCAAATTCCTTCCCACTGAGCAATAAAGCAAATACATCTATCTACCATCACTAAGGAGACCCGAAGGCTGAACCGAGAGTCCTTTCCTATCGTAACAGAAAGCCAGGGAACATTGCCTCACTTGGGTCGATCCAAAATCTCATCTGACCAACAATATTAGCCCGTCCACGAACACGCGGAATACAAGCCTTGAATCCTTCCACTGGTGAAGGTTCTTCCGAGACAACATCGGCCTCGAAAGATGTGCCAATAATACTCTGATGAACAAGCTTGTTTTTCCCAGCACCAACGCGTCCCCGTGATAGCAACACAGCCAGCCTGGCGCATGTACCGGAGCCACAAGGCGACCTGTCAATTTGACCATCTGCAAAGATAGTGACATTTCTCTGGCGGACGATTCCTGCTTCGTCTTTTCCAACATCCTCCTCGCGGTAGAAGATCACACAGTATAAGTCGTGGGTGCCGTAGTGTGCTCGCTGGCCTAAAGAATGCTTCACCTCACGACCAAGCTGGATGAATTGGGCATAGTTGCAGGGATCGACTTCGACGCCTAGCTGGTCCGCATCAATAGTGGCATACACAGCCCCCGCGAAGACCAGGTCGGCTGTCACGACGGCTCCACGCGAGGGGAGAGCAGCGGATAGATCCTTCGCTATCTGATAGCTGAGCACGTTGATGAATTCGGCATGGATGGGGTCTCCGCCCTGCATCGTGATACGCGATTTGACACGTCCGGAAGGCACGTCGATAATCACATCCACCTCTTCATTGTCGGGAACCGGAAGCATTCTATGGGCAACCGCCCAGTATCCGAGTGCGATCGTTCCATGGCCGCATGCGGTAGAGAAACCGTCCTTATGCCAGAACAGAACACCAAATAGCGCGCCAGAGTCGTTCGGTGAAACGATGAAACCACCATACATATCAGCGTGGCCGCAGGAAGCCAACTTCCTGAGTCATAAACGGTGGAGTAAAGTCTCCTTCACCGCGAACGGGAGGTGATGCCGTGGATTGCCTGTTTCCAAACAGCCCATCTGGACCTCTTCTGTTCACTCCAGTGACCCATTTTGGAGTTCATAAAAAGCATAATTGCAAGGCCAATCACCGAAGCCCTTCTAGGCACAGATAGTGATCCTAAAGAAAAGACTGTTGGGTGGTATTTGACTTTGTGCTCCGAGCAAAAAGACAACGCAGCAACAACTGATGGTGCTGAGATATGGGGTGTATTTGCAATCGCACACCGTGCGTATCTGTTTTAACTCAGAGGATATCCTGTAAGATTATCTATTCTAGAAAGGGAAATGCTAGTCAGAGACTGCGGAGTACAGCCTGGTGGGCTTGTGGACGCACGAGGATCCCTGTGCCTCACGCCCTACCACGCCCTACCACGCCCTACGCCCTGTAGATAACAGTCAATGCTTAGGAGAGAGGTAGATCTTGCTTGGTTAAACATCCCATGATAGGTAGAATAGCGCATTTTCAGATGATTGATAAACCCCCAATGCCTCCATAGTGTCGTTCCAATCCGAAATACATGCTCGCCTTGTACTGCCATCTCGACTGAGCCCTTATAGTCAATTCTATCTTTTGCAGATGGCTGATCAAATCCTTTCCATAGCTGGCCTTGAGGCGGCAGCTTCTAGCTCACTCCCAACTTCTGTGAAAGGTTCGATACGTTGAACACCCCCCCTACATTTTAGCTAATCACCCAATAATTCACATCTCTGATCTATCGGGCTTAAACTAGATTTCTTCAACTCCGGAGCTACAAACGAGGTCACCCTTCGCGATAATTCAGCTGCATATGGCAAATATCGCCTACTGCCGCGAGTCTTGAAGGACGTGTCTCGCGTTGACCCAAGCATATCAATGTTTGGTAGCCAGATCTCGTTCCCGCTATGCATTGCACCAGCCGGTATTCAGGCAATGGCTCATCCGGATGGAGAGCTAGCGACAAGCAGAGCATGCGCCAAAATGGGTGTCGATATGGGCGTGTCGTCGTTTGCTAACTACTCGGTTGAGGAGATAACAGAGGCTGGCAAGCAGGTGGGAGTCATCCACCATGTCATGCAATTGTATTCCATGAACGATAAAGCCAAGCAGGAGCGCATTGTCCGCCGTGCCGAGGCTGCCGGCTGCAAGGCGATCTTTCTCACGGCAGACAGCCCTGTGCTTGGAGTTCGCTATAATGAATGGCGAAATGGGTTCAAGCCCCCTGCTGGGCTAGGGTATCCGATGTATGAAAAGGCATCGGAGGAAATTCACTCGGAATCCCACGACGAGGGGTTCAGTGCGTCGAATTCGGACTCCCATTCGTGGGCCAAGGATATCCCCTGGTTGCGCAGCATTAGCGGCATGGAAATCTGGATCAAGGGAGTTCTTGCCGCGGAGGATGTTGAAACTGCCATAGAATACGGGTGCGACGGCGTCGTTATTAGCAACCATGGAGGCCGACAGCTAGACGAAACTCCGGCAACCATTGATGCGCTCCCAGCTTGCGCGAAAGCTGCCCGTGGGAGGATCAGAATCCATGTTGATGGAGGCATTCGGTCCGGTGCCGATATTTTCAGGGCATTAGCGCTCGGTGCGGAATGCTGCTGGGTTGGCCGTCCCATGCTGTGGGGTCTAGCAGTAGGGCCTTTACCCTTGATTTGCCTGACATGTGGCATTTGTGTCGTGAATGAGTACTAATGAGTGACTAGCATAACGGTCAGTCAGGCGTGGAACTAATGTTGAAGCTTCTTTACGACGACTTCAAGCGCTGCATGCAACTGACAGGTTGCAAATCGATATCGGAGATTACCACTGCCAGTCTAGCGATAGCTCGTGCAGACGGACCACTGGCGCGATTGTGATGCGGACTGTTTCATTATCCTAAATATGACTTGGATGTATTATCAAAGGGGGAGTTGATGTTACTAGTCAGGAGACTGAGATAGATAAGCTATCGAGTGTGGTCAGATATTCCAAGATCAATTGAGATACTCCGGTAATTTCTCCTTAGGCTATAGCCCACGTTCTCATATTGGTTAGGCAACGATACATATTCAAATGTCGTCCAGTCCCTGCTGATAATATTTACCAGTAGTCCAAAATTGTGTAGTTATCAAACCCATGAACAAAACGACATATTAAATGTCTGTAGTGTATTCCAAACGGCAATGAATTCACTTGAGGACCAATGTTTGTATTAAAGATGGTGAAGATCCGACATTAAAAACGGATCTGCGCCATCATCATCAAGGTCAGGAAATCCGGCCCGTAGGAAAGGCAAATTCGCCAAGAACACATCCGGACAATGCAGAAGGTCGGCAGAGTCCATGAATGATAGCCTTGCAGTATCTGGGAAGCTGTCCGTGATCGGATACTGCATGCCTGTATCCCCAGAAGCGGCACCCTCGGGGATGTCTTGTAGTTCCTCTAGGGCTGCCGGTGGAAGAGAGGGAGTAGCAGTTGATCTTTTTTCTGGGCTTGGTGCATGAAAGATCGCCTTTGTAGCTTCTGTGGTCGACTGTCCTTGGAACCATAGGCTTGCAAGCAACTTTGCGTACTTGGAAGCAATGTGTGTTGGAGTGGTAGCTGCATCTTTGAGCATCGAAATGAACTGCCTGCTTAGAGTAAAACAGGATTGATATTCTCCTGGGCTTAATGCTCCGACTGTGTGGGCCTTGAAAAGAAATACCGATGCATGGATCTCACTCCTAGGACAATGTCAGCCTTGATAATTCTGCGTTGTATAGAAGTGGGTTTACTGACATATAATATCGCACAGGCAGGAATCGCAAATGCCTCGAGGGATTAAGCTGATCTAGGAGCTCCCTTAGAACGTTCTGAGCTGCATCAATGGCAATGTAGATGTGACGACCATCAGGGCTCGCCATGACACTGTAAGGGAAACAAGACACCCCTTTTTCATGATCCGACGCAGGATCAATTCCGGATGATCGATAAAGAACGGCTTGGAATGCGAAAGCGTTGATATAAAGTCGCAGGTATTCAAACTGGAGTGTTAGGAGCCCATTGAGGTGGCTGGGCACATTGACATTGCTCCATGACATTTTCCACATGTCGAGTGCCTTTGCACCGTCGTCTAGATACTTTGTGTAGTCACCCATGAGAATCAACTGCCCTGTGTGTGACTTGGAAGCATACAGGATGTCGTGTACATTTCCAAAGATGGTTGTTAATTCAACCTGAGCTTGTACAAATGATGCATAGTCAGATTGTCCAGCCCTCTGAGGGCGCAATGAAGGGTAGTCATGCGCCGTGAATCGAGCAGATAGACCTGGTCCGCGACACCAAAATGCTTGACCCATCTGAATGGATATCTGGCGATCTGCAAGGTAAGTGACTGCTGACCGTTAGCTATGCAATCGATCGACAAAGTGTAGCCATACATATCCAGGCCAATCGCTTCCGACTCGCAACTGGTTCCGACTCGGCTTTCCCTTCTCCGCGAAAGGAATATCTTTCCAAATGGAACAAATAGGCTTGCCTAACTGCCAGTCCGATGAGGTTCCACGCCAGGCTATCTTCCTCAGATGTTTCTCCTTGCTCTAGTTGATGTTGACTTGAACTGTGGTCATCACGGCTGACATTGGTCCCCGAGTTGATATGCGGTACCCATTCAGCTAACAACAATAGGCCTTCCACTGAGCCGACCTGTCGAACATTCCTGGAGCCCAGGACTACACGAAGGAGGAGTTTCTCCATATAGCCTAGGACTCTGGTGTGTAGAGACTCTAAGCCTTGCCGGTTCTGCGTCGATATCGTTAGTACCGCGGCTAGCAAAAATGGCTCGTAAGCCCAATGATGCTTCATCGTTTCGCCAGATATCAAATGGCTTGGTACAATTGGTAAATAGGGGTGGTGGTTGCTGGCATAGCTGAAGGCCGAAGGGTTAGGTTAGCATTCTATTCCTGGCTCCGATGATATTGAAGACTTACTACTGCAAAAGAGGCTCGAGCATTTGTATGTCTACAACGCCATCCTGGATAATCTCACTTTCCCTCAGACTGGGCTTATCTCCAGGAACATGACTGCCTGTTCCATCTCGAAATTCTAGGTTATTTTTGGGAAGTTCAGGAAGTGTAGAGGCTCTTCTGTAAGTCACTCTTTCGCTAGACGCCGTCTGTGCCAGGATTTGGAGCGCTTCTAGAGGGTTTTGTATCCCGCCATGAATATCATAGCCTTGGCTCTCCTCAGGGACGTTGTCCATTGACAGCTTAGGACTGATGCTCTGGTTTTCTGAACCATCGGAATTGCGGATTATTTGTCGTCTGTATTGGCACCTGCGTCGTTTCCGGAGGTGTGAATAGTCGCCGCCTCGGCTTGATCCGGCTACGACGCAGTCAAAGCCCTCTGTGGAACATTTTGAACACGGCTGATGTCCACTACTGCTCTCATACTTTCTGGGAAAGAGTCACGACCAAACAAGATACGCGGGGTAAACAGTCTGTACATACAGGTCACATTTTGTCTTTCGCTGTCGGCATCGAATGCAGGCGCGATAGAGCCTGGTTCCTGTACTTCTTGTCATGATGGTTGATGATGGAGAGACTCAGAGTATCTAGGATGGAGGCGGGGCGTGATGGGATGATGGCGAAAGGCGCGGAGTGGAGATGCGGAGATGCTCGTCGGCAATAGATGGCAATAGACGGCCTGGCCCTAACTATAGCCGTTTCCCCTCATCATTTCTAGCAGTTGCAAGAATGGCACTATAAGAACATCGCCCAAGCACCAGGCTTTGGTTTTGCGCCCAAGCTTCAGTTCCTCCGTCTGATCATCATTGAGAAAGCGATAAATCGAGCTTCCCTGCCAAAATGACAACTACTGTCAGCGAAACCAAGATTTGCGCCTCAACGCCAGCAGAAACGCGCAAGCATCCTTCTCCCAAAGATGACCAGTATGGCAATTATTATCCTGCTCATCCAGAGGATCTCAATCTTGAATCGAATTTTGGCCCCATGGCTGCGGACCAAATTGGGTACCTCCAACCCACTTCCAAAGAAACCCCAATTGAAATCATGCGAGAACGGTTCCAGCGCGATGGATACCTATTCGTAAGCATTCCACTTCTCTTTGCGCTTCTTCACACACTTATTAATCTCTTTACCATTGCTAGGTGAAAAGCCTGCTCCCAAAAGACAAAGTGCTCAAATGTCGACGACAGTATTTCGAGCACATGGCCCCATCAGGCCTTCTCAAGGAGGGGACAGACCCGGTAGAAGGAATATACAGTGACAAAGACAGTCGAAAGTTTCTTCCACCTGGAAACCTCCGACGGCTCTTCGGTCTTAAAGACGATGAGGAGTCAAACAAGTACCTCGAGCTAATGATCAGCGCTCATGAGGCGCCCTTCTATCTCGAATTCTGCGAGATCGAAAAGCTTAGAGCCTTTATTAGAGCGTTTGCTGGATGGGAAGATATAACGATGCTGCAGCGAACCATGCTTCGTGCTTTTGTCCCCGACAGTGAATTAACCCCAGTTCACTTCGACCAGATGTATCTTCGCGCAGGACCACCGACCAGTTTGACAGCATGGGTCCCGATTGGCGGGGTGTCTTTGGAAGGCGGAGGCCTCATGTATTTGGAGAACTCGGTCGATATCGGAAAGAAAACAGAGGAGGAGTTTCGTTGCAATGCGAGCAATCTGAATGACGAGGAGCGTGTTTCAGCTTTCAACAAGAATATGAATGATGGTGGGTTCCTCAGCCGTGATACCGTGTCATACGGAAAAGAAGCCCAGAGAAAATGGTTGATTACCGAGCATGAGGCTGGGGATGTGATTTTTCATGATCCATTCCTGGTGCATGCAAGTTGCAAGAACAAGGATCCGGAAAGACGTATTCGGCTGGCAACTGACTTGAGGTTTGTTGATTCTGCCAAGCCATATGATAAGGTAGGAAGCCAAGAAGCCTCTTTCGATATCATGTCTGCTCAGTTGCTAACATTGGGACTTATAGCGTTGGATGAAAGTGTATCGACCACTTGATGGTCTGTAAATGGTTAGGGGTGACGAGATCTGATGTTGTATAGATGCAGAAGTTTGATCAACGACCCATTTCCAATTTACAATCAGTTTGATTCACACGGCATTCTAATTGACCTGAATTGTTAAACTGCCTAAACCGTATTGCTCTTATAGACCTGCCCCCGTGTGTCCTGAACTTCCAGGCCGTCGAAGTCACCTGGTAGTCACCTGCCAGCCACTCCGCTCTCCTTTTGCTCCCGATCTCATCGCACTCATTTTGAATTGTGTTATCGAAACGTCCATTGCGTATCAATTCAAATGGCGCCAATGAGAACCCTAAATACCATCATGTATCAGCGTTCCCATCAGTCTGAACAACATACAAAGCTCGCTAGTCTATCCCTAGCTAAGTTCTCGCATACGACCACCTCAGCCAGTCATCGGGGTCCCCTGCATTGGAACCATATCATCGGAAACGGCGATATCGTTGGGGTATTTGAGAGGTTTACAGTCTCAGGCAATGTCCTGCTCAAAGTGTTCCAGGATGATCAGATAATAGTACGCTCCGTGAAGCCTGCTCCTATAGCCAAACCGTCGCAAGCTCATTCGCAGTCTACTGTTCCAGGAGCAGATTAGCATAACGGATCTTGCCCAAATAGCAGCCTCTGAGGCCCAGTCCAGCAATCCCGGCTCCTCGAAGCCGACATTCGCCGTCGTCGTGAAGTTGCCCTGTCTTGCGATAAAGTATTCAACGGGAAATACGCACGTTCGTGAAGTCCCATCTCTAGTGAGAATTTGGGAGACTTCAAATCTGATCACGGAATAGATTCGTCGATTCCAAATCAAATTCAGCCTAGACCGCGACTACTACACAGTATTGGCTATATTAAGTGACATCAAATGCCCCTTCTCCGAGCCCAATATCGACCCAATGCCACTGACTCGGAGACCATCAACTGCACAATGGCAAATGGCATCCTCATCGTCGGCCATGGGAGGTAGAGTCGGTGGTAACTTAGCGCCCGAGCAATACGCATCACACGGTGCTTTTATTCAGCCCCATGAATCAACACTCGGAGTATCAGGAACAACTTCGAGCATTACAGCCGGTGACTCGATTCCTGAGCCCCTGACAAAGTACTGGCTAACCCAGAAATATAGCCCAAACCTCCCTGCCCTCCTCATCAAGCACCATGCCCAACGTCCCTGCAGAATCGTGGCCAAACGACCGCAATCGAAGCGGCCCACGAGACACAAACATCTCTCAAGATATCGCGCCCAGAGATCCCATACCCGGACAAAGCAACAACGCACTTATCCGGAGGCCCTCAACCGCGACAACATGCTACGATGCCAAATCGCTCGAGACAATCCTACCTCCCAAACGACAGCTCCCCTTCCTCAACCCCGGGCCACAAGAGGCCAATAAAAGGCCGACGACATCGTCGGGTCATATATTCCGCAAACCAGAACATACCAGTAAGTCGGCGGGACTAAATCCGGGAGACATCACGAACACTAAAGTCTCGCCGTCTGAAGATCTCTCGGGCTTGTCTAAACCTACTAATACCTCTATCACACCATCAACCGGATCGGGTTCTCTGCCCTTTCCTCCTCCGAACAACGAGAAGCATCATCAATCTATGAATACAGAACCGGTTCAAAACAAGCCTTCACAGCAAGAAAGCCTTGACATCCAGAATCCACACCTCAGGTCCGAAAATCTTTCAGCATATGTGTCATCTTCCACTGAAGAGCGGACCAAAAGCCTTGCGAATTGGATCTGTCAGCAGATCGAAGATGAGAAATTCGTCCAGCTGGTTCAAGATATGGATGGCACATGGGAGCGACTTGCGTTGGGAAAGTAAGATCTCCTAATTCCTGTATCATTTGATTTGTGAACAAATTGCGCTGTTTCCTTGTCATTTCTTACGGAGATAGTAAGTAGCAATATCAGACGGACGTTTCTGATAGATAGTGAGCTTCCCTGCCAGAAAAGATAAAATCACAAGTTATCTTCTAGCAAATTGATAAAGTACAAATAGGATAGAGGAAGATGATAATAGATACCCCGCTAGTCAATCACCATTCAGACAAAGCCCATTACAAGTTGATAATATTTCTCTGCTTTGTTTTTTGATTTTTCCAAGTCCAAATTATTTCAGCCCCAAAGAAATGAATAAAAGAACAAGAAGGGTCCAAGAGTGGGACGGAGGAAGAGAGCGCCAAGAATACAAAAAGGATAGTGCTAAAGATAATCAAATTCTCCTCGGACAGGCTGAGAACGGAGGCTGAAAATACATTCAGCGAGATCGACGGTAGATAAGGCCGGAGAATACATTGAGATAACCTTCCTTGGTAAGGAGGGTGTAATCAACGACCACACGAGTCGCCGGTTGCGAGACAGGGCCCAAGTTCGGCGACGTGGCAGCGTTGAGGTTGTTTTCGGTCGACAGCGCAGGCGGTGGCGGAGAGCCCGAGTTGGCAGCCACAGAGCCTTCAGCGCCAACAGCGAGATCAGCCAGATGTTGAAGAGAGCGCTGCTCATTGGGACCCATGACGGGAGGGCCGACAGAGCCGCTCTTGTTGAGGCTGGGGTCCTGGAGTTGGCTTTCTTGGGCCTTGGTTCGTCTCCATTCGAGGAAGATGCGGATCTTGGCGTCCCAGCCCGGAGTCGTGAAGATATCCCCAAACTCAGCCGCTTCGGTGCTTCGTTTTTCGCGATAGTCAAGAATTTCCTCGACCTTTCGGAGCGAATCCCAGCAGTCATTGGCGTACTCTGGAAGAACCGTAGACTCCAGGAGGGTCATGGAGGCCAAAGCCAAGCTGTGAAGATCGAAGGGCGTTGTGATGCGAGATTGCGTGCTGGCCTTGTGCAATTCGTTGATGACCTCTTGGGCGCTGTAGATGATCTCGTACGGACTGTAGACGAAGATGTGTCGCTTAATCAACAGCCGAATGGTCCAGTACAACTGGTTGTGCAGACTGTCAATAAAGGTCTGAGATTCTGATTCATCGGAGGCATCATTGAGTGAGCGCAGATCCTCAATCTCTGATAGACGCTCAAGAGATGATGCCAAGTTGGCACCGACCATGCGACCAATGCCGGTGTTCGTCTGGCAGATGTTGTGGTCCAGCGCAGCCAAGGTAACCAGCTCAACAAGGAACGTTGAATAAGCTATGAGGCAAGCAATTAGCACGAATACCTAAAGCGCTCAGTACACTCGAAGAACTTACAGCCAATGCCAGTGGTAACACGTCCAACAACCCGTTCGTCTTCCCGACCGCCCATCTCGTACGTTCCCAGGGCGCTTTGGTCGGCCACACTGACCGCGTACCAGCGAGAAAGTATACCCAGCGCGACCCAGTTGCGACGGACGAGGTTTGCCTCGGAGTCGACGTCGGGGTCTGAAGAGCGTTTGGTCTTGAGTTGGCCAAGGCCCTTTGCCATGTCCGAAGCGAGTTTGTTGGCGGACTGGATCAAGGAATGTTTCGGTACACCATCCTTCAGAACAAAGTTGTCTGGGCCCCTCCAGTCAGAGTCGAGTATCATGAGCAGCATAGTCTGGAGCCAGATGAGGTTGATCCCGGTCGGACGGACAATAGCCGGCTGGCGAGTGTAGTATAGAAGGAGGTCCTGCGCATTATCGAAAGACGTGACTCTCTCGAAAGTACCGAAGACTCGATCGAAATTTGTGCGTGTAGCGGTATAAAGACTGTAAATGAAAATCTCTTGCACTTCACGACTGCATTGGTGGAGGATTTCGAGCAAGCGTTCCTTCGAGTGCGGCAATATGGGGAAGACAGGGTGTATTTTGGCATAGTACCTGTTTCTATTTAGAAGCTGTATGATCAAGAGCCACAAGGCTGTGATGAACTTACGCGTTGATAGCGCCTTCGTCCAAGTCCAAAGGAGTCATGTCCTCTTCCATTGCTTGTTTGGGTATATCGGTCATTTCAATGCCAGCGGGTAGCTCGTTCTCATTGCCAGGCGACCAGAATAGATTGCCAGGCTTCGGTGCCGAGCCGCTGACAACCGATGCATTGATCGGATCCGTTGCGCTTTCACCTGCATCTTCTTGTGGAGTTAGTTAAAGAGAGGCAATGGAAACGCGTAAGACACGAACCGAATGCATTCTGCGACCGAGTGTTGAACGGCGCTTGTGTAAAGGAAGAACTCGGAAGTCCTTCGAATACCGAGTATGTTCTTTTGCGACCAATTCCACCGCTGTCCATTGGAGGCGAAAATTCCTGATAGCCCTTCGGGGAAGACACCTCGTTCATACCCTGGTACGGCATGTCCGGATGGACCATGGCGGGCTGCATCTGACTTTCGAGAGTGTGCAATCGTTCGGCCAATTCCTTGATGTAACTATGTTATAGCCAACGTCAGCTGAACGCGCTTCTGATCACAGACATTTACGGCGATCGCGTCTCTTACCCTTTGCTGGGGCCACGTTTCATCGGAACGCGACTGAATTGACAGACAACCCCGAGACGTCGACAGTTCGAGCATGTTTCCACACCAGTTTCGGAGCTTGCATCGCAACGGACCTAGGGAAATCGCGACGTTAGTCAAGGGGAACCACCAAAGCAACGTCGCGTCGCGCAATCAAAACATAGGATGTTGGTACCTTCTTGCGCCGGCACTCATCGCACGCGCGAGAAATCTTCGATCTTTTCCTTCTCGCACTCTGATCACCATAGCTCAAGTCGTGATTCGGATCGACGCCCACTTGTTGACTGGGAGTGAATTGAAGCATATGTTGTTGTTGGTGCTGGTCGGGCGACGAAGGGCGACCCATATCGCCGCCAGCGGGATTGGACGCACCCAGGACCATCGACTGACCGTGATGGACTCCATTGCTGGATCCATCGGCCAGACCGGGGCCGGAGGTTTCGCGCGAAAGCTCGGCGGACAGGAGTTCGTCGGCCGTCAGTTGGCGGTTGGTGTAGTACTGCATGGCGCCCTGGCCGATCTGCGCCGCGTTGGGGGACGGATAGGAAGGGGCCGGAGGCATATCGGAGTGCTCGCGGGAATTCATTGTCGGGAGATGGACCGATCAGAGCTGGGTCGATGGGGGTGGGTGATGGAGCGAGGCTCCGGATGGCGATGGGATGGTGGAGGAGGGAGGAAGTTGGCGGACGGAAGAAGTCGCGGGCAAAGGTTTTACAGGCTAAAAAACCGCCTGGGCGGGGAGAACATTTCGAATGGGTTAGCGCCGTATGCCCTCGGCGCTGGGGAACTGATCACAGCAAACATGGTCGCGCAACAGCAGATGAGTCGGGCTCATGGACCTGGATTCCTGCTCGCGGGATGCGATATAGTTTCATCCTGGGATGATCGTGCCGACGCGGAGATCCGGCTTTTTGTTTCTGCGTCCAGCGCGCGGATTAATACTATTTCCCACCGGCCCAGACTGGACCAAAGAAACTCCTCCCAGCGTCGAAGGATTCGATGCGTCGACCGTTTGTCGGAATGTCTCTGGCACGCCGTCTTTTTGTTTCTGAGAAATTCGCCGATGCGCCCGCTGCATTCCGGCCTCTTGCGACCCTGGATATGAGGCCTCTGGCGATCCACGTTGGGATACAGCTCTGCGCCATGGAGATCATCGACCTGCCATCCCAACCCGAGGGGTGATGCAATGTCGCTGTGGTCGCTCTTGTTCTACAGCTAATGAACCTTTTTCTGTTCTTTCAGATGACTTTTGTCATGGTTTCACGCGTTGCTACGCAGATGCCGAAGTTGAGATACCAAGACTGGTGATGTGCCACCGGACTGGTGCGATGGTCACAGCTTCTGCCTCGTAGCCAGTACGCCCAACCACAATCCACCGCGTCATACTGACAACAATTTAGCCTCAAACTAAAGTGTCTGAATCGCAATATCTGGTATTATTGCTGAATGTCGCACTATTGCCGTGCGTGAAGGCTTTGCCGTTTTGCTCGAAAGGCCGACCCTAGGGCCTTCAAACTACCACAAACTGTATCCAACCTCTTTTTGCTGCCTTCAGCAGTTTAGAGATCAGTAGCGATTGTTTGGGTATCAACTTGCCCTTTCCAGCTATTTTTCCTACTATAATCACAGAGCGCACCGTTTTGACACCTGAGGCAGCTATGGCCGTCATTGCAGACCAGATCACGTGGACTATCACGTGCATGATGTGTCCCCAAAATGGAAATGGCCATGTTTAGGCATCAAGGCCACAATTGTTGGAATGTGCCTTCGATCAGACATTTCCATAAGAAACGCTGGTGTGAAACTCTGCATCTGGAGTTATTGACAACTTGCAACCAGCATTGTCATTCGTTCCTGTTCTCATATGAAGCCTTCTCGGACAGGCTCAGATCGCCATTGTCTGCTGTACTTCGTAAGGCTGCGCCAGTCTTGGCCGGAATCCGTCGACAGGCTCCAGGACCACTAATCAAAGATCTATGAGCCACCTGCTTCGGAATTGACAGATTCATACAAAGCAAATGAAACATTGGGGCTATCCATAGGGTTGCGGAGAGCTCGTACCAACATGAGCGACCATCAGTCAACAGCAATTTTAGCACCAATTCTTCCTATCTTCACTAGGGTTAAAAGCGCCTACGCCAGGTCATATCCAAAGAACCGCCCCAAGTCGCCTAATGGCTCGGCAGGCGGGGGTGCCTGGGCGAGCTTCAGGGGCGTCAGCTTGTTAATTTAAGAGGCCTGCACTATGCCCATTCAGTGAATTGTCAAACAACATTCTCAGGGATATTCAGGCGCTTACTGGCCCTAGGGCTGCATGGGTATGATCCTCACCATGAGGCTCATTGGTGGGCTCGGTATACCTTGTCATTGGCACGTACTGCGTATTCAGATGCACTGCACATTCTGCATGGCCCAGATATATAAGCACGAGCACTCCTACACTACCAGGATATTCTTTTTCTACAACCCGGACTAGTACTCTTTCCACACCCAAACAACCTTCCTGATCAAGATGCAACTTATCTACATCGCCGCTGCCCTTGCAGCCATCACCACTGCACATGCCATCGATGCATCGGCCACCCCTTCGTCTTCCGGCGTAGCCCCCCATCGCACTCCCGACACCAAGCCCGGCAAGCCCGTGGAACGGACTGAGCTCCTCACATCATCTGTCAAGATTCTGCTCAACTACGACAAGAACTGCTACTTCGAGCTGACTGACATCCAAGGCTGCACGGGCAAGTCCGCGCCATTCGGCACGGTCAGCAAGACCACCGGGAACTGCGAGAACAGTAAGCCATCACTCGAACTTTCACCCCTCTTTCTCCATTGAACACTGCTAATGTGGGACTCCAACCGTCACAGACGGCGCGTACCCCCTCATCGCCGACATCTGTGACGGTCAGATCTGGATCTACACCCACGGCACGGATAACGTGGAGACGTACATCCCTCCGCTGGGTAAGGGCGAGTTCGTCACTGAGGGAATGTTCTGGTTCAAGAACTCCACGGGGCATGTCAATGATATACCCTATGTCATAGGCTATGTGATGCCCGGATGCGAGTTCTATGCGACGCACTTTGACGAGGAATTCGGTTTGGTGTCTTGGTCCAGGAGCTGCTATTATTAGGGTAGGAGGTGTGTTGGGTTTACTCTGTCGATATAATAGAGGGTGTCTGTAATGACATTCTTATTCTTTTCATTTTTTTTGTATTATATATATTGATTGTATGCTTGACGGATACTTCATCATAAACCGATGCTCTCATAGTGAGGAATGATTCCACCTCTAATCGAAGGAGCAAAAATCCAATAGTCAAATCTACATGAATCCTCTATGCCTGGAACCCCCTCATTCATTCCTTACCATTAACCCAAGAACCCAAACCCCAATAATAAAAAAATGAAAACAAATCCTATCCACAAAACATCTCCCTCCAGCCTGACAAATATATCCAATCCCCACCCCCCAACCCAATCAACCTTGAAATTCCCTAAATATACTCCTTCGCCAAATACCCCAAATTCTCCTCCAACGGCTTCCCAGCCACCGTCGCATTCGTCACGCCCACAAGGAAAATAAACCATCCTAGCCGGCTGGGTCTCGGAGACGTTTCTCCACCGATGCATACCCGCCCGGTTCACCGACACGTCGCCAGGATACATGAGTCTCTTCTCACCACTGTCCAGCGACAGCTCCATGACGCCGTGCGTGACGACACCGTACCCGATGCCGATCGATCGGGGGAGGTTTGATTCGACGCCCGGGGCGAAGTCGATGGATGACGGAGACGGAGGGGTAGTTTAGAGGGGGCTTTTGATTTCATGGTACTTAGTCAGTGTTTAATGCACTCTTGGATAGGGTAGTGGGGGAGAAGGAAAGAGACAGGTACCTTATTTTCCATCGCGAACTTCACGTCCTGGTCGTCTGTTAGGTCGACGGGGTTCGAAGCCGTGCTGTACGGAATGTTCTGCGCCGCGGCGCCCTCGACCATGATAGTGACATGGTCGCCCTTGTCGGAGGCCAGGAAGATTGATTGGCCTTTAGGGTTGTGGCCGACGATGTAGCGGTTCTGGTCTGGGAGGCCTGGGGCTGGGAATCCGGTGACAGGGCCGCCGTGGGACATTGTGCAGGTGAAGAGGGCTGTGGATAGAGAAGAGAAATGGCGATTTCAATATTCAAGGAGAAGAAATCTACAAGGGAGGGAAATGATCGCGCTGGAGGTTGTGGTAGGTAACCAGTTGAGATGAAGATAATATCCAAGTGTATCGGGGCGAGAGATGAGCCCAGCTTTATATAGCCCCAACCATCAGCGAGTCGAAATTAGAACGGACCAAGAACCACAGGTCCCGTACTTGCTGCGCATCAATAAACAATGGCACATTCGAAGGTCCCCATGGTTTGACTCTGTCTCCGAATGGTCTCGTCCTGGGGCTTTGCGTGCTATCCAGCAAGCGAGCCTGATCCTCCGTGGGACCGGAACACTTGACAGCCTGGGTCTGGCAATGCCGAATTGGAATGAGTTTGACACCTGGTCTGTCAATGCATGGCTTAGCCCCAACACGTGGGTGCAGGGTCCGTAGACTGGACGGGATGCCCGGCGAGGCTGGGGTTCCTATAGACGATTTGCAGTTGTTGAGGAAATCGTACTTACAATGTAGGTAAAAATGTAGTATTGCGAATGTTTCACGTCGTTGTCGTATCACGCAGAATTTGCAAAATACGGAACTTGTGAGACTTCCTTCATACGAAGTATATTTAGAGTTGCACAACGCTGACAACGCGATCGACCATAATGCAGTATTAGGAGAGGCAGCTGGATTTAACTCAAGAGACTTCAAATGGAGGCATGCTCACCGAATGAATGGTAGGTCGCTAGGCGATCAACAGAACACAATACATGTATCAAGCAATCGACAACGAGGAAGGTGCCATAACTATGTATAATTACCAGTATTCAAAGGTGAGAACGAACATCTAGATACGATTCGAAGCACAGGCATAATTCAGACATTTGATAAAAAGAAGAAAAATGGAACTCAATACGACCACTCGTGCAAGACAAGTTAAACAATTCCTTCACCTTTTTCCAGTGATCAGTCATGTATCTGTGTTATTGAATGAAACCGTCTCAAGTTCCGCAAACAAAGACCTCCCCAGAAAGTCAGTTGGTCCCCAAAGAATCACTTAGGTGAAAATAAATAAATCTCGAGCTAAAAAGACACCATTCTCTGACCTCTCACAAAAACAAACCACGACGCAGAAAAACAAGGTACATCTAATAATTGCTTGCTACCGGCTTGTTCTCCACAATCGCCTGCACTGGCTCCTCCACCGAAGGCTCCGATGTGTCCTTCTTAGACTGCACAAAAAGCTTCTCTCGCTTCATGAACAGAGACAGAACCACGGTTAGAGCTCCGGCTGCGACAAGCATATAGTAGATATTGCCGATAGTCGACACCAGTGCCCTCTGTACGGCAACCTGTTGGGTGGAAGAAAGCGATTTGAAGAAGGGCCCCCCGGCACCGCTGATGGCCATTTGAATCAGATCCTTGTCTGCATCGGGCATCACTGCCGAGATCTTGTTCGTCGCCTGATTGATGAAAATGCTGTTGGAGATAGTCAAACCCAGGGCGATACCGCCAATCTGACCGCAGCCAATAAAGGCAGTGGACGAAGCGACCTTCGAAGGACCACCCTTCGCCTGTGAGACCGGGAACGATGCTTGTGAATAAAGCCCTGTGCCTAGAGCCAAGATCACACTGTAGCCGTAAATCCTGGAGGTGCTGGATTCGAGGGTGACCGTGTGCATAAGCGACGCACCGATAACAACCAGAACGCCGCCAACGAGGTACCAAGGCATGTAGTATCCAATGATTCCCATGAGGATACCATTTGAGATGACGGCGAAGACCATGATGAACACAAAGGGCAAGAGTCGCACACCTGCCTGTGTCGCAGAATCCCCGAAAACGAACTGGAAGTAGAGAGGAATGAAGTAGACGGGAACAAAAGCGCAAGTGACCGCAGCTGCCACCAGAACAAAGAGAACTACCTGCTCGTATGATTTGAGGAACTCAAGAGGGAAGAGGCGAGTCTCGGGTGTTGTGAAGAAGACTTGCTGAATTCCGAACAAGATCCACAGCACGCCGGAGCAGACAAAGAGACCGATGATCCTTCCACTGTTCCATTCGAACATAGCACCTCCAAAGGCGATAGCCATGATCCCAGAAACAAATCCACCTGCACTCAGGATGGCACCCAGGATATCGATGTGCTGAATGCGGGATTTCCAAGAAGCGGTCGGTCTAGGGTCGTGTGTCTCGAGGAGCCATAAGTAAATGGGGGCGGCCAACGCTCCCACGCAGAGGTTGATGTAGAAGCTCCATCGCCAGGTTGCCTTGGAGTCAGCGAAGGCTCCTCCAATGATGGGTCCAAGCCTAACACCTCGTCAGCAAAGTCAGTCATAGGCAAGCCGGTAGTTGATTGTGTCCCCTTACACGGTCCCAATTCCCCAAGTCAATCCAACAGATCCAAGGTAACCAGGTCTCTCGGCCTCCGTCGTACTGTTGGAAAGAAGGTTGATTGCCCCAAGATAGATACCAGAGCCACCGACACCACAAATAGTTCGTCCCACGATCAAGGCATTCATCGTCGGTGCCGCACCACATACTGCCGAGCCGACTTCGAAGAGGATGACGGTAATGAGGAAGGACTTCTTCGTTTCGAACTGAGCAAAGACCTTGCCCCTATGGGTATTGTCAACAAGGAACTACTATCTTCTCAATTGGGTTCGAGGACTCGTCACTAACCAGACTAAGTTGACGGCGACACCACCGAGGGCAAAGGAAACGGAAATCCACGGCAGTTTGTTGATTTCGCCAAAAGAGTCGACAATCTTGGGTTGAACATCGGCGACGATCGTGTTGTCCAATGCGAACAAGAAGATCGCCGATAGAATTGACAAAACCACAAGAACCCATTTGAACCCAGTTACATTCCGTGGAGGAAGGTCCGGATTGGTGAGAGGTCTGTCAGCATACTCGCTCACAGCCATGACGGAAGATGGAAGAGCCGCTACAATTGCAAGGGCGTAATTCCTAGGAATTAAAGTAGACCAACAGCGAAGACCACACAACTATTCAGGACGAGTACAGCCAAATAAAGTCTAGGTCGGAAGGTTTAGAAGGCCGGCCAAGACAGCTGAATCGTTATTAAGGCCTAGAAAAGAAAGCTCTCGGGACGCAGCCGGGCGAACAGAAAGCAGCGACAACGACAGAGCCTCGCTTTTCCAGATGCACGCAACCCGGACAGTTCAATGTGCCCGCGTCTGAATCTTTGCGGTCATATCAGAAAACGCCTTAATATTAATTTGCTACCATCTTTCCATTATACGATATACCATCGTATTACCGCTAATCCAGAGGCGGATAGTAGCATATGCTGAATTAAGCTAGACCAGCACGTGCGCTGTCAATCAGCGGGTCGGGCAATTAAGGTGTCCGGTACCCGCAGCCTGACCCATACCAGAATTACCCGTGTATTCGGAGATTTTCAAAAAGGAGCCTTAGAACTCTACAAGACAAACAAGTCCTGAGTCTTACACCAGTACCGGGCACGAAAGCCCCAATCCGCAAAGAATGCCCCTCCAGGCTGAAGCAAAAACCAACTGTATTGGCTGCATGGTATTCACATCTGTAGGTAAATCTCAGTTTCTGCCTGAGATCGGGCAAACTAATGCTAGCGTCCGTTAACCCTGCCCTGGTCGCAGTGCCTGGTGCCAGTGGCGTAGAGTTCCCCCGATGCCGATTCGACGGCTCTTGTGAGTGTTCCGAACGGCGCTCGCAGTCCGTCCGGTTGTGCGCCAGGCAGCTGGTAGAAAGCTCCGTTGGGCGTCTGCAGGGGCTGCGCCTCGAATGGCCTCTCTCTTTTCTTTGTACTGGGTTTTGCTTTGTTACGTGGATTCTTGGGGTGGGTGAGATAGGATTGTCGGTGGGAAAGCTATGGGTATACCTGGACTGAGGTACTATTGTCGCAGCGTTTGATTCGAGGGTCACCTGTGAGTTGCGCAATACTCTATGCTAATGCTATAGCTTCTCGTGTTGCTAATAGCTCCGACAGTAGGCAACCCTGTTTACCTGGACGACTGCCAGCAGATTCCCCCATCTGTATATGCCAGTGACGGCCGAGAGACTCTAGAGTCTGAGTGAAGACATTGTCGGACAGCAGTTTGCCCTGTAAGAATATCCAACAGGGGCATGTCTGATAGACCATAATGCAACGCCAGTATTGGATTTATTTCAGCTGTATTTGTTTTTTACCGAAACCATGTGGCGTCCTCGCGGCGTAAGAAAACCGTATCGGAATCGGATAGTTTCTTTGCAGATCAGCCGGTGTATTAATGACTCAGCGCTAACGGTCCGGGTGCGGCTAGCCCCGAACGGGTAAGAAGCTAGACCAGTGGACGCCTGACAGACTCAAGCTATAGGGGAAGACTGCGGCTGATCTGTCCTCGCTCTATTTTTTGCTTCTTTCTCCTACCTCGAGTCCATCTTCCTCAGAATCCCGACATGCACGCACACCCTGTACGACATGATTGAAACCCAGATCCAGATTGCAGCCTCCCCAGACAAAGTGCAGGAAGTGGTAAGTGCTGGGCTATCTCCGCTTTCTATCTCCGCTCTCTATCTCCGACATGAATCCGTGCTCTTACTGATCCTTTGGCCATCATAGCTGCTCGACTTCTCCACCTACCTAGAATGGCAGAGTCTCATCAAGCTCCTCGAGCCGGAGGATAGTTCGAAAACTCTACATTCCCTCCAACCAGGAGACAAGATCAAATGCGACGTGGATGGAATGAAGTTTACGGCCGAAATCAAGGTAATATTGCCACTATCTCCGCGCATTCAATCCTCATTCCCTTGGCGCATGTCATCATTTGTCTACTTTTGGTTTGTTTTCGCAGCGAATGTCAGCTAACATCGATGATCACGCAAGGAAAACTCCGAGAAGCTATTGCAATGGCAGGGCCCTCCCGTGTTTGGCCTCATTGCCGGACTTCATAGCTTCCACATCGAGCCTGCCAACGGGGGGTCATCAACCCTATTCAAGCAGACCGAACTATTCACCGGGGCCATCTCCTTTATGATGAGCCCGTCGTTACTGGGAAGGAAGATGTTGGGCCAATACAACCAATTCAACAAAGACCTCAAGGCCCGTGCTGAATCCTTAAGCTAGTCGAACAAACGATTAAGCCTTTGTCGGAAAGGAAGAGATAATATCATTGGATTGCTTATCACCTATACATGGCGAAATTAACAACTGGATCACGAATATTGCCTACCACGCAGGTGGGCCGTCAGAGTTTGGCGGGCCGATACAATTTGGGTCCCAATTCTTGAAGAGTCCATCAACCAAGCTTTAGATCTGAAGCTGTAATGTAGCTCCGCCGTCGACGAGCAGACCACCTCCGGTCATATAGCTGGATCTAGGGCTGCTCAGGAACATGATAGCGTCTGAGACCTCTTCTGGGTGCGCAATCCGGCCGAGTGGCACTACTCGACGAATAATGTGTCTGAGGTCGGCATCGCCTTCGATGGCCTCGCCCGTCATTGGGGTGTCGACCCAAGACGGACAAACGGCGTTGACACGGATCTTGTATGGTGCGTTATCAAGTGCTAGACTAATGTTAGCCAATTCCGTCACTGTTGCGAAATGGCCCGCTCTTGCGTTTATTCCTTACCCGCATCCTTGACCATACCAAGCACTGCATGCTTGGCCGTGGTGTACTGCACGATTTGCGGTGTGGCCACATAGGAATTGCATGATCCGAGGGCAATGATAGCCCCCCCGCCAACTTCTCGGGGACCGGTGCGCGATGGTACGCTCAGGACGTCCTGCCGTTTCATAGCCGCACTCACATAGAACGTGCCCTTCACATTGACGCGCCAGAACCTGTCTAGCTCCTTTCCCGACGCTTCCGCTATCTCTGGTGTTCAGGGCTGATGTGCCGTTCTTGGATCTTTTGTCGTCGACGATGAGCTTGGATTAGTTGATTGATGGGATTGAGAAGGGGATTAGTGAGTTGATGGGGTAGAGTGGAACCCAATGAGATGAAGTTGAGATTGGCTTTATGAATCAGGATTGGTGAAAGTCTTAGGTTGTTAGTTTGTATCGTATCCTTTTGAGGTCGGAGCTTTTCTATGCGGTTTTCTGCATATTCCTTCTTTTCTTTCTTTTTTCTTTTTTTTTTTCCATTTTTACCATAGAGTCCTGACACTGACGGGAGCCGTTATGTTCTACCGAACCTTCCGAAGTATATTCAAGGCCACCATGGAGAACCAACTTATCCATCTTCCTAGCACTGATCCTGCGCAATTCACTGAACTACTACTATCTGGACAAGCATGTTTGACCAACATGACAATACCACATTACTGCCTGTCAGAGTGCATGAATCATGGTATCTACTCTCGCACGTCATCCTGACTATCTTTGGAGAAAAGCCCATCCCGAAATGACTTCACCTTTTCCACGCTCTTTTGAAGAGCCAGCCTCGCCAAAACTTGTCCAATTCCTTCACTCCGCTGTTCACTCTTCTCCGAGCGTGGGCTGTCGTCGCGAAGAGCAACACCAACGCCCCCTTCGCTGTCAAAGGAACCACTCGATCCGCCTTTCGAGGCCATTTTGTGCCATCTCTGACGAAATCGACCCCTCGTACCAGAGTCTGTTGAGCTATGCCGCATTTGCAGAATTTCGGAGATGAAGTGCGCTACTTCCTCATGCCCATGATCTTTAGCCCATTGTAATGGAGTTCGTCCGTCCTGGCTTTTTGCATTGATATTGGCTCCGGAGTCGATGAGTATTCGAAGGACCTCGTCACGCCCCAGTCCTGCGGCCAGGTGCAGTGCTGTTCCTTCTGCATTGATCTTTCGATTCACTTGTATTCCCCTGGAAAAGCTCGCTGTGCCGCCAACTTGGACATGCGAATTGACGTCTGCGCCCATCTTCAGAAGCAACTGCACCGTCTTGTCGTGTCCAGCCCATGCTGCTATGTGCAATGCTGTCAGCCTGACTTGAATATTTGCCTTCAATTTGGCTTCAGCCACTGCTTCGATGTCGACAAGACATTTGGCATCGACGTCTGCTCCATGTTCCAGTAGTGACCTCGCCACCATTTCGTCGTTCATTAAGGCAGCAAAGTGCAGCACCGCCAGATTAGCTTGGATCTTAACTTCAATATTCGTGCCAGTCGTGAGTAAGCGAAGAAGCCCTTCGTGGCCAGACAGAATCGCCAGGTGCGGTGCAATCAGCTCAGGTCGTATACTCCTATGAATGATAATTTGACTGGTGGCTAATGCGTCAGCACCCTTTTCCAGCAATTCTTGAACGACTCGCTCATGTTTCATCATTGCTGCCAGATGGAGCGCCAATAGCTTAGCTTGCAAAATATCGCCAACATTGATATCGCACATCCGCCTGAGACTCGCACCCCTGTCGAGGAGGGAACGGACCGTTTCCACATCCCCTAGTCCCGCGGCCATGTGCAGTGTGGACAGATTCAACTGCATGTTGAGGTCGAATGTTACATCAGCGTCGGCTTCCATCGGAATTCTGAATGACGTATCAACCTTGGCCTGCATTTTAATTCTGCATTGTTCGTTAATATCGTCAGTAAAATCGAAAATAACCGGCTGCAGTGTGCTGTTTCCCGCAACGGCGAGCAAAAATGCGGTTAGATGACCCTGAATGTGGTTGGGGCCCTGAGATTGGCCCTCCGCCGCTATTCCTGGATCACACTCAGATAACAGATCGACCAATGGAGCTCTTTTCAACCCAATGGCTATGTCTCGGGCTGTAAATTCGGAATGGGTCCAGAATTCCACCTGAGCCAAGCATTTAGCATGAACATCCAACCCTTTAGATAAGAGGCTCGCAATGCTGTCATGCTCAGACAACGAAATCAGATGAATTAGGCCAAGCTCGGCTTGAACTCTTCGTCTGAAACCAACTGGGCATCTTGCCTGTGCGTCGAAGCCGTTGTCTATTAGAGACTGCACAACCTCAGTCGACTTCAAAGATACGGCTAGATGCAGTGTTGACAGTTCGACATACAGTCCGCCCACATCGACCCGAAGCCTTGTTTCAGTGTCAACTCCACTGTCAAGAAGGCATTGAATCACAGTCCAGGCTCTAAATACCACTGCAACATGGAACGCTGTTAACTGGATATACTTATCCCCGGCAGCAATCTTCAAATAGGCATTCACATCGGCATTGTTGTCAAGAAGTAGCTGTATATTCTCGGGAGATTGCACTAGAACTGCCATATGGATTGCATTGAATATTACTCGCACACTTTCAGATTCCAGTAGGAAGGTGGCGTTGACATCTGCTGTGCTTGTTCGTAGGTTCAATTGTTCGCTGTGCTGGGAAGCGTCTTCCGAATTCCTTGTCGCTGACGCCTGTGAGCTTGCCCTTGACCTCTCTATTGATCCTTGAATAGAGTCTGAGCCTTGCGAAGAATCTGATCCTTGGATTGAATCACACGCATCTCCATCAGAGAGCTTCTCCCGGCCTAGTCCGTTGGAGCACTCCATAGAAGTCACGGACGGCTCTAACGACAATCCTGTGGATGAGGACCGATAGTAAGAGGGTTCCGAGCAACTCTCAGGGTATAATTCTGAAGGCGATAGCGGTTCTGTCGAGAGAAGAAGATGCATAATTCTCCGATCCCTCCATGCCGTTGCCAAATGCAGTGCGGTCAAATCAACTCTGCCTTCCTCCGTATTGATCTGACAGCTCACATCTGCCTCAGCCCCATATTCTAGAAGGGTGTGGACCATTTCCAGGTCTGCGAACAAAACAGCAAGATGCAATGCCGAAAACTCGGCGTATTCATCATGGTACTCGATCTGGAGGGTGGAGTGAACATCCATTCCTTTCTCGATAAGTAGATGAAATGTATTGTGTGTTCTTAATAGCACGGCTAAATGCAGGAGGGTGAATTCGACACGCACTGTACCGAAGTTGATCAGGAATCGTACTTGAATGTCGCTCTCTGTATTGACAAGCTGTGATACGATATTCTCATGTCTTAGTAAAGTAGCCAGGTGCAGCACTGTCAGTTCGGTGCACATGTAGTCCCCAGATATGAGTGCATTCTGTTGAACATCGATTCCGGCCTCAAGAAACAAGCGGAAAGTCTCTTCACTCCCTGAAAGGGCAGCCACATGCAGCACAGTGAGTTCCGCATGTATCCAGGTATTGATATCAACTCGGCACTTTGCATGGATATCACGGCTCTCCTGAAGTAGGAATTCTACCACCTGTTCGTGACCCAACAGTGCCGCCAGATGTGGCACTGGCAATTCAATGTAAGAGTTATACCAATGGATTTTGGCATTGGTGTGGACCTTTCCTCGATCAAGCAATAGCTGCACGACATCAATACTTCCACTCATTGTTGCGAGATGGAGTGCATTCAAGATATTCTTTGTGTCATTGTTGATCAGACAAACCTCGTCAGCGTCGGATCCTCTGTCCAGAAGAAATCGTACTACTTCCTCTTTCCCCGATAGTGCTGCCAGTTGTAGCACGGTAGCTTCGATGTGAAGCCAGCTTCCAGCTTGAAGGTATAGCTTTGCATGGATCTCGGCCCCTGCTTCAACAAGCAACCTCACCGCTTCTTCCTCCCCTGATAGAGCTGCATAATGTAATGCCATGGCTTCAATGTGCAGGGAGTCACTGATGTTAGTCTGCTGTATCGCGTGTATGTCAGCTCCATTTTCGAGTAGCAGGCGCACAACCCTCCCACAACCCCACATCGCAGCCAGATGAATGGCGGTAATCTCTACTGAGGCATTGTTGACCTTGACCAAGAATGTGGCATTGATGTCAGCCCCCTTTTCAATGAGTACATGGGCCGTTCGTTCGTTGCCACACATTGTTGCGACATGCAGTGGTGTGAGTGTCGCGTGTCCGATATACACCTTTTCGCGGTAATCGCCGTAGGCTCTCGCTGCCTTTTCAGGAAGGGACCAGTCTGCCATGTCTTCGCTTATGAAAACCATGAACAACCTTGCCGTTCGTGCGAGTATTCGTTGAAAGATAGGTTTGTCATCTTCCTGTTCGCTTTCCTGCTCCTGCTGCTTCCCTCCCTGTTCGTCCTTTCCCTTGGATGGCTCCCAGGAGTCAACATCCACCCGACAATCGGCGTTGACGTCCGCCCCTGTTTCAACAAGCAGCTCAAGTAGACCGCTGTCAAAAAACGCAGCTAAATGCAGCGCCGGTATCTCAACACGCATATTGTTGTCTTTGCGAGCTTGGATGCTTGAATTGGCACTAGCTCCGCTTCTGAGAAGAGCCTGTGCTGCTTCCTTGTGTGCCCATATGACAGTAATATGCAATGCGGTTAGGCTAAGGTGCATGGAGCCAATGTCAACACAAAGCCTTGCTTCAGGGTCGGCATTGCTCTGGAGAAGGACGGTGATTAAATTATCGTTTTCCGTCAATGCGGCCAGGTGGAGTGCAGTCAGACTAATTAGTGCCTTGAGTACGATACGTTTGCCGGTGCTTTCATGGGCCTTGACATCGACGTCAAGATTGACTTCGCCTCTTGCATTGGCCTCAGCCCCGTTGGAAAGGAGCAACTCGATGGCTTTCTCGTGTCCCAATATCACAGCAACATGCAGGGGCGGCAGAGTGCACTGCATGGCTCTCGCACTAACCATAAATGCGTCGTGGATGTCGGCCCCTTGATCCAGCAGAAGCTGCATCACCTCTTCGTCACCCGATATGGTTGCCCAGTTCAATGGAGACCATTCAGCCCATATCATCCCACGCCGCTGGTCGCGACTGCTTCTCATGTGGACATCCAAACCCTGTTCAAGTAGCAGACGTACCATGGCCGTGTGGCCTGAAAAGGCGGCCAAGTGCAGGGCAGATGGTTGAGCATTTATCGTCCCAAAGGGCTTCATCTCCACCTCTGCTCGGCACAGCTTCGTGATATCAGCTCCGCTTCTCAGCAGCAGCTGCGCCACCGATTTATGACCGCACTCAATGCCACAATGTAAGGCTGTCAGCTCGTCCTGGATGGCGAACATAAATTGCGCTGGGCCTGGCCGGGGCTCTGTCGTCTCTGGGAATGGAGACCACGGCAGTATGACAGTGTCTATCGCCGAGACGGTGTGAAGACATCTCAAGATATCGCCATGAGCACCCTCCATTTCCAACTCGGCCATCGGGGGCAGCCATGCCAGTCTCCTCTGCCAAAAGGCCAGCGGTTGGCTGATCATGGTCAATTTGTCTTGGACCGTCAGAATCTGCTGCTGCAATGCTTCTTTTATTTCTTCCTGCTTAGCTTGAAATTGCCGCAGTAGAGTCGAGGACTCGTCCTTAATCGTCAGTGTTCTAGGCTTCATGATGTCGTGTCGCTTTTTCGAAGCCCAATGCAAAGGTGTCCACCCATCCTGGTCCTGTGCATCCACGTCGGCATCTGCAATGATGAGAAGCTGTGCCACTTCCAGATGACCCTGGGCAGCAGCGCAGTGGAGCGCAGTGAGCCCGTTCTTGTCCGTCTCATTGACATCGACCTTTGTCAGAAGAACTCGCACCACTCCTTCGTTCCCTGTCCAGGCTGCCACATGTATCGCCATCCGTCCATCGCCATCTGTCAAGTTGGCCTCTGCTCCTTTTTCGAGCAGGCTCTCTGTGGCCGCCTTGTGTCCATTCAGCGCCGCCAGGTGCAGTGCCGTTTGGCTGTACTTTACTTCTTTAGTGTTTAGCTCGGCGCCATGCCTGGCGAGTATGAGGATCACCTTGCTATGGCCATTCTCTGCCGCGCGGTGCAATGCCGTCCTCCCATCCTCATCGAAGATGTTAACGTTCGCTCCGTCTTCGATCAAGCGAAGAACTATATTGGCCAGACCAAAAGATGCGGCAGTGTGCAATCCATTCATACCTCGCACGAAGTCTTGGCTGTATCCCGAATATCGGTAGTTAGTTAGATGAACGACCTGGTTGCAAGAGGCGACCTTTGCTTCATCCTGAAGAAGCTTCACTATCATATCCTCCATCTCTGTCGTCGGAGCCTTATCATCTTGCGCATGGTTCCCCCAGTGCTGAGCTGCATAATGAAGGAGCTGATACTCCGATAGACGATCTTCCAGTTCTTGATCATCATGACAGGGTCCGTTGCCAAACACTGAAAATGAAACATAAGTAACACATGCACGAGCTATCATTCTGCTCGCATGGTTTCCGCAATCCGAGTGGTGGCTGTGGTCTTCAAAGCACTTCCGGCCTTCGAGATAGGTGCGAGCTGTGTGGTGCATCAATTGGACGGTGTCGCTCCGTTGGTTGATGATCACCAGTCCCGCACAGAGGGCCACTGCTCCATTGAGATCGCTGATGATGTATTTGTCTTGGAATTCGCGGCTGCCGGGGATGACTGCAAGAGCGTGTAAGAATTCCGTCCGAGTGAGAGGCCGTTTGGCTTCCACGATCCAAGACAATATCCGATGGGCCAGTTTGCGGTCTCCAGGTGTCCGGCTTCCTATTCGTTTCAGTGCGCCTTCATACACGGCGGAGACCTTGTCGGTGCTTTCCATGAGCGATCTCAGTGCGTCGAGGACGGCTCCTCTGGACCATTCCCCTAGCATCGAATCCAAAAAGGGCTGTACCAGCACAAACATTCCGTCTACCGCCTCGACAATATTGTCTGTTACGGTGTGACGCAATTCGATGTCGGTTTTAACCAGAGAGTCTGAACTCTCCATCAGGTCATCGAGAACCTTCCTCACGTCTTGTGGATTGGCCTTTATCTTCAACTCCTCGCAGACATCAAACTCCTTTCGAAAATTGATCGTGGGCCGTGATGTGACCAGGAGCTTCATCCTGCATTCCTTTTGCTGCTCGAGAATGTGAGAAAGCAGCTCTTTGCGGGTCTTTTCGAAGCACTCGTCCAGCGCATCGACGACCAGGAAGACTCGAGGAAACCTTTGGATTACCTCCGTCAGCACGGTGGAAATCTTGTCCAGATGGGGAAGCTCGTTGGCGCAGTGAAGATCGAATAGATCTGTGACGGAAGCTGGCAGTTCCTGGCACTGCTCGACAAGCTGCCGGAGGATTGCGCAAGTCAGAGATCGCACCGTCTGATCCATCTGTCGATCATATTCACAAAATAAACAAGCAACGCCGGCTTTATTCTCGGGGGGTTGCTTCTTCTGGGCGACTTTAATATTCTCAATCACGGTCGAAGCAAAGACTGTCTTCCCCCCACCGGCAATCCCATGGCACCAGAGCGTTTGGTTATCATTGCTGTTTTCCATCCAGTTCAGATACTGCTCCGAATGCAGTAGCTTCTGGATGGTGCTTGGATGCCACTTTTCATAAGCATCGGACAGTCTTTTGGTATGGGTATCGCTACTATCCAGCCAATTCAGGATCTTCTCTCTGTGCTGCTGGTGTCTGTCTTCCAAGCCGGTCAGCATGTATACGGGCGTGCATGGATTTATGTTTATCAACAAGTGATTCATCTATCAATGAGACCCTACCTTCAACAAGTATTTCAACTTGGTCTTCAATATGATGTATATCCTGCTCGACTATGATAAAACAGGCCAGTCAGACCACGGCCTCCCCGTAAGTGCCACTCATCACTCACCCCTTTCCAGCACTCTGATTGCATCTTCTATTTTCTCTATGTCTTCCTTCAACACAACTTCCAGCAGCTCTTTGGTGTAAGCTGCAGCCGTCGCTGCGGCGTATCGCTGCCAAATCTTGTGCTTGTGTGTGTCCGCGTAGTCGCAAATTCCTCGCACAACCAGACAAGGAAAGTCATTCATCAGTCCAGCTGCCTCCATCTCGAAGCACAAAACTCCGAATTTCTTTCTGATCTTATTCCTGGTCACCCCATGCCTCATGACCTGGTCGGCGGAGGCAATTGTTCCATAATGAATGACAGGACCTGGATGGTTTCGTGGCTTGCGCGCAACCAGGCGGGCAGCATCGCAGCCACGACAGGGCAGCGGGATTTCATCATCGCCATCCTCCTCCTCTTCCGTTTCTTCTGAAGATTCCTGTTCTCCCTCTTCGTTGTGCTCATAGTCGGCTTTGAACAGCCGATCATATTTGTCATCAGGGCGCTGGTATAACTCTTCAAAGTCAGGATTCGCGTCTTCGGATTGCTTCACCTTGTCGATCATCGCCGTAACATTACGCGCGATGGCATTTTTATTCAACTCGTGCTTGCCTTTCAGCTTTGAAACTGCATTGGTGAGAGCGGTAGGTGGCATATTTAGCAAGCCCATGTGTTGGAATTCACCATTTGCGACCACCTTGCCGCGATCATACTTCACCACTCCCCCTTCACGGAGACCATTGTGAGTATACACCTATCCACTAATGGAGGTTACCCTACCTAGATTCCCCTGCGGAATACCAACCACCACATCGCCCAGCCGAATATCCTCGCTCGGGTGTGCACGGCGAGCTGGAGCACCACCCCCAATGCCCACCATCAGACCGAACCGGATCTTGGGGAAGCTTCTCAGCATATTGGCTGCGACGGTTGCCGCGGGGGTGATGCCCATGTTGCCCGCGGGGAGACAGGCCATGGCAATGTTATGTCCGCAGATCTCACCCAGAGTATACATGTTCTTGTCCCCGGGGGCTAGATCCAGGTCTTGGTGGACCTCGTCCAGCATCCCCGAGGATGCGGCCAGTTCGATGGAGAGAGCACAAATCCATCCTACAGTGTAGTCGGTTCGAGAGAGCTTTCTTTCTAGGAGTGTTATTTTCGCATGATTGTGGCAGCGAAGAGGAACATACTTTCGATGGTTGGCCTCCATTGTAGCGGATTGTTCTAGCTGACTAGCTAGTCCGGTGCTGAGGGGTTCGGACTAAACTATTATATCAATCAGAGAAGATGGGTTGTAACATCTAAGACATGTAACTAGTGTGTGGATCCGATATTCAAGAACCCAGCCTCCAAGCTGGGAGGGCGCAGCGAATGGTGAATCAAGAGGAAATCGGAATGATAAAAGGCAAATGTCTACATGGCGAGGGGCATGTGTGAATGAGGGGTCAGCCAGGCATGTTCGTAATCTAGCAAGGCTGGCTGGTAAGAGTTATCAGGGTATGCATGGACACGTCAGAGAAGAATCGCTGAATGGAGCTGAAGGAGTAAGCACTAATGCAAACCCCCGTTCCCTGTCCAGAGGTCAACTCTGAAAGGTCGACACGACACTGCTGATCGCAGCGCTACTTTTCAGTCTTCCTTTTGATATTCTTATTCTCTTGCAATTGCGAGACTTCTAGAGCCCGGTTTAGTACCCGCATTGGGTGTCATATGTCAAGAATCACATACTATTTCGTCAAACCACTCTTGGAGGCGACGAAGACACCAGAAATCTAGCTTGACACTTGTGTCCCTCGCAATACTCAAAGGATCTCACTGGCTTGATCCTCCTAAGCCTTTGATCTACATGAAATAGGCCTTACCTAAGCACAGTGGACTAGAGGGCTACCTTAAGCCCGCCAGACGACAAATTCAATTATCTATTCTCTGCCTCCCAGCAAAACTGGCCAGCCCGGTTAAAAGCAACCATGTCACAAAGAATACCCAGAGATCGATTGAATAGAACGAGAAATGCATACTCTACCGACAAAAACATATCGCAGTCCCAAGAAAAACCGCGCCGCCGCCGTTTCCTGTCTAAACTGATGCGCTCAGCGACCATAGCAGCCGGTGAAGAAGTTCTCGCCTCTCACCTCGCACAAGATCGCGGCCACGGCGGCAGCTATATTACATCTCGCGTGCCCAAGATGGCTCTACATGGCGCTTTTGTTCAGACTCTGTTCAATCATGTCTTGCTGAAGGGATGGAAACATGTTTTTAAAGCCCATACCAGCCGCATCGGGAGCATTATGCAGATTCTGGCCGCGATGGTGATCGTACGTATAGACTTTTTTATTGCTTCGTTTTCCTTCTGACCACAGTCTCGATCAAAGCACCTACCAGAGAAGATGTCTGATTCTAATATTCCTCTTCGTGTATAGGTTGCTCCTCTCCAGAGCGTCATGCATCTTCTCTCCATCGCCTTCATCACCGGTGCAAGGACGTACCGTAATTTCAAAGCCAGCGTCAAGGCCGGGTTGTATGAGACCATGGTTCTCACGTGGATTGCTGCTCCTGCGGCCATCGCCTTTGCGCAGATATTTCTACCGCAGAGGGCTTGGTTTCCCTTCTTGCGGTTTGTGTCCTTTACTGTGGATGCGATTTCGAATTCCATTCTCAAACGGAAGAGACAGGAGGCTCTGCGCTGTTATTTCATGGCGAGGACGGAGGAGCAGTCAAGTGAGGAAAGTGACGAGACTGACGAGACTGACGAGACTGACGAGACTGACGAGACTGACGAGACTGATACGTGAATCTAGAGATATGTGTTAGGGCATCACGGCTACTTTGCGAATGGAATTGCTTTATTTACTAAACTCCCTGTTTGGGGGGTTGCAGTGTAGTCCGGGGAAAGTGGATGTCATGGGCTTCTTCCTTATGTCAATCACGAATATGTCAACAACACCCCTGATTCCGGACCAGATGTTGAGTTTGCTGTCTGGCTTCTTCTTCTTCTCCCTATTTCAAAGATCAAAGATCAGGGATCCGCCAGTGATCCTATTTCCTAACCTCCCTCAAACCCCGAACAGGCGCGAACGAGAAGAAAAGTCAAGGGAGGGGGGGCATTAGATTCAATCATGCAAGTCTCGGTCCAGCGTCACAGCCGGTCTATCGACTCGGTAGATCGTCTTAGCCACATTGAAATACCCCTCGTACTCAATCTCCTCGCCATCCCCCTCAACTTCATAATGATAATGGCCTCCAGCCTGACGCCCAAGCGGGCAGTATCCGTGGGTATGTTCCAAGCGCAGGCCCAATTTCCTCCCCGGGTCCGCGGAATGAAGGACCGAGTAGCAGACCATCGGGGCTGCAAAATCATGATATGTCAACCAGTCATTGTGGTGCTCAAAGTCCTTGAAAGGCAGCTGCTCTTCGGCCGGGAAGTCCGGCATAACGTGGTATCGCGCGGAGCCTGATCTGATGACGAAGACGCCGCCGAGGCTGACGGTTCGCGAGTCGCCGTATGCGACACGGAGTCCCTTGCGGATGCATTCGGTGAAGCTCCTTTCCTGACCATGCTGCTTTCGCTTGCGGGCGGTGATCTTCAGCACGGGTCCTGGCTCGCCCCGCGAGCCGTATAAGTTGGCCATGAGGGCGCAGTCGAGGCTGGGGCTTTTGTCAACCCCGACAGCGCCAGTTGCACGGTCTATATGGGCGAAGTGGGTTCGATTGTCGATGCTGTCCAGCCCCGCCGTCCAGCTGAGGTTCGGGGATAGTTCGCAATTCTGGCCCACGATGTGGAATGGACCGGCTCCGGCTCCGATCAGTCCCCCGCTGTGGTGATGCAGCTCCATTGCCTGCGCGATCTCGGGGAGGGAGTATCTGCTGGTCAACTGGGGGCGAGGGAAGAGATTCGGTTGGCCACCGATGTCTGAGATCTTCTCGTCGCCGCATATTCCTTCGGTGGCGAGGCACAAGGGAGGGTTCCGGAGATCGGGACATGGAATGACACTCACGGCCGCATGCTCATAGTTGGCACGCAGCGCGGCGCTCAGAGGTTCGGCCAATTCCTCAAGGGTGGGCGGCGATAAGGTGAATTTTTGGGTGCGCATTTTTGTCAGGAAAGTTGCACTATTTCTCTGCTGGCGAAAGCGAGCGTGTCTAGCAGAGCGAACTCCATTTGTTTTTGTGCGTTCAGCTATCCATCACCCGGGCCAGGTACAGCGGCCAGGCCGGAACTCGAGGCCGATAGCATCACTGTGATTATCACAGATCTGCCTTTGACGGCGTGTTGGCGGTGGCTCACAGTAGCGTAGATATCGGTGTTTAGGCCAATTCCAGCTGTCGTTGTCGGTGCGCGAATCGTCCACCATCGGCCTAATCTCCGTGCGTCAGGAGATGCGCCTGCGATGGTCCGGCCGAAATCTCCGATTCGTCCGGTTTTCACTCCGTCGGCATTCGGTCGGGCGACAAGAAAAAGCTATGTAAAGCCTCCCATTATTGTCGTTCTGGAAAGTTCATGAAAGCTGCGTTGAAAGACATCATACGCCTTATCCGCCTTCCCTCGTTATCCTGCCCCCAAATTCGTCGTTCATTCCATTCTACTCCCACGCTATAGGTTCGAAACATAACTCAGCACCATGACTAGGATGACACCACCGGTCCAAGAAGTGTTTCCACACTACCCTGATTTGCCCGGGAAAGTTGCCTTGATCACCGGGCTGGGACAGGTTGGGCCCCGGGAGAGTTCATTCTGGGGCAATGGAGCGGCGACAGCGCGCTTGCTCTCACACAACGGTGTCAAAATCTTCGGCTGCGACCTGAATCTATCGGCAGCCGAGAGAACCAAGGAGCGTCTATTGGAGGAGAAAACAGACGCCGTGGTGGATGTCGTGGCTGCCGATGTCACGAACTCGGCGGACGTGGAGGCACTGGTCAGGGCTGCTATGGAGCGGCACGGCAGGATCGATATACTGATCAACAACGTGGGCCAAACCGCGGCAGGGAATCCCGAAACCATGACGGAGGATCTGTGGACGCGCCAGCTAAACCTCAACCTGACCTCAGTCTACCGCCTTTGTCACCATGTTCTGCCCATTATGCAGAGGCAGGGCGGCGGCAGCGTCATCAACAACGCCTCTATCACTGCCATGCGCTACATCGGGAAACATCAAATTGCATATGCGTCCGCCAAAGCCGCTGTGATACGATTCTCCAAGGCGACGGGCGTCATGTATGCCCGGGATAATATCCGATGCAATTGCGTCGTCCCGGGGCTGATGTATACGCCTCTGGTAGACAACTTTGCTCGCAGCGAGGATGCCGGGGACCGTGAGGCTGCCGCGCGCATTTTAAACCACAATTGCCCCATGGGGTGGATGGGCACGGGAGAGGATGTTGCAAATGGGGTGGTTTGGCTGGCCAGTGGAGCCAGTCGGTATGTCACCTCTCACGCACTGGTTATCGACGGCGGCATCACAGAGAGCACGGGAACAGGATTTGAGGCGTTATAGGTACAAATATCTCTGGGACAGGTTCTTGGTAATGCCTGCGTGGGCATTCTTGCATTTCATGTTGACATACGTACGCTGAACCCTTCTCAAGATCCATCACGGTTAATCTCTTCAAGGCGAGCAGCACACTCCTTGCTGTAAGAATGTTAAGATCCAAGATGAGTAAACCAATGATACTCGTTCTCGGATGATAACTGGCCACCAGATTCAAGTGGATACTGGAACAAATCGGACGCGTCAAGCATAAAGAGCGAGTCCATGGCTGGGGCCATTGGCATATGTTCCTGCGGCGCACCCACACCAAGATCCAGTCTCGTCTTGGCCAAAGAAGCCTTGGAGATCATACTTTCTAAGCCACTCCCAAGATGGTAAATGAGGTGTTGTGATGCAGCGCTTTGGGAGCGCATTTCACGCACACATTGCTCGAGTAAGTTGAACACCTTTGCGTCGTCCACCGTGCTAAGTCCCAAGAAGTTGGTACTTGCTGCCTTCACCAGAAACACGGCTGCAAAGACGATCATGGCATGGAAATAGATAGGCATACCGACCAACGCGTTACGTAAATCAGTTCGTTCAAGCACGAGCTCCAGGACAGCAGTTGCTGACGAGAGCGCCAGGACGGCATATTCTTTTACTTGATCTGATACATGAGCTGCGGCCTCGGTTGTCATGCCACGAAAGATGTACGAGCATAGATGTAAGCGGGCAAAATGATAATGGAGAATGGCACCGTCCGTAGGGAAGTTCCCGACGTAGGCATTTCTTTCTGCGTGACAATCCGGTTAGCATGCATACTCACATGGGCAGGTACAAGCTCAGACGCACGCATCCGGTTCCCCCAGGTCATATACCATCGGTCGAGGTCCGAAAAATGGCCCTGCAGTTGGTAAAGCGAATGCTCCGGAATTCTGCCGTGGTAGGCACCAAAGGTGCTTTTGGCCTTGGACGTGACATGATACAAAGCCACTTGACTCGACATCCTGACGTCAGGCTCATCCCCATGCTCGCTTTGAATGAATCGCTCCCATTGCTGATAGGGTTCCTGATTGGGAGCAATGATTGCCGGCCGCCCGTACAGGATACTCAGATGGTGGTCCATGATGTACAGAACGTACCACAGTCTGGCCGTTTCAAACGCCGGGCGGTCCCCTTGGATGGCAGCATAGTACGCCAAGTGGTAATTCAGACTTGTTGCAATGCGGATGGCGTGTCCAACCAAGGTATAGGTAATGTCTCCCAACCAGTACGAACCAACGATGAGCGCTCGGATATCGTCGGTGGAGTAATCATGGGAGAACATCCTGGAAGTTACGAGTCTTAAGAACTCCGCATGGCAGATCCTAAATACGGCCGAGGAGTCCGGGTCGTGAAGCGCGGAAACAGTACATATTGCAGCTGTCAGCAAAGCCGAGCTTTTCCTGAGGCTCTTGAGCGTCTGGTGAGGACACATAATGTCATAGCAGAAATGGTCGAGTCGCGTGACGAATATGTGGAAGAGTTGCTGGGCCTCGGCATCCGAGATCAGCCCTCGAGCAATGAAATCAGTGACGAGGTTGCTCGGAGGCGTTTGCAAGCCACCCCGGCCTTCCCACGACGGCAATCCGGTCACTTGAAGCAGTGAGCTGATGGGAGAACCATATAGCATGTTCTCACTTTGCAGTTCAAGTCCTGCAACTGGGTGTGTTGGCATGGGCCCCTCGGAGACATTATCGCCTACGGGCTCTTCATGTTCTTGCTGCGATACCTCAGCCGAGCAGTCCGCAGCATTGTAAGAGGCAAGAGACGGCAGCTCTGCCTTTCGGAGTAGTACATTGACTGCAGTTTGTAATTGGGATACACGGCCGGATAGAGTGCTTTGCCACCTGGCAGAATGCGGTTAAACAACATGCTAGGGCAAACTGGGGAGAACCGGTTACTTGGAATTCTCATGCAGCAGCGATTGGAAGTTTTTCTCAACGCGACAGCTCATGTCTCGAGACTGACATCTTTCGCATGGTGGGGCTCCGGTTGGCATTTTGCATTTGATCTGCTGCCGTTAATAAGGGGTCGACAGCTTTTGCAGCCAACGGAGCTTCTGTACCTTGAGGGCTCTGCAAGTAACACATGCTTTGACCTTCCTCGGGGTATATGCACGAGACGCCTGGCGCGACTCCGCAGAATCGGAACTGGGCATTGTCGGGGCCATGATGACGTTCAAAACGCGTCCGGATGTCACCAGCAGAGCAGCTGAGGATTGGTTCCGTCACGGGACCTCGTGGCGCGTTATCCTCCGATGGGCAGATTCTTTCTTTCTCCAGTTACTCAGCTGTCAGCCTTGATCAATTCGCTCGAAGCGAAGAGCACACTCCATGCAGGGAGAGCGGCGTCGGCAATTCGGCCGATGGACGGCGATTCTGCCGCTGCCAAGAAATCCTGCATCGCCAACTATACAACTGGTTCGTTACTTCAGCTTCGACTTCTGCTTCCTTTGGGACCCGCACAACATTTGGCGGACGGATTCGACGCCGAACAGCAATGGACTTTTCCCCATCATATCCCCCGCATTTTTCCCCACACGTCCTCAGTCCGGGGAATATAAATTAGGCCCCCGGCTTCATTCTCCGGCATGTCTTCCGACCCTGAACATTCAGTGGAGGGGAAGAATCTCTGCTTTATCTTGTCAACCGTTGTTCATACTACGCGATGCTATCCACACCGTGTCCCGGAACACCCAAGCCGTCGGTAGAACTTGACGAGGACGTTGCAAAACGCAAAATGAGCACGGCGGTCGAAATGCCGGGCGTTGAACTCAATCCGGCCACCGAAAGAAAGCTGGTCCGGAAGATTGATCTCTTTCTTCTCCCGGCCATCTGGATTGTGTATCTTCTTTCATACATGGTAGGTTTGCCTCGTCCCTGGCCACCGCGAAGACGCCATCGCTGAGCCACCGATCAGGACCGGTCCAATCTCGGAAACGCCAGGGTGGCGGGAATGGGAGATGATCTTCACATTACAGAGGATCGATACTTTCTAGCCGTGGTCCTATTCCAGGTTGGATACGTGGTTGCGGAAGTGCCATGTAACATGATTCTGGCCCGGTCCCGGCCGTCGCTGTTTATCCCGGCCATCATGATATGCTGGGGAGCCGTTTGCGCGGCCGTGGGCTCGGTCAAGACATGGCAGCAGCTGGTGGCAGCGCGTTTTATACTAGGGGTAGCCGAAGCAGGGTTCAGCGTGCGCCTCTCTCTACACTCGCGCGGCCTCGGGTACTAAATTGGATGCAGCCTGCCATTATGTTCATCATATCTAGCTGGTATCGGCGGCATGAGCAGTCTAAGCGGTACCTCGCCTTTCACAGTGCCGGCATCGTGTCGGGCGCCTTCGGCAGTATCGTGGCGGGCGCAATCACCGACGGGCTTGAAGGCGCACGGGGGATGGCGGGATGGCGCTGGCTGTTCATCATCGAGGGCGTCGTGACGGTGACTGTCGCTTTCGTCATCCCTTTTATCTTGCTCGACTATCCGTTGACATCGAAGAAGCTTCAACCCCATGAGCGCCAACTAGCTTATTCCCGCCTACGAGCCGATGGCATCACCAGCCGCAACGATGCGACAGAACATCGCATTGGACACATGAAGGCCTTTTGGATCTCGGTCTCGACTTGGAGGCTATGGATCCTGTCAGTGGGATACATGACTATCATCGGATGCATGTCACTCGCGTATTTCTATCCTGGCTTTGTTGAACGTTTAGGCTATGACGAGAGCCAGGCACAGTACGTGTAGCCGGAAGCCCAACGCCTCATAAACAGCCGACATTGACCATACAGCAGGTACATGACCGCGCCCCTCTACGCCGTTGCACTCTCCATCGCCATCCCGCTATGTATCCTCGCCGACCGCGTCCCACGATACCAGGCCTTGTTTGTCACGTCCGTGCTGCTGGTATTTGGAACCTTGATGTGCGTACTCTCGGCGGCCGTTCATGGCGCCACCGCGCGATATGTCTTTCTCTGCTTCGTAAACACGGCCGTGTGGGCCGGGAATCCGCTATCCCTCAGCTACATCAGCATGGTTCTGGGCCCGGTCCAGCCGGAAGTGAGAGCGATCTCGTTTGCTATCATCAATGGCTGTGCCAACTTAGCCCAGCTGTACGGAACGTACATTTTCACCGTCGCGAAACCCCCGGGCTATACAATGGGCTTTGCGGTCTACTCTGGCATCATGGCATTTGGAGCCGTCACCTTTCTCTCTAGCTTTTACCTATTTCGAAGATGGCCGTACAAGGCCATTGAGGTTTTTTGATGCGCGAATGCAAACAAAAAAGTCAATAAGAAATACTAGTGCTCTATATCTACATAGACCTCTAGAAATAACTTCATAATTCAAGCTATCAGCCGACAAATCGAGACCGACCCTGCAGACCAGTAGATCATCTCGTATCAATTAAACAAAGCAAGATCAATCACGCCCTCTTCAACATGGCCCGCAGGGTCAGTCGCTAGGAGCTGAGGCCTCTTGTCAACAGAATCCACAGCGCTGATCAAGTATTTGGATAGTGAGTGAAATTGTTTCGAAACGATGGCAACAGTCACCATGCCATGATTGTATTCTCGCCGTCAGAGAGAATTCACCAACTGCCTGACATGTATTGAATGGAGACTTCACGGTTGAATATCAACAATGTCTAGTGTTCAGTACTGAGGTGTCGCCCTCGATATATGATTGTCCGGTGTACTGCTTCTGCATGCAGTATACACGCTTGGAAACTCCGATGGGCTGGGCATATCATTAGAATCACAATTGTTATTTTCTCGTATTCTTTCTTTTTCCCTCCTCCTTGATGGTGAAGTTATATTTATCCTAACACTTCACTCACACTATGATTGTTGCCCATAGACTTTTCCATAGTGTGTTTCTCAGTAGTCTTTAGCTGTTTGTTTATTTACTTCTTCTTGAAGCCAACATACATATTTCAAATCGTCTATCAAGTTCCTAGAAGAATATGTTCGTTCATTTGCTACAAGTCCGTCCCATCTCCTCTCTTTAAATCTTACAATCAAATCATGTATACAGTCTGGGACAGGCCTACATCAGTCACTCAAGATTACACTATAGTAGTATATTCAAAGAACATGGATCTTCAAATCCAGACATCTATGTTGACTCTAATAAATTGAGCACAGCAGACTATCCAATCCACCTAATACCCACTATTAATTCACGTCAACGTTCACCGCATACTTGCTTCTCTTCCGAATTCTCGGTCCGTACACATATAACAGATAAGGCACCAGCGTCATAACACCACTAATCGACCCCAGAATGGTAAGTGTGTAGTGAACACCAATGGCTCTGTAGATCGGGCCTCCGGCGACAGTAACCCCTCCCGCCACGGCATATCGCGTGAACACCAGGAAACCCAGCGCCGAGGCCGAGTATATACCATATGAATCGATGAGATACATATACGCGACAATGAAGATGGTCGTGATGCCGAAGCCGAACAGAACGGAGGCGACGAGCGGGGACCAGATGGAAATTGAAGGCTAGAAGAAAGAAAGTTAGCGCTCTGGATACGCTATTCGGGGTCGAGCATCGCTTACATTGCTGGTCCATCCCATCCAGAACAAACTGATCGGCACGGCGGGTGCCCCGCCCAGCATTGTATACCAGAGCCGGATCTCCGGTGCAATGGTGGATGACTTGCTCCGTTTATATTCCCTCGCGGTCAGGTTGTACACGACTGGCACGATGCAGGTGACGAGTAGAATGCCAACGAGCATGCCGGTCCAGCAAAGACTAGTCAGGCCCTCTGAGAGGCCGTAGGTCTCGCCAAACATGTATGTGTATCCCTCGAGAAAGGTAAACAGGACGATATAGATAATGGTCAGATACAGCGACATCAGGATGATGATCAGCTCGGAATAGAACATCGCGAAGGGTCTGTAGACGGACACCTTCAGACGCTGGCCCAGCCCTTCGCGATTCATTTCCATCGGAGCTCGATATCGCTGATCACCGGTTTCCCTTCGATGAATTGACGCTTTCCAGTAGAGTAGAAGATGGCCGTAGGTCTCTGGCTGGAACAAGAGAACGATCACGAGAACAGCACCCCCCATTATAAGCATAATCCACTCCAGCCAGCGCCATCCCAGGGTAGTGGGGATGTAGCTGCCAATCATCTGGCCGATCATGGGCCCAATAAACGCCGGTACCGAGTAGGCAGGAAAAGCATATGTCTTTTCTAAAGGATTCCATAAGTCCGCGACGGTGCCGCCAGCGCAGCTGAGTGGTGTAGAGGCGAAGAATCCCGCGATGAAGCGGAAGATAAGGTGGCTTTGGAGGTTCGGAGCAAGGCCTGAGGCCATGATAAATATCAAGAAAAGCAGCATCGTTGACAAGTATATTGCGTTTCGCCCGAAGGTTTCTGAGAAGGGGCCGGATAGTAAGGATCCGCAGGCGAATCCGACTAAGAATAGGCCTTTCATGCAGTGTGAGTTGTTAGTGTAGCTCCTTCAGCGAGGACTTGGAAACTATTTGTTGCCATACCTGTTGCAAGGGACCCAACAACCTCGGACACTTGGAAATACTCGCTATATTCCCTCACACCACAGGCGTCGATTGCAGACGCTGCAGTCACCGCGAGGGCGATCAAAGACACCAACAAGGTCATAACCATCTTTCGCTTGACACTCTAGTTGGCAGGGTTCAAGGGGTCGTCTTTTCCATCCCAGCAAACAAGAATTATATCATCGGGTGCTTGGGCTTGCGTCGAGGATTGCTTTTCAAGGCTGTCGTTCTTGATGCTGAGTCCACAGCTATAGTCTAACGTCAGATAGATCGTAAGTCTTTATTCTCAGGTCTCACGTACCTTGCATCATGAAGAGACCCGACGGTATATTTCTGGCAGTTGCAATCTTTTTCGAGCTCTGACAATTCGTGCCGAACTGCCCGCTGGATTCTTCTGTACTGGAAATAGGCTTCCATCACGGTTGAGTATGGATGGACTGTAGAAGGACTGTTCGGTCAGGAAGGGTAACAGAAAGAAAGCCATCCTTTTGAGACTTTTCGATCCAAAAGTGAGCTTAAAGAAATCTTGATTAGTGGTTTATTCGAGTCTAGAAGTTGTGGGTCTCTTTCAAGGATCGGAGAAGATGCTGCATGGTTCTCCGATGCCTCAAGTCCGATCGGACAAACCTGCAATCGGCACTCCTAATTGCTTCTTTTTCCATATCTTGACTGGTTCTATTTTCCTGTCTTATCGCTGTGTGAATTTAATAGTAAGTTGAGTACTATGTTGCGATATACGAATACCTGAACGGGCGCTTTACTGGAAAGAATATCACTCATGAGCAAGGGGGTCATTCGTTGGTGTAGTTAGATTTGTCACTGGCAACGTGCCCTTGTTCTCCAAGTCTGGACCCTTTTTAGCTCAATTGGCTTAATGCTTCGGCGGATCTAAACCCCTAGTGGCTTTCCTTGAAGCCTAGTCGGCCGACAGAGTGAAGAATTGCCACGGAGATGTATGCAGCCCTATCGATGACAATCTCCGGTGGGGCGGAGATAAGCAACAACGGAGATGAGTCAGCGCTCTTTAAATCCGATTATATCACGACTTCATCTCAACATCTCCGACAATCTGAGTATATCGGATCGGACTTCCAAGTTCCCCCTTCTCTCTCCAGTCTTTTCGGAGAAATGGGTCCAAATCTTTCAGACCATAACAGGTCCGTTGCTCAAAGCCCTCGATCCTATCGCCGAAAGCGAAAAACCATCAATTGTGACCAATGCCGACGGTCCAAATTACGATGCGATCGTCAGCACCCTTGCGGGTCTTGCAAGCGCCGTAACCGTGAATTCATTTGCTTCTATGAGACGAATCTAAACTCGGAATCCCCCAGTCACCGGTCCGCACAGGCTCGAGGGTCAAGGGGGGCAAGACTTACGAGTCCTTCAGGGCTGTCTCTCCCGCTTGAGCCACCGACATCTGAGGCAAATCAAGCACCTCCAGACAGTAGTCACTGGGAGACGGTGCTTGAAAGACCAGTTCCGGAACAGGATGCAGACGATACCCTGTCTCCTCTCTCTATGGGTCCGCATATGACTCTCCAAGAAATCCTGGACGCTTTACCCCCGAGAAATTGTTGTGACTATCTGGTCTCCCACTTCTTCACCAACATCTCTGCCCTGTTTCCCATCCTCCATGGCCCAACATTCCAGAAGCAGTATACTTCATTCATGCAACAGCCCCATGGCGTCGACCTCTCGTGGCTGGCTTTGCTTTTCTCCATGTGCTCGCTGGTCCTGAACACCATGGACGCAAGCGATCCTCGACTCGCCACTCTCTGGTCCCAGCTATCCTTTGATCCCACGCCAAACACCACCACTCTATCTGCGTCTCGCCGACTCTTGCAAACCGCCATGTCTTGTCTCTTACAAGACCAATTCCTAATCCGCCACAAATTCAGCACCTTCGAGGCCCTCCTCATGATCATATACAGCACCTCCCACAACGGCTCCGTCGACCAAGGCTGGGCCTTACTCGGCATGGCACTCAACATGGGCATCGCCTTACGCTGCAACACAGACGACCAGAGTCTCGGTCCCATCGAAACCGAACGTCGCCGCCGCTGCTGGGCCGGCCTTCTAACCCTGCACACCTACCAATGCATCCTCTTCCGCGACGTCGACATGTCCTTCCTCCTCGACATCAAAGCCACCATGCCCGTTGACGCCAATGACTCCGACATCACCGAGGACGGCATCTCGCACCCGTCCCGCCGCACCCAGCCCACGCAGATGTCCGTCATGATGTCCAAGCTACGCCTCTTCCGCCTCTCGACCCAGATCTGCCGCCACATCTCGGGCCCCTCGCGCCTCGACCAGCGCCTCCTCCACCACTTCGACGACGCCATCGCCCAGGAGCAGAACCGCTGGGACGCAACCTACATGGTCGACGGATCGCCTAGTATCCTGGACTCGACCAGCTACGCCTACTGGTGTGTCTTGCAGACCTACGCGCATCATCTCTACCTGCTTCTCCACCGCCCGTTCCACCACTCCAAAGCACCCTGTTTCCTCGCGTCGTCAAGAACCCAGTGCATCGCCGCCGCCATGGCGCTGATTTCTCTCCATCGCGAGATCTTCGAGGTCCCGTTGCTTCGCAACTACCGGTGGCTACTTAACGGGGTGACGAGTCTAAAGGCACTCCACGCTGCGGTGGCGCTGAACTCGTGTCTTTTGGATACCCCGTCGTCTGATCGGGCCGGTGATGTCGATGTAGGTGTTTGCAGAGAGGAGATCGAGAAGCTTGTTCTGCGGATGGAGAACTTCTCGCCCCGGAGTATGATCTGTTTGAAAGCGCATCGGATACTATGTAGTTTACAGTATGTCCCCCTCCCACCTCCCTCCCTCTCCAGCTCTATGGCAATTCCGAGAATCTCACGGATCTGAGTAGGGCTCAATGGGGCGGCGGAAACCCTCCCCCGTCGAACTCGGAGACCCAGCCGGAGAATATATTAAAGGATTGGACGGACATACGAGGGTGGATGGATGCGGATTTTATTAACTGGGTGAGTTTGTGTCTGCGGGTGTGTTGTGTGTGCTGTGCTTACTGTTGCAGAATTTAGATGGGGCTTTTTCGGGGTCTTGATGTCGTTCATAGAGGTTGTATCGCTGTCATCTGCTGGAGTTACGTTTAGAATCTGTACAAAATATTTCTGATGTATAGTTTTGGATTGGCTAATGATATAATACTAATGATAGAAGTATTTCAGAATGGTTTTGTTATTCAAGAAGGTTGTCTGGCATCCTGATCCTAATATATATTTTACGGTAAATACATGTTTGCTCAAATTGCAAAGTGAGTAGTACATGAGACTTAATTGTATACGTATACCAATAAACACACCTATAAGGAACAGAATGTAGTACTATGGGCGTTCAAAGAACTATTCTTTTCTTTTTGAGAAAAAAAGGCAAGGGACATACCTCCACAGCCTCCCTTCCAACAACAACACTAGCAAACAAACCAGTGCCGAACATCCGAACACCCTCCCTATCTCCTGCATTCCAGACTCCTCATCCGGCTCCCACAGCCGTATCACGGCCCCGAGCAACCACGGCAAAAGCCAAGCACCGACAAGCCTTGCTACGAAAAGCTTGTCCGGGCTGGGTGTGCCGCGGCCCTTGCAGGAGGACAAGAAAAGAGGGGCCAGAAATCAGGGAGATCGGAATGTGAGCTCAGGTGTGGTGGGACTGGGACTGTGCGACGTGAGCTGCATGAGAGAGGAGGCGAGGAGAGGAGACAGACAGAAACAGGGGAGAGAGGGTAGAGGGGAGGGAGGGTAAATAAAATGCCTCATAGAGGGTACGATGATGGATGATTTGGTATGTGCTGCATTGTTCTGGTTTCACTGCTGGGTTTGAGGGAAGTTGTTCAAGCGATGGTATTGGGAGTGATGTCAGTTCATTCCTTCGCTTGGTTGTCATCTGAAAGGGATCTAGGGCCGATGCATACTTGAGAATTTGACCCCATGATCGGATCTGAGCAGTTACCAAGTCGACAGTTCTATTTTCATAACGATGACGTCTTCGCATCGATCGGGTTCTTGATCGAGTAAAGGCTCACCGCTGGTTGAAGACTCCGCCAGGCTTGCATCTACACCGCTTCGACTGCAGGGGCTGACGGTGTCACTGCGGGTGACTCATCGTGCAGCGTCCCATTTGGTATGTCGGCTGTGTCCTGTACAAACGAAGGCTGACTGAATATGCCTGATGCCGGGTCGGACGGATCCATCTTCGTGTCAATTTTCCAATTGTTGGGTTGTCTATATGGAGGCTAAAACTCCTGCTGATCTATGATACATTCAGCCAGTAACCAAGAATATATCCATGAAAGAAACCAAGAAAAAATAAACATAAACAAATCTTTAAAATTGACTGCTATAATATAGTTTGGTCACTCGGACTTTAGGCTAATTGAACAAAGATAAATCAGGCATTTATCATCATCTCTCATCAGGGTCGTGAAGGACGTCGGTGTCGTCACTCAGACGGTGTGGAGGTGGTGGTAAGGTGCCGCAACAAAGCCCAGAAATAAGCATGCGCGCCCCCTGCCCGCCATGGGAAAGTTGAAACCAGAATCACTGTACCCATGACGGCGGATAGTAGTTATTCCCGTTGTCATCCATCGAGGTCGCCCCCGGATCGAACAGGGCCGCGGGCCAGATCGAGTCCGTGGCAGACGTCATTGGGACACTCGAGGTGGGTGTGGTCATCGGCTTGAACGCCTCGGCATCGGACATGGCATAGACTTCCTGCGACGGAAGCGGCTTGGAGTCCATGCCCATGTTCGCCTGCAGCTGGTGCTCCAGGGCGGCCGTCGATTCGTTGGCGGACTTGAGGAAATCGTCAATGTTGATCGACTCCAGGTGATTCGACGACAGCAGCTGCGCCTGCGGCAGGCCGATAAATGACGACGCGGAACTGATGCGGAAATTGTCCATGTCCGACCCCTCGCTGCCGCTGTGGAGATCGGGAAGATCGGCGCCCGCATTGCCGATACTGGAGAAAGGTCCGAAATCCTCCACCTCCGAGATGTCTCCTGAGGAGGACGGAGCCGGCAAGCCGGTCGCCATGGAGTTGTAGTCGAAACTGGCATACGATGGCGCTTGCGTGCTGGTGGCCGCTGGAACGTCGGACGAGTAGAGGGGAAAGCTGGACCAGTCGACGGGCGGCGCGCTGAACCCCGCGGAGTGGAGCGGCATATCGGCTTCCGGCGAGGTGAAGTAGGACTCCTTGTAGGGATCGTGGAAGGCTACATGGTTCACCGGAGACGTGGTCGTTGTTGGGAACGAGGAATATGACGAGACGTCGAGAGGGGGGACACTGGTCACGAGTTGATTCAGAGGCGTCTTCCCCATCGGCTGCTGCACAGACGCCGTCGATTCGGTAGGCGCGCTGCGATCCGTTGATTCCTCCAAGGGTTGAGCCGGAGGAAAGAAGGACGAAAGATCGAGCGGAGGCATAGACGTTGGGACATCTTCCGTAGGAAGGACGGGGGCACTATCGGGAGACCCATGTTCGGATTTGACTCGACGTTGAGGACCGAGTGGCGCAGACATCTGCTCGGGAAACTGCGGATTCGAGAACGGCGGCGGTGGTGGCGGTTGTTGGTGCTGTTGCTGCTGCTGGTGCTCGTTCATGAAGGCAGCTTGACTTAAAGGCAGATGATCGATGGATCGTCGAGCGATGTCGGACGTCGAGTGGATGGTATGCGACCGAGGTATCGTGTAGGGCAGGCCGCACTTGTGAGCCATGTCATTGTGCTTATGAGCTGGCTTGTGATGACCATCCCGAAAGATCGTGAGCGTGCTTTCGGACTTGGTCGACGTCAACTGGGGCTTCTTGGGCGGCTCCGACAGAGTCGCGTGCGGAGGCGGAGGAAGACCCGTCTCCGGGACAGGATCGAGGTGGGGTTCCTTTTTGAGCGCGCAGGTGCAGCGTAGCCCATGGGTGCAGCCGCATCTGGTACGAGAATCCTCTGTGAAATGCAGATCAGAAAACAATGAACCGGACTACCATCGCCAACATGCTCACGCTTGAGATCCCGCTTGTCCACTGCGTGGGGATCTGAATCATGCTTGTGGCTATTCTTTTTCTTGTCACCACACTCGCACTTGGTGTGGGTTGTCCGTGACTTGCGTAGGCCGCGACAGTGAGCGCATTGGGAGACTGGGCGGCCTTTTTTATTGATGTGGGTCAATGGGCGGTCTGCACGAAGAGGACAGTTTCACTCTGAGTCAGTCTTTTTGTTTTTTGATTTCTGCCCCTCCGCCAGGGCCGTTGGTTTCGAGGGAGGCACGAGGACAAGACTTACCGCTGTGGTGACAACTGCTGACACGGTGACCCCGGACGCAAGCTTCACAAGCCCACTTCTCGCCATCGATCAGCATAGCGGTGTTACTGGGTAGCGAACATGCGACGATTCGCGACGAGAAATAGAGGAAATCAAAAGTTAAGAAGAGCGGCGAGAGAACCGATACGGACAGATCTCTCGGACAGAAGCTTGGGGTTTGCTGGCGGGCTTCGTGTGTTTCTCTTTTTAATTTTTGTATCGAAAGGTTCAATCAGCCGAACAGGAATCCCTGTCGGGAAGGAAACGAAAGGGCCGTCAAGGCGAGAAGACGCGGAAGAGGTGTGCGGTCCGTCGAAGCGATCGGACCGACAGGAACCAAGAAACTCCAACACGCAGGGGTATCTTCAACGAATATCCCAATGCACCAAAATGATGCCACAGAAAACGCCGGGTTCACCTGTAAAAGGGAGGGGCCGCAACCGAGAACGGGAGGACTAGGAGGGCACACCTTTCAAGCAATCCAATTGATTGCTTGAAAAGCGTACGAGGTAGAGGAGAGTAAGAAGAGGCGAGTAGTACTCAAGGTACCGGGGTACCAGGAGCAGGGGTGGTGATGAGGAGGAGGGGGGGGGGAGAAGTGAAGATAGTCGATCCGGAACTAAGAGGAGGCCCAACAGAACATGGAAAACGAAGACACAATTCAACAGACAAGTAATTCGCGGGGGGCCAAAGCCTACGCACCGTTTGGCGCCGGCCGTGAGACAGGACACCAAAAACCGGCTGTGGCGGCCAAGGGAAAGGGGAAAAGCGATCGATCTGAAGGCAGAGCTGCGCAAACACCCTGAGAGAAGAAGGAAAGGAAAGAAGGGAAGGGGGAAAAAAAAGCAGAAGAAAAAGAAAAGGACAAGGAAAAGGAGAAAGACGGAAAAGAAGAGGGGAGAAAGCGGGAAGAGAAAGTTGGAAGTGCGCAAGGACGAGTCTGGCGCGGTTGGTCGCTGTGGCTGCCCGGACGGTACCGGCTGTGTACGAGTATTGAGTATTGTCTTTTTTCTTTCGTGGCCGCCGTCTATAAATACTTTTTTTTTTTTTTTTTTTTTTTTTTTGCTCTGTCGTACTCCTCCAGACTCCAAGTAGAAACCTGAACAGTGCTTAATCCAGACATGAATAATATTAGATCATAACCAGGCAGCCTCCCCGAAATCAACAGGCTATTACATAAATTCCCCATCCTCCCCCGGAATGGAATGCATCCTCAGTCCAGACTCTGGCCGGTTACCTAACAGCATCCGTGATCCATGAGGAAGGCAGTAAATATGAGTACCTGCGTCCTCGACGGTACAATACCGATACCGGACTGCGCCAGCCTCGTGCGGCGGTTCGGCTTGGGCTTTGCGTCTCACACTTTGATTATTTTTGATTTGATGTGGTTTATTTGGATTTTTCTGGTTCCTCAGGCTCAATCAAGGAGTCCGATCCCCGTCACCAGCCTCGGAATGGGCCATCTGATGCGCCGGTTGCCTTGCTCCTGGTCCAGGACCTGCCGTGCGTTTCACCTGGGTTGTTCGGTCAACCATGTCTACTCTGTGTACAGAGTGCATCCTACATTGTGCATCCTACATTCTAACATACTACACCAAGCATACAGTACGTGGATGTTAGGTAATGGATATTGCATTCCGGCAGAGACCCGGGGTTCTCCAATATTTCCCCATCGGGAGTCTGGGCGGTTTGCCTGCGGTCCCTCCGGTCAGCTCAGCTCAGCTCCTGCAGCGCACTGGTCACACCGACCGTACATCCATCGATGTACGCAGTAATGCAGGCTGGGAGACTCCATCCAGCAGCAAGGGACCCGAACTTTCCTGTTCATCTCGCTTGCCGTCAGCTCCTCGAAGTCAACCGAAGTCAAGTCACCCTGGGAACTTTCAACCGGAACCGCGATTCACGCGGGATTTCGGAACTTAATTGGAATTAGGTCTTAGGGTTGGAGACCCTTCAGTGCAAACTGGAAAGCGAAAGTCAGAAAAGCAACGAAAATGAAAGGAAAAAAAGAAAACTGGAGCCCCAGCACGGAGACTAACCAAACTCTGTCTTACGGGCGATGGATCCTGTTACGAAATTCTGGGGCAGAAGCCGGGCCGGTGACTTGGCTGCGTGTCTGGACGCGAAGAGGGGCCTTTTTCTTTTCTCCCACGAGTGTCATGTTGACTGTTGACTTTGACCGAATGTTGTCCTCGTCTTCTGTCTTCTCCCTTCCTCCCCAGGGCGAGAATGTCGACATCCACCCTGTTCCGCTACATCATCGGGTGGGAGCAAGGTCCTCTGGCGGCGCTGACTCGTCGGTCGGTAGGGTTTAGTGGCCTCGTTCTAGAAAATCTTTCGGATCTTCCGTGCAGACCGATAGGCGTGGAAACGTGCGGCGCGACAGGCACGGGGATTGGACCGTGGGAAGGCGGCAGAGGGGAACCACGGATGGATGGAAGAGCACACACAATCTAACAAACAAAGGCTCTTGGCCTGGAGCCCGTGAGTACGCAGTAGGATTGATTATTTCACCATCGGCCTGAGAAAACCAACCGCATGCAATTTCCGCGACACCGTCGGATGACGTCAGGGCTTCTTCTTCGGGGCGTCTGCAGGCGGTCAGGCGGCCCTGATCTGCGCCCGGATGCCTGGTCTCTCCACCAATCAGCGGCCGTTGGGCCTGATGCCTGATCCCTGGACGCTCTTCTCTCCAGGGACCTAGAGAGCATCGCTCACATTCCTCCCCCCATTATTACTATGGAGCACGACGGAGCAGTATTCGATATCGCACCCCTCCAACATCAATGCTTACCTACCCCCCAATCCACCTCACCTAAAACCACCGTCCCATCTCCACCTCGGCGTCTAGTCTCGACCGCCGACCGTCTAAAATCCTGACCGGTGAACGCGCGGTGGATCGTCCTCCAATTTTGCTTTTCCCCCTCCAATCCCCAGAAAGTCCCACTTCGGTAGCCGCGGACTGGCGCTAGATCCAGCCGGTCTTGGGGGTTGCCTTGATCTGGGACGCCGAGGTTTTGCCCATGCCCACTGAGTCTTTCTCCGGCTGGGGGGATTGGTCCGTCGCGATGTGTTCGGGCCGCGGTGGATAATCCTCTAACTCGAGGCCGCCGAACTCTAGATAGGGACGCCGGACAAGTGACTGACCCCGTACGTGTGACTGTCGTGGACTTATCTCCACTGATACTAACTGCGCATGGAGTACAGTTTTGTTCAGTGGTTGCCGGGCAGAGCACGGGTGAATGCCATCCATCGATGCAAACCGTATCAGCTGTCGGCTTTCAATCCAGTGTCGTCATATCCACTTGCCTGGTAACTTCTGTCTACTTCTATTCGCATAAGAACGAGGACGACATGTCCCACCTACTCAATCGGATGAACTGCGCACCACCAATAGAATGAACCATCAACACCACCAGTGACAAACCCCGCCAGCCTCGACGTCATGAAATCAACCTTGGCGCTAAGTATCACATCACTGCAGTGAACGGCGCAGACAGACGTCAGTCACTGCTCCTCCTAACAGAACCCCTCACTCAGCTCAAACATGCCGCTTCAGTTCGAATTCCCTCGGGTATCGACAAGTTGTCAACAGTAGACATTCAACGGCACTATTCGTCGAAGACAAATCTACACATTCATCGTCCTAGCGCTGGTCTAGCGATGCACAGATCTGCCAGCTAATGCAGAAGGACCTTGCCCCATCCACTCCAACGAGGGCAGCTATCTGCTATCGTACCTTGAATTCTGCCGCAGCAGAGACTCCGGGTTAACTATATAGACCACTTATCTTGTATCCTCTCCAGTAAATCTCTAGTCCGTAGCCAATGACCCTAACTATATACCATTGCTTGCGTTAGCAATACTTCAACTAGGACGTTGTGGATACGTGTTAGTGTCGATATCCTCTGGTACAAGACAAACAGTGACCAAATCCCTTCTCTAGAGTCCTTAAAAAGAAATAGGAACAAACACCGAAACACCTAAATCCTTCCGTAATCCCTCCTGTCTAGCAAGAAAACCTATCTACTCCGTCAACCACCATCTCATCTCATCTGATCTACTCCTCCTGACCCACTGAATCGTCGAGTTCCCTTCTTCCAATCATGATACTTAATCTCTTATTCTCTACTGACTCCAAGCAGAACGCAAGCGCTACATATGAGATACTAAATCACTACATCCATCTCCCCACGAACTACCCTCAATACCCGAGACGACGGATAGCAAAACACTAATATCCTCACCACCACAAGCAGCGTAAAGCACTACCGAGGCCTCTATACCAGCCTCCTGATCTTCCGCGACCTGCTGCTTTCCAGATCGCCTTGTCCTTCCCTACCCAGGTGATCTGACGCAGCAGCGGTCTTACCACAGCATGAAGAACCAGTATTAGGAGCCATCAGCTCAGCAGCAAGCCGATCTGCAAAGGTATCATACGGCTTGAAGGAAAGCCTTCTCCACCGAACCACAGACCACTCGATATCGTCCGTAGCTGCTTTCGGTTCGTCAAGCGCCCGCAGAAACTCAGCCGTGATTTCCGTCTCATATAGATAGATACACTCGTGGTCCGTCATATTGGTCACCAGAAGACGCGACTAGAAGTAAATGAGCAGTTGTTCACAAATCAATCCTAGAGATATAAAGCCAGAGTTGGTCCCCGACAGGATAGGTAAACGTACCGTGAAACCCATCGGTTTCGGAACCTCAGTCCTACGCTCTTGAAATTGCGCAAGAGCCAGCAAGACGCATATGAAATATGGATCTTCAGTCCATTGCTTTGGAGTGACTCGAGCCAGACGGTTTTTGCCGATTTCCGCACCGATGCGGTTCCCGCGTCCTCGCGGATCCGGACGGGCTTCGAAGATCCTCGAGCGGTCTCCTTTGACGTGTCCGTAATGGATATAGCCTATCAGGGATGGAGCGCTGGACACATTCTCGTGGAGTTGGGGTTGCGCGTGGCGATGGAACACAGTATAGCATGGTTGATGAACGGGGATGCCCGCGAAGAAGAACTCGGGCCCTTTACTAGAAAACGAATAGCTAGTTAGCTACTGTGGTCCATCCGGACATTGAGTGTAGTGGATCACATGCCATACCCGTATCTAGCGAATGGGCGACCCTGGCCGACGAGAATATCGACAAGGCAGCGATGCTTTACGGTGGCAAGGGGTTTTATCGCAAGGAGCTCGGCGTCGGTTGGGGTGTTTATGCTTCTCTGGTGGCCTTGTATCTTGATCTTTTCTTGGTCTGGGATGGATTCTGTGCTGGGATTGATGGCATTTTCGACAAATTGACACCCTACGAGGTTCATATGGTGGGAGGTCCAGAGGAGTGGGTTCACGAAGAGTTCACGAGAGGTTTGCATGATGTTATTCCATAACATTATGCTGGTTTGGTCACTGGGTGGGCTGCCTAACCAGGGAGGATAAGAACATGTGGAGGCGGTAGTTTGTTGACCTGGACACTGTCTACCAATACGGATGATTTCACCGCCTAGGGAGTAGGTCGCTCGTCAGGAAGTTGGCTTAACGGATTCTCCCAGAAACCATCGTCATTCTCGGTCGGTTCCGTGACCTGCAGTCACATTTGGGATTTGATACAGTGCGCATTTCGAGGAACCTATCAGACTGAAGCAATGTATTAAACATCTTTATTGCAATTATCAATGCCAAGATGAAACCCTATATATAGTCTATAAATGTTATTCGTGATATCCGCATGGATCCTTTTTGTTGTCCAAAAGGTTCTATTGGTATTTGGCCATGAACTCGGCATGGAACTTCACGATGCGCTCGACCCAGTCGGTTCCCGGGGCCAGGAAAGTCGTACGGAAGTGCAGCGTGTTCTCCTTCTGTCCGAAGCCAGAGCCGGGAACGACGCAGACACCCGTGGCGTCCAAGAGGCGCAGGCAGTAGAATTCATCGGCGGCGCGCTTTTCGGCGGCGGCGGCCTCGACGGCCTTGGGAGGCAGGGTAATCGTGGGGAAGAGGTACATGGCACCCTGTGAAAGATCGATGTTAGCAAGTGGTGTGGACTGCGAGGGGTCTAGAACTCAAGGAAACATACCTGGGGCTTCTGGCACTCCACACCCTCCATCTTCTGGAAGGCATCATACAGAGCCATGGCGCGCTTGTGCAGACCATCCCGGATACCGTTGTACTCCGTCTTGTAGACCTCGTGGCTGGGCGAGCCCTCCTTGGGCGGGTTCACCATCATCTCCATCAGACATTGTCCGATGACGGGCGGGCACAGCCCGATGCTGACGAGCTTGTAGATCTGGGCAGCGACCTCGGGATCGAATCCAACCAGCTCGAAGTAACCACCACGCTGACCACACTCGCCAACCATACCTTTGGACACACTGTGCAGGGAGACCAGCTCCACGTTGTCGTACTTGCCGGGCTGCTCCTGCTGCAGCTGGCGGAGTCTCTTCTTGAACGAGGTGAATTCACCCTCGAAGACGTTGGTCTGGTAGACCTCGTCGGCAATCACCACCAGCTTCTCCTCGGCGGCGATGTCGAGCACGCTCTTGATATCGTCCAGACCCAGAGAGGCGCCGGTGGGGTTGCCGGGGTTGATGACCACGATGGAACGGACGTCGGTGCCGTTGCTCTTGGCCTTCTCCAAGGATGCCCGGATGGCATTAACATCGGTACCCCAGGCCTTCTCCTCCTCGAGAAGGTAGGGAACGCACTGCGCATTGAGAAGGGAAAGAGTGGCGGTGTAGAGAGGGTATTGCGGGATGGGGACGAGAACACCGGCCTGCGGTCCGTTGCAGATGACGTTGAGAATGGTGCTCACACCTGACGAGGCACCGGCACAGAGGAAGAGATCGGACGGGTTGGCGGGGAAGCCATCACGCTCCTCGATGAACTTGGCGACGCTCTTCCGGATAATCGGGGCACCCTGGCTGTGGCTGTAGGCTCCCACGCTCTGCACGTCGGCAAGAAGGACCTTGGCGCGGTCGATGACGTCCTGTTCGTATCCGAAGGAGGTGCGGAGGGCCTCGGGGCGGTCCAACAACTGAGGGTTTTCGAGAAGACTGAGCACTTGACGGAAGAAGGTGATGGGCTTTTGGTCGAGTTGTTGCGGGTTACCGATGTTGGCGAAGATGACGCTGTCGAAGGGCAACGACTTGTCTCCCTGGGCCAGCTTCACCCGGTATTCCTCCGCCTTGACGGCAAGTTCACCACGCACGGCATACTTGGCCTCCTTGACGTGAGGGTTGATGTTATCGGGGTTCAGACAACGGGTTGCCTGCGCAGACAAGGTACGCTTGGCACAGTAGGAGACGGTCGTATGGGTCGACATGGTGGGGACTGTACAAGTCGGGGGGGGGAGAGAGAATGATTAGTATAGGAACTTTCGAGACTGGGACCGGCGGTTCACTCGGCGAGACCGCCACATTATGTATGGAGGGCCCTTGGACGGTGGATAAACGGGGGGAAACGAGGAGGGGAACGGCCCCAGACAGCGTCACGAGAGGGAGGGGAATGGCGTGGGCGTATGACGGCCGAGAAAGGGCAGCGGCATTAAACGGGGGTCCAATGGCGCAACGTTGGCAGCCGATCGGGACCCAACCGGGCGAATTCCCGAGACGTTCGAAGGCAGTTGACTGGACGTACCTGAGGACTTGGACCAGAGACTAGAAGCCCCGGCGGGAAACGAGCTGAAGGCCCGCGGGATGTTCTGACGGCGCATCAGCCCAGCGCCATTCGGCCGGGAAATGCGCAGCGGCGACGCCCGCGCGAGCTTATACTGCCAGCTCATCTTGTCGCTTCTGAGTGCCTGGGACGTTACGTGCGCGATTTCCTTCCTGTCTCCACCGGTGCAAGGGAGGGGTGGCTAGGCGTGGGGAGATTCGAGGGACGATTGGCAAAGAAGGAAGCCAGGAGATAATGAGAATTCCCAAGACACACGAATCCAGAGATAAAAAAGAAAAAAACCGCGGAAAACACACGATCTCCCTTTGGGCGGGCGGTGAATCCCGCGCTGAGTCATCGCTATCAGGGAGGGAGTCTCTACGATAACAGATCTTCATCAATTGGGATTCCTCTTGCTAATACACATGTTGATGATGATGCCAATGCTGACACTGATATGAGACTTTGCATTGAATCCCAACGCAGGAACATCAACGATTGTCCATGGCAACCCCCAACTCTCCGACCTCCGCACTGCGTCCTTCCCCACGAAGGCTTCCGGCGCCGCCCGACGTCGGCTTCCATCCCGTCAGTCCGGCTTCTTCTGCCTGCTCTGCCTGCTCTGCTGGCTCGATGACTCCATCCTCTGGATACGAGATCTTAGGTAAATGATCATCTGCATACGAACGATTGACCCTCCTGGTCCCACTGCCAATACCTGCCAATCCATTCTATGAATAATCCCTCAGATCGCGTGGGCCCAGGACGCAAGATCCAAGGCCTCGGACGCTTACAATCGGCCCACTCTACGCTCAAATCCAATCACGGCCGATCAGGCGATTTCGAGGTCATGTTGTCTTCTGTCATTAATGGTATGATACAGCAGCCTCACTTGCTTTTTGCTCTAGCAGCGATCACAAAGAACAAATAAATAACTCTAGGCTTCATCCGTCACGGCTCCAACGAGCCCGAGTCCAGGGGATGTGGCGGTAAGTCCCCCGTTCAATTCATCTCGCATCTGTCTCCTCTCCGCCTCTAGCTCCGTTCGCTTCCCCTCAGTCGTACGGCCTGGCCATACTTCTGGAGCTTCGTGATCAGAGCGTCTCCGTGCTTGACCACGTCGGCATACTGCTTGTTCTTGTCGTCCGGTCGGTTCGTCTCGATGATGCCGTTGACCCGGTCGATGGTGCAAGCGATGCGGTTGCTGGCGATGAACTTGGCCAGGTCCCTGCACGTTCAAATCAGTAATTGTAAATCTAATCATTCAGGGGATGCAAACTCACCGATCCAAGAAGTCTACCGTCACGCCAAAGTCGTTGGCCATGCTGGTCAGCCCCACAACCCGGTAGCTCTGGAGCAGCTGCTGGTAGGCGCGCAATCTCATCTCGCGAACAAACCACGCCCGGTGTTCGTGCAGGTACCGATCTTGGGTCAGGAACTGGTCTTCGACGGCAGCCAAGGCGACGAAGAATGTGCGGTAGTTGCCGTTGTACAGACTGTTGACCAGGTCGGCGAGAGGCGTGAAGTCCACGGGGACTTCGGACTCGGCCTGGATGCCGGAGCCGGCGGCGAAAGTGGTCAGGTTCACAGCGGTCGTGGCGGCACCCGGCGTGCTGCTGGCAGTGGATGTATCCTTCATATCCTCATCTCCGGCACTGGGACCGGAAGACACCTCGCCGGTCAGGGCAGCCAGCCGATCCTCCCCGGACCCCAGGATGGCCCTGATTTCCGGTGCGTCAACCACCTTGGCTTTGAAGTCGACTCGCTTCAGCGATAGCGATCCCGCGAGGACGGAGTAAATGACGAGGGCGGAGTAGCTGCACAATTCGTAACTCGTGAAAGTAGACAGGCTGTCGAGAAGGAGAGGGGCAGCCAGGCTGTAGGAACGGATCGTAAGCAGGTGCAATCCCTTGTATGCCTTCAGGCGATTCCTTCGGTCCCAATCACCGCCGCTCTCGACCAGGGTTTCTGCCCGTTCGATGCTCTTCTTGACAAACAAGGAGTCGCCAAAGAACAGTGCGATCCGGATCATCGCCATCACCAGGTCAATCTTCGTTCCCAAGAACGTCGTCTTCTCAAGGAGGGCCTCGTGGGATTCGATAGCTTTGTCCTAACGTGCGTCATTCAAGTCAGCATGCGACCGACGCCAGAGATCGGAAAAGAGTCTTGCAAAACACCCACCTTATCTCCCACTCTCGCCCAAAACTCGGCACGTTTCCCCCTCGCGGCCAGAACCTCGGTCTCGCCGGCCGCCTCTTCCGCCTCGTCTTCCTCCTTCTGGAAGGTCTCCAACTCCTTCCGGTTATCCTCAACTAGCGACTGATATAGGGCCTCGTCCCAGGGGAACTCGATCTTCTGCGGCGACTTCCGAGACGCCAGCAGATTCGACGTAATCAAGGACTTGGCGGAGCCGCCCTGGTGCTGAGGGACGCCTTCGCCGGTGTGGTTGAGGATGCCTTCGACGGGGTGTGCGAGGTGTCGGTAGAACGGAGCCATCTTGTTGTCGGAGATAACACTCTGGACCTTCTTCAGCGATGCCTGCTGCACCGTCTGGGGGCACGCCGGGTTGGACAGGTTGAAGACATGTTGGGCGAGGATGAGGTCAGGGTGCTTTATGTACTGCGGATCGGACCCCATGCTGGCGACGGGAGATGCAATGTGGGAGGTGGAAGTAGAATGAGGGGATGGATAGGATGCGAGCGATAGGGTGGTCGGGTGGAGGTTGCAAAAGGATCGGATGTTGATGAGGCAGGATCCATCACATTACCAAGTAGCCAACCTACGTAGCTGACCCGAGCTCAGCTGGCCGAACGTTTGTCCGTTCCGAGGGTCGGTCACGTGTTCTGGCGTGTTGGCCAACGGAAGGGACTGTAGCTGATCAACCAGCCTACTCCACATCTTCTTAGCCACGAAGTAGCCATAAGGAACGGTGGATTTCATTCAGTCTGTTATTAACGAAAGCTTGACATTCAATTTGCATGTGCACATAAAAGTTCTAGGACCTGCAGCATATTCTTCCCATTCTCTGGAGCCCTGTCCCCCAAATCCAGTTGCTCTTGGCTATCACCAGTCAGGATGGAAAGTGGATCCATCTTGCCGATTTGAACCAAGATGCGACACATCTCCATATCCCCAAGCCGCGCCGCCACCATCAAAGGGTTCGGTTGCATACTCTGGAGATGGCTGTTCCGGTTGGCGCCTCTTTGCGACAGCAGGATTCTGGCCGATTCATGCCGGTCCTCTGCAGCCGAGGAGCTCGTAACAATCCCCATTATGACTGTTTTTCCTTGATGGTCGACCTGATGTATACCTTCTTGGAAACGGGGGAGCAAAAGTCGGAGCATTTCGGGGTTGCAGAGCCTTGATGCTAAATGCAGAACATTTTCGCCTCGGGAATTCCGGTGACGAAAATGTGCTCCGATGCCATCTACGCCCAACAAGTACCTCACCACACTTGGATGATTTCCCAAAATCGCCTCTCCAATAGACTGATGCATAGGGTCTCTAGGCAGCTTTTGTCCCGGTTGGAATCCATATAGCAACTCACTTCTCAGTTCTGGGCACCGTTGAGCGATGCGTATCAACCGCCGAATTATAGGGATGCACCCTGCGCCAGCAGCCGCACAGAGGAGCTTGTTTCCCCATCGTTCGTGTATCAGCCGATCTACCACATCATCAATGAGCTCAAAGACACAGTCGAATTTTTCACGATGGTTGTGCCACTTTCTTAAGAGAAGCCGAAAGAAGTCCAGGTTTTGCAGTCGAGGACCAAGTTTCTCGTCTAAAAAGAGGATTTTAATTCTGGAAATTTCGCCCCAGTCAAGAATCTGGTCCACAGCTTTTATAGCTGGCTCTCGCAGAAAGACTTCTCTTTCAAAGTCTGACTTCTTGAGCATTTCACGTAGCATGGCTTCTGAGCCATAGAGCGCGGTGATGCTGAGGGGGTCGTACAGGCAGCTCTCAAATTGAAATCGGGGCGTGATTGTGCAGCCCGGGCGACAGTTTTGTTGAATCCAATTGCGAAGGTGAGTCGAGCCTGCTCGGCATACTTCCTCTATGCTTGTCAGACTAGGAAGAGGCTCCGCCGTGATGGCACCAAAATGCCTAAGCCAATGACATGACGCGTAGACAAAAAATTCACTAAAGCCACGCTCGATGGGATCATACCGAGTCATGTCCTCTTCCCAAGTTTCCCACGCACAATATGGATCGTACTCCACTGGCTCTTCGTTGTCGTTGAATAGGTCAAGCCCCTGAGGGAGTTCTGCAACTCCCGCTTGCTCTTCTGAAAACAGATCTCTAGCAGCAATTTCATTCAAAAGAAGGTATCTGATGCAAACATCTAAGATGCAAGCTTCGAGACTTTCATCACATTGGTCAAGACCTTTCTGGTGAATATTGTTCGAGGCCTGCCTTTGTAAACAAGGCCGATCCTGGGTCCATTCTTTTCGGATGAATTCCTTCACAGACTGATGGGTGAGTCGCACTTGATGCTTCGTTATGTCGCTATAGTCAACGCGAGAAATGAAAGGATGAATGAGCCTCATGAGCCTCTTGTGATCGACGAGTTCAGCAAGAGCGCCCACAGTATCACCGTGTTGGGTTGCACCCAGCGTGGCAGCCCATGAGAGCTCTATTATGCTAAGAGGCCTTGTGTGTGATGGCGACTATTTTCAGAGCTGTCATAGCAAGGGTCTGGTTTTCAGGGTCATTGGCTGTGCAACGGACGAACAATGCTGCATAGATATTTGACAGCTCGTCGGGCAAAGGAACTTGCTTGATAAACGACCGCATCGGACTTTCTGCCGTGATCCCACGGATTTGGATGAGCTCAACGATCATCTTGGTCCATATGGCGCTTCCTTGCGCCCGGTTTGATAGTTCCTTGATAATGATGTCTTTGACTCCACGCGACAAACCGGATAATTGCCTTTCAACGGTCCTCTCGACAATGATCGTATCTCGTTGAATACTGGGACTAAAGTCAATCTTCGCCATTCCCATTTCCTTTAATTGCGTCAAGATATCTTCCTGAGGCCGAGAAGACAGTAGTATTTTGAGCCCCCAGGGTCTTCGCGACAAGGCTTTCAATAGTTTGAGGAGACTGTTACGAGATACCGTGTCGCATTCATCTAGACCGTCAACTACGACAAAGATGGGACTGTCAATTTCTCCGGTCAGCTTCTCCAAGAACTCTTCCAGCTTCCAAATATTCCTTGCCGGGTCAACAACTCCAGAAAGCTGAGCCTGCTTATACCACTCGCAGAATGGATTTTTCAGCCCTGGAAGCTGCACAAGAAGCGATAGAATCAGAGCAGACACAACAAAGGCAGCCTTGCCTGTCTCATCGTTCTGGCAATAGTGATAGCATATCTTCGGCTGGGGTAGTTGCTGTTCACTCCTTCGACTCAGCTCGTCTACAAGAAATGACATGGCAACAGACTTTCTACTGCCCATGTCCCCTAGAATTGCCAACTGCGAGGAACCGGAGGTTTGGTACCATTCGACGAACTTAGTTTCTTCCAACAAGAATTCGCAGGCCTCATCCGCTCGGAGAACCTGTAGGTCGGAATGGTGTTGTGCTTGGCGGCTTGTCTTCTCACCCCCCAACCATGTGGAAACTGGACCCGAGTAAGAATATAGTCAGCCTGCTTGAGTGTATAAACATACTTTCATGATCATGCAACATTGCTTGTATATCTTGGGTCATTTCCCACGTCCGTTGTGCACGAGGCTCTGGAGAGAGCGGGCATGGTCAAGAACTCCTCGACGATGTTCGGAAGTCGCCAACTGTCAAGGACCATTTCCATGATCCCTTTGATCCCTTTCTTTGTTTGTAAAACTCTAAAATCTTCCGATACCCTAACAACTAACACAAGAGCCTGCAAACGGAAGCATTAGACATGTATTGAAAAGTTGGTAATAGATTACCTCATGGATACTTCGTTTCTTTGTTTGCTTCAATGATCAGTCCTACTTCACCCCCCATCGGTAGAAGCCATTCATGGGAAATGTGTTGCCGCCCAACTGCGCTCAGACATCCGATGCTATTCCAGTTGGGTCCGCTGGCATTTGCGACTATTTTCTTCCTTTCCTTCCAACCGCATCGAAATCAGAAACACTGTTGGCACATCTACCCAACTCGCCGGCCGACGATAGAGCATGAATCTAGATTCGCACATAAAAGCGAACAGCTTTTCGGGAACCAGCAAACCCCGTCTCAGTCAACTTGTCACTTATCAAATCAGAAAACCTTTCTTCTATCATTTCGCTCTTTTGGAATCTTCCAGGCAGGGAAAGTTCAGCTCCAGCTCTAAATCGCCTATCACACATTTTGATTTCCCTTACAGACAATCCAGCAATCTACCATGATGTCATGTTTAAGATCAGAAGGGGCCCTATCACAGGCAGCAACTCCTACCTTCTTACGTTTGCCTGTTGAGACTCGAAAAAACATCTACAAACGAGTGCTTGCTATACCGCACCCGTTGTTTCTTTTCCAAGGCCCCCAAGGCCCAGTGGAAACCTTTGCGCCCCAAAAGCCTCGCGGGTGGCTTGCATTGCTCTACACCAATCGACAGATATCCGACGAGGCGAGTGCGATCCTCTACGGCATGAACCAATTCACCCTCGAAGAAATGGAAACACAGTCCCACCGGGCTGGCCTCCTCGAGTCTTTTCTTCGGTGTATCGGTCCTGGGAATGCAGCTTCGCTGTTCCATCTATGCATCAATTTCCCAGCTCTGGAGCAGATGACGGATACTTTGGAAGGGATCAAGCTCAGAGAAGATGGCCAGCAGAGTCTGGAGCTTCTCCAAAAGCAGTGCGTTGGGTTGAAGACTCTGGAAATCGTTTTATTTAGTCAGAATGCAGAATTCTGTAGTCAAGACGACCAGGAAAACATCAGAAGTCTTCGAGATGTGTTGTTGGGAATGGATATGCATTTCAGGAGCATTGCTTCGCTGAATAAGATCGTTCTCAGGGTCTGCAGTGAGCCTCCTGCCCCTCCCTTGAAGGAATTCGCTCAGGAACTTGGATGGGTTGTTTTGCTTGGTAATAGATAGATGCTTTCATCATTCTTGGGTCCCCAGCCAGCAGGCTGTTCATATCTAATTTACTTGTATTTGGTTTGTCGGATCGAGATCTAATCTATATATTATTCGGGTCTCCTGTAGGCGTTGACAAGAATTTCAAATTAATTAAACTTGAATGCTAATTAGTACTAGCTGTGAATATTATGGAAGTTTCGCTTCAACCTTTCCAATAATGGTTGCTTATATATAGCTAATTGCTTATCCCTCTAACGCTGGTGCCTATTACTCCTGCCCTGTAGGGCTTAAGTTGCCAAGTAAAATAAAGTATGCCTTGGTTTCTAAGTATCAGTTACTCCCTCTCTCCCTCTCTTTCTTTCTGTCTCCATGTTTAAGAAATCAACCATGTCGCATTGTCCAGCCCCCTCGACAACATTTGAGATCCCCACTGGAAGTGCACAACCGACCCATTGGGGGCGGAACGATGCCATTCGCGACGGCAGCCCTAGCACGGGTGGGCCAATGACAAGCCCCCCGGCAAAGCTTAGCGTGGGCAGTCGTGATAATGAATGCAACTTAACGAGATGGCACTATCCTCGAATCGTCCTCGGAGAGTAACCTGCAATCCGGTTTGTCCTTCGAAGGATTTCCACCATGGCGTTCATCAAGGTTGTCCCGCTTCCGATCCTCTCTCTGTTTTTCTTTTCTTTTCTTTTCTTTTCCCCCATTGAGTTCATCTGCCCCCTCCCGTCTTACTTTGTATTCACGTCACTTTTTTGTCTTCTACGGTTCTCTTTTCCGCTTCTTTACTTAAAACTGTGGTCTTGGAGTTCAACAGACTCCTTTTCTCTTGATAGAAAGGCAAATCCCAGTTAGCTGAACAGGTCCATCCTGTAATCAACACACCAAACAGCGTCAAAACCACATCGTCAACATGGACCCCAAAACAGATCAAAAGGTCGCCGAAATGTCTCCTGAAAAAGACCCCGCGTCATTCGACGCAGTTCCCCTAGAGTCTGGGCAGGAGCAAATACAGAAGGGTCGCTGGGAGCGCAGTTGGCCCACCATTGCTTGCGGTGCTGGTCTTTTTTCGGACGGTTATCTCAACGGAGTATGTTTATTTCCTCTATACCCTAATACTGAAGTTCAGACCTCACCTCTCTTCGATCTGTACACCTGTAGCTGATCCCAATCACGTAGGTTATCGGCCCCGTCAACACTATCCTCGGTCAAATCTACCCCGATACGTACAAAAACTCCCCCGCCAGTCAGAACGTCGCGGCCATCACCTTCGCGGGAACGGTGCTCGGACAGCTAGTGTTCGGATACCTGAGCGATCACTGGTCGCGCAAGTGGTCCCTCATGATCTCCACAATTATTCTGATCATATTCGGTGCCTTGAGTGCAGGCTCCTATGGATACCATGGTAGCACTTACGGCATGTTTGCTGCCCTGACTGCGTATCGATTCTTTCTGGGTATTGGAATCGGCGGCGAGTATCCTGCCGGCTCTGTTGCTGCAGCCGAGAACACCAATGAGCTGAAGAGTGGCCACCGGAATAGATGGTTCATCATGTTCAGCAATTTCCAGATTGACTTTGCTTACGTCGTGTCTGCCTTGGTGGCTATGATTTTGGTACTGATCTTCTCGGAAGACCATCTGCGTGCGGTCTGGCGTATAGCGTTGGGCCTGGGCGTGATCCCTCCCTTGAGCTTGTTTTATCTGCGGTTGAAGTTGAACGAACCCGAGCAGTTTGACAAGGAGCGCATGCATAAGTTTCCAATTTGGTTGATTGTCAAGTGAGTAGTGGACCTTCACTTTGAGACCTTCCGTGGCTAATGCTTCGACAGATTCTACTGGAAACGCTTGGTGCGATTATCCTCGAGTCTGATTTAACAATGGATGAGCTAATGGAAACAGACTGTTGTCTCTCTTATCTGGTTCATCTACGATTTCTCGGCCTATTCGTTCAACATCTACTCTTCAAAGTGGGTGGCAATCATCTTGGGAGACAGTGCTCCTCTGTGGAAATCCTTCGGTTGGACCACCGTCACCAATGCCTTTTACATCCCGGGCTCTTTCCTCGGTGCATTGGCGAGTGACTGGATCGGGCCCCGAAATACTTTGGCCCTTGGTGTCGGCCTGCAGGGTATCATCGGATTTATCATGTCTGGCTGTTACGAGTATCTCGCAACTCCCCAGAACGTCGCAGCGTTTGTCGTCGTATTCGGGTAAGTCTCTCGAGTCCCAGTAAATGCGCCTCTAACTCTCGGATGTAGTATCTTCTCAGCCCTCGGTGAGTTCGGACCAGGTGACAATATTGGACTGTGTGCTGCAAAGACCAGCGCCACGGCTATTCGAGGACAGTACTATGCAATCGCCGCCGCAGCGGGTAAGATCGGTGCTTTTGTAGGCACCTACGTGATGCCCATTGTTCAGAACAATGCTCCCAACGAAATTCGCTCTGGCCAGGATCCGTTTTTCGTCTCGAGCGCGCTGTGTATCTTCAGTGCTGCACTGGCGTACTTCCTTCTGCCCCAGATCACGCAGGTATGTAGCGGTTATCCTTTCCTTTCGCCTCTCATTCATCGGTCCTACGTCAGAGGAAGGCCGTCCTAAATTGACTCGTTCCAGGAAACCATCGGCGAGGAAGATGCGAAATTCCGTGCCTTCCTTGAAGCTAATGGATACGACACCACCACGCTCGGCAACAGAGAGCAGCAGTAATCGGGTTTTCTGACGGCAGTCTTTGTCTGCAGACCTGTATGCTGCCTGTATTGGCCATCCTCCCAAGTATCCCGCCCAAGCAGCGCCAAACCAGCCCCTTTGCGACTTTTACGACTTGAACTTGTGATGATTCCATGTGGCATTCGGTGATTTCCCTTGCGGCCATGAAAAGCAGCCCCTGCGACATAGTCCCGATACCAACCCGACGTTCCAGAAGCAGTACAACGTGCGCGAGAATTTGCCCCAACGACGTTATCAGTAGTAGTCCGCAAAGGACGGGACCCCAAGCAGCAAGATACAGCCCGGAAGCGAGATTGGTAGAAAAAGATCGATGCGATGGTCCTGGATCGGACACAACTTGAATTCAGGGTGATGTCTCCAATGTACCCTAGCCAATGAGTAGTTATAGAAGACCGAGCATTGTCCACCTTCACATGTCCCTCGCAATGACGTCTGGCAGCATGTGACAGCCCCGTGTCACATGATGAGAGCAAACCGCGCAAACATCGCGGCCTGAGGGAAGCGCTGTCTCGAAGGGGCAGTTGCTTCCACCTGCCCGTACAGACCGTATAGAAGTATCCACAGCTCCTGGCCGTGCTTGATTCACGTCACTGGCAAGCTCCATTTCTCAATAATATTGTCTCGAGCGGTGACATTTAGTCGGATCGCGTATCTGAAAATGTTCAAGCCCTATAATGCCCGCGACTTGGAGTCACCTCTGCCGAGTCTACGGTCTTTTGGTTTTTCACTTTAGCTTGAATTAATATTATTTTTCTTTGTTCTTGGGTAGATTAGTGATCAATTCCATCCATTCACAGCAGACTTTAGAGTAGACATAACAAACAGTAGACGGCAGTCCACGGGGGAAATTCCCGGATCAGGCCAGCCGAGGTCCCAAGGATGTCACGACAAGCGATCGCCGACGGTTCAGTCAATTACCGACCTTTCATCCCTCTCCCGCTCCCTCTCCACCCCCGTCTTTTTCTCTCCATCTCCTTATCTGTATAACAAGACCACCTGTCGGAGGCCGTCTGCTCCTCGGTACTTGCCAGCTGGCCTGTCATTTAATTCTACCTTCTCTTCGTCGCTCCTCTCGTCTCTTCCAGCTCCCCGGAATCCAGCTCCCGGAGCCTGTTTGATTGAATCCACGAACCTCCCTTGAACCACCCGGCATATAATCTCCCAAGATGGTTGCAGAGACCTTGGTCTACCACCCTGCTTTGGCGCACTACTTGCGCTTTGTCGCGACGACCGGTACGTGAGATTCCTATTCTGGTTTGTTTGCTTCGTTCGCGTCGGGGAGCAAGGGATTCGAGCGAGCAAAACGCATGGCATAACAGCCATGCCGGCACTCGGCCGATTTCTCGTCCGCCCAACAGAACCCAACGAACTCAACGCGACGCACACCGACCCCGATCCCGGCGCCAGCCCTCATTCCAGAGAACTAACCACCCCATGCTCGCACAGTTGGCCGTGACAAGATCCTCCGCACCCTGCAGTACTTCTCGCGGTTCTACGCCTGGTACCTGTACCGCACCAACCGGCCGCAGGCCTCCATCGACCCCTACAATGCCGTGAAGAAGCAGTTCGGCACGACGCGCAAGATCATGCGCATCGGCAAGTTCGTCGAGCACCTCAAGGCCGCCGCCATCGCCGCCGACAACAAGAGCCCCGTCGACCCCGTCCTCCGCTACCTGGCCGTCGGTCGCCAGCTCGGATATGCCGGCTACCTGACCCTGGACAGCATCACGGTCATCGACGCGATCGGCGTCCGCAAGCTCGCCGCCGCCAAGCGCCTGCAGGATAACGCCTACCGGTCCTGGATGGCCGGGCTGGTCTGCAGCGCCATCGCCAGCGTCTACACGATCTGGCGACTGCAGGAGAAGGCCAAGACCATCGACCGCAAGGAGGGCGAGGGCGTCGTGGAGGCGAAGAAGCTGGAGAAGTATGTTCCCTGCCTAGGCTTAAATCGTGGATTCTGGTGTGCTAATGGAATGGTTGTAGGGAGCGCTCGACCGCTCGCACCCAGCTCATCTCGGACGTCTGCGACTTGGCCGCCCCCGTCTCCGCTCTGGGACTCGCCCAGCTTGACGACGGCATTGTCGGTATCGCCGGTACGATCAGCAGTTTGATCGGCGTGGTGTCGCAGTGGAAGAAGACCGCATAGAGTGGCAGTACGGAGTGAGACCGACATCAAACGACCCGGATGACGATCTATGCCGGTTTGTACATTACAAGGGTTCCGTGGTCGAGTTGATGATTGATGGCCGACAGTTGAAACGAGTGACTGAGAAAAAAGGGAGTGGACGTGAAACAAGATCAGGGTAGAACCTCGACGGGTTTATCCCTGATGGTGGTGCCTTAACATAAGATAGTGGCAGGTTTAATCTTTTCATTTCTTTCTATGAATATATTCACGAGATAATCATGGGAATGGTGCATGTTCTAGGGTAGTTTTGAGAATTGACATTACATTATAGCAGCTCCTTCCACAACCTACGTACTTGAACTAGACCTACCCAGTCGACCCAACCCATCTAAATCCCTTGTCATTGAAGATTGAAGTAAACAAGTTATGCATTATTCCTCGTTATCATCATCATCATCACCCACACGACAGTATGCGCACTACTCCGGAGAATCAAAACAAAACCACCCCCCACACCCGACACCCGACCGATCTAAACTCCACCGATCATCCAGTCATGACAACAACTCCGGACGGGATTTAAACAGGGCAAGTCTAGTTGCGTCAGCGATCATCCTATCGGAAGGAAAAGTAGATAGGTAGATAGGTAGAGAAGTATGTACCTTTCCGCAAGAACCGCAGGTCTTAGTCTCCCCGGGGATAGGGGCACTGCAGGAGGGGCAAGAAGTGTGTCCGGACATTTTGCTTTGGTGGGTAGATGGATCTATAGGTAAACAAACAGTCAGATAGAAATCCCAGCATGCAGAGGATGTTCAGTACGCAGATGCAGTCAACATACCTAGGGCTGAGCCTTCGCAACAAAAAGACAGGACAGATGATAGGTATGAGTGAAGAGACAAAGGAGGAAAAGAGAGAATTAGAAATTGTTCGTGCGTGATTGATTTCCTGCGATCTCGAGACCCCGCCGTCGGTGTGACAGTTCGGCCCCGCTTTGGGTGCCTTGATTGGTGCCTGATGATTCACGCATGACTTGGTGAGGGGGCGTTGATTGGTGGGGGTGAGGCTTTGGCTGGTGAAGAATGGAATTGGGTGGGTTGTGATTGGTGGTGTTTGTTGAGTCTATCTTGGATGTTATCGTGGATCTTACTGGAGTCTTGCGTTTTGGCTAGATATATGTAGTGCGGACAAACTGTAGGTGTTCACTTGGGGTACATATATTGTGCTAGTATTTGGAGTTGTCTTCCTCAATGAAGTGTTGTATTGCTATTGCTATGGAGTTAAACTGTATATGAAGTAAATATAAAAGCATTGCTATACACAAACAAGCCACTCTCTCGATCAAAAGGGTAGATAGCTCTACTAAATCTGAAGGTTGCTTGCAAAGTGAGACGAAAGGGCGACGCCTCATATCCGGCTACCTTTTCTAATCTGTTACTAGAGAAGGAATCCATATATATACGAACCGAGAATGTTTGTATTGAAGCATGGGTAATATCCTTTTGATGATATTATAGCACCCCGGTTGAAGACTGCAGTCAAAGCAAGAGGTTCTGTTACGACTTAGAAGGAATGAAGAAACATGTCCTTTGCAACCCTACTTTCTGAGATAATCTTATGCTGCTTGTATTTGACTAGATCGAGCAGTTTGCGATGTTATTTTGAACAGTCGGACATTGAAAGAACTATTCCACAGTGACGAGGGACTTAAAGACGTCGGGATATTAAAGAGATGATCCAGTGGAGAATTTTTATATCATATGCTAGTGACGATAAGGAATGATTTTCAAATCATCGAATGAAGTCCGGTCATACTTAACCACTCAAATGAAGGCAAGTCCATACTGGCACGAGACCATTCAGGACACATAAACAAGACAGACGAGTGCTATTCATGCGACAACTCAAACGTCGACTGGCGTAGAATGCGAGGTGCCTTTTTCATACTTCGTGTAGATTGTCCAGCTCATGTTGACCCGTTTGCCTCCAGGGATGTGAAAATATGGTCGTTATCCATACCGACCCCTGCTCGCGACCCCCTGTCATCAGATGCCATGCCTCTCGTGTCAGCCCAAGAGGCCAAGCATCTGTCTCAAGCCGAGAGCACGTGTTCGTTGCATTCCGGGAAGATTCGCCTCTCCTACCCTGGTCAAATAAATTTGCGAGGATGGTTGTACGCGGCGAAGGAAAATGCATCGTGACCAGATAATTTCATCCTGGGTGATCTCCTTCATTTTCGGGAAAACGCAAAAGCGCATTCATCTTGCCCGAGGCTAGAACTGTACTGCGTGCGTCTCCCCTGTACATACTTCGGGATGTGTTTATGCCGCAGAACCGCCGGCGAAAACGAACAATTGGCTGCCTAGTTAATGGGAAAGAGAACATTGGGTCAGCATTTTCGTCTCCACCGTCTAAGGGGTATGGGGCTGATTTTCGACGATTTAATTTTCGGAAGTGGCCCAGTTTTCCCTCGGGTTGTTTGGGCCACTATCCTGGTCATCGGAAGGATCTGGTCGGGATGACCTTCACTTCGAGGTCGGCCGTCCCGAGAAATCCCAGAGATATCATTGCTGGATATAATTGGAAGGCGTTATCGTTCTAAGGGGATAGTCGCGGCGGAGAGAAAAAAGCACGAAGGAAGGGCCTAGACAAGGGATTGCAACCCGGAGTCCGTAAAGTGGGTACAGATTTAGACGGGTTTCAGGCGAGTGTTTGATTTTCGCGTTGATGGGTTTCTGCTGCGCCGACGTGTGTACCTGAATGTGTCTCATTCCGACAATCCAGTGGCAAGAAATGCGCCACGTCCTCATAGCTATTTTTGCTCTCGTGAGCCTAGTCCTACGCCGTGGTACCTGTCCGAAGTGTCTCGTGGGCAAGCGTCAACCGCTTCGTTTTCATTCTCGTCTTTTCTTTTTTCTGCATTTTCTGCCCCTCCTCCGTTGTCTAGACCATGCGCTAGCGTAGCACATCTGCGGGATTTTAATTAACAGTGGCCCTGGTGATGGCGGAGGGAACAAGTTTTTCATCACTTCGTTCCCTCCCAGGGCTTCCTAAATCACCCGGGCGAGGAACCCTAAGCGTCTCCACAGCCGCCGGGCCAGTGAGCCAGCCTTAATCTGCCTCGGATCCTCCTATCTTCCCCGATTTGTGGATCGGAGCGACCTTGCAGATGGATGTTTGTGTCGCTGCGTTTGTGATGGATTCGATCTGGGCATGTACTGTGCACATATTGGATTTGTACCGTGTCCGGGCCCTACGACGTCTACATGTTCCGAGCAAAGCGCCGTAGTCCCCGCGAGTCAGCCGCTTGAATCCCAGCTGTTCGACACCAAGAATACTAGTATTAATCTGGGGAAAGGCCCGCGTGGCCCAGGCGTCTAGTCGGATGCGGGGTACAGACGAAAGAGAGCTTTGTAGACTCCGCGACAAGGACTGCGCCACCATTGGCCGGGAGAGGTATCGCATCCTGCGGCTGCCTTGCATCGTCGGTGTTTTCTTGGCCGAGAACGTGCATCCCATCAGTTGACCTCTTGTCAGGGGCTGGCGCCTGACCGTTGGCGAGAATGTACGAGTCGCAAGGGGGTCGGAGAATTCAGTCGACTGCGGCAATTCTGGATGTTTGTCATGTGCTTGCCGAGCGAGTGCAGTGAGACAAAGTACTGTCCTCTAGTTACGTACTGTACTGCGTAGTTCAAGTGTATACTGCAAAACTTCAAAATGGCCAGAACGGGTAGGGAGCTAGGAGCTGTCCACCTCCTGTCGGCGTCACCTGCAGCTCCACGTAGCCACGAAAAGAGGGAAAGGGAAAACAGAAAACAAGGACGCATCACCACATCATCATACAGCAGCACAGGCTGGAATGCTTCCGAATCCGAGGGACGACGGCAATAGATTCAGCCCAGCGCGGTGACGTTGGATTGCCAATCACGGCGGAACACGACCCGTGATTGGCCGCCGGTTGGCCTCGGGTGGCGGATGACTAACGGATTGCCCGGTCGGGTCTAGCGCCGGGGACGATTTTCGTCGCGCATGTCGTCATTGGCTGGGATTACTCTAGAGCAGGAAAACTATGGAAAACTATAGGTGCTCTCGATGGAATAATGACAATGAAAGGAAGAATCCATGTGGCTTCGACTCCTGACCGGGTATGGTCGCTGGGCTCCAGCCGAAATCCTCTCCCCGCAATTGCGGTTCTTAGCATTCGACCCGTCCAGATTGGCTCTCTGAGCTCATTCAACGTCATCACTCCAAACGCTTTGTTCCATTTGTCCGTCTGCCTCCCAGGGAACGACGGACGATGGAGGTGAATAATAGCCTTCGAGCATGGTGTAATGCCAGAAACTCTCCAGCTCCTCGCGCGCAGAGTTCATAAATACAGGTCGTTTGCAGCGGAATCTTGGGCGCCACGGCATTTGTCTCGGCCAAACAAAAAGTCTAGTCCCTCTGCCCGTTTTTTTCTTTTTCTTTTTTCCTTTCCCACTAAGACTCCTGACCTGCATGAGCCATTTCTTCGCGGGTTGCCTTCCCTGCCCCGACGCTGGCTATCATTTGCGACGAAAAGAACGTCAATTCTCGCCTTCTAGTTGGTGCGTTGCCCGCTAGCGTTCCCGGAACCACTTCGTGCCCACATCTGGGGTTCGGGAACTTTCGGACGAGCGCGAGAGACATCATTTTGGCCCAGTTTACGGGTCCCGTCCGCCGCCTCAGCCCTCAGCTCCGGTCCTCTGCCCCGACATCTCCCGGGAAACTGTGGAGAAGATACATCGGAATTGGAGGTTGAAACGTCTTCTCGACTCTGGCCGTCGTGATCATGGCCCCTGTTGAGAACATTCATATACCCCCCAATGCCCCCCCGGAACCAGGTCCTATCTACTCAGACTTCTTCCAACAGCAAGTAGCAAAACAACGAAACAATAACTATCACTCTACTTCGCTAAGAAACATGGTTGCCACTTCTGTGAATCGTACTGCCCTGCACCCTGGTGGTGTCCAGTATGTCTTCCTTTTCTTTCCTTCGTCGTCTTGTTCCTTGAATGCCTTCATACTTCTTCACTCCTTCACTCTTCATACTTCATCCTATCTTGACTTCTTTGATCAACCTTGACTAACTTTCTTTCCCTTCTAGACCGGGCAAGGGTCACACTGAGCTTGAGGAAGAGCTTCACGAACACGCCCACATTGACTACGAGCGTGTTGCCATTGTAAGCTTCCATGTCGTCTGCCCACCTCGTATCTATGCTAACCACCCTAGATTGCCAACCCCTCGGTTGCTGCCCTCTATGAAGATGCCCTGGTCTACGAGACCGGTACCGCCATTACGTCGAGTGGCGCCTTGACGGCGTACTCCGGTGCTAAGACTGGCCGCTCCCCCTCAGACAAGCGTGTTGTCAAGGAGGAATCGTCAGAGAAGGACGTCTGGTGGGGACCTGTTAACAAGCCCATGACTCCTGATGTACGTTGCCCCTTGCTTTTATTGATCCCGTTGCGCGATAAATGCAACGCCCATCCCTTGCATCGACCCACTTTTGCCCTTCTTGGCCTCGCGTGTCACCCAAACCAAGCTTTCTGGAGTTGCAGATGCCCGCAATACCCCGGAAATGCCTCATATTGAACTTGTGAGGTATTTTCTGGTATTGTCTGCTGTGCAACGCCGGAAAACTGGACTTGCGCCACATTCTTACTCCTGCATCCGTGGATCCCTGGCCTTCCCCAGGCAAAGTCGATGTGTCACGTGTGACGTCACCTGCATAGGGCTGGCTGGCTAACCCGCTTTTAGGTCTGGCGGATCAACCGTGAGCGTGCCGTTGACTACCTCAACACTCGCAACCGTATCTATGTCATTGATGGTTTCGCCGGCTGGGACGAGAGATACCGGATCAGCGTCCGTGTCGTCTGCGCCCGTGCCTACCATGCTCTGTTCATGCGCAACATGCTCATCCGTCCTTCGGCGGAGGAGCTGCAGCACTTCCACCCCGACTACGTGATCTACAACGCCGGTTCTTTCCCTGCCAACCGCTTCACCGAGGGTATGACCTCTGCCACGTCGGTTGCCATCAACTTCGCCGAGAAGGAGATGGTCATCCTGGGTACCGAGTACGCCGGAGAGATGAAGAAGGGTGTCTTCACCATCCTCTTCTACGAGATGCCCGTTAAGCACAACGTCCTGACTCTGCACTCGTCCGCCAACGAGGGCCAGAACGGCGATGTCACCGTTTTCTTCGGTCTGTCGGGAACCGGCAAGACCACTCTGTCTGCCGACCCCAAGCGTGCCCTGATCGGTGATGACGAGCACTGCTGGACCGACACCGGTGTCTTCAACATCGAGGGTGGAGTAAGTTTTGATCGAGACAAGCATTGTATGCAGATAGCTAACCCTCCATAGTGCTACGCCAAGTGCATTGGTCTCTCCGCCGAGAAGGAGCCCGATATCTACAACGCCATCCGCTTCGGATCCGTCCTGGAGAACGTCGTCTTCGACCCCATCAGCCGTATGGTCAACTACGACGACTCGACCCTGACCGAGAACACTCGCTGGTAAGTCGTTCCTGACCTGGTCTAAGAAGACCGACGCAACTAACAATTACCAGCGCCTACCCCATTGAATACATTGAGAACGCCAAGATCCCCTGTATCTCGGACAAGCACCCCCAGAACATCATCCTCCTCACCTGCGACGCCCGTGGTGTGCTGCCCCCCATCTCCAAGCTCACCACCGAGCAGACCATGTTCCACTTCATCTCGGGATACACCTCCAAGATGGCCGGTACCGAGGACGGTGTGACCGAGCCCCAGGCTACCTTCTCGTCCTGCTTCGCGCAGCCCTTCCTGGCCCTGCACCCCATGCGGTACGCGCGCATGCTCGCGGACAAGATCTCGCAGCACAAGGCCAACGCCTGGCTGTTGAACACCGGCTGGGTTGGCGCTGGCGCCACCACCGGCGGCAAGCGCTGCCCCCTGAAGTACACCCGGGCCATCCTGGACGCCATCCACAACGGCGAGCTGGCCAACGCGCAGTACGAGACCTACGACGTCTTCAACCTGCACGTGCCCACCAGCTGCCCCGGCGTGCCCTCGGAGCTGCTGAACCCCAAGAACAGCTGGACCGCCTCGACCAGCTTCAAGGACGAGGTCAACAAGCTGGCCGGTCTCTTCAACGAGAACTTCACCAAGTACTCGGACCAAGCGACCAAGGAGGTGATTGCCGCCGGCCCGGTGCCTCAATAGATGATATCCTTGGGGGTTTCTTTTCCTTTCTGTTTATAAATTGCATGGCGTGTTTTGTGTTTCAATGCTCGGGTCTTTTTATTTCCTTGTGTTCTCTTCCCTTGCGACAAGATGCAGGGATATCATACCTTTTGTGAATTGTTTCGAGAACTTGCTTTGGCTGGATATAATATTGGCTTTGGTTGATAGGAGTTATGAGCCCAATGGGCACATGGCAGATACCTATGAATAAAATTGAATAGGGTATGAATGACTTAAACAACTGTATTCTTGTAACATACCTTGCTTTATCCTAAGGGTGCTGTGTCAGTATCCATACTAATGGAACTTGTAATCGACCTCAGTCCGATCAAGAAGTTGAACAGAAAGACTCTGAACTTATAATCACCATCTCAGAGAACACGTCTATTCTACACTAGCTCCAGCGTCGAGAAAAATCTGTCGGACGGACTGTCCATACCGAACCCACCTTTCCTGATCCACTAGGACATTGATTCCTCCGTACACTCAACCCCCCTTAGGGACCGCACCTCATAGGTAGGTAGGAACTTGGGAAGATGGATTACGAATAACGAACCTCAACCAGTTACATATTAACCATTACTTAATACCCAACCACTAAACCAGGTAAAGCAAGCAGCGAGAATCGGCTTTTAGGAGAAGCCCGGACTCCGGGTCGATTTAGATTATCATCCACTACCTAGTATCTACCTAGCTGTCATCTAATAATAACTAACGAGCCAGTTACCGACACCCATCCTCCGGGCCACAGAATCGGCAAGCCCAGGGAGTAGATTAGTCCGGCGAACTAACTGCTGACAGCGACTGCCATTCCTCCTTGCTCACTCCGCTTACCAGAACCGATCTAGTCTAGACAGTTAGTCACTATTGCACATACGCATACGCATAGACCCTCCGGGTCTGTCTGGAAAGATGGAAGAACCGGCTCCCTACCGAGCATTCCCGCCCCCCACAACCGACACACCCGCATCCCGACACCCGAACCACGACCCGTCGGTCAGCCTCCCATCCCTTGACGCCGACTTCTGCTAGGGAGTAGGTAGGTAAATTGCGAATGACGCTCATGCCTCGGGCTAGCGTGGGCGGTAGTAGGTACTATTCCTATCACTGTTCTCATCACGGCTATAGTTCCCGGAGTATGTGTCCGTGACGTCCGGAGGAGTGTTCTCCGGACAAGAGCAGTGCGGTGATTCGGGTGTCATTCCGGGAGTTTGTTGGGATGACGGACGGGCTCGAGGTGGATTGATTCTATCACGGTCTGTAGGCTGGAAGTGCCGATTTCGGCGGTTTCGGAGGAAGGGAGATTGTAGGTTGGTGTTTTGTATGATTGTATCTATCAAGGTTGTGGGTAGTATTTATTACTTATTGTAATATTGCTATAGGGGTTACAGGGTTCGTAGGTGTGGTATTGTATAGATCTATGGTTGATGGGTAGCCATGGAATTGTTGTGATGAGTCTATAGTTATCATGTAAGGGAGTCGGAGTCTAGATCGCAATGGTAATAAACGGTCGACGATTGGACATCGGAAGAAAGTGTCGATCATGCAGCCTTCAGAGTAGCCGATACGGAGTAGACGGGAGTAAGTAGCCTTCTATACTTCTGCTGCAACTCCGTTACACAATGCAACGCCTGGATTATCAAATTGTATATGATTCAAGTCAATATAATCATAAAACATCATCATAAAATGTCAATAAACCATGGATTTTGTAGGAAAGAATCGGATCGGCCGCCGGGCGGTTCTCGTGCCACGCCCGATGCGGTTAGCGCACTTCCCGCGTGGGCGGTACGGTATGGTAAAATATGGTAAAGCAGTGACAGGCTGGGCAGACATCATTCAGCCGATGTACCATTCTCTGGAGGGTGGTATTCGCTGCATCATGACTCTGCCTGCACTGCATCAGACATCTCCTATTCCTCCTGCTCCCCCAACACATAGTCCTGACGTACAGTCAACCGCATCAGCGCTGACGAGTAGATATCGGGTGATTACATGTCAAGCTTCACCACGTAGCGCCGTGGCCTTCCCCGCAATATCCACGGCATCGTGCAGTAGCTGGCCGTTAGTCATCGTCTTTTCTTGTTGGGCCGTCGATTCCAGCGAACTTCGCTACATCGTGGATGAGGAATGATCGAGCACTAACACTCGGGGCTCTCTGTGTTTCCCTCGGGTGACGGGTCGGTTCCTGGCAAGATGGGCCGCCAGATAGAGCAAGTATAAAGACCGTTGCCTCCGACTGAGGTACTCCTGTAGACCACACCGAAGTATCAGCTACTATTACTCCGAGTCCTCCCAGTACATTCTATTACCGTGCATGACGATTCTCCCCGCGTGTCATCTGACTGGCCGTGTAGCTTGGGCAACTTCCAATCCTCTTGCTTCACGTTGATCGTTCCCCTCCTCGCTGCTTCCTGCTTTTTCTCGTGTCCCCTCTTTTCCTGGCGCCTGGCTTTGTGTCGCTGCTCTGCGCGTTGATCACTCCCTTCGTTTGATACGTCATCTGCCGGGTCTTTTCCTGGCCAGCTGCGTCGTCTTTTGTCCTACGATTCGGGGTAACTGCTCGTTGCTTCTTTCTCTCCTCTCGTGTCAGTTCTCCTCTCCTCTTCTCCCCTCTTTCTTCCCCTCTCTCCTCGTGTTGTCTTCCCTCCCATCACTACATTGTGTTTCTTCACATTCTCTTCGATCTGGTCCTCTCCAGATCAATTCGCCTATACTAACCATTCTCCTTCGGCTAGATTTGACTCTAGGTTTAAGGCTATCATGGCATCTACTAAAGTCGCCACCGCTCCGGATTCGCAGCCTCAGGTCGACTTTCTGCACCATCCGTACACGCGAGCTGCTCTCCCCTTCGTCAATGGCGGTCTGGCCGGTATGACGGCCACCGTGGTCATCCAGCCCATCGACATGATCAAGGTGCGCCTGCAATTAGCCGGCGAGGGTGTTCGCTCCGGCCCTCGTCCGTCAGCCTTTGGCGTCGCTCGCGACATCATCGGATCCGGCAAGGTGCTTGATCTCTACACCGGCCTGTCCGCCGGTCTGCTGCGCCAGGCAGTCTACACGACAGCGCGTCTCGGATTCTTCGACACGTTCATCAAGACGCTCAACAAAAACGCCGAAGCCGCCAACCGTCAAGTCACCTTCGCCGAGCGCGCCGGCGCCGGTCTGACGGCCGGTGGTATCGCCGCCATGGTCGGAAATCCGGCGGATCTGGCTCTGGTGCGCATGCAGTCAGACGGCCTCAAGCCGCCCGAGGCTCGCGCCAACTACCGCTCCGTCGTGGACGCGCTGATGCGCATCTCGAAAAGCGAAGGCGTCCTGGCCTTGTGGTCGGGCGCGTTCCCGACCGTGGTGCGGGCAATGGCTCTCAACGTGGGCCAGTTGACCTTCTTCGCGGAATCGAAGGCGCAGTTGAAGGCGCGCACCAGTCTCTCCGCGCAGAACCAGACGTTCGCGGCCTCCGCCATCGCCGGATTCTTCGCCAGTTTCCTCTCGCTGCCCTTCGACTTCATCAAGACGCGTCTGCAGAAGCAGCAGAAAGACCCTAAGACCGGACTGGTGCCGTACAAGGGCCTGTTCGACTGCGCCCGCAAGGTCGTGAAGGAGGAGGGATGGTTGAGGTTTTACCGCGGATTCGGCACGTACTATGTGCGGATCGCACCCCATGCGTTAGTCTCCCCACTCTTGGTTTCTGGGCGCTTATCACTAACCCCACGGGATCCACTCTAGCATGGTTACGCTTATCGTCGCCGATTATCTCAACCTCATCACCAAATAGGTTGACTTTCCTTGACGGTGTTTACCACGATTCCATCACCGACGCGATAATATTGCGGGGACGAAAGCGTCGGTCGATGGAATTGCATCGTTCTGCTTAGTGTGTAGAGTTATGTGGTACGTTAGAGATGTCGCCTCGGCCGGTGAATCTCATCTGTCCGTGTCCTGTTCCGACGCAGACACATTCTTCGGGCTGAACCAGGAATTCCTTTATATCTGATGACGGCAGGTGACGCATACCCAATTATTTTTCCCTTTTCTTTTCCTCTGTTCAACTGCCAATCAATGGCTTGATTTCTTCGGCCGGTCTGACTAAGATCAACGTTCTATTCCTGCTTACTTTCTGCGCGTCAGTCCAATGTGATTCGTGTGTGGGTCTCTTTTGTTTCTTATACCCGGAGCAGTGCGCTTTCCTGTTTGTCGCTCATTGACTGTCTGGGTTCTGTTGCGTGTATTTACTTTCTATGCACCTTATACCCGATGACGAGCTCGTGCTCGAATGGTAGGGTAGTAGGTAGGTTAGGTCCTGGCGTTATTATTTCGGCATTGAAAGATCCTGTTTGTTGCAATGAGAAGACAGATTGATTGAATTTACCGCTGTGTTTCAGTAGTTATAGATGTAGTGTCAGGTAGACTGATGAATGTATGTCTGGCATGAGACCGAAACAGATCCAGATGATACTCCCTAACGCGCACTACTCGACACTGCCCGTTCCTGCTTGATCCGCACCTGCTCCTCCATCGCGCGTCTCTTCCTCCGAGGCCGATCCGCATCCTCATCCTCATCCTCATCCTCATCCTCATCCTCGTCCTCCTCATCTTCATCTTCATCCTCATCACTATCCCCCTCATCACTCGCCACCGTAATCCCACTCCGTCTCGACCTCTTCCTCCCAGACACCGAAACCCCCTCCCCCCCGCTCTCATCCTCATCCTCCTCCCTCTCTCTCTCCAGCGCCTCCGCGCGCCTCACCCGTCTCAACAGCACCGCATCACCCTGCAAATCACCCCCCGTCAACACAACCGAGCAGACAGGACACTTGACAGACCGGACGCGCCGCGCCGCGCGCGACGGCGCAGTCCCCGGCGCAGGGGGGGGCGCGGGCACGGTCGTCGGCGACTGCGAGAGCATGCTTTTGATGGCGGAGCGCTCGAAGCTGTGTGGGCATTTCGTGCTGGTGACGGGGTCTCGGAAGGTGAGGAGTGTGAGGGGGCATTTTAGGGAGATGCGTTCGCGTTCGATGGCGATGTCGTCGGACTCTGTCGAGGGGTTTCGGGGGTGGTGGTGACGGCGGTGGTGGGTGGTTTGGGCTGGGGAGGCGGAGTGGGAGGATGAAGGGGAGGTGGATGAGGCGTTGGGGTCTTCGAGATGTGAGAACCAGGTCGAGGCGTGGGGGAGGGGTGGGATGTCGTTGCCAGGGTGTTGGGCTTCGTGCACGATGCGGTAGAATCCGACGTACGTGTTGTTGGCGGAGTAGCTGTAGTCATTGAGTGGGTGGTTAGCATTCTGTACAGTATAGCAGGTTGGTGGAGGATGGGATAGACATACCGTTGCGTCAGGGAGAGTCGATCCCATTGCGCATAGTTCTTATTCAGACTCTCTTCCAGGCGTTGACTCGGCGCAGCAGCATCGGCACTGGTAGTGGCAGTAGCGTCTTCTCTCTCCTCGACCTCCTCATTATCGTCATCGTCTTCCTCGTCCCCATCTGCATCCCTCCGACTCCTCCGTCTCGTCTGCCTCCTCGCCGGACGAGCCATACTCGCCTCCTCAGCCTCCTTCTCAAACCCCCCCATCACCTCCACCAACGCATCCACCTTTGTCTCCGCATCCACCATCTTCCTCACCTGCTCCTCCAACCTCTTCGTGATGCCAGACACGCGATCCTCAAGACTCGACAGCCGATTCATCTCCTCCTCGCCTTCTCCTTCTCCTTCCTCATCACCATCGCCATCCCCATCCCCATCCCCATCCGCATTCTCCTCCCCTTCCCCACCCTCACCTCGATTCTGATTCCGTCGTCTCTCCCTCTTCCCCTTCTGCCTCTCAAACCTTACCCTCGCATCCGTCAACCGCTCATTCACCTCCCCCGCCGAATCCCCCAGCTTCGTCCCCGCATGCTGCAAATGCGTCTTCAGCTGTCGCAGCGTCTGCGATTTCAGCAGCGCCAGGACCGCATTATGTCCTGTTGCCGTTAGGGGCGCGATCGAGGGCTCGTAGGGCGGGAGGGTCGGGGTTGGGGTTGCGGGCGCGTCTCTGGTGCTGGCGGTGCGTTGGCGGTCGCGGTCGCGGTTGCGGTGGAGGGTTGGTGTTGAGGACATTTTGGATGGGTCCTTGTGTTCGAGTGGATTGGGTTGGATTTGGGGTCGTTGAGAGGAGGTTTGGTTGGGATGGATGGGTGAGTTCTTTGTCGCGACTTTTTCGCGTTTCTTTGAGTGGATGAGGGTACGTATGGGAGAGGTAGGGAGGTGGTGGGTTTGTTGATGGAGACGGAAAAGGAAGAAAGTATTTAAAAGGTTGATAGAGTTAGAGGTCGATAGGGTATAGAGAGTGAGGACTGGTAAACGAGAGAAGGTGAGTCGAAAGTTGTATACGCTGGAGGAATGAAAGAAAGTGGTCGATCGCGTTAGTTCGTCTCCCGCTCGCGTTGACCGCGTTCTGGACTCGACTTACTGCGTATCTTTCCGGAAGACTCCGTGGTTCTTCTAAACCAGAAGGATTAGATTCCTAATGATTGCTATTTAATTACTCTGATGGTTCATTTCTACGAGTTTCACTGATCTACTTGTATGAAAATAATCATGAGAAGGATAGTGGATCCCTAAATCAGGTAGTTTACATGAAGCCCGAGAAGCGAATGCAATAATACATCAATGAATCAGAAGAATAGCACGAATGATAGTGATGAAAAGAACAAGTTGGAGCAAGAATATCCAACCTTATCACACCTTGTAGAAGCAGAATGCATGATAGAAACCTATTCCTCGTTAGTACTGGCTGGTCATAAATCAACTTCAAGACTCACTGGCTGCTTCCTTCTCCTCCTCCGTCATCAGAAGAGCCCCGGTGTTGCGGTCTCGCACTCCCATGCGTTCACTCAGAGGGCCCAGTTCCGCATCGTCCTTCTCGTCGCGCCAGACCTCCATGAAGGGCTTGCGATATTGAAGTTCGAGGTTGTAGTCCTCCGTCAGTCTGGTCTGGTCAGTCCACGATCTTAACAACATAGGGAAAGTCTGACGTACGCTCGGAATGCCTCCCAAGGCACCACATACTCCGGAATCTCCTCCACCGCTTCCTGCATGAAATAGCTGTATCGCCATCCAAACGGCGGCCGGAACACTCCATCCTCAGGGGTCTCGCCGGGGAATCGCACGCGGTAGATAGAATTCCCCCACTCCACCTTGGCTTCCTCTTCGACCTCGCCGTCTTCCGGCTCGGCCTGCTCCTTCTTGGCGGCGCCCTCGCGCGCTTTCTTCTTCGCGTTGAACTCGGCCACCTGGGCGCTGATGATGTCGGAGTTCGGGCACACGCCGAGGAACCGACCGCCCTTGCGCAGAGACCCGGCCACGTTCCGCAGCATCTGTCGCGCTTTCTCCTCGCTTTCAAAGGCGTAGTGGATGGCGAACATGGACGCCACCACGTCAAACCCACCGCCGCCGCTCCAGCGCGCGGCCATCGCCGATCCGCCGGGCCCGGCGTTCGGGTCGATCCCGACCTGTTGGATGATGGGGACGTCGCCTAGCCACTCGCCGAAGCAGTCCTTGGGGACGAACTCGCCGTGGAAGAGCGGACCGCGGCGGCCGCGCGAGCCGCGACCCGATCGCATCTGGTTGTACCGCTCGCGCGCCTGCACCGTGGAGATCTCGGCGGGATCCAGCCCGACGTAGAGATCGACCGTCTGCGGCGCGAGCTGCCACTTGCCCAGATCGCCGCCCTTGCCGCAGCCCAGGTCCAGGACGAGCAGGCGGCGTTCCTCCACGGGCGGAGGCGCCGTGTCTTCGGCCCAGTCCTTGGTGCCGATCGAGCGGGACACGAACTCCTCGTCCGGGGAGAACTTCTGGATGAGGGTGCTCTTGATCCAGTTGTTGAACGTGCGCAGACCTTTGATCTTACTCTCGGTCTTTCGCCATTCCCGACCCCGCTGCGGCACAGCGTTGTAATGCTGCCGCACGATGTCGGTGACGCCCCGGGTCTGAGAATTCCGGATGGCGTCGTCCTCTTGCGCCCGTTCTCGTTCTTCCTGTCTCCGACGGAGCGTTTCCCGATCCACCAGTCCCATGCGGGCGCCGCCGCCGGGCCGCTTGCGCTGGCGCGGTGGCTCCTCAGGCGTCGGGGATCGACGAGGCGCCAGAGGTGAGATGGATCGGTCATGGCGAGCCGGTGCCGACACAGCCTCTGCCGCGTCCCGGCGAGAGTACGCCGATGGGGGAGTTCTGCCGCGTTTGCGCAGTTTCTGGTGTCGCTCTTCCATGCGCTTGCGTTTGGAGATCGGGCGATCGGGGGCGCCGGCGGGCTTGGGCTCGTCTTCGGTCATCTTTCGCTTCTTGTCTGCGGGAGAGTCGTGCTCGGGGCGAGGCGAGGCGGCCGATCGCTCGGGCGAAACGGAGGCGCGATCCGTCATTTTGCGTTTGGGAATGGAAGGTTTCTCGTCTCTGGGTGTCTCCTTCTTCACGGAGGGTTCGGTTTCTTCGGTGTGTTGCGCAGGTGGATGCGTCCGAGAGACGGTGGATGAAGATTGTTCTTGCGTCACAGGTTGCGTAGCGGAGTGCGAATCACCAGGAGGCTGCAACTGAAGCACTCGTTAGTAGGGGAATTCCACCTAATCCAATGGCAAAAGAAGTGAGTGTGAGCGATAGGAAAACAAAATTCCTGAAGTCGCCTGTCGGGGGCTGGGAAGGCAGAAGAAATGAGTCGGAGAAAACATACGGCGGGTTGGACGCGGTGAGCCTCCCACGAGTCCCGTGCTGGATCATACATCGCGCTGCTCTTGCTGGCTGCCGTCCCGCATCAATCGTGTGCAAACACAGCCCATCGCCAATCTTGAGGGAAGGCAAGAGAAGGAGGATCCAGAGTCACGATGGACTTAGAATTCACCTCTTGCCTGCCTCCCTTTGTGCTGAGTTCCTTGGTCCAGCCTAGCGTCAACCATGTTTTCGTTGACCGCATGCGGTTGTCGATCGACCTCATCCGGGATACTGCGTCCAACGCTACGACAAAGGAATGGATTGCATTCGATCCAACTTGCTTTCTGCCGTTACACAACACTATCTACGTGCCCAACACGCTTCTCAGCGACTCAGCCGATGGATAACTCCGTCTTCCAGCAGGACAGGATCATTCCCTGAACGCATCTCTCTCCATCTCTCCGACTCGCCGATAACACCGTCGCTCATACAGAGGGCGAACTCGAGTCTCGCCTCGTGAAGATCAGATCATACGATGGAACCACCATTGTGAAACAATCCTGTACGCCGGTTCCATCCAGCGTATCCAGGGATCCCTTCTGCCCCTCGGGAAATCGGAAGTCGAAATTCCTCACGATGGTCGCAATCACCAGCCGCATCTCCATCATCCCAAAGCTCTTTCCCGCGCAAGAATATGGTCCGGTGGAAAATGGAATGAAGGCCTCTTTCCTGATAATCAGCTCGGGTTTGTCGATCCAACGCTCGGGGATGAATTCGTCGGGGTATTGATAGTTTCGCGGGTCTGTCAAGGAACGTGCGCTCATGTTAGCTTTCATGCTTTGCAGGATTCAGTCTTCGATTATCAAGGGGCTCAGACCTCGATGGACCGTGTATGTCGGCACAGACACCGTTGTGTACGCGGGGATGAAAACACCGTCGATAGTCAAGCCCCGTGGACCTGTTTCTCGAGGCACTCCACTCATGACGGCGGGATACAATCGCATGACCTCGTTGATACAGCCCTCCAAGTATGGCTTGCCCGTGAGTGCTGAATGTGACAAAGGTGCGTCTGGTGGTAGAACGGCGTCAATCTCTTCTTGCAACTTGCGGTATGCGTTTGGATGCTTCGCTAGAAGGAAAAGGAGTGCATTCATAGTCGAGCCGGTGGTTTGGCTTCCGGCCCCGATGGCCAGCTCCGACTCGGTGACAAGATCACCATCGGTCAATTTCAGAGATTCATCGGTCCCCGCGGGCGGCTCCGCAATAAGGTAACTGAAGAGGTCTTTCCTGGACAAACCCATCTACCACTTCTGGTCAACGGTGAAGCAATCCGCTTGCAGAATACAATTGCATACCTTTCGACGTTCTTCCAACATTTCTGCGCACCACTCCACCCACTTGGCCGAGGCCGAGTTGATCACAGGTAGGTGTCGTGCCATGATGAGCATCCAGGTCGCAGTCAAGATAAAAGCACCGGACTTTTTCGCAGCTCTCATCGCATCCAACATTGGGTGACTGTTACCCTTCACCATGCCAAAAGATCTTCCGAAAGCCAGAATCCCCATGGCATCCCAGGCGAATCCGTCGAGAACATCGTTAATCAAAATTGGCTCTTCCGTCTGTGACGATATCCGTTCGACTAGATCGTCGCAGTGCTCGCGAATAAATGGTTCGTAGCCGGTCAGAGCTAACAAGTTCTTAGCGTTAGCATGAATGGTCAACGCCGTCTGCCAGAATGCCAGATGGTATACCTCGGGAATTGAAGCCGAGGTCCCAAACCCTCCGTCGTCTGGAGTGGAACGCCTTTTCACGGCACATTTGCAGCGAGCGATTCGGGTGATTCAAGTCATAAAAAACTCCTTTAGTGCACGTCGTGCCGACGCCGTAGATTTCCTTGATTGCAGACGCATCGTTGATCGAGATCTCCCTGGGTTCTGGAGAAATCAGCTTTCACAGAGTGGCCCAGCTTCTCAAAGGACGCATACTGATTCGAACAAAGGTCCCGTACTGCTTATGGAGCTCTTGTACATTGACCTGCCATTTCGCGTCTTTTGCGACCCGTCTCAGGGACCAGAGTGCACTGACTCGCGCCAAGGCAGGACCCGGAAAATGCCTCAAAGGATGATAAAACCAACGATAGATGATCATCGATAGCCAGATCCCACTTTCGTAGCTCAGCAGTGCGAGAGCCGTTGCCCGTGCCACATGGCCATACCCGACGATCGCCAGAGCCGTTAACAACACGGCCGGCCAGAACACAAAATAACTAGCCAACTGGGGGGCATGCGTATCCCACTCGCCTTTGATGAAGACGGCGAGATGCGTTAGAACCCCCAGACTACTTGATATGAGGTACAACTTGCCCGAGACCATTTTGAAGCGCCAGGCCAGACAGACGATGTAGAAGAGACGCACTCGTCTCAGGACGATGGCATATCTCTCAAATAAAGGGCCAACTCGTATTGTCAGCTGAACTCCACTGCCTCTGACATTCCGAAAAAGGCGAGACAGGCTAGCCTCGTTCGTGACATGGCCCCAGGCAAATCGGCGTATATGCAATGCCATGTACTCCGAAACGAGGCAAACGAACCGGCCTTTCCGCCGTCACAGCGAGTCCAGCCCAGTCCAGTACTGGAAGTCGGTAACCGGATAGGCGAATGCACTGTAACATCTACTGCGTACTAATGATTCTCCAGTACAAACGGCCCCACCTTCCTGGGAACAGCATGCAGTAGCGCCGGCAGGGAGCTTGAACCATCAACAAATTGCACGACCGATGCCTCATGGGATTGGCCCGCAACCCAACATCACGAGTCACATGATGGATCGTGCATACTCGGACGCGTTTCCCATTAGTGCTTCAGCCGCTGCTGCAGTGTTCCTGTCATGGGGGTCTGTCTCGGTTGGAAGGAAGGGCCTTACGAGCCTGGACCGCAGGAGTGTCCGGATCGTTTACTGCGTAGTTCTCGGTGAAGCCATTGATGATTGGGCCCTAAGTCGATATGACATAACACGCAGCTATGATAGCCTCAGGTTCTCGACCATGGCTGATACGAGTTGCCATTTGTTGGATCCTCCGGTGTGTACCGAGAAGTGAGAAGTGAAAGTCCCAAAAATTTGAGATAAGCTGTGATCCTAGTGGCGTGTTGATCGCTGTGGTCAGCGTCAAGCCATGCAGTGAGATTGGCCGGTGCTTCCAGCCTATCAGGAGTAGTTGTGAAAAATTTTCCCTGTCTAGGTCGGCAAGATGGATCTCTTGGTGTCTGTGTCTCTCTTTGCTTTTTTCATTGTCTGACAGGTTTTATTTTTTTCATGGAACTCCCTGGACTGGGCCCCTCGATCGCGCGCTGACACTCAGTGGGAGAGACAAAACTAGTGAAATGCATGATCAATTGTAATTTACCGTGACTCTTGCTCGAATTCTTTTTAGATCAGTGGCTTTTCTTGGCCAGGTTCCTGGGCGGAGATTGTCCCTCAAATGAAATGTTACTTGAAGGCTTCCCTTCATTTGTGGCAGAGCTGACGGTGCCAAGCAGGAATAATTATAGGCCACTCCGTGGAGCCTTCGTATTTGCCATCGATAGTTCCCTCGGTATCTGAGGTTTGATGCATGCCTAGTAATAACAGGGTGAGCTGGCATAAATTCTCGTTCACTTTGCTTTCGATATTCTCATCTGGTCATTCGTACCTCCTCAACCCCTCGAAGGTTGCACACAAGAATCACAAAGTCCAGTCAAATCCTCAGCTTCTGTGCAAGCTTTTTGCTGCCGAGACAGTCTGAGCCTTTTATGTTGCTTAACCATCAGGATAGTTTTGTCTCACTGTCTTTATTTCTCGCGATTGGGATCTACCCAGGCTTCTCTTCTGCCTCCCGGTGTAGAAAGACTACGAAACCTTGATTTGACGTATCGCGAAGTGCCTTTCCTGCCACGCCGTAAAGAGAAGCCGATTTCAGTCCCCATGCAGTCCGAGCAAGAAAAGACTTTATGACTCAGGATGGGTAATCGTCCCGAAAAGGTCAGCAGGAGGACATAAACACTGTTAACCTCGTATACCCGTCCAGCCACATGAAACAATTCCCAAAACTCCGATTTGCTGGAGACTCGGATTCTTGAGTGATTGTCAGGGGTGCAATGGTTATATGTGGGTACACCCGTCTTCAATATCTCCTGGTAAAGATAATATGCTATTTTGTGAGAGCAGAAAGTCGATTGGCTGTGGTAGCCGATGCCCAACAGTTGTTCCGTCGACTGTCACACGGCAACAGTTATGCACACACTTGTACGACTTTTCGTATACGGTGTCGTGTTTTGCCGAATGCTTAATGTACAAGGGTCTTTGTGCTCTAGATGATAAATGAGATTAGCTGTGACCACATTCTGCCAAAGTATGTTTTGGAAGTCATGGTGGGTATGTTTATTGTTCAACAACTCCGTCCATGCTCGAGAAGGGCTTTTCGGATAGACATGGCTCTGCTATACCACTGCTACGGAGGTATCCGTAAACAGGTGCTTGTGACATCTGGAATAGACTTAAGCCAGGCCATCATGTGTAGAATAGAAGAAACACGGTGTTTCCCTACACCCAAATAAAAGCTGGAGTAGATGGAGAAGGAGCCGACTGTCTTCAGGAGTTTGGAAAGTGTAAGGGAATGGAGAAACACAATTGACTTAGTAATGCATTGGCCACATGATGCAGGCAGCTGTTCCACAATTGTCTCTTTGGGGCCGATGAATGTTACACACTTTTCCCACAAACAGACACTCCCCCAAATTGGCCAGAAATCGACTTCAATCACACTCTTTTTTTCATCTGAGGAACTGCGCCCCGGTCTATAAAAGAGCTCAAGCATCGCCAAGCTATCCATAGATAGATGAACAGGGCCAGAACCTCAGCTTTTCAGATTCATTTTTTCGTCCCTCCCCCAAACTGAAAGCCATTCCTGCACTGATGCGCCGCATGTTTTCAATTCCGCGAGGCACGCATCTCGTACACGTTCACTCTGGATTACCTGCAACGCCTTTCGGATGTTGCGTGGCGATCCAGACTCCAGTGCTTTGGCTACCCAGCCCCCCTCAGGGGCTTCCAGAGCTAAGATGATCGGATACGAAAGCTCCCTGTTTCTCAGGTCTTCCGCAAGAGATCCTTTTGATTTGGCATATTCCGACGAAAAGACGTTTTTACAGTCGTTCTGAAGCTGGGAGCACCACCTATGCAAAATGTCAGTTGCATTCCACAGAGCTGGGACGATGGCAGGAGAGAATCGTACGCAACAGTGGTTAAGGTCTGATCGGCAGATTTATTCTCCAGGACTATCTGGCCAAGGAGTCGAAATAAAGCACCGGTTTTCAACGAAGCCATTCTCCGATACGCCGCGGCTCGCTCGTCCGCTTGCGTCGGTAAACTACTGAGTCCGTCCCTTCGCCAGACCAAGGAGAGATCCTGTCCCTGGAGAATTTCTTCCAAGTTTTGCATCAGAAACGGGGCCAATCTCGGAAATCGTTGGACTGTTTCGTTGAGGATCTGGGTCACTCGATAATAGGCACGATTTGCAGTCTCCGACAGACCATAAATCTTGTGGGCTGCCAGCTTGCCTTTCCGATAGTCGCTATTGTCAGAAATCTGCTCATGATGTGAGTATTGCTGCCCGGCTTAAAATAGAAGGCAAGCAAGCAAGGAACTTGGAGAGACACGGAGGGGAAGTGAAAGGGAGGGACAGAAATATTGACAAAGGAAAAGATTCCCTACATCATCAACCAGCATCAAGCACAGGTGGATGGCATCCATGATCTCCAGAACCATTCGATACTTTGCCGGGTCGTCATTCTTCAAGGACGGGGAAAGTTTATGCACAAATGGAGCCCAATGATGTTTTCCGTATATCTGCCGAATATAAGTATACGGACATTCAATCGCTGTGACATTCTCGGGCTGTTTCTGGCCAATCATCGATGCTTTCTTGGATGTCGGCCAGATGGGGGGCAGGCGGTCCATGAGAACGAGGAAAAACAAGGGGACCATCCCGATGGTAGCCAACCAAGGAAGAGGTACAGACGTTGCAATCTGAGGCTCCATCTTGACTATGTCACCAGAAGAGCATGGTAGGGTGGGAAAATGCCCCGTTCCTCACGGCGATTTACTTATTATATATCCTACCGTAACGTGTGTCAAACTCAGAAAACTTCATCCTCTCTCACGGATCACCGCTTGGTAACACTCTGCCAAAGTTACACTGTTTGAAATATATGCCTTGTTTGGCGTCTGAAACCGGAGTCCCGGTCTGTTGCTTGTCTTGGGGTTTGCACAGACATGTCACAGTCATTAATTGGTAACGAGAAAAGAACCATGAGATGCAAGATGGTGGTCTAGAACACATCTTCATACCAAAATTCTCAAATTTCCTGGGATCTTTTGGATCAGGTCAGTTAAATTCGGTACAGCGGAAGCCGTCGATTTCTCGATAAGCACATTTATTTGTCTCGCGTGTCAACGACACTGTCAAAGTCTTGTTGATAAGTATAGGTCTCTAGCGATAACACCTTTCCCAAGAGTCGGAATATTGCTGATGCACCTAGTTGTCTGGTACATAATTAATCTGCTGCATAGGATCTGAGGAATTGCTTTGGGACAGAAGAAGCACATGCGAATCATATAAACCGAATAAGGGAGACACCCTGTCCAACATCACCGGTTGCTGCGAGAATTCTCTTTTGCAGCATGCGCAGACATGATGATCAGTTTTAGGATCGCAGGATCCGGATAACTACGGGGTGGTACCCCCAATGTTCTGTCCGTGTCAGACTAACACAACCGCCAAGGCAGCCTTTGGGATGTCACGATGCTAGACTGCATATTGCCCCTAGTCGCTTTCCGGGGTCCTAACCAACAACTCGGTCTCTTCCCAAATGAAATTCTACCGTGTTTATCATCGCCAACAAACCCCTGTTCATTGGCGCAATGGCGCCATGCTCTTTCAAGCTGGGTGTAAGCCTTTGTTGTTGAGCAAGCTTCTCATTTGACAGTCTTCTTGAACCCATGCACGTCCGCCGCCGTCACAGCCAGTCTGGGCGCTAGCTCTCCCCATCGGAGAAATTCTTTCGGACTTCAATGTGGTAACTATCCCGCTTTGTATGCAATGAATTGGGTCCGTCTTTAGCGCTAATGTGGTACATGGGTGATATGTCACTCGCGGCGCCAATGTAATCCCTTGTTAGAGGGGTAGCACATGGGACATTCGCCCTGGTTCAAATCCTCAAATGTAGTACTGAGCGGCCTGTCGGCTTTGCCCGGCGTGGGAACTTGACCAATTTCCAGAGCGTGGGTCTCATCCAGTCTATATCATAGCCTCCTGAAGCGTTTCTGAGCCATGGATCATCCCAACTTTCATGTTGTCATCGTCGGTGGCTCGATTGCAGGGTTAACTCTGGCACATTGTCTACAGCGAGCCAACATCAGCCACGTTGTGCTTGAGAAGGGGAAAGAAATCGCTCCACAGTTAGGAGCGTCAGTCGCCATTTTTGCCAATGGAGCACGGATTCTTCAGCAGCTTGGTATCTATGAAGATATTGAACGGGAGATCGAGCCTATAGGACTTGTCCATGCGATTTACCCTGATGGCTTTTATTATAACACCAGATATCCTGATGATTTAACGAAAAGGTACGTTACTAAGTCCCTATCAATCAACAGCGATAGGGTTGGCTCGTCTTTATTTATTAACATTTCCGTTATAAAGATTTGGTTATCCCATCTCTTTCCTCTCTCGTCAGAGGTTCTTGGATGTTCTGTACAAAACCTACCCCGATAGTTCCAGAATTCTCACAGGCAAGAGGGTCACTGAGATTCGCCATCTGGATCATGGCTCTTGCGTGATAACAGAAGACGGGTCAGTCTACCAGGGAGACCTGATTGTCGGTGCCGACGGAGTCCACAGTCGAGTGCGGTCGGAGATTTGGAAGCAAGCAGAGCAAGAGCCTGGGCGGATTATAGCAAAAGAGAAGTCAAGTCCGTTTACCGTTATAATCCACACACTCTCAATCATTGTGGGCTAATAGTTCTAGGTATGATGGCGGAGTTTGTATGTGTTTTCGGCATGTCATCCCCCGTTCCTGGCCTTCACGCCGGAGAGCAGACCAACGTCTTCTTTGACGGACTCACCATTGCCACCATCCATGGTCAGAATGGTCGCTTGTTCTGGTTCTTCGTCAAAAAGCTTGACCGGAAATATCCCTATGCAGACATGGCTCGGTTTTCAAACGACGACGCAGCGCAGTTCTGCAGCCAGATTGAAAACGTGCATATTTTGAACGGCGTCTACGTTCGAGATGTCTGGAAAAACCGAACGGCCGTTTCAATGACTGCTCTAGAAGAATCCTTACTTGAGACATGGCACAGTGATCGAATGGTGCTTATCGGCGACAGTATTCATAAGGTGACCATTCGATTTTATTAATATTCGTTCTGAGGCACCGTAGTTCTCTATCCTAAGCTAACCTCAACCCGTCTAATCTAGATGACAATCAATGCCGGACAAGGAGCAAACATGGCTATCGAGGATGCTGCTTTCCTAGGCTCGCTGATTGAAAAGCTCGTCCGTACCACATCGCCCCGAGGGCCCTCAACTCTCGACATCAGCCGCACCCTCGAAAAATACAAGAAAGGGCGGTATGATCGGGTGAAAAGCGTCTACAACGTCTCATGGCATGTCGCTCGGATTCACGGACGCGCTGGACTCCTGTACTCCCTCATCGGCCGGTACTATATTCCCTACAAGAAAGATCTGCTGGCGGATATGACTTCGAAGGTCATGGCAGATGCGAACTTGATCGAGTTTCTTCCGGTGCCGAAACGGTCGGGACCGGGCTGGGAGAAGTACAGTAGTAAGAGAGGTGGGATGTCGCAGGTTCAATGGCTCATTTTGTTCGTGCTTGTGTTGGCGTTCGTCTGGGTGTTCCGTGGTCTGGGGGGTAGAATGCCTCTCGACCGACTCTTGAGTCCCTTGCCCAGGTCTGAGTAGTTTGTTGCTGTGAAGCTTTTCTTTGTCTCTGGGTTAGTAGGTCGGTAGTAGTTGATATCAGGAGGAAGATCTACTGGGTGAGGATATGATAATGAATAGCAGTTACGTTCAGCATCTTCTCCATTCTCCCAGCAGTCTACTACCAGTGGTTACTAGTAGTAGCTGCATAGTTGAGCATTTTGCCATTATATGTAAATGTTAGCGATGAGAAGTCCTTTACACGAAGATGAGAAAAGAGCACGCAAAACAATGCCCTGAACGCCACGCTGCCATCATAAATCCCATGTGAAACGCATAAATCCAATCATCCAGTAGTCGACTTTCTCTTCGGAGACTTTACATTAAGCACCTGTCTCATTTTCCGAAGCTTCGTCCACCATTCACGATCCGACGCCTTCTTGGCTTCGATATTGGCGTCATCGACGACAGGGTCATCCGTAGAGGGCGACTCCGAGGCCGCAAAGCTAGCCACAGAAGCAGTGGAGCGGATGCGACGACGGTGCTTCACTCTCAGCGCTTGCACCAAGATCGCCCATCCGCTGTGCAGCTCGTCGGGTTTCTGACCCGTCTTTCCTGTCCCGCTTTGCGCTTCGCCGTTGATCCAGGGACAGTATTCCATATGTTCGTTGGCCGCGTCCAGGGCGTCGTAGATGGCACTGTCGCCGTTCGGTTTCGGTTTGTACATCCACAGTCCGAGACGTCGGAAGCATGCGCTGCATTCTGCGAGACCGGCTGCGCCGTCGGAGACGCTGTCCCAGCCGAAGGAGGCGAGGACAAATGCCGTGCGGTTGAGGGTCGGTTCCTCGTGGGTTGAGTCTTCGGTTTTTCCGTTGCTGGCGATGGCTGGGGGTTGTTTGCCGGCTGGGGAGGGAGATGGGGGATCTGCGACCTCTGTGTTCTCTGCGTCTGGTTCGGGGTCTGTGAAGCCTGCGCTTGGGAGCGTTTTCTTGATGTCCTCTAGTTTGTAGGATTTTGGGGTTTGAAGGACGTCGTAGTCCGGTAGCTGGGTAGCCATTTTGCTGAGGTGCGAATAACGGGCGCGAAGGGCGGATATGGCGGTGTCGGGGTTTGCTAAGGGGAGTCGATGGATGGTGGCTATGTCTTTGGTTAGCAGTCGAGGCATGAATGCATTGATAGAATGGAAACGAACCATCGCAGCCCTTGTTGCGCCACGGGCAGCTTTCACCATGTCCTTGAACGACGATGTCAACGTACTCCTTTACGAGTCGGTCGCCTTTGAAATCAATCAGTCTCGATCATTCCGATATCCAAGGCGCGTAAGAGTGAACCATAACTTACGGACTTCCCTTCTCTCCTGCACCTTTTCACTATCGTATCCATCCAATTCATCCAGCTCATCGGGCAGCTTGACCACGACCGAGCCACCACATCCCCCAACACAAGTCACCCGCGACACATCAGAGCATATCCAACCGCGCTTCGCCCATTCCACCTCACTGATCGCCGACGGCTTCGGGGACCAGCGATCCACGCGCCGGAAAGTCGCCAGGCGCTCGAGAAACCGCTCGCGATCCCAGGGCACAAAAGTCGGTCGGGGCGAGGCCGAGTCGCGGGAATCGGGTCGGTTCACCTTCACGATCGTTTTCCGTACCGAGGCGAGGTCGGTGCCATTCTGGCCGCCGGTCAGACGAGCTTTCTTCGCCGAAAGGTCCGCGGAGGTGGTGGGTTCTCGGGGCGTTGGGGGCGCTGGTTTGGACGGCGGTTCGGGGGTCGAGGGTTTCGTCAATGACTCTAGAACTCGGTGGAATTTGCGCTTTTTGGTTTCCACGGCATATGACATGGTTGCCGCAGGGCAGGGAGCAAGGGTCGAAGGGGATGGAGACGTGAAGCGCAGCGAGAGCTTGTCGCTGTTGCGTTGGCGATCGTCTTTCTTGCCTGAGGATCTCCGCGGACGGCGCTAAGCCTAGACGGGAAGGGTTGTTGTTGCTGCCTCAGGCACCATATCGTTAACTCCGGGGGGGGGTGAATGGAGGCCCTGCCAGCAATTGAATACCGGAAACCCATACGAATTGGATCAGAAATCCTACGAGTTTGCCTTTCGCATCATCCAGAGCGACGAGAATGCAATTGTCTCGCGCAAATGCCCCGAAGCATCAAATCAGGCCACCCTGATTGGCTCCGCCTCGGGGTCTCGGCCTTCCGATCCGCTCGTGCAATGAATTCCTCCTCCTTTCCTGCTCTCCCGGATTCTTCCCACTGAGACATCTTTTACCTCGTGTATTGGCCGGCATCATGGCCTCTCTGGGTGGCTCCGTGCCTTTCTTCCGGAGCTTTGCTCCCCGACTTTCGAGGGAGTTCTTCACCTGCCGTCAATGTCTAACGCAGAGCCCCAATTATGCCGCTAAACCCGCCTTCCGCAGGCAGTTTGCGGCTTTCTCCTTCACCCCGAATACGAACAACGCGACTTCGGCCGCGGCATTTGCTAGAGCGAAGAAGGCCTTCCCTTCGGCTTGGAAGAGGTCGGCTTCCGGATCCGCAGCTGCGAGTGCGATTGAGAATGGAGCTCCCAAGTCTCGATCGCGATTTCCCGACGTGAGCCATAAGTCGGTGGCCTACTGGCTGCTGGGAAGTGCGGCCAGTGTTTTTGGTATCGTAGTGTTTGGTGGCCTGACGAGATTAACGGAATCAGGGTACGTTGGTTTTCCTGCACCAATTGGCCTACTATAAACTAACTTGCGATCAATAAAGCTTGAGTATCACAGAATGGAAACCCGTCACCGGATCCTTGCCCCCAATGAACGCAGACGACTGGGAATCGGAATTCGCGAAGTACCGTGATTCCCCCGAATTTCAGCTCTTGAACCCGCATATGACTCTCTCCGAATTTAAATCGATCTACTACATGGAATGGATTCATCGTCTATGGGGCAGATTTGTTGGTCTATCGTTTGTGATCCCGGCTGTTTACTTCGTCGCTCGGAAAAAGGTCAGCAAGCCTATGGCGTTGCGTCTCGCTGGAATCGCTGGCTTGATTGGATTCCAAGGATTTATCGGTTGGTGGATGGTGAAGTCGGGATTGAAGGACGACCTTTTCGCACCCGGCAGCCACCCCCGAGTGAGCCAGTACCGTCTGACAGCGCATCTTGGAGCCGCCTTCGTTTGCTATGTTGCTATGCTTTGGAATGGACTTGCGATCCTGCGGTCCCACCGTCTTCTCGCGGACCCCGAGGCTGGTACTAAGCTGCTTGACTCGCTCCGTGACCCTAAACTCAACGTCTTCCGTCGCTCGGTTGCCGGACTCGCCCTTCTGGTCTTTACGACCGTCATTTCCGGTGCCCTGGTCGCCGGTCTTGATGCTGGTTTGATTTATAATGAGTTCCCGTTCATGGGCAATGGCCTGGCTCCTCCCAAATCGGAGCTCTTCGATCAGCGGTATTCGCGTCTCGAGGATAAGTCCGACCTCTGGTGGAGGAACATGCTCGAGAACCCTTCTCTCGTGCAATTGGACCATCGCATTCTGGCCATGACTACGTTCACGAGCATCATGGGTCTGTGGGCTTATTCCAAGTCGCCTGCCATGAAGCGTCTTCTTCCCCCCGTTGCCAAGAAGGGCGTCCACGGTGTCGTCGCTTTTGCGTTCATGCAAGTTGGCCTTGGTATCTCGACTCTGCTCTACCTCGTCCCTACCCCTCTCGCTTCGGCCCATCAGGCCGGCAGTCTGTTCCTTCTGACTTGGGTTCTTGTCCTGGGAAGCCGCATCTGGCACCCCTCGCGGACTGCTAAGCTGCTTCAAATGGCGGCCAAGGCCCGTGGCCAGGCCCTGTCGAATGCGGCTGCGCATGGCCCTCGTCGGGTATAAAAGCATGGCTTGGTGAATCTTCGTGAGTTATTCCTCTTTTGGGTCTATTCCGTCGCCGTGCTATGATGATGATGACTGGAAAGACCAGTGTATGTTATAAGAATCTCTACTTCTACATTGTACAATATATTGACATTTTTCCTTTATGGATTCATTCTTGATTGACTTTTCTTTTTCTTTAAACGCCCCCTTTCTTTTCATTTACCTGTTGGTCCGTTGTCGAAATACACCAGCCTGCTTTTGCTACATGCTACTGGTTGACACCACTGGAGACTGAAGCATTCGGCATTCAATTTGTACCACCTATTTCAATAAAAATCTCGGATTCCAAGGGAAACAATCTCAATTTGGTTAAAGACAAATGTACAGGCCACCAACAGTCCGAGAATGAACGAAAAGTCCCAGTCAGAGTAAGCTATTCGTCACCTGCCATGTACAATCTCAAGAACAACGCAACAGAAAGAATACTGGATTAAGAGAAACACGCAATTTGAGGATCACAGCTTTCCAGGATGCAGGAAAGAAAATGAAGCTGAGTCTTGTCAGGCTTCGGTTTGGGGGTTGGTGGAATTAAACAGAAGGGGCAATCAACAGGACGGTGAATAAACAAAGGAGAATCAACAGAGGGAGTTTTCACGAAGAAAGGCAAAGACAAACATCAAAATCTCAGCAAAGTACTGGAAAACATTCGAAGAGGAAAGAGGAGAAAAGGTTAACGGCCGGAGCGTTTGCGAGCGTAAGCCTGGGCTCTGGTCTTGACCTTCCCATTCTTCGGTTCACATTCACACTCGCTTCCTTCGTCCACGTCCACGGCAGACGCATTCGCCTTTCTGGCTTTTTCGTTGCGAACGTAAATCCCAGCTTCCTCGTTCGCTATCTCAAGGGTTTCCTGGCGCAGTCTTGGTATGCATCTATCCAAGGGGCTGCTTGATCCTTCATTGTCCTCTCCTTCCTCCATCTCCATAAGCTCGGTCTCATCGTCGTCATCCCTTCTGTGCTTGTTCTTGTTGACTTCGACCCATACTGAATGGTACCAACCTATGTCCATCATACTTGCTTGAGCGCGTGCATCCATCTCAAAAGCCTCTAAGCTCATCGCATACAAATTGCGCGCCGCATTGACGACGGCATCGGTTTCTCTCAAACCTGCAGAACCGGCTTCATTAGGACTTCCGTCGAGGGAAGAGGAGGAAGAGGGCTTGAAGGCATATTCGGTCGCTCGAACCTGGGACTTGGCGGTACGCTTCTTTTTGCTGCCTCTTTCCGACTCTGGCACGTAATCTGGATCCTCTCGCTTTCTTTTGGCAGCTTGCTTCGCTTTCTTCACGCTGGCTGCAGTCGGCAGGTCTTTCTTGTCAACCGGGCCAACATGGAGCGCAGTACCGGCTTGATGGCTGCGGAAGTAATGGTTCTTGATGGTGCACGCATTGCACGTCTGCCATCCACATTCAGCACACCGAGTCATTCCCTGGCTGTTACGCTTGTTGCAAATATCACATTTGGCCGTGTGCGCTTCGACGACGACAAATTCGGTCAGCTCAGCTGACGAGTCGGGCACCTCGGGCTCCGGCTGTGTCTTCTTGGGCGAGGGATCTCTCTGGCGCGCACGAGGGACGCGGGGTGGAGCTGACTGGATCGGGGTCGGAGTGGAAGGCTCTTCATGGGTTCTCGCGGGCTCAGGAACGCTTCCTGAACCGTGACTTCTGCGGGAATCGGGGGACTTAGACCTAGACCGGGGGCCTACTCCGGCATCAACGGCAGTCGCCGGGTCAGCATCTCTCATATGGTTAAAGACGCTAGGGCTCGCAAAGAGTGGAGGAAGTTCAACTATCTCGTCCTGGGGCCCGACGGAGCTGAAGATGTGCTGGATGGGAGGCAACGGCAGCGACGCACGACGACCCACCGGCGGGAAGTCGTTCATCGCGCGGGGAGGAGTGCAAAATATGCTGGGCTCACCAATATGCTGCCAATACGGAGGCGGTCCACCTCTGGTATTCGCTCCTCTGCTTCTGTTGCTTGATCCTGGACTGGAAAAGGTACCAAGGCGAGGCCGAGAAGGCAGCTGTTGAGAGGGCAAAGGAGTTTGGGGCTGACGAGCGGCGAAGCTATAGCCAGGGGTTCGGGGACGAGCATATGTCGACGGCACTGGAGTTGCACGCACCCCCGGGACCGTGAGGACTTCTCTGGTAGGCACTCGACTAAAGGGAAAAGTTTGGATATCGGACCTGGTAGTACGCTCCTGCTAGCTTTGTTAGCTCTGAGGTCAAGCGAACCGACGATGACATCTATTGATCCGGATACAGTATCAAACGATAACATACCGAGCTGGTTGGATGAACAGGCACGCCAGGAACGACTTGATACAAGCTTCTCGCGCTGGGATGCTCGCCAGGGTACAGATCCATCATAGGATAGGGGACATATCGAGGCCTTCTGAATGCTTCATCAGCGCGCTGCTGCTGGCCGGTATGATCACTGTGGTTAGACATCTTGACTATGTGGCTCTTTTCTCCTCTGCTGGAGGCAGGGAGGTCCAGACACAGTGATAGATGCAGGAGAAGCAACACAACCAAGTCGGATCAAACAAACAACTCTGCTCTGCTGGACAGATCAAGGTCTCACTCAATATGAGCCCCGCCGGTCGCAGCAGGTGTCCTTCCTACTTCAAGGTCACAGCAAAACAACAGGGACGACGTCACTCAATGCGAAAAACAAGATAGAACAACCAAAAGAAAGAGGGAAGAAGGAGAAAGAAGATCAACACGACGAACGACGTGATCAGGCAAGAATCAATCAGGAAGAGAGAAAGGAAACGAACTGGGCGAAGAGAAAGAGAAGAGATCGAAAGCAATGAAGATGAAGAAGAAAGTAAAGAAAGCGAGAGCGCGCCTCAAAACCCCATCGAAACGCCTCACCGTGAATCTCACAACCAGAAACGGTGAATGGGAACGTGGGCTTTATCAAATAAGCGAGGTTCATCGTCACGGAGAATCCCCGTTCAACTATGCGGGCTCGAAAATGGCGATGTTGCCCCAAGTGAGATAAACGAGGTAGGGGCGCATCAGGGAATCAGGGCTTCTACTTCGTGTCGATGTACCAGCATTAGAGAACTTCGCGGTGAAGGTACCTGGGTCGCGAAACTGGATTAGGTGATGGGCCATGCGGTCGTGAGTTTGGTCTTTCATTTTCATTTTCTATGAGAATAAAGAAGGTTTTGCTAATTGATGTATGTTTTTGTTATTTCCTTTTTTCTTCACGATGAATTTGATTCATTCTTTGCCTGTGTTTTTCTGCTTTTCTTTTTGATTTGTATGGCGGTCGTGAATGTCTTTCTCAGTCAATGAATGGCGATCGGTCAGCCGAATATGCTTTCTTTAGTCTGTCTAGTGAGTCAAGCTGTGCGAAGGAGAGAAAGAGTTTATATTGTTTACGTAGGTGCCTAGGTTCTCGGATCAAAGAGACACTGAGACATAAACTCTCAGGGGGCTTTGACTGGAGCTTTTATCTAGGTAGCAATAGTGATATTGAAACTTGCTAGACCCCCATTGTTTGTATCTGTGCATACATTATGAAGAAAACCATACCAGAATCACTGGTAGCTGGGTTGAGGCTTCATTGCTTTTAGTTTGTTGCTTTCTACTGACAACACACTCTACTATTGGAGGTAAAAAGGATGAATCTCAATACATAAGAAATCAACTAGATAGCTAATATTAAAGCAAGGTCTAAGAGATAAAACATATAATAACTGTGCTAAGAACAGCTATAGCTATAGAATTTCGTACATACTATAATATCAAGCCTGCTGATAAGATCAGGTCCTACACTTGTGTAAATCTTCTGACTCGGTTGAAAGAAAGCTGATATCTGAATTCCGCCTTGTCTTCATCTGGAAACTGAAGTGTTACGACCCCTGCACCGCCGTGAAGACACTCTGGCCTTGATATCAAAGGAATAAAAGAGGGAGCTTTTGCTGTCTCGCTGCCTTGAATCCTTCCATCGGGTCCGGTAAGCCCGGGTTATATGAGGTCAATAGAAGCGGGAGATCGGTAGAGGCGTCTAGCAGAGTGAGTAAAGCAGAATTGTTAGAAGAGAAATCGGAGTAATGCGCCTTGGGCACATGGGTCGTCGCACTTTGACTGCTCATTTCCACTCGTAGGTGTGGGTGTGGTACAGGATATGCTTGGGACACGTAGGTAGATCGTCCGATGACGATATGAGAGGAGGTATCGAAGGGGCAGTTGAATGAGGGCAAAGAAAGGGCGATGACGTGTGACACTGGCCAGAGAGCTCCTCTTCTAATTTTCGAATATCCGAACTGTCAATTCACTCGCAATGCCTGTTTGAAGAGTTCCTCAGTCATCATCGGGTCATGGTCAAGGTCGATATACGGATAGACAAGTTGCAGGAGGGATTCGGCACTGCTGTAGGGTCGCGTTTGAATGCCGTAGGCACACACTACATCGACATCGAAATTAGTCTTGTCGGTTCAAACACAGGCAGAGAGAGGCAGGGGTAAGGGGTTGGGGTTAGACAGAAAGCAAATTCGGCACCAGGCTGTCCTCCGTCATACTTGCTCTTCTTCCGACGGCATTCTTTGCAAGCTCGACTGGTCCGATGTCTATTCATTTTCGAAGTGACTGAACTCCCTTCCTAACCCAGTCCATCTGTAGGTAGAGTAGCTGAACGCAATTTGATCTCCACCAAGATAAAGCCTGGATCTCTATGAGAAGCCTAAGTGCATTGCCACCTTGGCTGACGAGTGCTTGCATAGTAGCCAGACTGACATAAGACAATAACATAATGTCCACTACTTACCTTGGATCTGGGGATGTAGAAGCGTCAGGAATTGCGGACATCGGTCAGTCGATTGGTAATCTGACGCGATGAACTGACTGGTTGGTTGGCTGCGCGCAAAAGGGTGACGCAGAAGGCTGAAATTTGTAATCATCCGGTAAATTGGTCAGCACCATCAAGCCCAACATCTATTTAACCCAGAAGACGCACATCAAGCTGAAGTTATCAAACTTTACAATATTATTACGTTTCTTACCATCTAGATTCTTTCTTAATGCTCAATCCTTCCAAAATGCCAGGCCCTGCCAACACTGCCATCGTCCTGGTGGACCCATACAACGACTTCCTCCATCCCGATGGCGTCCTGACACCGCGTCTAAAGGATCTCAACGAGAGACAAACCGTCAAGCACCTCCAGGATCTGGTTCAAGCCGCACGCTTCCATAAGATTCCTATCTTCTACGGCCTTCACCAGACCTGCACGGAGAACAGCTTCTTCGGCTGGAAACACATGACGCCCAATAATGTCAAGCAGCAGAGGCTGCAGTTCTTCAAGGAGGGTTCGTTCGGAGCCGAGATCTATGAAGGGTTGCAACCAGATCCCGCAAATGGGGATGTGGTCGTGAGTCGTCATTGGAATAGCAGGTGTGTTGCCGAGCACTGGGAGAGGGTCGTGCAGGAATGATAGTACATGCGTCGAGGGGTTGACGTTGACTGGATTGCAGTTCGTTTCAGCATACCGATCTGGATTTCCAGCTTCGACAGCGCGAGATCACAAATTTGGTTTTCGCTGGATTGACAGCAAATACCTGTCTTGAGGCTACTGCTCGAGATGCTTTTGAACAGTAAGTCTTGGTGATTGCTCGTGATGCTGCTGTATGATAGGGCTAACGAAGTCGTGTTCATCTCTAGTGGATACAACATTACTCTCTTGTAAGGCTTACTTTATACTTGGCTCTTTCGAATCCTACGATAAGCGATTTCTTCGCTAACTGAGAATGTAGGAAGGATGCTACAGCGAGCTGGTCGAGGGAGCTTGCAAACGCAGCGGTGGACCTTGTGTGGCCTTTGTTTTCGCAAAAGGTAATAACGGTGAATGAGTGGATTGAAAGTCTGTGGTAGTCCGAGGAAGTGGTTGGCAAGATATAGAGCATGCTCTTTGGATATTGAGAGCTAAGCTCTGGATGTCGATGGTCGCTAACCCTAAATCCATCGTGGTAGTATCTATATGTGCACTTTGGAACGTATCATAGCAATATTAAAGGGGTCATTTTGGATTCAACTTGTCTTCTCCTGAACTCTACCGATAATTCCCTGTTCGGACGAATGCAAACATCATAGCATTTGCTCAGTTCGAGCTTGCGTGCAACTCGTCAACTCCGTGCGTAACTCTGGATGAATTGACGACCTGCTCGATTTGTAATCCACCTGAGCCATTTTTCTCCTGACAAATCGAGGCCCGAGGGTCGGCATGCAGAGAGCAACGAGTCAATCATATGAATCACCAGCACAGTAAGAACTAAATTCTCCTTCCGGGTATCCGGCAAGCTCCAAAGGCTTCTGACGATCAGTAAGACAACATGGATTGCAGGTCATTGCCCCTCTGATGGAGTAGCCCATCGGGGGAAACAGAACGGGGTATTGCCGACTTGATTACAAATTTGCCCGCAACTCCCTCTTCCTCTGTGCATTTCTCTCGTCTTGCGTGCCCTACCATGTCTGAACATGCTGCTGTATATAATTAAAGGTATTTTCGCTCTATACCATCTTATTGTACTATTGTCTTGCCAATGAAGGGTTTTCTAGATACTTTCGTGGCTCTCTTTTACCCTTTCGATATCTCCATCTCCTCCGTCGTCGTCCAACACAACCAATCCTACGTGCCTTTACGAAATAACCCCATCTCGTCCGCTCCAAAGATAATGTATCAATCCGAAAAAGAAGACGAAGAGCAATCCCCATTCCCAGAGCCCACCACCCCAGCCCCCAATTCGCCAACAATCCACCCATCCCCACCCCCAGCACCAGACGGCGGCCTTGAAGCATGGACCCAAGTCCTCTGCATGCACTTCACCTTCTTCAACTCCTGGGGCGTGAACAACAGCTTCTCCATCTTCCAGCAGCTATACACCTCCACGCTCGCGGAGTCCGCATCCAACATCTCATGGATCGGCAGCGTGCAGACCTCCCTGCTCTTCTTCATGGGCGTGTTCGCCGGCCGCGCCACAGACGCCGGACACTTCAGGGTCGTCTACGCATCGGGCGTCTTCCTGCAGCTGCTCGGCTTCTTCATGCTCTCCCTGTGTCACTCTTACTGGCAGATCTTCCTCGCTCAGGGCGTCTGCATGGGCCTTGGTAATGGGCTGGCCTTTAGTCCTGGCCTGTCTGTCATGTCGTCGTACTTTGTGCGCCATCGTGCGGTGGCGGTCGGGTTGGCGGCTGCCGGGGCAGCCACGGGGGGCCTGGTTTACCCTGTGCTTATTGAGAGGTTGCTCTATGTTCATGATATAGGGTTTGGATGGACGGTGCGAGCTGCCGGGCTGGTGATGCTGGTGACGCAGGTCCCCGGTCTAGCTCTCTATCGGCCTCGATATAAGCAGCAGCAGCAGCAGGAGTTAGGGCATGGGCATAGGCAGGGGCAAGGGCAGTGGAAGAGCAAGCCTCCGCTGGTCGACTGGGCGGCATTCAAGGAGAAGCCGCTCGTGTTCTTCACCATTGCCATGTTCTTGAACTTCTGGGGCCTCTACTTTACTTTCTTCTACCTGGGGACGTTTGCGCGCGATCGCATCGGCATGTCGAATACCCTGAATCTCATCTTGGTGTTGAACGGCGTCGGTGTCATCGGGCGTATTGTGCCCAGTCTGATCGGGGACCGTATCACTGGACGCTTGAACATGCTGATTCCCATCAGCGTCGCGTCGGCAGTTCTCATCTTCGCGTGGATGGCAGTTGATTCGGTCGCTGGGTTGTATGTGTTTACTGTCTTCTATGGGTTGGTTGGAGGCGCTGCGCAGTCGCTGTTTCCGGCCACCGCGACGACTATGACTCCGGATGTGCGACGTACCGGGACGCGGTTGGGGATGATTCTGAGTGTGGTGGGCTTTGCCACTTTGACTGGGCCTGCGATTGAGGGGGCTCTGATCCAGCAGGAAGGGGGGAGCTATGTTGGAGCGCAGGCTTTTGCGGCCAGCGCGATCATGCTGGGTGCACTGTTTGCTGAGGCTTGTAGGGTAGCGAAGACGGGTCTTCATTTGCGTGTCAAGGTCTGAAACTGTACTTGATTCGTCTGTACATAGTGTTTGCTGGCTATAATATCCGACCACATTGTGATCGGATTCAGATAGGGCTTGGGAGCTTGGGGCTGGTTTGTTATATAGAGATCTGGTCGTGCTCTGATCCTCGTTCTACGTGAATGACATCCTGAACTGAGAAACAATTCCTCTGCTAAGATCCATAGGATGATAATTCATTATAGGCCCTCAGTTTCAATGTGGCCTCTCATCTATATAGATAGTGTCTCAACCCGTCCGAATCACAGCCAAATTTGTCATCCTCCGAAATTTGTCATCCGCCAAGCATCACCCATCTCCCTGCACATCCACAGCGCCGTTCCTTCAAATCTTAAACCACCACGATCTATCAATCTATCAATCAATCAAGTAATCGCAATATTCCAACCCTTCATAAACCTATGACAGCCACCCCCTCAAGATCATCACGACCCAAACGGCGTCGTGCCTCGCCACAAAACACCCCCGCCAGCACCCGTCGCAAGCGGGCTCGTGGCCCGGTAGACAACCAAACCACCACAGAGCCCAACGAGAACAGCAGCACCACCAACGCCAATGATAACGACCTCTCAGCCCAACAAAACGAAATACAACCAGACATCCCACAGCCACCATCCGGCGGTGGTCTCGTAGAGCCCATATCCGCGATCCTAGCGCGCTACAAAGCATGGCGAAGTAAGCCGACAATCCCATCCCATCCGTCTCGAACACCTTCTCCCAATCCTACTTTATAGAGTACATGACTAGCTAACACCGCGCACAGAAGCAGGCGCCCCACATGATCTGCGCTGCTTCGAATGCCACCAGGAAACAGGGCTCCTGGAGGCATGCGAGACCTGTCGCCGAGTCTACCATGAGGCGTGCAAGCCGGCGGAAGGCTGCTTTGCGTCATCGCCGCAGCAGCAGCAGGAAGAAGCCCTGCCTCCCCGTCAATGGTATTGTCCTGTTTGCGTGCATCTCGGATGGCACGTCACGCCGCCTGTCCTGACGCCTCCGCAATCGCCTGTGTTAACGCCGGCGCTTGAGTCGGGCATCCCAGGGCGAGAGGGTAGTATACATGCGGATACTATGCAAGATGCTAGCAGTGCTCGGCAAAGTAATAGCGGAAGCCGAGAGGTCGAGGCATCCGTGGAAAAGGAAAAGGAAAAGGAAAAGGAAAAGCATACGGACGCTTCGCGGCGCAGATCGCGGTTCGACACGCTCTCGCCGCAGGTCGAGTCTGCATTGTGGGTTCTTTACCGCGAGCTAGAGAGCGTTCCTCTGTCGCAGCGGCGGATCGCTAATTTGGAGAATGAAATGGCGCAGCTGAGGCAGGAGGTGAGAATTCAGAAGAACGAGATTGAGTTGGGTCGCGCGAGTGGCTCCCAGGTGCGTTCCTTGCAGGAGGAAGTGCGAAGGTTGAAGGCGGAGTTGGAGGGTCGACAGACTTCTGTGGAGGAGCTTGAAGCTCTGAAGACGCGGAATAGAGAGCTAGAGGGGGATGTGGAGCGTTCGCGAGACGAAGTGGCTGAAAGTGCCAGGACCCTGGCGGAGTGGAAGAAGAAGTTGTCGAGTTTGATCGGAGACTCCTGATTCGTTTCGCTGGTTGCGTGTCCTGATCATCCCTATATGAAGATGGCCATTGCCTTGCTGTATATGAGGACCAACATATTAGAAGTAATAATCGTTTTTCTGTTTAAGATCATTAAGTCTAGCTACTTCTTTAGTATCCAATCTAAGAAGCGATGATTGGGATTTGAACTATGCAAAGACAAATGGATATCTTTCATTCTTCTTGTTCATGCTTTGTCGAATAGGTCTCCAATAGTCATCCAAATATCCAAACAATGGATGGATCCAAGCAGGTCAAGCAGCTACAGATTACATCGCAATCCCATCCGGAACTCAAGGTCTACTTTTATTCTTATCTTGCTGTATACAACATCAAAGTACACACAAGCTACACAAACACGTCTTCTCTTCAAATCAATTAAAACCTTTTCGTTTGAAATGCATCCCTTCATTGATAGAAAATTTTAAACATGCAGAGCCAAAAGTCATCAACTAGATAAGATCATCCCATGTGTAATGCCGCATTCATTCATAAGCTAGTTTATTTGTGGGCTGCGAAGGTTAGCGAGTGTCGCTCAAAACTCATTCAAAGGAAGTAAGGAAATAAGATGGACTACTTACGAATTCCCTCCTCGGGCTTGGGTTCAATACCAGCCACCTCGGCGGCGCTCTTGGTGTCCTGCGCCGTCTTGTCGTCCTTCATGAACGGGAAGGCAAGAACCTCCTTGATGCTGTAGTTGTCCGTCAGGAACATGACCAGACGGTCGATACCCATACCCCAGCCACCGGTGGGGGGCAGGCCGTATTCCAGACTGGTACAGAAGTTCTCGTCAATGATCTGGGCCTCGTCGTCACCCTGGTCCTTCTGGCGGGCCTGCTCCTCGAATCGCAGGCGCTGGTCGAAGGGGTCGTTCAACTCGGTGTAGGCGTTGACAATCTCCTTCTTGCAGACGAAGGCCTCGAAACGCTCGCAGAGACCGACGTGCTGGCGGTGGTACTTGGCCAACGGCGACATCATCTGGGGGTGGCCAGTGATGAAGGTGGGGTTGACGCAGGTCTCCTCGATGAACTCACCCACCAGCTTGTCAAGCATACGGGAGTTAGTCATGGGCGGCGAGCACTCGACACCGGTCTTCTTGAGCACGCGCTTCAGGAACTCGCCGGACTCGGCAGTGTGCAGCTGGTCACCGGGCGGGAACTTCTCGCCGGTGGCCTCCTCGAGGGCCGGGATCATCTCCACACGCCGCCAGGGGGCCTTCCAGTTGACGTTGTACTCTTCGCCGGTCTGGGTGTGGAACGTCGTCTCGTAGCCGCCGGTAACGTGCTTGACGAGTCCAGAGACCAGCTCTTCGGTCAGGTTCATGACGTCGAAAACATCGGCGTAGGCCCAGTAGAACTCGCAGGTCGTGAATTCGGGGTTGTGGGTCAGATCAACACCCTCGTTACGGAACTGACGTCCCATCTCGTACACACGCTCCAAACCACCGACGATGAGCATCTTCAGGTACAGCTCGGGGGCCACACGCATGAACAGGTTCATGTCGTGCTCGTTGTGGTGGGTGACGAAGGGCTTGGCCGTGGCACCACCAGCGATGGCGTTCATCATGGGGGTCTCAACCTCGATGAAATCACGGGTGTCGAAGTAGTTACGGATGTAGCTGACGATCTTGGAGCGGGTGACGAAGACGTTACGGGACTTGTCGTTCATGATCAAATCCAGGTAGCGCTGGCGGAAACGCTGCTCCTTGTCCTGGAGACCGTAGTGCTCGGAGGGGATGGCGTGCAAGCAGGGGGCCAGGAGCACAACCTCCTTGGCGAAGATGGAAAGCTCTCCATCGGGGCGGTTCTTGGGGTTGCTGCGACCGGGGAAACCGACGATACCGACAATGTCACCTCTCCGCAGGTTCTCATGCTGCTCCTCGAAAGAGATGTCTCCGGTGGTGTGCTGGGCCTGGCACACAACCTGGACCTTAACACCCTCGGCACGGATGTCGTAGAAAATCAACTTGGTGCCCGAGGCACGCTTGGTGTAAATACGGCCGGCAATGCTGACGCTGACATCGGTCTTCTGTTCACCCTTGGCCAGACCCTCGTAATCCTTGAGGAATTGGCGCAAATCGTCCTTGACGTGGAACTTGTGGGGGTAGGGGTCGGGGTGCTTGCTCTCGCGCAGCTTGTTAACGCGCTTGCTGCGGATTTCGAAGTATTGCTAGACAACGATCAACCATTAGCATTCAATGAATCGCGGACCCGGAAGGCGAAGGAATTGGGAAGCAAAGAAGAAATAAGGGCAAGGTATCTTAGGTAACATACGTTGGGGGTCAGGTTAGCCTCCTCTTCCTCGGCAGAAGCCTTCTTCTCGGCCTTGGGGGGAGCAGCAGCCTCCTTCTCTTTCTTCTTGGCTTCCTTCTCGCGCAGCTTCTGGCGACGCTTGAGCTCGGTCTTGGAAACCTTCTCGCCGGTGACGTCGTCGAGCAGCAGGTTGGCCATGGAGGCCTCGGCCTCCTTGACAGCGTTAGGTTCCGTCATGGTTGGATGGGGGGTATAGAGCGGGAGGGTGGAGGGGAAGAGGAGAATTCGGTGGGAGAAGTTGAGGGGCAGAAATAAAGCCCGGCTTGGCCCGTGCTTTCACGCCATGACTCACGACTCTGTACGACGCTCCCGGCGAGGTTCGACTACGGAGTGACAGCTTCCAGTCAGATTACCTTGTCATTCTTCTGCTAAAATAGACATTGTATTGTATGCCAGGCTAATCCTTCCACAGAACCTCCATTCCTCTCTGCGCCAATGCCACGGCCGATTGGGGACGGATAGGGCTTAGGGCTTAGGGCAGCGGAGTGGGGTTTCTCTACCCCGCCAGCCCGCAGAGTATCTCTTCCTTTTCAACTCTTCCAATCCGTCAGAATACATTCTTCCAAAGCCATCAGACAGCTTGCATAGTACATCCTTCATCAATCACCACACCTAAACAAAAGAGGGACGGGTCATCCAGTCGTTCATGGGCTCCGTCTTGACGCGGCTGCCGAAATCGTACACTCCGTCTGACTGCTCCTCTTTTTTGGCCGTCTCAAGCCATTCCTGTGCCTGGGTGATCTTGTTCCGTTCTCTTTGGAGATGGTAGCGGCGGCGCTGGCGTTCCGGGTGCTCGGCCATGAGCTCTTGGCAACGCTCCATCGCTAGGTAGATCCCGCGTCAGCGTCTCATCATCGGAAGAGCAGCTTGCCAACTTACCATTGTCATCCTGAATGCCCAGATTCTCCTCGATGACAGGGATCAGCTCCTCTCTGCACTTGGAAAACAGTTTGGTATGGACACTCTGGCAGGTGCAGTCCAGGAACCTAGAGCTAGCGATATCGTAATACCCCCGGGTGGACTAGAATTCGTCAGTCCGATGCACTACCAACGATACGTAGACTAGACTCGTCCTACCGCCATCATCTTCAGCTCTTGCTCAAACCGTTCGGGCCCAATCTCTGCAGCCGTCAATCGTTTCCTCTCTGCGTCTCGCCGCGGATGGTCGGGGCCGATATTATGTTTGTCCAAATAATAGCTTATGCGAGCCTCCGTGCGACGAGCGCTAAGATATCCGAACGCATTCTTGATGGCGTGGTCAAGAGTCACTGTCGCCATGGTGAAGGGCTTGTTGTATTCGATGTTGTAGTTTTCCTTGGCATGGCGCTCGTGCTCCTCCTTCAGCTCTTTCAGGAAGTTATCAATGATATACACGAGTTCCTTGTACAGACTGGTCTGGTAGTATTGGCTGAAGACTTCTGCCAATTGATCCAGAATCATGTCTCCGACAAGCCGATGGGTGGACTGGATAAAGACGTTCATGGGATCTATCCAATGGATGACACTCTTCTGCCGCATGATTTCAATTGCCTTGGGGTCCGCCTGGTCGGGAATGCCGGCACGGTAAGACTCCTCATTAATCTCCCGGATCCCCTCCCAGGTAAATGTTTGTAAAGGCTTGTCGAACTTCTCAAATTCAGGAAAATGGTACCCAGAGGGCTGGCTCTCTACGCTCGGCTTTACATCACGGGGACTATGAGGTGCACTGCGAGTAAAGCCATTGGTGGCAGGAGCCTTCCGTTTCATAGGGACTTGAACCGAGGTCATTTCGCAGTCCGAATCACCGTCGCGCTCAAGAACACGATCAGACTGTGATAGCAGTTGAACGGTCGGTCGGGTCTTCATGAGGGCCCTTTGGAAATCCAAAGCCATGTGACCCCATCGCTTTTGGAGGGGATACTGTGATGAGCCGCCATCAAAATGTGCAGTGATTCTTTCTTTGAACTGGTTGATATTCCGGCACAGAATGTACTGCACATTAGCGCTTGGAGGGTCAGGGAGTGTTTTCAGCTCAGCGTCGATACGGTCGGCCTTCGCATTGATTTGCTCAATAACTCGAGGTAGGCATCCCTGGATCTGCTCGAGGAGCAACATCGACAGTCTAGTTTGGAGGTTTCGTGTGCCAAATCTGTCTCTGTATGCCGCAAGCTCTGTCGACCACGGGCTTGATGCAAAAAAGGCCGCCTCTTCCTCCCGGGCTTGGGCATGCCCCACGGAAGGATCGGGGTTGTTCTGAACGACAAAGTATCCATGTCCGAGCGTGAACTTGTCTCCTTCCAAGATCTCTATCCATTGGTTGTATGATTCACAGGACTGGACTCGATCAGGCTTGGTCAAGACACCCAAAGTCCTCTCCGTGGCTCCGCGCACATCTCGCATGATGCGCCCTGCACTAGAGTTGGTAGCATCATCGGTCATGGGCAACGTCTGGATAACTATGCAGTTCTCCTGGGAGATGTACTGCCTCACCAGGTTTTCAACCAAAGCGACCAAGTAGCGCTCATCTTCAAACTCGGCTTGGCTGATCACGCCGGGGAGGTCGTAGAACGAGAGGTTGGGAAAGTTGGGAGCAGAAATGTCAAGCCGCACCACGTTGGGGGAGAATTTCACCTGGCAGTCCATGGTAGCATCTGCATTTTTGCCGGGAATGTAGTCCATTGGATTATGGCCGGGGTTCAGGATAGCGATCTGAGCCCACTTGATGGCTTCTTGGACGTCATTCTTGTTGGACAGTTCAATAAAAAGCAGATCTTCTTGGTCTTGGGGGGACCACGGGCCAAGAGGCTGGGATTTCTTGGGGATTTTGGTGAGCCTGTGGGAGGGGTCAAACATGTATTTTCCCGACAAGAAAACGCGGCAGGTCCAGGGCTGACCACGCTCGCTTTCAGAGAGGTTGATTTCCATGGGACAACGGGTGCAAGTGCCTGCACTCCTGGGGACCTTGATCTCAGACATTCCCTCGATGAGAGAGCTCTTGCCGGTGCTCTGATCACCGATGACGCAGATCTTAGGCAGAGCAATCTTGCTATCCTCGATCCCAATGTGGCGAAGGTCTTGGATCTTCTTGACCAGAGCCTTCATATCCTGGGCAATCAAATCAATGGCATCGTTGCTCTGGCCCGACATGGTTGGGGAAGAGGAGCCCTGGGTACTGTCTAGAACTAGTCAGAGAAGAGCCATTGAACTAGAAAGTCTGTAACTTACCGGGGTGGATTAAGCCGTGGATAGCGAGTCTTGTCTCTGGGGAGTGTGTACGCAACGGCATGGCCTGAGAGGGAGAGGAGTGAAGGGAAATGGCGTGAGACATGATAAAGTGAGAAGAAGGCAAGGGTATAGTGATGGAGGAGAGATAGAAAAGCAGGAAAGGAGTCAGGAAGATAAGAAAGAGAGTGAGAGGGAAAGAGAGAATTGGAAAGAAAGGCGAGGAAGAAGATGAGGAAGAGAGAGGACTTGATAGAAGAGAAGGTCAAGTAAGAAGGACTGAAGGAGTCTCTGTCCGAGAAGTGAATAAGAGAAAGGTAGGAATCTCCCAGTGAATGAGAAGAGGATCCAAAGGGTGGGATATTTATAGCCTGCCATTGCTGCCATGGCGAGTCTTCAGCGATGGGGGTCGACAGATGGACGGGGTGAATTCCGGGAGAAGACAAGAAGCTGTATAGAAATGCAGCAAATTGGGAGGGACTCCGACAGATTGTTGGTGCGGCGGAGGAAAAGTGTACACTTCTGGCAGCAGTTTATCTATCACGTTTCACAGACGGTACTTTTGACATTGCTCATTTTACTTTTGTCCATATGTACAGAACCAGAATAATGAATTAAAAATGAATTAAAATAAAAGAAAATACAATAAATAAAGATCTAGACATGTCCCACCCGAGCAAGCGGTGAACCATGGAAAGCGTCGACTGAGACCGGAAATGACGCTAAAGCGGTGGAGATGCTGTCGCTCGCTCTCTTCCTTCCTTTGCTTCCCCTTGCTTTCCATCTGCTCGACTGCCGTACCTGCTGGCAATCTTTCCCCTCGTCCTCACCCCTTGCATCCCTTCCACTCGACCCAATGCTTCAAGTTCCAGTGCGGGAACACACCAACGTGGCCTCCACCAAGGCCATCATCCTGGTAGGTGTCCCTGACGGTTCCCGCCGTTGGAATGAATCCCCTGTTCCTAACCAAACGCTTGATTCTAGGTCGGAGGCCCCTCCAGAGGAACTCGCTTTAGGCCTCTGTCCCTCGATGTGCCCAAGGTGAGTCGCATTTCTCCCCTTCTCTCCCCCCTCCTCTTCCTCCTCCTCTTCCTCCTCCACTGCCCCGCCATTCTGCCCATGATCTTCGCCCAACAATCACACTGACCACCGACCACTCTTCTTAGCCTCTGTTCGAAGTCGCCGGGCACCCCATCATCCACCATGGCCTCAAGGCCCTCGCGAAGATCCCTGATATTCGAGAAGTGATTCTGGTCGGATACTACGACGAGTCGGTCTTCCGCGACTTCATCAAAGACTCCGCCAAGGAGTTCCCGCAATTCCGCATTCAGTACCTGCGCGAATACACCTCGCTGGGCACCGCCGGCGGTCTCTACCACTTCCGCGATGCCATCCTGAAGGGCAAGCCGGAGCGCATCTTCGTGCTCAACGCCGACGTCTGCTGCTCCTTCCCGCTGGGCGAGATGCTGAAACTCTTCGAGGAGAAAGACGCCGAGGCCGTGATTCTGGGAACCCGCGTGAACAACGACGCCGCCACCAACTTCGGCTGCATCGTGTCCGACTCGCACACCAAGCGCGTGCTGCACTACGTCGAGAAGCCCGAGTCGCACATCTCCAACCTCATCAACTGCGGCGTCTACCTGTTCGCCACCGAGTGCATCTTCCCCTCCATCCGCAGCGCCATCAAGCGTCGCACCACCCGCCCCCGTCTCGTCTCCTACCCCTCCTCCGAAAACCTGGAGTCGTCCTTCATCGCCGCCGAGGACGAAGAGAAGAGCGAGGTCCTGCGTCTCGAGCAGGACATCCTGTCCGATCTCGCGGACAGCAACCGCTTCTTCGTCCACGAGACCAAGGACTTCTGGCGCCAGATCAAGACCGCTGGCTCCGCCGTCCCCGCCAACGCTCTCTACCTGCAGAAGGCCTTCCAGGCGCAGTCCGAAGAACTCATCGCGCCCTCCGCCACCATCGTGCCTCCCGTGTACATCCACCCCTCCGCCAGCGTCGACCCCACCGCCAAGCTGGGCCCCAACGTCTCCATCGGACCGCGCGTGGTCGTCGGTGCCGGCGCCCGTGTCAAGGACTCTATCGTGCTGGAGGACGCCGAGATCAAGCACGACGCCTGCGTGATGCACTCCATCATCGGGTGGAGCAGCCGCGTGGGCGCCTGGGCTCGTGTCGAAGGCACGCCCATCCCGATGGGAAGCCACTCGACCAGCATCGTGAAGCACGGGATCAAGGTCCAGAGCATCACCATCCTTGGCAAGGAGTGTGGTGTCGGCGACGAGGTGCGCGTCCAGAACTGCGTCTGTCTGCCGTATAAGGAACTCAAGCGGGTATGTCTCTTTCCCTCCCCCTTCTAACACTCTCCCCTTCTCCTTCTGTCTCAGTAAATCTAACTGTCTATCCAGGATGTTGCCAACGAGGTTATCATGTAGAAGAGTCTTGGAATAAATGTCTTTGATGTTTTGGTTGCATACATATTATATCATCTCACTCATGTCCATTTCACTGTGTGGAATTTAATACTCCTAGTACCTGTCTCCTACCTCACCCTTCAAAATCCTACGGTTATGAACTCTTAGCCATGATCCTGGTCTACTCGACGATTACTGCGTCTCCGCTTATGAACTTAAACCCACTAATTTACGGTCGCATTATACGCGACCAATTTGGCTAGTCTGGAACCTCAGCAGTTGGACCATGTCAAACCAACCTCCTTCGAATTTACTTGCTCAATAGCGTTCTCTCATATTTCCAAAAAATGCATTAAAAACACAATAAATCGAAATAAACGTAACAACCCTCGCTGGACTTGAAAAGAAGAAAAGAAATACATCCCAATGACGCCATCCGCAGCAATCATGAATATCACTATCCAAAATACACGAAGCCCCGGGGCCTTTTTGCGATGTCAATGTTCGTAACACATCATATCGAAAGGGAGAAAAAAAAATGAAGATCACGACGGGCTGAATGGTTGATAACTAGCTAGCTCAACTAGCCAACCAACCAGCCAGCCAATCAATATAACTTCCCAGTAGCGTACAGTTACACTCTTTTCCGAACGAGACAAGATAGGTAGAAAATGTACCCGTACAAGCACAGCACAGCACAGTGTAACATATCTACCGATAAGCAGCCGGATCGTAACCCGTCTGCTCGGCTGGATGATTATATCCATCATAGGCACTGAAACGCACACGCGGGGTCCGCCGCTGGCTCAGGGCGGGGGCAGTCTCCGCATAGTCCTGCGCATCGCCGGCATGGTACTGCTCGAGGGAGGAATTGGCGCCGTAGACGGGCGGGGGAACGCGCTGGTTGCCCGCGCCGCCGGAGACCATGGGGTCAGGGATGTTGTAGAAGTCATCGGAGGGCTGGTGCGAGTGACGGAAGGCCGGGTGGCGGTCATCGTCGGGGTGGGCGTAGGGGTTGGGGCCGGAGCCGTAGGGACCCATGCCGGTGGACATGATGCTGCTGTCGCGGTTGTGCATCTTGTAGTCGTTCAGGGCGGTGCTGGAGGCCATGGGGTCGTAGGCACCGAGACGGGTCTGGCGTCTGCGAACGATGACGTCGAGGGCGATGCCGGCGAGGTGGGTGGCCGTGCCGATGACGGTGAAGGCGTACAGGGCCTTGTAGATGCGGCAGACGTTGATCCCGGTGGAGGTGCCCCAGTAGGTGGCATTGCAGGTGGTGAGGATGGTGTGCGACATGCTGTAGCTCATGAGGCCGAGGGAGATGAGCCAGAGGAAGAAGAGGATGGAGTTGGTGGTGGCGGAGAGTATTGGGGAGAGGCCATAGCAGCAGTGCGTGATAGTGGTGAGGACGAAGTTCAGGAGTGATAGAACGGAGGAGATGAGGAGCTGCGAGGTAGAGAGGTCCCGTTAGCTAGGTTTGCGGCAGGCTGGGAGAGGTTAAAATGGCAGCCTTACCACTAAGAAGGCCCACGGTAGCTTATGGCTACTCTTGGATAGATTGGAGATAAAGACGGCCAGAATGATTGCGACGAGGAGCGCCGAAAGGAAGTTCAACCCCCGAATGACATGAAAGGGCAGCGCAGGGTAGGCTGACGGCTTCACGGATTTGGCACGAATGGCTCGCATGATGCTGGGGTGGGAATAATGAGATTAACTCCAGTCGCCGCAAGTGGAGAAGAGCGGTGCGAGGTAAACAATGGAGATCTGCGCCGTCAAGGTGTCAGACGATAATCCAGGATGTTGCCTTCGACTGGGGATGTAAAGAAAAGCGAGAAAAAAACAACGACCAGAAAATGGAGGAAGACGATGAAGAAGAAGAGATGTGATACGCGAAGGAATGAAAACAAAAGCAACGGTCAGCCGTGGGTGAAATCGTGCGCAATGCAGCGCCTCCTTCGGCCGATCTCGACTCCACTGCGGGTGTTGCTAAAGAAAGAATCCAGTCAAACTAGCGGGTACTCAAATGCGATGACGACGACCGACAACAAGGCGCAGGTGTCTGGGAAACCGGGTCTGGCTGGGCCACTGGTACGATCGCAGGATTCGAATGTTTCACTCTTCGTGTGGAGGACCTCGATTGTTGCAGACAACAGATTCGAGACCATCTGAGAGTATCCAAACCATCGAAACCGTCCAAATCACCGCCTGCATTCTCAGGCCATCGCATCCCGTGGTCTTGGCACGTGCCGTGTCAACAACTGCCCGATCGGGGAATGGCTGCCTGGCGCGGTGGGTGCCTGGGGCAGGTCCCGCCCTACGCATATTATTCTGGCCTGAGGTATCGATCCCTGCCAGGGTCTTCCTCTGGCAACTACAGAGCCTATACTATAAATCCAACATCTGGTTAAGAGTAGAAAGAGAAAAGGGTTCACATCGCCCTATTGACCGTTCTGGCAAGTTTGGCAAAAATCACCACCAAATGAAGCTTTAATTATGAACACGAATACCGTGGTATATATTTCCAAGGAAAGCTGAATGGCTGAAGAGTGTCCGTGGTTCATGTACAACCAAGACTTCCCATAAATATATGGTATAGTTCTGCAATATCAGCAGTATTCATCCAGTCGTAGAATTCCGCCCTGCTGACCAATCTCGAGTCTGAAACTCTAACAAATTGATTACCCCGCCGCTCTCTCGCTGGCATCGACTAATGTCCTCGAGAGATGATGCCATCCGGTACAATTCCGAGATCAAAGAACGAAAAACTCCCAGAAGAGCTTCTTGAGCTTCTTGAGCTCTGAAAATCAATTCACGGATTTCATCGAGCTTTCAGACCTAAAACGCACCGTCACAATCCATCATGCCGTCTATCATCTCGGGGCCAATCACCTGGCACGAGGGCGAGAAGAAGATGCATAGCTTACTTCGTGTGCCCCCGCAAGACAACCCTACGAATCCCTTCCTAACCCCCAGGATAAGCATGTATCTTCAAACGTTCCCGTTGATGGCCATCGGTGCAGTGGACCGTGAGGGAAGGCCCTGGTCAACCATCTGGGGCGGCGAAGCAGGCTTCGCTACCCCCACGGCTGAGGGTTACGTCCAAATCAACACTCCCATCGACAGCAAATATGATCCTCTAGTGGATGTGCTATTTCAAGATTCACCAAAGGATCAATCGGCTGAGAAATTGCTCTCAGGCCTGGTAATTGATTTAGAAACCCGCCGGCGGGGAAAGCTCCACGGCAGGCAGATTTCCGGGTCTGTAGCCTCCGGAGACGAGGACAAAGCAGCTGCAAGTCATACAGGATTCGCGCATATGACGGTTCACATTGACGCAAGTCTGGGTAAATACCTGTCTTACTGGAATAACCAACATTCATCTGCTTACGAACACAGGAAATTGCCCCAAATATATAAATGCAAGACATATAGTGCCTGCTCTGCCGGAACCAAGACTGGTTTCGGATTCTCCCCAGCTAATGCCAGAGGCTATTCGCTTCCTTGATCGAGCCGACACGTTTTTCATGTCATCCCGTAATGGGACAGTCGACATGGATACAAATATTCGTGGAGGACCCCCAGGTTTCGTGCGTGTGGTGTCCAACGAGCCGAGTGGAGTTGTCTTTGTCTATCCTGAATATTCTGGCAATCGATTATATCAGAGCCTGGGCAATCTTCAGGTGACTCCGCTCGGGGGCTTCGTCTTTCCGGATTTCGAAACTGGAAATGCGCTTTTTGCTACAGGGAAAGTAGAGATTCTGGTCGGTAAGAATGCGGCCGCCGTGCTGCCAAGATCCAATCTCGCTGTGAGAGTGACGGTCACCGCTGCTCGATATGTAGAGAAATCCCTCGCTTTCCGAGGTATCGCAGGGAGTCTATCCCCATACAACCCAAGCGTGCGGTACCTGGCAACCGAAAAAGCCACCCCGGCCATGATGGACGGACCAGCCATCACAGCGACGTTGGTGCGCAAAGAAATCATAACCCCGAGGATCGGACGATTTCGCTTCCGTATATCAGATCCCAAACAGATTGGTTCATGGACGCCTGGTCAATACGCAACATTCTCTTTCCAGGAAGAGCTGGATATGGGTTATCGTCACATGCAAGATGATGACCCGTCGAGCCTGAACGACGATTATGTCCGGACATTCACAATATCGTCACATCCAGACAAGGACCTCCCGCCCGATGAGTTCGAGATCACAGCTCGCAAGAACGGCAACGTCACCAGCCATCTTTTCCGAACCAACGAACGAGCCGGACTTGAGGTTCCTCTGAAGGGTTTTGGCGGGGACTTCGTGATCAACTCTCACGGCGGACAGGACCTGATTCCTTTCATCGCCGGCGGAATCGGAATAACGCCCGTCCTTGCACAGCTTCCAGGCCTTGACATCAGTCGCTTGCATCTCTCCTGGTCCATGCATGTCGATGACATCGGGCTGGTTGTGGATACATTCCACCGCTTTCCTGAACTACCTCAATCCACGAGACTTTTTCTCACTGGACCAGATCCCCAGGATGATAAGGTAGTCCAACATCTGAAAGCAATCATGGCGACGGCAGCGCGAGTCGAGCGTCGCAGAATTGATGCTGCGGACTTGGACCTGTCACTGGCTGATGTGTGGTACTTCTGTGGCAGTCCTGTTCTGAAAGGTTCAGTTATGGACTGGCTTGCAGAAAGGACAGTATTATATGAGGATTTCAATTACTGATGAAGCATTCAAGTATACTGCTGGCGCATAGGAGTTAGTTATTCCAGGGACAGTCATTAGCGGTGCGTTTAGGATAGGTCGGAATATGTGCAAATATCATAGTATTGTCAAAATATCAATCGTAAAATAGTATCCATGTCAATCAAAAACATAATGTATGTCCAATTAAGCCGTCCTGAATGACTCGATCGTCGAGAGGCGAAGAAGGAAGAAAGGGAGAGAAGAAAGGATAACGCAACCGAGCGAACACCACCGGCCGCGTCTCCGCTGCTGCCTTTCCTCCCCTCAAAATCAATCCACCAGAATCACGGAGCTCCCCTCCGTTTATAATCACACTCCATCCTCCTCTCCAACCTCATCCTTTTCTACAATTGAATCCAACGGTCTCAACCCCCCAGCGACCCAAGAGGATTGAGCCGAATTGCCTCCGACCCAGCGGGCTCCAATTCTACCCCGCGCTACCTTGCCTTATCTCCATCTATCCATCCTCTCCTCCAACCTACCTACACCACCCAAACGCAAACCGCCCACCATGTCCACCTACGAAGGCAAGTCCTTCCCACCTCCCATCCAAAAAAGATTCCTCAAACTAACACCCACCCTCCCAACCAGTCGAACACAACACCACCGACCCCTCCACAAGCGCGTCCTCCGCGCGCCGCCGCCGCCCCGACCTCTCCACCTTCTTCGCGACGCTCTCCGAAATCAGCCCCGACGAGACCGGCCGCTCCCGACCGCACGCCGTCCCAGTGCCCCACGACGTCAGCGCCGCGTTCTACTCCCTCGCCGAGGCGTTCGAGGTGATGCGTCGCGAGGGCCCGGGAGCCGCGGAATCAGGCGAAGGCGCTGAGGCCGGGACCGAGACCGGGACCGGAACTGGAGGAGATCTGTTGACGCAGATGATCCAGTCGTTGTTGAGCGAGGCGGAAATGCCGCCGAAGGAGGTGGAAGGGGCGAGTGAGGAGTTTTGTGATGGTATGTATAAGACAAGTCCTGGGGTGGTATTCTGGGCCTGGGAGGCTAGGAGTCTGTCCTGCTTTTGTTTTGCGGAGTTGAGGAGCGTGGTTTGCTGATTATATGTGCTGTCTGGTGTAGTGCTCGATCGCGTCCCTCGCAAATCTCTAAAGCCCGACCAGACCTGTCCGATCTGCAATAATCCCTTCCTGGAGGACCAGTATCCGCTTGTTGTGCGGCTGCCCTGCCATCCGACGCATCTGTTTGATATGGAGTGTGTGCGGCCGTGGTTGCGCCTGCGGGGGACGTGCCCGCTTGACCGGACGGATTTTGCGAAGCAGGAGAGGGAGAAGGAGGAGGCTCGGAGAAAGAAGCCCGTGGAGGATGACGAGGAGGAGTGGGATGGGATGTATGGTTAAATGCGTGGTAGACGGGGGAGCTGCGATGGGAGTGGAGATAGATACTGGGAGGATGATCGATAATAGATACTACTGTGGACGGATGATATGATTGATGATATGACATGACATGATGTGATTGATGTATGTGCTGTCATTTAAACAGGAGATGCAAGAAATGCACAAGAAAAGAAATATCTACAGGCCCATAACTCATACGTACTTGATTTTCTCGCCAGGTCGATGGCCTTCCCTTTCCGTTTTAGTGCTCACCCCTCGCCGCTTTTTGCTCACTGAGTAGACCTGAGCACACCCTGAGCAGCCTAAGGCGATCACTGAGCACAGGGTGAGCGGAAGACTGAGTGCCCTAAATAAGTAACCTCAATAAACTGCACCCCAACTAGCGGTCTCCCTCTTGCCCGTTTCTCCACTCCGAGTTCACTTTTGCCCGTCACACTCCCCAAAAAACCCAGCACTGCCATCACGAAAATGACGAATCAGGGAAGCTATTTTTCCTTCTGATGCCCACGACCTTTTCTCCAGGAGGAAATACTATACTATCGCGCTGCACCAATATGGCCAGCATTGTTCTGGGCTTTCTCCGTCGAAAGGCAGCACAAGCCCAGATGTTCATGGGAGCGGCCCTGGATATCCCAAGAGTCAAGGAATTCTCGGAACATCAATTAACGCTAGTCTATTATAGATATTTTCTGAATTTTGATCCCGAATACCCACGTGGTAGAATGGCATGCCAATGTTTCACCATCAAAATGCATCATACTGAAAATTCATAATACTGATTAAAAGAATAAAACTCGAAAATGAGGACATAGTGTTGATTATTTGTGGCTATCTTGGCCTGGAAGGCTTAATAGCTACAGTACAAAGTCATAACAGATTCATTTTAATCGGGTTAAATTCCTTACATGGAGCCCTATTCTTTCTTGTTCAAACAATCTGTAGATATTGCTGGTATGATAGTCGATACGTACTACATGTGTCAGTAGACGTTATACGAAAAATTCGCACAGAAATCACTGAATGATATCATAACCTACGCATAATAGTATAGAGAAATTGTAGATCTTAGAAAGTCCAAACTGGCTCTTGGGATCCTCGCTGATCTCCAGAACCTCGAAGTCCCTGAACAGAATCTACTGATTAATCTGTAAAATAAATCTCTGAAACAGAAAGATAATGTATCGAGACTATTTAAACTCGCAAAGAGTGTCTCAATTCAGTAGTCTCAGTTAATCTCTTTTAAGTAAAAAGTCCCCAGTTACTTTTAATTTCTTCATTAATGGCCTGTCAAAAGAAAAGTCTTTTAGAATACGTTGGAAGATGATTTGCGGTTCGATATATTTTACTTGGTTGTCGCTTTTGATATCAGTTACAGACCTTTGTTTCAGACAAGCCTTGGATATTTGTTACGCAAGATAAGTGTAATCAGAGTAGACGCGGTAAATCTTTATTTTGTTAGTTTCGTTCATTCTCACAAAATTTATAGGCGGTGCGAGAGAAAATCCGGTGTATTTGTGATTCCAAGTTGGAAGCTGTATTCTGAATCAAAGAGGTTACTTTAATAGAAACCTGTGGTCTTTTGTGTCGTCATAATCCCAATTAGTTGGTGGCTTGCCTGAATTAATACGCTGACGTATTGTGCCTAACGGCAATATTCAGGTATCTACTATCGCTATGTAGGTTTTCTAGATCTTATATATATTGTTTCACAGAGCGAACTTTGAGCCTCGGCGAGACTAATGGAGGCATTTATGTCTGGATTCGCTTTTTAGCCATTCCCTTATTTGGCGGCTGCAGAATACTATATTATATTGCACAGTTCTGTCAGCGCTCCGCTGATAAGAGCTATTACGCTTTTTTCTCTTTCCTGATTGGTACTTGCCCTCTAGTTGCGTTCGTAGTGCAATCATGATGAGCTTGCAGATGAGACGGATAACACTTGTCTATATATGATCCTATTTTCGCTAGGAATCTCGCAAAAGCTGGCAATGCTGAATTCAAGGATCATAATCATGAGTACATTACTGATGCCGTTTCCACTAGCCAAGTGTTTCGTTGCTTTCTACTCGAGCTCAATTGCGATGACTTGTAGTGAAAACGATGTCGATGGTCTCCAACTGACACTGCGGGTTTGGTAGGAGGGATTTGTAGGTTTGACGCTGCCATACACAGTCCTTCTGGTAAATGTTAAGAAGCTCTAATGCGGCAATGCTGAAGGGCGTTGGGTGGGACCTCGACTTTGCAAGTGAAATAGAGAGAGAGCGATATCATTGACTGCGTCAGGCTTCGAATGGTGGGAACAATCCTGAGCGAGCTGAAGAGATGTGGTACATGTATCTGTTATTGATTGGTTGTGTTGGTTGAATACGTGGTTAAAACGCGGAAACAAGATCTCGCGTTTTGACATTAGACGGTTCGGTTCGGTAGCAAGGTGGGACCGATGGGTTAAGTGAGAGCTTTAGATTGGGCTGGGTCTAATTGAACTATTATGGCTTTAGGGTCCAGGGGTTGTGATTTTATCTCTCTTTATTCTCTCGCAGCTGGCAGGTTTTCCGTGACAAGCTGGCCGCATTATGATATACTCTTCTTTTCGTCCTTTCTTGCCGGCTGCTTAGATCCCATTATACATACAGTGCCGGTGAGTACATTCTACGTTCTAGGAGGAAGATCTTGCTTGTTTGGGCTCTTAATATTTCACAATTAGCCGCATTATTGACTGACATTATTCTTCGGTTAATGTCATTTATTGCCTCCGTAATAGACGTTATAGACTATGGGGAGCCGGTTTGCGGGAACCACTATAGCAATACTACTTTCCTGTAGGTGCTGATAGACATAAAGAACTCACGCGGACTTACTGGAGTAGTACTCTGCACACTGAGCGGAAGATAGGAATAGTTGTAGTCTAGACAGATAGTGTTATTTTAGTCTATTCTCAATGCTCGATGTGGGGGAGACGCAGTTGCAGGATTGCTTTTTATTACGCATATTGGCGGTTTCTTGTAAAAGAAGAGCTACATCGTTCATGTGTTAAAACGGAATAAGTAGGCTGTGTGGGAAGTTTGTATCAAGGAGTAAAGAGTAAAGTTCGCGGGAAAAAAGAGTGGAATGTGGGCTATGCCTATCACGGTATTACGCACATAGGGGCTATGAACTTTTGTCAGATTAGTAACGCAACGGTAAAAGTGTCTTAAATGTAAAAGTGAGAAAATGGCTAGTTGCACATTCTAGTGAGTGTGTATGCTTGAACGTTCCTGACATCGCGGTATAGGGAAAACAGTTCGCTATACCGTGAGTGTTGGCTGGCGTAATACAATTACAAGTGCGGTCTCTCGGACTGTTTCAATACACTGCGCCATAGGGACATACACTTCGCGTTTTGAAGGGGCTTGTATGAACCCGTATGTTACGGATTAAGAAGTTTCACATAATAGCCAATCCAGCGGACTGGGCAATGGGAAACGATAAGATACGCTGCTTCTAAGGGAATTTTGGATATGGGATCATTTAATTGCTCATTTACGTTCTGTCGTGATTTAACGTTAATCAGGTCATTTTAGTTGTATCTGACTGCTTAGTATCTGGTCATCATTTTTGCTCACATCCAGTTTTGTGTATTCAGGTTTCTGCATCTTACAAGGTCTACTATTAGCGTTGCGGGCAATACCCATACCGTGATACAGAATATGTTGCTTTACTGACGGAACAAAACTGCATCGAATAAATTGAGGTTTGCTGCAGCAATTGTTCAGTTGCTTATATTGTACTATTCCCCTTCTAATGTTTAGGCACCCCTGACCTCATTGATAAGGTCATGAATGCAAATATCTTTTGTCTGATCGGGCGTGTTTACTCGGGTTTCTAAAAGGAATTACTATTTGCACGATATTTCACCGGATTTCGTGGATGGTTGGCCTTACTAGCGTGATGACTGAATATGGCAATAAGACACCGAAGTAAAACCAGTATAGATTATCGAGCGGAATGCCCGCCCGGCCTTTCACCCAAGATTGTCGAAAGATGTCTGGGTGTATTTTATCTATTCAATACCCAACATTCGTAGTGTCACGGATGGATATGAAACATATATGATGCTCGATCTATTAATCTATAATTCTTTTATACCTACGGTGAGACGGAACCAGAAGCTCCTCTCTTATATACGCGTTGTCCTTAAACATAGCGTTAACAGTCAATTTTCAGCTTCCATATATGCCCAGATGCCTAAGCCCCAATAATACGTTGACGTCTACAGTTAATCTTAAACCTTGATCAAACTGAAACCGTAGCATGTCTTGACCATTTTTGGACGAGATAACCCGGGCATTGCAGTTGACATTCAGGGATTCTTCCCCTTTTGCCAGCTTTTCCTTTAGATATGTTGTTGACATACTTTGCTCCGGTATGCTCTTGCCCGAGGTATTCCTTGTTGCAGTTCTGGCTTGCCAAAGGCTCACCGAGTAATCGGCCTTGATTCACCAACCTATTCCGACCTTCTAAAATAAATAGACTCATTATCATTCGCTTGCAAGGGTTTTCTACTTTTAGTTAGTTATTCGGGTTTCCGCATTAATCAGCGTTCACATCAGAGAACCGTCAGCAACTGAGTGCTGCTAAAAATTAGATTTCTGTCTTATACTGAGATCAGCAAGACGCTTTGTCGATTTTATATTATTCTGAAAATCGAGTCTCAGTAATAGCATCCGAAGACAAGATTGTAGGTAAGAGCCAGAAGCTACGCAACACAAAGCAGTCATAGTTTCGCGTGAATGCCGGGAAATATACACACAATAATTTGGAAGCTTGAAGGCGTGCGCGATCAGTGTTTGTCTTAGTGTTTAGACTCAAGCTATATTCTGAGAACGGGGCGAATGGGTGACACTCTGTAAAAGGAAAATCTTCTATGTTAGATTGGAGAGCCCCTGCTGCATAGTATTTTAACATCCCGCCTAAGCGGTCAATGCTGACGACAAGGAGCTCCATTTGACGAAGGGTCCGTACAGTACAATAAGATGACTAACGAGAACGTAAGGTAACGTATTCAACTACCGAGTCGCGCCTACCACCGAGCCGCGCCCCCTGTATTCCCATACAAATCCCCAAATTTTGAATGTCTATATCTTCACCAGTCTATAATTGTTCCCCTAGATACTGTAGGTACTATAAATATACGTCATATATATTCTATATAATGAGTTATATATCATCTTATGGATTAATTACCAGGATAATATTGATTACATTGTATTTTATAATACGATGCGTATTCAAGATGAATATAAGCAGAATTTATATTTTGGTAGCTCCTACCCTTATATATACTTATAAATAACTGATATGCTTAATATTATCCAGTATAGCTCAGTTCTTGTTGAGATATAGACATTCAAAATTTGGGGATTTGTATGGGAATACAGGGGGCGCGGCTCAGTGGTAGGCACGACTCGGTAGTTGAATACGTTATCACAAAACCAACTAACTACATAGCGGCCAAACTGGGCCTGCCTAGCTTCACCCGCAAAGGGAACTCGTCTGTGACTGCAAATCGCCCATAATACACAAACTTAAAGGTCAAACCATGTGCAGTATCGAAATATTCTGAAAGGTTGCGTTAAGTACAGCTCCATGTATCAACTACAGTTGTGCCAGTTGTGCCACTCCTTCAGAGGAATATCAATTGTATGCTGGGCCGAATGGCTAGTGGTCATTTAGAGTTGCAGAGATTCTGATCTCCGGAGCCTCTTCATTGTTCACAGGTTCAGGATGAATCTCATCGTATAAAGCCGATGCGTTGGCAACCAGCACGTCATTTTGAGTCACTGTGGCTTTAAACCAGATCAGTCGTCTTTGAGTAACCTTCCGGCAGACTGCTCTCAAAACATCGCCAGGCTCAAACTTCGTATGGTAAGAAACACTGAAGTTCCGGATGCTAGTTTGGTTCCCATATGTAGCGAACGTCCGGTGGCAGAGCAAGGTCACCAGCGACCAATACGCAGAAGACCGTTGGTCTCGCGGCACAATGGATATGACTTGGGTGGTGGACTCAGTTGCTGGCTGGTTAACTACAGTACGCAGGAACTGGTCTTCCAAGGTAGCAAGGCTCAGGGTGCCAGATTCTCCGTCTGGAATGGTTTCGGCGAGGGTCGCTAGATCTGGGATGGAAGGCGATACGCAATAGGGGCATTCCGCAGCGGAACTTGAGGAATCCGATGGACTGTCGGCATATTCTGGCATAATGCTTGAATGGAGTGATTGAAGAGGAGGCAGTAGGACTGGCGTCTCTTGGCGTTGCAAAACGCGCTGCGACATTATTCTGGGACTGGGATATGATGAGGTTTGGAGATTAAACAAATTTCATGGCCCCCTATTGTCTGGTGCAACTGGTTTGACTTTATATGTATGTCAGAATCATGGTAAAGTGCTGGAGTCGTGAGACCACTGACTACACTGGAGAATGGATTTGTCGGTATAATTGCCCAGGTGGTTGTAGTGCTGCTCATCCGGATGGTCAACTAGGAGAGAGTGAATAGATGTTCCAGGGCATTAATTAATCTTTACGAGTCTTCCATCGGTCAAAAAGGAAGTCGTTTTAACCAAAATCGCCTTCGGTTAGAAAGACTTGGGCAAGCCAATAAGTAAAATTGGTTGTAGTGTCTTTTTGCTCTACACTACGGCACTGGAGACATGTCTATGTACGATATATCTTGCGATTAAAGCACTCGTTGCATTCGAGTTGAACGGCGTCAGCGGCCGGGATGAAATGACACATGCACCATGATTTTGCGATCTCTTCTCACAGAGTCTCCTTCCGATGGCGTCTTCAAACAGACGCAAGGTGGCAACCTTCTTTAGTGTATCGCGAAGGGCGGTGGATTATCACAGCTGCGTCTATTACGGGGTGGAAGATGTCTGCCGAAGAAGAGAAAAATTGAGTGTGCGAGGACGCGAAGGATCAACCGGTCAATGGGCAGGGGATATCTTGGATCTAGCAGCACGGGAGCGTGAAGTGGCTTCTAGTAGATCACCAGATGCTGGTAGCGGGAACGTAAGATGCTGATGAAATTGGTCAACGACAGAGCCACATGGCCCGCGATGCATGCACTTTCCTGTTCGAGAGGGCTGTCTATGGGGGCACCGGATTGTATTAAAGGCTACGAATTTACCTAGGATAGATGAATAGATTCCGCCGAATCATGGCAGTCCCGGAGGACAGCGGTCTGCTTTCTCGGATATGGCTCCTCACTCATAGGAACCCAGACCCGGGTTCTCGAGCGAGCAACCGTTCTGGAGAACATACACATCAATCCTGCAGTGTCCTTTTAATGTCGTGGGACTCGAAGGTCACCATAGGCCCTGTTCTTATTGCCGGAGCGTGCGAGATATTTATCTGCGCATTTACTATAAAGCACGGCTGTCATCTTCGCTTATTTCAAAATTACACGTGCCTGGCTTATAACTCCAACCATGGCGAAATATCAGTGTCTCCCAGACTATTCTCTGTTCTGGGCTAATCCTTTATACCGCGACACCTGCATTGGCTTGAATGATGATAAATCCTGTCCTTGCGCCCTGGATATCTGCCGCCGCCAGCATGCCGAGATTTGCTTTTACTATCTGCAATTGGAATCGAACAAGAAAACATATCTTTAGACTATAATAAAGTTTATGATATGTGAAAATCACAGCTACAGCGTCAGCGACATTGCCAAAAGCTGGATGCGAGATAGCACGCAGCAACGGATAATTCCTATCTCCAACTTGCCAGAGACAAACGCAATACATGGAAGCCGGCAATCTCCAAGATTGGCTTATTATCACAGCCTCTCAACGTTCTGGAAAGCAATATTCAACAATGAGTTCGCTAGCACAGCCCGTTTGACCCGAGCCTACCGCGTGTCTGAATCTTCGATCATGCTGTCTTCATGATAGCCATATCCAACAAGTCAGAAAACAGGGAAAAGACGGACACTTGCTTATGAGACCATTGCATTCATAAGAACATATCATATATCCTGTCAAAAGTGACTTTACATGATATGATGTAGAGAGCTCTTGTGTCTACCCGCTCGTGGTATTCCGTTCACACCGAGCTTCTCTGCATTGCTGTGCAATTTTGGAGGGGGATGACCTTGTTCTATTGTCTATCTGGGTTCCATCCAGGCCAGAAGAGTTGATTGTGTATACTAGCCACTATCATATAATTTAATATTTGGTTTCCGCCCGCCTTGGTACTGTTTCAAGCGCAATATGACGGCCGGCCAACGTGCAGGATAAAAGTTTGTCAAATGCGGATGACTAATGTCTGTGCTGGCTGCTACAAGGCATCTAGGAAGCGGATTGGCATTGTAGCACGAGAGTAATAATCTTGAGGTTCAGACGACACGAAAGTCCGAGTCAGTGTTTACACTGTGTCAAACTGCGTGCGCCAGTATCTCAGCCCTTGTCGATACTGCGGGCCACTTAGCCACACAACGGTAACTCGGTAGATGAGTAAGTTCTGTAGCAGAGTACGACGCTTGATGAGCAGTCAATACATCTCCGCATATCGGATGCAGGCGATCTTAACCCGCAGTCAATGAAATAGGGCCAATGGAGCTCGCAACGATGACATTAAAATGGGTTTGAAATTCTTGGTCCAACACTGGCATCACAGTATGCAGCCCCATCGCCTCGAGGCAATCCTCCAGTTCAGTCGACGGAGCTTGGGATGCCAAGCAAAAACGCAGTCAGAGACAGCGCTCCAGTCGCCGCTGCAGTGCTACCAGGACCTGATACACCACTTGGAATAGGGGGTCCATTGAAGCCTTTCGCCGCGGTAGAAAGGGTTGCTAGTTCCACAATGTTAGCCAATGACCCGGCGGCGCTCGGGCCAGAAGGGCTATATCGCCCAACGTGGAACAAACACGTACCTCGCGCAAGACTTTCTGCGTCCATTGGTGCATGATATTTGACGTTGGGTCACGATCGCAGTGATGGATGGCCTTTTGTGTTTGTGCTGGCCCGATTTGTAGTCAGATCTCATCGAATTCATACGCACTGCTTGGTCCGATGTTTTCGAGCCTATGGCCAAGAAGGTTGAACCCGTGCATGGTGTCGCCTAAATCTTCTGCTTTCAGATGATTCTTATCTATATATCGGCTTTTGTTTTGTATATGATAAATCATTAGAAAGTCGGCCGATGAAGTCAGAAACCTTGTTGTTACCTTTTCGCGTGGGTTCTGCGTCAGTCGCGTTTTTCTTTAAAATCTGGTTCGCAGTCTGCAGTCATACCCGCAGTGGGCGAAATAAATATTGTATTGACTCGCCCAATGCACTGATTGATTGCATAGTCTTGTGCCTCATTAAGGGGTTTGCTTGGTCGATGACAAATCAAATGAGATCAACGGATTAAAACGGATCCGGAGTCGGCATACTGACGCGTTCAAATCATAAATGAATTGTGTGAAAATGCAACTATTTGTTGATCTTTAATGGAATCACAGGTCTTAAAAATGAGCTGTTCGGCTTCTAGGCATGCACCTGTCATGGTGGTGCTTTTTAAGAGCAGAAAAGAGAAAAATGACCGTCGAGACCGGAGCATTAACACGTGGGATAGTGATGGGGAGACTACAAAGGGGAAGTTAGGTTATAGCAAGGGAGAAGATGGTTAAGCCTTGGGAGTTATGTGATAAGGCAATGAAAGATCACAGATTGCATCTCTAACTTGGAATCACTTCCTTTTACTGAACTTTTATTTAATCTGCCAGCCACATCCATTTCTGTCTCGTTGAGTATCTCGACAACTCGTCGCTATAAAGAGGCTTTGTTTGGAGATAATTGTAAGTTTCAAAGACAAGTCTACTAAATTTCTTGCCCACTTTTACTCAATTACTTATACTGACAGTAATTGTGCGTCAGATACTTAAGTATACAATAGATTGCCCGTTTCTCGCCCTCATTTATATCTGCTTTTTTTTTGTCATATCATTGCAACTGTCATTTCACTCAAGCCCTGTATTTTCTAGAGCGAGAATAGTGATAGTTAGGTTTGTACTTCTTTATTTTGAGGATTTCCGATCATTCCCGCACGCTATAAAATACATTACGTTCTTTATTAGTTTCTTATGTCTTCACATTGCTGCCCAAGATCTCCGTTTAAATGACTAAATCTCATCATTATAGTGTACCGATTTCATTTTCCGAGTCTGTTATGGTAAATCTTTCGGCAGAAGTGAATGATCACATTGGATTCTTATACATTTTGCTTTAATCATATTAGGTGCAGTGTTGCCAATAGTTAAACGGTCATTTTATAGCCATACTTAACTTGCTGCGGGGAATAGACCCACTATCTGATAAAGGAGGTTGGATCTGCGCGGCTGATCGCGGTGGGTCCGCTGGAGAGACAGGCTATATAAGGCCGGTTATATCCCGGTATTAAGAAAGTAGGACCAGGTTTCTTACCAGCACGGCCCTCAAAGGCGAGCTGTGTTGGCTCTTGGAGACGAGCTGTGTCGGCCCTCAAAGGCGAGCTGTGTCGGCTCTTGGTGGAGGCGAGCTGTGTCGGCCCTTGAAGGTGAGCTGTGTCGGCCCTTGAAGGTGAGCTGTGTCGGCCCTTGGAGGTGAGCTGTGTCGGCCCTTGGAGGTGAGCTGTGTCGGCCCTTGGTGGAGGCGAGCTGTGTCGGCCCTTGGAGGTGAGCTGTGTTGGCCCTTGAAGGTGAGCTGTGTCGGCTTACGTTCTCTTAGAGCAGCCCTCTAAGACCCCTAGCGAAGGCAAGATACCTCTTCGTGATACTGAAAACTAGTACTCATTCATTATCTGATGCACGAAGAAGTCAAGATCTGCTCTGACTCCTAGTTCACTGTACATGCCGTACATTAAGAAGTTGTTAATGCTATAGATGTCTTTTTTCCTATTTGTTTTAATTCTTATGTTCATACTGTATAGTAGACTACCATCCAACCAGTATTTGAATAAAGTGAAATCGACGTTATTGTGTTCAGGCCCGTTATATTACTAAAAACAATAATATCATAGAAAATGCGTCGAACCGTCTTCCCGCATTCTTTCAAATCAGACTATGTAGCCGCAATAACAGGAGAAAATTGGTTTTTAGTAGGCTAATGATATAGAGAGTGCACGCGTCCATTGGCAGCCGCGTACAGTTGCCGGCTGCTCTGCCACCGCTCAGTGTCTGCTAATAAAGAACATCTATCATTTTAGGGTACTGTATGATGATGATGATTATTCATACGCTGACCCCTCGCCTTAAGCGATATGCAGGGTACCACGATCTCTAATCTCTATGCACATTCCTCCACCGTGAACTATTACTTTCCTGACTAACTTGGAGCCTCGTCAAGGCCTGTGTTGGCCACGTTGGGAACATAGTTATGTACCGTCAAACTCGTTGCTATCTGATACGAATCTGTGAGATTACGTGATCTAGCGGCTTGGCCCGCATACTCGAACCCCTAGAATAAGGAACTTACCCCTTTATCGAGAACACACATCTATCGAAGAGAGAAGTCGTTATGCAAGAGAATTAAGAGCCCTATCGTTAGAAAAGCATTCGCTCCTTTGTAGGCTACGTGCGTGTAGCCGATACAGTGTCATCCTGCCTTCTTCCCCTGTGCATTTCATAACACTATCTAACCTGATCGGTTATCTCGGCCGTATCCCTGCCAAGCAATATGATTATTATGTAAGGTGGCTTCCGTTTGGCTGGCCCGCGCGTCTCACATGAACACGTAGTAATCAGACGCGTTCGAACGGGCAATCCTGCGCGTCACTGACTAGGTGTGTATGTTATCGCACACCTTTGCTTGATGTTTGGGACCCCTAAGATTAGACCATCTATCATGTTGATGTTGCCTTCTGTTTTCCCAGCGCCTTCTCGCCTGCCTTGTCCGCAAATCTTGAAATGTGTCTTGAAAGGCACAGCACAAAGTCACAGTTTGACCTACGTGCGGTGAGTCACTTAATGAGAGGACGATGTTTTTGACTTTTCAACACTGAAGAATAGGCCTCGCCAGACCCTGAGGGTGACCCTCAACGGGTGACCCTCCACCCTCATTTTTGCGGGTGGAGGGGCCAAACCTCTCACCCTCCAGGCGGGTCTGCTCTGTGTGTCACCCTCAGCGGGTGAACCTCAGGGTCACCGCGGGTCCGCAAACAGGACAAACATGGAAAGCTTATGGCTTGCATAATTTATGCCCTTCAAGGTCGTATTTTTTAGTATTTGGTTTACAGACTAGACGATCTCGGAGAAGTCAGGAGTATCATATTATGGGCAGTTTTAAGGCTGCATTTTGTTTTAAGGCTACATCTGGCTATATAGCTATGTTTAACTAACCTCATGCCCTTCAAGAAGCCTGGACTTCTTCCGAGCCCTATTTGATACACGCAGCGGAACGTTAGGTAAAGGAATGTCGGCCTCATCATCCTCTGGCTCAGATGCCACACTTTGCCGACGTTTGCCCAATGCACGTTGACTTGACCCCTCCGAAGCATGGCCCGAGACTAAATCAGAGCATTCTTCTTTATAAGGACCTTGGGTCTTTAAGGGGTTTGCGATAGGTGTGAAAGGTAATAATGGCTAAGAAACAGATGCCGCGAGGTATCATTTCAAGAATAAGGTCAATATGGTAGATTAACGCTGAAGAACAGAACTCTGTCCTTCCGCGAAGGTGAACTTAGGCATGCGATGACTCAGCCCGCGGCTGAGTCATTCGCGAATGGCTTCCGTAGCTAAGTACATGTCGCGAGGGTCTTACATTCTTCATCCTCGCTGATTGGATCAACATTATCGATTGGGGTTGCTTTGTCTTCATTTGCTAATTGGATCTCGTGGTCTGAAAAGTATTCCTTGAGTATCGCGTGCTGTTCTTCCTGAACTTCAAACCTGGAGGTACACATGAACATCATGAGATCCTGGATGGTTTGGGGGTTCAGGGAGCCCCGGCGATAGTGACAGATATCTCGGGCAGAGTTGAAAAGCCGCTCTACACCTGCACCCGTTGCAGGAATCGAAAGGACACCCCTTGCAAGTCTCACCAGCGCGGGGAAGTCATGTTGATGATCCTTCCAGAAAATCCGCGGAGGCGAGCGAACAATTCCTAGACCATAAATTAGATGCAGTATTTTTGAAGCCTGTATACCGCACCTTATCACCTGACGAGCGGCCCCACCTGACGACCGAAATCTTGAGTTTGACCGACTTTCTCAACATTTTCAAAGCGCCATATCTCTACCAATATGGCTCCAATCGATGAGGCAATTGCAGAGCTAGAATCGCTGAAGCTTGAAGAACAACCTAATTTTACTTCTATTGCCAAAAAGTATGGTGTTAATCGAACAACTTTAACGAGACGGTTCCGCGGCGTTCAGCATTCAAAAGATGAGCAATATGAAGAACAACGACTTCTTAATGATCGTCAAGCTAAAGTGCTTATTTCTAATATCAATAGATTAAGCAAAAAAGGGCTTTACATTTCATTTGAAACGCTTCGAAATCTCGCTTATGAAATAAGCGGAAAGCAACCGGGAAAATTGTGGCCAGGCCGATTTTTGAAGCGATATAGCAATGAGCTTATTTCTCGCTATACTACTGGAATTGATTCATCTCGAAAAAGGGCCGATTCAGCGTGGAAATACGCATTATATTTCGAACTTTTAACTCGCAAAATGCAAGAATACGACATTCGGCAGGAAGATATCTACAATATAGATGAGAAAGGCTTCATGATTGGAGTACTCAGTAAGACAAAGAGGATTTTCTCTAAGCAGTCATTTAAAAAGGGCTTGAAGCAGCGGCTTCAAGATGGGAATCGCAAATGGATTACTACAATCGCCTATATTTACGCAGACGGGACCTTACTATCTCCAGGGCTTATATACCAAGCCGCCTCTTCAAAGCTTCAAGACACGTGGCTTCAGAATTTCAACCCTGGCCTACATATTTGTTTTTTTGCATCTTCACCTTCCGGATGGACGAATGATAAGCTAGGATACGCTTGGTTACGAGATGTATTTGATCGTGAGACAAAAGAGAAGGCAAGAAGGCGTTAGAGGCTTCTTATTCTCGACAGTCACGGATCTCACGTCAATATGAAGTTTTTTGAATACTGCGAAGCAAATAAGATCCTTTTAATAACCTATCCGCCCCATTCTACGCATTCGCTGCAGCCGCTTGACGTTGGAATCTTTGGGCCTCTCTCTACAGTATACAGTACAGAATTAGAGCGATTTCTTGCTCAATCTCAAGGACTTTGTCATATCACAAAAAGAGACTTTTTTCATCTGTTTTGGCCGTCATGGGAGAAGGCTTTATCGCCTAAAAATATCGATTCTTCATGGAAACAAGTAGGCATTTGGCCTCTAGATCCTGAGATCGTTTTATCACGATTCAACCGAAAGGACGATAGCCGGCCTTCATCTAGTGGCTCATCTCGCTCAGCACTAGATGCAGAGAATTGGAGAAAGATTGAGAGGCTTCTTAAAGACGCTGTCACTGATTTATATGACCAAAAGGCCAAAAAGCTGAATTCTACGATGCATGCTCTCTCTACAGAGAATATTATTTTGAAACTACGCTGCCAAGGTCTTGAAGAGGCGCTTATTCAAGAGAAGAAGAAGCGTCAGCGAGGAAAGCCTCTTTTATTCGAATTACAAGCTCCTGAGAATGGCTACGCAGTGTTTTACTCTCCTAAGAAGATCCAGCAAGCTCGTGATCTTCAAACAGACAAAGATAAAGCTATGCAGCTCGCTAAAGCTTCAAAAGAAGAGGAAAGGCTTCTTAAGCAGCGGGAGAAAGAGGAGAAAAGGCTTTTAATCGAAGAAAATAAGCGAATCCGTGCTTTAAATCGAGAATTACGGCTCCGTGAGGCAGAGGCAAAAAAGCAGAGAAAGCAGGATGATCAGCTCGCTAAACAAGCGGATATACAGCTTCAAAATGACTTCAGTTCGGCTCAGCGAGGCAAAAACAGGCCCCCTAGCACTTCGAAAGCGAAAAAATCGATTGATATCGCTCCTGTAGGCGTTGAGGTTGTTGATCAGGCACCTCCAACGCTTAATCGCAGAGGTAGGCAAATCCGCCTCCCACAGCGCTTTCGCGATTAAAAAAAAGGCCTGTACAGCTTCATTTCTATGTGTATTTTACTCCTCAAAAAATTCTATCTAATTTGAATTACATGTGGTTGTATGGCTTCAATTCCTATTTGGCCGCTGAGGCGGAAAACGCTCGTCAGGTGGGGCCGGTCGTCAGGTGATAAGGTGCGGTAGTACACACCGCTCTCAAGGTACTGTACAAGCTCATCGCGCTGGTCAGACAATGATGGCTGGGAACCTGCTGGCATACAGCTCACTCCAAGTTCCGAGAGCGCAATAGCAGATTCATCTGCCTTTGATCGTGACTGGATGCTCGATAAATCGTTTTTGTAGGGCTCCAGATAATCTTCGAGGCTCTTGCGATAGCGTGTTAGCCAGTCTTGATCCGGATCTTCCCATTCTTTGGTTGAAAAGAACTTCAGCTTATTCTGGGGTGCGATGATAGTACCAATGGCGTAGAGATCATGGGGATATCATCAGTCATAGCATAATAATGTGAAAGCTTGGACTTCGCTGCTTCAAGGGCCTTTAGTACCAGCTGTTTCCACGGAACTCTCTTTCGCCGAAGAGCATCCATTGACTTTTCAAGATGATCAAACAGCTTATTATAGATACTAAAGACTAGGTGGATGCTGACATCTCTCGTCTGAGATAGAAGGGTAGTGAACCTGAAAAAGGGCTGGGTGATGCAGAGAAGGTACTCGATTTGCCGCCATTCTTCGTGACAGAGCGTGAAGTGAGGGAGAGCATACTGCGACTCTGAGCAGAACGCATTATATGTTGACTGCAGTCGTTTTGCCCGCTGAAGCATCAAAAATGTTGAGTTCCAGCGAGTTTTAACATCCTGGATTGGCATCAGCTTTGGCTCTTTGGTTTGGAGGCTGCAGAATGTTTCCCTGCGCTGAGGGCTTGCGTTAATAAAGATAGCTAATTTTCGAATCTCATAAAGAAGTTAGCAAACGGATATTCCTATAGGAAACCATTTTTTACCTTATTCAGGGTATCAGCAATGGCTGTGTTTTGGTGTTGAAGATCAAGGAAAGCGCTGCATGTATCGGACCAGTCTATCTGTATGGTCTCGTTCTTTGGATTTGCTTTCATCAGCCCTAGCAGGTCGTTCAGGCTAAGCTGAATAATATGCGCAATGCATGGAATTCGAATAATAGCAGCGTTATCAAGCCCCAGTGACTGGACTGATTCCTGGATGCTTGACATCAAGGTGTTGTTGTTCGATGCATTGTCCGTGGTGATTGCCAGGACCCGGTGAGCGATCTGGTGTTGTTGGAGTACCTCAAAGAGAAGTGAGGCCAGATTCACGCCAGAGTGGGCCCCATGGAGCGGCATAAACCCAAGCAGGATCTCATGATATTCCCATTCCTGGTCAAGAAAGTAGCCCGTCACGGCTATAAACGCCTGTTGGAACGGTGAGGTCCAACAGTCTAATGCAATTGATAGCTTTGCCCTTGGAGGTAGTTTCTGAAGTAATGTTTGTTGCTGCTCCTCAACAAAGTCTCGTAGTCGCCGTCGAACCGTCTTCGACGAAGGAAAGTGGGGTGGTGATGGGGCAAGTCGAGCAAAATTAATAATGTCGTGAAATTCAGGACGCTCAATAAGCTGGAAAGGAAGTTGTGATATAGTGAAGAAATTTAAGCAACTTGTGCTCCCATACTTCTTGGGTGAAGACGACCTCAGACTTCTTAGAGGCTTTGTGTGCCTATTAATGTAAAAGGGGGTGAGTTTCCGCACATTATTCGAGAGGATCATCCCACATACCGCACGCTGCATTGAGGCTAGAATGTTGGTCTTCTTGCCTGGGGACTTTCGACAACCTGGCCCATTTATATGCTTGTTCATTGAGGATGTTCCAGTGTGGCCAGATGCAGGATGATCAAGGACGGCGCAACAGTGGGTACACATGACCCCCGGCTTCCCTGTCTTCCCGTGGGCGACTTGTTCGAATTGCTCCCAGCACTTTGCATGGTGCCTGCCATCCCAGTGGATACACTTCTTCTTGCCAAAGTCCGTCTCAAGCCACCAGGCAACAAACGCGTCCTTAGACATCTCCGAATACAGAACATATGCTTTAGTCCGGTCGGGACCCACACGCTCTAGGATTTCGGGGATTAGTAGTAAGGGTCCAGAATGAGTGAAATTAGGATCAGATGAAGAGAAGGTCGTTTGTTGATTACAGGAAGGATCGGGCGTATATAATCCTTATACGTCTTGAGAGAAGTTAAAGGGAGGATACTCTATTTGATCCCCATCAGGGACCGAAAAGGGATAAGTATCGGAAGCCTGGCCTTGACTCGCCATGGCAAGACAGCGATGGCTACACCTGAGAAGAGATTGGGGCTTACAGAAGAATTTTGCGAGATCTGGGACAGAAGTCAGCAGTTAAAGAGGGGGGCATTCATGAAATGTTGATAGATCACAAGTGCACCCACATGTGTAGTTGTAATTGGTCCATGTATGCGGGTAACCCTCAAACAGAACCTCGACACCCTCGATTATTGAGGTTCACCCTCAGGGTCACCCGTTTCAGTTAGATGCCTGTGGTCATCAAGCGCCCTCATTCACAATGATATCAAGGGCCGTACCGAGATTTTAAGAATCAATGGTTTAAAACAAGTATACTAGGCGTAAGAGAAGCAAATCCTAGCCTGATTTATTCAATATTCAGCAAGATGTGAGGATATTTTGTAAGCGCAAACTACATGAACAAAGCTTCACCTTCGATTATATATTTCCACCTTATATTTCTTCAGCCATACACCAAATCTATACTTGGGTCTCTCCCAGGCCACCATGACCAGACTAAAATCCTGCAAAACTACACAAATGAATAATTCCACAACGAAGATAATAGAATACCATATGATTTCATTAGATTTTGCCGATGGTGTCGTGGAAAATGTTGGATACGTAGGACAGGACTAAAACATCTGTAAATAACAGTATTTTGGAGGATGAGTCAACGATGGTTATGCATCCTATTAGGGTGAATTATGCACAAAATTAGTCTTGGCGGGTGAGCAAGGGTCCATTGAGGGTGAACCTCAGAGGTTCCATTGATGATGGAAGGCCTTGAGGGTCGGGTGGAGGTTCTGGCCTACGGAACCTCAGGCGGGTGGAGGTTCCAACCTGCTCACCCGTTTTGAGGTTCTGCCGAGGTCTAACCGCACCTACCCGATCAACGTATTGCGTTTAGCCGCCTGTGGGCTTGTTTTATACAGTGGAGCTAGATGTCTCGTGTAAGAACCCGCTGGGTGAAAGTACGTGTATTGATGTGTGAACTTGGGAAATTTTGGCAAATTGAAACAGACCGGTTGGAAGAGTAGGCCCAATGACTCAACGCTATAAGGCCATTGAATGCATTTTATTGGATCATAGCCCTATAAATGCGTTACCTGGTTTATGATAAAATCGCACACAATTATCCACCAGTGAAGCGATAAACGTATAGATACAAATAAAACGCAAACATGTCCGCTAATACATATATCAAATATGCAGGTAGTAGTGGAATGTCGCCTAAGATGCAATATGGGAGGGCGTCTAGGGATGACTAGTCTCTAAACCCAATGCCACCGACAACGTGTCGCTTAAGTGGTCAATGCCCAGGGCCTATGATTAATAAGTCTCTCAAGTATCACCAACAGGGCTCCAATCTAGTATACAGACCTGAAGAGTTTCCCTGAGCTCATGATATGACTCAATCGGTCGCAGATGATCAATTTCGGCGCACTATTGATCGATGAGAATCCAAAGAGTGTTCAGGAAAATTAGCCAAAAAAATACCTTCACCATGAACTCAACATCACCGTCTGTCCAAGAGAGAAACTGGATAATAAGATCCTTATCGAGGTCGGATCGTAAGAAGAACTGGCATACAGCAGTGCTGTTCCATTCACCCAGATCAGGATTCCAGAGATCCTTGTGATTATCGCGATATCTTTGGAGCCGGTTCCAAACAGCACCTGATGTGCGCCTGTAATTTGTTGGTCCAGACGAGTCACTGAGGAACCCCCTTATAGAGGCACTCTTTCTAGTCAATAATGTAGCGATGGTATCGGGACGAACTCCCCACATGCTGAGCACAATCGCAACAACGGTCTCTTCCTCAGACCACTGGACAGGACACATGTTGTCTTTTTTTCCAGCCTCACTGGATCACCGCTCTACGCTCTTCTCTTGAATGCCTTAAATACATCTACGGGAAGCAGAAACTGCAGCAATTACGAAGCTGCGTGAAGGGGTAAGGTGGTGCACTGCAGTCTTTAGTACTGGTGAATAAAGGCCGGTCCCCGTAACACGGCACTTCTTATTAATAACTTGTCATAGGACCTTTACAATCTGCGCAATTTCTTCGCCCTTACCGCCGTCCTAAGTGGTTTGTCACTGGCTGGTCAGCGGCCAGACCCTATCAACCACCTCTTTGACTTTGTCAATAGTGAAGGAAATTATAGGCGCTATAGGACCACTGTCCATGAGAAACCATCTCTCCCTTTCCTCTATCCGTTGATTATCGATTACACCCGAGGCAACCAGAAGGCTCTCCAGGATATATTCGGCTTTCTCCATTACCATCACTTTCTCAAGGAGACGAAAGAACGTATATCCCACCACCGTCTTGAGTGACGCTGTGTATGAACCCGTACACGGCCTTTTGGAAGCTCATACCAGAATGCCTCACGTGATACCAACTACCCATTCGGATATCTACCGCAAATGGAAGATGTGGTCCGTAGATCAGCCCGGAACCAGTATTCCTGCTTTTGTGTGTGACGAGTCCAATACCAGGAAGGCAACCTCTTCAGTGCAGGCGTGTTGTATGTGTATATTTTACCATTATTTACTTTTCTTGGCGGGGTTTGTGCCAAGAGTCGAAATCCAATGCGCGATTTTGCGAGATCTAATCGCACGTCTCATGCATAGCTTTCCCGAAGCCTACCTTGCAGGCCTAGCTTCCTTACAGTAACGTTCTTATGAATATGAACGCCTGCCTTTTTGCGCGCAAGAAAAAAAAAAAAAAGAAGCAACACTAATTCGACTGGATTCACTAACGCCGACCCTTAACCCCCAACCTAACCCGACAGTAAACAACATTCGTTTCCAGGCCACCTAATCACGGATTCTTAGGACCGCATGTCAGGCCCAGCACTCCAGTTCTAGCAATGGCAAAACTGGCCAACGGTACGGGCGGTACATGACCTGGGTTCGTGGTTGGAAAGGCCAAACAGGGTACGGGAAGACTGACTAACCAAGCTGGAATGGTTGGGTAGACTGCTGTTTTGTCGAGCCTGTAGGTTCTTGCCGTTAAACGGACCATTCACCACCTCACTGCCTAAATCGGCGACCGGCTGAGATCCACCGAAATCCTAGGCCAAGGAACGAGAAAAGTCGCGAATATCACCAGAAAATGAAACCATTAAGTATCAATGCTTCTTTTATCTTTTCTATAAGTTCTTCGAAAGAGACTTGCTAACATGGGAGGCACACATTTGGGTTCTTCCCTCCTACCCAGACGCGCAAGCCCGCAGGTCTTCACATTAACATATGCAAGACAAATTATATGCATCAAATGCAGGAATGTATGAGTTGTCCACCCTGGTCACGATCCCAACAACGGTTCAACCTGATCCGAGCTCGCGTACAGTCGCCCACTTGCGGTACAACTACGCGGCTAGCAAGCATAGTAAACATAGATACTGAGCAAGAAGCCGATACTCAAGGCCCGCTGAAACCGTGGAGCCTACATTTGATAAGGGCTAGCTAGTGGTTCAGGATGACTGGATGATCGATACGGCATCTAAAATCCCACCTGCACTTTTTCCTCAGTTGGCCGTTTTGCTCAGTCCTTGAGATTCTGGAGGACGTATCGGACCAGTATTCGGATAAATTCAGGTCGCGAGTGGAAGGGCGCTGTTGCCCAGTTGCTCCATTAACCCGTCTTCATGGTATAAACCTTCCTGTAACTTGTGTCATGTCATGCAAATGACGTATAGTTATAATAGGTACAGTCCTAGATGATCGAATATAGTCATTGCATCTCAAGTTTACATGCATTGGATACACGGTTAACTCGTGAGTGACAGTCTTTCTCTGATATCCTTCACCATCCTCGGGCTCTTTGACTCTATTGCATAGTCTAACGCACTCTTACCACTACTACTTTCAAGGCTGAGATCAATTTCTTCCCTGTTCAACAAGGTCGTAAATAATTCATTGTTTTCAAATTGGATAGTGACCATTAGTGGTGTTCGACTAGAATCATCTTGGCGATTTACGTCAATCAGGTCGCATTTCAGGAGCTCGGCTGCAATCGTGGTTTGCTTGAATGGGATCGTCCACACAAGTGCACTCATAGCAGCCAAACAACAATTAACGTCGATGTTAGGGGTATGTAGCAGCCGAAAGGCGCTTTCCTCACGTGTCCCGAAAACCGCCACGATTAATGGATGCATGCGATGGTATGTTTGGATGTTCACAATCAAGCGCTTGTCCCGCAGTAGCATCTCTAGTAGCTCCAGTGATTTTCCGCCTGCAGCAAGTGCTAAAGGTGAGAACTTCTCACCCAGATTCGGGTCTAAGCGTGCGTCATCAGGAAGCATCTTTACAATATCCTTGTTCCCGTAATCGACTACGAAATAAAAGGTGTTTGGTCTTCAATGTCGCTCAAATTAATATCTATATCGTCGCGTCGTAAGAGCATGCTAAGCTGGCGAAGGTCGTGACAGGGTTTTGCGTCAAGTCATCGGCAAAATCATAGGAAATTAAATAGACCGAGCAACATCTACAGTATTTGAGTGTTTTGGATTCATCTTGTATTGAACCAAAACTGCTGAGGTGTCATATTTGTAGTATAAGGGAGACGACACGGTCAATAGGTAAATGTGAGCGCGAACGTGGGCGATGAGATGCCCGGCCTACATTTTTTAATTGACATTCTGCTTAATAGCCACTTGCTCAGGTATCATCCTTCCCAGTGTCATGCCATTTACGCTGGAAGTGAGTAATAATGATGTGTTTGTTCATCTTGCTCTGGGTTGTTGGTCACCTTCGAATTACCACCAAGGCCGCGACAAAGCCCGACGATGACCCATGGCATCCCATACATCCTCCCACCCGGCATTTACTCGGCGAAGGGTCATCTTGTACCATGTACAATAGGAGCTATTGTTGCTTTATTGTGCATAAATGCTCTCTTTGTTTATCTCCCCCTTAAGATGTAACCACAGAGTAGCGTTCCGCAAAGTTCATGCGTCCAACCACATCCATTCTGCTCTCCCTATCCGCAGTCAAGGAGCGGCAAAGATCTTCAAGAGATTGATGGAATAGTTCCTTCTAGCGGGTGCGTGGGCGTGATTTGGTTCCGTTTTGTACCCGGTTACCGACCACAAGTAGACATATCGGATATTGTCGCACTCAAAAACCCACACCGCAGTTGTATCCATTGTGAGCCTGCAAACCTTTATTGCTGCATTTTGGAGGCCCAGAATTTCAAATTTTCCGGTAGAAACCCAGAGCTGAAGCAATATGGGTAATTTAGTACAAGCAGCCAATTCACTGGAAATCTCAGCGTGATACATCCAATCAAGCAACTCAGAGAAGATATCCCGATCATTAGCTGGCAAGTAAACTGAGCTTTGTAGAATAAGTTTTACGCTTTCGTCTTTTTATGGGAAATTGGGACGGAGATAACAGGGCCGACTCACGACCGTCTATGTTCACTTTCCTGAAATGCGATGCCAATGAGCCAGAAATCCCCTGTATGCTGTCGATCAATAAGGACGACCAGTCTTTTATCTACATCTAGTCTGTGATCTACGCAGCACTAGGGCGTGTGCTGGATCTAGAATGACTTATTCGACAATCTCTAGTTATCTTTGATGTCCGGCGGATATTTCGGGCGGGAAGGCCATTGTTGGTGGTTGACATACTAGGAGATAACTATGAGCTTTCTTTATCCTCAAAGGGCCACGCTTTTTCCCATAATACTCGTTCCTCAGGGTTTCTTGATTCGCGATCTAAAAACCTCTTCTTGGCACGATCCAGGCGCCTCACAACTTCATCATAGTCTCCCGGCGAAACGGCTCCGTTCCACCCGCTGTAGACTCCAATTTCCTCAAGCACCTTTGCTTTCCTCTCCACGTCCCGTTGCCATTTCGTATACTCCTCGGTTTGTCTCTCTATGTCACGGGGACTATATTGTATCGGACAGCCGACGATTGGGTTTCCATCACCATCTTCCTCAACTAGCTTTTTCCACGCATCTGGTTCTGTGGCAGCAGCGAGAAGCTGTTGCACGTGCGGTTCTCCGTCATCAAAGATTGACCCGATCAGGCCTAAGATCTCGGCTTGTAGCGTCTCTCGATATTGGAATGCGCGGGTCAAATCGTGAGCTTCTTTGTAAACCTGGGTCTCGTACAAAAGCCAGAGTGTCTGGGCCAGAAACAACTCTTTTGCACCTTTTTTATCTTGAGAATTCATGTTCTGAATATCTTCAGGGAGCTCTGGTTGCACAAATCGTTCCGGTTTTGGTCTGTCATAGTCGATCAGAGATGGGTGGTGGGTGACAAGAAACATGGGATAAACGGGGATAGCTTGTCAGTCAATAATACTAGTGATTTTGGTGGGATCATTCTTGTCGACGAAGATGTTATCGGTATGGAGATCATTGTGCCAGATAATACCAGCATTGAGTGAATCCTCGTGTGGTAAGACATGTTGATAGACTTTGAGAAAGTCCTGTAGAACGGCTAGTTTTGCCTCCTTCGTTGGATGGTAGCCGCCAGGCCCATTGAAAATACACTGTTGACAGTCTCGAGGGAATGTTGAGAATTGTTTCAAATAGGCCAGCTCTCGTTGAGCCAGCGCATTAATCGTCTCTTTTATGTTCGCCCCTGCCACCACAGTCAATGATTCCTGTCAGTATTTTATATCAAACGGAGATAGCTTACACGGGCCTCGATAGATATCAATCTCTTCTCTTTTATCGTCAAACCAGGCTCTTCCAGTTGTCGGTTCAATTGCAAAGGTGTCGTCAATCTTGATACTTTCCGTCTCGGAGATGTCAACGCGGCGGTATAGAGCGCCGTAACAATGAAACTTCACCCGGGATAAAGTGCAGGTGATAGATCTGATTTCTTTGGCTATAGATAGTTTGTCGCGGGATTTAAGATCGTCCCATATCCGACCAAGCTCAATACCTTCGGCTTTTTCCATAATCACATACTCAGAGCCCAACTTGCTGCTCCCAGCGCGGGAACAATAAGCGAGAACCTTTGGCACGGGAAGCTTGAGATTTTCCCTCGTCTATCAGCTGGTTAGAAACTGCCAAATGGTAGCATTTCTCTAGGTTGGGGGCATGATGGTTCTCACGTATTGCATGATTGCTACTTCTGAGGCAGTTGTATAATGACTCGGCCCCGCGTTGCAGATTCGGAATTTTGACGATCAGTTCTCGTCTATCCTTCATAGAGACAAGGAAGGTCTTGTTGAAGTTGCCTTCCGGTAATTTGGAGAATCGACTGCAGACTGCATCGCCACCAGCAGCTTCCACGGCGACCTCAACCAAACCATCCAGGTTGAATGAAATGTATCTGCTCTGTAGCTGCTGGGACTCATTCCAGAGCCACCTCTGAGTTGAGTATCTAAATAGGTCTTCCGGCTCACAATCTAGACTTTCGTTAGCTGGCCATCTTTACGGCTCGTCATAGCAATTAGCAGGTCATACCGAAGTTTCTTGCATTTAGAGTTTGGTTTCTAGGCGTAGAGGTAGAAATTGGTCGGCGTGTAAGCCTAGTCAAACGCTGGGAAGGACTTAAAAGACGGGGAAAGAAAGCTTTGCCAGATCTGATTGCCATGCTTGTCGGCTTTTTGCTGCGGCGCAGAAGTGTTGTTCAGGAATGAGCAGTCCGACGTGAACTGTTTCACGGCAACCGACGAACCACGTGATAACTTGGCGTAGATAACAATAAATTCCGCGAGGGTGGCCAGCGTGTTACCCAGATTGGGCATGAAAAATGTTAGGAACTATGTTCTCGATGGGGTTGACGATATCCTCTGGGCTAGAGTGGACAATGAATGGTCTGATGATTATATAGGCTAACATTTCTTCTCGATGTGCCTCATCGTTTGTCAAGATTTCAAAGCAATGACAGTATATTTATTATTGCCTAAAATACTTGCCAATCCACCAATGCAAATACGCAGCATCTCGTCGCGAGATTCTCATCCAATATCAATAACCCGGGTCTTCGGAGCAGAGATGTTTTGGGCTTTTGAAACCGCCCATATTAGCGGCGTTAATGAAAATCTGTGTTGTCTGTTGATCCCCTCCACAGATAGCACCACACCATACGGGACGCATATCATGCCCATAAGGTTGCAGGATATACTCCTTCGACTCAAAGTCCGAGTTCACTGCGCCTCCAACATCGCACACAGGAATAGTAAACACACCCTCACACGAAGCGCCCTTCTTCCCAAGACTGGCCCACGCGTTCGAAACCGCATCCGATGCTCGTTCCGTTGCCTTATCGGCATTATAGTCGTACCCGGCGGCATTGTACGCATCGAGCGATGAATTGATGATATCCTCAATGCTGATACCGCTATACGGACCCTGTCTTAGTTAATCCGCACCGGGCGGAGACGCCACCCACCCCCATTGATGCGCGGTAGTCGAAACCACGTCGTTCTCCTGCCAGTAGTATAGATACCAGGCCCTGTCATCACGACAGACAACGGCCTCTTGAGGTCCTGATCCAATACCTTGATCATCACCGCAGGCTCCGTCTCCCATGATGAAGATCTTTTAAGTCCTGTAAAGCTGATTGATTGCCGTTCCGACCATCATGGCTGTCATGGAGTCGGTCACGACATTCTTGTCCACCCCTGAGTAATCCAAGAAAACCCCCCCGGAAAGGTAGGATCGGATATCGGCTTCGTTGTGCTCTTTTCCGGCCATGAGGTCGTTGTTGGCTGTGGTGAAGGATTTGAGGGAGTCGACGACAACGGTGCCCAGGATACTGCCGAGATCGGCTGATTTCTCGAAGGTGTCGTCCTTACTGTATCACGTACAAATTAGTCCTCACTATATACATAGGAGATACTCAAATAATAGGAATGACAACTTACTGATCCCCAAGCACCAGATTACCCGCCGCAATACCGCCACTGAGCAGCGCAGACCCTGCACCAGCAACCGCACCACCGACCGCAGGACCCAGGCCCGCAAACGTCGCCCCAATATCAACAATAGTCGTCACTGCATTCAGAGCTTCCTTAAGCGCCGTCACGCTCTTCGCATCCTTGTCCTTATAGAAGGTCAATGCCCACTCATCCTTCGACAGCGCGGCCCCCAGCGCCGTGGTCGTGAACGCTTCCCCAAGACCAGTGAAATAAGTATGTAGCCGATTGACGGACTCGAGAACATAATACGCCGGGCGAATGTCATCACCCTTATCATTCAGAACGCGGTTGTCGCATAGGTTGAGGTCGCAGTCGGTATTGGAACCACTGTCACTGCAGGACCAGTCCGGGTTTCCCATGGCCCATTGTCCGAATGCTCCGGCGAACCCGGCCGTGTTGCTGGATACTTGGTCGGTGTGGCCGTCCCACCAGCTGTTCAGCCAGTCGGTAGTGTTATAGGTGTCCCAGTCGCCTTGGTTCTGGTTGTAGAATTCTTGGACTGGGCCGCAACGCTTGTAAAGATGGGGTTGGTGGGATGGGATGGCTTGCACTGCAGCAAACAGCGCGAACGCCGTGAAGTCGACAGGGTAGAGCATAATTTCGGGACTCAGAAAGTTGATCTCAATTAGCCCAGAACAAGATTCAGCTGGAATGGAAACGTTGAATGACTGTTCCTGAATCCTAAGCTCGAGCAAATTGGCTCCTTATATACAGGTCAGTGTCGGAGTATTCGAACCCCCGACTTTACTTGCCCGATCGGGAAACTGGTATATTTTCCCAGAGTTTCATATTCCGTTTATTTTACGCTGCTGATCTATGGCTCCAGAAACAGATTTCATTGGCTCCTCTTAGTTTGGCAGGATCCGAGTGTCGATCATCATCGCCAATTCGCGCTAAATTCCCGTATTAGTTTACAGGGACTCTACTAAAGAGGAATTGACCTCATGACGTGGTTTCCAAATATGATCGATTTAAACTTAGTATTGGGGCCGAGAGTCCTGAAGGATCCCTGTCAGTCAATTCATCAATCGTATGGGGATGCGATCGATTCCGGTTTAGGGTCCAACGGCAGGGCGCAGGATCTCGATTGATGTTACTTATGTATATCATGTCCTTATTAGGCAATTCGTACATGTGGTTAAAAAAGTTTCGCTTTCAGGGAGCATGGATTTCCGTTCAAAAGAAATGTGCGTCCGTGGGGATTGTCGCTTGTAATTGAAACAAAGCAGATTCTGATTGTCAGTTGGCCTCAAATGTAGATAACGGCCCAAAGCAACCACAGTATCGAGATAGTTGACTAACGAGCAATCACTATTCAGTATCTGCGCTTCATCTGGAAGCAACCTCTATAATCTATTTCCTTCAGTCTCTACCTAAAACAACTCACAGGTGCAAATGATTTTGTGCACATGATAAGAAAGGATTTAGACCTCCAATAGAGCCTTCTCGATCAAGGCCTTACTCTCGGTTTCCACCTTCGTAAATAATTGGAGAGCATCCGCCAAGCGTGAGGTGGCGATAAGGTCAGCCTTAATAGCATCTTCTACGGCCGCACCGTTGTTGGCCAGATAGTCGACGTCTGTGCTAGCGATCTTGCCGTCTCACGACGCGACAAGCGGATCAATGCTAGCCAGATGTTGAAGACGCTTGGGAGTGGCTACCGTGTTCTGGTGACCGGGGTACTGAGGCTTTGGGACGCCACCCTCATCAGGTTGCCAGGTGCCATTGTAGGGTAGCTTGAGAAGCTCTTCCAGGACTTCCTTCGAGATGGTGGCGGAGTCGACCCCAATTTCGCCCTGCGCGAGAGCTTCCTTGGCGTTGATGAAGCTGTAGACAGATGTTAGCTGGGTCGAAACCATCCCGGGAGCCCACACAGGAAATGCATACTTAGCATTCTTGATGAGAGGTTGCTTCTTGCCGGTTTCCTTATGCAGGCGACGGTATGTCTCCAACATCTGAACAAGACGGGCCGAGAAAGGATGCTGCGAGGCAGGATCTTCCACGTTGGGCCAGAGGCTGAGATCAAGATTCGCGCGGATCTCTGGAAAGGAATAGAAAGTAGAATATTAGTTGACCCGCGCAGACAAGAGAATTTCGAGGAAACTAGCCTCATACCATTGAAATAAGGGCTGATAAACAAGCATCCAGCCTGACTGGCCGCAATGGCCTGGGCGAGCGAGAAACAAGCCGTTCTCAGTGTTTGAATACCTTCCGCTTGCAAGAATGGGCAAACGCTCAACGCGGGACCCGTGCTGGGGATCTTGATGCAGAAGCGGTCCTTGAAGATGCCCACCGACTTGAACTCCTGGGCATATAGCCGGGCGTGTTCAAGGACCTTCTCACCATTGTATGCCTCGGAGGGGGAGACCTGCAGCAACACGCGACCGGAAATGTAATCGATGGATTTCTTGCACAGCAGGACGGCCTGAATCGAGGAGAGAGATCGTGTAAGTGAGAAATGAAAGAGAACCCTTGACAAGTCTGTTATATTGGGGGTCTTCTTACAACGCGAGTGTAGATGGCCAACCAGCCACGACCCTTGTATTCGCGAGCAACCTCCGCAATCAACTCCTTGTTTATAGGGTTCCCTAGTTGCGCGTGGACATGGATCTGGTTGCTGGTCATGTCATGGGGAGTAATAGGAAGGCTTTGAATGAAGACGGGATCCATCCAGTCAACATCGACATTAACTGGGAAGAAAGAGATGAGCTGTCACATCACTATTGTTCTCGGAACAGGTCTGATATACCTTGGTCCTCCAGGCGTTCAAGCCAGCTGGGAGTGGTAGCAGTGCCTATCATCGTGTGTGCGGGCTAGGAGTGAGCCGGAATTGGGAAAGGGAATCTGGAGCGATGGAAGAAATAGATTTGTTATGAACAGGTGAAAAGATCTCGTCGGAGCTGCAACTTATATGTGTCCAGCTCCCAATGCCCCGCCAGTCCCTAACACAGCTGAGAGGACCGTGGGGTACTGTGGGGGAAAATACTGAGTAGACCGGGCCGTGTGAGCGATCAGCGGCATCCGTCATCAACTTCCATCGGCCCATCTTCGTCGCCTTCAGACACCGCTCATGAAAGCACTAGTAGAGCAATTGATGAACATTGTGGCAAAGCTTTCTGTGCCCAATGGCAACAAAGACAGCACATCCATGTTGTGTTGTGAAGCTGGCGATCCCCGCGGGACTCCAACCTACGGAAGGCCGCTTTCGGCTGACCACAAAGGGTAATCCACCCGACCTTCGGCTCGGCTCGGGATAGTTACCGCTCATAGAATCCCTATTCGGCAGACCATCCGCAGTGCTCATCTACAGGAAGACAGTACGTAGTTTACAGCTGTTTGTGTCAAGTTAATTGGATCTTGATCCATCTATTTCTCGGATAACTATTGAACCAGACTTCTAATTCAGTAACTGAGCGAGAATGAACATAAAAGCCCTAGCCCCCATACGGACCAGAGGCCCTGGGGCAAACAGAGTACTCCCAGGGCATGGATGTATTGCTCAAGCATTCAACGTATCTAGGGAACATTCCAACAAGGCCACATACAACCCACCCCTTGTGTCGCGAATGGCCAATTGACTCACTTGGAATTAGCGAACGCCTGAGTCTTGTTCCACCAGATGGCGATTCTCCTTCAGACAGCTGGATCTACGTAGCGGAATATCGCCCTGAAAAGCTTCTTGGACTGTTGAAACATCTCTGGAAATATTAAGGGTCAGGACTGCGCCAGAATGCTTATCTCATTATGGAAATTCAAATCACGAATGCAACACCAATTCAGAGATTGAACGAGACTGACACAAAATCCCTCGCCCCCTCAGAGGTCTGGTGGAGAAGCATTTGATATCGAATCTTCTTTCTTATTTAACGACCGTTAACCTTGGATACTTGTTTATAAGCACCTGGAGCACTCCAGGCGGTGTGGTGGGGGACTGAGACTCACCATTCCGAGATCTCCTCCTCCCCTTACCCTTTGTTTACATCACCCCAAATCAGCCCATCTCCAGTCCATCATCTCATCCAACTTACGTCGAATTCATCAAGTTACTTGCAGCCGCATATGAACCCTACACGTCACATTCTCAATCCGATAATGGAAGTCGAATCTCGAAGCCATTTCGACGACATACCAATGACCGGTATCGCAGCCAGAAGCTCCGCTGTGCTCGAAAGCATTTCAATTGTATTACCAGCGCTCCTATGCCTATAGGTCGACCGCGCTTCTTAAATCCCAAAGCTCGTTACCGTAGAAAGTCTAGTAGGTCGTTCGATAAGTTATTATTCAATAACACCGGGACTGACTCCTTAATCCTATCATCCTGTACCACAATCTACCGATTGCCCGATCTCGAGGTGACTAAAATGGATACAATTAATAAACTAGACTTCGACCACGGGGATATAGACTTTGATTTTGGCTTTCTAAATATAAATATCTTCAATACATCTGTTTTCCCCGATCTGGTCCTGGGCTCGTAGCCCAAAGCAGTCGGCCCGACCGACTCTATAGCCGTCAACCCTTAGGAATAGAATATCGAGCGCGTGTGGAAGCTTCATAGCACACTCCTGGAGCAGGTATATCCGGTCGAAAGTTACTTTACAGATCAAAATAACCCCTTTATAAATAGCTTCTTATATAACACGCACCCTCTCGGCTCGAGCTTATCGGACCTCGTGAACATCCAAAGTAACTATTTAATACATCAGATTATGCGCTATTTATAGATCTTTCTTAAAATTATCTAATCTTTCGTCTTTTTATATCTCGAGTTAGTTTGCAGCAATCTATATCCAGATCATACTACCAACGACTGGTCCGGGGATTCGGACGACGAGAATATCACCGATTAGGTATAGAAATAATCGCTCCGCTTCAACCTCAACCCAGGACACCTCATCCTTGTCCACACCACCGACCCCAGGCCATCTTTCAACCGCATTCCCTCCCAGCTTAAACACAGAATAGAATGGAGATTGCTCCCAAGAAACTTCGGAGAATAGCAGCAGCAATACCTATCCCGGTAAGAAACTTTAAAGACCTCAACCGGCCCTCCCACCAGCCTACCAGATCCAGTTCCCCATCTGTCTAACTATTACTATCTACCACGTACTTCTTATTCGCCTGCACCGCAGCGTCCTTACTAATCTATATATCTTTATCCTATTCTTAGTCGCGCGATATATCCCCACAAATAATCTGACCGGCCTACTTATTATTCTGAACAATTTCTCGAGCTCCACGCTTATTTCTAATATATACTTAGACTGGTCGACGTTAAAGCTAGATAAAGTACTCTAAATCACAACAATCCTGCAGTTAAGCTGTGATCTGCTCGAATACATCGACCGCGGCGTGGAGATTCTATTGACTGGCACAGGAAATATTCCGTCGGCTCCGGGACGTATATGTCCGTTCTAGAGATTCTGGCGCAGCAGGAGGCCCGCAGTGGGCGCGGGCCTGCCATGCCGGTGGGGGTGAGTTCCAACGGGGGCCGTGCAGCTCGGTTGGCCCCGTCGCGAATGCTCGTTAAGAAAATCCGCAGGTGTATTAACGATACTTGTCTGTAAGACGATGAGAAAGAAGAGATAGAAGGATTGCAGGACTTCCTACATAGGTGCCGAAACCCCACGTATACTGTCATTAATTAATAGTAGATTTATAGTTATATAATAATACTTAGTTATAGATTATATATTAATAGAAAAGTATATATAATAAACTATTTATCTATAGTTTATAACTATTTTAAATTTTTAACAATAAATTAACAGTAAACTAATGGTTATATAACAGTTATTTACTGGTTTAATCCAATAAAACTAAATTAAAAACTAAAAATAGTAAAATAACGCCCACTATAACTATACACGGTTAGTAGTTATTTACTGTTTTAAATTACAAATATACTTATTACTAATATTAAATAAATATATAATTTATATATATTTTACTTAATATTCTTATTATATACTATATTAAACTGTTTAGATATAAATTTTGTATAATTAAATAGTTATAATTTGGTTCTTCTACAGTTTAATAACTAACTAACCGTTCTTATTAGTTATTTCTAGTTATATAACCTAATATAATCCGCTAAACCAGACATAACGGCTAGGTAACTAATTATAACCGTACGGAACTAGAATTATCCGGTTTCCAACCCCACGAAACCACCGGGACCCCCCTACTATGTATGTTACCTTTTCAAAGCATGCAACTTGTTTGTCCCTGAACACTCAGAAATCTCGTGGTCGGTATGCCGTTTGTTTTTGATTGGGCTTTCATAGACATGGTGATTCCCCGTGAACTTGGTGCTGCGGTTCGATAGTTTAGCAATCCTTTGGAGAACGGGATATTTCGCTATTGGGCATGGTACGGGTTGCATGTTTGACGATTTCCCATCACGGTTCATCGCGTATCACACAATATTCGTGCCAGAAAGGAAACCCATGATTAGTGATAGCACCCGATCTACGATGCTGCCTCGCCCGAGATACACGCGGTGACATATGCCGCTCCGGCTTTGTGTTGTCCGATGAGTGAGACCGAAACTGGATACCGGTGCCTGAGGCAGCATTCAGGGACACTTTGCACGACCGCGACTTTCGGACTCGGAATTTACAAGTACGCAAAATGCCTCCGAGCAGCTCGTAAAGAGTGCAAAAATGGATTTTTTGCAGCTTATGATTTGTTCTAAATTATCTACATTGCAATAGATCTAAGTAATTTATCATTGCACACTTCGACTTGCGACCCCTGAGCAACACGATGGAAACCAGAACTAATCGCCCCGAGTCGGTTGATACACCGCCGTCGGTGGCTAGCGAGGCAAAAATAGTTAGTACTCCGGGAATGGCCATATGATGTTCACCATTACATCGTTAAAGCTAGACATATAGTACCTAATTTTATCACAATTCTCACCGCCGTCCCTGCAATTTGATACCGTCATTGTCGTAACCGTTTCTGGTCCTCCCTTGTCTATGCTATCATATATACATTGTTCTGCTCTTATCTGCCTACCCGCATCCCTCATTGATCGATATTCGTGCCCATGGCCACCTCTCTCGAAGTCTCCAAGTCCGCCGAAACACTCTTCAACTTCACTTCAATCCTCGACACGCAATCCGGCCCCAGAGGCAATCTCAAAACCTTCCCCTTTAATTCCCCCGCAACACCTTCGCCCGTCACAGCTCCAAAGATCCTCGCGACTGCTTTTTCAGCATCGCCTGGCTGCTTCCCCTGTGCGCTCTCGAACTTCCCAAGCATATCATCCACAGGGCCTCCACGGTAGGGCTTCGATAACGATTTATTGGTCTTCTGCACTGCCGAGAGGAAGTTCGTGCGGAACGCGCCCGGCTCGACGATCAGCACGGAGATGTTGAAGGGTGCGACTTCTTGAGCTAGGGATTCGGATAGCGCCTCGAGCGCGAATTTGCTGGATGCGTATAGACCGCACGATGGGAGGGCATTTAGTCCTGCGATACTGGTGATGTTGACAATTGTTCCGCTGCCCTGGGCGCGTAGGGACGGTAGGAACGAGCGGATGAGTCGTAGGGGTCCGAGGAAGTTGGTGTTGAGTTGCGCGAGGGCTTCGTCGTCGCTGTATCAGATTCACTGTATCAGCTTCGGTTGCAATGTGTCGGTGTCGATAACATAACATACCTAATATCTTCAATCGCGCCCAGCAGCGAATATCCAGCGTTGTTGACAAGAACATCGACTCGTCCGTAGATGTTCTCTGCTTTCTTGACCACGTCGGGGACGGTCTCGGCCTTGGTGACGTCCAGCTCGATGACCCTTCCGCCTCGCGACTCGATGCCTTGCACTGCATCAGCGGATTTGGTGGTGCTTTGTACGGTCGCGATGACGTTGTGTCCGGCAGCCAGCGCGTGGAGAGCGAGCTGGTATCCGAAGCCGGAGGAGCCACCTGTGATGAACCAGACGAGGGGGGCCATTTTGCGAGTATTTCAAGTGTATGTATATGAGGTAAGACAATATCCCGTTTCTTCAAAGAATTGGTGAGAATTGTTCAATTAATCTTCGTACTTCTCAGCTGATCCCGCTCTTTTAATACCCTTCCATCGTGACACATGGAGTTAATGGGGTCGGAGATAGCAATGGGATTAAGCTCTCCTCCGTCCCCTAGCGATTAGCGGCAATCCTGGTCGCGAGACGAGCGTTCTGGCCAATTGCCCCGAGTAGAGGGCACGGTTTATCCCCATGATTATTGTCGCCATGCATGCTTTCTAACTGTCCTCGGAACAACTTTCCTTCTAGCGTCAGTAACCCACTTATTCCCAATCACATTTACTATGTTAGCATAAAGTCTGTTTGAATCCTACCTATCGTTGGACAGATTGCAATAGTGAAAAAAGTGGTCGAAGTATATTGTTATATTTTGAACCATCAATAAAAGTATGGGGAATGTTTTTGGTCCCGTTCAGCTGTGCACAAATATAGTTTCCATGGAAGTGTAACAAGCTCAAGATCTTATCTGTAGTAACCATGCAGACACGCTGGATATTAACAGATCTCAAAATCTTACTTGTAAGTGAGGCCTGAGCTGCGTTAATAGTCGTGCGTGTGTTCATATAGTTCATGGTTGACAGTTGATGTAAACAAGAGAAGTGAATCCGGCGATGACTCTAACCTGAGGCATCAGCCACGGGAAATCGGACGGGACCGGAATAACCCTGCTGCCGACACACTGATGCCTTAGGATGCTGAAGCCGAAGATGCCGTAGCCTTGCACTAAGCCTATTTAGTAGTTCTGTTCTGTTGAATGAGGAACCTGAATTGGGCCAAGAAACGGGCCCAGTTCCAAATGGATCCTCTAGCGCTCGCCCCGATTCCTAGTCGAGTATCGGCTAAGGTGGTCGAGTCAGTCGGCAATAGCAGCTGGTGCGACTGGGGTCTGTTGCCTTCCCAAGGTCCGTTCGCGATGGCCCAGAAGGAGAATATAAATTCATGGACTTGATCATGCTGGTTCTGCGGCTCAACTCAGGCCAGAATCATGCAGGATGGCAGCTCTTTTGTCTCTTCCGAACGAAATCCTACATAGGATCGCGTATTATGCCGACCGCGAGGAATTGCTCCAATTGCGGCTGGCCTGTCGGTCACTGAGCAATGTTAGCAGGAAGTGGCTGTTCCGGTATGCCCGCGTGGTGCCGACAGAGGAGAGCTGTGAGAAGTTCGAGACGATCTTGAATGATCCGTTACTTGCATCCTGCGTGACCAAGGTGTACCTAGATACGGCTAATTGGGACCATGTGAGTTTTGGCCCGGTTTAGAGAATTTTGTGACCAGGTGTTGACATAGACAAGGATATTGATATCGAGGAGTACGATGACGACAAAGGCGAAGAGCTATTTCTACCACGAAGATATGGCAAACTGTTCAACCGGCTCAAGGAATTCCCTAGACTCCAAGGGGCCGTGTTGCGTTTTGCCCACGAGTGCTATGGACTAATATCACTCGACTCGCTCTGGTACGACTGTCAACAAGAGCCTCCCTTCCGTGAGAGTGTCCTGGGGTCGTTCATGGAATCCTTGTCTTCCCTGCCTCACCCTATTCAAGAGCTTGGGATTCGCGATCTCCAGAATATCAACCAGACGGACGAAACAATCGTAGGGAATATCAAGAAGGTGCTGATAGGGCTTTCCACACTGCGACTGAATATTACGAACGAACATAGCGAAGGAAATGGAGAGAATGATCTGACGGTATGTTTGCGCACTTCCTGAGTGTTTCATCTGTGACCTGACTGACTATGTGAATAGCATGATGAACCGCACCAGTTCTTCACAGACCTGCCTTCCTTCTGGTTACAGCCGACATTAGCAAAGCTGCAATATCTGACCCTCTACTCGAGCAACTACTTCGGCTTCTACCCGAAATTCGATCCCACAGGGCTATACTTCCCACAACTGAAAACCTTGGCTCTCGGCAACCATGCGTTCGTCCACGACTCGCAACTCGACTGGATCCTCTCGCACGGCGAAACACTCACCGAGCTGTACCTGGACGACTGCCCAATCCTCTACGAAGTGGCAATCTACGAGAATGACAAAACATACCTCGACGCAGCCTCCTTCGGGCCCAAAGCAGGTCTAGGGGAAAAGCATTACGCAGCATATGACAAGCGCTGGCATGACTATTTCAACGCGTTCAATGATAAACTACCACTTCTGAGACATTTCAGAGCTGGGCACTGTCCGCATTGGTGGGATGAAGAGACGACTCCTTTCGAACAGGAGCAACATATCAAGGTGAGCTTGCCGAAGGATAGATATATGATGTTTTGCGATGGGTTTGGACCGAGTCCGTACATGGAGGAGATGATTTATCGTAATGGTGAAGGGTCGCGTCCTGATTGCTATGTGGAGGATCAGAAGGCGTTGGAGGAGCTGTGTGCGAAATTGGGACAGAGGGCAGAGTGTGATCCAGATGAAGATATATATGGGCATTTGTAAAGTTATGAATCATGAGAGCGCCAGGAGTTCAGTGAAAGGTGTGACATAGTACTGTTGAAGGGGCGTAATAATTGGCGTTTGTGTGGGGACAGACGGTCTCTCCTAATTTTGGACCACGGACACTACTAGTTCTCGAGCACTGAGGCGAAGTCTTATACATGTGACTGAAACGTCTTATGGCACTCCTATTATAGCCGAGTCATATCCTTACAGCGTAATGCTTTGTTATTTCTTCGTGCACAAATTATTGCATCCCAGCCCACATACGGACATCATCGGATACCAAAGAGGCTAGGGCGATATGCACTGTCATACCATCAGCATGCTTATTTCAAGCAGCCTGGACGAATCCTACAAACATCAACCAGTAGGTCTACGGTCAAGTCATGCCCCCAATGATCGCCAAGAAAAGCAAGCTTCAATGCTCCCGCATTCCTCCCAACAAGACCGTCCCCGAGGAATGTAGTGCTCAGAGCCAAAGGATGCGCTACTGCATCGATGACAGGATACAAATTCCGGCATGCGGAGAATGACATTGTCCAAGCCATGGCATGGTCCTGTGGCCAATCACGCCGTTTGCTTGTGACAGATCTCGTATAGACCTTGTCCATTGAGGATCTGCGCTCCCCACTCCTGTGCCATACGAGTAATGGTTCGATGCAACATCGCAAGCAAATGAGAGAGCTCTTGTTGCATTATCTGGTTGGTATCCCACTGGTTATAGGGCTTGAACACTTACTGAATGGATGTCGTCGTATTAATAATGAGATGATATTTTCGTTGTTAAACTTCTGCCTACCCAGCTCTAGACCAACCATGTGGTCTGTATTGCTAGGAGATGTGATAAATCTGCTCTGTTCCGTGCACTGACTGCACACGTTCAGCTTACGCAAGGGCGTATATCTGGGTTGACGTTCCTCGCCGTTCCCGCCATGAAGTCATCGCCGTCTTAGTAGAAATCCTTAGACATGGCATATTTATTCCACAGACCCCGCTCGTTGTAACTCTGCTTCGCTGACCTCTTCAATTCCAGTGTCTTGTCACTACTTTTTTTTTCCCACCATGTCTGTGATAGTGTACTCTGCGCTGGGGGTCTTGTGCCTATTCCTCCTCAAATCTCTGTTCGGACGAAAAGGCTCGAGTGCTTCTCTTCCGCCCGGGCCTCCCGAGCAACTCATTGTCGGCAATCTCCGTGACCTCCCACCATCCGGATCCCATGAATGGTTACATTGATGGAAATACAAGGATCTCTATGGTATAGCAGCTTTCCATTCGCCGGGGGTCGACGCGTACAATACTAATGTACTCACCCGTACCGATAGGAGGGATCAGTTCGCTGAATATCTTCGGCCAAACATTAATCATCATCAACGATGCCAACGCGGCGATCACGCTCTTCGAAAAGCGCTCCGCAATCCATTCTGCTAGACCGGAATTTCCTATGGCGGAGCTGTAAGTCACTTTTGCGCTCTTTGATCTATCAGTCTAACATGCCCAGATCCGGCTGGGGTCAAGCGGTGAGTTTGCTGCAGTGTACGCCTCTGTTCCGAACGCATCGCAAGGCCCTGCACCGAGAACTCGGTACCACGGCTGCTGTTGCGCGATTCAACGATATTCTGGATATTGAGGTTCGACGGTTTCTTCTGCGGATGATCCAGACGCCGGATCAGTTGATGGAGTATATTCGGAAGTTAGTTCTGCTGGATTGTGCTCTTTGAAACGATGGGTTAAGCTGATTCTATCTTTACCGAACAGACAAACCGGCGCATCAATTCTCAAGATCGGATACGGGTACAATGTCGAACCGAAGGGTCGCGATCCGCTCGTTGATCTCGTTGAAAAAGGCATGGCTGAATTCTGCGATGTCGTGGTTCCGCATGGATGGCTTGTTAATCTTGTTCCCGCTTGTATGTACCCGAGAGCGCCCCCCCGTGGCTCTAAAACCCGAGAAAGGTAATTGACAACGACTACAGTCAAACACTTTCCTAGTTGGCTTCCAGGCGGCGGATTCCACAAGACGGCCGAGGAGTACCGAAACAGCGTTGCGCGCCTGCGCGATCTGCCGTATTACTTCGTTAAGCGACAGATGGAACAGAAGAAAGACACACCATCTTTCGTGTTGAGTAGTCTGAACAAGGAACATGTCGAGCCGGGTTCGGACGATGAGATGGTGTTGAAGTGGTCCGCTGTGTCGCTGTATGCTGGAGGCGCTGATGCTGTGAATGACATATTCCCATCTTTCTCGTAATCATCCTGGACTGTAACCGTAGATATCACTAACACCACGAATGTTAGACCGTCTCCTCAATCGCCTGCTTCTTCCTCGCAATGGCCCTGTACCCAGAAGTACAACGGCGCGCGCAAGAAGAGATCGACCGCGTGGTAGGAACGTCTCGATTGCCTGGTTTCCAAGACCGCGAGAACCTGCCGTACATCAACGCCATGGCTCAGGAGATTCTACGCTGGCATCCCATCGCGCCCGTCGGGTTCGTTCATAAGTCTAGCGAAGAGGATATATACGAGGGATATCGCATCCCAAAGGGAGCGATCATGATTCCAAATATTTGGTAAGGAGAACCCATCCATCCCACCCATCCACTGGCGACATATGCTTATTGACACCTGTCTGTCGATAGGGGCTTCATGCACGACCCATCAATCTATCACGACCCAATGACCTTCAAACCGGAGCGCTTCCTCTCCGAGAAAGGCCACACACCAGAACGCGATCCCAACATGTTCGCATTCGGCTTCGGACGAAGAATTTGTCCTGGTCGGGTCCTCGCCAACGCAGATATCTTTCTCACGATTGCGCAGGCGGTCGCGAGTTTGAATATCACGAAGCCGGTGAAAAATGGACAGGAGATTCCTGTTAAGGTGGAGTTCTTGCCGGGCGTGATTAGCCATCCGGCACCGTTTGAGGTTACTATTAAGCCGAGGAGCCGGGGGCATGAGGAGTTGATTAGGGAAGTTGAGCGAACGGCGCCGGAGGAGAAGAGTGATGCAGAGGCTTTGATAAGAGGTGTTTAATGTATAGTATGCGAGATGGAGGAGGTGGATGGGGAGGGTAGGGAAGAATGTATGTGGGGTTTTGATTTCGATATTTGCGAGCTTCGATGAAGACGAATATGTTAATGAAGTATGTCAAAGCTAAAATTACTTTTCATTAATGGTCAACAGTGCCTCATAAGTCCATGAATGCAACCACTGCTAGGTAAATAAAAGGGGCAAAATGTGACAGACGCGGTGAGTAGATGAGCAGTGATAAAGCCCTCAGGTACTTTCTAGGAAGCAATTTCATCACAGTGGCTAGAATGAAAACCTAAAGACCTGTTGATTGCCCTTGCAAAATTCTAATGTTTACTGCATTGCACGGGTTGTAAAGCATCAATGAACCCCCCTATCTATAAATTTTGTATTGAAAGCCTATTTATAAATGTTGTATTGAAAGTTTAACCTCTATCTATAGCCCAAAATGTGTTCCGCAAAAGGTTTGTAGACAGTAGTTAAGAAGAAAGGAAAAGACTGCGAATGCAAGAAGTCTAAAAGCGAGACTGACAAAGGAAAATGACACAAGCGGTCTGCAAAATAGCAATCAACCATGGGATGAACAAAACGTGAACCGAAAGCCGATCACTCCGCCTTCTTAGAAGACTTCGTCTTCAGGGCCATGAAGCAGTAAACAAGCGCGTAGGAACTGATAATAAAAATGATAGTAATGGCGGCATCTCTCCATCCGTAGTACCATCCATTGATGTTGATTGTTTCCAAGTAATCACTGCCCTTGGTATACGGACAGACCTCACACTGCAAGACAGCATCTGGATTCAACAGATTTGCCCCAGAATTCTCAAGGTACTCAGCCAAGTAATCACCACACGTCATGTTGCTAGGTGGTTCAAAGATAGCAAGTTCGCTGTCGGCACAGCTAACATCTGCGTCGAAAATCGTGAATGTAAGCATACTCCCAACCAAATACGTAGTAGGATTGAGCCAGTAGACCCAGTATCTCCAAAACGCGACAATCTGTCCGTAAGGAACCAAGATGCCACAGAAAGAAACCAGAAATCCAACGAGGAGCGGGTTGGCGAGAGCAGCAAATACGGCATTCGGCGCGTAGGCTGCAATAAATTGCCCGATGGAAGTATAGAGAAACTCGTATATAAATACCACGAAAAATGCGGCGCCCGCCTTGCTGGACTCTATCGGGCTACCCACTGTATAGTACCAGCATGCAAAGTATAAAACAGCGCAGATACAAAGATAAGGCACCTCGGAAAGAATCAAGGCCGTGACAAATGCCTTCCATGAATAAATGCGGGCTTTCTTTTCGCGAGCATCATACAGATCGCGCCTCTCAATGAATAATGGCTGGAGCTGATTGATCACACCGGGGGCGACGAACATCCAGACAAACACGGTAAAGAGTTTGAGCTGTAAATCACCAACAGTCTCACCGATCTTCCAGTAGCTGAAGCCGTTGAAAAGACCTAGGCCAATGTGGAGCGCCATTTTGTTGTTGATGTACCCGGTATTGCGGAATAGAGCAAGGTTCATCCGATGCAGAACGACCTTTGTTTGGTAGAGTAGCGGCATTGCGTATTCGAAACCATCATCCTGTATGGGGCCCTTCGATGCCGACTGGCGCAGGATCGTCGCGAGTTGGTTGGTTGCAAGTCTGTGTTCGGGTGAATCAAGCCATATCTGATGCCAATCCAAGTCGGAGACACGGCCAGAGACCACGTCAATCATATGTTCCGCAGGGTTCGAAGACACAGGACATGGTACTCCATAACGGCCAAAATACTCCTTGATTGTCTGGCAATTCTGTCCGATATCGCCGAAATATACCATCTTCCCGCCCGACTTGAGCAACAGAAGGCGGTCAAACTGAGAGAAAAGCTGTGCAGACGGCTGATGGATGGTCACTAAAACGGCCTGTCCGGCATCCGCGAGCTTTCTCAAGAATCGGACGGTATTGAATGCTGATTGGCCATCTAGGCCGGAGGTAGGCTCATCCAAAAAGATCAGTATCTTAGGCTTCGAGACCAATTCCACTCCAATGGTGAGACGTTTCCGTTGCTCAACGCTAAGCCCATGCCCTGTCCCAACCTTTCCAATCAAGGAGTCTGCGATATCATGCAACTCAAGGAGATCAATAATGACATCGACATACCGGAGCTTGTCGGCCTCGGGTGTGTCGCGGGATTGGCGTAGGAGGGCTGAGAATTCCAGGGCTTCTCGGACCGTGGCGTAGGGTTCATGAACATCGAGCTGCTCTGTATAGGCTGCAGAACGCTGAAAGGACACCGGAAGAGGATGGCCGTCTACTAAGATTGAGCCTTGGATAGTGCCTTCAGTTTTCCGCTGCGCAAGAACATCAAGCAACGTTGTTTTCCCTGCACCGGAAGAGCCCATCAGCGCCGTGAGCGTACCCGGCTCGACCCATCCGTAAATATGATCGAGTAATACTCTGGAGCCAGATGGTACTTTGACTGTATACTTGAGATCTTTCCAGGTGAAAGTGGACGTGTTTCGTATCAATTGTTTTTCCAGCGCTGTGTTGTTGACTGGGGAAGCTCCTGACGAGTTGGAAGGTTTTTCCTCCTTCGCCTTGAGTGTCTCTGATACTTGAGACTCTTCGTCAGATGGCAATGCACTCTGATGAGAAAGCAACCTTTCACGCGGAATAAGTAGCGAAGCCCCAGATTCAGAGCCGTCTCGCCAGCGGATAACGCCAACAACCGTGATTGCAACAAAGGCGATCCACCAGGCGCAGAGAATGCCAAAGTTCCGCCACACATGAGAGTGGCTATATGACAGGGAAGCAAGATAGTCATCCCCAGACAGAGAGGTCGCACCTTGCTCGGCTCCTCCGACGCCAGCGCACGATGCATGTTGGCTGCTTTCGCTATAACCTTCACCATTAGGAATTAGGTTATTACCAACACATCTGATCGTCTTGGAGTGAAGCTCGTTTCCCATCAAGGCCTCAAACCCGTAGGACAGCGGGTTGAGCCAATAGAGCCAGCCGAACCAAGGGTGCATTTCTGTTGCGGGGATCTGGTAGCCAGCATACATAGCCATAATGGCAATAGCATAGCCAGAAAGCTGGGCGGCGGTATCAAAAGACCCAAACACAGCGCCTATGGCTCGGAATAGTGCACAGGCACACATATTGGTAATGAACAGCACGATCCAAAATGTGAAAAAGGATGCGGCAGAAGTGGTAAGACCAGCCATAAAGTAAGCGATCAAAGACCAAACTGAGACCTGAAGAAGAGTGATAGGAATGTCTGCCGTGATCTGGGCAATGGAGATTGCTGCCGGGTGGATGTAGGCGAGCGACTTGTGCTTCAGGATAACAGGTCGGCCTGTGAATGAGTCGATAACCTCTGACATCGCCGTCATACTGTTATATAAAACGGACCAAAATAGAATGCCGCCTTTAATAAATAGGCCGGAGGAGTCATCGGACGCTTGGTAGTAGAGCGAGCCAGCGACCAATGCTTGAACCAAGTTTGATCCCTGTTTCATCGCGAACGTAATCATGTCACCTCCAATGATCTGGTATTGCCGGATAATGCAGTCCCACACCTGTGAAGCGAAGCTGACAGTATACTGACTGCGGGTCGAGTTCCTCTCAAAAGCGATACTCTTCCGGAAGTCTTCGGTGCGACAACGGGCAATCTCTGTCGACGGGTATGAGTATTCGGCACTCATTGCTCGGTAGGTGTGGGATTTGTGGTAATGAGACCGGATAGACACTGCATCTCGTGGGAATGTTGCCTCGAATCCAGGTCGAATTCGTCGTTCGGTCGGCACAGTTACTCCCGTTAAGAAATCGGCTATATTAGCTCCATCTTCGCATACGAATCCTAAACTTTCCATGAAGCCACGGGCGTGTTGCCGTGGGCCGTAGTAGATTTGTTTCCCTTCGTCCAATACTAGAACCTTGTCGAAAAGGTCATATATATGATTTCCAGCCTGATAAAGGGTCACGATTGTAGATAACCCAGCGATATCAGTCATCGCCCGGATCGCACGCGCCCAATCCAATGCACTGCTTGCATCAAGACCTCTGGTACTGTTATCCCAGCAGTATACCGACCCCTTAGACGCGAGACATTCAAGGATTGACACACGTTTTCTCTCGCCTCCAGAAACACCACGGACGTATTCGTTCCCCACCTTGGTGTTTGACGTGTGAGAAATACCGAGCGAGTGGAGAAGGAAGTCTTTCAATTCGGTTTGATACTCCTCCTTTGAGGAAATGCCGTTCGGTAAATGGGATGGGACCTTGCCTCGGGTCGCAAAGTCCATGGTCTGCCCTACAGTCAGAGTCGGGAAAAAGATCTCGTCCTCGGTATTCATAACAATCTGTCCGCGATACTTCCCAGCTTCGTGCGATGCCATGTCCCCATGAAAAACAGATCCTTCAATCTCTTGGTAGCCCGCCCGCTTGTTGGCGAGTAAGTTGAGCAGCGTTGTACAGCCCGAGCCGGGCCTACCGAGAACAAGTAGCATTTCCCCTGGCTTCACGCACCCATGAGTTTCTTCGATGATCGTTTGTAGCATGGGCTTTCTTCTAAGTCGTGAGAGGTGATGCGCAGGATTGAGCTGGGAAATAAAATTCTCGTTCACCGCGGTACTTGCGCTCGTGGCCTTGACAGTGAGATCGTGCCAAGTGACACCGAGCTCCCGAGGCCTGAATCCAGAAGCAACGTCTCTTTCATGGAACTCTTGCACTTTGTACTTCAAATGCCACGGGGATTCTTGGGGCGTGTTTGTGTCGCCACGAGGCTCTGCGAGTGTGGGGGTGGATGTATTATCTTCCATAGTGGAACAAACAGACGATGCAAAAGAGGGGAGAGAATAAGCAATGAACGAATGAGCTGATTCTTCCGATAATGGGCGGATCTCATCCTGCAACAGACTCACTCAACTTAAATAGTCAGGGAAACTGCTCAGGGGTTCTCACTTTTTGCAATATCCTCAATGCGGGCTCCGGTCACAGTATGTCTCTGTTGGCATTGTGGCATCCCCAAGAGGAAACATCTCGATTTCCGTCCGATTGGCTGACCATCACTCTAGTAAGGAATTAGCCAATGAAGTACGGATCTATGGGTCAAAGCTGCGCACAGACTATTTGGACCAAGAGCTGTGCTTCTCCAAACGGTAACCGGACCTAATGATGACGTTATTACCTGATAAGGGCCTCGGAGGTTGAATCGGGTTTAACCAAATCTGGAGTCTCCCGTATATTTTGTCCGGTGCCAAATTTCAACCCTAGGCCTGATGGTGACCTTCCTCGCCCTCTGAACTGCGTTGCAAAGTTTGCCCCTTTGTTCGTTGTACAGTGCTTCCGAAGTTCCGAAAATCCGAAAACCGCCAACTCCTTCTAGGACTTCCGAGTTGGGTCTGTTGCTCATATCATTTCACCGACGAGAAGCTATTTGCCACACCCCAACTCTCCAAAGATTTCCAAGACACCCTCAGACCCGGGGCTCCGAAAGAAAGGGTTTTCTAATAGCGTGCTGATAATCGGACTTCAGAACCGTCAACTTTGGTCAAAATGTTCCGCCAGCATCTTTTGACTGACCAAGAGAAAAGAGCCGTCGCTGTGAGTAAAGTCGACCCCTTGTTAGATTTCAAAATTTTCAGCAACATGAAATTGCCATTATTAACTACCTATATATTCGTTCTTATCAGTGCGACCTTTGTTATTCAAAAAAGGTCCGTATCTCCTATGCCCCATCTCAAAAAATGCGGTTACCGTTCTCTTGTCCTGTCATATGTGTCCGGCTAATCTGATGCCTGAACTTACATTCTAAATCTGTAGATCAAATGCGATAGAGAAATAGAATGCCAAAATTGCATCCAGGCGAATGTCCAATGCATTCGGTCACGCCCGAGACGTATTCGTGGCACCGGGCCAAGGTCAGTGTATATAATTTCACCGATCCTACACACTTCAATAGTCTCCCCCTTATTCCCTTCGGTCACCCTTCGCTAATATACACACACGGTGGCCTGAAGCCCTAGGACATTAGCGAAAGCGCCGAGGGTCCCCAAGCAGCTGCAGAATACAATTGGCGAAGACGGTTCCGGCCAATACAGTTGTTTCCCCGTCAATAAATTCCCAAGCGAAAGACCTCGCACTTTGACGCCAGAGGAAGCTTCAAAGGAGAAGGAAACACAGACAGACACAAGTTTGGCTCGTGTATCAGGGGCTGAGAGTTCCTTTCATCCGCTAATCGTGCCCGAGCATAATACTGCTAATCAGAACGTTGGGACCGATAGCACAAGTAACTTGATTCGACAGGAGATCGTTACCAACGCACATCTGTCATTGGACCGAGTACGAGTGCTTGAATCAGCCCTGGGGCTTGTTGGAAGATTCGTGACCGCATCTCAGCTTGTGGAAACCACACAGCATGAGCAAGCCGTTGACAGCGACCCATCCCCGCCGGAGAAACTTCGTCCTGAACTTTTCTTCATGTTACTTAAAGGTAGAACTCTACCAATACATCCGCTAAATGGGAAATAACAACAGCACTAGACCAGCGGAGCGATAATGGCGCCAAGGATGATGGTGGACCCCTGGTCCATTGGCCAGATCATATCTCACCCAAGACATTGGAGCGGATGTGTCTGGCATTGCTGAGTGGAGCTGTGTGTGGAAATCTAGCGCTCCAATACAGTCTATGCGTCCTCTGCAAAGCCACGGTTTACGTTAGTCGATGGCTACGATTTTGTACGCCTGGGGCCTTGTCGGACTCGCTAGAAAAGTCGAAACAGTCCTATATTGAGAACAGTTTGCGATGCATGAAGGTAATTGACTTCACAAGATCACCGAATCTCCCAACGCTACAAGCGCTTTTATCAGGGGTAATCCATACTACTAGGTCACGCTTTTGTGTTAGGCCAATCCTTTACTAACCTCTCTGCTATAGGCATCTTTGGTGCACCTTCTTGGTCAAACCAGTCGTTCGTGGTTCCTAACCTCTTTGGCATCGAGGACTTTTGTAGCCCTCGGATACCACAGGTTATCTCCGTCCGTTCTTGAAAGCGACGACTCATCCGAAATACGCCATTGTACTTATTGGTGCTACTATATGGACAAAACCTTGAGCATGCTTCTTGTTAGGCCTTCATCCTTGCCAACCCTGCGACCAGACCCGGCAAGCTTGGTGTATACAAGAATCAGCGATCCTTTATCTTGCAAAGTTAAGGTTTTAGTCAGACTCGCTCGCGTCCAAGATCTCTACCTTGACATTGTGATTCAAGGCCGGAAGGCGGAAGAGCCCTGTTCGATCGAATTGGTAAATTCACTTCAGCTCGAATTAAACTCCATCCGCCTGAGTATCATGCAAGTATGAATTTCCCGAAAGTTCCGTTTATCCCAGAGCTAAGGCGTTGCAGTTTCGACCAAGGTATATTGACATCCCCTCTCTGGACTTCGAATGGGATGCTCTCGACTTTACGTTCTTCTCAATCGCAACCACAGTCCTCCGTCTAAACTATATGACCCTACACGATCATGCGAAGCGGGAAGAATGTGTTCAGTGTGCGCGAAAGGCGCTTTTGTCAATGAGAGCATGCCAGACACATATATCTACGACGTCTAAGATCAACACAGACTTTCTTTTTTGGTAAGTTGCTGATACCGTTCAGGCAAGCGATATTCTTTCTTACTGTGTAATAGGACTATACTTCTTTACCCTCTCACGCCGTTCTTTGTCATCTTCTGCAATGTTGTCGCTACCTCGAATATGCAGGATCTCGAGCTTTTGAAAGAAGCGACTGCAACTATTTCGAGCATACGAGACCAATGCTCCTTTAGCATTAATCTTCAAAACTTATTATCGCATTTGATAGGTCTGTGTTCCAACCTGCACGATGTCCACAGGCGACAAAGCTCTTTCCAACGGAGCAACGGGAACATATCATGGATGGGTGACATTGGGTTTTCTCCCCACAGTTCACGGCGGTTGCCAGCTGATGCTTCGGCAGGCAATGACCGTGCCGAAGCTACGGTACATGGTGGCCAATTTCCCACCCCTTCTGCGAGTACAAATATACCTGTGGACGGCCATTCCCCGAACACCGTGCAAGGCAGCTGTGAACCCGGAGAATCTTCAATTTGGGATGATGGACTCATGTCTGAACTTTTCAATATACAGCCCTCTGTGGATTGGTTTGGCTTGGAGCATGGCGATGTCTTAGGTTGTTTGCCTCCTTGACCTAGAGCTTGGTGTAATTTGTACTACGGTTATCCAAGGGGTTTTATTGTTCGACCAATATAAGCTTTATGTGCCTGGCACTCTCTGTGGTTCGTTTTGTCTCTCGTAAGCAATTGATTAAGAGCGGTGACCTGCGAAGTAGCCGTAGCCCTGTTGGCTCACCAGTGGTCTTCAAATTATCGGTAGCTTACTATTTCCGGTCTTTGTATCTCACAATGTAGGCCTCGCCGGTTGCATGCGTGATATTATCCCCCTTAAAGCAGTGCCCAAACAAATCACTTTTTAATCTTTCTTCGAAGTCTCCGTCCACAAAAAGTTCAACTTCCTCGCCAGACGTGAAAATACAGATAGAGGCCCCCTTGCGCTTTCGGTCCGGCAGGTTCCAGTGCGTAGAGAGTTCGGGACACTAGCACACTTGATTGTGCTAGAAACGCCCTTTTCTTTTTTTGAATCAAATGAAATCAGGAGCAACCCAGTACGTGCTACCACAGGTGTTGTATATGTAGAACTCGCTATGTATTAATACCCAATCTAAACAACTCCATGCGCAACAAAAGAATATTCTTTGTAGCCGTTGAGTAATTGACATTTAACCTTAGATATAAAATCTAACATATTCTATTGCTAAACCACAGAGTAATTATTGGCCCCTCCGCAAAGCCCCTGCCGCCGCCGTTGTTCGTGTAGCGTCGCTATTCCAATCTGGCCTTAACAACCGACGGCCGGTATGTTGTGACTCATACTCGTTCGGTCTTCGGCGTTCGGAGGTCTATCCGTCTCGGCCCTTTTCCTGGAATATAAAAATCATGGCTGACCAGATTAAATTTTTTCCTTTTTCTTCAACCAATCCACCATGGAGCATATTAAGAATACCTTTGCGTAATGCAAGGCAGACGGTCGCCCGGCTCTAGTGACGTATGTCACGGCCGGGTTCCCCACGGCTAATGAGACGGTGGATATCATGTTGGGTATGGAGGCTGGGGGAGCTGGTTTGTTTCACTCAATTTTTGTTTTTACATGGTCGCATGATGGAAATAGGTTATGCTAACCAAGTGAAATAGATATCATCGAACTTGGCCTCCCATTCACAGACCCCATTGCTGACGGTCCTACAATCCAAAAGTCCAACCTACAGGCTTTAGATAACGGTGTCACGGTCTCGTCTATGCTGCAGATGGTGAAAGACGCGCGGAGGAAAGGGCTTCAAACCCCGGTTCTATTCATGGGGTATTTCAATCCTATCCTCAAATACGGGGAGGCGAAGCTACTCAGTGATTGTCGCGACGCCGGCGTCAGCGGGTTCATTATTGTGGATTTGCCGCCTGAAGAGGCGGTTCGGTTCCGGAACAGTTGTGCGGGTTCTGGGTGAGTCTTATTTCCTTTTTCTTCCAGCTTGTGGGCTTTTGTTCGAGTATGAAGACTGATTTGGAGTTTTCATATAAAGCTTGTCGTACGTCCCCTTGATCGCACCGTCTACACCTGAGCCGAGAATGAAGACGCTTTGTTCCATCGCGGACTCGTTCATCTACCTGGTTTCGCGAATGGGCGTCACGGGTGTCACGGGATCTCTGAACACGAGCTTGCCTGAGCTGATGCAGAAGGTGAAAGATCTGTCAGGAAATGTTCCAATCGCTGTCGGGTTCGGAATCAGTACGCGCGAGCACTTTAAGAGCGTCACGTCCATCGCGGACGGCGCTGTCATCGGAAGCGAGATCATAACGCAACTGTCGAATGCGCCTGCGGGACAAGGAGCGCAGCTCATCCAGGAGTATTGTTCTGGGATCATAGGCCGGCGTGTTTCGAGATCGGGTGCAACTGCACAAATCCCACAATTCAAGATCCCACTAGCCACTCAGGAAAGCGCAAAAGAAGACAAACCCCCAATCACCGACACGGCAGGCCGTTTCGGCGATTTCGGCGGCCAATACATTCCAGAGGCGTTGACAAAATGCATCAGCGAGCTGGAGGCCGGGTTCAACGAGGCCGTGAAAGATCCGGCGTTCTGGGAAGAGTATCGCTCGTTCTATCCCTTCATGGGCCGTCCCTCGAGCCTGCATCTCGCGGACAGGTTGACCGAGTATGCCGGGGGCGCGAACATCTGGCTGAAGCGAGAAAATCTGAATCATACAGGTTCACATAAAATTAACAATGCGATCGGCCAGATCCTCGTGGCTCGTCGGCTGAGCAAGACGGAGATCATCGCGGAGACTGGCGCAGGACAACACGGTGTTGCGACGGCTACGGTCTGCGCGAAGCTAGACATGAAATGTACGATTTACATGGGCGCGGAAGACGTCCGAAGACAGACACTAAATGTCTTTCGGATTCGCTTGCTCGGCGGCGAGGTAATCCCCATGGAGGCAGGATCGCGCATTCTCCGCGACGCCGTCAACGAGGCGTTCCGGGCGTGAATCGTCCGGCTGGATACAACGCACTACATCATCGGGTCGCCGATCGGGCCGCACCCGTTCTCGACGATGGTGAGGACCTTTTAGTCGGTGATCGGGAAGAAGACGAAAGAACAGTTAAGCCGGGAGATTGGAAAGCTGCCCGATGCGCTGGTCGCGTGTGTTGGTGGCGGGTCGAACGCCGCGGGCATGTTCTATCCTTTCTCAGACGACCCCTCGGTCAAGTTATTTGGCGTTGAGGCGGGAGGGGATGGCAAGGATAAACACTCTGCGACCTTGAATGGAGGCACAATTGGTGTCTTGCATGGGGTGAAAACGTATGTTTTTCAGAATGAACATGGACAGATCTCCGAGACGCATTCGGTGTCGGCGGGATTGGATTATCCTGGCGTTGGACCTGAATTGGCGAGTTGGAAGCATGCGAATAGGACAACTTTCCTGGCTGCAACTGATGCTAATGCGTTTGAGGGCTTCCGACTATTGTCGCAGCTGGAGGGTATTATCCCAGCGTTGGAGTCCTCGCATGCTGTTTGAGGAGTGGTTCAGGTTGCGCGTCAGCTGGGCAAGGGAAAAGACGTCGTGCTGTGTTTGAGTGGACGAGGCGATAAAGACGTGCAGACGGTGGCCGAGGAATTGCCTCGGTTGGGTCCTTAGATCGGGTGGGATTTGCGATTTTAGAAAGCAGATAGAATCGTGAAAAGTTGTTTATCTCAAAAGCAAGAAGCAATAATCCGTAGTTGGCGTGGATGTGAATGGCCCGGTCGCATACCTTTCCATTTCGGGCATTTTGAACCAAGGGTCACTTCACCCTCCAGCAGCTCATAACATAAAATATCCCGTCACCCCACCGTATTCCTGAAAGATTGACAGTATTAGTCCAAAGATGTTAGAGAGACGCGAAATCAATTTCTTCCGGGGCTCGCCAGCCCCAAACCTCGTTCCAACCGAGTTACTCAAACAGGCGGCCTCCGCTGCGTTATCAGATCCAGCCATCTCAGGCCCAGGATGCGACTACGGCCCTGACGAGGGCTATTTGCCACTCAGGGAAAACATCGCCAGATAGTTAACGAGTGTATATCAACTGACGCAGTCAATCGATACCGAGCGGATCTGCATCATTGGTGGGGCGAGTCAAAACCTGGCCTGTCTGTTGCAGGTGTTTATCGACCCGGTATAAATCAGAGCCATATGGCTGCCTCAACCGACTTATCATCTCGTGTTTCAAATCTTTGAAGATGCCGGATTTCATGGCCTGCTGAAATCCATCCCGGAAGATGTGGAGGAAATGGATTCGAGGGCCCTTGATGAGGCGATATCGCGAATGGAGTCGGATCCGGCGACCTTGGATAGGTTGTGTGAAGTATAAACTGCCGTATCTGTTTGGGTTGAAGATACTGACTTCGACTAGATGCCAATAAAACCACCACTACCATACCGGAAGATTTATAAGCACATTGTATACTGCGTGCCGACATTCGCTAATCCCACAGGCATCACAATGCCGGTATCCCGAAGAGAAGAACTTGTGCGAGTAGCGCGCAAATACGACGCACTGATTGTTAGCGACGATGTCTATGACTTTCTGCATATATCCGACGCAACATCGTCGACAGGAGCAGTCCCTCCACCGCGAATTGTTGATATCGACAGAACGCTAAATAGTGGATTACAAGATCAATTCGGAAATGCTCTGAGCAACGGATCTTTCAGTAAACTTGTCGGACCTGGGTGTCGTGTTGGGTGGGCCGACGGGCCAGGGGCTCTGATGTATGGACTTTCTCAATGGTAGGTGATTTTCTTTTTTTTTTTTTTTGGAACTGTATCAATTGTGTAAGACAAAGACTAACCGGGACAGCGGTTCGAATATCTCCGGCGGTGCACCATCCCAATTAATGTCAACATTCATCAATCAAATTGTTCAAGACGGGTCATTGACAACTCATATTGAAAAAGCATTGATCCCGACCTGTATGCGACGATTCAATGCTATTTCCTCAGCCATCAAAACCCATCTCGTACCACTTGGAGTGTCATTTCATCCAGATGGAGAGACGATGCCTGCCGGCGGATACTTCGTTTGGCTTACCCTTCCTAAGACGCTGAGTAGCTCCAAAATCTGCGAGGAGGCGAAACGGGTAGATCTCATTCTCGGAAATGGAACAGTCTTCGCTGTGCCCGGGAACGACATACCGGACCTTCTTTGTCGGCAGTTGAGGCTTTGTTATATGTGGGTGGATGAGGCAGATATCGGGGACGGGATTATTCGGCTGGCAGAAGTAATCCAGAATGTTTTGGGGGGTTGATGATGAAGCTGTAGTAGTGGTAGTGTGGATATTGAAGGTGTTAAATTGAGCCATGTGTGATTAGCTTGCTTTGAGGGGCATCATCAAGTCCAGGATGAAATGTCAACCTGGCAAATTACTTCAGTGGATGGGGAATTGGGCCGAACGAATTGAAAGAAGAATACAGCTCAGCATTAGAATGGGAGGCTAGGCCAAAGGCAGCGAATACAGCTAATCATTGAGATACATACTTACTCGCTGCTGGTGATCCAAGGGAGTCGGTGTGGATCGTAACAGACAAGAGCACGGTCCAGATGACGGAATTGAATTATGGAAGCTATAACTTGTACCAGCGAAAGCATATGCGAACTGATCCATCGTAGCATTTTCTAAATTTACGGCCGAATTGAATCGAATAATATGATCCCACACAGATCAATTTGTCTGAATCATTTGTTGTTCAATTAGTCGTCCCTGGCATAAGGGCTCCGTTTTCTGAGAGCCGGACCGTAGTATCTAAGTAAAATAGTACAAGGTATGCCGATAAATGTTGCTATCAAGGCAAGAAGCGTATTGCCCCATCCGTTTCCTAGATTGCCGTAACTGGGATAGAGTTAGTTTCGAGGCCGTCAGTTAGGACATGAACGGAAGTAGAAAGCTTACAGGCTAGGCGCGGCCAAAGGTAGGGCAAAAGCAAGAATACTCCGTAGGACAATGATGGCGGCCATGGCGCTTGCGGCGAATTTTTGATAAGTGTCAATGATGTAGCCCATGACACAAAGAATTTCAAGGATAGTCCCGGCACTGTATATTGCCGCGCCGATATTTCTGCAATGAAGGATTAGCGCTAATGCTCCATGAATCGACGAGATTCAATGCGGACGGTATACTCACGGCATAATCTAATGGACGTTCGACCTTGCACTCCAGCCATACCAAAATAACCCGACCGGTACAATGAACGCCCCCAAAATAAGCACAGGTAGACGGAACTCTGGAAGTCCTTGTCCCCCATTCCTATTACAAAGTTTCCTATAATAGCGGTCGGCGAGTCGTGTTCCGATCTGAGAAGCAATCCCCATTCCAATAAACATGGAAATATAATTAAGTGATCCAATGGACACAGACTCGCCGTAGACGTCCGACCAGACGTCCGGAAAACTCGCAATCAGGAGATACAGAATCCCGTAGAGGTATGTGCAGTATAAACTCCACACTTGCACCACGGGCTGGATAGCGAGCAGTTTAAAAGGTCTAACAATACTAGTGCTAAGGAGCTTTGCAAGCGAAATTGTATCGTGTTCGGTATAGAGGTTGAGATTCCCAGTGCTCTTCCGGAGTCGTCTGCAGCGCTTTTGAAGAAGAATAGGCGCATAGGTCTCTCGGAAAAATGGGAGACAGAATATCTGGATGGCACCGCCGGCAATTGACACGACATAGAAGCACCAGCGCCACGATGTGTATTGAACGAGGAAGCCGCCTGTTATCGGACCAATCGCTACTCCGGCGAGGGGGGCCAACGTGTAAACCGCAAGAGCTTGGCCTCGTTCACGAGGTGTAAATAAGTCGGCATTGATATCACTGCCGATCTTACAAATAAACCTCACATTAGGAATCTAGAATGGCTTCTTGTGAACGGGGCAAATGACATACTGCAAAAGGCCCTGCTCCACCCAAACCCGCAAAGAAGCGAAAGACAATAAGCTGAGTCGGAGTCCGCGACACCCCACAGAGTGTATTAAAGACGATATAAAAGATATTCACCGACTGAAGAATCAAAGACCGACCGAAAACCTCTGACAGGGGAGCTGTGAATAAAGGAATGAAAGTCGTTCCTAATAAGAATGTCGACAGAGACAACATCGCCAGAAGGCTTGAGAAAAAGTTGAGATCTTTTTGAATAGCAGTCAATGCCGGAGCCATGGTAGCGGAACTGATCGAGGAGAGGAAGTTAAACAAGGACATGGGCAGAATAGTCGTCCATTTTCGACTCTGCGGCCAATTTTTGGGGTTCTCTGGGTCGTCCGGACCGTCCCATGTTACCTATACATGTTCGATTGATTTAGCGACAGACTTGGCATGATAGGAACAAGTACTTACTAGGTTCGGATCCGATAGATTCTGCGGTTGGGAAATTGGATTACCAGTGGGTGAACCATTGGTTGCCTTTTCAGCCATGGCCCGGGATAAATTATAAATATGAATGAATCCAGACGATTATCCAGGCCAGGCGATGGCGATTATGAGGGAGTTAAAAGAGAGAGATGACATGCGATGGGGAAAGAAAGATGAAACCAAAGACAAAAAGGTGGTGAATGGTTGTTTTCCAGATGCAAATTGATGGAATCGGCGATTGGGAGGGATAGGGAGTAGAGAAGAGACAGAATGAGCAGTAAGAAGGGGGAAAGCAATCACTGCCCGGGCCAGACACAGGTACGGTAACACATTACACTGCTGATACTGCCATCGAGGTATTGCCGGCAGAATACAAGGTCAGCAAATGGCCATACGGTATCTTTTTATTTCCAGGCGTAACACTACAGCGGGTCGGTCCGCCAAGTGGGTCCCCCTCGGGTTGCACCATGGAACTCCTGGCAAATCCTTCGAACTAAGACAATCAGCACTTGCTCCTCTACACGGCCTGAGGCTTGTTGCCTGTTGAGTGTATGACATCCTCCGTGAGATGGATAACAAGGTAAGCGAGCACTGTTTGGCTGTACTAATCCGTAGTGCACTAACTTATCTCGGGGTATTGGCCGGTTAGAACGGCACGCCTAGGAAGTACGTACGTGTTATCACACTAGGCTATCTGACCGCAGCAGTAACGAGTCAGTGAATGCAATTACAACATCTCTTCCGAGTATTGTATTATAGCGGCAGTAACTCTTGTCAGTAGAGTGAGACATTTGTGTCTTACCTTCCCGATGATTCCCAGCTTGATCTAGGCCCTCGAGGGTATCGCACTGTGATTGAAGTCTACCGACGTCCTTTAGGCATCCTGTCTGGGATACTAACTATCTACTATCCCGACGATAGCAGACAAGAACGCGGAAACAAGGCACGATGTGGTTATATTTTGTGCTGGTGGCAATCCTAGTGATCGCAACCCGGCACATTGCCCACCGGATCAAAAGATGGAAGACCACTCGTCACTATGCCTTGAAGTACGGCACCAAAGACCCTGTCATACTCGCTCAAATTGCTCTTCCAGAGGGAGGAAACTATGACAAGGAAATCATGCGAGCATTCAAAGAGCATCGAGGTCTAGAACTCATTCAAAAAAGACACATTGCTGGAGGCTACACCTTCCAAACGCACACCATCGGTGGTCGAATCATCAACACCTCAGAGCCTGAGAATATCAAGACCATTCAGGCCAGTCGGTTTGAGGATTATTCCCTTGGTTTCAGACAGGTTGCCCTGGGCCCATTGCTGGGTAAGGGCGTATTCACGAATGATGGCAAGGATTGGGAACATTCTCGGGCATTGGTCCGACCGAATATGAGCAAGGCATTATATACCGATTTCAACAACTTGGAAAGGCATGTCCAGGAAATGATTTCGCACATGCCGAAGGACGGAAGTACAATTGATATTTAAGACATGTTCTTCAAGCTGGCATGTAAGTACTACCATCATTTCGGAATTATATGGCACTATGAGCTCATGATCTATTAGTTGACGTCTCGTCTGAGTTCCTATTTGGAGAGTCAGTTCGCGCCTTTGAAGCCGCCGAAGGTTCCGACGAAGCCAAGTTCGGTGCCGCTTTCGACTATGCTAGCGGAGAAACCGTCCGTCGTTTACACTATGAACCATATCTGTTCTTGTACTTCAACAGAGACTTCACAAAGGCATGCAAGACTGTCCACAGGTTTGTTGACAAGGTGATTGCCAAAGCGGCTACTCGTCGTGTGGAGGGAAAGGCGAACCAATACATCTTTCTGGACAGCTTGATGAAATCCGTTACAGACCCTCAGCGGCTGCGTTCGGAAACACTTAACGTCATGCAAGCCGGTCGCGATACAACTGCAAGCCTGCTCGCAACTGTTTTCTATCTACTTGCTCGGCATCCAGAGGTTTGGACGAAGCTGGATGCTGAGATCGGGGAATTGAATGGGAAGCCGCCAACTTATGAAGAGCTGAAAAAGCTCACGTATCTGCGCTACGTGATGAACGAGAGTAAGTTATCGCGCTCAGATGATACTGCTGTTGCTAATACAACAAACCAATAGCTCTTCAAGTCCATCCAGTCGCCCCCATCAACAGTCGCGTTGCAGTGCGCGACACGATCCTTCCAGTGGGAGGCGGGCCCGACCATAAATCTCCGATTTTCATCCCAAAGGGCCAGAAGTACGTGATCCCAACAACTGTAAATTCCTTACAGTGACTAATGGCTTCATCAATTATACCAGAGTCTCATTTCCCACATACGTTCTCCACCGACGATCAGACATCTATGGCCCCGATGCCCATGAATTTCGACCCGATCGATGGGGCGAGCCCACCTTCCGCCCCGGTTGGGCGTATATCCCATTCAATGGAGGACCGCGTATCTGTCTGGGACAACAATATGCATTGACGGAAGCGGTATATACTATTGTGCGCCTGGTGCAAACTTTCAAGGCAGTGGAGCAGCGCGATTTCACACGTTACAAGGAGTCGGTCCGCGTTTCAGCTAGCATTTTTGGGGGCGTGCAGATTGGCATGATCCCACGGGCTTAGTAGACGTCCTTGATCGGGCGAGTCTTTTTGATAGTGAAACTAGATTGCTGCAATGATCCCGGAAATGGCATCAAATTGAATTACTATGCAATTGTTTCCGATGACGTTCATTTAACCAGCCTAGAAATCTTGGAAACGACGAGCGGCTATCAAGGCCAATATCTTTCCATAAACTCCAGTCCCTCTTTCACCCATTCATCTTCTACAGTATGCATCACTTCAAACCCATGATCGCCTTTCTGAAGGCTTAACAAGACTGGCACGTTCGGCAGAATCACTTTTAACCGATCCACAAAACCCGTAGCACACACCGGTGGAACCTAATGAACTCCTGTCAGCATATCTAGATCCGAATCTGCATTCCCGCCCGGCTCAGCCCCACCGCAAAGCTCTTTGAGAAAAACAAAGGCCCGCGAACTGGAAAGTAAGGGATATGGGATGTAACAAACAAGATAGAAACGGGAACATACAACGGAATCCTCCCTTCCCTAAACCAGCCAGATCGGAGGCATAGAGTCAACCTTCTTCATCATCTTCATAACATCAAGCTTGTCATCCGCCTTCAACCCCAACCATCTAGGCAAATAAGCCTGCTGTAACACACACGTCAGGAATTCCCACATCTCAACCGCGTCGCCACTCGTCCTAATCACACCCTCTTTCATATTCTTCGTATATTCTCGTATTATCATCTCGGCCTTTCGCGGAGGAGGCGGTCGCTTTCCCAGAATCACTTTTGGTCCGGGGACTTTATAATGCGGGATGTCGGTGTAGAGAGAGCCCGCGATCGAGAGAATAACTTTGATTTGCGAGATCTGCGGGAAAAGGAGAGACGATTGCATGGCGAGATACGCGCCTGCTGAGGTTCCTGCGCATGCGACCCGGGAAAGGTCAGGACGAGCGTGCCAGGTGGAGATTTCTGTAGGGAGGGTATTGCGGAGCCATAGCCAGAAGGCTTCAACGTCAGAAAGTATATCGGCGGCGTTGGACTCAGGAATGAGTCTATAATCTGGGGAGATGATAATTGAGTCGTTTGAGAGGCAAAGCTCGATCATCCTAGTTAAACTATTGTTAGTAATGACGGCATTGGAGGGGGAACTTATGAACTTACTAACCATGGCGCAAACCAGCCTTCGTACATGCGGTCTCCGATTATGAATCCGCCGCCATGCCAATAGACGAGAACCGGATATTCACTGCTCGGCTTGGACTGGAGGCGGTTTGGAGTTAAAATCGATGTATCAAGATGCTGACCATTGATGACTTTGTAGGTGAGGTCGACTCTGTCGAATGGCGCAAACTTGTTACTCATGGCGGCAGGTGTAGAGGTAGAAGCGGGAGTATAATGAGGAAGGTGTAAAAGAGAATGGAGGGGACCAAGGAGGGAGATGACCTGACTTTATAGAAAACACTTTATCGTCGCTTAAATTATTTAATATTCGCGGCCCTGAACCCTAATTGACTGGCCAGATATGAACCTGAGGGTGATAAATCCGAAGGGGTCACTACCGCAGCATAGTCTAAAGATATGGAGCTTGTATTAACTGCATTTGGTACAGTAACTATTTACTAGAGTATTTCTGTTGCAGCCTCTTCGCAGCCAAACCACCCAGTGCTTCAATAGTACCACCGTTCATCAATTCCAAGACCGACACATCAACACCCAGATTCTGCCTCCACCAATTCCGCACCTCAATCGCCACCAGCGAGTCAACACCAATATCAGAAAGAGTTGCGGACATCGGGACTTCGTCTTCCTCGCGCATTAAGAAGCTTGCCACACAGTGTGCTAGCTCGGCAGAAATGACATCCGCGGAGGTCTTCTGCTCTAGTTTACCCGGGTCACTTATCATGCTAGCGAGGAAGTGCTTGAGCTGGTCGGCGGCATCACTTCTTTCCGCTTCAGACGTCTTCTGAATGTTGCGGTATATCGCCATCCGAGGGTCTCGCTTCCACATGCTGCCGTTCTGGGGATCCATGATGGGGATGCGCGAATCCAACGCTTGCACGATATGGCTGGGGTTTTGGAATCCGGCAAACGCGGATCGTGTCTTGGTCGGTGCATACCGGGACGAAGATCGAGCCATGGTGAGCTGCAAACTGTCCAGGAAGTTTTGCTCTATCAATAATGTTTCCAGAGTGGCGATTAGTGTTTCTCTGGTTGCTGGAGTCCGGCTCACGTATCCGACGTCGTCGACTGGGCCAATATTTATCACCGAGGCAGCAAGGCCCTTGTTCTGGCGATACTGGACAAAGGAGTCAAGGAATGTATTAGCCGAGGCGTAGTTGGACTGGCCATAGTAACCAAAGGTTCCTCCAACCGAGGAGAACAGAACGAAGAAGTCCATATCCTTCGGGAGGCATTCATGCAAATTCCATGTTCCTTGAACTTTGGGGCGCACCGCCGTATGCCAGGAGTCAATATCCATACCGAGGACACCGACATCGCGCAATACCATTGCCATCTGCATGACACCAGCGATTGGCACAGAAGCCTGTTCAACAGCGTGCTTGACGGCGCTCGGATCGGCAATGTCGCATGCAAAGCACTGTGTAGAGTAACCCATTGTGTTTAGCTCGTTTAGGAATAGACGATCCTCCTCTGATCTTCCAGCAGATCTGGAGAGGAACATGAGATGACGTGCACCGTTTAGTGCCATCCAGCTCGCGATTGCTTTACCCAGCCCGCCAAGACCACCGACCAGGAGATAAGAAGCATCACTGCGGAATCGTGGTTGGGGAACGGTAGCAGTCAAGGGTAGAGTATTATGGTCGGGGAACTTGATCACAACCTTTCTGATATGAGTGCCTTTTTGCATGAATCTAAAGGCATCTTCTACATCCTCCGCATTGAACGTGGTGATCGGCGTAATGGGCTTAAAAAGGCCATTAAGGTATTGATCCACCATGAGTTGCAGAAGGCGCGCCACGGTCGACTTGTGCGTGACAAGGAGACGAGCGATGTCGCCGCCGATAAAAGCTCGATTATCCTCGAACGGGTCCAAGGCAAGCTTTCCTCGGCCAACCATGTCGCGTTTGCCGATTTCAGCCATGGCACCATAAGGAGCGACGCATTTCCATGATGTGTGCAGCAACTCGCCGGATAGCGAATTCAATACCAAGTCCACGCCCACTCCACTAGTAGCGTTCATCACACCGTCCAAGAAGCTGCTGTCTCGGGAATTGAAAATGCGATCCCTTGAAATGCCAAATTCCTGGGTCAAGAACGCGGCTTTTTCTTCCGAGCCAACAGTTGCGTAGATCTCTGCTCCGATCCACTTGGCCACATTCATGGCACATATTCCAACACCTAATACAATTAGTCGCTAGACATAACATTCATGAATTTGAGATGGCTTACCTCCGGCTGCACTGTGAATCAGTATAGACTGGCCCTTCTCAAGCTTCCATTTCTCAACGAGGAACATCAGCACGGTGATATAAACGACAGGCATCGTAGCCGCTTTTTCATCCGTGAGCTGATCGGGAATCTTCACGCAGAGACTAGCCGATCTGTTGATAACCGTAGCCATTTCAACAGATTCACAACCGATGAGCATTATCCGATCGCCAACAGCGATGTTCGATACCTCGGATCCAACTTTGGTAATATAACCAGTTCTCTCTAATCTCAGAGGGCTACTGCCATCTTTGATGGTATCTCCACCTGGTATGACACCCATGGCAATCATGACGTCCTTGAAATTGAGTCCAACGACTGTCATTCGGATACTCGCTGCTTCTGCGCTTGGATTACTTAAGGGTTGGCTGGCCCAGTGAAGGGTTTGCAATAAGCCAGGAGTGCCAATAGCCAATCCCTTGGTTTCGGGCTCTGCTGCAGTCTCGCAAAGTGCCTTTTCTACCGGCACCCAGTGGAACCGCCCGGTATTCAATGCGCCATTAGACCAAGCCCATTCCATGTCTGGGTCCAGTTCGCTGATGTCGTCTCTGGAGCTTTGCAGGGTTCCGATAGCATTAATCACAGCCCGGGCAGCCCCTGACTTTAGGTCTTCAAGCTCAAGGGTGGCAAAAGACATCGCAAGCTCGGATCTTATGGTTCTTGCCATTCCGAGGATCTGCGCTGCCTGCGGATCTTTGGGGTTGATCTGGGCGGAATGTGAGAGCCAAAGGACAGTCGATATTTGGAGGGAGTCCACCAGCCGCAAGAAATGACTAAGATCATCTTCAGAGATTTCCTGAAGCAGCGGTCTTTCTCCAAGATCCATGAAGGAGATCAGGTCTTGGTTAGCTGGAAGTTCTTCTCCCCATTTGCGATAGTCTACTTCCACACCTTACTTCTGGAGAAAGCGTTCTAGCTCCGACGTAAATTCGCTGGGCTCTGCAGGGTGAAGCAAGGTGATTCTCTCGGTAATACTGTCTTGAATAACTGGCTTTGCGATGATATTGGCGTTGTAAGTGTAGGGCTGCTCATTGTCGAGAGTTACGGAGTCGCAGCCATCGAAGCCCGCCAGCCGTAGTCTCTTGTCTCATTCACCGGGCGAGATGAACGGGCTACCGATGCGACCATCCTCTTCGCTTAGCCACCATCCTGGAAATTGGCCCTGCTTTACGTTAATAATGTTCAGAGAATTAACCCAGTGCGGGACTGGCGGTAAACCGTGGAAACGAAAAGAAACAATAGGTCGCGCTTACCATAATGAAGCTCATGGCGCGAGTTACTATTAGGGTCAGCGAGGTTCAATGTTTATTTGTGAGTCAAACATACTAGGACATAACTCCTGGAGAAACAATTGACCCTTAGGCTGAAGCAGGGTGCGCACATGGGTCAACGTATCCTGCAGAAATGGCGTCGCGTGCAGAACCTACTATCAGTTAGTCAAGATCTGGGCCTCCTCATCTTACTCGGACTCACATTGGATGCGATAATCAGGTCGTATTCGCCGGCGTTGAACCCCTGCTCCACGGGATTCCTAGATATATCAAGGGCTTTGTACTCAATACCATCGTAGTCCTTGAACCGCTCCTTCGCCTGAACAAAGAAACCCGATGATATGTCAGTGTATGTATACTTCAAATACAGTCGCTCGTCGAAGTCAGATTTTAATTGTTCCAAGAACTTGGCTGTCAACCCGCCCGTTCCTGCTCCAATTTCAAGGATCCTTAACTGGGGCTTGGCATGACCCAGCAGCTGCATGAAGTCGGTGAAATCCCAGATATCGTTGTACCAACTGTAGATTCCGGTGAGAACTCCATCCTGGAGTAGGAGATCAAGGTAGTCTGTTCGTCCTTCGTACACGTTGACGACTTCTTCGAAGGCTCTCTTGATAGCAGTCGCCGGCGCCCAGCCGCCCGACGCGAGGCAGCGGTCAAAGACCTCTGGAATGAGATCTTTGCGCTCGGTCTCATTCATCTGAGTCAGATCAAAGGAGTCATTCACCAAAGGGTATTCTGGCTGCCGGAATCTCTCATGTTGCTCCTCTAGCCACGCGCAATATTTTTCCATGTGGGGGTGAGAGGTGCATCGGTCTTTCAAGGCGTTTCTTGCTTCAATAGCACATAAAACATAGAGACGCTCAAGGTCCTGGATCTGGTCTCGAATATTGAACTTCAGCTTCATTAGATCGCCAGCCTTCAAAAAGTCAAAATGCGGCTTCCACTGAAGCTGAAGGAATTTCAGTTTGGCCGGCTGATCTACGCTAGAGTCATCCATCGCTTTGCCCCTGAACCCCTTTAGATAGAAGACTATCTCGTTGTCTGTGATGCCGTATGAGGCGCCCTCCACTGTACCAGGCTTTCTAGCTGCCGTTGTACTCACGCCGATACGCTTCCCGGCTGCATCGCCGATATACAATTCCTCTATGAATGTAGGCAGGAATAAGGACTTGAAAGTCCGATAGATTCCTTGGCACGTTGCCACTGTCAAAGACTGGAAAATGAGATCTAGAGTGGAAGAATGAAGCGTGTATGGGGACTCGGCGGGTTCCTGCTTGTCTAGGATCTGGGCTGCCGCAACCCTGTCGGCGACACTGGCTGCCATATCCTCCAGACCAGTAAACCTAGGTCCATAGTTGAGACCCACTCTAGCCATGGTTGTATACCAACGCGTCGACGAGACCTGTCTATCAAGACTCTGAGTGTTCTTTCGTGGGAATGGAGAAGCGCGACCGCTACGCACAAGCCCAGAGCAGTGTTTATTCCAGGCAGATCCATCATAAGAGACAATCTGGAAATCGTACCAGTCACTGTCTAGCGTGGAGGTGAGTCGTTGTGGTCGCAGAGTTGTCATAATTTCAACTGATTTGTCATTGTAGAGTACAAGCGCTTTGCTCAACTCCACGTCTTTCACAGTGTAATCTCGGATATCGTTAATCTGGAAGATCGCTTCGCCGGCCATGGCGATGTATCCGGCACCCGGGAAGACGATGTCATTGCCAACGCAATGGTCTCGCAGCCATGGAACATCCATGAGTCGCAGCTCATTTCGCCACATCGGTAACATCTCGTTGGCTTCCAGAACGCGAAGGCCGAGTAGGTCATGGGGAAGATGTTTGCGGAACCTTCAGTTTTTCATGATCCGTGTTTCTCCCCAGTAACTTTTGTCATAGTGTCAAGGGTAGGTGGGCAAGTCGGTCAGGACATGTGCCGAATGAGATGATTGATAAGAGATCTGGACGCCAAGGCAATGTAGCTGGCCGACTGCCTCCAGGAACGAAACAGTGTCGTTTTTGCCGCGGGAGAGTGCAGAGACATAGTTTATCGCGCCTGACTTCTCACTATATATTTGTCTCAAGGGTCCCGCAAGAGCGGAGTGCGGCCCAACTTCTAGATGAACACTGCATTCCTGCGAGCCAGAAAGCAAAGCCCGCACGGCGGAATGAAACAGTACAGGACTCTCCAAATTATCTTGCCAATACCGTGGTGCAAAATCAGATGCTTGGTGGAGCTGCTTTGCTTGGACGCTAGAGTAGAAAGGGATGTTCGGCGATTGTGGAGAAAGTTGTGGAGTGATAAGATCGCGGTAAACATCACTAACCAGGGCCATATGATCTGTTTTCCCGTAAGTTACGTCGCTTGCGATCCTGTGCAGAGATAACTTACGCGAGTGATAGGCCATTTCAACCTGGAGCCTTCGTGCAAACGCGTCGGGCTTCTCTCCCTTGATTCTTGCGAGCGTACTTTCCAACGGCTTCAAATCACCGGACAGAGTAACGCTCGACCCACTGTTTTCGCAGGCAACTTTGACTCCTGGTTCAAGGTACTTCGCAATATCATTTTTGGACATGCCGACCGCGGCCATCCCTCTCAATCGCTGAGGGGATCTGCAGACATAATCACGGTAGTATGCTGCGACAATCGCCTCTTTTAATGACAAGACACCAGCTGCGTAGGCAGCCGCAATCTCACCGCTTGAATGCCCAACAACTGCAGAGGGCACTATATCCCAGGTTTTAAGGAGATTAACAAGAGCCAGCTGAACAGCTGTGCACAAGGGCTGGGCATATTCAGCCCGGCCAATGGTAGCTTTGTCATCACAGTTTAACAACACATCTGTTTAAAGATCAGCGGGCGAAGCTCAATGGACAAGATGATATTACCTTCAATTGACCACGATGGTGCATGCTCAATCTCCTTCAGCCTCTGGTCCATGGACCTAATTTCTTCAAGAAACGATGGATAATCAAGCATTAGCTCCTTACCCATATTGACCCTGAGCGTTGTAAACCGTCAGCAACATTCAAGATTAGATAAATTTCACTCTCACCATTGAGCGCCCTGTCCAGTAAACACAAACGCAACCTTGCGAAGACCTTGAAATTTAGTGGGAGTAGAGACGTGGAAGCCAGGGGAACTTCCATCCACAACACTGAAGCTTCTCAATTTCAGGTGCTCCCGTCTCTCTGCCAGGGTGTAGGCCATATCCTTTGCGTTCTCTGGGTGCGCAGCTAGATAGCACTCCATATTATGAGCCACCTCGTTCAAAGCATCTACGTGGTTGGCAGAGAATATTAAAAGGCTTTTCGACCTCTTTTCGACGGCAGGAGCGTGGGTGCCTGAGCATTGCACGCCATAAGCGGCCACCGAATCAATAATAAACTTATAGAGTTAGTATTCGCGGCTTGTTTTGTTTAGAAGAGACGATAGACCTACATGAGCATTTGAGCCACCGATGCCATAGGAATTAACGCTTATACGTTCGGCACGATCCGTTGGCCAGGGAGTGGGCTCCACAGGGACTGTCAACTTTGCAGCTTCCCAAGGGACTTCGAAACATTAGCATCACCGTTCGGTTTCTTTTAGATTTGAAAGAAGACCTTACTAGCTGGGTTAGGGTTGTTGAATTTGATGTTCGGGATGATCGTGCGGTTCTCCAGAGATAACACAGCTTTCATGATGCTGGTCAACGCGGCAGCTCCCTCGCTGTGGCCAAGATTGGGTTTTATCTACCTGCAGTTAGTGGATCATGATGACCATAAAAAGACCAAAGCAACGTACAGCTCCGATGTAAACCCCTTGCTCAAAGCACTTCCCAATGGCCGTTGCCTCGATAGGATCACCAATCTTGGTCCCCGTTCCATGGGCCTCTACCATTGCTGTATCTGACAGTCCAAGCCCAGCAGCTTTGTACGCTTGACGAATGACAGCATCATGGGCGTCTGGGTTGGGAAGAGCCAAACCGTTGGTCTTTCCATCCGCGTTGCTCGCTGAACCCCAAATGACTGCTCGGATTGGATTCCCGTCCTTGATAGCTTCATCGAGGCGCTTTATGTAGAGGACCGTGACTCCTTCACCTCTGGCATACCCGTCCGCCGAGACATCAAATGTTTTTGAAGATCCTTCGGGTGAGAGGGCCATTTGTAGACTCATGCTGATCGTCATTCCCGGCGCAAGAATCAAGTTGCTGCCGCACACAATTGCAGAGGAAATTTCTCCTTGTCGGATTGCTTGTAATGCCTGATGCAAGCTAAGTCCGGCAGAGGAGCAGGCGCTTTTGAGAATCATACTATGGAACGGTTAGATATCAGATTATAACGATGTCGTCTGAAAGTGCAGCGTTGTATCATACCTCGGACCTTTGAGATCATATTCGTAGGACACACGATTCGGTAAAGCAAAGTCTAGGCCCCCAAGCACTCGATACGGATTATACTCGTGTGTATCCTTATGCTGTAGATCCTGCCAATCCTCCGAGAACATACCGACGTATGTTCCAATATTCTTCCCGCGCCAGTTCGTCTCCCCTGCGCTCTCGAACGCTTCTCGAACCACCTCAAGCACAAGTCGATGATTAGGATCCACTTGCTCAATTTCAGCAGGAGTAAAGGAGAACATCGACAAATCAAACTTTGAGAAATCAACGTCATTGATGAGGTAGCCATGTTTGGTGCTTATAGTTCCGTGCTTCCCATGGGGACTGTAGTATGCGTCCACATTGAATCGGTCTTGTCCAATGACCGACCTCGCGTCGCCTTTACTTATTAGGAAGTTATATAGGTCTCTGTCGTTTCGGATGCCTCCGGGGAGTCTCATTCCCATGCCACAAATCGCGATGGGGACTGATGGTATTTGTTCAGAGTCCGGCGTCATAGGACTTGATTGATCACTGAAAATGTTCGTCTCATAATGCCCGTTGACTCTGTTGACCCCATTTGTATCATTGGTAGGCGCAAGGCCGTTGATGCCACCGTTGATTCCCATGATAGTGATAGCTAGTTGTGTTCAAGGAGGTATTGCACGATGAGTGTTATTCTATTGACAGAAAGACATGTTAGTATGTTCAAGTTCAATGTCAAGCGGAAGCTTTTGAAAGGCTGCTAAAGACCTAGTAGTATTGCAAGCAACCTTTGCTATAAAGTAAATGGCGTAGTTGACTTCTGCTGTGAGGGGATCTTCGGGTATTTTGAAAATAGTGGTAAAGTAATGGCCACATTAATTAGCGACCACGAAGCAGAAAGTAATGTAATATAGGATTCGAGGTCGTGACTCGAACTGCAGACCTTCTCTTCAAATCAGGCTCCCGTAAACATCTTTCCACTGCTTGAACTGCTCGTCCCGCACCAAGTGTGTCTTACTAGGCTATCACATACGCCCCAACAATTCTTCTCACCGGATATTCACTCCGTATCTGAAACCTATCCAAATCTGTTGATAAGACGGTCCAGTGTAATCGAGGCCAAATCTCATCTTTCTCACGTAAGAGAAGCATACGAATATTGTTGACTTGTTCTCGTAAGGGTTGTAAAACTGATTTCAGGTTCAAATGTTGTATCACAACTAGAGCCGAGGTTCTAACCGTCATTGATGCAGTATCACTCCGATCCACATATCGGCCCCCAGACGGAATCCCTCCGCCGCTCATGGAGCGGATCCTTCGCATTTCTAGAATACACGATACCAAACTTTGAATGCGCGAATCAAGGTAGCAATGGTGAAGTACACTGTATTAGACAAGCGGTTCAAGGCTTACTCCGTACTCCGTGGTGATACGGATCAATCTAACACCTCTTGTTCATCAACCGTCCAAGCGAACTTAAGGATCCACTCTCATGCAGACGGGCAAAGTTCCCCGCCCAAACAATATTTGCTCTATGTGGCATCAGATGAGACATCTTAACATGGAGCGAGGGTCTCTTGGAACTGCACCGGTAAAGGAAAGTTCGATCTTGATCACATGTGGCTCACTTGGCCTAGGATAGTCCATAATGGCACACGGTAATGTCGGCATTGCCTGGTTCGCTATATTATAGCTATTCCGAATACAATATTTCCAAACCTTACCGTTTATATATAATAACCATAGAAGACATGGGCTCTTCCTGGTCATATCCGTTTCCAAGTCTCGATTCAGCATCATAATATGGCAAGTGCTCCCGAGACTCCACCCGCAGACAAAGCTTGTTGAGACAAGCAACGTGGATGCAACTTGGCTTCCTTGGCCTGGAGGTTTTTGGCCCCAACTAATATAAATATCCTGCGTGGCGCATGTGCGCACAACGATGTCTCCCCGCCATAATAAAACACCGAGTAGGTACGGAATACAACACTCCGTGCCCAATCGATCCTTAGCTCGTATGCACAGAAACTTTCCAAGCAGGGAAAGACTCGATACATCGTATCGGGGATATAGAATCCACATCTTGGCCCCTTCACCGGGAGCTGCTCTGCAATCTGCCTTCTGCGATACGTCGATGGGCGGGGAAGAAACACTGATCCACAAATTAACCACCCCGTAAACTCGGCCGAATATGCATTCAGTGACTATTGGCTAAGGAGCGTGGCAGAGTGGCTATGCTAAGTTTCGCGCCCACCACGCCTAGTCCGTAAGCCGACCTAAATACGGAAAACATACTGGGTAAATGATGCTGTGTGGACTGCGGTATGAAAGATCCAAAACGCAATCGGTTTTGAAGATTAACAATCTCCTCGGAAAGAAGCTTCCGTTCTTGCCGGTTAGTGCTTACGGGCTAGTTTAGAGGATAAGCATTCCTGGTGTTGAGCTTGGAACATCCCACAGTGTGTATTTGGTAACACGGTAATACTGAGGTATTATGACTTTGGGTAACGTGGATTCTTGACCGCCCAGATTGCGGCGAAAATATTGGTTGATATGTCTTACCGCCCAGGCGGTGGCAGACTCGGTGGTGAGTGTATTATTGCGAGCCTAATTGGTACCTAGCCGATAGGTAACTACCTAGGTAAATAGGTACCTACCTACAGCAAGCGGTTTGGATCCATGTATTTTTCAAGACCCACACGAATTGTTTCCGTGAAGTTGGGCTCCAGGCAACGCAAACACTGGTCTCACTATACTTCTAGTATCCTAAAGGCATGCCTGCACCGGCAGAGACCACTTAGCAGAGGGGCTCTGTGGAATTATTGGGAGCTTGAGTCTAACGCTGACCCCTCATGAGACTCGGATACTTCTGTGAAAGGATTTACTGGCCAGCCTGTCGGCCTAGGAGTTGGTAGCTGGAGACAGACAGCTAACCATCGCCTCAAATTATACTACAATCAATCGTCCTCTACGATCTCTTGTGTTATTTTTCCTGTCTTCTTGGTAACAAAGACCTGGACGTTTCTCTTTCCATTCGAGTCTTCCTCGATGTAAGCCAACAGCATCATACGCCAATCCATCATCATGCCCTCTCTACTTCTCACATCCCACAGTTTGATTTCCGGCTCATCGGCCCTACTCATCTTACTATGTCTCGCCTTTGTCTACCCGATCTATGCCTTCCTCAGCCCTTCTCAATCGTTAAAGACCTCATCCGCCGCCTTATTTACACCAGACAAAACTAGTGCTGGGAATAAAAAGAAGAGATGGCTTTACGACTCAGTCAACCTGTTCCAGGAGGGGTATCAGAAAGTAAAATTTAGTCTCTAACCTCATTTCCTCGAGTATCTCTAAATTGTCTTCAGTTCTACGGCAAACCATTCAGAATCTGGACCACGGAAGGAGAGCAGGTAGTCATTCCCCCGGACTACGTGGATGAATTAAAGATGCTTCCCGATCATACGTTTCCATCTGCACTTCGTCATGTTAGTACAAAGTCGCTTGTTCTGTTCACTAGACGGGTGGTACTGATTCCACTTCAGTTCTTTTTGCATAAGTATCTATGGCCAATTGAGGTGTCTAAACTGGATTATGGACATGTGGTTATGAAGAATGATTTGAATAAGAGCATGGGTTAGTATTCCCTTGGGGCTTACAAACTATCAGGAAAAAATGAAATAACAAACGTTGTCATACATGATAGGCAGGATATTCCCCGAAATGCGGGATGAGGTCGATACCGTATTCCCTCTTGAGTTCCCGGAGAGCAAAGGTACGCCCTTTCAGCAGATAAACTCGAGCATGCCCTCAAAAGTCTGACTTGAACATGGATTACGATAGATTGGCACGCCATCCAGGTCTACCCCAAGATCCTACGTCTCGTCAGTCGCGTCAACGGAAGGATCTTCGTTGGAAACCCACTGCACCAGAATGAGGAATGGATTAACATAAGCTGCAACGCAAGTCCCCTCTCCCCACCCACCCTCAGATATAGTCTAACATCCTGTGTTTGTGAAGTATACGAAGAACATTTTTCTTTCGTCCGCGAAGCTCCGATTCTTCCACCCTTGGCTCCGCCCTCTCGTTCAGTTCTTCATCCCAGAGCTACGAACCGTATGGAGCTGTAACAGCAAGGCCCAAGAGCTCTTATCGCCAATTCTGCGAGAACGGCAAAACAACGAGAGAAAGGCAGATTATAAAAAGCCAAACGATTCAATTGAGTGGCTAAGAGACCTGGTTCCCGAGCCAGACCGGAATGACCCCCTCTTCCATGTCATCTCGCAGTTGGGTATTGGCGCGGTGTCGGTGAACACGACGACATAACTGTTGACGAACTCCCTGTTCAATTTGGCGACGTATCCTGAGTATGTGAGCATTCTCCAGGAGGAAATAGAATCCGTATGTGGCGAAAATGGAGGGCAGTTCACACTGGAAAGTACGGGGAAGTTAAAGAAGTTGGATAGTTTCATCAAGGAGACGTTGCGGTTTAATGGCCATCTGACAGGTATTTCAGCCGCCAATCCCCTTCAATTTATGTCATGACGCTGAGTACTAATCCAAATTTCCTTAGCGACCTTTCAACGAAAGGCACTCCGTCCCATCACCCTCTCGGATGGCACCTCCATCGCACCCGGCACTTTCACGCTGGCCCCAGCCAACGCCGTCAACTTTGACCACGCTATATATCCTGATGCAAACACATTTGATGGCCTGCGTTTCTACAAGCTCCGTCAGAGCTCGGTCGACGAGGAAAACAAGCACCAGTTGACGTCAATTACCAAGACACAATTGCAGTTTGGGAGTGGGCGACATGCGTGTCCAGGGCGGTGGTTTGCCAGTCACCAGACCAAATTAGTCTTGGCCAAGGTCATTGATGGGTTTGAGTTGAGGTTGAAAGGGGACCAGAGGCCGAAGGGATTACTGTTTCAAACTAATCAGCTACCTGATCCGAAGACGGAGATTCTATTTCGTGCAAAGTAAGGGGTTTATGGGGCTTGAATGAGCAGCGAACAATGCATTGGTTGGTCGCTAAGCTCTTCTGTTCTGTTTTGCCTCTCCTCTATTTGGATCCTTCTAGTCATGCCCGGCGACAAGAGCTCAATATTACAATACGCTATTCAACACAGGCAACTCTATACTACACTCCAAATGCGGATGAGTATTTCCAACCTTGACACGCATTAAATTATAGGCCTCCTGATCCACTTCCTGTCCCCATGCTCATTAATTGAACCTCGTTGAATTAAATGACGTACTGTCGATCGATTAGCTTCGAACATCTCTTGAGCCTTTGGAAAATGTATTTTCAAACTCACCGGAATAAAGAGATATGGTACCTGCTTCTCGTACTCCCTCCATGCATCGCCATACTTTCTCCGGCATTTATTAATATCTCTCCTCGCCCGGTGGGCAATCATCACACTGAAGAACACCGGATAAAATCAAGGAAACGGGCTATCAAACCCCGTAATGAGCCCCCACGACAACGCAAAGAACATGTCACAGCTATAATGCACCTTGCGCGCCAGGCCATACCAACCATCTGCCAGAATCTTGTCACCCGTCTTGGTAGGAATGGTCCTGGGGTTCTTGACCTCCTGCCAAGGAAGTTGAGGAAACGTCTTGTGTTTTACGAACGTGCCGCGCTCCATTATTCGGAAGGAGTTCTTTTGGCTATTCGCCGTGTCCCAAACATAGTAGACAAAGAGATATGAGATGAAGAGAGCTGTCAGGGCGTATTTGTTCCACGCATAAGTGGCGGGGTCACGGTTCGCGAGGTATAAGACGCAGTGGCAGTAAGACATAGGTACACCTGCCATGTTCCAGAAAATGAGCATAAAGCCGAGCTTCTCCTGATACATGTCCCAGGTTGTGGTGATGAGGTGCTCGGCCTTGGCGCAGACGTTGGCATATAGGAAATATGCCATGACCAGGAAGAGGACTTCGCCGGAGACGTAGCCGTATTGTTCGTATTGGCGGGCTGCGGTGGCGCTGCTGAGCCCGAACATGATGAATCATGGGATGCGCATTTTGTAGAACATCTTAAAGTCAAGGATGCCGAATAGTCTGGGATTCAGCTTCGCGCCCATGAAGAAGTCGTAGATCGGGTAGCCGGTTATGCGGTGCTGGGCACCACGCGCGAAGGCGGAAAAGTACGCGACGAAACTGACAAGAAAGCCGGACATGATTGCGACGGACATGATGGGGCCGAATAGGTCAAGAAAGGTATAGATCGGGAAGAGGTTGGTGACGTGCAGCACGGCCATGACCACAATCGTGAGGTAGAAACTGGTATAGGCGGAGCAGTGGTATTTCAGCTGTTTCCCACCTTCGTGTAATAAGGGCTTTCCGTAGCAAGTGAAGCCAGGCATGAGGATGTAACATGCCGCCTCAAAGATATAGTAGACCCAGTAGATCTTCCATGCCCTAAGACTAGGAAACGCATGGTCGTACGCGAGATCGAATAGATGCCTTGCGAAATTATCCCAAAGCTGGCCCTCTTCCGGGAGCGGTAGTTGTCCGTCATAGAAGATAGCCCCAATCCACATGTAATACATCAACAGAGGAAATCCGATCATCGCAGCAAGATTTCCCAAGGAACCGCCGAACTCGAAATGACCCGAATAGTCGACCTTCGGGTCCATGCCGGGCCTCCAACCTCCGGTGATGTGTTCATTGGCGAAGTCTTCGGCACTCCTAGTAGATTGACCGTTTGCGCTGGGTTTTGACTTGTCCACAGTTTCATGGCCTTGAGTCATAATGTTTTTGTGTCTTTGAGCGAGCTCAAGGGTCTCGTAGTTAGGGCAGTCGTCCCCACGCTGGATAGGAAACGATCCTGTAATTTTAAATAGCCGTTCAAGATATTGAGGCAAAGGAGTGAAAAGTCCGATCTGGGGAAAATCTCTGGATCTTAATGTTCCTAACACATAACAGGTCAGCAACACTGAGATCCTTCTTATACAACAAACGGAAAGCGTGGCCTCCGTGGTCTCCGCGGTCTCCGCGGGCGGCATCAGCACATCCCAAATCCTGGCCTCGCCGCTACGCCAATTGCAATTTTCTTTTGTAAGCACTAGACCTTTTTAAATTGTGTTGCAGAGTTGCCAGACTTCTTCATTTGCCAAATTTCACTGCGGCAGTACTCCCTATCATCCTTCGCAACATCGACTGGCTAAGGCTAGGTAGGGGGCTATACGGTCTTGGCACAAACGATGCAATTTTTTGCTCAGTTTGGTGCCTGAGGTTACAGTTGGCCAATCATTCCGTTTTGTTTACCCCTTTTTAGGTAGGCAACCTACTAGACTGTCTCTTTTTCCTCAAGAAGCTCCAAGTTACTTCTCTGGATTAGTTTAGTTTCAAAATTAACTACCATCACCAGTATATCACAGTAGGAATGCCCTCAACCATGTCAATAAGAGCTGCTGTATGTAGTTTGTTCTACACCTTTGTAGAGATATATATTTGCCGGGAAAACATGAAGATGCGAAGATGTCAATGCGATTTACACGAATCTTTGGCCATTGGCGACCGGGGTAGAGCCTGATGAGGAGCAAGATTCAGATATAAAGCATGGGAGAAAAGAAAATATTTTATTATTATTGTGTAGTATTCTAAGGGTAACCGACCTTCTGCCCGCCTGAAATGCACTATCTAAATTCCGATTTGCAAGTGAGGGGAATTGGCTGAATTTTGGCCACATTGTCCATGGGCATCAACATATAGACCATTTCATTAATTCCAAAAGCCCGTCATGCATGTTTCAGGTCACTATCTAGCGTATTGAGTCATTTTCCAAAAATCCTTTCCCTAGGCGCAACTGCCGTTCGGGTTTTCAGAATTGGGCTCGTTCTGCGTCATGCAAAGTTTGGAACAGCATGGAGTCTGAGGGTCGCAAGGCTGGCCTTTGGGCGTGCAAGCCGTAGCCGAGGCAGTAATGAATGAAAGGACGAAGACAAAGAGACGCATGGTGATGTTTGTTTGTTGATGGTTGGGCTGAATGCAGTTACCGAGTTAGTTGCGAGGGGCCGAGGGATGAATGCCAAGACTAACAAGCAAACATACAAAGGGGAAATTTCTTTGTTGTTAACGAGTACAGATCCGGTGATCTCTTTGCTTGTGATCGGAGAATACCCTGGGCGAGATCACGCGTTCTTGTATGGATTTTCGTAGAACCTTGTTGAGGCAACAATCTGTAGAACCCGAGCACAGCGTTGCATCTGGGTTGTAGTGACTGGATGCACCCCGGAGGGGACAGGGCCTTAGAAGTAAATATAGCTTTGGTCTGCAAAGTACTCCGTACATACGGAGCAGTAGTGCAGACTTTTCTACCTCCCAAAATTTTATCCGAAATGAAGTGGATCTGAGCCATCAATTACTAGAACTATCGCTTACCAAGTGGGTATTGTGGTACGTTAGATAAATATTCCACAGGATCCATCATCTGCGGGGATTATAGAAGGGCGATTACAGGTGAGTGGCTTGACAGGGCTGGGCATTGACTGTTGGTTATTGAGGGGTAGGCGGCACCGTGAAAACTTTGAAGCTCAGAGAACGTGTACTTTCCGTCCATCAAGGATCTATCCTTCATGATTTAGAATGTTCGAAATGCTTAAACTTTGCTAGGTACAGAGCATATCCACGGCCACAGGTGATTAAAGGGTGAATTCAATACCAATAGCACAAAGCGAGGAGTCTCAAGGGATGTATCCCTTGCTAGACCCACTACCAGCCACCAAATATATCGAGAGGTAGTATGTACGGGGTACACCGCTACCCCACTTTTCCATAGACTGCAACGCTGCTCGGGATTAGTGTAAAGCCGGATGCAATATTAAAAAAGGGACATAAAGTCAATCTCGTGGAATAGGAATGCGGGGAAGCCAATAATCATGGAATAAAGCCACTGATGGAAGTTCACGCTAAACAGATAATTCTGCCTTCGGATGTGCCGGGTGATGGACAGGCGTTTAAATATAGTGGGTAGGTAAATCAGCGGTTCGTTCTTCTTGGAATTATCTTGATGAGTGCTCTTGATTCCGTAGGGTTGATCCTCGCTAGAGCACGGAGTCTTTCCCATTCTCACCGCTATTCTGTGTTATTCTTAAATGACTGGTGATTGCGACATATGCTGTCTCAACCAGTAATAGATGCCTCAGCCCTGCTTTCGACTAAGTTTGTACTTGGCGTGTCATCTAGACTTTCACTCTAGCCCGAAACCAGGCAAACTAGCGGTATCTTGGGTAGAGCCTCATTGAATCATAGGTAGCTGGTGCGCGTATTAGCGGGGTGAAACATTATTCATTTAAGCCCGAACAACCTCGGTCCATCTTTAATAAAGACGAGTCGTATGGAGAGTATTGAATAATCTGGAACTCGCTCATGTTCTCTCATTTAAACTTCTTGGATAGACTTTTTCTTTGTTTATTTTGGCATCAAAACAGCCTCGCCTGAATTTGAATCTTGCGGCACAACACAACGTCACCATGTGGGGGTCCAGGATAGTAAAGTCCCAACTAGTGGTTTATCACAAGTGGTATAGTAGCCTGAATCTGATCAGAAGACATCGGGTCATTTGGTGGGTTAGAGTTACACATCACATGCTCTGCTGGTCATCGCATCAACCCTGGGCTATCAAAGACATAAAAGGGTTACGATATCCGGGCGTATAGACTTAGAAGAAAAGCTCACCCTATGCCTAGCGGTACATTTCTACGATCGTTCTCACCAGTTTTAGTACAGGACCTGGCATTCATCCTCAATTACCCTAGACCCAGCCTTACTCAGGCACATGGAGAAAGAAAGCTTTTTTGAAGGCCATTTATCATTGATCCAGGGTACACTACCCTCTCATTCTGATCGAGTGACCTGTCACGAGTCCGTCCCATTGAATCGGTACAACATCTATTACAGCTATTATACTCAATTGTGCTTCCTGGAGCCATTGCAGATTGTTACCAAGTCTCAAAGAAATGTTGTATACTGCATTGATACTCTTTGGTGTTATCGGCCAGCTGCTCGCCCTTAGCCTACCCGCAAGAAACACCCCTATTTACCGCGGCCCACCCATTCTTCCCAATGAGGACCCATTCTACAAGCCCAAGAATGCATCCTGGGAGTCATCGACGCCGGGTTCAATCATCGGATATCGAAATGTGAACGTCGGCTCTACACTCATCGATCTTATACTAATCCATTCTGCATACCAACTCCTGTACCGCACTACCAACGCACACGGAAACCCAAGCTACGCGGTAACAACAGTCATTATCCCGTTCAACGCGAGGAACGACAAGCTCCTGTCCTACCAGATTGCCTACGACTCTCCTGACAACAACTGCTCGCCCTCATACTGGGTCCAGGAGGGTGTTCTCTCATACCGATGGGAAATCTTCGGAGAGCTTGGGACATTGATTCAAACGTTCCTTGCCCAGGGCGTACCGATCAGCATCCCAGATTATGAGGGTGTGAATGCCGCATTCACGGTTGGGACTCAATCGGGCTATACTGTTCTGGATTCCGTCCGGGCTGTCACAAGATCTGGATCAATCACCGGAATCAGCCCAAACGCCCAAACCGCCATAGTAGGATACTCAGGCGGGGCGCTGGCTAGTGAATGGGCCAGCGAACTACATTCCGTATACGCCCCTAATGTACGCATCGCCGGCGCAGCGATGGGCGGCTTACCTACCAACATCACCAAGACATTCTTTGCTATCGATAGAACATTGAGTGCAGGACTCATTTCGGCCTCTTTCAATGGCATCGCGAATACGTTTCCGTGCTTTTCGGCGTACATAGATCAGCATTTGCTGCCAGACCACGCAGAAACATTTTATTCCACGAAATGCCAATGCACGAACGGCACAAGAGGCGGTTTAGCTCCGTATGCCAACCAGAGCATAATCCCATACTTCGATAACGGGGATAGGATTGTTTATGACCAGGAGGCTTTGTTGAACTCGATTGGGACGATGGGTTTACATGGCGTTCCAGACTTCCCGATGTATATTTGGAAAGGAACCAGGGACGAGGTAGCGGTCCCTATTGAGGACACAGATGCTTTGGTGAAGAAATATTGCGCAAAAGGCACTAACATCACCTATGTGAAGGTTGAGAATGGGAATCACTTGCAATCAAGGGTAGTAGGCTTACCTGGAGCGGAAGCTTTCTTGAGAGGCATTTTTGGGGGTCAAGTACCGGATAAGTGCACAACTATGACTATTCCTCTCATTCCACTATAAACTATACTGGTCGATGTTATGGATAGGACCAAAGATGCGCTCAGATATGGGTTCTCGGGCTTTCACAAGTTGGAGAGCGAAAGGAAATGGGATTCACAGTTGTTAGGCAGAAATAGTGATGTCACTAAGGTGCGGGCAGATATTTGCATTCTTCTGCACTTTACGTCCTTATCCAGGAGTCCGAAATTTGCGATGCTGTGAAATTGAATGTTAAATCTTGTTATAACAAGATGAGATGCCACTTTGTAAAGAGATCAAAATGTATAATTATATTAGACATTGAGAGAAAAGTCTCCTTAGGTCTATTAACATCGCGATGTAGGTTAGAGGCCAACTGCCCTTAACCATTGAAAGTTCCCGCGTTTCGCTTTCTATAAAGAGCAGGAAATACTTCCATGATCCGATCAACATCCGCAGCGCGGTTATAGCCATGGAAGCTAAATCGCACTCTCCCAAGACCATTCCACGCGTACACACCCACGCTTCTCATCCCGTCCACAATCTCAGAAGATCCTTCACAAGTGACGGTGATGCTGGCGCCATGTCGTGCTTTCTCAAGCGGCGTAGAAGACGGAATGCCTTCCTGGTGTAACTTTCTGAGCAGCAATGTAGTCAAGGTTTGCACATGCCTCTCAATGACGATAGGGTCCCATTGATTGAGGAATTGTAAGGCTTCCCGTAAGATGTAGATAGCGAGATGGGCAGGGTTCCCGGAACTGAAGCACATAGCATCGTTGCGAATTGCTAGCGGGTTCGTTTCCCAGTCTGGGCGAGGCTCTCCGAGAGCAAGAGAGTACCCTCCTGCCGTAGTCGGCCGCCATTCCGGCAGTCTTTTCTGATTCCAGAATGCAATTGCAGCCCCGCTGGTACCTAGTAAGAATTTAAAGCAAGCCGAAAATGCAAAGTCGGCAATTCTGGCATCAATCGGAGTGTACCCGGCGGCTTGGGTGAAATCAACTAGGAGGATAGCGCCAACTGAATCCGCGACTCGTCGATAATATGAGAGGTCAACGCGCCTCCCGTCGTAGTATGAAACATAGCTGACGGCAATTAACCGGGTTCTGCTGTTCACCACATCCTGCAAGTTCCGGTCACTGTGATAGCGCATTGCTGGGTATTTCGCCACATCCCTTTCAACCTTCTGACCTCTGAGAGCAAACGGCCCCACAAGGCTCGGGAATTCGTCCTCGTGAACACATACATTGTCACCAGCTTTCCAATCCAACGACTCGAGAATGATCGAAACGCCGTCGGCAACGCTTGGTGCGAACCCGACTTCCTCAACGCTGACGTTCCATGCCTGAGATACCCCAGCTCTAACATCGTCAATGTGCTGCAGCTGGTCGTGGCGACCCGTATGGCCTCCAGATTTGTCATTGATATATTTTGCAAGTGCCGTGTTGTACGCGTTTAGAGGCAACGATTCCCCGGCAGCGCAAACGTGAGCGACGCCGGGAACTGAGCAAAAAGACTCCAGAGGGAAAAGAGGGGTGTCTGCCATTGGAAGCCGTCGGATTAACGTCTAATGTAGTTCAAAAAAGGACGTGGAATTTCGCGTGACGTTAGTAGACAGTATTTAAATGATGAAAGTTCTGGTTCACCATTCATGGTCCAGGTGTCAATGATAGGGCGTGCGTATGGCGTGAACTGGCGGGGCGATGATAGAAATTGTGGAGACCATCAAGTCTATTACGGTAGAAAGGCTGGCTCGTTATGTTTTGAAACGAAAAAGAACGGAATTCTGAAGGTATCTAGGAACTTCTCTCTCTGTGTTTCTACCTCCTTATGAAATTAAATTTATAATAGAATCCGAGCCATACATTCCTCTGGAGAATTTGACGATTGCGAAACGAACAGGAAAATCGGAGCAGCGGGGGAATTATATGTACGTTGCATATCCGGAACTTGCTGCCGAGGTCCAATATCTGATTAACCTTCATGAAGGTTTCTGAACTGCTCACTCGGCTGAACCCAGCTCTAACGGGCCGGAGTCATCGGAATTGGCAAAGTACAATTCGTCAATATGCTAGGATTTACCCGGAATTCGCCAACATGGATCCTTGGTATGGGAGGGAGACTGCCGACATTACATACGATGATACAGAGGGCGATTTCACGGCCCTACTTATTGATAATGGGTATTTTGACGCTGACGAATAGGAGGACATGCGCCCGAAATATTACATTGAGGTTAAGACGACCACAGGTGCTTTGGAAACTCCTTTTTATATGAGCAAATATCAGTATGGAAGAGTGAGTGTGTTGACAATCATTTGTAAAGTAGACGCTAACCGAGCCCAGATGTGGGATGTTCATACTAGCAGCGACCGTTCGGAAGTCTACATGGTCTTACGAGTGTTTTATATCGGAGGAGATAATATAGGGATGAGCGTCTATTTTGACCCAGAACAACTCAGATTAGACGGAGAACTTGTGTTTACTGGGCAGACTTGGTCAGTCGTTCCCGGCTAATTATTTCGGTGCGGATGATCTGTCCTGGGCACAGGCCAATAAGCAGAGAGTTGCGAGGCAGCTATTTGTAGAGTCTTACGGTAAAGGTGTCTTTCATATAGCATTTCCTCTTCCGATGCTCCTCTTATTGCCAGCGCTCCATAACCCAATTGCTATAGACAATAGCTTAAAGACCAATCCGAACACACTTGTAGGGCCAGACATTAGAGCGGCAAAACATCATGAAGAGCCATGTTTAAAACAATGGGAAGAACTGGAGGGTTATGGGACGGACTAAGCAAATTTACTTCGCGCCTGGTCGCGGAATCGGTAAGGGTATGTATGGCAACTCGCTAGCTGGTACTCATATATCCGATAACTAAGTTTAACATGGTTGTGTATCTCATCTGCTGTGGTGCAGTCATTCCCTAAAGCAATAACGGTCGGTAAAGGAAGTAAGCTAAAGGTCCTGGACGTAGGATATATTGATGAAAAAACAGCACAATACTAGCAAAGAGTCACAATGACAGAGTGACCAAATACTGAGGCCATCTAACGACTAAAGCTAGAGTGGCCTTCCTCAGATTTAGACTTAAGCGGATACCCTGCACCCCACCGGTTGTGAAACTCCGTATTTCTTTCTTGGCTTTCCCCTTCTCTCGATTCCCCCAGATTCCCAACGACTGCTCTGGGAGTTTGTGATAGCTGCCTAATTGTATCGTCCGACATCTGCCCTAGCCATTGTTCAGACCGGTTACCTGTGACAATACGTTTTGCCGATATCAGGTCCCCGATGGTTGAGACTATTAACTGGCGTGAGTCGTCGGCTGAATTAACATCTTCAAAAGAATTAATTCGGGCGCTCCCAGCAAGTTCAGATGCGTCGGCGCAGATATTCAAACACTGTTCGATACTGTCCTTTTCCTCTTGCATCGTTTCCAACTTAGTAGCTTCGTTCTTGGAAACATTTTGACGCTTTTGAGCTTCTGCCAAGCGGCTCTTTAGTTCTGCTAACCTTGATTCAAGGGTATTCGAATTGGCATTGATCTTCGACAAAAAGTCGTGAAACATGGCTCCCGTGGCCCTCTTAGCGTGTTGCGGTTCCACATTTTCCTCAGGGGCGGATCTGGCAGGTAGATTGCGCATGGAGACTGAGTCGTGCAATAAGCCAGCTTGCAGGCCTTCAATATATTCCGAGGCTTGAGCACAAATCTCCAGACATTGCTCTGTGCTCTGCTTTTCTTCTTCAATCACTTGAGAATCTAAGTCTGAGCTCAGAGGGCCCTCGCTAGCTTCATTAAGCAACTGTAGGTTTTCAGAGATCTCGTGCAAATGATCTTGAAGATCTGATGTAGCTTCAGCAATCATTCGCTTATATTCATCAAGAACATTATTAGTGACTGCGGCGTGACGACTAGCCAATAAAGTTTCATGGTCAGATCAGAGCTTTCTGCGCGGGCGAGAAGGCATACATACAAAGTGGCGCTTCCAAGGGCGATACTGATTGTCGCTTTGTATCCGGCCAGGGTTGTTCTGAGATTGTTTATATCACCACCCATATACTGCAATTTTGTCCAATCACGGAAGCTCGTCCGGTCGACACCGGAATGGCTCGTACAACGTTTCAAAATATCCTCGAATTCTTGGCATATTTTGCCGCACCGCAACAGTGGCTGCTTCAAGGTAACTAGTTCGTTTTCGAGTTCGGCCGCCGTGCCCTCTAACGTCTCAAGAACATCGTTGAGCGACTGTAACTCGTCTCGTAGATCTCTGATTGCCCTTTTGCTAGATTTGAAGCTTTCAATCAATTGGTAGAGTGATTTGCTAGTTTGAAAAGCAAAGCCAGCCAGCCCAACCAACCCGGACGCAATCCCAACAGCTTCAGCCATCACAATTTGTGAGGCTTATATATAGCGTAAAGTTGGGAAAAAAGATTCAGTTTGCGACGGATATTTTGGAGAACAGAATTCTTGGTTAAATCTGTTCGAGAGGGCAGGCGCCCCCGTCATTAATATGCCCGTTAACGAAACTCGGCCAGAAATCTAAGTTTAGGTACCCCTCTTTTGACCATGACTTTCCGGCGGCTACAGGATGTCGTTGATTGGATCAGCAGCCGCTTATGTAACACATGGGATTGGCTGCGCGCCCCAGGTTACATAAGACCGATTAAGCGTCCGGATTCCCCTACCTGTCCACAGGGGAAGAACCGATATACAAAACAAGTGAAGACACCGTTAATCTTGTTCAAATAAAGGAATAACCTGTATCGTTACCTATCTTTATACTACTGACAAATATCAATATTGATTCCGCGAAATTGGCGAGATTAGAGGCACATTCCCTAGCCTTGTCATCCACGCCGTGATTACATGATTGTAGGCCCCCACTAGACACGAAATAATTATAGGGGGGGTTCTTGTCGGCCTATTGGATGTTGGACAAACATGGGGCGTTTAGTTACGGTTCCCTAGTCGCCGAGGAGGATCGCGCAGAGCACATTCCCCTCCTTGCATGCCAATTAAATCAAGGTTGGGCGATCCGCCAGCTGTCTAATATAGATAGTGTTCACCCAACCCCGATACTCATTGGATTTAATCTACAACTCGCCTCGTTCCCTCTCTCCAATTCTATGGGGGATATATTGATACCATGGCAGAATCTATTAATCTGGCTTCTTGATTGCTGGTATTAGCCACTTTCGTGTTCGAATTAAGTATTAATTTATATAACATAGTTCAGAGCTTCTATTCCTATCTAAAGTGCGTATGCGATCTCCTAAAGGAGCTGAAGATAATAGTAACTGGGGTTCTCAGGGCACTTACAAAGGTAATTAGTACTATTACTAGATCGTTTATTTTTTCTGTATAGAGGGAGAAGATGACAGAACTGGTGACGGTATAACATTAGGAGTTAGAGTTTAACATACAAAGACTGACGGAGATGGTGACCGAGATAGATTTGACGATGTTATGGTCTTTTTCGGTAATAGATGGAAGAAAGTTGATATCGAGTCGGATAACACTTAGGCGAGTATTCGCTCTATTATTAGTATTTATTAATATTGATATATTGAATGAGTCCTTTGTGTGGGCATATGGTGTATTTCCTGTCGAACTCCGTGTGTTTAAATAGATCGAGGTTATTATAGCGAACCACGTTGCTTTAGAGGGGGGGTTGTAGCCTGTATTGATGTTGATAGACGCATTCATGAGCTATTAGGGCTTCTTTGCTAGCTTCTTGCTGTAAAGGACGTAGTTTGCTTGCACCGTTAGAATTCAACAATTGGTCAAGAGGCATAAGTAGATAAAATATCCCAATAAGTTCTTAGACTCCAAAGTGTTGGGACGTTATCAGACAATACAATATCTTGAATTCAAATTAATAAATACAGATCTCTTGTTGCTCCACATACCCATAGCATTTGCTGCCCTGCTGCGCGATTCCAGGAAAATAACACTCCCCCAGCGTCCAGTACTGGTTTGTTTTTTGGTTCCGACGAAGCAAAATTGGGACCGTAGCACCATGAACAAAACAAATTGTATCTCCAGGACATGCAGCTGCGGGAACCAAGCCAACGGATCCCTCAGTCGTTGTAGCCACCACCGCTGGCCGAAGGTCCTCTGCAAACAGAATAGCCGTTCTAACATACAGCCAGAGACCTCTCTTCTGTTCTCAACGCGCTTCCGCGGCGCGAGAGACAGAAGAGCTCAATCCCCAGTGCGTGCCGCCTTTCATGAACTTTCAAAGCTCTTCGTAGGACCTTCGATAGTTCGGCACTACATCGTTGACCTCAGGCAGGTTCGCCGCATCGCCAATGGCTAGCTTCCAGATTAGATCGTCGTGTCCCTGCTTATATCGCGATAAGGACTCAACCGTCTTAAACATCTCGTCGAGGTAGTCTAAGATATTCTCGGAATCAGAATTGCACACGCCCACAAACTTCAAGGGTTCGGACAGGTGACCCTGAATCACGAGGATATGGCGCTCTAGATCCTTGAAGAACGGCGCTTGCACTGCGTTGCACGCGACCTCAGAAGTCCCACTACCGCTAATATTGATATCTGCTGATTTCCAGGAAGTGATTGTCCGTGGGTAGGGTATAGAAGTCCAACGCGGCACCCATGATGGCAGGTCCTTGTCCGGTTCGCTGCTAACTGCCGCACGGGACAGTAACTGCAGGGCATTTCCTTGCGCAACAAATGTTGCTGCATATCTGTGCAATACATCCGTCAGGCTCGACCGATAATCGGGTCTGAACTTGTTATTCAATGCCTCGCCTGCGAGGGATCGTAATGCAAAAAGCTTATCGCGCAAAAGGGAGCATTCGGTGTGTTGGAAAGTATCGAGAAGCTCCATCAAGCTTGGTCGGCTGGGCGCTTCATCTCAGTACCGCTGACGCTCGCTGCTCAGACTCTGTATATTTTTGGTGTGACGAATACTAGGGATCTGAAGGTTGGAGATTGAAACTTTTGCTAAGTCGATGTAAGTCTTGATCCCGTACCAAAAGTCGTCCCACTGTATCTGATCCCGGCCGCAGACCAGAGTCAATCTCCTTGCGAAGACAACTTCCTGGACAATCCAAGTGCGACGAAACCAAGGCCGTGCGATCAAGGCATTAACGGCGGCCCATCTATCTGAGTTGACCCTCATGTCAAAGCCACTCAACTCTTCTGGAAGGATGCGTGAAAGGTATCTCATTGTGTCAAAAGCAAGTCTGCTGTCAACGCTTTCTTTGCCAACCCAATCTAGAATTCCCGCCGCCTGACCAAAGATTTCATGCAGTATCTCAATCTGTCCGGCTTTCTCACTTTCATTTTCCTGGTTTATGCTGACTGCATCAACCCAAATCACCCGTGGCCCGTTCGTATCCCGAAGCATCTGCACTATGGCAAAGTACAACGATGTGGTCAAAGCTATAAATCCCAGATTCGTCCTTAACTTGAACGGCTTTAGAGACGAGCCCCAGGTATATGAGAGACCGGTGTATTTGATACTACAGTCATCCAAAGAAACCTCTTCAAGTGCACCGGAAATGGTCATGTCGTCCTTGTTCTCGGCCTCCAGTCTTAATAATCGGATTGAGCCCTTGCTCTTGAGAGGTTGATATAAATAAGAATGTTCGAGCGGGAGCGTGGGACATAGGTGGGTCTCTAAGAGGTGAGGGCTGATGGTTATCCTGTCTAGTTCATCACCAGTAAACAACTGCAGGTTGCCTTTTACAAGCTGGGCCCATGGGTCTACAATGATAGACAACTGTGGGTTTCCTTCTGTGATGCAAGCCAGCCTCAGAATTATGTAAATGGCTGTACTCGAGAGATTTGTCATCAGGCAGCTCAGGCATTTCGAAAACTTCATGCTTTTGATTTGAATACAAAATGCAATGGAACGGATGCTTGGGTACGCAGGAGGAGCAGATATCCATATTTGGACAAATTCTGCAAACGAAACGAGTCCCAGCGATAGAGTTGTTGCAGAAATTGCAGATAGGCTTGCATCTATGAGTGGCAAGGTTGTTTTTCTGAGGGGGGGAAAAGTGAAAGATATAGCGTGCGTTGGTTGTGTTGTTAAGAAATAGGTAATACCGAGCTAATTGTTGCAAAACAAGCCAAGCATAATTAGCGTGTAGCCCAGGAAGAATATCAGAGAGGAGGAAGATGGATTGTTGAAGAATTAATTGTTGCTTTTCGTGAGGTGTTAACGATAGATAAGGGAAACGCTTAGTTATTTCTCGCGTCAAAGTATCGTTCCCGAGTGCCCAGTCCATAGCATGTCTGCCATAGCCGTCTGGAAGAGAAGGATCGGCACCAAGATAGAGAAGTTTAATAGCAAATCGGATGTGGCCAAAGTAGACAGCTAGGTGAAGAGGGGTTTGTAAGAGCCTGTTGCACTTGTTGATAGCCGAAGCAAGTTGCGGGAATTGGGACAGAATGTCGACCATATCTCTTGAAGCTGCGATGTGAGGAGGAGTCTGATCGATCTCATCTGTAAGGGCAATATCTGCACCCGCATGAAGAAGGATTTGAATAGTATTAGCATGGCCTGAATAGATAGCCGCCAGGAGGGGTAATCCATATTCACCACCCTGGGCGTTGACATTGGCCTGGGCGTTGAGCAGGATCTTGACCGTCTCAGCACTTCCTCTCTATGCAGCAGCCTGTAGGGCATTGCCGAATTGACCACCCTGGATGTTGACATCGGCCTGGGTGTTGAGCAGGATTTTGACTGTCTCAGCACTTCTTCTCCACGCAGCAGCCTGTAGGGCATTGCCGAATTGATCACCCTGGGCGTTGACATTGGCCTGGGTGTTGAGCAGGATCTTGATCGTCTTAGCATTTTCTTCATATGCAGTAGCAGCAGCCTGTAGGGCATTGCCGTATTTACTACCCTGAGCGTTGACATCGGTCTGGGCATTGAGCAGGATCCTGACTGTCTTAGCACTTCCTCTCCATGCAGTAGCTTGTAGGGCATTGCCGTATTGACCACCCTGGGCGTTGATATCGGCCTGGGCGTTGAGCAGGATCTTGACCGTCTTAGCACTTCCTCTCCATGCAGCAGCTTGTAGGGCATTGCCGTATTGACCACCCTGGGCGTTGACATCGGCCTGGGCGTCGAGCAGGATCCTGACCGTCTCAGCACTTCTATTATACGTAGCAGCCTGTAGGGCATTGCCGAATTGACCACCCTGGGTGTTGACATCGGCCTGGGCGTCGAGCAGGATCTTGACCGTCTCAGCACTTCCATTATACGCAGCAGCCTGTAGGGCATTGCCGAATTGACCACCCTGGGCGTTGACATCGGCCTGGGCGTCGAGCAGGATCTTGACCGTCTCAGCACTTCCATTATACGCAGCAGCCTGTAGGGCATTGCCGTATTCACCACCCTGGGCGTTAACATCGGCCTGGGCATCGAGCAGGATTTTGACTGTCTCGGCACTTCCATTATACGCAGTAGCCTATAGGGCATTACCGAATTGACCACCTTGAGCGTTGACATTAGTCTGGGCGTTGAGCAGGATCTTGACCGTTTTAGCATTTTCTTCATATGCAGTAGCAGCAGTCTGTAGGGCATTGCCGAATTGACCACCCTGGGCGTTGATATCGGTCTGGGTGTCGAGCAGGATCCTGACTGTCTCAGCACTTCCTCTTCACGCAGCAGCTTGTAGGGCATTGCCGTATTCACCACTCTGAGCATTGACATTGGCCTGGGCGTCGAGCAGGATCCTGACCGTCTCAGCACTTCCTCTCCACGCAGCAGCTTGTAGGGCATTGCCGTATTGATCACCCTGGGCGTTGATATGCGCTCCAGCCCCGAGTAATATCACTACAATTGCACTGTGACCTTCCAATGCAGCCTTTTGAAGCGCGCTCCTACCTCCTGTCTCAATTTTCACGCCCTCACCTAAAAGCCATCCCACAAACCCCAAATGTCCACATCTAGCTGCCTCCATTAATGGAGTCGCTCCATCGTTGTTTTTCCCTTCTCGGTTTGCTCCTCTTTCCTGCAGTATTTTGCCGGTCGCCGTGTGCCCTGCTCGTGCAGCGAAGTGTAACGCTGTATTTCCAACTTTGTTTTTCCTCTCTATATCTTCCTCATCCGACAAAGCAGATATTACCACGTCAACCAGATTGGCAGCGGCAGCCATATGTAAAATTGTTGTGCCTATGGGTGGACATGCTGTGTGATAAGGATCAAGACATCGATAGATTTGAACCCAATAGCTGACCATTCGTTGTAGGATGTCCTTTTCATTCTGCAGCAAGGCACCTCGAGAGTTGGCAGCTTTTTCTGCATGAATAAAGAGATTGATGGTCGCATAGTTCACAAATGGGTAATCACAAATAAGCTTCTCCTTTGAGCCCCGAAAATTACTGATTTGTGTGTATGAACAGATCGTGGCAAGATATACCAGACACGATCGGTAGAGAGTTGCCTGGGACTGAGAGAGAATACTGCCCATATCCACGGACCCCATACTAGCGCCGATGCCACGGCATAAGAGGGCAAGTCCTTTTTCCCGCAAGAAATCATTGACAGACTGGTGAACAACCTGTACGGTTTCCTCGTCATTCCCACTTGTGACTACTTCAGCCAGTCCACCAGCAAGAGCCTTGACTCTTAGCTTCATTCGTTCATTGCTTTCGACAAAGCCAGGGAGCCTTTCCCATTCGATTCGAGACGACGTTGTTTGGGCATTCCTAGCCGCCAATGCGTATCGCATTTCAAGTACAGTCAAGGGTCGTTCGGCCAGGCATACCCATTGAAAGAATAGGAATGATTGGTCTCGATTCCTAGCCGTGATCACGTTGCTCAGAATATACACATAGACGTTTTCTAGGTCAGCTGGAACATAACCCAGCCAATCGCGAATATCGCTAATTGACTCCCCTTCACTAAATCTTTGCTTGACAAGGGGTATGATAAGATGGGCCCATTGGAACACACCCTTAGCATGCTGGGTTAATTCCTCCACCAACACCTCTCTCTTCTCTTGACTAGGAACATCTCCGAACTCTGTCTCAAGAAGCATATCCTTGATATATGTAGCAATGTCATCTTGATTGTGGTCTTCGACATGTATCCCTCTTGCCCGAGGACTTTCCAAGATAGGGTAGTGTCGACATGAAATACAGACTTGGAGTGTTAGCTTCTTTTTGTCAGCACGATCGACCAGACGGTGGAAATATGCGGCAAGTTCTCGGGCGGACTCAGCCCCAGCCTCATCTAGAGCATCCACAAAGATAATCACAGGCTGCTCGTTGGCTGATGCCAGGATAGAAGTCGCCAATAACTCTTCAAGTATCGTTTGCGGCCACTCCCACTTGCGTTCTCCGTATCCAAACTGTCTACATCGTTGTTCATAGATCTCGCGCACTTGAGGACGTATGGTCGCGTCGCGGTCGAAAATCTGGTTCAATAACGACCTAAACATTCCAAGCGGTGTACGTTGCATCTCTGTGCCTCGGGCAGTAAAGAAAAAATCCAGTCGAATACTGCCATGTATGTCATCCTGTGAATTTTTGAGTTTGTCATGTAGGAAGGCCATCAAGGTCGATTTTCCCGCACCCGGCTTTCCTTTAATCCAGAGTAGACCACAGGACTGACTCCTCCAGGACTGATACTCGTCCAGCTCTAATATCCATTGGCAGGTGTTCGTGTGACATGGCTCGATATTATCCCTCCGATCTAGCATCTGTGGAAATGCTAGTGACCTGCGCAGCTCTTCGTCTGTGGTTAGTCAGATTGTCTGGGACTGGTACAGTGTGGAGCGAACCGTTGTCTGTCTTCTGTACTGGGTTTTCCGGTCGGTCTGGGCCAAATCGTTAGTCACCTTATTACGGCTTTTGGAGAACTGTTGACACATACCGGATGAAAAGTTGATTGTCCCGATTGTCCCATGATTATTTCCAAGTTGGAAACCCGTGTTCCTACTATCAAAAGATGTCGAACTCATGCTGAATATCCAGTGCGTAAAATGCGGCTGCTCTAAGCCGAGCGAAAGTTCTATCTCCTGAAAGTCATCATGTCTTTTGCCCCGCTCCCGGGTGACCGCCGGGCGCTAAACCTTGCTAGGTTGGGAGCCATGGTTCGTTGCACCACTCAGTGTGGGGATTGGGAAGTTGATTTGAGGCCTCAGGCTGCAACTTCTCACCTTACAGGTGATAAACAGCTTCCCCGCCATTACAATATTCCGGTAATTTACGGTACGGTCTTAAAACAAATGAGGCTGACATGGCTTGTCCGAAAGTAGATTAGTTTATCTTGGCATTTAGGGTCTGGGAAACAATGAAAGAGTGCGGGGGTGACACCGATTTCCGGAAACCACGAGCCGGCAACCATCCTAAGCGACAGCATGTCAGCGCTACAAGCTATAGCGAACACAAGGAATAAATCAGGGCAACGAATCATCCATGCTATTACTCACTCAGCTAGAGAGCTAGATGCACGCGGGATTTCTCTTCGCCTCCAATGGGTCCCAGGGCACTGCGGCGACCCCGGCAATGAAGCAGCAGACCGATTGGCCAAGGAAGCAGTTGGTCCCAACAAGAAGCACCCATTTCAGCACCTTCTATCGCGAGAAAAGGGATTCATCCGCAAGAGAATTCAGAAACAGTGGGAAAACGAATGGAAGACCTCACCGAAAGGTGGCCATCTCCGCCGGATAGATAAGGACCTACCCTCAATCCACACTCGCAGGCTCTATGGCTCGCTGCAACGGAATCGAGCCTACCTGCTCACCCAACTCCGGACGGGCCACTCATGGCTAGCAGCACACGCCAAACTTCACCGCTTCCGGGATGACGACAAATGTGAATGTGGAGCAGCAGAAACAGTCATCCATGTCCTAATAGACTGCCCAAAGTTGAATCTTCCACGCCAGACGCTACGGAGGAAGATCGGGAATGCATTCAATGATATATCAGATATGTTAGGAGGAAGAGGTCAAGGTAAGCAAGGTAAGCAGGATGATATGCAAGACGGTAGCGTTTTAGGCGCAGTACTGGACTTCGCAGAGGCATCGCAGAGGTTTCAAAGCCGCGTGCCGTCGGGCCGCAGAACATAACACTAGGCATGTAGGCCACCACAGGCCGTGACGAGGCTCTAAATTCGTTGGGAAGTAATGGTTCATGTACTCAGACGTATATATAAGGACTAGATAGTGGATCCTGCATATCGCCTAGGCGAGGGATCAGCGTATGAATTCACCACCACCACCACCACCTACTGTACGTACACGGATATATATAGTTGTTGTAGCCTGCATATCGTTCGCGAGGGGTCAGGGTAAATGATTTCACACACACACACACACACGCGCGCGCGCGTGTACCCTAAAATGATAGACATTCTTTATTAGCAGATACTGAGCGGTGGCAGAGCAGCTGGCAACTGTGCGCGGCTGCCAATGGACGCGTGCACTCTCTATATCGTTGGCCTACTAAAAACCAATTCTCTCCTGTTATTGCGGCTACATAGTCTGATTTGACAAGAATGCAGGAAGACAGTTCGACGCATTTTCTATGGTATTATTGTTTTTAGTGATATAACGGGCCTGAATACTGTAACGTTGATTTCACTTTATTTAAATACTGATTGGATGGTAGTCTACTACACAGTACGAACATGGGAATTAAAACAAACAGGGAAAAAGACGCCTATAGCATCGACAACTTCCCAATGTACAGCATGTACAGTAAATTAGGAGTCAGAGTAGGTTTTGGCTTCTTTGTGCATCAAATGATAAACGAGTACTAGTCCCCAGCATCATGAAGAGATGTTTTGCTTTCGCTGGGAGTCTTAAAGGGCTGCTTTAAGAGGGCGTGAGCTAACACAGCTCACCTTCAAGGGCCAACACAGCTTACCTTCAAGGGCCGATACAGCTCACCTTCAAGGGCCGACACAGCTCGCCTCCACCAAGGGCCGACACAGCTCGCCTCCAAGGGCCGACACAGCTCGCCTCCACCAAGGGCCAACACAGCTCGCCTCCAAGGGCCGACACAGCTCACCTTCAAGGGCCGACACAGCTCGCCTCCAAGGACCGACACAGCTCACCTTCAAGGGCCGACACAGCTCGCCTCCAAGGACCGACACAGCTCACCTCCACCAAGGGCCGACACAGCTCGCCTTTGAGGGCCGTGCTGGTAAGAAACCTGGTCCTACTTTCTCAACACCGGAACACAACTAATCTTATATAGTCTGTTTCTCCAGCGGACCCACCGCGACCAGCCGCGCAGATCCAACTTTCTTTACCAGATAGTGAATCTGTTCCTCGCAGTAAGTTAAGTATGGCTATAAAATGACCGTTTAATCGTCGGCAACACTGCACCTAGTATGATTAAAGTGAAATGTGTAAGAACCCAATGTGATCATCTACTTCTGCCGGAAGATTTATCATGACAGACTTGAAAGATGAAATTGATGCGCTATAATAATAAGATTTGGTCGTTTAAACGGAGATCTCGGGCAGCAATGTAAAGACGTAAGAAATCAATAAGAAACGTAATACACTTTACAGCGTGTGGGAATAATCGGAAATTCTCAAGATAAAAGAGTACAAATCCAATCATCATCATTCTCGTTCCAGGAAATACAGAGCTTAAATGAAATGACAATTATAACAATACAACAAAAAAAGAGACAGATATAGATGGGGATGAGAAACGGGCAATCCATCGTATGCTCGGATATCTGACGCATGATTACCGTCAGCATAAGTAATTAAGCAAAAGTGGGCAAGAAACCCAGTAAGCTTGTCTTTAGGGCTTACAATTATTCTCAAGCAAAGCCTCTATATAGCGACGAGTTATCGAGATACTCAACGGGACAGAAATGGATGTGGCTAACAGATTGAACAAAAGTTCAATAAGAGAAAGTAATCCCGAGTTAGAGATGTGACCTATGATCTCTCATTACCTTATCACATGACTTTTAAGACTTAGCCACTTTCTCCCTCACTATAATCTGACTTTCCCTTTTGTAGTCTTCCCACCACTATCCCGCGTGTTAGTGCTCCGGTCTCGACGATCGTTTTCCTCTTTTCTGCTCTTAAAAAGCATCATTATGACAGATACATGCCTAAGAGCTGAACAGCTTATTTTTGAGGCCTATGATTCCATTAAAGGTCAACAAATAGTCGCATTTCTACACAATTCGCCCATGATTTGAACATGTCAGTACACTAACTCCGGATCCGCTTTAATCCGTTGATCTCGTTCGATTCGCCATCGACCAAGCAGACCCCTTAATGAGGCACAAGACTATGCAGTCAATCAGTGCATCAGGCGAGTCGATACAATGTTTATTTCGCCCACTGCGGGTACATATGACTGCAGACTGCGAACCAGATTTTAAAGAAAAACGCGACCGACGCAGAACCCACGCGAAAAGGTAAAGGTTTCTGACTTCATCGGCCGACTTTCTGGTGGTTTATCATATACAAAACAAAAGCCGATAGATGAGAATCATCTGGAAGCAAAAGATTTAGGCGACACCATGCATGGGTTCAACCTTCTTGGCCATAGGCTCGAAAACATTGGACCAAGCAGTGCGTATGAATTCGATGAGATCTGACTACAAATCGGGCCAGCACAAACATCATGCACCAATGGACGCAGAAAGTCTTGCGCGAGGTACGTGTTTGTTCCACGTTGGGCGATACCAAGGATCTTCTCAAAGAAGGTCTACGAGCGAGATGGAATGAATCAACGGCTTCAAGATGGAAATCGCGAATAGATTACTACGATTGCCTGTATCTGCGCTGATGGGACCTCGCTATCTCCGGGCCTTATATATCAAGCTGCATCTTCAAAAGTTCAAGATTCCTGGCTGCAGGATTTTGAGGCCCTTCAACACAAGTGTTTCTTTGCATCTTCACCCTCTGGCTGGACGAATGATGAGCTAGGATACGCGTGGCTGCGTGATATATTCGATCGAGAGACTAAGGCAAAGGCAAGAAGACGTTGGAGGCTTCTTATACTCGATGGCCATGGCTCACACGTCAATATGAAGTTTTCAACTACTGCGAAGCGAATAAGATTCTTTTAATGACGTATCCACCTCATTCTACGCATTCGTTACAGCCGCTTGACGTCGGAATATTCTCACCACTTTCAATCGCGTACAGCAATGAATTAGAGCGATTTCTTCACACCAGCTTAGGCCTCTGTCATATTACGAAAAGGGACTTTTTCCGCCTCTTTTGGCCTTCATAGGGTTGCGCTTTATCGCTTGAAAATATCATTTCTTCATGGCAATCGGTAGGAATCGCGCCGTGGGATCCCGAGGTTGTTTTATCTCGATTCAGCCGAGATGATGATAATTGGCCTTCCTCTAGTGATTCATCTCGCTCAGTGCTTGGTGCAGAAGACTGGAGAAAGATAGAGAGGCTTCTTAAGCAAGCAGTGACCGATTTATATGATCAAAATGCTCAAAAATTGAGTTCTACGATGCATCATCTCTCTACGGAGAATATTATCTTGAAACTACGCTGCCAAGGCCTTGAAGAAGCTCTACAGCTAGAGAAGAAGAAGCGCCAGCGGGGTAAGCCTCTTCTTTCTGAATTACGGGCCCCTGAGGACGGCTACGCGGTGTTTTACTCTCCTAAGAAGATTCAGCAAGCCCGTGATCTTCAAGCGGAGAAAGATAAAGCTTTACAGCTTGCAAAGGCTTCACAAGAAGAGGAAAAGCTTCGTAAGCAGCAAGATTTCGCGATTAAATAAAGTGCTATATAGCTTTAACTCTACGTACATTTCACTCTACTCAAATATATCTATATAAAACGAATTATTCGTGTTTAGATACACTACCCCCACAATGGGAGATCTTGAAAATATACGAATATTCTATCACGAACAATCGAAATACTACGACCTGGGAGGGAATAATGAGATTAAAAGTCTTCTGGAGAACATATAGTACCACACTGGAACGCCCCGCAACCACGGTCGCCCGCCTCACCGTCTCTGCCTGCAATCCCACAATCCCATGGTATGGAGATACCCGAAGGATTAAGTCTCTAGAAATGATGCAAAAGTGAATCCTCGGGACAGGCTTCCAGAAAATCAAGGCTGTCTTGTATGCATTCCCACCGTCCAAAATCGCTTTCGGCAATCTCTTGGAACGGAAGGTCGGCTTTGTCCAGTAATAGTGTCTCTCCTGGGATGGTGCTCAATCGACCCCAAGCAATACAAGGCTGGCGCCCGCGATATGTAAAATCTCCATATGCCAATATTTGCAGTTCTGGAAGCCCTTCTGGTCCAAATGCCCATTTCGCAAAGTCAAGAACTGATGGTACGGATTCCGAAAAGTCTAGGACAGCTCTTTCAGTAGTCCGTTCACAAAGTGCGTTGAAATCGAGTAGCCCCGTCTGGCGAATATGTAGGAACGAGATTTTTGGCCGCAGAAGCGTGTTACTAAGCGAAGTAAACTAGTTTCAAGTAAATGACCGTTAGTTCCACTGGTCAGAATCATCAGGGAATGAAGTTTACCAATTTCTATGTCTCACAACAAATGCCTATATAATCAACAGTATTTAATCCCCATAAGGTTTCCAATTCTGGGTCATTGCGACTCTCGTAGAGAGTGCTTTGCTGATAGACAAACCTTTGCAGGGTGGATCTGTGATGGTTAACGGAGAGCCAAAAATCATTGGCTTGCTCTCGAAGCGGCCGACAGAGAACAAACAGGTCTCGTAGACCACTGAAAGACCGCAGGAACATAACGAGGGGCATAATATCTTCCTGCTCAACGAAAGCCCCCGTGAAGTTGACTTCGAAGCGGGTTAGCTGCAATCTCAGTGACGATTGAGCAAGCGCTGTAAAGACTTGATTCATTCCTAAGCAGTTTCGCAATCTGAGAGAGAGCAGTTGAGGAAAGTTGAGCGCAGTTATCATGTCATCAACGCCATGCTGAAAGGATACGAACGACAGCGCCAGATTTCTCAGAGAGCGGAAGAGCGGGTACCCAGCGCCAGGCAGCAAATTAAGTAGTTCGTGAGTAAAAGCATTCTGCTGATTCATGTTTTCCCACTCGTGTCCATCACTGAAGGGATCCTGTCGATCAAAAACAAGTTCTTTTAAGTCGTGTGCGCTTTGCTGAAGAATTTTACCTATAGCTTGTTCGTTTGGGAGTTCCCCAGGTACAAAGCAGACACGGCGAAGACTGGAAAATCCATTATAGTCGTCCAAAGACAGGGAATAATCCTGGCTGCAGCTTGTATCATTGGTGATTGACAAGGATTGTAGCTGGAGTTGTGTTTTGGATAAAAGTTGAACCACTCCCTTGGGGACACAAATGCCTAAATTCCAACTGAATATCACTCAGCTGAGCAATTCTCTTCTTGACACGGCAGATATATGGACGCACCAGAATGTTTGAAGAGCCCATCAGAGACGCACTCGAGAAGAGGTAGTAGTTGCAACTCCAAGGCCGTCATGAATTCATCGTAGACTCGTTGGGCTGCCGACATTGCGGTTGCTCTCCATTCATTCTCATGCACAGTAACACTGATGAATTCTTAATCGAATTACCGTCCGTCTCAATATCTGTACTGTATTCATGCTGTAACGCTGATGTCGAGTCAGCGCTACCTGAAACGCTGCCTTCATAGTCTTCGCTTGAGTAGGTACTGAATTTGTCGCTTGAGAAAATATTGATATCATTGTCGACTGCGTCATCTGTCCCAAACTCATCGCGTCATTCTCCTCGTGAATCTCGTCTTCTTCAGAAGACTCACCCTCATAATCACCATTTCGTGGGCAACGAGTACGGAGACGCAAATGAAAGAAGGCGGTTATTTCGAGATTTTTCACGAAACGTAAGTAATCGGTGCTATACTTGAGAATGGAGCCGATATTGAGATTCTGGATATCGCACTCATCAGCGGCCAAGGTAATCGATCTGTATAAAATTGGTGTGAGTAGAGTATGGAAGTTCTTTGAAGCTTGCGAGAGACTATTCAAATCGCGTTTGTGTCGGATCTGCCTTTTTTAATCATTTTTCTCTAAGATATATCTGACGAAAACTTACGTGTTCAGTAACTAATAAAATGACATCTGCAGGAATCTTGTCCAACATTTTCGCACGAGACGAATATAAGGGGCACACGGCCCGTGAGTGCGGTGGGGACCTCTGTATTTATAGGTATTTAGCGCCCGGGGAAAACGTAACGCAAGTTGTCCAGTCTGCCCGGAGTTCAAGGGCTCCATTTGCACGCTTCGGTCATTTCATCGGGTTCATGGGTTTAACTTGTAACTGACAACAATAACCTGCGCCTAGTACCATAGTTGATGGTTAATAGGCTACCCCAACGTGGCCCCCTTTTCATAACTTTGACTAAATGGTATCTCCATTTAGGGGCCCGATGGCTAAAGCAGGCGGTCATTCGTGCGAGCAATGTTGGTTGGACAGAATTAAGTATTTATCTGGACATAAACACTCAATCCTTGATGTCCAGTACCGATCCCCGGAAGCACCAATTATGATGGCTATACGAGACTTTTGGGATTTTGGCGGGGAATATTCGATACTGGGACAACTTGAACGTCTCTCACGGTGTTCCCGAACCCAAAGACAAACTTTGGTTGGATTACTCCAAGGTCACTGGGACGCTTAATTTTTACTGATCACGGGTTGAGACAGAAGACCCATTAGACTGTAACTGGCGGCTCCCCAGTGTGAAAGCCGGTCAATGTGGGAATCCAAATGGAGCGAATTGGATAAGATGAAGGAGCGTTTGCAAATGGCGAGGATAATGGTTATTTTTTACGAGGTTCTAGCCCTGGCCAAGCCGTGAAATGACGGCCAAGTACTCAGTGATCCTTGCCGACTAGAGCTGCAAGGGAGTACCTGGGTAAAAGTAGTAGTAGAATAGGCTAGCTCCGCATGTTAACTAATTACATTGATCGGGTTATTTCGTCGACAACACGGCCACGACATGGAAAGGTGAAGACGCCGCGATATTTGTTTGATCAAGTTTTATGATGGCATGCATCGCGATATGATAATGTTCAAGTCCCCTAGTACACGGGGAAGGCCGAATCTTACTCGTCAACGCAATGGATGTTGGATGTCCGGGCAAGATGGAGTGGGACCCGAGGGACCGATCGTCAGGAATGTCTCTCGTCAGCTTAGTTATTTTGAACCGTGGCCGTCTTCCGATCAGCATATACGGTTGTCTGTGCGGATAGAATACCTACAATAATAGTACGTAGCCGTGGACATTTTGTAGGTGCGCGCTCGCGGGTGATGCACCTTGATGGAGGGCATGCCGAAGTAGGTTGGTTCTGTTGCTCCTAAGAGAAAAAGAAACGATGCCCGGGTAACATTTATACGCTTACTCATGTCGCATTGCAGGTAAAGAATACGTGACTAACGAAGGGGAAGACGGTGCATGTGAGTTATCAAATGCAAACAACCAGCGTGATAGTCAATGTTAGTTCAAACATGTCCGGTGATCTGGATCACTTTCCCAATGGTGGACTCGTGATTTCTTTATTAAGTGAAACCCGCAACTTTGTCTATAGTCCATGACTGACAGCGAGAAAGATAAATTTTACTATATTATCAAATTGCTAGCGCTAGTAACAGAATTACTGGCAACAAATCTATCGAAGCAAGATCTAGCGCGGTGTGTTTAATGTTGAAATGTCAATTGCCTAGAGCTTTAAGAAGAGAGAGTTGTTACGTAGAATACGGCATTAGAAACGATGTATTATCCAGGTGACTAGATGATCAAACCTTGTCTCTGGTGATGCAGTGTTTCAAAAATTAGATGATGAGGCTAGAAGAAATGGGGATGCTCATCTGCGCGATTTAGAGTATGGTCTCAAGTTTTTGAGGAACGTCTGGAAACCTCATTTGTTAGTGGACAAGTTCTGGTCATTAGCGAGTAGAAGCTGTGTCAATCAATAAGATGCTCGTGCGATTAAGACCCTCGCCGAAGGAAATCCTAAATTAAGCTCAACAGATCAAATTATTTAGGTGCATCTTTAATGTTTGAGGGTAGCGTATATTTCCTCTGATAGAACAGATGTCCTGTAATATTTCGGTCACTGTTAACGTATTACTTTTAGTGGCTGGTGAGGTGGCGGTGTCACTCGGAAATGTTATATATTTTTTTGTCTTAAATTGGTCATTGATACGTATGCCGTTAATTATTTATATTGCTGAATGTTATTTTATCAATCTGTACTTAAACAGGAATATCGACCGTCCCCTACTTGAATATCTGAGAAAGTATATCAAGTCCAGAATTGTAGCCAAATAGAAAGGTATTTGTTTATTGCGCATTATCTAATAGCGAGCCATATGACGCCGAGATAAGGATAATTAGTCAATCCGAATGTTGCCTTTGGAATTTGCTTTGTCACAAAGGGCTTTCAGAAACTAACCTTTCGCGCTATTTGTTTGACTAGCAATTCGCTGATCCAGGGGGAGGATGAGAGACATTGGAATCCGATTAGACAAAGAGATAATACGTTCGTATATGTTGAGATTGCGTAGACATAATACGTAGTGTATTCCTGGTGCGAAGTCTATAAAATCAGTTAATATTGCATATCTCATGATATCTTTGTCGCCTATCGCAAGAAATGAAAATAATTTCGTGTCACCCATACGTGGACCAGAAACTTCGCATTTTACGGTCTCTATCTCGAGGAGTATAAAGAAAGCAACTGATGGGGTAGATTGAACCCGAAAGCAAAGTGTTATGGTAGGTCTATAGGTAGAGTAGCTTTTTTAATGCATCGCTAACAAAGAATGGTTTACTTTTATTATTAGACATTAGCAAAATTTATAGTCATTAGAAATATAACTTTGGCTCTTCGGCATGGCTGGTGCTTCTATCTCTAGAAGCTAGCTTAGCTCATAGGATGACCGAGCATATACTTGAGAGTTTAAAGTACAGAGGACTTCCCAGGATCCTCATAGCAGCCTGGCCCATCTTATCGCATGGAAGAAATGGATTCCTTAGCCTACTAACAAAGATGAAAGGAAACTTCTTATAAGAAAGGCTTTAAAAAAGAAACGCTTGTTGAATGACCTAGGATAAGAAAGAAGAGATGATATATGAGCAAATGATCTAGATAGGTCATATATAAAAAGAAGAAAATATTATGCAGAAAGATCAAAGGTCTACGGAGGTAACCAACGCATATATCTTTTTTTTGTATAAGAAGGTAAAGATAAAGAAAAATAGAAGTAAAACTAAGAATAAAGCGATAGGTATATTGGGCTGTAAGGACTTCCCTGGCGTACCTAAGGCACAGAATACATGGAATAGTATAGTGTATTAAACTAACAATAAGCTGCACTCTGTGCAGCAAGCAAGTGCAGGCGCCTCCGGCGCTGCACTTCAGGAGGTTTGTGGGTCATATGACGCCGGTCAGGTTTCTGACAGTCTAAATGGATTTTCATTAAACCGTCGTCTTTGCTTGAAGAATCTCTCGTGACCGTGTGCGAATACAATTAATCGTCCTTTCCCGTCTTTATGTCCGGATAACGGTTCACGGAGAATTACACTATAATATAAAAATCACTAATATGGAACATTAAAGAGAGCGATAATATTTAATAAAGAGTGCAGACAGTTGAGCAAGAAAGCTACTGTACAGTCAAGAAACAGGCGGGATTAAGTGAACAATGTCTGGGTAATGAGCAAATCTTAAGCGATAGCCACAGTAACGCAAACATAGGAGCATCGATTATTTACTTGGGGCCAGGAGATTTCTTTCTCCCATCTATTTTGTTCTAAGAACGGACTGCTGTACAGTAATAAATGGTCCCAGTAATTCAGTGTTATCTAAGGAGCAATGAACCTGGGGCCGATCAGGCACCTTGGCTGACAGTGTATCGCTGAGTGCAGCGGGCAATTCCATGGGACACTCGCACATCAGCCACACTGGCAACGTCCAGTATCATGGGAGATCGGGCAAAAGAGGCTGGGGAAAAGTTGGACGCGGGTATGGCCTTGTTGCACGATTATGCTAACCGCATCCAGATCGATATGACATGGTGAAGAAATGTTATCGTCTCTCGGCAAAAACAGAGTGAATGAATAAAATTGTCAGCTTACCAACAATAGTGTGGCTGCATGGTCAATCGTTACCATACCGAGGTTCCAATTCGGTCATACGAATGCCAATTCGCCTTTATTGGTCCAGTCATAAAACGCACATTAGAGAGAGAATGGGTAATTAGCTTGCCCTTATGCTCGCGAAGACGAAGGCCTTTCCCCAAATTGTCATCCACCCACGGAGGGAGAGCCCTGGGTTGAGGTATATTCTAATAGCCGGAAGATATCTCAAGCTCTCCTTCCCATTATCTACCGGTAGGAGGGGTCTTTTACCTTCTCCTAATGTCTATTTGCTCGCCCCGCTGAACTAGGTTCTTGTGGCAGAAAAATACCGCTACACTAAAAAGGGTCAACCCTTAGTAGTAAGGGCTTATTTCTAGTGTATATCCGCGGCGACAGTTCTTAATCATTGCCCAACCAAAAGCCCCGCGTCGCACGTCGGCCGGCCTTGCGTTGGTGTCCCGGATACTGACACGAATGCCGACGTACGTATTTTGGTACGTTATGGTATCATTCTCTCTTATCCTTGTACGGTTTGTGATTAACGTGATAGTGCACAGATGGTATATCTGTGTATATTAATCACCGCGAGAAGTATATATTATGAAGGAAGTAGCGACCGAAGGACGACGCTGGGACTTTTTATTAGCATTACTCCCTTGATCTATGGATAACTTGTAAAAACTCATTGACTGATAACCATGATAGCAATCACCCGGATCGATTCAATTAAGTTTTTCTCATATAAAGAATTAGTTATTGCAACCGTACAATCAATTGATTTAAGGCATATATTAGAATGATTTCTAATAGCGTCAGCGGTGCGATTTTAAAGTTAAGTTAGTATACAATAAGGCAGCACGTAGGAAGGTGGGGGGGGGGGAAGTGTATCAAATTCATCCCAGACGAAAACTTATATGGCAGAAGCCATGTTTTACGTCGCAAGGGTGCTATACTATATGGTCATACGTTTGAAACAATTTGTTGCACAAGTCCAACAGCTTGCTCTAACGAGCTAATTGTGAAATCGGATTAAGAGTCTTCAAAAAACTACAGATGATTACTTTCTTTTAGCTTACAATCGTGTGATTTGCCGAAACAAGCTTTAGCCTATGCTTTCCCCAATTGATTGTAGAGTCTGTTTGCGAAAAAAATAAGATATAGCTTGATTTTGTTTTGAGCTTTGGCCCTTTATCGTCTAATGCAGCCTCTTATAAGGATTATTATGTATAATCTCATTTAATGTGGCTCTGGCCTTCAATTGAGTTATAGATCTCTTACTGGATAAAGTCTGAAAGGAGATTTTAATAAATAAAGAGCTTAAAATGCTATCCTTTTGGCAATTAGATGGTTTATCTTCTGAGCCAATGTTGAAACTACTTAAATGAATACTTGGGCAAATAGCAGAAATATTCGCAAAGGTGCTTTCTGCGATAATATAAAACACTTTAGGTAAAACTTTGTAAAAGTCTATATGGCAAACAGGCTAAATAATGACTGGGTCATTGCGCAGTTCTTTAAAGCCAGTACAAGAAATCTTATTTTCAGTACAGATAGCCGGATAAATGCCATTAATGAAGTGTAAACAATCGTCCTTGGGTCAAATAAAATCTAAGATCTTGGGATTAATAAATTTAAGATCAGATATAATGTGGAGTAAACTTAAGGGAGACGAGAAAACTAAAAAGTTAGTGTTATCGTTTTCGCTAACAAGGCTGCTTGCCACGTTTCTGCTAAAAATAGAGGAAGGACATGCATATTTTTTAGAGATAGAAAGGGAGGACTTTGAGATTGGAGCATATGTGAGGATTGACATAGATGGTTCATATGAATGCCCTATCTGTGGCAGCTAATGGGATTGATAGTATCAAAATTGGATCTTCTTTAGTTTTGGTCTATAGGCTTTTTCTTTCACATAGCCCACTCCTGCCTTGACATCTCTCTTCCTTTTTAATGATGGTTTTCTGGATTTCCAGATTCTATTGGTTAGACCATGCACGTTATGTAAATGATACTGGAATTCTTACTCCAATATAAATGTTTATAAACAATCACATATGAGGTCTATTGTGAGTCATTTAATCTTAATAATATGTTTATATTTAAGATGCTTTCTCAGATTCACGTTACATGTCTAATACTTCAATCTTTTGTCGGCTGGAAGGCCTTAATTTCACACACAATAAGGGCAGTAGCTGGGACAAATAACAATATAATAATATATAACGACTTTACAATGAAGATCATTTCAGGATTGCAGGTAATAACTGCAATGATTATATCACTCTATCTGCAAGCATCAAGTTATACACTCATAACAATACTGTAAGTCTGATTTACTAATATGCAGACATTGAACTATATCTTCACAAATGTAATTATGAATGTAAGCATTTTAATCACTATATTTAAGTGTGGGACTCTGAAGGTCCTTTTAGCAATTATATATAAAATATTTCTTATTGTCCATCAGTATCTTATTGAGAAGATAGATCATGTTATAATTATAACAGCACTATATTAACAGTTATTCTGCAAAAAGCAGTCTTTTATCAAAGGTAAGTTGCTTAAAAATAAATAAAGTCGCTTTTAAGTAATCTAGTTTGGGCATGATAAGGGTCAATATACACGTGCGAGTGTTATTTTTGGGCCAATCTGGTTTATTCTTTTTTCTGTTAAGGACTTAACACTGTCTTCTTTCTTGTATTTATTTATGTTGGAAACGATACAACTCAAAGAGTCAAATACAAGTATAGAGCTTTCTATATTCTTGTTCCTTTTTTATGATATTAAAATGATTTATATTATCGAGAAGTTGTTCGATACAGTCTTTGGTTTTAACAATCTTGGGCTTATTAATTATAATTATTTCTATTTCCGCTGATAGCTCGCAAGAAAATCCTATTTTCTAAAATTATTAATAGCTCTAAAAGTATTTTATATAATATATCTTCTTTTTTTTATTCAAAACATCACCGACGGTATCAATAGATAAATAATGTATTTAATAATGTTTAAAATAGATGGATTTGGATCAATAAGTGTATATTTAGGATACAGGTGCAGAGCCATATTTTACTATAAGATATGTTTAGCTCTTAATTTATAGTTAAGTGAAGATTAATTACAATATATCTTCAATTTTCTTGTTTAGTACTCAACAAATATTGTGAATAATAATATGTTTTAAATAATTTGCTGCAGTAAGGAGTGAATAAAGCAAGATATAAAATCTTTCTTTATTAAGAGCCACCTCCTATAGACCTTTAACAGTAACATTTTGAAATACTGGCTTATTTAAAGTGTCTAAGTTTCAACTGAGCGGAATTTCAGTAATGCGTCCGTTACGAAGATCAAATTGAGCTAAATCAATTAACGAATTGATGTCAAAGATAGCTCCATGCGTAAGAGTAATAATAAGGAACAGTAAGCCGGATATAAATTGCAATCAACTATTATTATAGATATTAATACTAAAATTACTTAGTCGGTCAGCAATGACGCCTATAACACAGAAAAAAGAATCATGATTTCATTCCAAAAACACCTATACCGTGTAATTTTTATTTCGGTTTTTTTTTAGCCATTGCTAGTTGACTTGTCAATCTATCTTCTAAGATTTGTCTTGATTCAGACTGCGGAAGAGCACTAGTTGGATATGCTGTTAGTAATTAACAAAGGTCTACCCGTAAATAATGGATTTGGATTAAATTATCTTATCCTATAACGGAATCCTCATTAGCTTTTGCGTTTTGATTCTAGAATAAAGGCACCAATTCTTGCTCCCGTAAAGAGAAAAATCTATAATGCAAATAAAATGGACACTTTAAGAAGCCTATATATGAAGATAAGGTAATTATAAATCCACATTAACATTACAAAATCAATAAAATTATTTCAATCAAAATTAAACTTCTACTTTTTAATATTCTCAACTTCACCTTCTTTTGTCAAGATTTTTTTAATCTACTCTAATCAAATTAACTGATTATCTTTAAAAAGCAAGGATCTGTATATCATATAAATCTTTAAACGATTATTTGATACAATTTTACTGCCAGTTACTTTTTTAAAGTTATTAAAGAATTGCTCAGTATAAGCTGTAACAATTCTTACTATAGCCGTTTTCTTTTGACTGAGCTGTCCCGTACCTTTAACAATACAGACATACGAGCGGATAAAATCTTTAATAATAACGATACTTAATACTAGACAGCTAAACTTAATCTAATATTTTAATAACTCGTATCCTTTTTCTATCACAAATCTAATAAAGTTATGTTAGCAGACCTTAAGGACAAGATATTCCATTTATAAATAACTCACTTCTAATAATCTATCATCTTTTCCTTATATAGATTTTTTGTTTCTTTTATCCGCTTATGCCTTTTTCTCACAGTATCTTTGTCTTAGTAAGCCTTTGCAATATAGTCATTTACTGTTTGTTGCTCACGGCATTTTCTCTTTATATCTTTATCCTAGAAAAAGATTCTTTTATCCATTGTCTCGTCAGCTAGCTGCAAAAAGATCGAACGTAGAACTTTATGAGAATAGACAGTTGAACAAACAAAGAGAGAGCAAAAGGGAAAGGGCATTCAGGGGATACAGGAAGTGTCTAGGGATCTTGCTTCCATGCTATTGACTGTTATGAAGAGAGGATACCTGCCTTTATAGCTTTCTTGAAAGTGATCATTATCGTACTTGCGTTAAATGTACACTTCACTTTTAGGTCGGCACACGTGTTCAAACACTCTCCATCATATTTTGACTTACGTCATTGTTCATGGTAATTTAATAACTTCAAAAATCCTGAGGGCTATTCATCTGTCACAGCGGTCGAACTACCCGTGCAAAATAAATGGGGGGTGAGTATGGCAGAACTCACGTGACTGCTCACTGAGCACAGGGGTGAGCACCGACTGAGTGCTCACTGAGCGGTGAGCCGTGATGTGAATTACTCACTGAGCAAGCCCCTGAGCGCCCTCAGTAAAGCGGCGATGTCTACAACAGGAAATTTACAATAATGTAGAAAAACAGGTACGTATAGTGACATACATACATACGGCATTATTTTTTGTCGACGACCCAGTCAAGTCCGATCACTTCTTCTCGGCCGGACCGTCTTTCGGTCTGATGGCCAACTTGCCCGTCTTGTCAATCACAGCTTCGAATCCGCTCTTCTCCAACAGTCCCCCATCATCCTTTACAACCTCGCGAGCTTCCAGCTCCTCCACAAGCCGCTGGTTCTCGCGGTTACCCTCCAGCAGGAACTTCAGACACATGACGGCATGCTCCTTGATGTACGGGTTATGCGCATCGAAGTTGGTGCAAGACAGCACGGCCTCGACACCGCCATGTCGACGGATCTGGTCCTGCACCTCGGGGCACTTCCAAACCAAAGACGAGAGAACGAGGACCACCAGCTTCTTGAGATTGCGCCACTCGAATTCAGATGGGTCCTCGGTGATAGGAGGTGACTCGGCTCGTGATCCGGGGCCGGCGTCGACCGGATCAGGATCGCTGGGATCGTAGGGCCGTTCCACTGCGACCGGTCCAGGGGCTGCACCCTGCTGGGAGTCCTTGGACGGACTGCTGCTGCGTCCAAACGGCAGTGCACTCAGTTGTCCCTTAGGAATGCTGGCCTCGAGCTCTTTGATCAAGGTGACCAGATCGTAGACAATCTCCCACTTGACCAGCAGGTTTTTCCAGTCGTTGTTTTCGGTGAGGACGGCGAAGAACTCCAGGAATTGATACACACCCTCGTAGACACGTTCCATGTCCCACAGGTTCAGCGGGAAGTCCTCGGGTAGAGCCCTTCCGGCCCGGATTTGGCCTTGGAGGTAGATCAGGGCGCAGGTCTCGGGAATGATATTGCCGCGGAAGATGGTGAAGATGTAGCGCACGGTCAGAATGTCGACCCTTGAGAGCGGAGCCGGGCTCTTGGTCGTATTGGCTTGTGTTGACCCGGTGACAGAGGCAGGAGAGTATTTGGCTCGGAAGATGTGAGTGAGAATCTTCACGACAACGGCCTGCGCTGGCGAAATGATGTCCTTGGGCTGGCCAAAGTCGGAGTAGGCATGAGACATCAGGCCGTTTCGCAGCACGGCATCCATGACTTGCACCATCATCTTGAAGTAGAGCTCATCGTCAGGCAGGTCCCATGCGGCGATGAAGATCAGAAGTTCCCGAAGGAGGTTTCGGCCGGTTTCCTGGGTGAGCAAGATGTGGCAGCGGAGAGACTGCATGTTCCTCGTGGCCGACCTCTCTCCGCCCTTGAGACCAAAGCTGTCGACAATACCGGCTTGGATGATCATCGGAAGAGCCTCTATCTCTGCCGGCCCGAGAACCAATGGAATATCTGTCAGCAAGCCACGTTGTTGGTCGCCTGGACGACCCCGGTAGTCATCATCGTCATCCTCGTCATCCTCCTCCTCTTCCTCCATACTCCCGTCGGCCACAGCTTCCAGGCTGCGAGAATCATCATCACCGACCGTTCCTGCATCGCCAGTGTCATAATCTCCATCGGCGCCGTCACCGAGCTGCGATGACTCCTGCAGACGTGCCATCAGCTCGTCTTTGGCCTCTTGGAGAGTCTCAGCGGCAGACTGAGCAGATCGCGGCATGCTTGTGTCTTCATCCATAATAGCCGCGTCGCCCGAGGCTAAAGCACCGTAGTCACTGAGATCCGGAAGATCAGACCAGCAGATGCGGGGGAATCCTGCCGTGAGGCTGCGGTCGATCGTGAGGATGGCCTTCTTCCGTGGCGGCTCATCTTCGGGCAAGGCTGGGGGAAGGTCTTTCGCACGGTCTTGAAGATCGGTCCATCCATCAACCTTGGCTCCAAGTATGGCAGTAAGAGCAGCGCGAATCTCCTTGACTTGCTCAGGGTCTTTGCCCATTTCCTGGATGGCGGTCAGGTCGCGTCCCAGCAGCTTTTCCATGTGGTCCTTAATATTGGCGAGAAGTAACATTGCCGCCTCTTCCTTGATCGTCGCAGGCTCCCGGGGGAAATTGGATATGGTCTCTAGAAGCAGATCTTCGGCCGTTTGGTCGTACAGTGCCCGGATCGGGGGGTTGACTATTCTCTCGCCGGTTTTCACAATCGGTGCGACTCCTTCAGGCTGACTCAACGCTTGATCAAGCGGCTCTCTGGGTTGGATGATGTTTGAATCCCCGGTGGAGTGGTACCCGAATAGATCTAACCAGAGCACCATCTTGCGCTGTTCATTGTGCATGATGAAATTATGCAGGAACTGAAGGCACGTAATCAGCAGCCGTTTGTAAAGATTGACCACCTTCTGCCAGCGGTCCTCATTCCTCGCGTTGGTTTCTCCATCAAATCCCCGCGCCGTCACCCGAACACAAGTGTCTACCAGCGCCAAAATCCTCTGGTCGAACCCTTTCTCGGCTGCCATGTTCTGAGCCTTTTTCGTGGTCGCGAGAAGATTCCGAGCGATGGTACACAGGTCATTGAGTCGCTCGATGTCCTTGGCGAGCGAATAGTAGTTGAACGCGATGAGGTTGGAGGACGAATGGTCGTAGTTTGCGGTCGGGGGGCATTTCCAAGCGAATGATTGCGATTCGAGGACCGGGATCGCCTTTGTCAATACGTCCGTGAAGCCCTGCCAGATATCTGGCGACAAGCCCAGATTGTGTCTACCATGAGGGGTAAAGTCAGCAAACGCGAGACGGAAAAGTTCAGACGGATACCAGGCCATGAATGATGGGGAGAATTGTAAGAACATCTGCATACCTGACATCGCTCTCCTGGTGAGTCTTAAGCAAAACCGACTTCCCTGCCTGCAGCAAATGCTCTAGACGAGTTTCGTCAATCATCCCGCGAGTCTCATAGTGGCTCAGAGTTCCCGTCAGGACGACCTTCAGCATGAGCTCAGCGGGTGTGCATTTTGGCTTCGGTTCGGTTGCACTTCGGTCTGCCATTTTGACAGTAAGTGTGAGGGCCTTGCGACACTCGCTGCTGTTCAATATGACCCGGAGTTTGCTCGCAAGGTGCCGTCGAAAAGAGTTGCGGAAGTTCGGAGGGGAAACACCGACAGTCAAAGGGAATTTTTTCCGGCTCCGAAGGCGGTCCCGCCACTTTTAGGTCAGCCATTCACTAAATTACCAGGCTACGGAGTACTTCTACATCTCCATCCTTCAATCTCAGCACAAACGAGTTCATACTTTTGACTAATAATATTGAAATTAGTTATACATGAGAGGTCCAATGCTAACCCAGTGTCAAGATACCTTGCGCCTAGCAGGGAAATTGAAGACATGACGCAGATTGTTCCAAAAGCCCAGGTCATATATATTGTCGACTTCTCTCATGCTGCGCACTGGCGCCCATCGCATGTCAACTGCCACAGTTTGAAAATTGGGCGGTTGTCGAATATCATTGGAGTCGGGTGATAAGATGCATCCCTCCCTCGGTGCTTCACCGTCTGTGAATACCAAGACCTGCTCGCTACTGACGGACCATGAAGTATGCACACTCTGATATTCACCAAGCAAAGGGGAAGTCCCGTAGATCTCCGCTTTGTTTGATTTGAAGACCATACCATCAGCCACATCCTCCTTCCAGTCGGACCATTTGGCGCTCTCGTTGGTCGTCATGCCGGCCCAGATCAGATACGTGTGGTAGACAAGAAAGGCGACCGCCAGCGGAGCTGTCATGGCCATTAAGAGGGTGATAGCTCCGATGCTAAGGTCCGTAGTGATGATCACGGTCCATACATTGATGAAAGCCGTCCAACTTTGACCCGGCGTCCGCCACGGGGAACCGGGTGGCAGAAGTTTCTCATAAGTCTGGCATAGAAGGGCATAGCCCAGGCATGAGCCGTATATTAACATCACCGAAAGCGACGTAATCAGCGACAGAAAGTAGTGGTAGTTGTTCAGACCCACACAATTAGTTAGCCATACACAGTGGTGGTCATGTCGTGCCACGCAGGCCTTGCAGAACTTGCAATGCTTGCTTCTTGCCGGTTTAAGCAGATGGCACGAGCCGCAATGATGTCCCGGATGAAAGATGACTTTGTCGTAAGGATATCGTTCCATCTCCTCTGCATGATTTTCCGAGGTGATAAAGGATTTGGTGACGACGCTGGCGTACAAGAATGCATAGGGTAAGACCACAGCAATGGGAATGCAAAGCTTGTGAATGGCTGAAACCCTGGACCATGCATTTGGGATAAAGATGCATTGCCCTATCACCAGAAGAGCCGTGAAGAAAATCTTTCGAAGGCATCAGTATAGTATGATAGCGGGGGCGCCTTGTGTTAAAACTGACTAGAACAAGGGGATGGTTCTCATGGAGTATATAGTTCCCAGATCTGCTCCAACAGTGCACAACTCGACCCCCTAGCAGTTGGGAATCAATACGAGCAATCCCATTTGGTATATGTATGCAAATGACTCTATGAAACAAGCCAATGGGAGTTCTCCTGCATAGCGTATGCATCAGTATCAGCCATCTAGACACATCCGTGTTCTCCCTACCGCAGAGCTGGAAGCTTGCCAAAAAGGGCAACGAAGGTGAAACCGGAAATACCCAGAACCGCCAGGGCAATGGTTCTGATCGTCCCCATCACTGTGTTCTAGACTGACACCAATTGAGTGGCTTGTCGGGCAGCCGCCTTGCGTTCGGCTGGATGGAGTAATAAGTATCGTGTGGTCCAGAAAAGCACTATAAAACCGGCATTATGGTGCTGAATCTATGTCTTCCGCAGCCATTAAGCAGGAATAGTCATTGTTGCCAATCTTGCAGCTGATGCGCAAGGCAAACAACATTCAACGTTAGCGCCGGTTAGCGCCGTTTGCGCTCTGGACGATCCGCTGGGCACGTGACCTGGCTTCCTGATCAGGCATCCAATGACCGATTCCTCGCGCGGAACGCGTGCTGGAGGAAGGTTGGTTCTGTCCATATCTTCAACTCAGAGGCCTCCATTCTTATGCCTCGGCCAAAAGTCCACTATCACACAAATAATAGTAACTGACATCGTCCGTATATGCGTTTTTCGTCCCTCGAGGCCTAGAGTTCACCACTGCGACTACTATTCCACGACGACACCGGAGCACGTGACTACGCGTTGCGCCACGGCAAGCCAGGGCTCTTGTGAATGGCCTCTGAGGTGAACCTGTCTCTCCAATGAGCTGTTAGTAACAATGGCAGAGACGAACGTGGAGGGGGCGAATGGCAATTCAAATGCAGCGTCCGGCTTGCTTTTCCAGGGCAAGCAGTTCTGGCTGTCGCAGAATATTCCCCAGAGGGCTCGATTCAAGGAAACCATCCAGGTATTGTGCAATGTCACGTTAGGATATCTGTTCAGAAGCCTAATTCCCACATAGCGAAATGGCGGTGTCATAAGACTCTATGAAAAAGACGCCGGCATTAAATTGGTGGACCATGTGAAAAAGAATCTCCCGGAAGACACGTAAGATCATTCCGCCATTTATGGCCTGGACTTTGTTGAGCTATGCTTATACTACATCAGGTTTTCCTACCGCTTTGTTGAAGACTCAGTTCGCAATGGGCGCCTAGAAAACCTGGAGAACTACAGGGCTGGACCTTCGGCCTCACGTCCGGTAGGGGCGACTAACATACCAAGTCGGGGATTTAAGAGGTCGTATACAATTCAAGACGATCAATTCCTCTGGGATTGGATGCAGCCATACGAAAAGGAACCCAATGCTCCTATCAGCGGCAACAGAATCTACCAGGAATTAGCTGTAGTGGTAAGGATTGTCCTGCTACCCACAATAAAATTATACCGTTTTTCCCTTACAATCATTCTTTGAAACCAGAATCCGGCGCACACATATCAGTCCTATCGCGATCGATATTTAAAGAGGCTCCGTGGGCGACCACGCCCAGGGGGTATGCCGCAACCCACTACCCCTTCTGCTATACCAGACAGAAACCAGAGGGTACAAACCCCGACGCCAACTCCAATCGCAGCTGCTGTTGCTTCGTCATCAAGGCAAAGAGGCCCAAGCACGGTTAACCGGATGCCTAAAGTTAGGAAACGGAAACGCAGCACGTCTCCTTACAGCTCAGATGGCACCGATTCCACTGGAGGTGATATTCCACCTCGGAAGCGTAGGGCCACTGGAAGCCCCGAAAGCAATCCCAGAACTCCAACGCCAGAGGTCCCTCAGAAAACTCAAGAGACTCCGTCCCGGCCACAGTCACCGCCTCCGCAGATCATAATCCCAACATTTGACGAGAATACAACCAAGAAGTCCAAACTGAACAAGGGGAAAGAACCTCAGCAAGCACCTGAGAAAGCACTCGAGGGAGCACCTGAGAGAGCATCTGAGAGAGCACCAGAGAAAGATCCTAACAAAGCTCCTAACAAAGATCCTAAAAGAGCCCCCGAGAGAGCTCCTAGGAAACCTTCTGGGAAATCCCCTGAAAAACCATCCGAACAAGCTCCTGAGAAAACTCCCAAGAAACCAAATGAGAAATCTCCTGAGAAAGCTCCTGAGAAACGACCTGAGAAGGCTCCTGAGCAAAAACCCGAGGACGCACCCAAGGAAGCCGAAATAAACCCCGAGCACACGCCCGAGCAAACACCCGAGCAAACACCCGAGCAACGACAAAGATCCCCAAGCCCCATCAACGAAGACTACGAACCGGAACCCATTGACGAAATGTTTCTAGAGCTTCCTTTCCTTCCATCGAGCCCAGGGAGCTCAGAGCCCGAAGAGCAGCCAGACCAGGACATTGACGCCTGGATTGACAACCGGCTCCGGACCGGAAAAGCAAAGAATGAGGACCAAATCATCGAGGCCCTTCGCTGTACCAGCATGGACCCGCAACTTGCTGATCAAGTCCTAAAACACCTAGTCGCAGGAAAAGGCATCCCACAAGATACGGCAGGGGTGTGGACAGCCGAGGATGACAAATGCATCGAGGGGAGAAACACCAGAGACATCGAGAGGGTCTTAGAAAAGCACGGTTCCGATTTCTTCAACTCGCGCTGGCAGTATATCGACATGGCAAGGACTGCCGGCCTGGAGAAGGGCCAGGAGGAAGGAATCGCAGAACTTTGATGGTCAGCGCTGGTCATACGCATAATGATAGCAAATAAATCGGCATGGCCTAAAAAACAACAACAGCGATTAAACCAATATAATTAATGTGAAATCGAAGATACCGTGGCTCCGAAAATGTTATTGATGGCATCAAAAAGAAAAACACGACCGGCATGAATACCTGAAATAAGCCGAGCTCCCTGCCTGCTTGGCCAGGCGCTTCTTTTTTTCCTTGTTTTTTCTTCCTTTCTTTTTCTCTCCCTATCTCCCCCAGGACTTGCATCTACAGCTCGATTGACCCCCGAAAACTCAGGGACTGAAACCATTACCCAAAGCAATTATCTTACATCGCAAAATCGCATCCGCTCAACTCCAGTAAACGCCCGTCATGCGCTGCGAATTCGGGACCCGCAAGATCCCAGCATATGAAGCTGAAGAGTGAGCGACCTATATTAACGGGGAGCCATCGAAAAAATCACTCTGACACATTGAGCATCATGGAAGGGAGCGGGAATAAGAAACAAATAAATAGATAGCTAAATCAAGTTAAATTGGTATCAACTTAAGCATCCTTGAAAACCCTGGGAAAAGATTAGAACGCGTTGCAGGAAAACTTGTGGTATATCAATAACTTACAGGTGTTGTTCGTAGAAACTCAGCATCTTCCTAGATGTCAGTCGATCTCCACCTATATTGGGATATTCCGGAGCTCACCTTTCTCGGGCACCGTTCATAGCACATCTCAATGGAAACCTTGGACTTTTTGCCATTCTTCCAGTGGAGGTAGGCAATCAGCTTCGATGTTTCCGGGTCGCGCATGATAGTGTCGACGTTTTCAACTTCAGGCTCCCAATTCTTCGACTTCGGCATCCATTTCATCGTGTCGGAATCGTCCGCTGTCTCTGCGGCAGCATCCGCTTGCGACTTCCTGCGCCTTTTTGGTTCCGTCTTCTCGGGTGTTGGCTTTGCTGCTGTCATCGACTTGCGCTTTCTACCTTGGGCTTGCGGCTTGGTCGGTCGACCTCCCTGAACACGGTAATACTCCTTCACAACATCCTCAGCGCCCTCCCTGTTGCGAAATGTTCAGTGTCAGATCCTCATGTGTCGTCCCGGATGACGTACATTAGATTGTCTTCCGGCTCCAATGTTTGGTCCGCAGGGTCGTCGTAGCCCTTCCATTTCACCTGGAGGAGAAGGGAGCCCTGAGGCCTCGTTAGCGAATCGCAAATAATCTAAGCGAAGCGCATTGAAAAACGTGCATTCACCCACTGGTGGCCGACGATTTTCTCGACGATGTAACTGTTGTTGTCAAGTCAACGCGGGCGGCGGGTTGAATGGGTCGCATCGCAAACTCACACGCCCTCCTCATCGTCGTCCTCGTCGTTGTCATCCCCGTCATTTTCATCGGCCTTGTCGTTGGTCTCGGAAACTTCCTTGGCGTCATTGAAGGGAATCGAATCGCCGGTCGATTCGTCATCGGAGTGGTCCGTCAACGGGGCTAGACAGAAGTCAACTCAGCGAGGCTCTTCGGATGCGACCAAGGTCCAAGAAGCATCACTCACGAGGCATTGTCCTGAAAGGATTGGGTAAACTGAAGAGCCGTGAAAACAGAGTGACGGCTTCACCTCAAGGGCGATGCAGGATCCCAAGAATTCCGCGTGATGAAGACCGGCAGGCGGGCAGGAGGTCGTCGAGATGGTAGTACTTTGGCGCTTCAGAGAAAGTCGCGCAGGCAGGCGCGTTGGCGGGCGAAACACGCTATACCTGATGGGGCAACCAGCTCACTAGTCCGCTTGTGGACATCTCCAGAATTTCTAAAAAAGGCCCCGTGCGAAAGAACATCGCCGTGCCTCCAGTCCCTGATCCCCCGACGTCACTCCGATTACCACTTCTTGGGGGACTTCTTTCATCGATTTTCTCCCGCTGTTCTGTCTTGGCCTTTTCGGCTTTTTGATTTCCGTCCCTTGCCCCCACAGCAATCCGTCAAGATGGCGATGCGTATGTCTCAACATGCCCCTCATTCCGAGCCACCATACTGACGATTTCATCTTCCTTTGACCAGAGCTTGATTTGTCTCAAGGTACAACCCTCCTTCGGCATCATCGGTGATCCCGGATTGCGCCGCCGCTAACCTCAATCCGCTTCGCCAACAGCTTCCATGGTGAAGGATGAACAGGGCCGGCCGTTCATTGTCGTTCGAGAGTACGTTGCGGGCGCCATATAACGATGTTCTCGGGGTCGGTTGCTGATACGCTATGTTCTTATAGCCAGGGAAAGAAGAAGAGACAGCATGGTAACGATGCGGTGAAGGCTCACATTGTTGCCGCCAAAACCGTCGCCAATATTGTGAAATCTTCTCTGGTAGGATCTCATCCATAACCCGGGAATATTGTCGGCTTCTAATCGGACTAGGGTCCTCGCGGTCTCGATAAAATTTTGATCTCTGCAGATGGTGATATCACCGTTACCAACGATGGCGCTACTATCTTGGGCCAGGTTCGTCGCGCCGCTCCTCGAAACCCCTCGTCTCGACCGCTTCGCTAACTCACCGACCTTTGAAGATGGAAATCACAAACAACGTCGCCAAGCTCTTGGTTGAGCTGTCGAAATCTCAGGATGAAGAAATTGGTGATGGAACAACTGGTGTCGTCGTTTTGGCCGCTGCCATGTTGGAGCAGGCTTCCGAACTCATTGACAAGGGCATCCACCCCATCCGTATTGCCGATGGCTACGACCAAGCTTGCGAGATCGCCGTGTCGAAGCTGGACGATATCAGTGATTCCATTCCTTTCAGCCGGGAGGACACGAGCAACCTGCTGCAGGTTGCTAAGACCAGCTTGGGTAGCAAGATGTATGCATTTCCTTTAGTACCCGCTCTTCTCCCTCTTTGCTAACTCTTGTCTAGTGTCTCCAAATCTCACGACCAGTTCGCCAATATCGCCGTCGACGCAGTGCTTTCGGTTGCCGATCTCGAGCGTAAGGATGTCGATTTCGAATTGATCAAGGTGGATGGAAAGGTCGGAGGTGCTCTCGAAGACTCTCTGCTTGTTAAGGGTGTTATTGTCGACAAGGACTTCTCCCACCCCCAGATGCCCGACGAAGTCCGCGATGCTAAACTGGCGATCTTGACCTGCCCGTTTGAGCCTCCCAAGCCGAAGACCAAGCACAAGCTCGACATCACATCCGTCGAGGAATTCAAGAAGCTGCAAGACTACGAGAGCGAGAAGTTCACAGAGATGGTCCAGAACCTGAAGGATGCGGGCGCCAACCTGGTTATCTGCCAATGGGGTTTCGATGACGAGGCCAACCACCTTCTGCTTCAGAACAAGCTTCCCGCCGTCCGGTGGGTCGGTGGCCCTGAGATCGAGTTGATTGCCATCGCGACGAACGGTCGCATCGTTCCCCGATTTGAGGACCTGAGCTCGGAGAAGCTGGGAACTGCCGGACGTGTGCGGGAGATGACTTTCGGTACCACCCGCGAGAAGATGCTTGTCATTGAAGAGTGTGCCAACAGCCGTGCCGTGACGATATTCGTACGAGGAAGTAACAAGATGGTGAGGACAGACGATTCTTTTCATCAATGCGGACCACTGATTCTTTGCTATTAGATCATCGACGAGGCCAAGCGTTCGCTGCACGATGCTCTGTGCGTTGTTCGCAACCTGGTTCGTGACAACCGAGTTGTGTATGGTGGAGGTGCTGCCGAGATCGCCTGTGCTCTGGCTGTGGAGGACGCCGCTGTCAAGGTACGTGACATCGATTGAGTATGCTAGTCCCATGTGCTAACGTGGTATGCCGTTGCAGAGCCCCGGAATTGAGCAGTACGCCATGCGCGCTTTCGCCGATGCGCTGGATGCCGTGCCGATGGCCCTTGCCGAGAACTCTGGATTGAGCCCCATCGAGACCCTTGCTTCGATCAAGTCGCGCCAGGTGAAGGAGAACAACGCCCGCCTGGGTGTCGACTGCATGTTGACCGGCAACAACGGTATGAACTTCCGCTTTGTTCAAAGAGTCTACTGCTAACAACAGTTACAGATATGCGGGAGCACTTCGCCATTGACCCCTTGATCAGCAAGCGACAGCAACTGCTGCTCGCGACCCAGCTCTGCCGCATGGTTCTGAAGGCAAGTATTCCACATGAGAACTCGATGGACTTGAGCTAACGAACACCAGATCAACAACGTCATCATTTCCGGCGACGACGAGCAGGACTTCTAGATTGTGTATACAGGTTAACGGCCAAAAATGAAATGCTTCAATATTATACATCAGTTATGCCATGACTAATCAGTTTGGAGTTCTATGTAAGACATGGCGGGCACATAGAAAAATCCGTTGAATGAAAGAAATGAAATTTAGGAATGACTGTCATCGCTTAACATTATCTACACTCGTAAGATGGCTACATCCGGTGCTTTGGCTCGGAGGTCTTTAGGCATTAAAATCATATTATTCACCCGATTTCTACGTCAACCAGTCCTATTACTAAAAGTACCGTACAGTCATTATTCCAAAATCCCACAATCCAAGACAGATCCCGGACCCAATCTAAACAGGCAAATCATCCTCATCCGGACCCTCGCTGTACTGGTTCTGAGTCTGGGGCTTCGCATGACGTAAACCGTCTCCGCGGATGATGTTCGACTTGTCAATGGCTTCAGTTTCATCGCGGTCTGATCGTTCCATTCCATATTAGTTCTATTCACCCATAAGATCCATGGATAGAAAGGACAAGAGGGGGAAATACCAAGCTGTTCATTGGAATCGGGATCGCGGGTCTCCATGAGAGGTTCGTCGACGTTCTCGTCGTTGATATCGATGGGGAGGTGGTCGTGTTTTCCGTATTGGATCCGGTACATTTTGGATGGGGGTTGGTTCTCTTATAGAAGGGTGGAATAATATAGGTCGTTGAGAATTAATCCCCCGATACCCGCGACAGGTATATCCAGTCACTATTTATACCTACCTCCCTATCCACACCACGCAACCTAATAGGTCCTTCCGTCCCAGAAACAAAATCTCGACGTCAGCTCACAATAACAATGACAGCTTCTCTTCAGCTTGCTTGCTTTCCCCGTGGCGAGCTACCAAAGACATTGGTTCATAGTTACGTCGGTGTGGAGACGGAGATGGAATTGCCGAACGAGCATCTCGGGATGTAAGATGTCCATGGATCCTGGGAGATCTCGAGCTTGATTTAGATTCAGAGCTTGGTTTGGTGGATTTAATTCCGTATGGGTCTTTGTTCAGATGTTGTTGCTGATGTGGGAGCCGGGTGAGGACGTCATCGAACCGGGAATGGGTGTCTGCGTTCATACAAGCTTTTTCCGGATGGGGTAAGATCACGGTTCTAGAGCATAGTTGGCAATATATTAATTTCATGGCAGTGATGTTGCTTGGTCAGATGTGGAATTATTAATATATGCTGTTTGGGACCTAGGGACGGTGATATCGACTTATATGATGAACATTAGACAGATGATATTAGTCCATCGAATCAATTCATTCTTCAATATATTCATATTATGACTAGGTAACTTTTGCTAGCCTCTCTTTTCTTTTTTCTCCCTTACGCATCACATAAGTTAAGAACTCGAATTAGCTAGAAACCTAGCTATTAGGACATGTACCCAATTCTTTCGACTCTAGACTAGACAAGTTCTATCTTACAACCACGCTAGATGGACTCAGACTAAGCCCCTTATTCTATACACCAGCAGCTTTGCAAATTTAAGCAGCAATATTCATTGGCTTGTTGTATATAGGTAGTCGCTAACGCTGAATGATTCAGACACCCATGTGGTCATATCGATAGAATTGAAATTCAAAAGTATCACACAGGAGAGAACAGTACTAAAATCACTTCCAAGTTTGCCCGAGTAGATACCTAGGACTTGAGGCTTCAACACAGAGCAATTATGGTAAGTAACAATATCACAGGCTACAGACTTCTCTGATACTGGCATAGACGGGTATTAGTTTCACGCAGGTTCCATTCTAGACCACATCCATCCTCGTCCCCCTCGTCGTCTTCAACCTCGAAATTATCTTCAACATCGGTATCAGCCCCAGCCACACCATCTCCAGGTCTATCTCCAACTAGCTCGCCACAGGTACCGATTTGAATAACATCCACATAACACTCAACCCCCTCAGACTCGGTATCAATCCCACTCGCAACAACATCATCGCAACTCGGCGGCAAGACGTCACCGATGACCGTGCCGCCCTGCATCATCATCATCCTCAGAAGGAAACAGATCGGCGGGCAACACCGGGAACGACCCATTTTCGAGACGTCGGTTGAATTCGGGAATGGCCTGAAGATCGGATTCGATGGTGGAATCTTCCGCTCGAAGCAGGGCTTCTATTTCCGGGACGCTCTTGTTGAGAAAGCGGCAGAGAAGGTCAAACGTTATGATCACCGTGCCGAGTCCTTTGATGTGGACTCCGGCGGCGGGCTCGCCGTAGTCTGGTTTTGATGGCATTTGATCGGTTTGGGGAGTTGGGTATTTATGTTTCTGTTTCTAGGGAAGAGGCTGGTCTATGAGATAGAGGATGAAACTACGAGGAAACGACGAGGAAAAGGGGAGTTGGGAACGAAATTGCAGAGGGTTTGACGTGACACCAACATCAGACGGCAGTTACTAGGGCAATGAGCAGAACAAAGAGACACTTTCAGACAAAGAAAAAGAATCTACTCGGAGGCGGGTGCATCTTTATCAGGGATTCGAGTCTCGATAGAAAATTGAACCAACATCGCATGATCGTAAACCGGTGTGGTCTCACCCAATTAAACCGTGGCAAGGATTTGGTTCAAGGACAAGATGAACAATGTTCAAACGAAAGCATGTTACCTAGAAGTAGACGCTGCTCACATCACTTTTCTGGACAAGGCACAGCCTGATAGTAAGGGTGACGAGAGAATGTGTGTATAAAATAGGATACCTCAGCTACATGTAAGCGCATAACCATATCTGAAAAAGTGTATAGCTCCCTGGGACAACCAAACCGAAGATCAGGAACCCAAGTACAACTTGCTGATCTATATGGAGAATCCGGTATGTTTGTAGGTTCCAGGCAATTGGACTCGGACTATAGGTCACATCTATTGTAAAGCCTTGACAGCACATAGACTAGTCATAAACATTCTCTCGCGGTGTACCTAAACAAAATAAACTATAGCCTACGCATTTGGTAAATTCTAAGCCATGTAGGAAAAACTATAGATCTCGAGACATTTCTACCGTTGCATTCGAGCATGAACGGAGCTTTAGCCAGCGTATTCAGCGATGACAGCCCACTCTACTGCGGGTCTCTCGACATAGATAGAATCATCAAAAGTAGTTAGTTACATGGAGCATCTTAGTGGATTAAGTAGAAAGTACTTTAGTCAACAAGGTTTCCAATAAGATACCAATTGACAAGACCCAATTCATACTTATCAAGTCTTAGGAACAAATTCCAACTTCTTTTCAAGGTACTAATGTACGTACCAACGCCATCACTTACCATACTCTCAAAACACCATCTCAAACGTAACAAAACCACATCCTCCACCGACGCGAAGTTCTCCCAAAGTACCTCCAACCTTACCTCCCTACCCTGGACCTTGCGCGTGAAGAGTGCATCCATACACCACGGCATTTAACCCGGGCTCCGCGACGGGCAATCCATGCACCACAACACGTCGGCTTAAGCATGACGGTACTTTTTCTTTTTCTTGTTTTCCCTGAGGCTGAGCGTTGAGAGTCTAGACAACTCATCGACGGAAAAGTAATCCTTGTCAGTCGAGTCGAAATAAGAACGCCATGGAGGGCCGAAGGAGGGGGGGAGGGCGGCAAGAAGGGTGCGTGTGACCAGGAAGAGAATTCTGTCAGATTCAGGGGGAAAAGCAAGAAGCCAAAGACAAAAGGAGGACGGACAACCAGGGGAGGCAGGCGACAAACCAGATGTCAGGAAAAGAAGGTTTGGGGTGAATAGGTTGGTAGGGATTCCTCGATTATCACACCACCAGGGAGCACACAAGAAAGCAAGACATGCGTCAAGGCGGCCGATCTACAAAGACCTACCTGGTCCAGGCCTTGGATACGAAAGCATCTGGTCTGGATTTTAGCTTTGCCGTTTTTTCTTTTCTTTTTGCATTCGTTCTTCTTTTCTGTTTTTGCCTCTGCATCCCGGCATAGGGCGGATGGATAGAGGTCCATGTTACGACGGTGTGGTGTGATGTAGAATATCCAAGACACTCAAGGGGAGAATCCAAGAAAAGAGGCGTCGAGAAACGGGATCGATCTGTCGAAAGGAACGCCTCAGGGCAACTGATAACGTCAAGTGTCTTGTTCATTCATCCTATCCAGACCGTCGGGCTGGACACTACTGCAAGCCTCCCTTATCCTCAAGCCCCCTCCGAGCAGGAATCACGCGTCGGGACGGTTGGAGAAAGAGGTCCGTTCAAGGGCCATTTGTCCCTTGAGGCTGGGATGAAGAGATCGGCGGGAATTTCGTCAAATCGAAATAATAATGAATGACCATAACGATTCGATGACTTGTCAACGGTGTTATGCTGGAGCAGGAGCGGAGGAAGGCACAGTGTGATTGAAGTTGCCAACGCAGAGACCTGGTGACCTGGGGATCGACAGCGAGCATCGGACGCACAAATGCAAGAGACGAGGTCAGTTCACCAGCAGATGAATAATGGATACTGCGCGCCCACGTGAGAGGCGTTCGTCTATAATTAGGAGAGATGACAGGTTGACAGCATCCCGGGGATGATATCACGGCGGGGAATTTCTGGCCTTTCACCTTCAAGCTGTCTAGGTTTGCCCCTTTCGACTGCTCAACCCTATCTGATATCCTGCCATCCCGGGTTTATTTCCGCGGTCTAGATCCTCCCGGTTGACGTAGTTCAACCGTCCGTCAGGAGGGCCACCAACCGATTCGAAATGAACAGTTGAGACCTCGACGCCATCCAGCTCGTTCCCTCCACCAGGCGACAGTCATCCTCCACCCCTCGGATACTTTCTCCTGTGTGGCCAGGGGCTGGAACCTCTTGACCGACCCTCTGGCATCATGATTACCTCCCTGCGAATGCACACCACGATTGGCCTTGCATGCGTTGCCTCGTCGGTCGCTCCGAGCTGCTAGCCAGGCCAGGGCTTGACGCTCGTGTTTGTCCCGGTCGGGGGCAGCTCCAAGCATTGCTGCATTATGATTTCATTCGGCCGGATATGATCCCATCTCCCCCAGAAGTATCTCGGTATGTAATCGACGCCGGCGATACGAGACCAAACCGCATCCAATCTGACGAAAGCCCCCCGCCGGAGTTAGAAGCGTCTAGCTGCGTTGGTACTGGGTGGAATGCACGATGCTACGCCATACTTCCAGTCTTCTCCCATCGCCGTGTATTTGCCGGTCAGACAGAATATAGCCGGGCGCGCTTAGAGCATTTAATACCAGGGCATACTAAGATTGCAAATTGGCCGGGGGGGAGGGGAGGGACTTCAAGGGAGTCAGCGACGTAGCAGTCTAGCAGTCTGGCAGAGGGGGAAAAAAGCCCCTTCCAGGCTTTTTCTCGCTAAGAGACTAAGAAAGTCCAGGAAGACGTTCTCCAACTTCCCCACCAAATCAGGACGAGTCGTTAGCCTCCTCCCCGCGCGCCTTTTGTCTTCCCCTCCCACGCACAGGCGCCCGAGGAGTGCCGGGATGCAACCTCGATCCACCGGACGAAAATGTTCAGGAGTGACTAAGAAGCCCGCGATCGGCGCACAAGTACGAGTCAGCAGACCGGCTGAGATTTTCCAAAGTACCTTGCCTACAGGAATGGGAATACGCACGACGGAGCAGAGAGAACACAGGCAGCAATGGGCAGAAAGGAGATGCTTGAACGCCTCAAACAGTGTCTGAAACTGACTACTAAATGGCCTAGTATGGTGATACTCTAGATACTACTGACTATCCCAATTACGTGTTAATGTGTTACTCGTACAGATACAGCGAATACTGCCATACTGAATACTTACATACATACAACCGGAGGTACTGCTGCTCCACATGTGACTCCCGTGACTCCTGCGGTTTCTCCGGAAATCCTCCGTCCAGCAAAACAAGCCTCGATCTATTTCGACTCTCCAAGCCTCGTCTCGTTGCCGGTTGCAAACAGCACGCGCGTCCAGAAATGGCATTGCTCTGGAAATAGAATTTCCCCGAGAATTCCCAAGACACAGTTACAATTTGTCATTTTGACAATTATACACCCCAGGCTCACTGCTGGGATCCAGTATACCCGGTCGATCCAAGCGAGCCGCCGGCCATGATTACCCCGAGGCACAGAAGTCGACTGCATGGACTCTGCACTCTGCACGCTCAAGCGCGACCAATGTATACTCCGCACCGCCAACCTCCATCCAGATTGCAGCGCGTTCCATCGCACTCTAGCAGAATTCCATACAGATCGCACAACCCTAATCAGCTGAGAAAAACCGCGCACTTTTCCAACACAGGCGGAGCAGCGTCCTCCGACGATCATGTAACTGCGGACGGTTAACTGTCAACTCGGGACGACATCCATCTTTCAGTTAGTCTCCCTTACGGACGATTAGCGACGCGACTGGCACAAAACAGAAACCAACTGCGGAGTACTGAAGTGGCGGTCGGCAAGACGACGTGGTCTGGGTCAGTCATGGCCATGGCCACAAAATAAAAATAAACACTCCCACGGAGTGAAAAATAAAAATCCCACGGTCCACGGGATCTCTCGCAGTCCCGTACAGGACGTGGATTCCCATCGGGATTGGACCCCTGATGAGTTGGTTGATTCGGAGACGAGACGGGATTGCGCCGGCCGTATCCGTAGAGATGCCCCGTCCTCGTGCGACTCCGTCCTGCATATCCCGGGACGGAGCAAAGACCAGAGAGTAGATTAGTGCGCCGTGCCCTACAGACGAGGCCTTCTGGTCCATGGGCAATCTGGAACATACACCGAAGGGTAAGGGCTTGCATCCTCGTGCAAGGATCCCAAGAGACCTTTCCCAGGATGGCCACTCTCACGAGTCATGAACTCAATCATCCTGGTCATCACGTCGGTTATTCGCCTTCACTTTCTACTCCCAGTAGAATTAATCTATGCCGGGGCCAGGGTTCAGATAAAAGATCTTTGTCTCTCCGGAAGGAAGAGGCCGAATAGGCACCGATACGGAGGTGAAAATCACACCGGAGTCAGCACATTCCAATGCAACGATCCTTCATTGGGCAGCGATCTATAAAATCCTCCCAATCAAATTAATATAAATCGGGCATCATTGGCCATTGCTCATCAGAAACGAAAACTCCTCAATCCCCATACTCCATCGACATCCTTGTAGATATGTAATTAATAATTACGTTACCAATCCCGGCCAGTCCCGTCCGGCTGCCCCCAAATCCCAAAATTACCACCCACCGCGTCCGGAGGCACGCAATACAGGAAAATACCGCCATCCCACGCCTTCCTCCCCGCCGCCACGGCCGTCTAGCGTCGGTACTCCGGTAATACCAGCCGCCCCGGGACCCCCAAACCCGTACGGTGACCAGGCCATTACATACCGCTATTCTCGATCCGTGGAAAGCGGCGTCCTCGTGCCCGGTTTATCACTCACTCTCGCCTTGTGTGGCTGTTTCTAGAAAGCTTCGAGAAGCATGCGCCGGCGAACCTTGTTCTCTGTTAGCTTACGCCGTAGGTTTTCCTCTGGCCGTCTGCGTCAACCACCCGTGTCGAGGACCATGGGTAGGGCAGGGAGGGGACTCGAGGCACATGTGTGCATGTGAACGGATTAAAAAAAGAACGCATGTAGCCGTGGTTGCTGCGCGCCTCCTTCCTTTTCTTAGATCTAGTCGTCATGTCATGCTCGGCGGTGCCGGATGCCCTGGTCTATATTGAATCTCGTAGGGTCATAATTCACATGATTGGGGACCGGCCAATCATACGCTCGGGATTACTTCTCACGGGACATGGGGTAAGTGGCTGCTTGAGTGCCAGGCTCGATTAAGATTTTTCAGCGATCCTAGGTAGTTATCCGCAGTATCAAAATCTCTACATCATGCACAGAATAATTACCACTAACTCGCCTGAATACATCTACTCCACAACACCCAGACTCTCAGCTTGGTATTACTTCACAAATCACAATAGACAGATGGAACCTGATGAAATACCAAAACACCCCTAACCCACCCAGTCCTCGATCCCTCCTCCGTAAGACTCCATCCGTACACGTCAAAACCACCCCAACCCACACGCGCCATGCCCCAAACACTCTAGCGCGTCTTCAACGGAGCGCAGCACTCCGCGCCCTCCCTCTCCGCACGCCCAAATAGGAAACTTTCAGAACCTGCCCGCCCTAAAACAAGTAACGGCAGGAGGCCTCGGTCGGCCTCCCGAAGCCTGAGCTCGGCATCGTCCCGATTTCTCGGGATGAATCTTAGCGTGCAGCTGAAACGGAGGCTAGGACTCTGCGTAGGAGGTTGCCGGCGGAGTACTCCGTGGTTTTTGATCAAGAAGGGATATACAAGCGCGGGTTGGCTGGTTGTTCATGACATCAGATATTGTCATTGGTTGGGGTTTCTGGTTTTGATGCTGGTTCTGTGCCTGTGCGGGAGGACTGTGCTCCGGTTGTTGATTGTCTTGGTTGGATTGGTCTCACTATACTCTTTGTATATGGAGTGTGTATCTGGTTTTTAGTTGGTATGGAGAGGGATATGAGGTCAGATTTAGAGGAGCTTTGGGATGGGATACTGTGATGTCTGTCTGAAATCTACGAACATGCAGACTACTCTTGCAGTATACAAATAAAGACAAGAAAATAAAAGAACAAAAAGATGAAGCCTCCGTGAGTCCATATTCCTGAAGAACCAACATCCCGAGCCCGAGCAAAAAAACTCGGCATGCCGAACCCCCCTCGGTCGGGAATCGGGCCAGCCACAAAAAAACACACACAACCGGCATTCCGAAAGAGAAAAATTCCACGGACTAAACCTCCCAACTCGATCAAAAAGCCCAGTCTAGCCCGAATCCATGCATGCAAGAGAGAAAAACCTTCCCCTTAGACTCCCCCACCTTCCCAGCCTTGTCCATACAAAAGCATCACAGACAGACAGAGAGGGTCGACTGTCGAATATCAAGTTTTAGCCAAACTCAAGCACAACACAAGTGACATACATGCTTACAACATCGCCCGTACATACCGCCTAGTGTCTAAGGACTTCCGTAGTGTCTAGACCTGTCTGACAAGCAGAACCACACCCTCGTCATGCCCGATACATTGTCATTGTATAACAGGGCCACTCGTACCGGTGAAGTTTAGCACCTCTTCCAACAACGAATCACCCATCTGCCCGACCTTGCCTTCCCCGCCGCCAGACTCCACCGTCAGGTTAAGGGCCCGCCAGCTGGAAAAACAGGCCTTGACTCAGCAACGGTCCAGATTTCAGGACCGGGACGACGAGTTGGCCATTGGCTACTGACCAGAGGAAGGCGTGGGAGAAGAAAGATCCACATGGAAAATCCAACTTCTTCCTCGATCCTCGAGGTAAACTCAATCGGGACAAGCTCGGCCCTATCTCGACGAATCAGAAGCCCCCAGGGAAAGCTGGAGATCCGGTCGACGGGTTTTCAGTTCCAGCCGCGATGGTTTGCAGGATTTTTCTCCACGTTTGTCGGGAACAGTCGGACGTCAAGGTTTGGTCGATTGGGTATGGTGGTCGGGAAGTTCAGGGACGAGGTTTTTTTTTCCCTCGTTTTTCTTTTCTTTTTTTTTTTCTTTTTCCTGAATACCAGTGGATACTGCCTACTGAGAGGCTCATACTGCCCACACTACCCTCCAAGTCGCCTAGCTGTATCGTTCCTCTCAGGTCTGAGGTTGGGGAAGGTTTCGTGCGTCCATTTTATCATTTATGAAGAATCTTACTAATTATTCCCATCTCCTCCAGATACTCCATAATTCCTCTTTCAAGCATCGGCCACGGAGCACTGTGCTACGACGCCAGATCTATTAATATTTAATACAGCGTCTCCATTCCCCATACAGTGATTAAATCTCGAATCCAAAGCCTGGAATGATTCAACGATGATGTGTATCTACTCTCGAATTGACATAATCTGTCATTTGACCCCGTCGAATGCAACGTAGTTGAGAAAGATAGTTAGTATTGATTACGTCATGGTCATCCGGGGTGGTGGGAGGGAAAGTTACGCTCCCCCGCGAAAAAGAAAAAAAAAAGTTAGCAAACACACTTGATCTGAATCGAATCGAAGCTGAATCTGAAGCTTGTCAGAAGAAAAGAAAAAAAAAAAAAAAAACTCCCATAGGCTGAATCTGAATCCTAATCCTAATTCTAATCTTAAGATCACAGCGACTGTCTGGACGCGAACTTCCGACCCATCCCCGGATTTGCCGTCGAGATAAATGCAAAATGCACGTGCGAGCATGACTTGCATTTCTTTTCTTCTGTACGATGGTTAACTCGGCCCGACATGCTTGCTTACTTACATAACTATAGCCACGGAGGGACGGTGTACGACGCTGTATATAACTGGGCGTCCAGAATAGGCAGGAAAGGCGACGCAGGACTTAGTGCTTATGTGATGGTCTAGAGCTACGCCGGACTTCAGTTGTAAGTTATCTCGGAAATTGGCCCAGTCGTGGCAAGCAGTCGTAAACTAGATAGATAGTGATAGTGTGGTTAAACAATATGCGTACACTGCCGAAGCTACAAGAAGAGATCCAAAGCCTCTCTACCTACACAAACTAAACCAAACCAGATAACCCCTCCCCTCCCCACCAGCCCAATCGCAAACCCAACTCCATAACACAGCATCAGCAACTCGATGGCCGCCGAATCCCCAGCTCCAGCTACACCTCCACAGAAACCAGCTCGACAAGGTAAGGTGAGGGAGGTGGTGTGGTGCGCTGGTGCGCGCATGCCGTCATAATACCATGTCACCTTGAATTCGATCCGAGTGGCTCTGGGCTCCTTGCGCCGTCATACCCTCGGACTGATGACAATTCAGCAGTTTGGATGGAGGTAGGACGGGGAAGCTAGGGTTTTTATTTTATGTGCATACCTACCTACCTACTTACCTATGTAGCTACCGAGGTGCGTAGGTTTTGGTTGGGTGGTGGGTTTGGTATATTGTAGGAGCAATGGAGAATGGATTATCACGCGGTGAACACAAAACAATAGGAATACTAAAAGGATAAGCTAAGTATAAGACCAGTCCAGCTTACTCGTAGCAACAAATGGAATTAATCTAGTGTTAATTAATAATTGATTTAGAATCTTGCACGGCATGTGAAGGGATCAGTGCGACGATTCTAGATCGCGACAGGAACCTGCACGCTGAGCTGGACTGTCGCCGGTGCCGCCCGTTAAGATCGGGCGCTGTTAACCCCGTCAGTGCGTCTGGTATAGGCCAGGTAGCTGGACTCGATGCTAGATAAGGTATGTAGGTTATCGTACTGAACATGGATTCATCGTATTTATTTCTTTTTATATTATTTTGATAATAATACTGAAAAGGAAATTTTTACTATAACATACATGACACATGTGCAGGCTAGACCCAACTGCAGTCCAGGAAAAAAGAACTTGGAAACAAATCACAACGCATAATATGGTATCTGGTATCAGAAGATAAAGCAAGATGACAGGTTTTGGAAATGCATGATAAACAGTGGTTTTCTTTTGTCTTGCTGCCATGAAACGCGAGCAGGCAAGTAGACGCGACAATGACATCCTCTTTTAAGGTTTCCACCCAAAACAATATTCGAACAGAAATTCGTAAAAATGAAAAAACCCCGTGTCCAAAGAGAAATGCCAATCCCGGCCGTCGAAACAAATGAGATCATCTGTACATGAATATTAATTGCGTAAACGAGGCGTTGTCCTCTAGGTGGCTCGTATAATGGTAACAGAGCAGATAGCCACACAATGCAATGACCAGAAACAAACAAAGAAAAAAAGACCCGAAAGCAAGATTAGGTCAGGAATAACAACCATATGATGCCGTTGTGCGCCAAGATGCAATGCAGAGTCGTGATCGTACGTGTCACAGGGATATTCAAATCAAGGGTCTTTACATAAACAAAAAGGAAATGATGCGTATGCGTAGAGGGGTATCGTGGTCAATCAACAGTACCGAAAGGGCATGTTCTGACACGGATAGAAAAGGAAATTTTTTTTTGTTTTGAGGGTCGTTTGGATGGAGATGGATCTCAAACACAACGGTGCTTTCTTACCATCCCTTCACGTGGTACTCCCAGGGTCCGAAATCAGTGTAATTCGTCCAAGAACCGGTTTTCGCAACATCCTTGTCATTGCTCTGATTGGACGCGTTGGCAGTTGTCATGCCAATACCCTGACTGGGGCCCTGTCCTTTCTGACTGCCGTTAGGACCGGGGTATTCTTGCAGGTTCGCCATGTCATGAGCGGTATGTCGCCGTTTCAAGAAGGCGTTGGCGGTGGTACTCTTCTGTTGCCGTTCCCAGAGAAGGTGGCGGCGAAGAGACTCGGTCAACTCGGTGGCAAGCATATTTCTTCGCGTCGTCCGAGGGGAGTGGGCGACCGATTGCGGGGAAGGCTTCATGATGATAGGCTTGGAGCGAGGCACGTCGGGTCCGCGCATAGTCAGGTTCTCCTCGTCATCCTCGGGTGGGGAGGCGGGGATCGAAGGTCCGTTGGGTGATGTCAAGCGCGACCGTTGCAAAGCTGGGCTCGATCGGGTGGCTCCCATCTTCGTGGGCTGGTGCATCATCATTGTCAGAAGGGAGCGTCGTGAAACCAGATTCGGTCGCGAATCAACTCGTTGGAACATTTGGTTTTCCTCCACGCTCGACCGGCCGCTTTCCGTCACGGAATCTTCCCAATCCGAGTCCTCGTCGTCTTCAATGGCGCTTTCGGAAACCTCGTCCTCGGTCTCAATAGCATCCTCGTCGTTATCGATGGGTCGCTCCTTGATGGGCTTGATGGTTCCAACTTGGTCCTTGAACGAGGTCACCTTTTTCTTCGGGCTTGGCTGGTTGCTGGCAGACTTGCCCAATTCATCTGAAAGCGAGCTACGGTGCGGTCCTTGCATCGCCATCCTATCTTCGAAAGAGCTTTCGTCGTCATCACCGGACGAGCCACCCAGGGTAAACATACCACCCTTCTTCTTGAAGGGCAGTGGCTTGAGTTGCGTAGACTTGGCAGGGCTTGGTTCGGCAACCAGGTTTGGCTGCGACCGGTAGGACGAGGACACATGCGAGGGAGAGAAACCACGGACGATGCTGGGCGACTTAATCAATTCAGGACGAGTAGGAAGGATGCCGGAAGAGGAGACACTGGTGTCGGAAGCGGTGGTATTGGCAGCATCGCTTTCATTGCAGTCGGGGGCAGTGGTCGAGCAAGATTCCGTAGACTGGTTCGGTTGTTGGTGTTGGCTGATGGGGTAGGGGGGAGTTCGTTTCGTGGTAGAGACGGAGGGAGGAGTGGGAGTGGGAGTAGACGGTCGAGGGGTGATGTCGACGACGGGAGGGGCAGGAGTAGTCATGGGGGACAGGGGTTCGAGATTCCTCTTCTCTTTGATGTTGAGGACCATTCGCTCCAGACCTAGTGATGTGATGTGCTTCTCTCTGCCTCTGCCGAGGCTCAGCAGAGAATCTTCACGAACGACAGCGGGCCTGTAGTCAGACTTGGGACGCTTGATGTGATGTTCTATCCGCTCCGCTTGATCCGAAGCAGCAGATTCCACGCTGGCGGAGAGTTCTGGCAGGTCACCGGCCTCCTGGCGCAGGAGTGGCAAGACGGACGTATCGCTAGATGTTTCCGGTTCCACGCAGAACGTCTCACGTGTCCAGAGTCTCCAACTCAGGTTCTCCAATCGACGGCCTTCTTCCATGTAGTCGGCACATTTCGAAAAGACTATTCCAGTCCACGAGTCAGCTTTTCCAAATCCCATCGATCGCATGAGAGCGAAGGGGAAGCAGCCGGAAGCAGGTACTTACCCATCCACATCCCGTGAAGACTCTGCGCATTGGCCGTGTCCACCTTGTGAATCTTTTCCGTATCCACCGTCAGAACGGGGGTTGATAAACTCAAAGGCATCTTGTCAACGGTCCCGGCTCTCAGCCTTTCAAAATCTTCCAAACGATCTATGGTGTGTAGTTTCGGGGTCGCCGTCTCCCCCGAGCGTGGTCGTACGGCGCGAAATTGGCGATGCGGAAGAGCTCCCTGGTCTCGTAAGATATTTCCCCAGATCTCGATTTCGGTCGTACGCGTCCCGGCGGCGTGATTGGAATCCAATATGACGGAGAGAACTGGCGCCCGAGCTGTCGTGAGATGCAGCAAGTCAAGTCGAGGGACTGGGAGCAATCGAGGCGGCCGGCAGTAAGAGTGGATCGACAATTGAGATGGAGTAGTCGAGAACGATCAATCCCTCAGAATCCCAGGCGATACGGAGCGGGAAATCGACCGGAAGCAGGTGTCGGTCGAAAGGAGGGCAAGAGAGGAACAGTTGCCGGCGAAGTTTAGATTTACCGGATTCGGGAAAGAACGAGAGGGCGAGTCTAGATGTTGATCGCGTGGAGGGTGGGCGAGAGATTGAAGAGGGAAAGGGAAGAGAAAGAGAGGAAGAGAAAATTAAGAAAAGAGAAATATGGGGGAGGAGAAACTTAGTGGGTGGAGCGGACGAAGAAGGAGGAAAAGGGAAGATAGATACTTAATGACGGGTCGGTGGAGATGGGACGGGGGGGTGTGGTTATGGTGTATGAAAATGGTAACGGTACAAGGGGAGAAGGAAAGGGAAAAAGGAAATCGAGGGTGGCCACACAGAGAAAAGCCCGACGAGGGTACCGAGGAACAGGTTCTGCGGTGACCAACGATGGGGATGGCGATGGCGGTAAGTAAAAAGGAAGGATCCTAGCCGCGCCTCCTTCATCGTCGGGGCCTGGATGGGGGAGGGAAAAAAAGAATATTCATTTTTATTTTTTATTTTATTTTTTTAATTTACTTTTCTTTTTTTTTTCTTTTTTTTAGTGCGTTACTTCCGGAGTACCCCCGTGGGTCGTCTGGTATTTCATACCTTGTTATGACCGGTGTAATATTACCGGTCTGTTTCCGGAGTCCCACCCAAGAAAAAAGTACGGAACAGGGTATTGGAGGTACGCGAGATACGGTGAATGCGGTCTTCTATACAGATCCACTTCAACAGGTACTGCATCCAGGTGCGGTCTTACTCTCCGTTCAAGGAATGTACATACTGCCGCGATTTTATACATCGACCAGGTGTCGACTGACCAATTCTCCCTCTCCACCACTCTACCTGTCAAGATGGATCCGGGAGAGGAAATCCGCATCCAAAATTAACCCCAACGCGTGAATGAAAAGGGGGACATACGTGTCATACGATGGAAGGAACAGGCCGTGAATACTCTGGAGTCCTCAGAGAGCGTAGACGATCTTACCTAAAAATATCGAGGGCGATGGTAAATAGCCCGAACGATGCAAAGGAAGCAACTGGTTCTAGACAAACATCCAGACAAAGATCGGCTTGTCCTGTGACCTCCTCCTGCGGCCGCTGACTAAGGCGCCCCTCGAATCCTCGTTGCAGTTCACCTCGCAATCACTCGCGTCACTTGACTTCCTCAAAAATGGGTCTCGATTGATTGGCCCTGGTGAACTGTCCTGATATCACTCCACACTTGTCAACAACGCCTTGAGTAATGATGATTGAATAGGTAAAACCATAAGCAACGTCCCTGTAAAAAAGGTCAGGCCGCCCGGGGGAAGAAACGCGGAGGTACCTCATCCCCGTTAGCTCTGCTGGGAGATACTCCGGAACGACAACCGGCCAAGCCGTATAGGTCGAGGATCATGTCTTGCCGCAGAGCTCTTCTGTTCTGGCCCCTGCCGAAAGCATGACTGACAGTTCACCAGGCCGCGTTGCCATTCTGAGGCCTGCTGACTTTCCACCGTTAATTAAACTGCTTTCGCCACGGACTTGTTTTCGGAGTCCATTCTAAGTCCAGTAAATCATGCCTTGTTGATATGGCCTACCCAAGGAGTAGGTAAGGTAACCCTGGACGTTCTGGACTACTTCTGAAGCCGCATTTTACTTTTTCCTGCTTCTCTCGCATACGGAACTAGCGAGTAAACCCTTTTTTATTGCTTTTTTTCCTTTCTGGGTTGCGAATCTATCGCTCAATCCGACCCGATCCATTGCCTGGGATCCAATTTTCCGGCCGTTTGATGTGATGTTTATCCGCCATTCACCCCCCTCGGCACAAATAATCAGAAGTAAAAAGTACAGTCTCGCTCTCCCCGTCCGGGTCTTGGATAAGGTACGGGCTGGGAGGTGTCGTTGGCTGTACTCCCTTTCCATATGACACGTCGACGTAGTTAGTCCCACGATGGACGCCGGCTGAAATGGCCTCAGCATCGATCTCCTGGATGTCCGACTTTGTACTGGCGACCCATTGGCCGGTGGTATGTATCACGATCATTAAAATTGCCCACCCCCAGGCGGAGTCGCATACCGGGGAACAGAAGGGTGGTTCCCGATCTGGTTGATCGCCTTAGCTCTTATTGCTTTGATCGGTTCCTTGATTGCTTCTGCAGGTATGCACAGTCCCTATCCCGGGACACTCTTTTGGAATTTATTACGATTTTTTTTTATCTGTCGCGTTTGGATGGCGGATGGCCCCAAGCATTGCCTGCTACATATCATAATCAAGTCTGCGACGCATCCCTGGAGGAATTCCTGTATTTGCCCCTTCTTGATGACGACTCGGCTGAGAAAAAAAAAAAATATTAAAAAAAGCAAGTCAACAGATCAGGGTCACAGCCGCTTCATTCTTACTCTGCGGTAAGTCACAAGGGCTTGTGTCGGTCTGCCAGTTGTCAGTATGAGATCAAAGGGGGCGATGGCAGATGAGGGCCGTTTGCATGTATACGAAGTAGCATAGGACAGAATAGAGTAGGGAGTGTTTAGCCGGGGAGGGGGGAATTGACATAACCCTACTGACGCCCATCCGTTGGGCCTTGTTTAGGCGCCCTGCCCCGGTCTGCCCCAGGGCAGGTGTCAAAGTCTTGGTCTTTTTTCTTTTTCTTCATTTTTCTTTTTTTATTTTTTTATTTTTTTTTTATTGTCACGGGGCAAGAAAAGAATTTCTCCAGCTCGGCGGTCCTAGTTTAATCCAGTATAGGGAAACTAACAGCCGCCACAGTTGGGTCGCAGGAAAGTAAACCCCCTGCTCCCCAGGTAAGTGGTTCGGGGAACTAGGATTAAGGAGATCCTCCCGATCCACCGCCTTCAGCTATCACTTTGGATTTGTGTTTTTTGACCCCCCCTCTCCCCCCTTCCTTCCCTTATCACTGACGGGCGGACCGACCGACTGACTCTGACTGCCTGTCCGTCAGTGTCAGCCCCCAAGTATCACAGGCGCACGTTTCGGCAATCATGTGATGTTGCACGTCAAGGTCCAGATTTTCGGGAACACCTGACGGATGAGTTGTAAGATGGATGAAGATATGCGATTTGAGATTTGACATGCCAGCTCTGTTCTGGCTTACCCGTCGGGTTTCAATTTGCCTTCCCCTTCCCCCTTTTCCCCTTCCAGAGGATGAAGCGGGTATGGGCATCCGCATGATTTGAATTTGTGATGGTGATGGTTGATGTCAACATCTCGCTTAATTTTTCATTTGCTTGACGTTTGACGTCGGGTGTAGCCTTCGCTTCTTTTTTACTCCCTTTATTTTGGAAATAAATAAACATTTATTTACTATGGTTTTTTCCTTTTTTTAGTTTCTATTGTCACCCCTTCCCTCATCTCATCACTCGTATAGTCACATTTTTGTTTTTGTTTCGGGTTACGCCTCAGCTTCGCCTCATCGAACGGACTGGCGTAACGGAGTATATCCAATGTAGGTCGTAGGCGCGGGATATAGCGCTGGCGAGAAAAAAGAAACGCCTCTCCTCCTATCCAGTCGCCAGGCTCGGGGCTCGCTCCGCCTAGGGCCTTGGTTGCCCTTAGGGACGGAGATGAGTGAGGTCGGTTCATCGTGACCCGAGGACCAACGGCGGTCCATAACAGGGGGGTCAATCCTGGTCGGATATATTGTGGGGGGTGAGAGAGAGCGAAGGGGATCTTACTCAGAACTCCGTTGTCCGTAGGAGATACATACATGCGTTAATCTATATCATATCATAGGTGGGGATGTGTCTTTCTCCAGAGCAGGTAGGGTAGGTAATTATATCATCATCAATCAGATGGACGGACAATCATTCCCCGGAATATATCTTACTGCTTGATATCTGGGACAGGGGAGGCAAGGGTGTGTTTTTCTGGAATAGATGGACCTTGTTGATCGGATGTGGGTTCGAAGTACCCATTTTAGTTGGTACTGGGTCGATACCAACGGGCTGGTTTGGTTGTTCACCGAAGATCGGGTCGTTTGTATATACTATCCGACTCGTGGTGTTGCAGCAAACAGTTCCCCGTCTGCCCCTACCGTCAACCCACTTACTGGGAGTTCGCTATAGAAGCACACCCACGTCTTTCATGCATATCCCATGTCATGCACACCATTCTCGGAATCCACCAGCATAATCTCTAATCTTAAAGATGCCACGACCGACGATAGGCACCGAGTACAAGGGTAGTAAATGCCCCGGATCGAGAGAAAAAAAATACCGGGAGGGGTAAAAAAATAAAAAATTTAAAAAATCCACATATCCCCGCTACTACTGTAAACCCCTCCCCCAAGGTAAAATAATGACAAAAAGATTGAGCAAAAAATGAAATAAAATAAGACTCTTCATGACATGCAGCTGAGGGGTACGTTCCTTCGATGATCGAACCTGCTCAGCTGCTCATCATCCATGCAGACAATTGTTCCACAGCGACGACGGAGAGACAGCCACGTAGCTGCACTGATCAGATTTTAGATAGAAAGCGGGAGGGAAGAGGGAGGGAAAATCAGGCGTGCTGCAGGGTTCGTCAGGGCGACGGTCGAGTCAAGAGAGGGACCCGAATCGATCATCCTCCATATTACCAGAAACTATACAGGATACCCGACAATCGCAACTCATTGCCGATATGGGGACAGGGTGAAGCTTATGGTTGATAACGTTGTCCTGACGGAGAAAAAGAGGAAAACAAGAAAAACTGTCTATCATGCTGATGCTGATGCTGATGCTGATGTTGATGATTTTCGTGTTTTCTTTTTCTTTACAGGTTTACTCTCCGTACCTTTTTCCCGTTTGGGGGTTCTTACAAATACCTCCAATGAGATAAAGATGATGATTATGGTGAGAATTTGCCGGCCCGACATACATGATCCATCTCGGAAGAGGCAGAAAACAAGATTATCCCATGATCGAAGCCCTTCTCGATCTATCGGGACCAGACGAATTGGAGGGATGCTCAACCGTCGACCAACTGTCGGTCTGCAATTGGCCGTTGACGGATGAAGATGACCATTCTGATGATCGTCGGGTAAAAGAGCCTTGGGAATGCCGTTTTCCGTGCGTCCGTCCCGGTTACCTAGGCGTAGGCACGGAAGAAAAGAAAAAGCAGGCAGGTAAAGTAGATCTGGGGTAACAAACTAAGCTAGTAAGAATCACCCATGGTTCCGAGTGATTCAGGATTCCGGGTTCTGCATGGGGAAACGGAAAGTATGGAGCTATGGAGAAACGCGAAAAGAGAAAAGAGTCGAACCTTCCACCATTGCCTACTGAAGCTAACGGACGATAGTTGAGGGACTATGGAGGGGGGAAAGTTACCGAGGGTGAACCGCAACGGCGCCCCTTTCCCTTGGATGCAGCGTACGGCGTAGGCACCCAAAATTGGGGACTGCGGCGACCGCCGGGTCAGACTCTGGTTTCATCAAACAACGCCGGCAGTTAAGTCGTGGGCTGTGCGACTGCCGTGATGTTACCCCGACCAAGACCCCTGAACGTGGGGGAAAGGGCGAGGGAGGCAAAAAGGGCGAGTGATTTAAGTCGGCCAATTCACGTCTGGTGGCGAAGTGGTATTTTTTTGCAAGTCACAAGAACAGGCGCCCGTCACATGATGTGGGGTCGAACCCGCGGCATTACGTACGGCGCGAGTTGGCGACCGCGGGAAACTGTCGAAGGAATGGGATCATGGAAATGGAATCATCGACGATGCTCTGTCGGGTCATCACTACATCATCCCGTGCTATCTGGATATGATGTTATCCCTCATCCTATACAGGCACATCCAACCGAGGTATACCGCCGACAAGCCCTACAAGCTATTTCCTACTAGCTTAATAGCTGCCTAAGGTTCCCCAGATCGGGACAAGCGCTGAACCCCATGGCTCCGACATTCTTGGTCGTTAACCAATCCCGTTCCCCTAGGTATATATTACCTAAAAGTGACAGGAAACGACCATCTGCCCATCACCCAACGGCTTAAGCCACGGCGGTCATCGCCGACCCTACGGAACAAAGAAATACAGACCGCTCCGAGAACTTCTTCGCAGCTGCCGCGTCACAGCAGCATGAGTGACAGCAAGCCCGCCTGGACGGAGTACTTTCCTCCGAGCACAGGGACGTCGGTCGGTCTATATACGGTCTGAAGCAGGGTACAGCCTGCGGTACATACATGATAACAATAGGTATGTAGGCAGGTAGGTAGGTCCACGGGTGGTATTCCCCTTTCGCCGTGCAGTGTGTTGCCGTACACAGCGTCCGAACTCCTCTCTTCCGCGCCCAAACACAGACAGCCGAGATGGCTCGTTACAGCACAGGAGCCGATCCAAGAATAGTCGGGGTGTCTGAGAGTTCGCTCGTCGCAATTGACTCGGTTAGGGGGAAGAAGGACGTGGATGTGGCTGGCAGAAGGGGGGACGTGGGTTGGGTGTTCCTGTACGGAGCAGAGATAACTCGGTGGCACAAGTGAGGTCCGAGCACCCCCCCCTCCTTCGTCTACGGAGGAATTGTTGGCAGGTAAACAAAGGTTCACGTAGTAGGGAGTAGCGACGCTGGCTGGGCGCGGGTATAGTTCACCCGTCGTCCTTGATGGCTTACGATCGAATGGTCCATCGTCGGGTTCCATCCAGGGCTACCTGCTCGAATGGGAAGGTCTGGTATGCGCAGACTGGCGTACGTACGTCCGTCCTTCCCATTTGCTATGCGAGTAACACTCGTCGTCAATCCGTCCAGCCCTACTATATAATAAGGGTGTCTCAGACACCCCTATCTAAGATTCCTTCATGCATAGCGTAAAGCTTGGATTGCGCACAGATATCAAAATCGTGATCGACATCGGGTCTAGGTCGTATAGTGGAGACCTCGCACACCTCGTACAAGGGATGGGAGGGAAAAGGAAAGCCGTTGACGCTGGCAATCCGGCCATACGTACGGAGTAGTAATTGCAAATAGGACCGATTTCTGTAGTGCAGGCAATGCAGCTGAAGGATTGACTTGCTTTTCTAGTGATTGACTCCGCGCTAACAGACCTCTACAGCCCGACTGTTGATCATAATCGAACCTCTCCAACGACTTCAGTTTCAAACACCACACCCAAACGCCGTTGTACCTTTTTCTCTTTTCTGAGCAGTCACATTCCGCATACCGGGCCGCATCCCCGACCAAACGCGCCCTTGAGAGATCGTCGCCATCTAACTCGACAGAGTAAGGTACCACGGCGCCAGCTAGCGTAGCAAATAAGACCGACTGGAAACCTGTCCTTTGTTCGAGAAATGGACTAGCGACGGGTTATGCAGTCTCCCCCCAAGGGGACGGTCGTGCATGCAAGGGTTACGCGGATCGCGAGTCCGGCTGGGACAAAGAACGATCTGGTGGTCAGGAGGGGGACGAGGGTGGGGAGAGATGATTTCCCTGTGGACTGATCTGATGGGACCGACCTCCCCGGACCTGGAACGCGATCGAAGGGAAGTTTCTCATTAAGATTTTTATTTGCTTTTTTTGCTTGCTTTTTTTAAATCCAGGTACGGATGGTCGGGTGATGTAGATAATTTTTTCAGGCCCTGCCTATCATCCATCCTTTGTACTCCGTATAAGGGGTAGGGTAAAAAGCCTCACCTCCATAGACCGACCCGACCTCCTTTGAAACAGTGTCCACTCCTCGAGGGAAAGTCTAGACTCGAGAAAAAAAAATCAAGGTGGATTGCCGATCTCACGAGTCGGCATGAAGTTCGCGATGACGGCACGTTGACGGGAATTTCCCCAGATCAATGCCCACCGACCAGTGGGAGGTGAGATGAAAGAAGCATGGGGAGTCCCAGCATTTTCCACGGTTCGAGGTTCTTCACACGCGATTCCCAGAGTTCCCCTGGTTCTTTGGAAAAAGAAACTTCGATGGTAGAGACGGATAAGGTCGACCGAAACATGGATACTGTCGGCAGATTACGGGTTAGTGTTATAGAATGACGCGCGGGCTTGGTTTTGCCTTTTACTTTTCTACCTGCCTCTTTTCCGGTTTGTTGATGGTTTTGTTTTTATTACTTCGTGCTGACTACTTGAGTGAGGCTATTGCCGGCCCTCCTTCTCCGCTCTCAAACTTCAAACAAAGGGGGAAACTTTCGGTCGAAGGATCTTCGAATCATCAAAGGGTTGCGTTGCGCCTCAGCCCATCACCTGTCCCTCCTGATTACTTCCGGGAAAACCAGGAACCAAAAGCCAAAACGTAATTCTAGAATGTCACCCCCTCCCATGTAGGCGTGGCGTCGTCGACCTTGCCTGAGAGAACAGATATGGATATTTCACGCGCAATCAGATTCACACCGACGTCGACGGCGCAACACCGCGTTTGTAGGTATAAATCATGAGTCGGTGTCTGTATTATTGACGAGTACGGAGACTGTACCAGTTACTGCTACTACCTTACCTATCTAAATATGTATGCACTACGTACACACATCCAACTACAGACTCACCCGCAAGCCATGGCGGTAAGATCAGGCAGGTCGCCCCAAGCTAAACCCCATTGCATGGCGAGTGTCCAGGTATTTGGGAGCACAGACATGTTTATTATTTCTTGTTTGGGGGATCCCCCCGGCCCCACTTTGTCGATCATGTCTCGCAATCAGGCATTCTTGGGCTGGACTCGGGAAGGGGTGTATGTACATTATGTATGTGTGCGTGTATGTCGGTATGGATATGGATGTTGTGCGATATGCGACATGCGACATGCGACATGCGATCTGCTGGATGACGGTCTGTCTGAATAACTTGCATATGTGGGTTGTGGGTTGGTAGGGGGGCCAGCGCTGAGGGGAGGAGGGGAGGGGGCGTTTGTACATACTATACCCGTGCATATGGATCTGTACGTGGGAGCTTTTTTAGTAGCCCTGGTGGCCGATCCTCATCATTCTGTCCTGACCCTGCACCTGCACATTGTTGACGGGATACGCAGGTTCGTTTGCTGTATGTGCCATACCGTACGGAGTACGTGAGATGGTATTTCGTGTCGGAGGAATAACTTACTGAGCTGGTTTACTTGGGTACAGTATTCCGTACTTACTGACGGTACTTCATACTGCATATCGAACATGCTCCGGAGTACTCCGTGGTGGAGAGATCGTAGTCAGCCTTGACGTCTGAAGCCGGGGGTACGAAGTCACTCGATATCCGAACTCGAGGGAACAATGAATCGAGTAAGAGGAAAAAGTGGTACATACACATGCCACACGACCGGGGCCATCCTCGTTGTACTACATGAGAATGAATTCCCAGCGGCCCCCAGTAAGCGCCGACTTGAGGCATCATGTGCGCGATTCTTCGAGAAGACTCGGTGTTAGACCGGGGGGAGTTATCTTTCTGAGGAGGAAAAAGAAAGAAAAAGAAAAAGCAAGTGCGGAGGAAAAAAGCACCACAGCGATCTTCTTCAGATATCAACAGGGAACAGCCATGTCGAGGCCTCGATTCGGGCGTCTAATCCCCCCACGGTCCGATCGATATCTCCAAATCCAATAACCCCCGTCAGCCTTCTTTCTGTCTCCCTCGCACGCGCACCCAACACCCGCGGACAGAGCGACTCGACAGCGCAAAAGCGTCGCACAAACGGAGCCCCCCCCAAAAGCAAAAATGATGAGAAATCAGGGTGCCGGGAATCCGAATAATCTCGTTTTCCGCGATAACCTGAAACGAAAATGCGAAAGCAACCGGATGGCCAAATCGGTGCATGGTATTGGGGAAAGCTGTCTGACAGTGACAGTGACAACCAACCCTGACGCGGTCTTCTTTCCCATCTCATCTCATCTCATCCCACATCACCCACTCTGCGTTGTATAGTAGTACTACGTGGGTAGGACCTTGAATCTTCCCGGAATGGCCGACCCAAAGAAGTCGCCCATCCATGTCTGATGACTGGCTGTGGGTGCTGGCTGCTGGTCCGATCGAACGCTATCAGGAGTATTGGTCTGCGACTCTGCTGTCAGATCGAATTATCGTCCACCACGCAGTTCCCAACAAACTCATGTGATGTCCAGTGCGCGTCGACATCGCCAAGGAGGTCCCTTATTCGGGTTCCTGGCTGACGGCAGCGTTTCATCTTGAAGATCGAAGGGGGCGATGATTGGTTACGGGCATGGTAATTTTTTATTTTATTTTATTTTGATTTTCCCCCCTTCCTAGCGGTCTTGCAGTCTCCGGTGGATCTCGGGAATAGAGTTGTGGGCTTTGTTTGCGGGCGTGACGGGGGGATGTCATTGGGCGGGATCAAAGGGAGGGCGAGGAAATTGAGGAGACTAGTGCAAGCCAATGAAGCTGTCATGTTCCTTCTGGGCAGCTTGTTGGAACATTCGAATCAGGGCTGGGTTGCTTTTTTGGCTAAAGATGCGGTGGTGGACTGGGGTTACTGGGGGATGGATGTATACTTTTTGTCCGGTGGTTCCTACGGATGCGACGATGCGACGGGTTGTTGGGTCGATGGCTTGGGTGGTATCGACCACGGTTCTTTGTCTGGAGGTGTTGGTGCGTTGGGGTCTTCTTTCAGATGCTTAATATGATTTGGAGAGGAGTGATACATGGCTGGTACGTGAGTTCTTTGGATGAAATCGTTTCACGGCGTGTAGTTCGCATGTATACGATGTCACTACGTCGACGGGGCTACTATAGGTCCCCGGTATATGGTAGTGCGTTCCCCCAAACCCGCTGCAACAACAAACATAAAGCAGAGGGGCCGTACTTTTGATAAGACAGACCCGAATGACTACAATACCGACGGGGTGAAATCGTTCGAAATGCAGCCTCCACGTACGGATACATTCCATACAGACGGAACCCCGGAAAAACACCGCCAGATTGGTCCCTGGTATAGCCCCAGCCCAAGCCGAGGGCAACAAACGATCATACCCAAGGGATATCAGATGGCATGGCTCCCTCACCGCAGTCGTGTGATGGAGGAGGGGGGCGATCATCCACGGGCGAAGTAGCGGTATAGAGCCACGGAAAGCGGAGGGAATGAGGTCAAAAGAGCAGAGACAGGAGCCCAACGAGACAAACGCCGCGGCGCATCGTTTGGCGCCCTGCCCGGCCGGCCGTCACGAGCAATGAAGAGATTTCGGCGTCGATTGAACGCCGCGAACCGACACCAGCCACGTCAATGAGGGCCGGACCATGTGATGGATTGGCGAGAGAGGCGGCAATGAGGCTTACCGGCAGCAGCAAATCTGGGGGAAACGGAGTCTAGAATTATTTGCTTTGTGCAGAAGGAAAAAGAAAAAGGATAATAATAAAACAGAAAAAAGAAAAAAGAAAGGTCATCTGAACGATGGAAATTTTCTCCCGTCAGGGGGATTTGATTGATGGATTCTGGGCTGGACTGAGCTATTCTTATCTGCTCCGTGTCTGTTCAACTGATCGATCATTTGAGATCGCGTATACTCTTCCCTCCTAGTTCTACCGAGTACTCGCTATGAGGAAACTAAATCCGCCCATCCTGATTGCACCACCGGACAGCCTCCCTTCTGTCGACATTCGTGACTGTGATCTGTCTCTTGATCCTCTTATACCGAGGGACTGGACAGACTGAACGACTGACTCTGAATCCCCTCTCCATGAAACCCACGAGTCCGCGGAACTGGGATCTCAGTTCCACGCGCCTTGACGGGACCAGCCTGCGATCCGTCATTTTTGCTTTTTCCTTGCTTTTCTGTCCTGCCTGGTGATGATCCACCCCACCTCTCACGGCATCAGATGTGGCATCATTCACCGACCGACCATTCTCGCCGAGACACAGCCGGAAATCCGTTCAAAAGATTGCGATCTCGTGTGACAGAGGCCCCGAGTCTGATCCTCTTTTTTTCGCTGCTTTTCTGCCTCACCCCCTGATTCACATTTCAAGGCCAAGTCAGACATACATGTCACTGAGGACTTACTTCCATCCGGCCCGCCCCGCCGTTCGTCGTCCGTTTTCCCCGCGGGCGACTCTCCTCCTCTCCCTCTCTCCTGTTTATTTTCTTCGGAGCTGATCCCATCCCGATTCGATTCTTCGCTCTCACCTGTACCTGATGGCCTCGTATTGCGTCTGAGGTTGTTTCCCGATGTCTTGCCTTTTCTGCCTTCCGTTCCGTCTCGTTCCTGTTCGACCGACCTGCCTGCCCTGCCTTGTCCGCATCACCTCGGCTCTTTTCTTCTGCCTTCCGCTCGCTCGTGTCCTTCCGGCCTGAAGAATGGCACCCAAGGTCCGGTCCCTGGTAGGTACCTGTCATTTGACCTGGCCTGATCGGCCGTACCCTGCCTGCACTAGGTAATCGGTCGGTCGGTCGGATCGGAAGTATTACGTGCAATGGCGAAGATACCCCGGAAGACGCACCGCGATGGCTTGCAGCTGCAGACGGAGATCGACCCAACCCGGCCCAGCCCACTTCAGCCCAAGGATCCCGGGGCGTTGCTGACGTGGTTTACTTGTTTTCTGGGATGGCGGAGAGGCGTGGGCGGGGATGACTGTGTCATGTTCGGAGGTGTAGGCGTTAACTGGTAGGTGTATGGATCTGCTGTCCCGGTCGATTTCGATGCGATGTAGGTGTAGGTGGTATCCGGGAAATGGCGATGGGGAGTTCGGGTGATGTCGTTTGCTCGGGCGTCTGGCGAAAAGTAGAGGGCCATGAGCCCTTTTCCTGGGCTTTAGTGGTTTTTGGCCTGCTAACGATGACTGGGTTGTTGGCGCTCACTGGACTTGCTGGGTGCGCTTGGCTACCTGGATTTGCGAGATGTATCTGATGTCAGCGTCTGCTTTGAGGGAGGGAAAAAGGAGCCGGTCTGCGTGGTGGTTTAAGAGTGGTTTCGGGCATGCAGGAAGATGGGATGGAAAAGAGTAAGTAGTAGTTATTCGATGGTATTAAATCGGTAAGTATCTGGAGCTTCTCCTTCAATGAGCCTATGCTTGTGGCTTGGCTTGGCTTTGGTAGGATGGTTGCGTTTAGAGGTTGAAATCCAGCGACTCTCTATCTTCCAACTAGATGTGATCAAGGCAGGAGTTGGTCCATTAGATAAGGAGTTCCATTAATAAGTGACATCCACAGATGTGATTGAGGTTGTTCCAAAGCATTATGAAATACAGACGATGAACGAAATCTTGAAAGCATGAAGGTATTATACAGAAGCCAGTCATGGACTAAGGGAAGCGCCGCTCCCATCCGATCTTGACGCCCTTCACAGGCCCGGAAAAGAGCGACGTGTAGTCGGTGTCGGGGATTCCTTTCCGACCATCCACATTATACAGCTTCAGGTTCCGCACAATCGTTGCAATGATAACTGCTAGATTGAGATACGCGAACTTCTCACCGATGCAGCGGTGGCGCCCTGCGCCGAACGGCAGATACGGACTCGCCGTCCCCTTGGAGACCCTGCCGTAGCCGTAGTCGACCATCTCTCCGCCATCTTCTTCCTTGTCCTGGTGGCTTTCCCATCGGTGCGGGTCCCACTTGTTTGCGTTGGGGAAGTGCTCATCACTCATGGCTGTCATGATGGGAGATGCAAGCAGCACGTGGTCGGTGGGAATAACATACGCAGTGCCCGGGACGGGAAGGGGGTTCTTGACCTGGCGCATGATGGAATGGATGGAGGAGTTCATGCGCAAGGTTTCTCGAATAACGCTTTGATGGAGAGGCAGCTTTTCGAGGTGCTCGAACTCGAGCGGGGGCAAGTCGGTCGAGCCGTTCCCGATGTTGGTGATTTGCTCCTGATACAGTTCCTCGAGAACGTCGGGTTCCGAAGCCAATCGCAGCATAATCCATGAGCTGATGGACGATGAGGAATGCTGGCCGGCCATGAGCAACGTGATCATCATATGGGCAATTTCCTTGTCTGGGACCGGGTGTCCGTCCTTGTAAGTGCACTGCATGAGGTTTGCGATCATGTCCGAGCTCTCCTGTCCAGGGTTCTGACGTCGGTTATTGATGATTTCCGTGTAGATTTCACGCATGCGGGCGTGGGCAGCATCGCGTTTCCGATTCTGCGGCAACGGAGCCCAAGGGAGCATGAAGTTGATCGGGGTGAAGCCTTTATCGAGATCATGATACAGCTCAGCGAACTCGGCTGTGAGCTTCTGGCGCACTTCCTGGCCTTGTAGCGCACTGGCCGCGGTGAAGATGGTGATCTCAGCCATGGCTGCCGAGATATCAACCGTCCCGGAAGGACCCTTCAGCTTTGGCGATGTCTTGAGGTAATCTACAACCTCCTTCTCGATCAGGTGGACGTGCGACTCTAGCGCCTTCTGGGTGAGCCCGAATTTCATAAACTTCTTCTGTTCCATGAGTTTGGAATTGGGACAGTCGTACACGACGTCGGATCCGAAAACCGGCGTGGTGAGTGGACTGTACACTTCCTCGGCGTTCACGTCTTTCAGCTTGCCATTGAGGATGAAGTCATTGCCTTGGACTCCCAGATACACGGTTGTCTTCTTGCCTAGCAGCACAAAGGTAAAGATGTCTCCATACTAAAATTACCTATTAGCACATAGACCATTAGGCGATCAATTGGCTCTTACCTTTTGCTGACAGGACAGAAAGAAAGAGTACGGTTGCGTTCCATAGCTGATGGTATTTCCTAGAAACGGCAACCAGTGGAACACAACCGGAGGTTTGGTCTTGTCGTGGGGCAGCAGCTGGCGCAAGATGTTCAACACAATCAAGGCCAGCGCACTCACAGCCGCATAGGCAGTTACCTGAGCAAGAGACAACATGATGGCGAATCCCTTCAGCTCAAGGTAACAGGGAAGAAAGTGGTGCTGGCCAGGGGGAATCTTTATAAAGGATTACCTACAGCTTCGTAAACATTGGAAAACCGTAGGCATCTTCATTACCCCTAGTCTCCCCATACTGAGCACAGCCCTTGGACAATCGGAATCCTGCCAATTTTGCTGACACCACCCAGACTCCAGCCAACGGCCAGAGCTTTGCCCGCATAAGGAAGAGAAGGGGAACTTGGCACTAGCGGCGATTCACGATCCGAGTCGGACCACTCGGGATCTGATCAGGCAGAAGAACCACGGATACGGAGTACCGGGTATGGTGTGCTGTGCATATAAATAACCAGGGGCTGGATTCCTTCCTCGGCGGGCCCCTAGCATGATGATCAGCAAAATACGATCAAAATACGATGAAAGACGATCAATCATATTCAAGGCATTACTAATCAGATATTGTTAGTCAGGACTTCTAGGCACTTTGATATGATTGGTTTCTGATCTGTGAAGAGGCAAATGCTTCATCTGGGGATGAGTCACTGCTTGACTCTACACAGCTGGATGGACCACAGTGGCCTCAGGCTTCAGAGTCATCGTGACTCCGAATGATTCATTTCTCGCCTCCAGATTGGTTCCATGCCTATTTAGGGTTAGTTGGAAACAGTGGCTGAGTCAGCCGATCAACGTCTGTACCTAAAGTTAATCAAATCAAACATTGTCCATCTATATAGTTCTGCATCGGGAATCCCATCGTTTGTTGCTGCATCTGCTGCCCTCTATTGCGATAACTACCTTCAACTATTCCTTGTTACATGACCCCAACCCTCTCTCCTATCACCCCAGGCAGTATGAGCAGCTCCAACCCCAGCGTGGGCCAGAGACCCCTCTCCAAGGCAGAAAGTGCCAATCCACGAGAGTTCCAGATAAACCAGCTGCGGCGACGTTTCCATCCGACAGAAACTTCAGATGAGTCGGGAACGACTTTCGCATTTGGGCTGGCACCGTCAGATCCCGACTTTCCATTTGACCTGGACAAGCTCCAATGTGCGCTGCATGTTCCAACGTCATACCCGTCCGGCAGAAGACCCACTTTGAAGGTCGCCAATCCTGAAATGGAAAAGGCCTTTCAGGACAATGTCTCACGAGGGTTTGATGATATTGTGGACAGCACCCTGAGGACCGGTGGTCGTGGAACTTTGTTGACATGGATGAATACCCTCGACCGCCACCTGGAGCGCCTACTCACTACGACGGAAAGGGGGCCGACTCTTAAGTTTGTTACGAATGTCAACAACAAAGCAAATGAAGCCCCGGCGACACGAGAGATAGTGGGCAAACTGCAGTCCTTGCCCGTTCCGCTTGAAGGGGATCGGAAAGTGACAGCCACGACTACTAAACCTAAACCGCCGGCTCGAGTGTTCTCTGCGGAGGAAAAAGCACAAGCCGAGAAGCGACGGGCCTTGGAGACGAGGCAGATTGAAGCGCGCCTTGGTCGGTTACCACTATTTCAGAAGTCGAAAGATGAGCTCTCGTTTGTTATTCCCATTCAGCCGCCGAAGGCTGAGCGACTTCCGCCTTCTCTGCGGTCGGTCAAGACCGTTAAGCTATTGGTTCCGAGTTTATATCCTCTCGAGCATAGTGCTGTGGAACTGCGAAGCGTCGATAGTATAGAGGCGCGGGCTGTGGAAGCAGGATTCGCGCAGTGGGTTACCAAAAACCTCAACCTCAACCTAATGTCGCAGGTCAATTATTTGACAAGCAACATGCACAACTTCGCGAAAACTCCCCTGGAAGAAGCGTCCGATTTGGCTGCAGCTGGGCCTGGACTTGCAGAACCGGAAATTAACGAGAGGCCACCGACTACTGGAGATGTCCAACTGGGAGATAAGCCTCACGTCCATGTTGTCCCTCGGCCGCCCGAGTGGTCCGTGAAGGAGGGTGGCGATGAGAGCGAAGGCACGGATTTGTCGACATCTGAGGAGTACTCTTCGGATGAGGAAGACGAAGAAGGTGGAGCACCGGTCCCGAACCTCCCAGAAGCCACCCCAGAGCGTGGTGTTGCGATTTCATTCCCGTTCATCGAGCTCTACGGAATCGAACTTTTAGATTTGGTGGGACTTTCTATCACTGTCAAATGTGAAAGATGCAAGGAGCAGTTGGATGTGAAGCATGTGCCGCAAGTCAAAGACAAGGATGACAAATTGTCTCCGAAAATTGAATCCTGCAAGAAATGCGCGAATACGATGAGCTTTGGTATGTTCATGTCTCAAGAATCGAGGTATCTGGCTTGGGATTAATTATATGTGCAGGTTTCCGCCGACAGTTGATACATTCACATTCCAACCGTGCCGGATACCTAGACTTGGATGGCTGTATCATTGCCGACCTTCTTCCTAGGTATGTTATTCTGCGGCTTTGCCATCCACCGAGGAAGACCTCTGACGCCCCAATAGTAGTTTTATTCCTACCTGCGCGGAATGCTCTACATCTTTCCCTGCACCTGGTGTGGTGGCTGTCCGTGGAGAGAACGCAATGGCTGGATGTCGGCAATGTCATCGAAAGATGGGTAAGCATCTGAACTGCGCATATCAGAATACATGCTAATCTTTCTAGTTTTCAAACTCCCTGAGGTCAAGTTCTTGCGAGTAGGAACTGCAGCATGTGAGTATCATGGTACAGTTCCGGAAAATATGTGCTAATACTGGCTAGTCACCTCCCGAGACCAAGCTCCCCAGCGGAAGAAAGTAAGTTATAGCAACAAAAAGTATTATCTGCTCGCTAATTCTTCGATAGCCCAAGGAGGTTCTCGGCATTGTTGCTGGACAGGAACTCCCCCGTCGTGGCCGTTGCATGCACTATGGCAAGAGCTTTCGCTGGTTCAGATTTAGCTGCTGCGCAAAAGTGTTCCCTTGCGATAAGTACGTTAAGCATATTTTATGGATCTAGAAGGCTTGAGGCCAAATATTACTTGCAACTAACACTTCTCAGATGCCACGATGCAGCTGAAGACCACCCAAATGAGCACGCAAATCGCATGATTTGGTAAGAATCTCTCACTATTTAGCCCCCTCACTTCTGACATGTCTGTAGTGGTTTCTGCTCGCGGGAGCAAATATATCGACCCGAGGACTGCGGAATATGCCGTGCGGTTCTTGTAGGCAAGGCCGGCAGCGGTTTCTGGGAAGGAGGAAAGGGCACTCGCAACAGGGTCTTGATGAGTCGTAAAGGTATGTATGACCTGTGCTTAGGTTTAATAAATATTAACCAGTTTAGATCCCCGGAAGTTCAAGCGCCGTCCGGGCTCGACCCCAGGAGGCACATCGAAGAAGAAGTAAATATTATAACTGGATTACACAACATTCATGGTAAACAAGTCATTATAAGAGGTTGAGATATCCAAGTGAAATAACATTGTCATTATCAACGCTATGAGCAAGACGTGCTATACATGTAACAAAGCAAGCCAAAACGCAAGGTCATATACATCATTCATTTTACCTCACCAAGACTAGATCAGATTCCCACGAAGCTCCTGCTCTCGCTCGAGCGCCTCGAACAACGACTTGAAGTTGCCGGCTCCGAAGCCTGAGAAGTTGTGTCGCTGGATGATTTCAATGAAGACGGTAGGACGATCCATCAAATGCTGAAGTATACATTAGCTCAAGATCCACAGACCGAAGTCGGCACAACATCCACATACCTTGGTGAACAGCTGCAGCAAGTAGCCACCCTCGTCGAAATCAATCAGAATATCCAAACTGCGAATCGTCTCGAAGTCCTCGTGCAGCGCCAGCCCGGCCTTCTTCAGGCGAATCTTCATGTCCTCGTAATATGTGGCGGGCACCTTGATGAATTCTACCCCGCGGGCCTTGAGATTGGTGATGTCGCGGATGATATCATCGGTCAGGAGAGCAATGTGCTGCACACCAGCACCGTTGTAGTAGTCGACATACTCCTCGATCTGCGACTGCTTCTTGCCTTTGGCGGGCTCGTTGATGGGCATTTTGACGACCTCGTTGGGCGAAGCCATCACGATACTCTTGAGCGCGGAGAAATCTCTGCTTTCATTAGGGCTGCTCTAGTTGACCGAGATCCAGGGTAAGACTTACGTGCAGATATCCTTATCATCGACCGACCAGAAACGATGGAATCCAAGAGCCTTCTCATAGCTACAGACTTGTTAGCTCAAGCTGGAAGTCAGAAACAGGAAAGAGAACATACTATTCGCAAACCTTATCCATCTCATCCCAGTCCTGGTTCCCAACACAATGGTCGACCCGAATCAAGCCCACGTCCGGCAGCATATGCGAGATCGGATCCTCCTCGTTCACGGTCTTATAACCGGGGAGGAAGGTGCCGCGGTACGAATGACGCTCGAGCAGAGTATGCGTCGTCTGGCCATACGTCTGGATCTGCGCCATCTTGATCTCGCCGTCGGTGTCCTCCAGCACTCGAGGCTGAAAGACCACCTTGGCGCCGTTGTTCATGGCCGCGCCGAAGACCGCGTCGACGGAGTCTACCTCGAACGCGACGTCCTTGACGCCGTCGCCGTGCTGCTCGAGGTGATGGTGGATGGCCTTCAGCTCCTCCTGTTCTGAGGGCGAGAAGCGGTCGATGTGGTCCAGAGACCGCAGTGGCGAGGTCAGGATGAAGGTGATGTCCCCGTTGCGGATGACATGCGAGCAGATGGCGCGGCTGCCGGTCTCCAGGCCGCGGTATGCAATGCGTCGGAAGCCCATGCGCGTGATGTAATATGTCACGGCTTGTTTGGCATTGCCAACGTACCAGTGGACGTGGTCATAGCCTTTGTAGCTGGCTAGACTGTCGGAGGTGGCAGGGGTTCTGTTTGTAGGGGGTGGCGAGATAGCTGTAGGGGCCATGTTGGAGGTGAAGGCTTTCTAGAAGCAAGATAAACTTATTCAGGGGTATATCCGAGAGGGAATGATCTGATTGTGTCTGATAGTAGTTCAATGGAGAAGTTAGAGAAGAGACGAGAGATCGAGCAGATATATAGCTTCTGGATCTAGGTTGTCCATTGTAGAACATGACGAGTGACAGCCACGCATTATAAATTCGGCCGACGCTGACACGGATATCTCCATCATACCCATGGAAACCCTAGTCACGAACTACCCGGCGGAAGATAACAATGATGAAGCTACTGGGGCGACGGTTCCGGGCGGATATTGAGGCAAACAACGGCTGGACGCGGGTATTTGCAACATCCGCCATCGCCATTCGCCCCGTTGCCTCGTATCGACTCTACACTCCTATATCATCTTATCTTCTTCAATGCATTCCCTCCGCTCATTCACACCTTCAAACCACGATACAATTCAAAATGACCACCATCCAACCCTCCCGTCCCAATCTCACCTCCAACGACTCCGCCGTCCTCCAGGCTCTCTTTGACGCCGAATCCTCCCCTTCAGCAGCCGTCGCCATCGACCCATCTCTCCCAGCCTACCCAGCCCACCTGAACCTGGACCCAGAGGCCCTCGAATCCCTGCGCCAGCGCGAGCTCTCCATCGTCCGCACCCTCCAACCCTCCTCGTCCACCCCTCTCACTCCCCAAACCATCCACGCAGCCATCCACTCCCTCGACGCCCTCATCGCCGAATATCCCACCTACCCATCCGCGCACGTCAATCGCGCCCAGGCCCTCCGCACCCTCATCGACCAGTCCAAGCCCGAAGGAGACGACGACAACGAAAGCGCATTCTTCTCCCCCCAAAACACCACCCCCACCACAACCCTCTTCGACGACCTCTCGCGCGCAATCGCCCTCGCCACGCCCCTCTCCCCCGCCGACCCCGTCTCCCCAACCCAGGCCCGTCTCCTCGCTGACGCACACACCCACCGCGGCTACCTCCTGCTGAAAGCGGCGCGGTGGAGGCGCGCAAATCCCAACGAGTCAGGCACTGGCGGACCGGCTAAACTTGCCGGCATGGACGCCGAGCAGCTGGAGGAGCTGGCGAGTCGGGATTTTTTCATGGGAGGACGGTTCGGGAATCAGGTTGCGCAGCAGTTGGCGGTGCAGACGAATCCGTATGCGAAGATGTGTGGGGCGATTGTTAAGGAGGCGTTGAGGGAGGAGATGAGGGGGGGTGGGTTGTGATTCGATTCATCTTATTTGATTGGATTTCTGGTAGGGGATGTGGATTTTTCAGGGCTGGATTGGCTTACCTACTTACTTAATTTGCTAGATGTTAGCGTCGCATCGTTTTGTCGAATATACAGTATGTTTCTTTGGGTGCGGATGATGGGTTAGAGTGGTAGATGGTGTTTCGTTTATGGTACTTGATCTAATGCATGGATACCAGCAGGGGTGACAAATGTGTCGATGGAGGACATAATGTAAGCATTCGTGTAGAGTATAGTACCAATGGACTATTATTCAAACAACAGCAAACCAGAAAATGTCTCATTTTAGATAAAGTAAATCGCATCACTGATATTAATAACTATACATTAAGCCTTGTTCGGATTCTGGAAATGCCGCTTCAACGGCCTCCAGCTATGATCATTATACTCCTCCTGCACCTTCTGACAAGTCTTGAGTCCCCATTCCGACACGCCCACCATCAACGAACTGTTCCAGTTAGTCAGACACCCATACAATGCAGCGGATTTACTCACCTCTCAAACATAAACGCCATACTCCCATCGCCCACCTTCTGCGGCTTCAGCTCGGCATTGCTGGCGCCCTCGAACGCATCCGCGTCCGGCCCATGCGCACTCATCACATTATGCAAGCTCGCTCCCGCCGGCTGGAACCCGCCACCCGTCTTCGCATCGTAGTTGCCCGTGATCAGGCCCATGAACTCGGACATCGTGTTGCGGTGGTACCACGGCGGACGGAAGGTCTTCTCCGCGACGAGCCACCGCGGCGGGAAGATCACGAAGTCGGCGATGGCGGTACCCACGTGGTCAGAGGGTCCCGTGAGAACGGTGAAGATGGAGGGATCGGGATGGTCGAAGGAGATCGAGCCGATGGTGTTGAACCGCCCCAGGTCGTACTTGTAGGGGTAGTAGTTGCCGTGCCAGGCGACGATGTCGAAGGGGCTGTGGCTCTGGCGTGCCGAGAAGAGTGTGTTGGCGAATTTGCTGTACAGGCGGTGCTCGGTCTCGTCGTCTTCGAATGAGGCCACGGGGGCTTGGAAGTCGCGCGCGTTGGCGAGCCCGTTGGATCCGATGGGTCCGAGGTCCGGCAGCTGGTAGTGGCCCTGGTAGAGCTCGCAGATGTAGCCTCGTACGGGGCCTGCGGGTAGAGTCACCCGGTATCTGGGGATTGGTTAGCTGTGTGTGATGGCTCAAGGGAGGGATTGCATACCGGACCCCCCGGGGAATCACGCAGATTTCATTCGGACGGACTACCAGTCGGCCCAGTTCGGTCTGGATGTCCAGGACTCCGTGCTGCGGCACGATCAGGAAGTCGCCGTCCGCCGAGTAGAACGCCTCCTTGCCCATATCTTTCCCGGCGGCATACAGGAGGATGCCCAACCCCTGCTTCAGGGTCGGGTCGCCTGCTCCCGCGACGAGATGGAGCCCGTGCACCCAGTCGACCTTCTCGTCCAGGTCGAATGGGTTCCATCGCAGCTGGTTGGGGATGTGGTGCAGCTTGTGTGTCTCGGTGGTCATGCGCGTGTGGTAAGAGTCGGATTCCTCGGCGACGAACTTCTCGTGAGAGGCCGCAGGGATGATGCGATAGACCCAGGTCTGTCTGTTTTCGTGTCTGGGGGCTGTGAAGGCCGTGCCGGACAGCTTCTCAGCGTAGAGGCCTAGCGGGACTTTCTGGGGCGAGTTGTGCCCCACGGGGAGAGCTCCGGCGATGGCTTCGGACCTGCGGAATTAGCTTGAGCAGGGATATGCTGGGAGGGTCTGAGACATACTCATGGTACGAGTCGAAGCCGTTCTGGTAGGTGTAGGGATCTGGGTGGGAGAATTCGGTGACGGGCATGATGTCTGATTCTCAAGGGGTCTTTGTGTCTGTTGGATGGGATCGAGAGGGACCGAGAGAGCTCGTGCTCGTTATAAACGACGACGCCATCAGTCACGAAGCCACGGAGGTCGCGGGAATTGCAGCTGAAGAGAGCGTCGCCCTGCATCTTCCGTGGCGCAACCGGCGGAGAGCGCGGAATTGACGACAGCCGGCGATAAGCGGAGGCGGGACTGTTCCGCGACTGTCGCCATGAGGGGAAGTCAATTGTCCTACAAGTATTCTCTTGTTCAACCAGTTATCCTGGTAGTTTTACTCTCTCATTCAACTTCCTCATCTTCTTTCGTCATGGCTTCCTGGTTCGCAATCCCCAAGAACTCGCCCTTCTCCTTGGCCAACATCCCCTTTGGCATCATCTCCTCCGCCAACACCCCGTCGCGAGTGGCCGCCATCGCCATCGGAGACCATGCCTTGAACCTCAGTGTCTTCGCAGCCTCCGGGGGCTTTTCGCAGCTCCCGGCCATCCAGTCCCATCTCAGTGTCTTCTCGCAGCCGACTCTGAACGCCTTCGCGGCGCTGGGCCGCCCCGTGCATCGTCAAGTGCGCGAGTACATCCAGAGCGTCTTCCGCGCAGACACGCCCCTCCCTCAGATCCTCAAAGACAATGGCGCTCTGCAGAAAGACGCTCTGCTCCCCTTGAGCGACGTGACCAACCACGTCCCCATGCAGATCGGCGACTACACCGATTTCTACGCGGGTCTGAACCACGCATACAACGTGGGCGTGCTCTTCCGGGGACCCGACAACGCCCTGCAGCCCAACTACAAGCATCTGCCCGTCGCATACCACAGCCGGGCCTCCTCCGTCGTCACCTCCGGCACGCCCATCAACCGCCCCAACGGCCAGATCCTCACCAACCCGACGGCCGACCCCAAAGTCCCGACCTTCTCGCCCTGCAAGAAGCTCGACATCGAGCTCGAGCTGGCCGCGTTCGTCTCCCGTCCCAACAACTTGGGTCATCCCGTCCCCGTCACCGAAGCAGAAGACCACATCTTCGGCCTCGTGCTCATGAACGACTGGTCCGCCCGCGACATCCAAGCATGGGAATACGTGCCGCTGGGCCCGTTCAACGCCAAGAACTTCGCCACCACCATCACCCCCTGGGTGGTGCTGCTGGACGCCCTGGAGCCGTTCCGCTCCGCGGGCCTCGAGCCCGGAGACCGCGACTCTCTCCTCCCCTATCTGCAGGAGAAGAAGGCCGCCAACGTCTACGACATCCCGCTGGAGGTGGAGATCACGAACGCCGGCGGCCAGCCCACCCTCATCTCGCAGTCCAATGCGAAGAACCTGCTCTACTCGTTCCCGCAGATGCTGGCGCACCACACCATCACCGGGTGTAACATGAACCCCGGCGACTTGCTGGGTAGCGGCACGATCTCGGGCACGGAGCCGAAGACGCAGGGCAGTTTGCTGGAGCAGACGAATGGGAAGAGTCCGATCAAGCTGGCGGATGGGTCGGAGCGCCTCTTCCTGGAGGATGGAGATACGATTGTGCTGAGGGGGAAGGCGGGTGCGGAGGGCAGCTATGTTGGGTTTGGAGACTGTACGGGGACGATTCTGCCGGCTGTGAAGTTGAGCTTTTAGTTGAGATATTGTAGTTCATTCTTGATTCCAAAATAGTGTATTGAGTTGTCAACTGTACGACGAGTACGAATAGATTGAACCATTTCATTCCCATTTAATCCCCAACCATCCCCAGAACCGAACAATAACATTAACAAACTAAACCCTAAACTCCTCCGGCGTATCCTCCTGCGTCCTCCAATGCCCGACCTTCACAGCCTCGACCTCCTCCAAATTCCTCGCCACCCTCTCAATAGTGGGATACATCCCCAAATCAACCCCCACCCTCTGAGCCCCCCAAACCGCCGGAATCAAACACACGTCCGCCATCGTGATCGCATCCCCAACGCTGAACTTCCCCGCCGCACCCACCGCAAGTGCCTCATACGCCCGGAACCCGTCCTCGATCAGCTCCTTCGACCACGCCGCGCGATCGACCCCGAACGGCGCCACGCGCTTGAGAATCCGCAGGTTCGTGACGGGCTGGACGTCGCAGGCGATGATGTGCGAGAGGGTGCGGACGAGGGCGCGGGTAGAGGGGTCGGTAACGGGTGGGAGGAGGGATGGGGTGGCTGGGAAGGCTTCTTCAAGGTATTCGAGGGCGGCGAGGGATTGGGTGATTGTGACTTCGGTGTTGTTGGTGGTGGAGTTGGGGCTGGAGGACGAGATGATGAGCGTGGGCACCGTCGCGGACGGGTTGATGGTGTTTTGAGCCGAGTGCTGCTCGTCTTTGAGGAGGTTGATGGGGATGGCGGCGTAGGGGAGGTTTTTGAGTGCCAGGGCGATGCGCAGACGGGCGGAGCAGGAGGAGCGGAAGTACGTGTAGAGGGTGATTGAGGTCATTTTGTATGTAGGTGTAGTATGTAGATAGGTATAGTATGGGTATAGGTTGAGGTTGCGGTTAACTGTGGTCACTACGAATGAGAATATAAATACACCCCGCTTCCACCCCAGCGAATAACCTGCAAAAGAACCTCTCACATGCTCTTGTACAAGCCATGGATAATTCAATTCCTCTTCGTATAACCCAAGCCTTTCCCCGGATTGTCCGCGGAACCGTTCCGTCGCCTCAATACCCGACCGAGCGCGAGGATTTCCGCGACTTTCCGAAGGTTACGCCGTCCAGGGATGGCGATCAGGATGTGCCATGGAAAAAGCTGGTTCTCTTCATGGATTCCTAGTCTTGACTAATGATGGTCTTGACTAGTATGGTCTTGTGCTAGTTGCAATCTGTGCGTGGGTTTGACGGGCGGCATTGGCTGCGAGGGTTCCGCGAGAGGAGAACCCGATGACATCATAGGCATGTATGTATGTATGTAGGGGGTCGAAGTGTTTTAGACAGACGGAGAAGTCAAGGTGGTGTAGGAGAGCCCAATGGGAGCGTTTTCGAGAAGCATTTGCTGCATGGACTCTGCAGCATGCGATGTGAGGGACACGGGCGACATGCAGTTGCTGTCATCGTTTCTTTCCACGTCCTCTAGATCCAGACCTTACGAAGTAGAACTTATTTCATTACTAGCATAATTAATAAATTAATCTACCCTGTATCAATCAATCAATCTGCATGCGAGTGTAACCCCTTAACCCTCAACCCAGCCAAATACCCGAAAAACCACCGGATGTTTCCCCGCCGCCCTTCGGCAACTGCCGGCTATTTTGCCGCGTCTTCAATTTCATCCGCACAAAACACCCTCTGCCCCGGTGCTTGCATCTGGTCGCATCGCCGGCCCCAGCTGTAAGATCTCGATCTCTCGACTCTCATTGACTGAAGTGCTGCAATCCCACCTTCCCACATTATCCGCTTCCTGATTGGCCCCACCCCCAGTGATGCGTGAGAATGGAAATCAGGAGACACTCCCGCCCCGGAGATGCCCCCGACCGAACCTACCAGCGCACCTACAAGGCCTGTCTCGCCTGTCGCCAGCGCAAGGCCAAGTGCGATCTGGGCACCGGCCCGGACGGTGTCTCGCTGGGCCCGCCCTGCGCGAAGTGTCGCAGGGAGCAGCGGCCGTGTGTGTTTAGTGAGAAGAGGGCGTGGGAGAGGCGCAAGAGGCGAGGTACGAGTTGCTCTTTTTGTTCTAGTCATATAGCTCTTCCAGTTGGACCTCTAGTGCTTTGTGTGCGATCGGCTCGCTGATATTTCTGTCGTATAGATACAGGGACCTCGGACGATGGCCCCAGGTCCCGGCGCAGGCTGTCCAGTAGTTATGCGCATGACGGGGATGCATCGTACCATGCCCGGACGCGCGATTCGACCGTAGAGGATGGGGATGGCGAGGCGCCCGACGAGGTCGACGAGGATGAGGACGTGGGTATTTTACAGCGCCCAGATCCCCCTGAGCAGTCCAATTCCTTCGCGAATTCCATGATGCGCACCGTCGTGTCGAGTGGGAATGATGCGCTGAATATCCTCTTCGAGGCGGCCGCCGTGCATAGTCGTGAGAATGATATGATCGAGTCGGACATGCAGTCGCGTAATGCGCGGGATCGGTCCCATCGGACGAGGCAGAGCAATGCGTCCAGGGACTTGAATGCTATTTCTCCGGAGGCGCTGGCGAAGGCGGTCCGCCCGGTGGACCTGTCGTATGCGTCTAAAGACGTACTTGCTGTGTGGGAGACGTGTCGGTTTGTGCGAATGGGGTGGTTTACGTCGAGAGAGGCCGTCACTTTTATTGATCTGTGAGTGAGACTTACGTTCGGGTGGGTATGGAGAGCTGATTGTGTTGTGATCTAGTTTCTTCAAGAACATGTCCCCCCTGTCGCCCATCTTGACCGATTTCTACTCCGATCATCGAAATCATCGCTGGCTCGTCACCCGGGACCCCGTGCTGTGTTGTACGATTCTCATGATCTCGTCGCGATACCATCTGCTGCCTGGCGCCGGCGGAGAATCGCGAAATTTCTTCATTCACCATCGACTGTGGCAGCATTGTCAGCAGCTCGTGATGCGACTGACCTTCGGCCAGGAGAGATCTCTGCAGCCAAAGACCAGGACTATCGGAACGATCGAGGCGCTCTTGTTGATATCCGAATGGCATCCGCGGTCTCTGCATTTCCCGCCGGAAAGTGATGGCTGGGACTTTGACCTGGCATATGCAGCCCCCGAGCCGAAGGAACCGGACGAATCGTCCACCAACCGATGGCTGGAGGATATGATCGAGCCTGCGCGGCGGTCGGATCAGATGTCGTGGATGCTGCTAGGCTCGGCCCTCTCGTTGGCGCACGAGCTGGGGATCTTCGAGCTGGATGATAAGAAATGGAGCTACTTCTCGGGCTACGAAGGGGCTATATCCACGGAGCAGATTACGCTGCGTAGATCACGCGTCCAACGATTACTCTATGTCTATATCAATCAGCTGGCGTGGCGTATAGGTTGTGTTTCACTCATGCCGCAGAGCTTGAATCACGCAGTCCTAGGCCGACAAGCACGGCGCGATGTCAGCCAGCCCGGAGACGAATGGCTGGCGTTTATGGACTCGTGGATGGATCTGACGAAGCTGGCGAAATCGGTGACGGACATGTTCTTCCCTACGGTCTCGTTTGCCCGACAGCAGCTGCACACCGGACGGTATATCGATCTGCTGGACCATTTCCGGCCTCTACTTACGAAATGGAAAGATACCCACCTTCAACCTCACTGTAAGTTCGGCTTCCTACCGTGGGTAATGAAGCACGTCACTAACCCCAGCAGTGCTCAGCGAGCAGTTCTACGACATCCTCTTTATCGAGTATCACTTCGTGCGCGTCTACACCCACTCCGTCGGCATGCAGGCGGTGGTCGAGCGCGTCCTCGCCGACAGCGACCCCAACGCCGACGAGGTGCGCGCCACGAACATCGACCCCATCGACTACGAATACATCCAGGAAGTTATCGAAGGATGCTGCCAGATCCTACACAAAGTCAACCAGCTCTCCCGGATGGAAGTGCTGCGCTTCTCTCCCGTGCGCATCTTCCTGCGCATCACCAGCTCCTCCATCTTCCTCATGAAAGCCCTCAGCCTGGGGACGCGACAGGCCAAACTGCGCGAATCTCTCGACTGTCTCGAACAATGCTGCCAGGCGCTGCGCTCGAACGCATTGGACGACATCCATCTGAGTACCCGCTACGCCACCCTACTGGAGCTCCATGTGGCGCGTCTCCGGCGCAACCTACTGGCCTCCTCCAAGAGCAAAAACCCAAAAACGAGCCACGGCAAGCGGCGATCCTCCACGGGCGTCCTCCCCAACCCCGACCTCGAGACGCCCGTCATGGACGAGTCGCAGAACATATCGGCGGTGGGCCTGGTGCCGTCGCTGAACGATATTGCGGCCGACGATTGGCTTTCCTTGCCATTTGATCCGTCCATGGCGCCGTTTGGCATCAGCAGTGGCGGACAGTTCCCTGCATATGAAGGTGGAGCTTTGAATTTTATTTGGAATTTGCCCTCTTGAGCGGGTTTGTTGGTCTGGGCGCTTTACTTGTTGATTGTAATGATAATTATGATGTTAGCTTGTAGTCTGATGGTCTGATTGGCTATGAATAATGAGAAATGTCTGCTAGTTCTTTTATGGCGTCAGTTGGAGACTGTCTCCCCGCATCGATAAGCTTTGATGAATTGATTCGGATTCTCAGAAGTATGAAGTTTTCCTGCGGGTGTAGAATAGATAGCTACGAGATCGTGGAGTCGGCAATTCTAGGCGACCGATTGCGACTGACGCGGGATAATTATGCCGTAGTCGAGAAAACTCTGCGATCAGATAAATATAGACGACAGGGATCGGGGAGATGAGGAAGCATCGACCGGGGAAGAAAGGCGACGCATTTTCGCCACTCGAAAGAAAACCGGGGAAAAATCGAGGCCTTGGCGCCTTATCGGCACGTGATGTCAGGTCACGTTTTCGGGGGCGACAGAAAAAGATTGACGGAACTTCTTCATCGCCGAACCTTTGATCTCGCCTCGACTCGGACAACGACCTTCCCCCATCAGCACCTGCGCTCGACACTCCCCGTGTGTCTCTGTAAAAGACGCCCTTCTGTTTGACGTGATCCCTGTCATTCCGCGTTCATTGGATTGCCGCTCCGGATTACGCTCCTCTCTCGGTCCCTCGTCATCTCCCGTCTCTCTTCACAATCACAATGGATCACTCCAGAGATCCCTGTCCCTGGGTTGCCCTGAGCGACTTCGGTGGTGCTTTCTGTATGGGTGTATGTTCGCCCTGGTCCCTAGTCCCATCCCGCCGCGCTGCAGTACTGACGAGCTCGTTGTTTAGGCGATCGGTGGTGCCGTCTGGCACGGTGTCAAAGGTTTCCGAAACAGCCCCTACGGCGAGCGACGGATAGGTGCCCTCACAGCCATCAAGGCCCGCGCGCCCGTCCTCGGTGGTAACTTCGGTGTATGGGGTGGTCTGTTCTCGACTTTCGACTGCGCGATCAAGGGAATCCGGAAGAAGGAGGACCCTTACAATGCTAGTATGTGGATTTTGTCTCGGTCCTGTCAACGCTGAGAGGGTATCGTACTGACGATGACAGTCATCGCTGGTTTCTTCACTGGTGGTTCCTTGGCTGTCCGTGGTGGTGTCAGGGCTGCTCGGAACTCGGCCATCATGTGTGCTGTGTTCCTGGGTGTCATTGAGGGTGTCGGTATCGGCTTCCAGAGAATGATGGCCGACAACACGAAACTAGAGGTGAGATTACTTCTGACGGTCATGAGCTGAATGAAACTAACACCAATGCAGCTCCCTCCTCCCCCTCCCTCTCCCGAAAAGGCCGTCGCCTAAACTCCGTCGACGACCATCTTATGATATCCTGTCGCTGTGTCCGTATATGCTATATTATTATCACGTCTCTCTTCTCAGGTGTTGGGTGGGTCATTTGGGCTTCAGTATAGAGGTTGCGTTGAATTGTGCTTCTATCAGCTCTCGACTTCTTTTCTTTTTTCTATCTTACCCTATTTTATTACTTATTGTGGAGCATGTTTTATGGCGATTGGATTGTTCAGCCTTTGCATCCCATGTTTTTTTGTGACCGGAGACGACAAAAAAAAAGCGGAAGTGCCGGCTGGTCTTGTACATTAACTTGCTAACAGGAATAATTCATCCAAGTTATTTAGATTTGAGAGAACTTGATCTGCTGTGGCTTGTTTTGGCCCGTGACTGCTCTCTGCCTATAAAGTCTACCCCTCTTGTCTTCACACTAACCTTCACCATCACCAAGTCATCTCTCACAGTCACAGCAATCACCATCAACTATCTTCCATTTGTCAAAATGAAATACAACCCACCCTGATCATCCACGGCGGCGCCGGCGCCCTCTCGCGATCCGCCATCCCTCCCCACCTCTACGATCAATACCACGCCTCTCTTCTCGCCTACCTCCGCTCCACCCGCCAGCTCCTCGAATCCGGCTCCTCAGCCCTCGACGCTGCCGTCCACGCCGTCTCCCTCCTCGAAGACGACGAGCTGTTCAACTGTGCCCGCGGCAGCGTGTTCACCTCCGCCGGGACCATCGAAATGGAGGCTTCGGTGATGGTCACGTCTATGAACACCGCCGTTCCCGATCCCGACTTCCCCGAGAAATATTCTTGTCCCGAGCCATACTCGACTGCAATTCGCCATGATCCCGGTCAACCCGGCAATCCATCAAACATCCACCCGGGAACTATCAAACGAGGTGTCGGCGTCATCGGGCTCAAGAACGTGCGACACCCGATTCAGCTCGCGAGGGAAGTTCTCCTGCGGAACGGTCTTGATAAAGATGCAGATGGAGACGGAGGAAGCATGCACGCACAGCTCTCCGCGCCCTACGTCGAAGACCTCGCCAGACAGTGGGGTCTCGAGTTCGAGCCGGACGAGTACTTCTGGACTCAGCGACGGTGGGACGAGCATATCCGGAAACTCGCCCAGACGGCCGATCATCACCCGCCGCCCCCATACCCCGGCCCAGGCCCAGACCCAGACCTAGATCTAGACCTGAACTCCCTCCCCCAGGGAACCGTCGGCTGCGTCTGTCTCGACCAATACGGCAACCTCGCCGTGGCGACCAGCACCGGCGGCATGACGAACAAACTGCCAGGTCGAGTAGGCGACACGCCGACGCTGGGGGCCGGGTTCTGGGCCGAAAGCTTTGGCAGAACGGCGATGATGCGGCCTGCGCCTCCTCCGCTGTCTTATTACCTCTCAGCGTCGAGTAGTAGCTCATCACTTGCCAAGGATGACGCACGCGTACCGTCGACCTGGACGGGCTGTTTACCTTCGTTTCTGCGTCGTGGTCGTCGATCTCGATCCTCATCATCTAGAAACGACGAAACATGGCGGATATACCCCGACCCCAAGAAAGCCCCATATATAAATACAACAATCTCGACATCTACCCGATGCGAAAGCCAAAACCAGAGCGTCCACACCCACCCGTCGACGATGAAAAAGAACCCGAAACCGACTCCTGCGACTCCCTCTACCGCCCCGTTGAAACTTCCCCCCTCTGCTACCTGGAAACCAAAGCCCTCGCCGTCTCGGGCACCGGCAACGGTGACTCCTTCCTGCGCACCTGTGCCGCGCGTACCGCCTGCGCTATGACGCGCTTCGCGCGCGAGATGCCGCTCTCGAAGGCTGTGACTGCCGTGGCGGGGCCCGGCGGCGAGTTGCAGCAGTCAGCGGGAGATCGGTGGGGGAGCGGAGAGGGCGAGGGCGGGCTGATCGGGATCGAGGTGGATGATTATCAGATGACGCCGTTTATGGCGGATTGGGAGGTGAGCGGCATTGTGATTCGGGGGCGGGTGGTGTGTGATTTTAATTGTGGGGGGATGTGGAGGGCTTGGATGGAGGATGGGAACCCGGGGGAGGGGGAGGAAGATAGGGAGGTGGTGATGGTGTTTAAGGAGAGTTATTATTAGATTTTTTTGGTTTATGGGGGATTCTGGAGGATAGAAGTGAGGAAGGTAAGGGAGGAGTGGGTTTTATATTCAGATTGGTCTATACTATACTTGCACGTTCAAGGGACAGAGGATAGAAAGAAAAGTTTGTCGCTTTCATCGGACCTACTTCGGAACTGTAGTTATATATAAAAATGTTTTGAAAAAAAGAAAAAGAAAGAAAGAAATCAAGAAAGACAGAAAATAAAAGAAATAGCAGACTACCACCCCTCCAAAACATTCATTTTCACCAACACCCCATCCTTCGGACAGACCGTCGCGCTCTGTCTCACCTCCAGCTTCTTCTCCGGATGCGCCAGCACCATCTCAAACCGACCAACCAGGGACGCTACGAGGCACGCCAGCTCCGCCTTCGCGAAGCCCTGACCGATGCAGCTGCGCGGGCCGTGCAGGAAAGTCAGGTAGGCGTAGTTGTTCGCGGCGCCGCCGGTGTTGGCGCGGCCGGGCCCCAGCCAGCGCTCGGGGTTGAACTGGTCGGCGTCGGGGCCCCAGAGCTCCTTGTTGTGGTTGATGACGGCGGCGGCGATGAGGAAGAGCGTGCCCTTGGGGATGGGGGTGTTGACGAGGGTGGTGTCGCGGCTGGCGATGCGCACGGTGGAGGGCACGGAGGGGTGGAAGCGCAGGATCTCATTGCAGACGGCGCTGAGGTAGGGGAGGGCATCGAGGGTGGTGGCGGACAAGGGGGCCGGATGGTCGGTGGAGATGGAGGGGAGGTTGGAGCGGACTTCGTCGCGGAGACGGGCCTGGACGTCGGGGTGTTTGCAGAGGGCGTAGATGGCCCATTGCAGGGCGGTGGAGGTGGTTTCGTGGCCGGCGCCCAGGAAGGTCATCATTTGGTCGATGAGCTCGTCTTCGGTGAAGGAGCCGCTTTGGAGGGCGACGGAGAGGATGTCGACGCCGGTGGTGTCGGTGTTGAGCTTTTGGTGCTTCTCGCGGATCATTTGCCGTGCGACGCTGCGGATGACCTCGGACGCGTTCATGATGTCTTCGTTGCGCTTGAGGGGGAGCTTGGTGACCCAGCCGGGGTTGCCCATCATCATGGCGAAGACGTACAGCACTTTCATTCCGAGGGGAGGGTCGGACATGATCGTTTGGTACTGCCGCTGGAGCTCGTTGTTGGGGTTCCGGAGGGCATCGAAGTCGTGGTCCATCCCGGCGACTCCGATGATGTCCAGCGTGGCTCGGCTGGCCCAGGTGCCGATGCAGACGATGTTGTCTGTTGGGTCGGCGCGGTTCTTCAAGTCGTCTTCAATGCATTTGACCATCTCGGCGCTTTTGGTCCAGAAGATGGGGTAGATTTCCTTGATGTGTCGGTATGCGAAAGCCGGCATGAGGTTCTTTCTTTGTTGCTAATCAATGTCAATATGATTCAGTATCGAGACACGGTTGATCCTACCTTATGTTCATCGCCCTCAACCAAGAGCAAGCCGTGCTCACCAGTGACACGAGCCAGACTGGCGCGAATGATATCGGGCTTCGGGAACTCGTACACCTTGTGCGCCAGCAGCTCGCTCAATGACTTGGGACTGGTCAGGAGCACACGCTCCAGGTTTCCGGCGATGTAATAGCGAATCAGGCCATTATTGGGGATGGAGGTGATCCATTCGCGCATCTCCTCGAACGGCGACTCAATGAAAAAGGACTTTGAGTTTCCCGTGAGCCATGATCGGCGCTACGCATGGTTAGGACTCGAATATATTCAACCCAAATGCTGTGATGGGCACACAAAAAGAAATACTGGCTTACCGACGGGGATGGGATGTGGCCCACAGAAGAAAAATAAGCAGGATACAAGGTCAACTTGTAGACGATCTTGGCCACGGTTGCGACGAAGGATAGGAGAAAAAACATGCCCACGGTCGACCGAGTGATCGTGTAGGCCGCGATCCCGACATAGACTGTGGACCAAGGGGGGCCAGCCATGATGCTTGAGGATTTCGCAAATCAAGCAGACAAGAGGACAGTGTAACGTGAAAATCTCTTATTGTGAAGAGCGAAATATCGCTTCTATCGCGGCCAGGGAGTATAGAATGGGTAGATGATAAAACAGGGTCATCCACAGCGCTTTATATAGGATCCAGAATCGTGCTCGGGGAGATATCTGGCCGACAACACCCACAGCTCGTGCACGGTGTGCAAAGGCTTACAAGATCTTCGAGCTCCGACACGCTACTCGAGATACTGCACGGCAGCTGAACTAGGGGCGGCTCCACTTGGCGTGATCTTTCATCGCGTTTCATGGTATTGATCATATTGATCAATGATCGATGAGTCCGGACTCTGAAGAGATCGTGGCCGCGGTCCCGAGAGCCCGAAGGCACCATACGATACCAACTGTTCGATCCAACGTGGCTTGGAGGCTGCGACATTATGACAGGATGAAGGATGAAACGGGGGAAGGATTCCGGTCGATGCCAACACGTCGCCGCTGATTGGCTGCACGTGAGGGCGCGCAAGGTTGGCTCGATCGGGACTAGCGGCTTGGCGGGACTGCGAATGTCCGGGGAATCGCGCATTCCCTCGTTTGCCAGACTTTTCGGGGTGTACATTCTGGTGTTGGACTGTCAGCACTCATCCCCTTCACCTACAGTTTCAGTCTGACCATGCAGCATTTACTCCACTCATCATTTGACATATCTCATTGTTTATCCTATCCAATATCAAATGTCAAATGTCACCTGAACCCTATTTCACCCATCCACGGTTCCTCCAGACCATGAATCCGTCGCCAGGACCCCTGGAATCCCCGATAAGATACGCGATAAGATAAACTCGGCCTCGGCAGCCGATTTCTAAGCAGAGACGGTCATGACATCATCCACTGGACCCGGCATTCCACCGCAATTTCAATGCTTCTCCTGTCCTCCCTTCGAGTCAATTCACCACACGCTCATCAGCACCAATCAATCATGGCTCCCCAGTTCTCCGACGTTGAAATTAAGCCCGCCCCCGGCATCTCTTACTTCACTCCTGCCCAAGATCCGCCCGCAGGGACCGCCGCAAACCCTCAATCCGATGGTGCCCCGATCCCGAAGCTGTTCCAACCCCTCTCGGTCAGAGGATTGACTTTCCACAACCGTTTGGGAGTAAGTAACACCCAAGGGTATCTCACGACGGCTCTAACAGGCTTTTCAGCTTTCTCCCCTGTGCCAATACTCCGCCGAGGATGGCCACATGACGCCCTGGCATATGGCCCATCTGGGTGGAATTGCCCAGCGTGGTCCCGGTTTCCTGATGATCGAAGCCACCGCCGTCCAGCCGGAGGGTCGGATCTCGCCCCAGGACACGGGACTGTGGAAGGACTCGCAGATCGAGCCCATGAGGCGGGTGATTGAGTTTGTGCACAGCCAGAACCAGCTCATCGGCGTGCAAATCGCCCACGCCGGCCGCAAAGCGAGTACCGTGGCTCCGTGGCTCTCTTTCACGGAAGCCGCCTCCAATAAAACCGGCGGCTGGACGGACCAGGTCAAGGGGCCCAGTGGCGTGCCGTTTAGCGACCGCTACCCCATCCCCACGGAGATGACGAAGGAGGATATCGAGGAGTTCAAGCGCTCGTGGGTGGCAGCGGTGAAACGGGCTGTCCGCGCGGGCGCCGATTTCGTCGAAATCCACAATGCCCATGGGTACTTGATGATGTCGTTCTTGTCGCCGACGTCGAACACGAGGACCGACGAATACGGAGGCAGCTTTGAGAATCGGATCAGACTGAGCATGGAGGTCGCGAAGCTCACCCGCGAGACTGTCCCCAAAGACATGCCCGTGTTCCTCCGCGTCTCGGCGACGGACTGGCTAGAAGAGGTCCAGCCCTCGCAGCCTAGCTGGCGACTCGAAGACACGATCAAGTTTGCGCAGGCCCTAGCAGAGAGCGGAAACATCGATCTGTTGGATATCAGCAGCGGTGGCACCAACGTTGCCCAGAAGATCATTCCAGGATCGGGCTTCCAGGCACCGTTCTCCGTCGCCGTGAAGAAGGCAGTTGGCGATAAGCTGTTGGTGGGTGCCGTCGGCACGATCGACTCGGGTCACTTGGCCAACTCGTTGCTCGAGAAGGAGGGATTGGACTTTGTTCTTGTGGGTCGTGGTTTCCAGAAGAACCCGTCTCTGGTATGGACTTTTGCCGAGGAGCTCAACGTGGAGATTTCCATGGCCAACCAGATTCGCTGGGCTTTCTCACGACGGGGTGGTGGGCCTTTCTTGAAGAAGAGACAAGAAAAGATCTAGAGCTGTATATACTAGAATTCCTAGACATCTTTGTTGGTTAGAGTTGTCTGATATGGCGCGATAAACAGAAAGAATCATCAATATCATCGGGAATTCATAAAATCAACCATTTCTATCATCTAGCCAGAGTGTCTTAGATCCGTCAATTCACACAGCGTCTCTGATGGGGAAAAGGCATGGCGATGGGCCATCCAGAGCCTGCGTCAAATCACCGTGGAGTCATCAAGGCTTGCGGATCAGAATTCCCTAGATGCGAAGAGTATGAGTAGATAAATGAAGTCTTTTTCTGAGAAGTGCGATATTGATTAGGACTTGTTGTAGGCACATTGTGGTGTTGATGAGTGTCCATTGAGGGATGGAGGGAGAAGACGGAGGTGTAAGCTGGAAGTTGTGGCGGAGTATGACTACGTAACCCCAGTGCATCCGGTAGCAGGGGGATGGATCCCTGTCTCTGTTTCTATTAATCAGGGGTAAACTCCACTCGCATGAAGAGTCATATGAAGTATCCGGATACTAACACTGCAGAATTTCCAATTGTATCAGTAACCAAAAAGCTATCCTATCCACTCGAAAAACACCCCTACTCCCCCTTCCTCGCAACAACAACCTGCATATCCACCGTCGGCCAAAACACTCCATACTCGCGCTCTATCTCCTTCATCCACTGCTTCGCCATCTCCCGCGCCTCTTGCATACTCCCAGCCCGCCCGACCTGCACCAGCGCACGCGGTACCACCGTTCTCCAGATCGTCCCATGCCAATCTCTCGCTTGAGCACGTAGATCCGCTCTCTCAGAGATAGAATACGTATATCTCTCGACCCGCGCAAATCCCATCTCCATTGCGAACTGCTGGACTGTGTGTGCAGGACTCAGAGAGAAACCCACGCGGGACATGGATTCGTCGAAGAGTTCGTCTACGCCTGGAATTGATTTAACCTCGAGAGTAGGGAGTTGGATGGTGCCGATGGTTGAGGCTTTTGACTCGGTCCATTGGAGATGGCCGTTTGGTTCTGGGGGTGGTAAGCGTGGCTTTCTTCGTAAAGTGGGAGGGGGATGGGAATGAGTGGCAGCAATGAGAGATAGAAGAAGAAACATACTTAAAATCTCGAACAGATTTCTCACCGCAACCGCATACTCTTCTTCGCGAAGGGCCGCGATCAAATGGCCCACGTTTACGAGATCGTACCTCCCTCGATAGGACTCGGGAAACCGGTCCCTGATATCATGGACCAGGAACTGGACTTCATAGCCCGGATCGGTAGTCTTAGTAGAAGAGGGAAACTGGTCGGCAGAGATATCGAAGCCGTGTAGAGTGCGTGTGGATCGGTTGTGATTGTCGATGGAGCGGAGATACTTGGGGAGAGAAGTGAGCCATAGCCTGGTTTCTTTCTGTTAGGTGTTTCGCTTTGCTCTCGGAAAGTGAGTATGTATGTACCCGGTTCCAGTTGCGACGTCTGCGATCGTATTTAACGAGTGCCTGGGGATAGAGGGATGGATGAGGTCGTTGTTGAGTAGGTTGGTGAAAAACTCCTGCTGGCGATTGAGTCTATGTTGCTCTTGGTTAGTCAGTGTATTATCAAGGACTCAGATGAACAGACCGTTCTGATTCAATTGGATTTCGATCCAAGATGTACGCTGATTCGGCTGTTTCTCCCATGATTGATCTTGTGCTCGGCGATGTCTTGGGGAGGGTTGTGGATGTATATAGAAAACCCTCTCTGGTCTTTAAGTCCTCCTTAATGGTGGACGACTATTAATAGGCTCTAACAAGTCCCCTTGCTTAATGCATACTAATACAGAAAGATGCATGACAGATGTCGCAACTTGACATGAGCAAGTCCAGAGTTAGGGTTTTTAGGGATTGGAAACCGGTTTCTGACAAGGTTAATGTCAGACCATCTCTCTACGCCGACAGGCATGTAGAGCATCAGGAACATCGTTTATTTCTAATGCGATTGGTCTACACAAACACACTTACGCAATCATACATTTCGTCCCTTGCATTGCAACAACCTTTTCAAGTCAAGTCTGTTCATTCAGTCTACAATATACGCCCAATCGAACCGCCAGTCAACTCACTAGACTCCAAACGCCACGCCACGTCGCTCCATCACGCCCCACGAACTTTACCCGGAAGTTTAGAAAAGACATAGCTAAAAATTTCCCGGCTTTTGTATAGGTTCTCCACACGTAACCGTTCATTATACAAGTGCGCGTTGTCACTGGCTTGTCCGCACGGTAGATTGGCTGCCGGGGCGGAGAATTCCTTCTCGAGGAACCGAATCGTAGGGATGGATCCGCCCTCTCGGATATAGATGGGACGCACGCCTGATGGACCGGATACGGGCTCGGCCGTAGAGTTGATGGGCGCCTCGGTGCGAGTTGTCGGGGAGGTCTCGCGCGTGGAGTCACTCGAGGAGATGGCGCCCGATTTGTTGGTCAACGTGGACGAGGTTGGGACCGTCCTACTCAAGGATGACTGTTGCCGGGACGACTTTTTCCCGGCGGAGGACGTAGTAGTCGACATGATGATACGGTCGATGTGAGAGGCCAGGCTGTCGGATGAGTCCTTCCTTTTGACTGCAAGACTGGATTCTTTGGACGCGGTCGCCCGTTCTTGTGAGTTCCTCTGGATGGGAGGGTATTGATGCTTTTGATTCTGCTGGTCCGGTGTCCAGGCAGCCGTAATGGCTTCGTCAAGGGTCTCGAACATCTCGTTATCCGGATCACCGAGCCAGGGATCGGATTTGCCTGTGATCTCAACGGTCAGGTCGTTCTGCGACCCTAAGAGATCATACTGCTCCTGCGCATATATGGTCAACTTGGCAGCTATGTCGTCCGCTTCTTGATTTGGAACCAGTCGCACTGATAGACTAGCCTTCGCCTTCCGAGAGATGGTAGTCGTCGTGCTCTTATTATTTCCCGGCACTTCGATTGAGTGAATCGTGAGTGAGGGCTCCCGCCAACGATGCATGAGGGAATTAATTAGGGCCTCGCGGTCTGCAATTTCTGGATGTCGCTGCAATAGAATTTGCGCAATGTCGGCGTAGCGCTGTTTTTCTGCTTCCGTGAGAGGCAGAACCGGATCCTGGACGCCAGGTATATTGATGCGTCCTCTGGGCCCAACCAGAGTGCTCATAAGCAGGGTAAGATCCTTCAATGGCTCATCCAGCAAAGCACTTCCGTCAATACCACTGTGGAGATCTGGATGGTCACTGGAGACAATCAAGTTGGCATGAACAACGCCACGCAGGCCGTACGTTAGACAAGGATTGAAATCATCCAGCCAGTAACTGTTCGCCAGTAGAATCCAGTCTACCGGGCCGATTTGAGCTTTGTGTGCCCGAACTGTCTCGTGGAATCCTTGGGATCCAGATTCCTCTTCACCTTCGATGAGGAACACAACATCACAAGGGAGCGCCTTCTGTCGGGCAAGCTCGGCAGCTGCATAAAGGGCTGCCAGGATAGGGCCCTTGTTATCTGAGACACCTCGACCATACAAGAACCCATCCATCGAGGTCAGCTGGAATGGCTCGGTCTTCCACTTGGCTCGATTGGCATCGGCCCCGACGACATCGTAGTGTCCGTAAAATAAGATCGTTTTGTCGACCTTATTAGGAGATGTCGCATTGAACCGCGCATGCACGATCGGGTTCGTGTCCTCTCCAGTAGTTAAAAGCTTGGTCTTGGCTCCCAAATAGATGCAGTGCCGTCGCAGAAAGGCTGCACCTTGATTGCATTCACCGGAGAATTTCGGACTAGCCGACACAGTTTTGAAGCCAACAAACTTTGCAAGGCAGTTCACCATTTCATCTTGACATGTCCGTTAGTAAAGTTTAGGTGATAGAAGCTCTGCGACCGTACCGTTGTTGATCCGAGGCAATTCGCCCTGGCTCAGGGAAACCTCGGTCACGTCCCAGATACCGACGGTGTTATCGTTGCCTCCCGTCGCATAGATAAGCCGGTCTTTGTACTGCCCGGCGGCAGACGCCAGCATCGTACCTTCATGGGCCGCCCAACTACCGACCTCTTCAAATCGAGAATTGAATTTCTGGTCAAGAGAAGTCAGTGCCTGTCAAACGCTACATCCACACAGGTTCAATGCTGTACCTTTACGACTCCGTTAGAATCACCACAGACTGCGACACCATGAATGATATCAACAGCCCACAGGTCACCCGTATGCCGAGTAATACGCTTCACCAGCTGGTGAGAATCTAGATTCCAGATGTTCAAGGCACCTCCAGCAAGACCACAGTAAAGGAAAGACCCATCCACGGCGATAGAGAGAACTGGGTCGCCGTTTTGTAGTTTCGCCATCTGAGAAGGGACGGCATTGGCTTTGTCTTGTTCTAAGCGCCACAATTTGACAACGCCATCGCCAGCACCGGTCAAGAGCACCTCTTCGTTCGGTGCCGACTCGATCAATCCTCGAACTAGAAGCATAGTATACACATAACCGTGGTGTGAGAATAGCTTGTGGTGATCGCGCTTGAAGGTAAGCACCTGGCCACCTTCAGTGATCGGGCGGACTCCATCGGACCCTGGCTCGGGCCTTGGAGCACGAGAACCATCGGGGCCGCGTGAATCAAAGAACCTATGTGTACGCTTCGACAGTTGCGCGGTAGACAACTGCGTTGTAGCCGCATCTACCTGGGAAATACCACACCACTGAAATATTGTGAGAACAACCGCCTCGGAAGATGGAGTTGACAACGTACCTGAATGCTGGTGTTTTGTCCACCACAATAGATCGTGTTCAAGCTAGACGAGTAGGCGACGGCGAATATATCGCCCACATCATGGTGTGTATGGATCGAGTACAGTCGATCAAATGTTCTGGTCGACCAAACCTGCGATATCGGTCAATCCTACGGATATGAGTAACTAGGGATTAGAAGTCGGAGATACATTAATAACCGAGTCTCCGCCACTCGAAAAGAGCAAGTCCCCGTCCTCCGACAGATACAGGTCCAGCACACTCTCCTGATGCGCGTGGACCGACAGGACTAGATCATACGTCTCGAGAGACCAAGCCTATCACGGATGAGTCAGTCGGTTCCCCTGCGCGAACAGGATACACGTACGACAATGTCTCCTCCTTGCAGACCCGCGAAAACACACTCATTGTCGATGACCAGTGCCAGAACCGATCGACTGGCCTGGACACGATGGCCAATACCGCACTCTACTGGCGATTCGGGGTGAGTGGGGTCCTCGTGCGCGGAATGTGAGGTTTCCCAGGTTTTGGTCTGTTCATCGATTTCCGAGGTACTATCCGACTCGACAAGTACTGTAGGATCCATCGCCGGCATAATGAGCCGGCTAGAGTCTTAGCCTATATGTCCTTATTTGGCGTTGGGATTATATAAAGCAAAAAAGATGATTCAACGGTCTTTGTTCACGTGACAGTAGTGCAACACCTTTTCCGACGCAGACCAGACAACGGAGTCTAAAAAAATGTATAGAAAAGAAAATAATAGGGGTACAGGATCAAAGGAAATACACAAAGCACATCACCCTGAAACCAGGACGGCCGACGTCGCTGAATTTGCGGTGGGCAGAGCGAGAGATGACAGAAAGAAATGATGACTGGTCGAATGTCGTGATTTCGATGGCGGTGATGGCACCTGTGGCGGTGCACCCGGACCCCGCCCAATCCGGAAAGGCTCAGGAGATGCGATGACGCTCGACTCACCTCGTGTCCCTTGTTCACGGCACCCCTGCCGGCAGTAGCTTGATGCACCGAGGGTTTTATCGGAGGGTCTTTCGGAGGTGTTAGTCCATAGGGGTCGAGAGGCGGAACAGATACTTCCATTAGGCTTTTTGGAAGGCGTCTCGTCTCGGACGAAATACGAGCCGAATCACTAGACGACAGCTGGAAGAAGTGGCAAGGACTGACCTGGGTTCCCAGAGCAGACGTGCTATCAGAGCATCATTCTTGCAGGGAGACATCATGATGCTTCAATATGCTCACTGAAAAGCGAGGGGGAACGGCGTCGTTGGAAGAAGACCGAGACTCATGACGGTGGACGCCGTATATATGTCTAAGGGGACACAAGGGCTTTGCTACGTAGGTTGGGCTTGGGGTTAGATAAAGAACTCGATCTGCAGGCAGCCTGAGATTTCATTGCACCTCGGGATGACTCTGCATGCCGCTGCTGGCTACTACTGCTGGTTATCTGCGGCCAGACGATGCGTGGAAGCAGCGATCGGAGTAACGGGTGTACTCTGGAGTAAAGTGCTTTTTTCGCAGGAGAGAAGCGCCGACGATCCGATGTCCCAGCATTGTCAGGGCAAGACAGATAGATAAGTCAGGAGCAAAGGGGGGCGGACAGCTGGCGGATGAATGTGCCGTCATATTGTCAATGTTTAATTGTACAGAAGGTATGGTACGGTAAGGCTGACCCGTGGACGGTGGCTCCACTTTCCCCCAATTCACACGCAAGCCACAGTGGCGGTGGCCGTGTCCGCCAATCAGGGAGCGTGACATCACCGCCATTCCTTCGAATCGCTTCCGCCGGAGTTGCCCACTCGTCCAGCTCCACCTCCAAGACGGTTCCCTGCACAATTCCTTCCGATATTATCTTATTTATCGCGCTGGCCGTATCAAACTATTGTGGTCACGATATTATTCCATCCAATGCCCGTGAATCAAATGCCCCCTCCCCTGGAAATTCAATCTCTGCAGTGTCATCCGCCTCATCAGGTACCATTGGCCTTTGTCTCCCCCCCTCCTTCATCTCTACCCAACTCCCCCCCCCCCCCGACCACCAATAATGCGGTGGGATAGCGCCGTGACAGCAAATGCAGTCCCCACGGATCGCCTGTTCGTGCTGCAACCATTCACATTCCTTTTTCCAGGGGCGATTTGACACATCCTGCTGCCTTGTTTCTCAGCATCACCGGCACCCAACCAGTCCAAACGGTCCTAAGCGGACCCATATCCTGTTCGCTGCTTCGTGCCCATTTTAGGCGCCTGAATCATCGGTCTCCTCACCTCTCTCCATTTGGTTGTTTTTTAATTCCCCAGCCCCCTCACTTTGTTTTCTCTCCTGATCCCCATTCTATTTCCCCGTCCTGCATTTTCTTTCGCTGCCTCTCGGTGTATTTGCAGCGTGGCCGTGTCGTCATCTCGCGTTGGCTGCTCAGCTGCAGGCGATTCGCCGCTTTATCATAATCCAAGCTCCCTCCGTACACAGCTGAACCCAAAAGTCACCCCAGAAGGCATCAGTTTTTTGTCTATAAAATTTGCCTCCTCATACTTCAGATTTTTACACTTTTAAACTAGAGGACCCGACTCCCGATAACCCCTTTTCTATCTTGGTGAACTCCTGTTCTAGACCCCAATCCAACAGATCAAATTCTGGAAGAACGGGCCAGTTGTCTCCACCCGCCGGGATTTAGTCGCGATAATTATACACTGGCCCGCTCCCCTACACCGCTCGTCCGGAGCTTTTTGCGGATCTTTAAAGGGCGATCCCTTTTTTTCTCCTTCCCTTTGATCACGACTCCGGAATTTTGATGTCGTTTGGCTCGTCTTATCGACCGGCAAATCGGTTGCGAGAGTTGGCTGCAATTGTCCACTCCCCGAATCAGCATACGCTTTAGCATACGACCCCTTAACCATCATGCCTCCATTCGGTGAGACGATTGCCGTGATTGACAAGTCCGGCAAAGTTGTCAGCACGGTGCGTGACGAATGCCCATTACTCCGATGATAGAACCGATTCTGATCCTTAACAGAGTAAACAACTGTTTGGTGTCTTTAATCACGCCAAAAATGCATACCGGGAACGCAAAGCCCAGTTCCAGTCGGAACGTAACGCCAGAATCGCCGAGCAGGAAGCTTTAAGAGGACTGCAAACCTATACTATCGAAGACTCGCCCTCGGTCGCCTCCTCACGCAGGAGTCGTTCGCGACATCATTCCGGCCGTAGCCATCATCGTCATCACTATGAGGGCTCTGAATACGAACAAGACCTGCACTCCGTGGCCTCGCGCCCTCACTCATCCCATCAACGTCCAACAGACATGGTTCGCCGCCACACCCACCACGAGATTGCGCTCCGCGAGCCCCAGGGCCGGCCAATGACCGGTCGCTCTCGGTCGGATGCCCAAGTGGATATGGACTTAGCATACGGCGACTTCCATCCCTCTGCACTAGAGCGCCAGCCATCCGCCGCACAGGACGGCCAGCTGCAAAAGATCGATGACCCGGAATTGAATGGTCTGGTTGGTCGGGCGCAATGGCTTCTGGAAGAAGCCAACTGCGTGCATCACACTGCGACAAACACAATTGCCCACCTTCAGAAGAATCCGGACGCCATGGCAGCCGTTGCGCTCACCTTGGCGGAGATCAGCAACTTGGCCACCAAAATGGCCCCCGCCGCACTCTCTGCTTTTAAGGCGGCGGCGCCTTCTGTATTTGCCCTACTTGCCAGTCCCCAGTTCTTGATAGCAGCCGGGGTTGGCCTTAGTGCGACCATCGTCATGTTTGGTGGATACAAAATTATCAAACACATGCAGGGTGGAAATAACCAGGAGATGAGCGCTCCGCCGGGTGCTCCTCCAGGGGTTCCACCGGGTGCCGAACCACAGGAGCCCATGGACGACATGATGGAAATCAACACCGAATGTCTGAGCAGCGTCGAAATGTGGCGGCGTGGCGTGGCAGATGCCGAGGCATTTAGTGTTGGCACGTCGGTTGACGGTGAATTTATCACGCCAAAGGCTGCCGCCATGTCCGGCATCGATGTGACGACGGCTCGTATGACGAGAGACCCACGCTTTAAGTTCGACGATGATGTCTCCATGGCATCTTCACGGCGTTCCCGTCGATCCCGAGCTCCTCGTGGCACCTCCCGTTACTCCAGGATGGAGCCTATGCCCGAATCCGTTATCTCCGGGGGAGGCGCTGCCAAGTCTTTCTTTGGAGGAGCATCGAAGGCACCTTCCAAAGCTCCGTCAAGGGCCCCATCCCAAGCGCCATCTAGGGCACCTTCCAAAGCCCACTCCAAGGCCCCTTCCAAGGCACCCTCCAGAGCTCCCTCAAAGGCGGAATCACGATACTCCGAGAAAGAGGTGAAACCTGAGAAGAAGAAACGATCAAGTCGACTGCGACTCATGTTTACTGCTTAACCTACGACCCACATGGCTTATTGATTATACGACAGACCACATGACCATTGTATATGCTTTTGTACATTTCCTTGCCTGCTTTTACGCCTCGCCAGAGAATGTCCTCTTTTCTGATTTTTACGACCAGCAACGGAATTGGATGTTTGATATTCCCACCATGGGCTTAGCGAGATTGCTTTTCTTATTTTCCTTTCTTTCTTTTCACTTTTCGCATCTTCGACCTGGTTATACCTGTTTTTTTTTTTTTTTTTTCATTCGGCTTACACCCTTGCTTGGTGGTCATTTGAATGAATGGATAGTCTCTTTGCATAGTGGCGTTGGAATGATATCCTTATTCATCTTTATATATCCTGTTTGAATAAGCGATTAAGCCTATGGTTACATTGGGCTTTGTTTTTAGAAGCATTTGTCTCGAAAATATACTGGAATGATTTATGGAATAGAATTAATTACAAATGTAACTGATTCGATAATTGCCTATGAATAAAGTGTGAAAACCATATTCAATTTTTGTTGGACAAAAGGTTCAGCAACTGAATAGTTACAAAATAAACCCCCAAGTAAGATTACACTCTACTCTTCGGTCACACCCATATCAATGTCAGGACTGGATCCAGCGCTTTCCCTAAAGTTTGTCCCAATTGACATATCTTCCATGTTTCTTCGGAGCTGTTCAGTGTCTGTCCCATCACTTCCCATGCTTTCTTCGGCCTCATCCAACAAAATACCCGCTCTCCGACTTGCCCGGTCCCACCACAACACGCAATCTTTTGCCGGAGAAGAAAATGTTTCCCACTTCTTCTTCTGAGAGAATTTTTGAAATTCCTTTCTCCAGAATTGCCATCTTCCAATGCTGAGGCCACTGTCGGTTATGCCGGCTTCGCGTGCGAAAGGACCTGGTGGGTGAGATATACAGGCGTTTTCGTCGAGGCCAGGAGGATTTGCCGATAGTATTGCGAGCTTGCTGCCGGTGTACTTCATCCAGATTGCACACAGGGGAAGCATTTGTTCAACAGATAGAACATCCGGGTACTCGTGACCATCAGGCTTGATAAAGGAGTCCTCCATCAATTCAAGGACTTTTTTCTCCTCCAACGCGCCGCTGAATAGCCGCAGGCTACACTGAAGCAACTCGACGGTGTAAATTCCAGCACAAGACATTGTAGCTAACCACCGATTCAAGTGCTTTGTTTCCGGGACTGATTTATCGAACATTACGTTTTCCCAGAAGTTATGGATGTCGTCAACAAAATAAGGAAGGTCGGTCCAGAGACGTTGTCCATTGGGAAGGATGGCCTCTTCTCGTTCCTTGGGCGAGGCATCAATCTTTTTGACCCTGGTGACTGTCCCCCAATTCCCTGATCCGTAGTATCAGTATGGCTAGCTCTTCGAAAGGAGGTAAAAATTTGGTTTCTGCCATGGCAACATCAATGAACCCTCGCCAGAGTTTGTGGAGCGAGGCTTCAAGCTCTTTGAAAGCGATTGATCGAGTCCGGTACTTCTCATCAATCTCCATTGCTTCCTGCCAGAGCTCATCGGGATCTCTCTGATCAAGTTCATCGCACGAATCATGTTCTGAGTCGCTGCTTGTAGACATTTTGGTGGTATCTGCGTTCTATGCAGGAGATGGTATTCAGAGGGCGAAATTCGAGCGTCAAGTGAATTGTAAACGGAGTCAAGGTAAGTCTCGGAGAGGAAGGGGAGTTCTGCTGTATCCTTTGGGCTGACACTTATCGAAGGCAGATGAGGGCAGATGAAGGCAGAGAGGATTGATTGATCGTAGATGATGGAGGATGGTTGTTGTTTTGCGACATGTTGAGCGATTATATATTGCCTGATTTGCGGCATTGGTGCCTTCGCCTTCCTAGACTTTGTGATTGCAAAGGCGTGTTTGTCTTGTTCGTTCGGTTTGCATGTATAAAGAAGCACATGACTTCAACCACCGCCGGTGACCTTCCAGAGAGCAATTCTGGTCCTTTCCTTTCTTCAAACAACCATCAGCAATCGCAGATCGTGATTCTTTATTCTCTCGCTTGTCTCTATTCCATGCAAAGACATACCCATTGATTGAAGCAAAGACCTAGAGATCTTCTTTTGTTTCCCCGTCTGGACCCAGCACAAACGTCATCCAAGCCGTTCCTTTATACCAAAACAGAATCCAAACGCCTCCCTGGCCGAATGAGCTGTCGGTAAATCTAGAGAGGCTTTGCTATCAAACAGGAGCGGTAATCTTATCCGTCAAACGACGTGTGTACAAGGAAAACAGGCTTGATGATGACGATGATGATGATAATGATAATGATCTGCGCTTACTTTTCTCGCTATTGAACCAACAGATACCAGGTTTTCATGCGTATACGGCTTTTGTATTCCCTTAATTCGACATCTAGAGGACTTTGAATTATCAGGCAGGTATATCACCAAGGATAGATTATACCAGGCTCAGCTAATCCTTATCGAAGCTGCAGCATCATTTCGCAGGTCGCCAAGTTTGGTTGGTTGCTTTGGAGAATTAATCAAACGGTCCTACCCACTTTGAAACAAACACAAACAGTGGGACCTAAATGACCAGAGAAACAGTGACAAGAGACAAGGAGTGAGTACCATTCAGGAGGGCCGATGTGACCGCAAAGGACATCTCCCAAAATTCGACCCCCGCCAAACCACGTCAGGTGTTGAGAAGCTGATTTCATAAAAAGGTTACACCCGTAGAGGTCCCTGAATCTCCTACAACCGGCATCATCCCAGCTCAGTCGACACATTGCCGCGGGCGAAATCATATTACCTGCATGCGACCACGCGGATGGCTTCCACATCCTGGAAACTAGCAAACAAACAAACGAGATCATAGCGTGGAGTCGGATGCTGTGGCGAGTTTCGCAAGGCTAGCGCGGAAGTGCGCATGGCAGGCACCTACCTCATCAACTCGATGTTCTCCTGAGCATGGATATTTCGTGTGTTTGGCTGGGTACCTGCTCAGGGGGCTGGAATTGAAACAAAAGGCAACCACCAGAATTGCGCGTGACTTGGAATACTAGGCAATCAGCCCCGAAGGCCGAATATGGATGCGCCATTGACTTGGGTGCAATAGGTGAGGGGCCAATCGCGTCCCCCCAAGAATGTTTCCTCTTAATGATGATGGTTCAGAAAAGGGAGAACCCCTCATCGATGCAGTCGGTTGTCTTGGATCTAGATATGTGGGTGCCTTCTGGATGTGTAATCATTATTAACCAGAGGTCCTAATCAGAGAGCATTCCACGGCATCCAAATCCACCCCCAAATGCCGATATCTCACCTCAGTCACCGGTGACAACTAGTTCACCCCGGTCTACCTGCACAGCACCCACACGGAGACGTGCGTCGATCCATCCACCCGATCCGCACTGCGTGGGGCTGGACTGGACGTTGTCCTCATTGTGCATATCGAGGGTTTTGGCGAGCTGCATCATTCTTCTCCGCTTCGTAGAGGGTGGATGTCCATCAACTTATCGGGGAGTCGACCCGGACTGCGAAGTGGCAAAAAACTCGGTCGTTGGAAGGAACCAGCTCGACACCCTTACAGTCGGCCCTTGCGGAGAGGCTCTTTCCCTGCCATCCTTGTTTGCTGAGAGTAAGCGCTGTTGATACCCCTTGTCTCCTTGGTCGTGTCTTGGGGCTGAGAGGGGTGATCAGAAAAGAAAAGAAAAGCAAAAAAGAAAAAGAAACGAGCGTCGGGGATGTGCTTGTGCGACCTTGAGTAATGTTCACCTCAGCATTGGGCGGGAAGGAAATGAGTCGCGCTCGGCAATGACCACTGCCGTGCTATGGAGATGATCAGAGTCACCTTCCCATCATCGACAATCCCGGTGGGTCTGATCAAATTACTTCGAGAACAGAAATACTGGGGAGGATCTGGGGGAAAATGTGCTCGGCAAATAACGGTTCGCCAAAGAGCCGTTGTTCTTTCCAGCAATGAGGTCCAAAAAACGGAGCCAGGAGGATAACCGACCGGTGCCGAGACTGGGAGCTTTTTTTTTTTTTTTTTTTTTTTTTTTCTCCCATCATTCGGATACTCGCGCCACCGAGTAATTCCCTGTCGAGCACGGCACTAAATTGCGTTCTGGCCCAACCTTACCTTGGAGTACTATCACAGGTCTACTATTATCGAATTCTCCCAGCATTTGTCCCTGCACGGAGTGGAGAATGAAGGATCCTTAGTCTCCGCCGTTATTCCGGTCAAAATTTCGGGGTATAATTTATCATCATTTATAAGACTCGATGATTCCGGCCTACAATCATGGATTCTGCTCTCACTGCGCTTCTCAACTTCGTTCAGACGAAGACCGATTTATTATCCTTCTTCTCGAGCTTTTTCTCTAGCACAATGGTGGCTCAAGCCCGAACGCCGTTCAGGGTGGTGGTTGTTGGGTAAGTCTCTGAAAGTCTCTGCCTTCCACCCTTTGTGCCTTGACTAACATTCACAGTGCCGGTATATCCTTTTCATTCCCGGTGTGATGCTCTTGTATTAATGTTATATAGGCATTGGGGGTGTAGCTGCAGCCTTGACCCTCGGTCTAAGAGGGCATCATGTCATCCTTCTAGAAGCAGCCCCTCAGGTAAGCACTACCGCCATTGATTGGGTTAGACAGACTTCCTAGTTGAGCTACGGCTGACCAACCTGCAGCTTGCAGAAGTCGGAGCCGGCATTCAGATATCTCCGAATATGCTAAGAATTCTAGACCGTAAGCTTCACTTGACGGCTTACGACATCTTCGGCGGCACTAACTCAGCCATAGGATGGGGTGTATCACCGTCCATTCATTCCAAGGATGTTGCTTTGGAGCACATTCATGTCCGACGATGGCAGGATGGAACCCTTCTTGGAACTATGCCCGTGAACAAGACTTACGGCCAGCAAGTCGTCATTCACCGAGCAGACCTCCACAGTGCTCTCGTCGAACACGCCTTGAAGCTTCCTAATGTCGAATTGCGACTCAACTCGACCGTGACAAGCGCGACTCATAGTCCAGCCTCCGTCACTCTTGCAGATGGCACCGTTATTGACGCCGATATCGTCATTGCCGCAGATGGCATCAAATCAACCATCCGGAATCACATCCTCGGTGGCTCACCCTCCAAACCCATTCCTACCGGCGACGCAGCCTACCGTATCATGCTGCCCCGGAGCGCTATGGAGAACGATCCCGACCTCAAAGATCTTATCAATGAACCCCAGGCGACTCGCTGGCTCGGTCCCTCGCGGCACGTCATCGCCTACCCAGTGCGCAAGCACGAACTCTTTAACGTCGTTCTGCTGCACCCCGATCGACATGGCGTCGAAGAGTCATGGACCATGCGTGGCTCGAAAGAGGAAATGAAAAACGACTACCTCGGCTGGGACCGTCGAGTCACTAAACTGATAGACCTGGCTCCCGACGATGAGGTCCTTGAATGGAAGCTCTGTCTCCATTCTCCACTGAAGACCTGGACCCGAGGCTCTGTGGCTCTCATCGGCGATGCCTGCCACCCCATGCTGTAAGCCTCGCATTTTCCCCTCTCACGGTTCGTCCAGTACCATATACTCACTTAACCGAACCATGTAGACCATACGTCGCCCAAGGCGCTGCCCAAGCCGTCGAAGACGCCGCCGCACTCGGCGTTCTGCTCTCCAACATCACCTCACACCGAGAGATCCCACAAGTCCTCGAAGCATACCAGCTATCCCGCAAACATCGCGCAGAGACGGTCCAACAATCTGGCTCTGAGAACCGAATCACGCTACACCTTCCCGACGGGCCGGAACAAGAGGCCCGCGACGAGCAGTTCCTGGCATCAATGAAGGGCGGCTCGAACCCAGATCGATGGTCAGATCGCGAAACGCAACGGTTTCTGTGGGGCTGGGATGCTGAGAAAGCTGCCATGGAGGCTTGGAAGGGTAAGCTCTCTCTAATTGTTTTTGCACTGGGAAAGGCTAATTCAGCGGTAGAATTGCAAAGTGGTCATGTGGCCGAAGCGCGGCATCATTTGTAGTTGGCTGCTCTTGGGCGTTTGGATATAAAAATGCGCCCGCGGAGGGATGAGGTATAACCCTCGTCTCCTAGACATTTTCGATCAGGTACGATCTACTTGGTGACATTTTTGAGCGTTGGATTTCATTTGCATACCTATATGCGAGCCTTTTCCGTTTTTGGATCACAGGGGTTTCTTTGCCTCAGACTGTAAATACTACTTCTTATCACTGTCATTTGGAATATCAATAGGTACTTATAAATGAGCGAGAAAATAGTAGAAAAGTCCGAATAAGCGTCGGGGATTAAACCCGCATCCCTTAGTATTGATATTCAAGAAAAAGATACCACTTCCTCCTTGTCAACCAGGGGAGAACCATGACTCAGTTCAACCATTGAGCCATCGCCCCCAAGGTATATCTGCAGAAAGAACCTGGGGTTGCCTCTAGGTAGGGGAAGAAGTGGTGGTACTCGTTTTTGTTTGCGCACAAGGAGCCGAGCCGAGAACTACCGGGGCGACTCAACAGGATCAATATAACGGTGAAAATAAAAGGATGAAGTGCCAATAAATGATCAAATTAGTTGTATCTAGGTTTAAAGAGATAGAATGAGGTCTTCCATGGTTTTGCATACAGGGGTAACCAAATGGCGAGACATTTAGTAGCGGCCTGTACCTCAGGTTGTCATACTGCCCGAAGCTGGAAATCATGAAGCCATACAGACTTCCGAAACAGGCAATTTTCTTACAAAAGGGCCGATTAACAAAAGATTGGAATCGGTAAGGAACTCGGCCCTATGGTTACCGGCTACCACACTGGGCATCTGGGCATACGTGAAATTAATGAATTATTCTTTCCCATTATCTCTCCTATCTCAGCCACAAAACAAAGGAGTCTCGGTTTCGGAAAAAAGGGGCAACTTACTTGCCCTCGCCTACGCAAATTGCTAGGCCTTCAACTCGGGGTCCCTCGCTTTCCAGTAGGCTTCTTCTCGAGATCCACTACTTAATCTGCGGTTCTGAGTGTTGCATAAAAAAAGGTCCGGAGGCAACCCTCTCAACTGCAGAGAGAACAAGGGAACGCTGTAGCTTGACGGAATGGAATGTGTGGTCTCGATAGACGCACCCCAAAAGGGGCGAAAGGACAATTTACTTGATAAAATCTCTTGAAGTCGAGTTGAGTGGGCAGATTCAAAACGAAGTTCGGCGGACAGCGATACTGGATAATCGGAAAGGAAAGGGGAACCATCCCTCGAACTGCGCATTCTATGCCCCCCTTTGATCTTGAGAGAGGCCTTGGAGACTGGGTGAGAAGTTATGGGATCTCGTCCGGCTTCAAATGAGTACCGGGAATCTTCGTCCCGGGGGTTGGTTTGAGCTGCAATGGCTAGAGAGGCTCCGGGCTCACAACTCGACAGTGTTCGAGCCAGCGTGGCGATCCACATAATATTAACTTGAATGATCAAGATGATTAAAGTAAATGAATAAAGTGCCTGAACAATAAATGAATTGGCTGCATCTAGGTTTCTCAGAACAAATGGTGAACGAAAAAAAAAAAAAAAAAAAAAAAAAAAGAAAAAAAAAAAAAAAAAGAAAGAAAGAAAGAAAAAAGAAAGAAAAGAAACAGCATCAAATACATGAGACTTCTTCAAGGAAACTATGAAACTAAATTCCAGAAAATATTGAGGAAAATGCGCCTATACCAGCTTTCACAACCATAAAAAAATGATAATTGAATCTGCGAAGCGACGTAAGAATTTCACGACGATATGAAATGGCGTAGAAAAATAAGCTCTGTTGTCTCCAGATGTCGATCACTGCAATGAAGTGGGCAGTCAAACGTTGATTGTGCAGTGTCAGCTGATTGAATTGACTCTTAACCTCGGTGCTCTCGGCGTCCTTTTGCAAAAGCGCAGATTCCAACAGCTCCGTACGTATCCTAGCCTAGTAGCCATGGCGTAGCAGTCTAGTGTTTCAATGAGCCGATGTGAGCCACGATTGATTTCCTCAAACAGCGCAATTGTTTTCTTGACTCTCCTAGTCCACATAGTCAGCATCGTCGCCCTCTTCGGAATCTTCTTCATCCATTTCCTCGTCATCGCTGTAATCTGAGTCCACATCCATTGTGTCATTCTCCTCGTCGGCCAATGAAGACATGAGCTTTTCATCCTGGCTCTCTGTCACTTCAACGCCCTCCTCCTTCATGTCAGACTGCGCTCGCAGACTAATGGCCAGGAGAAATTTGCCTAGATCACGCATACGAGCTGGACTGGTAGTATTCCAGGGACCAAACTGATGCAAGGTGAGGAAGTGAAGGTCATCCGTATCGGAATCATCATTCAGATACTTGATGTATTCCTTATCATACTCTGCAAAAGTGATGAAAATCTCATGTCTATCCTGCGAAACATGAAGGCGACTACAGCTGTCAGCTAAACCGATGGTCATACAAATCTGCAGTTCCTTTGAAGATAAGCACTTACCGACCAGGCCGATTTAAACATCCGTTTTCATCAGGATCACTCTTTATCCACGCTGCCATTTGGGCGGCCTCTTGCATGACGATTTTGACGATTTTCTTTGCGCGCTTCACTGGCTTTACTTCAACCAATGCGCGAACCTTCTCGGACTCCTCAGAAATATCTTCGAGGTACCCGTCAACGCGGGCTTCGAATGATGCATGACTGAACTGAGCTTTGAATGCCTTCCTATGCACCGTCCATCGATTTGGGATTCCGGTGTGAACTGTAAGACCGCAAAGAAGGTTGAAAAGCGCAGCAGTCACAATCTCTTCATCTTTGGTTGGCAGGTATAGACGGTCCAGGAACTTCTCTGTCCCGGGGCTATCTTCCTCCTCTGGCTCTTCCTCTGGCTCTTCCTCCTCTGGCTCTTCCTCCTCTGGCTCTTCCTCGGAAGAATCAGACGAAGGCTCTGGGACAGTCCCCGTAGATTTAGTAGGTGTCTCTGGATAGGGTTCATTCTTGGGCAAGTTTCCAGTTCTGCTGCGCGTATTGTGTACCTTGGGAGGGGGAGAGAACGCGACACTAGGAATAAGTCGATTGGATGATAGTCGAGCTGCCATCATCTGCCAAAATCTTGCCATGACGAATGTTGACTCGGGCATCTCTTTCACGTCGGTAGCACAGTTCTTGACATAGATTTGCCAGGACTCGTATTCATCAAGCATTTCCTGGGCCTCCGTCACCCAAGCTTGTAGGTCAAATACTTTTTGATAGACGTTTAGATTGAAATGGGGCTTCCAGAGTACTCGCAGTGCCAGAAACTGCTCCTCTTTGATAGTGGAGGCGGACCTCAGCTCGACTTTGTGGATGTTGGCGTCTTCGATCCCCTTCTCAAGGATTCGCCGCTTCCACGCAGCTGAGTTCGAGGGCAAAGCCTTTACCTGACGTTGACGCATCTTGGGAAGGCTAAAATCAAATATGTATTGAGATATCAAGGAGTATGAGTAGATAGTAGATATGGTTTACGTGGTTCTCATCATCCAGGACAGTGTATTAGTAGTAGTAGTAATGGAGCAGAAGAAAGGACCCCCCTTTCTTTGTCTAGCCACCCCCCCCTGTCATAACGGCATTTTCCACTAGCTGTACCTATGAGGGGCATGATTGCGCAGTGAATTATGCAGTGAATCATCCGTGCGAGGTTCATCAATGGTGAATGGTGGATGGTGCCGGTGGATGGCGGAAGTTGCCAGGAGGGGAGCGACTGGCGATCCGTCGCCAAGCATCAGACCCCCGATCCTCCTTAGGTTCTAATCTCTCTTCCGCCTTCTTTGTTCTGCTCTCCACTCCTCTACTTAATACATTCATATCGTCTCCACCATTCTACACCGTCTTACTCTACGCCGTCTTACGCCCGCCCTGGCTTCTGTTTTCGCTTGAAACATTCGTTCGCTCTTTTGTGGGAAAATGGAATCTCTCCCATCGGCAAAGCCGGTGGCCAGAAAACCGGAACGCAAGGACCGCCGTCAGAAGCTCAAGCTCATTAGAAAAAGGATCGACAAACTAGGAAATGGCTATCTCGAAGACTCCGACCTAATAGCCGCTGGTGTGGACCGGCAACCCATGTCTCTCGAAGATAATGATATCCTTCTGCCTCAGTTCTTCGCGCCTTACAACGCGAAGGTCGATCCACCCGACGTGAAAGTCGACCCAGACGATGATGACTGGATCACCGAAAACTTCCCCTCTTTCGATGAACTCGATTTCGATGAATTCGCCCATAATTCGGAGTTCTTTCTACACATGTACATTCAACATGGCGGATTGCCGCAGGAGGATGAATTCCCGCCTGCGCCTTCTTACAGGGAGTTCGTATATCCCTCTTTCCTTTCTTTTCCCTTTGTCGTTGAATATTGAAGGTTCTAACCTCTCGTATAGCTGGGGTGACTTTGGCTTCCCCGATCTCGTCGAAATTTTCGGCAACCCACGATGGCAACTCCAGACGGCCTGGGATCTGCCGCTTCGGCCCCATATCAAATGCATGATCATCACCGAAGCCGTGCCGGATGATCGCCTCTTATACGGAGAGATTGTGACCATCGACGAGATTATCCAGCAGCGTCTGAGAACCAAAATTACCCGCAAACACGTGGATGCTCCGGTAAGCTTGCCTTAACTTTTTCCCTTTCAGTCTACCCGGATTGGATACTAAAATTCTGTCTAGGTCTTGATGTTCTCGTTCATAGGCTCGCAGGTCCGTGTGCTCGAGGCCAACTTTAATGGGAAAGAGCTGGTGGTGCGGGCCACCAAGCTTTATGATCTCAAAGACGATGATAAGAAAGGATGGGAACTTTCTATCTTCCTGAAAAAGTGGTGGCTTGGCGATGCCACCAAGAAGTCTACCAGATGATCTGATCTATCTGCACGATGCGAGTGTTTTGAGATTTCTGTATCCGATTTTTGTTTTGGCGATTGATGATGGCTCATCGGCGTTGGTTTCTCTTTATGGAATTTGTGTGTGAATGATTCCGACGGTGTGAATTACTATTGCAACGCGTCTATGCTGAGTGATACTTCGATTAGTTTATTGACGTACAGGGAGCCGAGGACCATCGCAGCAATCCAAAAATATCAAAGTAATTCAGACGTATGGATGAAGTGTCTAATGAATGAATCGATTGATTCCACCTAGATTGAAAGAAATAGAAAGGACTTCCATGGTGTTTCGTATAGCAAAGATCCATACATGGAAAAGTAAACAAACGGCGGGAGTACTTGGCAGCCAACATATTCTGAAATCGCCGAATTGCAGTGAGTGTCGCTGTAGACGTAGTGCCCCAAGTCGTAGCTCTAGGCCTGTTATTGTCCGTAGACGTGGTGTAGATGGCCAGCCATCTGGTGAGAGGTGGCCCCGAGGGTCGGCGAGGTCAGGAGGGGGGAATATCGTGTTCGTAGAGGTTGGGAGGAAACCGGCGCCCATTCTGTAGGAGGTAGTAGTTTTAATACGAAATAATAGCTTTTAGACGATTGCGAAAGGCTGTATTAGTAGAATCGGAAATTTTGGGATATGCAGGCCAGGGGTAGTACATCTCAGATTTCCACACGATTTATTTGACTATCGCCGAGTCTGGATTATTCTCACATCATTTAAACAAGCAGATCAAAACATATATATTATGGTATCTCGAACAGTACAAACAAAAAAATCATACAGAAAAGAAAATGAACAAAAGCCAACAAAAACAAAGTCATCTATCGCGGACAATATATGCAAATCCGCAAGTAGTAAGTAGCAAGTAGTACTAACAACAGCAGCAACAGCAGCAGTATTAGATATAGATTACCAGATCCGTTTCGCAACCATCTCGTAGCGCTGTACATGATCCATATTCGTTTCCTCTTTCGTATTCTTATCCTTCTCCTCCTTCGTCTTTAACCGTCGAAGTCCGTCCGGGTCATCGACGTAGATCCAGCGTCGTTGGTCGTCGTTTACTTCCACGACTCCCCATCCGCCAACTCGTTTGCTGCCTTCGACTGCGAACTCTCGGCCGCGAGGAGGGCCGCCGTTTTCGGTAGGTGCGTGGGCAGAGGATGACGAGGACGAGGACGAGGACTGCTCTGTCTCGCGGTGTTTCATTGCCTTGTAGCGGGTTCGTGCGAATGCTAATAGGACCATGCCGAGGAGGAGCTTGAAAATCAATAGGAGGACGAAGCCCGTGAGGAGAAGGACGATGGTGAATAGGTACACTGCTTGGGCGGGGGTGGGCATGGCGTTTGCGAGCATCTGGCGGAAGAAGGATCCTGCGTGGGCTGCCGATATAGGTAGTATTGTGCGAATGCTTAGGGGTGGAGGTGATGGGATCGGAAGAGGCGCGTAGTGGCTGTGGATTGAGGATAGTGAGGTGGACGATACGGCGGTTGATGATGGGTGCTGCGGGAGAAGGGCTGCCAGAAACATCTGGTATGTCTGCACTGAGACGCGGAAAAAGAGACACGAGAGCGGAATAACGGGCAGGCCCAGCCGCCGGGTGAGGTTCTGGTCTCCAAAAGCATTGGTGTAGTAATCTTTGGCGAGAATATCTAGGAATCGTCCGTAGATGGCGGGACGCGTGTTGTTGAACTTGCCGATATAGGCGTGTTTCAGCCAGTCAACCAGCATCTCTGACCCGAGAACAACTAGGAATGGGCCCAGTACTTGCGCTAAAGTCGGAAGAAATGAGTTGACATGGCTGAATGATGCGACGATCGACGATGGAACGATGGTAAATGACTGCGGAAGAATCGATGTTGCCGTCCTCGGTGGAGTGGAGAGAGGCGTGCTATTAGTCGCAGTAGACGCGTACGTACCCCCCAAACTAGCACCCAGGGTACCGAAGAAATTGAAAGCGCCCGTCTCCACGATATTCCGTGATGCGATGATCGTGAGCATGAGCCAGAGCTGGAACCGCTCCACCACATCTGCGCACGTCAGTTGGAAGAGGTTCTCCTTTTCGAACTTCTTGAATACGGTTGATTTAATCTCAACGAATTGGTTCGAAAGAAGCAGGGTGATCAGAGCATTCGAGTAAGAGTTAACCGCTACATTCAACGTCATGACCTGGAAAAACAGTGCCGTGGCATGAATGACGGTGTACGCAAGAGCCAGCAGGAAAAGCCCGAAAGGTCGAAACACTTTGCTTCGTCCATCTGGACGGCGTTCCAATGCCTCACGCGAGAAAAGGCACTCCAGCACATCTTGACCAATGGCGGCAAAGAGCCGGTCGCTGACTTCCAGTACGTTGTAAATGACGTACAGTTTAATCGCGGCCTGTCCTCGAATCCAGTGATACATCCGACTGGCATCAAAATACATCAGAACCGCGCAAGTGGTGATCATTAGAAGACCCTTGAGGATGTCGGCTTTGTCATCCGGGAGCAATGCGGACGGGATGGATTTCTGTCGACGGTGCTGATGTCGGTGCTGGATGTCGCTGCGATGGCGCCTGCGTGTCTCCGAAGGTCGTTTGAAATCTCGCTCGATCGGGACCTGCTCAGCCTTGGTCGACGTTGCACGGGCTCTTGTCTCCAACTCAGATTCATTGGGCTGCTCTTGCGTTCCATCTGGCGAATGTTTTGTCCGTCTTCTCCAAACTCTCCCAACACCTTTGATGATGAAGCCAGACAGGTAACGGAGCTCAACTCCTAGGTTAGTAATCCATGACTCTATAAGCATATATAGTGCCTTGATAAAGCGCAAAGGAAGTATAGTGAAGGAATAGAGCCATGAGTCCAAGCATGCTAAAATTCCAAACCAGAGAACTTGCTCCAACGCCGGCGGGAGAATCAAGAAATTCATGAGTCGCTCTAGCTTGACGCGAGATGACTCGTAGGGAAAATCGCTCATTGCAGAACGGTGGATGTACAGTGGCGATGGTCGGCCTGATGCAAGCTCCAGCTGCAAGTATGTCGGGACCGATAGAGGCGGTAGTGGTATTGAAGGCGGCATGGGCGATGGTATTGCCGGCTCTGCCTTCATTGCCGAGGGGTTGAGATGTCGTCCATCCGGGTCTTTCCCGATAGTAGGGCGATCTTGCTTCGATCGAGAGGCCCATGTCTGAGCCAGCCGCTCATTTGAAGGTAATGTTTGGCGCCGCATAGAATTTGGGGTAGAGACAGCGCGGGGCACCGCTGGTCTAGGCCGAGACGAAGCAGAAGGCCTCGTCACCAGACCCGAGACAAAGTCCACAGTTGAGGATTTATCTGGTCGGAGTTTGGGCGTATGTTCCGGCGAGCCGTTCATGTCGTTCAATGTGTATGAGCCCATCTCTGCAGTTTCCGGAGTGGCTACTGGTTGTGAGCCCTCCGAGACCACTCGCCGAGACTTCTCTTCCGCGGTGCGATAAGGAATCGATTGGGGCGAGGATGTAAGCTCATGTATTTTGGCGGGCGATAACTTCGGAACACGGTCGCGATCCCACTCGTAATTATTCCTAGAAGGCGACGCTTCGCCTTCTCCGGACCACTGATTCAAAGCGCTATCGACGTCCTGCGAGTGTCCAAAAAGCCCCAATGGCTGGTCGGAAGATAGTGACGACTGACCGCCTTTTCGGTCACCGTTCATAGCGCGTTGGCTAGGGGACCTAAGCTGATAGTCACTGTGGGGACTGGAAATGACACCATTCTGCTGTATGCTGGAAGCGGTATCTAAAATCTTCCGGTCTTGATCGCCAGCAGTCGGGCTTTCAAGAGTGGCTGCAGATCCCTCCGGTGGCGCATAGCATCCGGCGCCGTTAACCAGTTTCTCCTGCATATGGCCTTGACCCTGATCTTCATGCGGCAATGAACGTGGTCGGTATTTCCAGGCCGGTTCCAACGATTTCTCATCTTCTGCGATGCAATCACGACCCCGTGTAGCCCCTTTTGAACTTGTGGACACGTTGAATCCCGGCGCTGCGGCCATGTCCTGCCGCTGCGGTCGCTTTACGGGGTCACCGTTTATTGTATCCATCATTCGTATCGTCGGGGAATCCAAATAACCATGCGAGAGAGGAGGCGAGTCTTCGCGATCGTTGTTCAACCCGTTGGAATCGGCTGGGGAAGGGAGAGAGCGGGAGACACCATTGCAGGGGGCGGAAATGTCACCCATGCGGGACGATTCGATCGAAGGCACGGCGATGTCGAATGGGCGATTTATGGAGGACGCATGATCATGAAATCGGATGGCGGATCACAGCTGGCAATTAGTAGTGTCCGCAGTCGGAGGCGTCTATGCGGCGCAAGAAAGACTGGACTTGTCGCAAGAGACACGGAGTAGAATTAACTGATAATGAATGGGATCATCGCCGCGACTGACCGCCCGCTGTCACATGACCCACTTGTCCGGCACGTTTCTCCACCGGCCTGGCAACTCTTCCTCTGACAAGACACTCGGCGTTTAGCATGTCGATCCTTGTCCCTGATCATATGAAGGTCAGTCGGGAATTGCTGGTCGTGACAACTGATTCTGATATTGCCAACTATGTCCGAAACTCCCAGTGCAGGACGGAGCACCGAAAAGAAGCCCCTGAGTCCAGTACTGCTCAATGCGACAGCAATCAGAATACTACCCAATTTTTGGACGACCAGCCGGCTTTTTAGCGCATCCCCACTGCCGGTACATCTCGCCGCTGGGGAGACTGCGGCATGCTGCATAGGGGTCGACTTCATGAACCAATCTCTAACGGTATATCGCAGGCTTTGGATACGACCTCTTCCTCATTGTTTCAGTGTAGCACTCATTCAACCACAGTCAAACGTTGGTGTTTGATTGCGTCGCCATGTCAGCAAGTTCTAGATCGGTTGCCCATAAATTTTTGGGATGTTCAGCCGGCTGAGAGGTATTTTGCGTAGGAAATTATTTCTTCTTTCTATAACAAGTTCGAATGCTAGATGGGGATAGATCTCTAGTAAGCCAGGAGTAAGCTACTTGGTTGTTAAAAATGTGGCCCCTCTATTACATGATGTCTTTCCCCGAGACAAGGGAACCCCTGACAATAAGTCCCTGGCTGAAATATTAAAAAGAAAGAAATTATCCACTACTTTCTCACTGAGAGCAAATCCATCGAGCCGGGAACAAGAAAGGCGTTCTGCCGAGCGGTGTGTCTGCAGCTACGGCATACGTATCCGACGTCCAGGAACTTGGCCAAGTCAACCAACACCGACTTATCAACAGCAGACGTTCTGCAATTGCATCTATCTATCTGTCTATCACGCAGAAACAAATCCACCAGATCTCAATCCAGAGAGAAAGAAAAAAAAGACAGTATGTCCGATGCGGATTAATATCCAGGGTATTCGAAACGAAACATTCCAGAGCTCGAGGTGCTCGTCATGAAGGGTATGGACAAAAAGAGTTCAATCATAGAAGAGACGACCAGCTCTTCTGGGGTCATAAACAGAATAAACAAGGAAAAAAGAAAGGAGAGTTCGCGATCAGATGCTCACGACATGGATCGCTTAGAAGTCCTGCTGATGAGGCTGCGATTGTGGACTGTACATGTCGTGAGGAGTATAAGCTCTTACGGGAGGTGTCGGCCCACTGTAGTCACTGGATGGTGGGGGAGGCCTCGGTGGTGCATGAGAAGGGTAGACCGGAGAACCTGAAGCTGGTGCACCGGCAGCGGATACGGGTGAGTTTCTCGCCGGTGCGTTGAAGGGAACATAGCCATCCGGTCCCTGAGGTTGCGGAGTCCCACGTGGGCCAACAGGAGGGAAGGGTCTCATTGGTGGACCTTCCACGGGACTGAAGCTTTGCTGCGGTCGATTCGCAGTGTAACTAGCCGGTGTGAATGATCGCGGAGGATACCCGGTCTGGGGATGTGGACGAGGAGTGCCGCCGACGCTGGGGGGAGGGAATGGTCTGACAGGGCCGCGGCTGTTCGGCGAGAAATCCGTGCCAGGTGTTCTTGACCGGGCGTAAGGATCCTCGATTGGACTAAACGAATGATACGGTGCAGCAGGTGGCTCATCATAGTGTGAAAAGTACCCGTGGTCGTCACCTGGCTCCCGGAATCCACTCGCAGGGGTCATGCGACCCGGACCACGAACCGAGGGCGGTGGTGCCGGTGTGAATGTCGGCCGTGACATTGGAGTTTGGCTCCGTTGAACGGGCATAGGGATCTCGCTTGGAAGCGGGGGTACAGGCGGTGCTGGCGTCGTTTGGCGATCGAGTGGGCTATATCCGGAAACTGCCGTGCTTCCTGACATCGAGACGGCATCGGAATATGCACTTGACTCCGTCATAGTCCGGTTTAGCGACGGCTTCTCTTCGAACATAGCCACATCCGGGAGCGTGGGGTTTCTGTCTGGCGCAGCTGTTCCAGGACGTGACGAGTATGGTGGAAGTGTCGTCTGAGTTGTGGAACGCGAGATGGTGGTGACAATGGGTCCCTTATCATCGCTACCAGCTCCTATAGCTGGCAAGGTAGGTTTCGTGTCTATGGTCAGATTGGGTTGAGTGGGCGCCCGATTTTGCAATGCGATTCCCTTCGCCAGGGCCTTGTTAACCTTCTGTCGCACGATGCGCGTCAGCCGGCTATTGATCTTGCGCCGGCAGTACGCTTTCAGCGAGCCATCTTCCGAAGGAATGTGGTGGAAGAGGAAAATGAGGTAAAGAATAATCGCAAGGGCTAATTTCAAGATGGATAGGACCCAGATGATCAAAGTGAAAAGCATGCCGAACAGGACCACAGCGCGCAGGTTGTTGTGTTCGGCCAGAATTTTAATGTTGTCGAAGAACTGAAAAAAGGCAGGCGAATCATTTTCATCGGCCGCGTTCTTCCCGCCTGGCAGAAGATCCATTTTCATCACGGAGTACAGTGTAATGGCATTGACGACTTGGCGCGGACCGTCGGCAAAGATGGTGTTCATCCAGGCTATCAGCGAGTTAGCATGGCTTTGCTTACAAGACTCGAGCGAATAGGGAACTCACTCTCAAAAGAAAAATACGCAAACAGGGCCACATATTCAGCGCCCTTTTTACTTTTGGTCAACTCTGCGAAGACAAGAAATCGCTTCCATCCGCGGCCCTCATTACCCATGCGGATACTTTGGATTCGCACAGCAAGCGAATCGAGGTAGCATTGCGCAATGCTTCCGGATCGGATAGCTCGGATGGCCTTCAGCCATCGCAAAACCAAGAGCACAAACGAGATGATGATACAGACGGCGAAGATCCAGCGAGAAACAGCGAACGGAATGGCGGGTTCAATCTGTCCAGCCCAACGAGAGAAGGCCAGCAGATTGACTGCGGTGAAGGTGTCAACGCCATAGACCGCCAACGAGATGATCAAGAACACCCAAAGGAAGAAGTAGGAGAACGGGGTGAGACAGGACTCTGACTTGAAATCGGACAGATTCTATGGGAAGTGCCGGGCGTTAGCTGATGATTAGAAAGGGCATTGGAAAGTTCAATGATCCGTGACACTCACCACATAGTCCCATTTCTCCTCAAGAGAGACTGTCGCTCCCTTCTCACGATCTCCACAGCAGGGCATTGTGTTTCAAAAGTCCGGACCGGCCAGGGACCGAACGATTGACCTAGGTACGAAACGACGGGAAGAGGAACAGATGCGACTTCGTCGGACCAGCCGTGCGAAGTCTCCAACGCGACGAAGACAAAGCGACAGCAAAGAGAGAACGAGGGCGGCCGCCCTGGTTTTGTACAAGGAGGGAGAAAAAAAAAGAATGGCTACCACCAGGTGTGGATCGAGTATGATGGATCGGCGGCTATGCGCTGTAATGGCGCATGGCCGTTGGACAGTCGCAAGGGGGTCAAAGAGTAAGGAATGGAAAAAACCAAGCGACAGACAGGCCAATCGATCAGCTTACACAAAGCGCATTGTGTCAAAAAATGCGAATGGCAGAGTCGAAGCGCGCAGCGATTGTGCAACGCAGGGCTGGCAGCCGATGGGGGTGTGGAAACGCGCCAAGGATCAGGGGCTTGTCGCAATTGCGGGGGGTGGCCGGTGACAACAGAGCCAGTCACTGGAATGTGGCGTACGGAGAAAAGAATGTATGGCGGAATGAATGACAGCCAGGCGCTTAGAAAAGTCGAGAACAGGGAGTGATGAAACCGAGGCCTGGAGAGCGAGAGAAGCTGAAGAAGACGAGGACGGAGAAGGAGGGGGGACATGCTGAAACGGAGAATGCAGGCCGGCAGGGAGCAAACCCTGTCCCATGAAGTGATTGATTAACTGCGAATTAGTATTGATTGGCATCGACAAATCAGCGGAGAACCATGAAACACTGCGGGCGCTTAAGCACGCGTGAACCGTCGGGGCATTCCTCGCTTCGGCTTAGCGCTCCACTTTGACCCTGGGCACGGCTCCTCTGGTGTTTGCATCATGGCCTTCGTCTGCGTGGGACTGTGGACACGAAGGAGCCCAGAAAAACAAGCATCGGTCTCAATTTCAATGCTGATATCAGTTCATTCTAGCATTCACTTCTTCCTCCCAGAACCAGTCTATCCCTCAACACAATCGAGGACAAGACCAAATATCGGCAGAGTCAACCGTGCCAAGGATTGCTTAATTACTCCACTAGCCCGAAGGAGCTCATCCCAGCCGAGGAACCGAATGCACATTCTTATCTCCTGCACTTGATCCAGTCAGTTATGAGTCCGATCGGGGTTGACTTACTCCGTGCTCTGCGCATTGTCAGTGAATAATTATCGAATAATGGTCACGATTACTTGAATGCTGATGGTCCGTGGCACCACTCCGGACCCTATAGTACTACTCCGTATGGATGTACACAATCCTGTCCACGCAAGCGCTCTTTTTGATCCACTACCTTAGTCGACTGCAGAATTTCCAGCTGCATACTGACTGTCAAGGACCAGGGTTGAACGGTCTGCAGCAGCCCTCTTGGGCGCGTAGGTGCCGAAAGTTTCGAATCCTGAAACTTGAGTCTTGTTGCCGATCCCCCCTGGCGTCAACGTACATTAGTTCCAATCAGTGTCCATGTTAAAGTTGCTTCCAGTTTCCTGGCGAACACGTCGCCACCGCAGTTTTTAAACGGTCAAACGGAGCAGTCTTGGGGCCGATCCGAGGTCGGAATTGATCTCCGCGCAAAGAGCGAGTCAACTTTTATTCCAATAGTAGCGTATAGGGATCAATGCTACATTGTCGGCTTCTCCGAGTACTCGGCTGATCATTGAGGCATGTTTTCATTAGATGGATCCAATTCGTACGAGTAATTGGCAGTATTATGTGAATGGAGACAAACCTATTCTTTTGAAAGTCTTCCCCCCTCCCACTCATTCATGGATATCCTAGTGAATGTCAGCAATGGGATATAACAACAAATCGCATTAATGTTTTCTTATGCGCTGCCCCGATGACCGAGTCGGTCACCACGTGCACCCCCCGTTGCTCATTTAGAGATCAAAGATAGCATGAGTTCAATCCACGCTCGTGCACGTCTTTTTTTCAAAATTCTTTTTTATTTCACCTTCCCTAAATCGCTCCCAGTGTCACTCCGAAGACGATTCCAGCAGATTTTCCAGGCTTCTAGCAAATCTTGGAACCAACCGACTCAGGTAGACGTAAAGTTGACAGGCACATCTTGTCTCCCTCCCATAACGGTTATTTTTTATTTTTATTTCCATGCAACCCGTGGCCAGCTATCTGGTCCTTCCGTGAGCCTGATTATCGCAAAGATTTTTGGTGGAAGATGACTGACTCTTTTTATCGATTTTGCGGTGGTATTGACCGTTCGTTCACCTTTGCTGTCGGATTCCTGGCAAGCTCTATAGCAGATACGTTCTGTTAATTAGCCCAACTTTGAAGTTTCTTGGTGGATTCTTCATGTCTTACAAATGAACTGGATATTCCCATCGAAATTTCGAGTCTCTGGCGAAGCAATCCGCCTTGTCGGCGTGAGTCGGTCATTTTGGATTGAGGCTTGAACTTGCTTCCCTCCCGACCATGTCATTGCTTTCAGGCACTGTCGCTCCGGCTGAGTATAGAGGATTCACGTAGGATCAGAATTCAAGGGACCAGGCAGGGAATTTGTCCGAAGAGATGTTAGAAGTATGGTCAAGCTTGTTGGACTCGTTGCTGCATGCTCCCTTCGCCGCTTTTGAAGATACCCTCGCTTCCTCTTCTCGGTTTTCATGTTGATGATACTCTCGTGTCGACAACGGTTTCTTCTCGGTGATTGGATCCGAATATGGCCAGTCAGTACTTTTTCCTCAACCTAAGGGGATTCATGTATCGATGTCTCTTCCGTAACGATCAGTTAGACTTCCGCTTTCTTGTTCTCAGCTCTCATATGTGGGACAGCTCACACTAGATGACAATGCGGCTGTTGAAGCCAGAAAGATTAATCCTGAGGCTGTTAGATGTCTGACCTCAGATTCCAAGGAGACTTTGGGACTCGCCAGTACTCTTTTTCACTGTCTGGATCCTCATCTGTGCATTCAGTCTCACATGTCTGTTCGATTGATATTCAATACTCAAGGCACCTTTGTCTGCCAAATTCTGCAGCACAGTTCAGCAAAGAGAATCAAGATTCATCTGCGTAGAAACTCACTTAAGTTCTGGCGAGCACGCCTGTTTTCCTCCTTTTTTTTTTCTTTTTCTTCTCCCTCTCTCTCTCTCTCTTTCTGGGGTATTCAAGGACAATGAATTAGCACTTTCCCTGGCATCTCAATCCCTAGTCCCCATAGCTTTCATCCCTGATGGGACTTGTTTCTGGGTTGGCAATACTGTCTTCGTTCTTGACTGAGGGGTTGGAAGTTGTTGCTACCCAAAACAATCCCAAGAAGTAAATAAGAAGACACCACACGTGCCGGATACAAGTCATGTGGAAGATTGACCATTCCGTTGTTCGTCAAACGCCGCTTTGCTACAGATTTATTTACGGCAGGAGGAAAAGATCCTTGTTTCGATGACAGTAAATCCGATTTTTTATGTCCTCATACAAATGGCATCATGTACAAGGACTATCACTAAATACAAAAGATAAATAATACAGGGTATATAATCAGGCAAGCGGGGGGCATTCCTCCTCTCTCTCGGCTTGAAGGACAGGAACCCTTTGCGTGGATCCCGGCTTGATGCCAGTGCACACAAGCCGGGGAGAATTCGACCTCGCCTACAACCAGCATGCATCGCTGGGAGTCATGACCGAATTCCCCATGCCAGAGACAGATCCGACTGACCAGAGGGCCACAGGTTGGACTCATGATCCCCCGAACTTCTGCACATTCCCTCTTCGAGCCCTTAGCAATGGCTGGTCCCGAAGAGGGAGGGCAAGTCCTGTAGAAGGGATCACAGGAGAGCGCGTTCAGCGCTTTCCGCCAGGACGGCGGAAAGGCGATTCTTTGGTGAGCTTCGCATTGGACAGGGATATTTCGAGCTTTTTGTTCTTCTCCTCCAGCTCTTTGATCCTCTGGCTCATGCTCACCTTGTCGTTCTCGCGCTCTCTCCGCTCGTTGTCCAGGTCCGCCTTGCACTTCCGCAAGTCGTCCAGCGCAGCTCTCTCGTGGGGCTGCGCGGGATGCGTGTCGGCGAGCTGCTTTGTCAAATTATCGTTTTGCAGCTTCAGCTTGGCGACCTCCAACTTGCTGTCCTCTAGAGCAGTGACGGTCGACTTCATATCGCTCGTACGGCGCTTGGGGCTCTCCTGTGAGGGGCCTGTGCCTTGAAGCTTTTGCAGGCGAACCTTGAGCGAACCGCACTCCATGTCAAGCTCCTCGTACCTTCTCTTCTGAACCTTCAGGGCCCCTTCCGCTGTTTCACGGAGGACCCTCTCGCCCCTGAGCCTATCCTCGTGCTTGCCCGCCGCTTCCTCCCACTGCCGGGCCTCCTTCACCGCACGGCGCTCGCTGATTTCGAGCGCATCGTACCTCTCCTGAAGGTCGGCCACCTCTTTCCGACAGGCTTCCTTGATACCCTCTATCTGAGCGAGGGTATCCTCGTCGGTCTTCTCGGGCCCCTTCATCTTGTCTTCCTGGGGCTGGGACGCTCCTTGCATTTGTTGATCCGACTCAGCCCAATGGTTCAGGTCCCTACTAGGCTGGAGAGCGTTGTCGTGCATCCCCATGGGTACCTGACCCTTATTGGTCGAGCGGAGCGAGAGCCTTCCCATCGCTTGGGAGAGAAGTTCGTCGACTTGGTCCTCAAGCCACTTCTTCTTCTTCCCAAGTTCTTCGACGTCGCGAGAAAATCCTTCGAGACTGGGGATAACCTGTGAATCACGCGCTTCCAGCCACCGAAGATGGCGCGCCGTTCCCTCCTTCTCGACTTCCAGGTGGCTGGTGTGCTGCTGGATGATGGCCACCTGGTTATCCCGATATATAATTCCGGCTCCGAGCGATTGGTTCTCGCTCTGGAGCCTCTCCAGCTGGGTCTTGTACACCCCGGCTTGTTGTCTCTCCATAGCCAACTGACGTTCCAGCTCGGCCTTATCGGAGAGGGCCTGGTTCGCCATGGTCACGGCTTGTTGGCTCTCGCCGAGCTTACGTTCCAGCTCGGCGTTGTCAGAGAGGGCCTTCTGCTCCCTTTCCTCAGCCTTTCGGCTCTCGGTCAGCTGAATTTCAAGATCAAGCTTTTCTAAGGCTTCTTCTTGCGTATCCCGAACTTTTCGTCGTTCCGCCTCTAGATTATATTCCAGCCGCTCAATCTTGGAGAGGGCCTTTCGAGTCTTGACCTTGGCTGGGTGACACTGCTGGGCTAACATATGTGCTAGCCCATGTCTGCGCCTGTCTTTGGCGGAGTGAGCCTGTTGCACCTTGGTCTCATCTTGCTCCCTCTCCACGGCTGGTTCATCTTGCGGCTGGATGACTTTCTGAAGAAGAGCCTGTTCCTCCTTGATCTCGGCCTTTTGTCTCTCCGCGCGCAGCTCAGTTTCCAGCTGCTTGACTTCGGCGTCTTTATAGGAAAGAGACTGCCGTGCTTCCTTGACCTCATCCTCTACATCCTCCAGCTTCGACAGAGCGTCTCTTAGCCGCTCATCCGCATCCTGCAACTTCAAACGATCGTCCCTTAGCTGCTTGTCCTTCGCGTACTGCAACTGGGACCGATCGTGGGTCGCATTCTGCAACTTCAACTGAGCGTCCCTTAGCCGCTCATCCTTTTCGTTCTGCAACTGGGACAGATCGTTCTGCGTCTTCTGTAACTCCGAACGAACGTCCCTTAGCTGCTTGTCCTTCGAGTTCTGCAACTGGGACAGATCATTCTTCGTATTCTGCAACTCCGAACGAACGTCCCTTAGCTGCTCATCTTTTTCGTTCTGCGACGCTGACAGAGCGTCGTTCGCATTCTGCAACTCGGAAGGAACGTCCTTTGGCTGCTCATCCTCCGGCGCGATCTGTGGGTTCTTTTGGGAAAGAAACCAACGAAGCCAAGTCTCCCCATCGCGGCGCCGGACTTTTACGACCGGTTCATGGGATTTAGACTCTCCGTTGGCAATTGCAGCTTGCAGCTGGGACTCGAGCTCAGACGCAGGAGGATCTTCGGTCTGTGTCTGGCTGTCCGCGTATGTCGTCTTCGGAGCTGCGGGTTGAGGCTTGTCGGCAGATTCAGAACGAGGGTCTTCTGTCTGTGTCTCCATGTCGGCGTAGTTCATCTTCGGAGCTGGGGGGCCCTGGGGCTTGTCGGCACGTTTGAAAACGGCGGCCCGCGAAAGAGCATAGTACAACCACGCGACTTGGAAGAAGCACAGGATACAAATGGCGGCGAACAGAATGATGTAAAACTGGGGGATGTCTCCATCAGCCATGCCGAACGATTTGACGCTCTTCTCGACCCATTCGTTCAACTTCATGCCGACTGCAGCCCCGAGGCAGTAGATTTCCGCCAACCACTGGCTCTGGTCAGCGAATGTCAAGTACGAGGGACTTCTTGGCCAGGTGGAGCAGTAAGTTACCTTTTCCCAGGGGGTAGTGAATAGACCGTCACCTAGGCCACATAGAAAACATTCTCCCAAACGGATCGCGGTGAACGCGGGAACGCTGAAGAAAGCCAGGCCCATCAACCGAATCAGCAGCACCACCAGATTGTCGGAAGAGCATATCCAACGAATCGGGGCAGAAGCCAATTGGTAGGGGCGCCAGCAGATAATCGATCGCTTCAACTTATAGGCGAAGAGGCTGAATGTGGTGGAGAACTCTTGAGAAGAGCGTACATCGGCGAATTGTGCAAGCAGCCACTTAAAACCGATCACCACAGAGAGAAAACGTCCAACGACGGCAGAGAAAAAGGAGTAAAGGTCATCCCAGAAGCCCATGACGAGAGCCAGCGTGACCATCACTAGAAGGACGGTGCCGGAGGTGGGAAGCAAGTCGATAATTTCGATGTCAGCGAAATAGTCGGCTTCAAAGACGGCTCCAAAGAAAAGCTCCTGCTCGGTGGAGGTCGACATTTTACTTTCGATATCTGTCGCTTGAGACAGACTGAAGGCAAAAGGTAGGGTAACGACCTGTCGGTAGTCAGAAAGACATCTTCCTCCATGGTTTTGGAAAACTTACCGATTGACTCAAGTAAGGAAGATAGATTCGATGTATCTTTCTGGACGAAGCTTTGTCGAAGCTTTCGTGACAGTGTAGGTTACGATGGTGGATGCTGAAGGAGAAAGTATGTAAGTAAGGTAGTGGATGGGAAGAAGAAAGATACTATGGATGGAGAGATACGGATGGAGAAGAAAGATATGGATTGAGAAGAGAGAGATGGTTGAAGAGGAAAGAGAGGAAGTCGACAGAGGGCCATCAGGAAGGGGTTATTTATGCTTGTCGAGGGCCTGCCTCCAGAGAGGCCTGGAACTTTTTGGTACCGGTATCTTCCATCATGAGAAATGGCCATCGCCATCTGTTGACGTCCGAGGGGGGTCTGGTGGCCTATCAGAATGGGAGGTGCAGGTTCACTTCGCCGGAAGTTCCCAGATCCATCCCAATTCACATATTATCTTCGATGTCTGGAGTGTAAATCTCCTGTCCAGAGGATTCCCTGCGTGCTAATTGGGTCAGCGGTGGCTGCTCCAGGCATCAGATATCCAGGCCACCGGGTCATCTGCTGTCTGCATCTGCCAGACTATGCCATTGGCTGCCAGCGCTTTGGCGGATGGGAGCCCCAGTCTCCATCGCTCTTCTCTTGACGGCAGTTGGCAGATCGATATCTTGGGAAGTTCGGTAGTCACATGGTCTGTTCAGGCCTATGCGCTGGCCCAATGTTTCTTCCAATATTGAGGAGCATTCAGCAACAAGTCTATCAACTTTACAGGCTAGCACAATGAAATCAATCATCAAACATTACAGCTCTGTTATTCTACTTTTTTGTTTGCGTGTGATTGCAGAAATAGAAACTCAAAGGATTGGGTTGGCTGGAGCGACTTCTTTGGATACCATATGGTTGGTGAATCTATCTGATTGTCAAATCATGCTAACCCACATACACAGCAATTCGTCTGTTGAAAGAACAAGAGAGAGAACCATTGCGATATGGAGAAGTCTGCTATTGTCTGGCATACCAGTCCAACAAATAATATTTGTCTCTGTTTTTCTTGATGGCAGCTGCTGACTGGTCCAAGTCCACAAGCTGAAAGACAAACAATTCATGCGCAGACAGACCAACAAAGACCTCTTTAGCTTACAAAATTTTATAAAGTACTGCATAGTCCCTGCGCGAATCCACGGTCGCTTCCATCTACTCGCTTAGCACCTCCACCAATCCTTGCCTACGACGATATGGAATACATCCTCGGAGGGAAGCTCCAAATTTATTTACGCCAGATCTAGAGGCCAAGAATTCGATTGATCTCCATCAGGGCTGACTGTCATGCGTCTTCGGGCAACGGCAGAGCGGGGAAGAGGTCTATGCTTCGGCTTCGGAGCATTTGCCGTCATCTGGATAGTCTCTGTTGGTTGTTACACTGCATGAACTAGGTGGAGATCGAATTAGTATACAGTAAGGGAAGTGCTCCAGGAACTCTTGAGGAGAGAGGGTCAAATTATGATTGCGTGTATTGCTCACGTGCAGATTAGTTTCACAATTATTTATATTTGAAGTGATTTATGTTGCTGTTGACTTTATATTATTTCCTTTGTCCGTACTGTAGCTGGGCTTTTCGTTCCTTCGTAGTATAAAATGTTCATAACCCGGCTGTTCAATGTAGGGCTAGATGTAAAAGAAAAGGAGTTTAACCCGACATACTCCGTAGTCATGTCGTGATCGGCGCGAAGAAAGATCGGCGGCGTTCAGAAAAACATTTCCACCTAGCCCTAACCGGCACTAGTGGCAGTGAGGCATTTGTCCCTAAAAACGGGTTACGAGTACGACGACAAATTGCACACGGAGTACGGAGTAGGGAGTACTCTTCCACGGACTCTCAGTGCGAGTTGTCTACTCCGTACTCTGTGGGGATGAGTCAATTGTTCGAGAAAAGAAGAACAGGAGAAGCCATCGTGGAGTCGGGATGATGGGGGAGATCCGTGATCCTCGTTGGAATTTCCTAGGTGGTCGATGAAACAATCGGATTGTCAATTACGGAGTAAAAGGGGCTGTCGGCCTGGTTGCAACGTTGGCCGTGGATGATCTGCCGCCATGTCAGATTCTCTCTGGACCGAATTGTCGTCGCTGCGAGATGGGTGGGTTGGCATTGGAATAGCCGTCGTCCGATGTGCATTGTGCGCTCGGAAGGATAAGGTCGAGAGAGAGAGAGAGAGAGAAAGACTGGCAGGGGAGAATAATTATAGAGTGCCAAGAATCTCAGGCCATCCCTGTCCAACCTTTAATTTCAGGTGTCAACCAGCCCTGCAGGGCGGGCGCTGATTGGGCGGGACGGGCTCTGGGGGCGCCTTCCCTTTTGGGGGCAGGGACCTACCAAAGCGGGCAATCCGGCTTCTGATCGCAGACAAACGCGACAAACCGCCAGCCGTCATCGCCGCCTCCATTACTTCATCCTTGCTCGGTCCTTCGACTCTATTGGCATTATTCCCCATCCACGCTCCCATCTGGCGTCCTTTGTTTTTCCCGCTATTTTTCCCGCCGTCTGCATCTGCCTCCATCATCATCAATTTCAATAGGCAATTAATCTGAATCTATCTGCTTACCTGCCTCGCCGTCCGCCCCACTCCCTAGTGTCTGCTTAGCCTTCCGATCGCGACTGGGCGCGGCACCCCTTTACCCTGCACTTGTTCAGCCCAGTCTTACCCGCAATTTGGCCATTGCCAGTCCGACTAGGGAGGGACAAATAAATATGTCCCCCATCTAACCCGCTGCCTCTCTCTCGTTTTCTCTTTTCCCTCGCCCCGCCCACCGCTGATGGCTACAACTTCGGCCGTCCGTATTCTGGCCCTCCGGCCGGTTGTCCACGGTTTAGGAAAATTATTTCTCTTCACTCTCGCTCAGCTGCCTCTCATTGCCGGCGCCCCGACCGTTCCTTATCTCAAACGCTCCGAAGAAATTCATGCTTTATCCCCCAGTGATCCCAGTCTATGGCTGTATCTCGGTGTGGCCGCCGCGCTCGTCTTGAGCGGCGGCGCATTTGCTGGTTTGACCATCGCCTTGATGGGCCAGGTATGTTCGCCACCGGAGACCAGGCAGACCTTGGTAATTCTTGGCTAACCACTCGTCGCGCTCCGCCTACAGGATGAGGTCTATCTACAGGTCATTCAGACGTCCGGTGAAGGTTCCGAGCGAAAAAACGCAGCCAGCGTGCTGAAATTGCTAAAACGAGGGAAACACTGGGTTCTGGTGACGCTGCTGCTCAGTAACGTCATCACGAACGAGACCCTGCCCATTGTCCTGGACCGCTCGCTTGGCGGGGGATGGCCTGCGGTTCTCGGCAGTACAGTCCTGATCGGTAACAACGCAGTTTCCCTCTCTCCTTCCCATGGTGAGCGACTCCTTGCTGATTTGTCGGTCGGCGTCCAGTGATTTTCGGCGAGGTTGTCCCCCAGTCCATCTGCGTTCGATATGGCCTTCCCATCGGTGCTTGGATGGCCCCCTGTGTCTTGGCTTTGATGTACCTTATGTCCCCGGTGGCATGGCCCGTGGCCAAATTGCTCGACCGACTGTTGGGTGAGGATCACGGCACCATCTACAAAAAAGCGGGTCTAAAGACCTTGGTAACACTCCACAAAACTCTTGGAGAAGCGGGCGAGCAGCTCAACTCCGATGAGGTTACCATCATCAGTGCTGTCTTGGATCTGAAGGACAAAGCTGTCGGTGCCATCATGACTCCGATGGAGGATGTTTTCACCATGTCTGCCGACACCGTCCTTGACGAGGAGACGATGGACTTGATTCTCTCCCAGGGATACTCCCGCATCCCGATCCACGCTCCCGACAACCCTCTGGACTTTGTCGGCATGCTCTTGGTCAAGATGTTGATCACTTACGATCCCGAGGATTGCAAACGGGTTCGCGACTTTGCCCTAGCCACGCTTCCCGAAACTCGGCCCGAAACCAGCTGCTTGGACATCGTCAACTTCTTCCAGGAGGGCAAGTCCCACATGGTACTGGCCTCTGAATACCCCGGTGAGGATCGGGGCGCCTTGGGCGTGGTCACATTGGAAGATGTGATTGAGGAACTGATCGGCGAGTAAGTATCATGCAAAGTACTCTGCAGGTTGAGTGGATCGTGGGGCTAACACTTTTAACCAATAGGGAAATTATCGACGAATCCGATGTTTTCATTGACGTTCACAAAGCCATCAGACGTATGACACCTGCCCCGAAATCTCGCGTGCCCAAGGGCAAAATTGTGGAAGAACCGCCCATGCTATCGGGAGGCCAGCTTGCTCAAGGCACTTTGGTCGACGTCGGTGCTGGAGGTCGGCCACGCGGACAATCGGAGGGACGGCGAAGCTCGGTGGAAGCTCCGCTGCCGCGGTTCCAGCTTCGCAGGCAACACCAGGACAAAAGCTCGGAATCGCCCGATGGTTGGGTTACTCAAAGAGGCACCACGGATGAGATCCGCGAACATTTGAAGCATCTCGGACCCTCCAACTTGGCAAGTCGACCCCGCCACACCCGGTATCAGAGCGTGAAGATCAAGCGGGCTGGTGGCTCGCCGACTCGTTCGGGACAGACGGATGGCGAGTCCGCCCTCAGCACTTCCTCTGGACACCGTCGTGCCTCTTCGCTCGGCCTACCTGGTGGCATTGGTGCCGGACTACTACAATCGGGTGGCTTGGACGCCCGAGATGGCGCGCATGCGCTACGCCTCGGGTACGACACCATGTCGCATACCCCGGCCGCGGACACGGGAACGCAGACGAAAGACGGGTCCGGCATATCCATCCCGGAACCTGTTCGCGAAGAGCAGGATGAATATGGACGCTCCGCCGGGTCAAGTGCAGCTATTAGTATCTGGTCGTCCGACTCACGGTCCCACGACCGCCTCAAGCCATCCAATTACCAGCATCAAGGGCCCGCCCGGAGTGGTAGCATCACCGAGCAAGTGGTCGATGTCAATGGAATCCGTAAAGTGGTTCTGCACACCACGAGTACAAGTTCCTCGGATGAGGAATATGGGGCTAAATACCAATTGCGCCCGGATGGATCCATCCCTGACCTTAACGATACCGAGATGACGAAAACCAACGGATCGAAGAAACGTCGTCGAAAACACAAGCGGGGCAAGGGCTCGAAGGGAGCGCCGGATGATCAAGAGGAATCGGCACTTCTCCTACCGCAATGACCTTTGGCCTGAGCTTCAATGCTCCTCTGCAGGTCAGACAGGGCACACTTCAGTTCTATACACGGGAGCGTCTCAGATTGTATGATTTGTGTAGTGGAGACGTTTGGACGTGCCCGTTCTTCCTTTCTTTTTGTGGAGACATACCTTCCACCTAGCATAGCCTGTATAATGCATCAGTGATCATTCTTGTTCTGCGATTTAAGTACTTCGATGTTCAGTATTCTAAAATCAGTCTGGTTGTATGTGTCTGTTTAAATTCTAAAATGTCCAACCTGGATCTACTGGCACCCAGTGACCTTTGAAGAAAAAGTTCTAATAATATATCTCCCCAGTTTCAGTCAAACCATACCTTCTCTATAACGCTAAGCTTTCACCCTGCAATAAACCCGCAGATCGTAAAAAACTCATCCAATCAAATCAACAGATTCTTTCAATTCATTCAAACTTTTTATGTAGGTAAAGGTATGTATCATGCCGTCAATATCTACGTGTCGTTGGACCATTCATTAACTCCGCGAAGAAGCAACACAACAAGGCGTCAAAACATTAGAAAGAAAGACATAGAGGGGGAACAGAAACATGCATTGGGGATATGGATCTGTATGTGTACGTGTACGTCTATGCCGGACAGAAAACAGGATATCAATCGTCTTAGAAGATGCAAATCGACGCGAGATCATTGCAGGAGGGGATCCTATATTCATGTTAGTTGATTATTCGGATAGATGCAGAAGGAGAGTGTGGAAGTGATAAAGGAAAGGATGGAACATACCCGGTAGTGCTTTTGGTGGTTGGCGGCGCGTTGCACCCGAGCGGTATATCTCTGTTCCTGCCGAATGGCGCGGGTTCGTTCCTTTTTCTCCGACGCCGCCGCCACGTGCTTCTGGCTGTCCGTGGCGCCGACCATTCCCGTGCCGCCGTTGGCACGCGTGATGACCGCCCGGTTGAGGTTGCGGCCTCGCGGCTTGGCCGGCTCCTCCTCGATCTCGCCGTTCTCGATGGCCAGCTGGCGCTCGGCGCGCTCCGACGCGGACGGGTAGTTGTGCAGGTTCTGGCGGTAGTAGCGGGCGAGCGAGCGGTGGCCGACGCTGCGGCCGGACGGCAGGTGCATCTCGTAGTCGGTCTTGTAGACGACCGGCGCGTTCTTGGGCAGCACCTCGTCGCCGTCCACGGACGAGGCCGAGTCCTCGGTCTCCCAGCCGTCTTCCTCGCCGACGACCTTGACGCCGCCCGAGCCCTCCTCGACCATCTCCTCGTCTTCGTCCTCGTCCTCCTCGTCCTCCCACTCGTCGTCGTCGGAGTAGGTGCTGCGGAAGTCGTAGAACTGGCCGATCTCGATCTGCTCGTCCTCCGTCTCGAAGGCGATCATGCAGTGGCCCTTGTCGCGCATGTGGGTGCGGATGCCGGCGGGGCTGTTCTTAATCGCATGGCAGTAGAGACACTCGCTGTTCTCGTTGATCTTGCGGTGCAGGTAGTGGAGGAGACCGTCCATGTTGACGAGGAAGTCCTTCTCGGGGATGAACATGCCGTGGGTCTTGAGCATGTGGTCCGCGTTCTCCTGGACGTCGGCCGACTTGACGGGGCAGAAGAGGCAGCGTGCGGGGTTGAATTCGCCGTCATCGGCCGACTCGTCCATGGCGTCCTCGTTCTCGTCTTCCTTGATCGTGGCGGCGTTCATGCCCTGCGTGATCTTCGACACCTCGGTCTGTTCGCGCGGCTTGTTGATCGGCTCGCCGAGCGAGAACGTCGAGCTCATGACGGACGAGGCATCGTCGGCGTGGTCGCGGTTGAATCGCGCCTCGCGCGCCCGGTGCTTCGAGCTCTTGACGTGGTTCTGGTACGAGTTCTCGCTGTAGAAGGTCTTCTGGCAGGCGGCGCAGGTCTTTTCGAACGAGGCCTTGGCGGCGGCGGCCGTTGAGGTGGCTTTGGCGGCGAGCACTTTCTCGTTGAACGTTTCCTGCGATACGGGGGGCAGAGAGGCGATCCGACGTTTCATGTTATACAGACTGGTTGGCAGATGGATATGTCAGTCATTTGTCGCTGTCTAACGGAATTCAGAGATAAGCGACTTACTGCCAGTCTCTGCGCATATGGTCCCGCTGGGCATCGCTGCCGCGGAAAGCAACGAGACAGGTGTTGCAGGTGTAGGGAAGGGAGGTGACCGGGGCGTTAGGGTCGAGGGAAGCCATATTGAATGGGTTTTCGCAGCAGATGTGATGCTGGAATTCGGGAATATTGAGGGTATCACGGATCAAATCAAAAATCGCCAAAAAGCGGCGCTCGGTTGTGTGCGATAAGTACCAAGCGGGGCGGGCGTGTGTTCAGTCTTTCAAATCCTGAGATACCGGGATGGAGATTTAAGCAGTCACAGTCAGTGATAAGGTGGAATGCGAGAGAACAGCAGTGAAAGGAATGCTGATTGCTAATATGGTCATAAAATCATCACTGCCCCTCGATGAGAAGACTCGAACGAATGAGTCAGCGGATCACTAAGCAGATTCTTGCCGCTTTTAGCCTGGTTATGACGTTTTTCACGTGCCCCGCTCTAACCGGATGCGTGCGTCTTCTACAGGTCGACTGGATGGCCCATGGAGTGTTGAAGGTATGATTTTCCTGAGATTCTGTTTTTCTATGTATATCGGTTATAACTAAGATTATATTCTATTTCGAATAAAAGAAAAAAAATCCCATTTTCCTGGCATGCTCTTCGGAATATGGTATCGGGCCGTTGACCCAAAATATACTTCCAGCAGGGTGCCTGGACAAACCGTGGATGATTGCCTCGTACTAATAATAAAGAATGCTGTTTGACTGGTCACTATATCTGTTAAAGGATTGAAAAAATTTCTTCTTCATCGGCATTCAAACAAGATTTCATTCTATAGTATGCAATACTCTCTGCTTTAAGTGTGTTGACATGATACCTGCTGTCTGCTCATGTAAGGCAGCAATGCTCCATACATCACAAATGACTGGTAACATAAGATGCTTCTAGGATTGAAAGAGATCTACGTAGGACAGTTTTAAGGGCATACATGTAAGTTTGTAGGAGCCTAGGAGGGCTGAAGATGTTCTGGCCGCTGATCCACTCGAGTCTCTTTAGGAATGCACTAGCTGCATCGGGTGTAGCGTATCCACAGGAACAATCATTATTCCGCGACCTCTCTTAGTCAGGGTCTTGGCGCCTGAGGCCACTTCTGGCGGTCTTCCGCATGATATCAGCTTAGCCCCGGAAAGTACAAACCACACACCACTTCACTTCTGTTTCATTCTTCAGTTCGAGAATCTGGTCAGGGCATAAATCTCCCAGATCATTCATCCTGGCTGGGGGCAAGGAATGCTCCCCAGTCCGCGAAAATGACCAGGCTCCGCGGAGCTTCCGTGAGCTCGTATGAAACCTCCCGTGGGGGCAGCGACAGGCCTCAATTACATCGCTCTAAATTGCCCCCGAATGCCCCGGATATCATCGCCCAGAATACAGTGGATGTCTCGGATCCTGCGCAGGTTCTTCTCTGGTACAAGGATGAGCGACGACGCCATTTTAATCTCTTGGTTCGCAGGTTAGTATTATATCTCTTTGCCTTTATGAGTGCCGTCTTAAGGCGAGCCGACGGCTGAGTTCTTTCTGCAAAGGTACAAGAACCAGCTCCTTTACGGGTGTCAGGATCCTGGGTGTCAGACTGCGACCTGCGCGAGCTATCGCAGGCGGGCGACAGAAGGACCGTTCCGTCGTTACACCGAACTGAGTGCTCGCACGCTCGCCTGCTATCTGGCGAGTTTGGATAACGCAGAGAGCGGTCTCTGTCGCAATAACCCTCGGGTCCCATCGGAACTCTCATCGCAGGATTCCCAACGCCGATCGAAACGTCGTACTCGCGCGCTTCCTACGAACGATACGAACCGAGACCGTAGCGGGTCATCAGCAGCGGATCACAATATACTGAATGGGGGTTCATCACAAACGCCATCAGTTCGGCATTCGGATTCGCCGGGCGCGAAGGATAGTACTTCGCGAACTTCTTTCTGGGTTGTGCCACAGAAACATAACGGATACCTGCCACTTGATGAAAACGGGACGATCCACCAGATGAAGGACCCGAAATCCTTCACGCAAAACCTTTTCGACACGTTGTCATTGAGGATGATCGAGTGGCTGCCTCTGCGACGCTCCCCGAGCAGTATTTGTCCCGAACAAGAACAGACAGGCGCGCGGACTGCTTCGCGATCGCCCAAACTGGAAAGCCGCCGCGCCCAGATTCAATCGGACGAGAAGCAACCCAAAGGCCGAGATCGTCTGGCCCACTATCACGCATCTACCGGAGGGAATCCTCACACCCCTTCGTCTCGGGCTACGGGAAATCAAACAACTGCGGTGGAAGTGAGAATGGCAAACCAACAGTTTAAGCGGCGTTCGCTAACCGAGATGGACCAGTGGCGCCAAAGCCCGCGATCGAGCCTAGAGGATAAGACTCATACTGAACTCAAACCGGCTCGCAAGCTCTCATTTAACACGCATCCATCTACTGAAGAGTCCGTCAACATTCCCTCCCCGCCAGCGCTGAAACATCGCCCACAAAAACATCGAGGTCGTACTGGAGACACGCCTGGCGGCTCTTTGCTGGAACAGCGGAAAAAGGAAAGACGGGTCTCTTGGGACGGTGCGAAACTATTGAACGACGTCCAAATTTACGACGCGCAGAAACCTGCTGCAGCTACAACGCAGCAACAGCATGTGTTGGAAGAGGCCCAGTCTCCGAGTGAGCACAAACCACGGCGCAAAGGGGTTCATTCAAGACGAGAGTTCTCAACGATTCAATCGGTCACGCATCTCACAAGCGAGATTATCGACGGACTGAGGCAATTGATGGTGCTCTCTGAGGACGATGCTGAGAGATGGAAAGACCAATTAGCCTACATAGAGTCTACTGGTACCTTGGAAGATTCTGAATGGCGCTTTGCAACGCCTCGCCAGCGTCAAGTGTTTGCATTTGTCGCTCAAAGCATCTTTTATGCTCTGGGTAGCACCAAACCCATCCTGCAATCATTTCGCCAACCTGCGGCTGGTCCGACAGAGGTGGCGGAGCAGGACACCGTGCACCCCAGAATTAACATGCAACAGCTTCAGCCGTCGCTGCGCAAGCTATTTTCGATCTGCCCAAAAGACCTTATCTTCCATAGTCTTTGGGCCGGCCTCGAAACCCTGTTCATTCCACCGAGGGAACTATCAACCCCCAGCAAGCCATCGCGACGGTCGTCATACAATTCCACATCGGGAGCACCTTTTTCTGCACCGATAATCTCCCGACAGACTTCCGATTCACTGCGGAGCGAGCCCATTAGCGATTCTAATGCCGCAGACATCGCTACCGTCGCCCTGTTTGCTTTGGCTAGTTCCCTCCCCGAAGTGGATGCGCCGACATGGCGCGGCCTGCTTCAGATGCGTGCAACTGGCGCCGTAGCTTCCAGTTCCGACATGCAGAAGCTCCCTTTGCACAATACGCGATTGATCATAGGTGTCACCGATGTTCTCGAGCACGAGCTGGCACTTCGGCTCCTGGACCGCCTGGTGCGCGCTCTCACGGCACGGCTGGCATTTCACGAAATATCAAAGGCCCGCCAGCTGTACACCCACGATTCCCCGAAACAGCACAAGAGCAGCGTCTTGGACCACCTCATCAATAATCTCAGCGAAAACCACGAACTTGTCACCGCCAATCTCAACGACTCCGATCAACCACAAGCCCCTAACCCTCCCGCCGTTATTGCCGAGTGGCTCCGCACGCTTTTGCTGAAAGAATGGGATGGAAATCCCGAGATGCCCAAGAGCAGTACCGTGGGCGGCACTATACAGATTCTTTCCATGATGTACAAAGAGCGGGCTCGTCTGGGACTTGTTCCGGAAGACTTTCACACTCCCTTTCTCTCGGAGAGGTTGGAACCCTTGGAACTGCCCGTCGAATGGATGGGGCGGGTACCCAACAACAAGACGATGCATCTTCTTTCCTATCCTTTTCTCTTCCCTCCCTCGGCCCTTGTTATATACTTCCGCGCCTTGAACTATGCCGCCATGTCGAAACACTATGAAGCCGCGACAACCATCACCAGACACGTAACGCAGACAGCGTTTGGTGCTATCCAGATCCAAGAAGACGTGCCCCTGCTCTCTCGCCTGAAGACGTCTATGACCACGTATCTCGTTATGGTGGTCCGACGTGACAGCCTTCTGACCGATGCTCTCAATCAGCTTTGGCGGCGAGAACGGCGAGAGCTGATGCGTCCGCTGAAAGTGCAGATCGGACTGGAAGAGGGCGAAGAGGGACTGGACCATGGAGGCGTACAGCAGGAATTTTTCCGGTTGGTGATGGCCGAGGTGATGGACCCCTGCTACGGCATGTTCACCACAGACGGTCGGACTCGGGTCTCCTGGTTCCAGCCCTGCTCATTGGAACCCCTCTACAAATTTGAGTTGCTCGGATTGTTGGTGTCGATCGCGGTATACAACGGCCTCACTTTGCCCGTGAATTTCCCGACCGCGTTTTACCGCAAGCTATTGGGACTCAAGGTGAAGCACCTCGAGCATATCCAGGACGGCTGGCCCGAGCTCACCAAGGGCCTCGAAGGCCTTCTGGACTGGAACGACGGCGACGTGGGAGATATCTTCATGCGCACCTACGAGTTCAGCTTCGAGGCCTTCGGAAGCATTGAGTCCGTTGACATGCAGAAAGTGGGCAAGGACGCACCTTGGCCTCTGCCATCAGCATTGCTCCGGGCCGGAAGCGGAACCAATCGTTCCTTTCCACCTCCATGGTCAGACGTTCGACGTTTCACCGACCACATGAATCTGAGTCCTCCCTCGTCGATGGCTGCCGAGGCCACCGACTCGCATGCGGATCTCGCGAAGTCGGTGGACGGCTCGGTGCCGGTTCAGTCGCCAACGCCCCCGGCCGAAGAGGCGCCACTGGTCACCAACGCGAACCGAGCGCAGTTCGTCAAGGACTACATCTTCTGGCTGACGGACAAGTCGATTCGACCGCAATACGAGGCCTTTGCCCAGGGGTTCTACACCTGTCTCGACCGAGCCTCCCTCTCCATCTTCACCCCCGAGGCCCTGAAAACGGTGGTGGAAGGGTACCAGGAAATTGACGTCAGCGAGCTCGAAGAACATGCGCGCTACGAAGGAGGGTTTGGGCCGCATCACCGGATGATCCGGGATTTCTGGAGCGTTGTACGAGGATACTCGGCGGCGCAGAAGGCCCAGCTTTTGGAATTTGTGACGGCGAGTGACCGAGTGCCGGTCAACGGGATTCCTAGCATCATGTTTGTGATCCAGAAAAACGGCGTGGGAGATGCTGTAAGTAGCCCGATCGCATTGTCGACCTTCAAGAACTAACTCCTTCTCCAGCGTCTTCCAACCAGTTTGACCTGTTTCGGCCGGCTTCTTTTACCGGAATATTCATCCAAAAGCGTCCTGGAGGAAAAGCTCAGCAAAGCATTGGAAAACGCTCGAGGATTTGGCGTTGCATGAGAGCCTGATTGCGACTGGAGTTGGGGGGTCATGATATACCATCCACTGCTAGAGTCGGCATACCTGGCTCGCTAGCTCGTATAATATCATTGCGTACATGCACATGGACTCACGCTGCCCGACGGATGGCTCGGAACACTTTCCTCCGTAGTTTTCCAGGGACATTCTGCCTAGAAATCCCCGTTTGCCTCTTCCTCTTCGCCATCGCCGGATCCATGGATGGACGGCCAGAGTTAAAACTTTATCGCGGCGTTGTCGCTCATGAAATTCCCGGAGCTCAGCTTTTTTTTTTCATCGTCTTACTTTTCTTTTTTTCTGCTTCTGACGGGTGGGGTTTTTATCCAGTTTTCACTTTTTAATTAATTAATGGGCATTTCTTTCAGCGAGTGATTGATTACTATCCATCGCATCCCTGCTGACGCGCGATTTATTAAAATTCAGATTTTTTTTCCCCTTTTGCCCCTTGAATCAAACCATTCTTCTCTTTTTCTTTTCTTTTCTGTTTTCTCTTTTCGTCTTCATCTTTCTTCGGATTTGTGATAGATTCTACATCCTTTCTAGTTTCTCCTCTACTTTCTAGGTGAGTCACTGCTCCAGTCTGCCCCGCCACTAAAATCTACCCCACGTTTTTACGTTTGTCTCGCCCTCGTTCTTCCTCCCCCTCGTGTTCTCCCGACTGACATTTCCGTGCTCGCTTTTCCGGAAACAGACGGATAGACCATCTTTACTTTAGATATATATATTGAATAAATATATACATCTCTCTCGCTCTACTGGTATAGATAGACGCACGAAAGAACCGTCCCATAGAAGATGTCCCCGACCATCCACTGCGTTCGTCACGCTCAGGTTCGTCCACCCAGCCTACCTACCATCCGACAGCATCACTCCAATCCATCCATCAGATAAGAGACGAGACCTAGAACCCACTCATTAACGTGCAACCCGAAAACATAAAGGGAGTCCACAACCTCTCGACAGCCAACCACGTCATCCACGACCCTCTCCTCACGGACCTCGGCAACGAACAATGCCGCCAATTGCGCGACGCATTCCCCTACCACGAGAAGATCGATCTCGTGGTCGCGTCCCCGCTACGTCGCACCATGTACACGGCGCTGCAGAGCTTCGAGCCCTTCTTCAAGGCGAACCCGGACAAGAAGTTGCTGCTGCTGCCGGATACCCAGGAGACGAGTGACGTGCCGTGCGACACGGGCAGCGAGCCGGAGGTGCTGAAGCGCGAGATCGAGGAGAAGGAGTTGCCCGTGGATTTGCAGTATGTGGTCGAGGGGTGGAATGACAAGGTATTTTCTTTCTTTCCGGTTTTTTGTCTTGGACTTTGGGGGTTGGTTTGGGGGAGATGATAATGATTGATGTTAATGGGTTTGTGATAGGTCGGTCGGTATGCGCCGACGAATGATGCGATTACGGATCGGGCGCGTGATGCTCGACGGTGGTTGAAGGAGCGGCCGGAGCAGAATATCGTCTTGGTCACTCATGGTGGGTTTCTGCATTTCTTCACGGAGGATTGGGAGGATAGCAGTCAATACCAGGGTAAGTCTGGTCTCCTTTACCGTCCGAGTAATAGACATCAGGGTGAGCAGTGCTAATGGAAGTAGGAACCGGTTGGCTGAACACCGAGTTCCGGGAGTACGTTTTCTCCATAGAGTTTCACACCGAGGATCTCGACGGCAAGGCGCTGGCGGGCGACAACGCCAGCTTGGTCGAGACCGTGGATTCGCGCGCGCGTCGTGGAAAGGAGGGACCCATGGCTGGGCGGCGGCGACAGAGCACGCTGTACAAGCTCGGAACGCAGGACTGGGACGACCAGGGGTTGCAGCTCAGCTCGGCGGAGAGAGAGGTTCTCAAGAATATCGATCCGAATGGCTTTCAGCGGTGAGAAGCTTTCACCTCCGGATGGGTGTATTGCTAGGATCGGACGGAAAATATCCGGACTGGTTCCTTTGTAGATAGTGCTAAAATACTTCGATAGAAGAATAGAATTGGATGATTGCATTCATTCTGTGGCGAAAGGCATGTAATATTGAAAGGAATGATCCGGGGTGCGCAGGGCTGAAAAAATGTAACAATAAATTGCTTTGAGGTTTGATCATTGTGATCTCAAAGAACTGCACAATGGTACTGCTGTCCGCACACAAGCATCAAAGGGATAAAGGTGCCATGAATGGATGCGGTCTCGTAACTCACAAGAACAAAGAGGGACTTGTGCATTGTCTCCTTCATCTATAAGTAGGCGACAACCTCGAGTCTACCCTCACTCATCACTCTGCAGCGTCCACAGCACTGAGCAGATGCTAAGACATGTGAGTTTCGTGCTCAAGGACAAACTAATGCTTCCTTAGGTCGATCTATAGCAGCCATGGAATGGTTGTGACCTGTAAGTGCACCTCCCATCGGGACGCTGACAGTGACAGACTTCGAACTAAACATACCTATTTTACGATCAATAAGTTCCTACCCTTCCTGTCCGGTTCTCTACTGATTTTAGTCAGATCATTGCCAACGCAGCGAAGAACTCCTTGCTCCACGAGCCATCTGAGGCTCAACATAGACCCTTAAGTTTTCTTCCCACCCATCTATCAGGCGGGTGTACCAACACGTACACAGGCAGACCAACAACAGGACGAGGGTGGGTGGCAGTATCAAAAGTTCCTGTTTGCCTAGGTGACGTCTTGCCCTTTTCCCACTCCTTTTGGGCAAATGGATACTAACCATGACATCGCATCAGCACGAGTCTGCCAGGCTGAGCAGGAAGCCAATACCCGTAAAGCGTAAGACTGATGTTGAGGTATTATATCCTGTGCGACTGTAATCGAAAGCACGTTCGCGGCACACAGTCCTTAGATTTTGACTGACGAGGTGGAGTGAGACTGCTGATCCGGCGAATGTGGACACGCAATTAGTCGTGGCGGAGGCTTAGCGTGCATTGCATTCTGCAGACAGACACTGGGGCATTGGATTGTGATATCTCGAGCACATGGGGTGGTAGCGGTGTGGGGACTTTAGTTGTACATATGTCTTGTTGTTCTGCTATCATCTAGAAACGTGTTGTAAGAGGCCAACTCATGACGCCTTGAGATGCTATCCGCTTGTTAAAGGAATTGGGCATGCGGCATGTTGGTCCTGACGTGTGTATTTAGTGAACAATATAATTGTTACTTTTCCATCCGACTGCTTCTTTTATACCTAGTTAGTTCATAACGGTCCCGTCGTAAAAGTCAATTCGTCCAGAGGTGAATGCATGGTAGATTCCCGTGATCGATCTCGGCTAATCCGTGTCGATCCAGGCAGATCCGACAGGCAAGGGCATTTATTGGAGGCGAAGCCAAGGCAGCCAGATTGATTATCAATAAATTTCTGATATTTATGCTGATCAGACGGTTGATTCGTCACCATGACTTGTTTGCATTGCGTCTGTAGATGGTAGTTTTGACGGAGCCTAGTGTCAGTAGTAAGAAGCACTAAATAGCGTAAGAACGGTGACGGAATCCGGGTGCCTGAAATGGCACCACACTGGGGCTTATATAGAAGGCCGTGCTTGATGTAGTGGGGAGATGAGAGATCGACTGCCGATATCTGGCTGCCTGGCAGGAGAAGAAGATTGAGTCTTAAAGTGCAGAGAAGGCGCTACTCGAAGCGGAAAGGCGCCTGCAGGTGATCGGCGTCTATTTTTAGCCGACCGCGTGGCACAGGCCTGAGGCACCCCGTCATCTCGACCTCGTTTACTCTGTTTTCTTCCTTCATCCCACTGCCTCTGCTCGCGTTGACTTTATAACCAGTCCAATGGCACCGGCTTGTCTGTTCCAATCCCCGGAATAAGCCCCTCTCCGCCAAAATGCTCGATGAAGCTCTCCCCAGTATGGTCCACAGCTTCCCCTGTCCCTGACGACAACCAGGCACTGACACCGGCATTAAGCATTCTTCCTCAAATCCACTCGCCAATCTCACCTCCAATCCATCTACTTCTGTCAACATGGAAACGACCCTTTGCCCGCCTACTCCCTCCGCCACGCCGACCCGTCCACCCCCGACGGCAAGAACCGCTACGCAGCCGCCCTCGTTGACCCTTACGTCCCGGACATCATCTACGGCGAAATCCTGATCATCCCCGAATGGACGCAGCCCAGTCTCTCCGCCGACGCCATCCGGGCCAACGGCGGCGTCACCCCTCCCCCGGAGCCCCTCCTCCCCACCAGCTTCGTCATCCACCTCTACAACCCCGACCAGCAGGTCACCGTGCACTTCAAGCCCAAGAGCTGGAACAGCCCCGCGACATGGACCTTCGAGATGCCGCAGCATACCTTCCGGCAGCCGTCCAGCTCGAGTCTCGATCGCACGCAGACCGACCCCGCCGCTGCCGACACCACGCCGAAGCTGCGCTTCAACTGGCGCCGCGACAGCAAGCTGTCCAAGGACCTAACATGTTATCTATCAGGGAAAGCGACGTCCCTGACCGAGGGCAAGAACAAGACGAAGAGTAAGGAGCCGGACATCATCCTGTCGATCTTCAAGGGACTGCGGGAAATGACGCTCTACGAACCGAACCTGTATCGGGTGGAGATGGAGGATTTCAAGGGCTTGGAGGTCGTGCTGCTTTTGGGTGCGGTGGCTATCCGCGACGTGTATTTCTCGACCATGAAGGATAGCTTCAATCTTTCGAAACAGGCCCCGGTGATGAGTGCCGGCCCTGCGCCTGTTCCCACGTCTACCTCGATCCCAACCACTGGCCCTTCCCCTGCCACGGCTGCCGCTGCCGCTGTCAACGGCAACCACAGAGCCAGTCTCCCCCCGATCAACACGCAATTACACCAGAAACAGCCCCCACCTGTCGCCTCGGGCGGATTAAACGCCCCATCGACCCAACCACAACCTCACCCCTCCAAACCAACCGCCTCCAACTCGCAGCCCAAACCAGCCCCATCCAAACACCAAGAACAACAACGAAAGGAGGAAGAACGCCGCACGCAGAAGCTCCTCGAACAAGAAGACAAAGCGCGCCGCCGACGCCAGGCCGAAGTCGACCAGGAAACCCGCCGCCTGCAGCGCCTCTACGGCCAAGAGGAGCACCGCGCCCGCACGCAGACTCCCTCCCTTCCACCTCGAGCGTCCCGGCCCCATCAGCCCTCCAGACCGCACGCACCGCCGCAGCCGAGACCCATGCAGCCTAACGGGCGCGGGGCCCCGGCGCAGCGCTACTACTACTACCATCACCATTCGCCGTCGACGCCGCATATCCCGGCGGGCCCGTATCTGTCGCCTACCGGACGCAGGGACCCTCGGCAGCAGTCGACGGTGACCTTTGCGGCGCCGGACCGGCCGCAGAGCACGGGGACGCGGCCGTTGCAGCCAAAGAAGAGCAGTTTCTTTGGGTTCCGGAAGTCATCGGATGAGCGGGAGAGGGAGAAGTTGAGCAAGAAGCGGAGCTCGATGTTTTGATTGGTGTGCATATACCGCATGAACTTATGATACCCCTGTGTTTCTCTGTTGGCGTTGTCTTTCTCTTCTTTCTCTTCATGTTCTGTATGCATGCATGCATGTACAAAAAGCTATTCTACTATCCAATATACGTGCCTATACAGACTTGATTTTCTATCCCTGCTTGGATGGGTAGGCAAAAGCAAGCTTTGTTTGCAGTGATGACTAACCACCGAATCTCCCGAGGATCTCATCCATCCATATTGAGACCCCTCTCGATAGATGCAGATCTCGTCCATGTACAATAAATCGCTTCGGCAATCGGAGGGCCTTTTCCGCAATTACCGGTAGGATATGAGTCATTCCAGGAGGACCATGACCCTGACCATGACCATGGCGAGCGTCATGGAATTGCATTCAGCCGCCCATTTTCTTCACAGCCGCAGAGCCCATTCACTGCCATTCCATTAACAGGAAGAACTGCATAGCCTACTGTTTATTCACCTCGGGCATCCCGTTGGAAGTTGCCTGCTGTCTGCTGGCCTATATATTCACCTTTTCTATCCCCATCTCCCCTTCTCTCTTCCTACTTCCCTCCGACTATCAACCTACCCCGTCTCCTTCCCACATTCTCCCTTAATTGTGTTCTCCCAGCTGACGAGGGTCTCTCAGCGCATCTGAGATCAGGTAAGCAGTCGATTTCTTCACAATACGGGGGTGTTACTGACAACATTATAGTGGTTGAAGGGTGGAGACGCAATGGCATCCCGTTTGCAGATAGTATACCAAGGCCGCTGAAATGCTGCTCGTGGACTCTTCTACCCGCTCTGAGCTGAGATCTGGCATTCAGCCCATCACCAGGAGATCGACCCGTTGCGCCAGAATGAACACTACAAAAAGATCACGAAGGCCCATGCAGATGATGAGTACGTCATGCCTCCAGACGAAGCTCGGTGGGAACAAGTGCATTCGGCTATTGAGACTTGAGAGATATGAGAATGAGCGAAAGTTGCTGGAGAAATACCTCGAGAAAGGCAAATGCACGGTTGGTTGCGTGAGGGCTGCTTCCGGCCTCGAGGACAAGCAGGCCAAGGACCCCCACAGAGTTCCCTCAATCCTGGACTGGGCCCTCGTACGGCCGCTCAACCATCTGAACCGCGCCGTTGGTACAAACAAGGTGGGTCAGCACACTCGAAGCGAATACAAAATCTCTGGATATGCTTGTAATTGACATCGCTCAGATCGCTTCTGTCACCTCTGGTCCCAGTTCCCTGACAGGGTTCGAAGTTCGTGAGCTACAGGCTGATGAGCTACTGGGCAAAGTGGGCTACGTTACAGGCTTACTCGGGGCAATTACTCTGGCCTCCGGGCAGTCTCAATTGCGACCAGGGTTGTCAATGGAAATGAAGAGAGGTATGAGACCTGGGAGCATGTAGTCGCATGCGGCTCTAGGGAACTTCCACTCGAGGACCGTGGCGACTCTGGGTCACTTGTTTTCGATCCCACCGGCATCGTGCTGGGTATGTGCTTTGGAGGAACCGAAACTGGCGATCTCTTGTATTTCACGCACATTGGAGACGTGCTCGAAAGTATTCGGGAAGTCACCGGTGTCCGTGACATACGTCTTCGGGCTTGAGCCCTTGTGCGAATCTCGTCACTCTTAAGCTTCCGCTCATCCCGTGCTCAGTGATTGCCTCAAGCTGCTCAGGGCGTGCTCAGGTCTACTTGGTGAACAAAAAGTGGTGAGGGGGTGAGCACTAAAACAGAAAGTAGAAATTCCGATATGTACATGGGCATATGAATATGAATGAATCTAAACCCTCACAACGGCCTCCCCCGGACCCCCTCCTTCGTAATCACCACGGGCTTGATATTCCCCTGCCCGTCGAACTCCATGCGATCGATGCATGTGACGCGATGGTCGCGCGCCGTGTCATTCACATACCGCCGATGGTACACGATGTAGTAGTCCTTGCCGTCGGGCGAGAACACACTATTATGGCCGGTGCCGGTGCCGACCTGGTCGTTGCCCTCGAGGATCTTCGTCGGGGTGGACGAGAAGGGGCCTGTTGGCGAAGGGCCCGTCACGTAGCTGACGCCGTAGGAGTTGTCGCCCCATCTGTATCCATTAGCCTCTGCCCTCTGTCTGCCTCCTGCCCTTCCACATTCCAGGGGGGGAAAGGAGCAACAACATGAAAATATAGACAGGAGAGGAAGGGAAAGGGAAACAAGGGGAGCTCACCCTCCAACACTATACATAAAATAATACACCCCCTCCCTCTTCAACACCCACGGGCCCTCGACATAATCCTTCGGCGTAATCTCCACAAACTCGCCCTTGATCGTCACCATATCCTGCTCCAACTCCACCACCACCGCGTGGCTCCACCCCCCGAAATACAACCACACCCTGCCGTCCCCCTCCCCCTCTCCTTCTCCCTCGCCGTTGTCGCGAAAAACCTGCGCATCAATCGGCTGCGCCCCCTTCACCGTCGGACCCTCCACCAACGCCCTCCCCAGCACATCCTTATACGGCCCCTCCGGCCGTCCTGTCGTGGACCTGGCGACGCCGATCCCCGCGCCATCGCCCGCGGAGAAGTACATGAAGTAGTTCCCATCGCGGGATCGCGTGACGGACGGGGCCCAGGCGGCGCGGTTCGTGGACCACGGGATCTCGGTGAGGTTGAGGATGTGCGGGTGCTTGTGCCAGGTGAGGAGGTCGGGGGAGGAGAAGGCGTCGAAGAAGGTTTGGGACTCGTAGGCGGCCGAGTAGGTCGGGTAGATCCAGTAGGTGGAGTCGAAGATGCGGGCTTCGGGGTCGGCGTACCAGCCGGGGAAGACGGGGTTGCCGGCGTAGGTTTTGTTATTGGCGGTGGATGTGAAGGAGGAGTGGAGGGGGGATTGGGAGGTTAGGGCCATGGGGAGGGAGAGGAGGAGGGTGGTTAGGGTTAAGGTGGTGGGTGATGGGGTCATTGTGTTGGATGGATGGATGGAGATGTTGAGTGGGAGAGAAGGAGGGAGAGAAAAGAATGGAGAGAAGAAAGAAAGAAAGAAAGAGATTGGGAAAACAAAGAATGCAGATCCCCAGAATGCGGGGAAGATCAGATGATTCGGAGGGATTCAAAATATGCCACGGAGGAATTAATCCCTTCCCTTGAAGTCCATCAATGAATTCATGACTAGGGCTTCTAATGTATTACCCCTAGTATAGACCCCAGACTTTAAAATAAACACGACCAGGGAACGGCTGAACAGAACCAAAAAGCAAAAAAACACGAGCCCCATCAGAGCTTATCTTAAAGATTAAAATAGCAATCCCGTCGTATTCGCCCGACCTGCTTTTCCCTTTCGAGTCTAGAGTCTAGGACGGCCCCTCTCGTACCTGAGTATAGACCGTCATAGTATATCTTAGATGCATCCAACAGGGGACGACCGAGGAGCTTACGATCTATCTATATCCCTCCCTCCACACGAAGGCTCTCGTCCTGCATCTCCCGTGCTGTCAGATGCATCGACCCTGCAGGAGGGTATGTCATAGCTCCCTGGTTCTCGGCCTGTCAAGAGTCAAGGGTCCATGAACGGCGTTGGAAGTGGGGGAGATAGACAGGTCCATCTGCTAAGGCTGGATTTGTAGATCCTCGTTTTCGTGTTATTTTCGGACTTTTTCCCTCTCTTTCTACGTTTCTTTTTCCCGCTTTCCGAGGCTTATTGGTCCCTCGTCCTGCCCATCCTACCCATTTGTCCGTAAACGACAGACCCAGCACGGAGCGGGAAAAGAAGAAGAAAGGAAATCTCCATAATTAGCTGCACGCTAAGTAGTGCGACCCCATTCATGCATCGTTAGTGGAGGAGAGAGACCTGCCAGTGCGAGAACTCGAGATTGTCTCCCCCACCAGCTTTCCCTGTGCAGAGGGCAGACCAGAATAGAAATCGGAGAGGGTGGATTGTCGATAGAGGGATAGACAACACGAGATGATAGACTTGGGGGCGGCCATGAGATTCCTCACTTGCGATCTAGAGGTTTAAGTTGGCTATATAAGAGGGAAGGTTTGGGAGTTCTTGTCGAGAGAAACAGACACCGCAACGACAGCAACAACAGCAGATTACAGACAGCTTCATTTGATCGATCGGAGATCGGTTTCGCACATTCCTTACTCACGCCTTGACTGACTGTTTTACGACTTTCCTTGACAATTTACTTCTCATTCTACCGGGTTCGCACCTTCACGCACCACAGTCCTTCAGCCTATACTACGTTCCTTCTATTCAATTCAATTGACTCCCCTCAACTCCAACCCAACAGTCAAAATGGTCGGAGTCCCCCACAGCACAGGCTGCTCTCTCTGCCGCGAGCGTCGCATCAAGGTACGCCCATTCCCATCTCCATTCCATCCCATCACACCCCCCATAGACTCCCACTTACAACCCAAAGTGCGACAAAGCAACCCCCTCCTGCACCCAATGCCGCAAATACGGCCGTCCCTGTCCAGGATACCAACGAACCTTCCGATTCCAAGACGAACGACCAGGTCTCGAACGCCGACACGCCTCGTCCACCGCCAGGTCCGCCTCGAACGCCGCAGCAGGCGCCGCAGCCGCAGCCGTGGTGCGCGACAACGCGCTGGCCATGATGCATCGGCAGCAGGTGCAAGCGCATTCCCAGACGCAGACACGGACACAGCCGCAGTCACAGTCACAGTCACAGTCACAACTCAACACCTTCGGCACCGCTCCAGGACACATAAGCGGACTGCAGAGCGAACCCCACAAAGTCGACAACTTCATCCGCACCGTCTTCCACACACTCTACCACCACAACCTGTTCCGGCTCTCCGACGAAGCCGAGAATCTACCCGGCTACATCGCTCGCAACGCGGGACGAAAGCCCTTCCAGGACGCCGCGGTGGCGTGTCTCACGTGCATCTCGCGCGCGCATGAATCCGGCGACCAGTCGATGCTCAAGACCGGGCGGCATTTGTATGCGCAGGCGCTGCGCGAGGTCGTGGCGGGGTTGTATGGTGAAGAGGCGCTGTCTGCGGATATGTTGAGCGCGATCATGATGCTGGCTGTGTATGAGATGTATGCGCGGACGAGTCCTGGTGCGTGGGCGGTGCATGTGGACGGGGTGAGGCGGTTGATGAGAAGTAGAGGGGCCGAGGGGCATGGGGAGGGGCTTGCGCGGTCGAATTTCCTGGTCTTCAGGGGGTTTCTGGTCTTGGCGGCGTTGGGCGAGGGTGCGCCGTGTTTCCTGGAAGAGGAGGAGTGGCGGGTGGCGAGTTGGGGGACTGCGAGGGAAGATGCGGCGAGGGGAGGCGCGGCGGCGCGGTGGGTGGATGTCGAGGAGAGAGTGTTCGAGGAGGTGGTGCGACTGCCGAGGTTTGTGTCGGAGGCGAGACAGGGAGGAGAGAGAGTAGGGAGGGAGATGGGAAGAACGAGGCAGAGACTGGAACAGTTGGGATTGGAGTTGAGGGCTGGCATGGAGGCTCATGCGCCTCGGGTGAGGATTGCAGGGGCGACGATGCCGGATGGCGGGCCCTGGTTGCTGCTGCAGGGCGTGGAGAGCGCGATGGCGCTGCTGGATGGATTGCTGGCAAGACAGCGCAGTGATGGGCGATTCAGACCCTTTCGCATCGTGTGCGGATTGGACGGGGGTCCGTCGGCGATGCCGCGCATCGAAGGCGTCACTTGGCTGGACCAGGTGGCTTCGTCTTTGGGGATGATCGGGACCATGGTGGTTGATGGTCACTGATCAGGATGTCGAGATGTGCCATGTGCAACGAGTTTCTTTGACGACGAGTTTCGTTTGTTTTATTGTTGTTGTTCTTGTTGATGTTGACTCACACTATCGTTTAGCGACTTACCATGTCAGATAAAAGTGTTTCATTGCAGCGTTATATCATTTTCATACTATATATACACGAGGGGGAAACCAATTGTCCAAGAGCTTTAATATGACATAGACTCTTCCAGCAACTTTCTCAGCTCCCCCTTCTCAGCTTCCAATTCCTCGTTGAGATTGGGAGCAAGCATCAGCACCCGCTTCTGCGGGAGCGTCCCCTCCACCAGCGACTCCACGTCCGATGGCTTGAATCCCAGATCCTTCAGTCCACGAGGCTGATCGCCCAGCTTGGCCAGGAAGTCGGCCAGTGCCTCGCCCAGCACCTCACCCGCGCTCTCGCGCTTGACGTTCGAGATGTCCACGCCGAACGCCTCGGCCGCGGCCAGATGCCGGTCTGGGTTGGATGCGGCCGTGAATCGGAAGACGGCGGGCGCCGTCACGGCAACAGACACGCCGTGCGGGATAATGGGCTGGTCGACCTCGTAGCCGGCATGCTGGTAGCCCGGGTTCTGGCTGGAGATGGGATAACTCATGCCGTGGCAGAGGTGCACGCCCGCGTTTCCGAAACCAACGCCGGCCAGCGTCGCGGCCAAGAGCATCTGCGACTGCGCCTCCATGTCGTCTGGGTCTCGCACAGCCCGCGGGAGATACTGCACGGTGCTGCGAAGAGACTGCAGCGAGAAAATATCCGAGATGGGATTGGCTCCCTGGTAGGCAGGACGATTGATCGGGTTCGTCGGGCGAGGCGTGCGCTCGTTGTACGGGATGGCCGTCCACGACTCGAGCGAGTGGCAGAGCACATCGAGACCCGAGGCCGCTTTCACGGCGGAGGGCATGGTGCGCGTGTTGAGGGGGTCGCAGATTCCCAGCGTGGGCTTCAGATTCCGGTGCGCAATCCCGGTCTTAGCCTTTTTGGATACGAGGTCGAAGATGGCGGTGCCCGTGGTCTCCGAGCCGGTACCTGCCGTGGTCGGCACGGCCACGAGCGGCTTCAGAGGCCGGTTCACCGGAAGCCCCTTGCCTAGCGGTGCGTTGACAAAGTCGAGAAAGTCGGCCTCGGGGAAGACCGTGTAGAGGTTCATGAGCTTGGCGGTATCAATGACCGATCCACCGCCTATCATTGTCAGCGACTATATCCACGTCTGGGGATTGCGGACAACGTACCAACAGCAAGAAAAGCGTCCGGATTATACGGTTTCGCGAATTCAATCGCCTCTTTAATCCTATCTCATAATCAGCTCTATCCCCATTCGAAGATCCAAATAACATACGAGTAGTCCTTCGGCTCAATTCGGACCTTATCAAAGACCGTAAACTCAATTCCCTCACTCGACAGGCCCTCCGCAGCCTGCTTCATGGCGTCCAGTTTCACCACGGTGCTATCCGTCACCACGCAGACGCGCTTGGCCTTCATGTTGGCGAAATCCATCCCCACCTCCTTGGTCGCGCCCGGACCGAACCGGATGCTAGAGGCGGCCATCTCAAATGCATATTCCTTCTGGCGCGAAGGGTCCACGGGGGTGGCCATGTGACGGCGAACATGGTCGGCAAGGGTCGGGGAGCGATGATGGTGGTGGTGATTGGGATTTGAATGGCAGGGACACGAGGGAGGGTGTGTGTACTGGACGGTGCGTAGGAGGTTGAGGGCTCTGTTGGCGGCCGAGGGGGCCACTCGGATCGAGGGTGTGACCATAATGGGTGTGGTTACCTGGTGTAAGGTATGGAGAAACGAAGAGTGGAATTGATTCAAGACCGAGACCTGGGATATTTTAAGATGACAGAAGATGGAAGATGGAGATGGAGAAAGACGGTGTGGAGGCAAGGAGGTCGGCGTGCGGGGGATGTCCAATTCGGGGAAATCGGCGAGATGGCCGAATGAGCGTCTGCGTCGGCATGTCCAGAGCTCTGGATTCCACGGATTCGCATGGATTGCGCACCGACTGAATTCTGGGTTCCCCGCTGATCGGTCATTTGTCCGTTCATTGGGGCCGAGGTCCCCGGGAATTGGCCATATGATATCATGTCTCATTATTGCCCTAACTACTAACTACCGACTGAGTGAAGAACACAATCTGTGCCACCTCCAATCCTGATACATGAACTGAGAATATAAAAATAATTCGTGAAATAAATCGACCGTTCAGCATTTCATTTCATCCCTGCATTTTTCCCCTCCACATCAAAATGATAGACCGATTCCAGCCAGTCTAACGCACATTAGCCCACAATCTACTCCACATCCCAGGGATGAACCAACCTCAGAAGCTTAGCAAAGCGTCAACACCAGATCCCTCGACGAATCCTGGATTCGGACCTGGCTACCCGCCGGCGGGATGCCCTCTTCCCAGGTGATCGCCGGCTCCGACGGCAGCAAAGTGACCTTGCTGCCGTGGAAGGGGTCGCCGAAGACATCCGACAGATCGTACCACACCGATTGGTTGACCAGGTTATACGCGAACACGGTCTGCGGCGAGCTGTGGTACAGGCCGTCCTTGAGGGTCGTCACCTTGATGCTGACGCCGCCGGTCTGGCTGTCGTGGCGGAACACCTCGGTGTAGTTCTCGTGCGGCTGCAGGGTGATCTCGGAGCTGACGGACGAGGCGACGGACCAGACGTAGATGGGGCGTGCGCATTCGTTGACGACGACGGCGTGGCCGAGGGTCTGGTTGGTCATGGCCATGTTGGGTCGGGCGAGACCCAAGGAGGCCAGGGAGAGGGAGACGAGGGAGAAGATCTTGAACTGCATGTTGACTCTGCTTATGAGAGTCTGGCTTTTTGCTCAAAAGCTTTGTTCTTGTTTGAGGGGCAGTTGAATAGTGAACAGCAGAAGTCTGGATGATTCTGGACCCAGTCAAGAGCAGGAAGAACGGCCTCCTATATATCCCTCCCATCCTCCCTTCTAATGCTAATTTCAGCAGCTCGTTCCATGCTAGCACCTGCGGAACCCTGCTCCCGGCTGTGTTCGCGAATAGGCGTGTTTCCGTCGGGAGGAGACATGGCTGCAAGGGGATGCTGAGTTGTCCTAGCTAGTCGATACCTGGGCTGTCGCAGGTACTCCGTAGTACTAATATTAGTAGCGTCCCGTCTCAAGGTAGCGAGAAACCGGGAGGCAGCATGCAGGAACAAGGTCGAGGTTACATACCTCAGGCAAGGTGCATGGCCGAGCCTGAGGAAATCGGGGAACACAGGGGCAAGAATGCTCGATGCGCGTGAAGCATACCGGGGCGTTTCGGATGGACGCCGCCCAGCCCCTAACCTCTTCTATTTTTTTTTCTCATAGCACGGCTGTGCAACGTGTACTGTATAACAAAGATTCTAGTACTCTGCAATGCAGATCTTGATCATTTGCAGCCAGTTTTGCACATGTACGGTGAGAAATGGTTCGTGGACATCGGTGAATTTCATTGCCACAAGGGAGAGCATGGAAGAGCCCGTGGACATTTAAGTGAAGCGATAATGTCGGAGTTCCGTATTATTCCATTCCTTCTATCAGTATGTACAAAAAAGCCCCAAGAGTATATATACAAGAAACATTATCCAAATGAATATGTTCTGGCTTCCAATGTGTCAGTATGTTGGTGTTATGAGTATGTGTATATATAAGATGCACATATTATGTTCCTGAAGCCAATAGCCCTCATGTCGCACACAGTCCGATGGGATACGTCATGTGCCACTCGAAAGTCGCCATCGGTCCTTTAGAAGGTTATAATTTCAGAGGTGCCAAGCGGGATGTCACCCTTGCGCGCAACCACCTGCAGGAAAGAAGATTTCAACCCGGTGAAATCGACTCGGGTCTCAAAGCCGGCTCGTTCGACCGTCTTGAGGAACTTGGTGTCGTCAGAGTCCAAGGAAGGTGCCGAGTAGATCGCCCAATTGTCATACTCAGTGGCTCCATTCCAGCTCATCCATACCCGGGTCAGATCATCCGGGGCGCGCTGAGCCACCAAGGCAGGCTTCCAGAACGGAGTGGCCTTCCACTGGCATTTGTAACCTCGGTAGGACGCCACGGCGTTGTCCTCCCCAAATTGAGCGCTGAGAACCTGGTTGTTGTTGGCATCGTACTCCTTCACCTTGGCGATCGATCCATAGCCCAGGAAGACATGATTGGTTTGTTCGCTCATGAGCTGGAAGCTGCCCTGACTGACACTGTGGATGACATCACCATCGTCGCTCAGAACGCGCAATGCGCTAACCTTGCGGTTGACCAAGTCCACGCCCAGACTCAATCCAGTCGTGGGCGCCACTTCATCGGTCGGAGTGTTGGCATTGTTAAACAGATTGAGAACCATGCCTTCTGATGTTTGGTTGTAGATTCGGATGTCATGCTGCCACGAGAAAATAGCGTTGTCGTCAATTTCAAAGTCGCCGGCACCTTTCTCTCCCTGGAAGAATGTCAGTACTCGTCCAACAAATCAGAATTCAGAAATACTTACACTGAGCTGCCAGGCAACAGAGCCATCGTTGCGGACATGAATACCCGACCAGTAATGGCGCAGAGAGATGATGTAGCCATCATCCAATAGATTGACCGAGTTGATGTGGTAGGCGTCCCAAGGTTTCTCGTGCGTTCCAAAATCGCCTCCCAGACCCTGCTTGGATTTTTCTAGAGGGATTTCGTCCAGGTGGTTGAGCGCGTTCCACGAAAACACAATCTCGTTTGTCGCAATGTCAATCTCGTAGAACATTCCATCAAGCATGTAGTCATCCGGCTTGCCGCCAATCGAGGTGAGATCGTGTTGCGTCACATTGTAAGCCGTCACCAGCAAGGTGTTGCGCGTCGTGATGTGACTCTCGTGAAGATCGATGTAGGATTCCTGGTGGTCACCTTCGGGCGAGACGAAATTATCCTGCAGCCTAACGGTGTAGATTTCCTGGTAGGTGTTGTCGAGGATGTGAACTGTTCCGTAACCAAAACCCAATTTCATCATGTTTCCGGCCCAAAAGGTAATCACGTCTTCATTGAACAGCTTCTGCACTTTGAAGTTGGCGGCGACCTCGGTGGGGCCCTGGTAGACCAGATGGCCGTCATCGCTGTAGATCAGAGCGGCGGTACCCTGGTCCTGGTTTCCACGAGGGCCGATGAAGATATAGCCGGGATCCGTCTCGCCGCTCTTTGTGACATGCAGTTCCGGAGGGACGAACGGGGCGGTGGCCAGGGTGACGAACGGCCAATTGTCGGCGACGGCGCCGAGGGACAGCAGCAGAGTTGTGCAAGTGGCTAGAAAGCGGCGGGCCATGGCGGGAGGTCTATTAGAGTTCTGTGCCACAGTCGAACATATACATTTATGAAACAATAATCATTAAAATAAGGAACAAAAGAATGGCTACCAGTTAGTTACCTGGGTAGAGGTAACAACGGTGAACGTCGCAATGGGTATCAATTGAGCAAGAGGAAAGCAGAAAACAAAAAGGAGAAGAGAAATAGACAATAAGCAGTAGGGGGGAAGAGAGAAAAAGAAACAAAAAAAAGGCCAGAAACGGTGACGAAACAATAATGGCGCCGAGGCCCACCGCCGACGTGGAGGCGATGGAGGAATAAGAATGAAACTAAGAAAAGTGTTGGATTTAATCAATTGAGGGACTCCGCCCCGTCGCTTCCGCCCAATGCGGAAGGCGGAGTGGCGCCGGACTCGCGTGGGCACGGGACTTCCGCAGGGGCCTGAGGCGCTGATTGGCCTGAGGCGGCTGGCGGACGCGCAATGAGATGGATCGATCATCCGCCTGGCTCCTTCACCTCTCCCAACTGGGGAGTCTGGGAGTCTCGTCTCCCCACATGGACCGCGTCCTTTCCTGTTAACACCTATGATATCCCGTCTCGCTTCCTAGACTGCGTCTGAAACGGGCAGCCAAGACCCGCAAAGGGAATGTCTGCTATCAAGCATCTTTGATGGGTCGATTTGCTTAGGGCCTCAAGTCGAATTGCGAGCCAAGAAGCTCGATCGTGGTTTGTCCATCGCAATGCCAGATCTAGGCTTGATTTTCTATTGTGAACAACGCATCTCTTTTGTCGCAGACTCCAATGGCAGACATGTTGCGCAAAGCCGACCTCGAACATGATCAGCCGTCGCGATAACAAAACTGTCACGGACGCAGAAGACATGAGAGCCCAGGACGGATGATCGGCGTGAATATCATTACCCTTGATATATCTGACCGACCGACCCATTCATACTTCGAACACCGTGGCCCTTTTCAAGCTAGCCACGGGTAGTTCATTTGGGAGTAGTTTCATCTTGATGCGGGAAATGTCGGCTCTTCAGTCTTCATGCTCAATTGGACGGATTACAGTCGGTCGCAACTCGCAATCTAGGTCGTGGAAGTATATGACCCTGATCGAAATGGAAAGAGGCTCGATCTCCACCGGTTTGCTTCTCCAGACTCCGTACTCCGTATGAAAGCCTGACCTACTCTGCACTCATTGGCCATGATTTTCTGCCCACTATTTTGAACTATTCGCTCTAGCGGCTGGGATCTACAGTACGCACCATGTCGGAACACTGCAATATTCCGGGGGAATGAAATGTTTATATCCACTCAATATGCATTCTTTTTATATCCAGGAAATGCATTTTAGAACAGCCAGGCAATATGAGACGACTCATCAAGAAATTCCGCATGTTACTCAGAACAACGATCGCAATAACGACCAGCTTAAACAACTCGCTGCAATGAAGCCACACGCATTCATCCAGAGTGTCAGAATACGCAGCCCGATGTCAAATTGGGGTCTATATTCCAAGCCCGGTCTCGATTGCAACCGTCTCATAGTTCCCGAGCGAACCAATGATCACGAACGCGCTACCTCTAGACACTAAGTCAAACCGGAATGGGAGGAATACGACCCCTGCGCTATAAGGTAACACGAGAAACACCCCTCGTATCTCATCGGCTCTCAATCCAAACCCACATCCACTACATCATCTCTACATATACAATATAACCAATCATCCCCAACACATCCAAAACATCCCAAACAAAATGACCACCCCCAACCCCATAACCCAAACCCCTTCATACGACCCCCTCCAAACCACCCACATCTCCACGCGGCCCCAAAAGCCCATCGAAATCATCGACCCCAATCCCACCTGGCCACACACCTTCACCCTGATCTCCCAACGCATCCAAAGCGCCCTCGGTCCCACGCTCCTCTCCATCGAACACGTCGGCTCGACCAGCGTGCCCTCCCTCCCCGCAAAAGACGTCATCGACATCGACATCCTCGTCGAGGACCCCAGCGCCGAGGAAAGCTACATCCCCGCGCTCGAGGCGTTGGGGTTCCAGTTCCTAATCCGCGAGGAGCACTGGCATCGGCATCGGCTGTTGGGTCTTGAAGACCCATACGTCAACTTGCATGTGTTCGGGCCAGAGAGTCTGGAGGCTATCCGTCACCGGCTGTTTCGGGATTGGTTGCGGTCTCATCCTGAGGATAGGGATCTGTATGCGAAGGCGAAGAGGGAGGCGGCGGCGGAGAGTCGCGCGATGGGAGAAACGGTTATGCAGTATAATGATCGGAAGGAGCCGGTGATAAGGGACATTTTGAGGAGGGTGTATGAGGCGAATGGGATGCTAGAGTGATCTGGGTTTTGGTTGACTAGTGGGTAGGTATGTATGTGTCTTGCGTAGAAGAGATGTTATAGTTTGGTGGTCAGGGGTTTAGTTGTTGGGGTTTTTTACATTGTCGGATTGGCCATTGTAGATGTTAAATCGGACTATGTCAGTGCTCTGGGTGATGGTACTCTCGTAGTGTCGCATGGAAATAGACCCAGAGAGCGATCATTGCCTTGGTGACTAAAAGCAGTGCTTATGGATGATGGATGGATGCCCTAATATCTCAGAGAGTTAAGTCGGGGAAGGCAATAAGGATTTGCGAAGAAATCGGATAAAAGCTGCATCAAACGGGAAGAAATTCATTGAAGAAATTAGGTATGAATCGTCTAGACAGCCTCGTCTGTACTTCTTCTACTTCCACTGTATGAGCAAGACAGGCTTTTATGAAATTCATGTTCAAGGTCTTGGGGAACGGGAAATAAATGAGGTGCGGAGGAAACTTTCGGGACCCATGGCTATCCAAACTCAATGGGCCGACCTTTCACAATTGAGTTCTCATTGGGAAACGAAAGAGAGAGAGAGAGAACAAAAAATATGAGAGAATGTGGTGCACAAAGAAAAAAGAAAGGAAGTCAGCCCAACGCGGGGCTCGAACCCGCAGCCTTGTGATTAAGAGTCACACGCTCTACCGATTGAGCTAGCCAGGCTTCCTATGAAAAAAAGCATCACAATAATGCACTATCAAGCCAAGAGTTTAACTCAAGTAAATCGTCTCAATTACGCTTCGGGCAGCTTTTTCTTTTTTCGAGCTTTTCCAAGTTGTGGTATGAGAAAGTTTAGGTTTGTGTCGATGTTGATCTAGTTTGTTATATGGATAATTCAATTCGATTATCAAATTCTTTGCCTTGAATAAAAAAAAAAACATAGATTGTAAAAGTTTCATAAAATAATGTCCTCATTGACTTGGTATCGATATATATTCAGAATCAGACCCTGTCCGAACTAAGTACTCAACATAATCACTCATAAGCGTATCCTTCATGTACATTCATACCCCATCAGGCCCACAGACAACAACCAGACCATAAGCCATCTAATCACTCCGACATACGATCCAACCTCCAATCACATACCCAGCCTAGGCGCCCTGTTCATTAGCAGCCCGCACTCTCGCGCGCCTCGACTCCTTCCCCTTTTCAGACCACGGGAAGTGCACCACCGGCACGATAATGAAACTGTTGCTATCGTCGGCAACACCCGCGAAGGCATTATACCAAGCCAAGAAGGCACCTAACAGCGCGAAAAGTCCGCCTGCCTTGATGATTTTCGCGGCAGGTTGGCCGTCGGGACCGCGGTGGATATACCCAATCGCCAACAGGAGGAGAGCGATGTCGACGACGAAGAAGAGAGTAAAGAAGGCAAAGGTGGACTTGAGGGTACAGAGGAGCATGAGCGTTGTGAAGATGAACCAGCCCTATATGGAAAATGCTGATTAGCCAGAGGACAGCGAATAGCAAGGAAGATGGGGTGCTTACCATTAGCATCAGGCCGAAGGAATCGTAGAACATGCCCGCTTTCCCTCCGTCGGCTTCTTCGAGGGCGCTCATGACGCCAAACCCACCGGGGGTGAAGGTTATGGCGAGAGAGATCCAGAATCCACCGTAAGAGGAGAGCACGGTGGCTCCGAAGGTGTTTCCGACGGCCATTTCCCTGATGTACGTTAGCTGCTTTCATCTTCCGCCGTAGATTGAAACCACAAGAACAGGATACATACCACATGCCAGCCAAAAGCTGAACCAACCCGCCATAAGAGAACGCCACGCCAACAACCATATTGGGCTCAGTGATATCTCGCACTTGCATATTGATACACCCCAGCATGAAGGTGGTCAAGGCAAAAGCACAAAGACCCAGGGGCGCGGGATTGGCTAGCTTGCGGTTCTTAGGAGACCGATAGAGACCCGGTTGGAATTCACCACCGAAGGCAGGCAGCGTGGTCTCTGCGGTGTTGACATGGGCGAGGGGGCCAAAGTGGCCGTAATCGACATGCGAGGATTGGTTTGTTTGTGCATGGCCCAGGGGAGGATTAGAGTCGGTGGTGCTGGCGTCAGTGGTGGTGTTCTTCAATTCATTTTTCTCGGGGGAGTCGGTGGGCGAAGACATTTTGGCTTGAGGTTTCAATGGACTGGAGTAGGTGAGTAGAAGATGGACTGTCGAGGGAAATCGAGAGGACTAAATAGATGTGTCTTCTCCTTGCCCCATTGCCTCCCCAGACAAGACAGACGGTGCGGAGAGACCTCAAAATCTCGACCATCTTTCCTGATTCTGCAAAGATCCCCATACATGATGAAATAGACTCGCCCCAGCGGGACTTTGCTCGGGGAGGAGCTTGGGATCCAGACAACTCGCAACGCACACAAAACATAAGACCAATAGCCACCGTCGATCGTTCCCGCAGAACCAGAGTCTCGCGAATCTCGCGCCTATGGAAAGTCTAATTCCAGCGCATTCAGATTTGGGCTGCATGGTACGGCCAGGAACCTTGGAGGGTCTCTCCGCATTTGATATTCTGGGGACACGCTGGTACTATCTCCACCTACACGCCCGATCTACATACACACCGCCAAATGCGGATCTCGATCGGTGAGGTGGACAACTCGGTGGTCAACTCATTGATGACTAGCTAAGCAACTCAATGCACAACATACCGCCCCACAGTACGGGGTAGATAATGGGGAAAGGAAACATGGGAGCATTGAGATTATCACCGAGTTCGACCTACCTTCCTTCTGTCCATTGGGTAAGCCCCACGGGGAACCACAGAATGCGAAGGCAAATCTGGGTTTAGAGTTAAGATTCCTTGGAGTAGACGACAATCATTGGGGAGATCCACGGGAGCGGATAGAAATCGTGTGGAGAACCACTCGCCTCCGCCAGTGATTTGCCATCGTTTCTGTCGTCGGACTGGCTTTCGGTAGTTGGAGCGACGAGAGTGCCCGAGTGGCATGGGTGTGCCTCTGGATGGCCGTGGCCAAAGCCAATTTTAACTCTGTTCCTGTCGCAGGCTGAAGCCGCTTCCGCACGAAATTCCGTTGAGAATTGTTGAGAAATGGAGACGCAGGACACCTGAATCAAACAGAACCTCAACTTCCATGTCTCCGTTAGACCGTCGCGCTGAAACCGCTGCTTTCGAGTGCACCTGCTTCAACGACAATTTTAAGCAAGAATTATGTGGGACATGAGCAAATCGAGTTAAACCGCCCTATCTGATTACGTGTAAATCGAGGACTGAGGGTGAAAGCTCTTCTGTAGACAGACAGAAGGCATGCAAGAAAGGTTTCAATCTTCATATTGACAGGGGTTAGAAAAGTTTCGACTTTAGCTTGGACAATTAGAGTTGGTCATAGAGGCTGCATGGCATTGGGGGAGGTTCTCGACGATGAAAAGTGCCGAAAGTGAGGGGGAAGCGGCTTTCTAGCTGCGATTGACATCGATGGATTCTGTGACGACTCCAATGGGTGAGGGGGAGGCGATCGATAGCAGGCTGATGCCTGAAATCGTAGGCACCAAATGAAACGCTCGCATTTTTGGACTCGTAGGAAGTCTCTCCATAGAATCCCCAGTCAAATAACCCAACCTACTCAGAGCAAGTCGCAATCCCCTGCCCATTTTTTCTGTCTTTATATCGCGTATACTTGGTTTTTATACTTATGTGGACTCTAGGAGGAATTAGTAGACGTTAGTGGGAGGCAGAGCTGCATGGTGGAGTCCTTGCCTTTCCTCTCCCCCGCCATATATATGCTCTCATTTTGATATCCACAAGAATGGAATATGATAACTATGCAGTACAGTCCCAGAATTCACCTAGTCTCCTGTGCGGTCTGCTCGGTTATCAATCGGGCCTGGTTGAGGTCTTGATCAATCGACGTAAGTGGGATATGCCCCTGCTTTACGTAGTGCTTCAATTCATGCCCTTTCCCTACTTCCAGAGCGTTTTTCGATCTCTTCCCGGACCCGCTGCTGCTATGCGCTGCCCTGAACTGCCCGAACCACTCCCGAAGTTTGCGTGGCAGCGGACGCAGTCGAATCATGCACGCGGCAGACATGTACATGCCGCTTTCAACAATGATCCAGCTTATAAGCTTCACGTCGCCCCCTGGACCGTATTAACTTCTCAGAAAACTTGAAAGAACAGAATAGTAGACGAGACATACAGGTAGGATCTTATATCGCTACCTCCCGCGACGTGAAGAATGAGGCGGTCCGAAAGCTGGATGCGATGATGCCTATACTTCCCGACAGAAAGACAAGCGCAATTCCGATCCGTCTGGCCATCGACGCATGCAGATTCCACACCATATGCGCGGGAAGGACCATGATGGCCACGTCCCCGACAATGGTCAGGATGCCGTTCATCTTGAAGAAGAGGAACATATTGATGCAGGAGCCTTCTAGCTTGGGATGCCAGAGTTTGGCGATCGGTCGGCATTCCAAGACTACAGCGATTGATTGCGAGATGGCGAAGAGGACCATGTAAATTGTAAGAAGAAGGGTGCAGGTTCGAGTGACACCGGGGGTGAAGATCTTGAAGAGAAGAACGAGGATGGAGACTCGGGAGAAGCAGTTCGAGTAGATGGTCAACCAACTGAGGGAGAAGAGGAGTGCCGATCGCAAGTCGACAGACTTGGGGTCTTCGAGCATGACGGCTTCGATATGGCGACCGGCGCCGCGTTTAGTGACTGCGACTAGATGTTGGGGTGTTGTATGTTAATGAACCGCGCAGAGTTGAACGAGGGAGTGATGGAGCAGACAAAGACCTACGAAGGCCAATAGTCGAGGCTCCCATCGAGAGAATGTATGCCGGCAGAAGAAGAAAGTCCTCCAGCCCCGACTTCACATTGGGGAGACTGCGCACATAGAGGCGAAGAGCCAGCAGAATGGTGGTGATGACCAAGATGACCGACGCAGCGGCCACTAGTTGTCCCGAAATATCCTCTTGCAGATACTCGCTCGAGACTTGTTCCTTCGACATGGCTGTCAGTCTGCTGATCTGGGATAGAGCATCACCGCAAGGAGAAGCAGAGAACCGAGAGAAAGAAGTCCCTCGGACATGGCAAAGAATGGGAATTCAGGACACAGTCTTCGAGGGCGGGTGAGACACGCAGAGAATGCCGGCAAGGCTGAAGCACAAAAATAACCTCCGAAGTCAGACGAATGAATCCCCGTCAGGCAGCGGAGAGATCTACAGTAGATCGATGGGGCCGTGTATAGGGAGGTTGACCATGGTCTTATAATAGCAAAACCATCAACACAAGTAGCTATCCAGCACAGTATCAGGCGCTAAAGGACCAAAGCTTAGGATTGGATCATTCAAACCTCTGACCCCTTTACTTTCCTCATTGCCGTCCCCCAAACCGGCTCACCCACCCCCTTGGCTTAGCAAAGCTTCAGTGAACCTAAGGGAAGCAACGCCATAAAAGTTCTTTGGTGTACCACCTATATGGAACTCGCATCATAGGTGTGGGCTTTCGGAATGTAGTCCCGCGGTTCCTCCGCCTGACGTCTCAAGCGGGGCATTGATACGGACTGAACTTGTCGAGCCCCCAAACAATAATTTCTCTACCGGCTTGATCAACAGTGGTATCTTTTCTTTGGAATTATCCATACACCTTCACTGTCATGATCATGGCAACTTCATCAACAGGAGGTTCCGCACAGGCCCTCAGGGTGCGCTTCGATCTTTTGTATACGAGCCCGCAGCTACCACGGGATCTCCATCCGCGCAGCATTAATGCTGCCCTGGCAGAACTGAAAAGCTCTGAAGGCTTTGAGTGGTGCTGCATAGGTTGCAATCGTCTCGCTGCGAATGAAGTCGCACAAACCCGTGTGCAGGTATGTCTCATATAGAGCTTTTCTGTCAGACGGCTTACAAGTTCTCCACCGCCACCATATTTAGATCACCCTCAGACATCGAACAATGAAGATAGAGGACAACAATGTGGACATGGAACTCCAAAGTCTGTGCAAATCTCTGTTGGATTGGAAGAGCCCGAGCTCTATACACAATTGTGTTGCCGACAGGAATTATCTGGGCATACTTCCACAATCTATACCTCTTTTAGGGGATATAGACAAGGCCTTTGGGGTGATCTTCACCCTCACACAGCTGAAACAAGGGTTTGAGTCTCAACAAGCACCGCAGCAGGCCTCTTGGGGAGAGCAGGGATCAAATCTCTAGTAAGTGCATCATTCAACACTATAATGCATTTTGATGACCTAATGTCCTACAAGTAACCATTACATGCTACTCATGAACCGGTGTGTTTACCATACGGATATCTTTGCTTGGATATCCAAGGATACTATTGATGAGTTTGCACAACCACACTCGGAAAGATTAGCCAAAATGTTGAAACTTGCCCACCATTATGCTTGTGTATGGGCTTCGGATGCTGGACACAGGATTGAGCATGTATGTGAAATACGTTCAATCGAGCTTGCTCGTTGCTGACACCCAGGAGTACAAACAAAAGCTTGAGCACCTTGACCAGAAGGGCCTGGTAGAGCTGCTCTCGGAAGCAAGCGCCCCCTTTTTCGACGCATCACGCAAGCTCGAAGAAGCGGTAAAGCTCCTCGGTAAGTAATCAGCGCCCAGAGATCAATATCCTTCATACTCATCCCCATGATATCTAATCAAGCTGTCGACAATCTCGGAATGTTGGACAATATTACCGCCAGAAACCCAACGGCATCTGAGTCCAGAATGATTTTCCGCTGTCTACAAGAGCTTCTTAGCTCTATCCAACCTTTCTTGGCGGCAATACTCGCTTTCTCGGACGCCCTTTTCGAAAGGGCGCTCTTATATGGAATCGGAAGTGGCGTCTCAGGTGCAGTGGCACTGGCTGCACACTTTTGTCCAATACCTGGCGGCTGGCAAGCTCTAGAGCTCTTGAAAATTGGGTTGAAGTGGGGGGGTGGTCTTACGGCGGCGGGCTCAGGCATTGCCAGCGTGCGGAAGTGTAGGGAGTATGGTCGTACTATGACAAGTGAGTCCTGAGATATCATTATTCAGCACCCAGTGGCATTAATACCCTGCAGTGAAGCAGCTGTGCACATCAATCGCAACTGTCCATGCTTCGACTAGAATATTCCTCCTTCTAGCCAGTGTCGACTCCGCTCAAGGTTTAGAGTTTGGGTCGAAGCAGCGGGAAGACTTGGAAGAGCTTCTGAAAAAGAGATTTAATATCGAGACTCTAAGTGCAGAAAACGGAGCGGTAGGGGCTTTTCTTCAGAAAGAGGTAGGCGGCATGTCGAAGGGTCTTAGAAAGCTGGAAGAGGAAATGCGTGAGTTTAAAAAATCTTACACAGACAACAAGGGGCGGAATTCGTCGCCGAGGTAGAATCACACATGAGCATTTTGAGGTTCAAATTGAGATATCTTGGTCTCAGAGGCAACGCTGACGCATACCTTACGGTACTTCTGAGAGACTCTTTCGTTTTTTCCTTTTTCTTTCTTTCTTTCTTTTTTTTTTTTTTTGGCAAACCAGTGCTAAGTGACATTGAACCTGATGAAGAACGGACAGTAATAATAATTCTTTCTTTCTTTTTACCAGTATAAGCACTTACAAAATAATATTGGGCCTCGGTATGGTTAACGAACCAATTGAAACCTATCCATGTATCTGTAGTTTGGCAGCATTGAAAGGAACATAATCTAGCATTAACATCGGGACAATAATCAATGAGTGTCGCTAAATGTATGGATGAGTCCCTTCCTTATGGAAGCTCCAGATCAAGGCCATGAAAAAAAAGTTTCTGTGAGTGTGTAGGTAGACCTCTCCTTGTTTCCTTGTCAGGAAATATTGTCCCAATTGCTCTGTGCAGCGTGAAGCAAGGCGCCACGGGGTTTTGGAAGGCCAATATCCAGGTTCTCTGCAGTTATTGAAATACACTGCACCCGATAGATGAGCATGAATAAGGGTAGCCGTACGTTATGTAAGTCTGATGCTGACCATCAATAGACCGAGGCTCTCGTGGCTCCACTCTTGGCGCATGCGGAGTTACATTCAGCCTTGTCCAGCTGTTGCTTTCTGTTTACTGCTTCTTTTTGTCCTTTCCTCCTATTGCTTTTCCCATCCCCTTTAAATGGTTCACGAGTATATATAGCTAAGTCAATAAAATGTCCTTCCCCTTCAAAGTTATCGAACACGTCCTCCCCGGTCAACATATCCGAGAATATCCCCACAGCATCAGAGGCCGGCAAGAAACGCCTCTCCAGATAGCCATCAAGCAGTATGTTCCTATCGACATCCAGCAGCCCGTCCCGGAAAATGCAGTCACCATCATCGGTGCGCCCGGAAATGGTTCTCCAAAGGAAACCTACGAGCCCCTGTGGGAAGACCTCTACGGGCAATTGAAGAAGCTGGAGGTGCCGGTCCGGGGCATTTGGATGGCGGATTCGTCGAATCAGGGAGGCAGTGCGGTGCTGAATGAGAATGTGATGGGGGACCAGAGTATGTGCATCTATCCTTTCGTCGTCTGTGTTATTCTGGTAGCTAATCACCGCACCTAGCGAACTGGTACGACCACTCGCGCGATCTTCTGCACATGGTGAATCATTTCCGCGAGGAAATGCCTCGTCCACTCATCGGCGTGGCGCATAGTTTGGGATGTGCTCAACTGTCAGTTCTTCGTCTCTGCAGGACCTGCAAACTCGACTACTAACGTGGCTACCACCGCAGCGTGAACCTCTCCATCATCCATCCCCGCCTACTCTCCACCTTGATGCTCATCGAGCCCGTCATAGTAGAAGTCGCCATGGGCGGTCCCAACCCCGCCATGCTGGCCAGTCGCCGGCGAGACCTCTGGGAAAGCCGCGAGAAAGCCAGCGCATCACTCAGCAAGGGCCTCAGCAAGTGGGACCCGCGGGCCCGGGAGCGCTACCTCCGCTACGGACTGCGCCGCGTCCCCACTCGTCTCTATGACCCGGCCACGGATCCGCAAGTGCCCCCGACGGCCGTGACGTTGACAACCACAAAGCATCAAGAGTCGTGGACCTTCTTCACGCCGAACCTCGAGCCTGAGGAGCTCGACCACCTCCTCATTCCAGACTGGGACGCCGAAAAGGAACGTCCCTACCTGTACTCTCGGCCCGAGTGCTGGTCCGCCATGCGCAACTTGCCTTTCTTGAGACCCTCCGTGCTCTGGGTGTTTGGCGGACGCAGCTACCTTTCGCTTCCTGATGCGCAGGACTCGAAGATGCGGAACACCGGGACGGGCATCGGAGGCAGTGGTGGGGCGGAGAAGGGGATGGTTGAGAAGGCGGTGCTGCCGAAGGGAGGGCATACGCTGGTCTTTGAGCAGGTGGATTGGTGCGCCCAGGTCATGACTGATTGGACGCAGCGGTGGTTTGGGAAGTGGTTGGAAGACGAGAAGTTCTGGCAGGAGTATGTCAGTAGGCACTCGGATGCTGGGATGCTGAGGATGTCGGACGAGGCGTTTCAGATTGCGCAGATGCAGAATGGGACGAAGAGATCGGAGATGCAGAATGGGACGAAGAGATCGGAGAAGCCGAAGGGGAAGTTATAAGGTACTGTCATAGTATTTGAGATCTCAAGCAGTCGCTATAGAGAAGCATGTATATAAATGGCTTACGGAAGCTCATCGGGGACCCGAAGTGGGAGGCTTATTATCCCTCCGCTGAGTTCGAAGAAAGGCTTGATCCATATCTAGTTATGTTCTTAAAGAAAGCCCGAATTCAAGAACAAGGAAATCATTTTCTTTTCTACTGGCTTCAGGGCTTAGCGCACCCCGAACACTTCTTTCGCGAGGAAGAAAGTTATGGAGATGAATGATATGATCTATCTCTACTCGATTCCAGCTGCATTGAATGGTCACGAATTGGGTCTCATGTCTGTTATACCGTGACTTTGGGCTGTTGTGCTGATGCTGGCCTTGATTTCATACAGGTTTGATCAGGAGACGGTTTCGGCGTCTTATGTACCGCAGATATTTGATCTGATGGAAATCCAAGAACGCCCGGGTGAATGGTATCCTCTAGAGGTTATCCTTGATGGGTATCTTCAGAAAATTGATGAGGGGAAGATCAGTACTGTCGCACCTACATACCTTCAAAAGACCTTCCGTGACGATGATAAATCTTTTTTTCCAATGCCCGAAGTTATCGACCCATGGTATATCCATATTTTTACGAAAACGGACTTGGAAAGAGCCACGTCCGCTATGCATCGATTAACGAATGCAATAGAACAACGACTTCCAGCACTTCAAACTCATGAAACACAATGCTTCCCTTTCCCGTGGCCAGATGCTACAGCTTTGGACCCGATAAGCAAATTTCCACCGGGGTGCTTTGCTTTCGAGTTTCTGAAAGCCATTACCAGTCGTCCAGCCAAACTCCATTACATTGCGCCAGGCCTTCGTTTACCGACTGCCTCGGAGATATCCGAGTTTCTGGGCCCCAAACACGACAAGGACTTTCTAGAATGGAGATATAGTAGAGGAATGGAACGGCGGGCGGGGCCTGTACTAATATTTCCCATGGATGGGGGAGACTTGGTAAGATGGCCACCGCACTACAGGGGCATCGTGCGCACGGGGTTATACATAACTGAGGCTGTTACTATCAACGAATCTGCCTTTGGCGATGGGTGCACCTTGACTCTTCCGTTTAAAGTCGGAGCAAACGGGTGGGCACGTCGAAGCAACGGTGAGCCTATTAAAGGATGCACATACGAGGACGCGTGTGCTCATGCAGAGCTCTATCAGACACAAGGAATTGGGTTCAATGATGGCCATAGTGTGCAGATATACAAAGTACTTGAAAGCTGGGCACAGAGGGTTGAGGATGATGATTGGGAGGTGGGAGAAGATGGGGTACTTGGTGGACCAGAAAAGTTCAAGGATTCTGATAGCGAAGAGCATTGGCATAAGTATTGGATCCCACCTTCTTGTTGAGGATTGCTTGCATATCATACTGCCTTAGTTGGAACTCAACACTCCGCTATACCATGCATGCAATTCTTGGCACGTCACCCTCCCAAGTGCCGGATAAAGCCGGAGTTCTACTGCACCTCCGATGTCCACAAAATACCCCAACCAGCTAAAAAAAAATTCAAGAAACACAAAATAAAGTCTCCAGATACGGAGTAACATGACACGAATGTCGTCATCCTCCCAGCGCTAGGAATGCTGTGTCTTGGCGCATTGGGGTAACATTGGGGTCATTGGGGAAGCAAGGGATGAGACATATGAGACATCACACTATAAAACAGGGCAGGCATGTGGCAGAAACGGTCCTACATCTGATAAACCCGGTTTTCTAGAGCCCTACCGCCGATCCTTGAAATTCCTTTTCTACCTCAGCCTCGTCGCCATTCTCCTCCCCATCCTCATTCCACCTCGCCAAAATGTCCTCAGACGACAAATTCCAACAACTCCACGCCCAGCTCTACAACGAGGGCCTAAAGGTGCGTCGTGCCGTCGTCGGAGATAGCTATGTCGACCGATCGCTGGCCAACGGATCCAGCGAGTTTGCGCGTCCCGGCCAAGAACTGGTCACGGAGTTTTGCTGGGGTCATATCTGGACGCGGCCGGGACTCTCGTGGAAGCAGAGAAGTTTGCTAAGTAGGTTACCTATACCTGCATTTTTCCCAAACTCAATCCATCACAATTGAACCTCTTGCTAGAGCTTTTGCTGACGTTAATACATAGATTTGGGCATGTTGATTGCTATGAAGGCGTGGCCGGAACTGGCGGCTCACACACGCGGCGCCATCAACAACGGATTGAGCGAGAAGGAAATTAGCGAGACGGTGCTGCACGCTACTGTTTATTGTGGAATGCCGGCGGGCGTACAGGCAATGCAGATTACGGAGAAGACAATCAATGAAATGGTAGAGAAAGGGGAGTATACGAGGCCGACTTCTTCGAGGACGTCGGGTAGTAAGCTTTAACGGATAGGAGGTACGCGTGAGATAACTACAAGGGCTGGTTTGGAAACTTCTGGGAGGCTGGATAGTTTTAATCTTGTCTTTAGTAGGCTTTATGGACGATAGGCTCGGAATAATGAGACGACGATGTCACTCCTCATCTTCCCCTCATCCCCAATTCTCGGGTTGGGGTAAATATTCTCCACTGACTTTATAAAGAACACGATCCCATACACCCGAATCCGCTGAGCTATTGAGCGCGCAGACCAATCCAACTCATAAAATGGAACTGTCAGAATTCGACCGCGTAGGCTTCATCGGCCTCGGGGCCATGGGCAAGCACATGGTCGAGCATCTGGCGACCAAACTCCCCTCCACCTCGCATATCTACATCTACGACGTGGTCCGCGATCCCATGAACGATCTCGTTTCCCGATACCCAGGCAAAATCCACGCCAGCTCGTCTCCAAAGCACGTCGCAGAGAACTCAGTACACCCTCTCTCCTCTTCTCCATGATACCCTACCTGAACCAAACTAACTCCCCCAGAAATGCATCCTCAGCATGGTCCCCGAAGGCCGACACGTCCAATCCGTATACCTCGACTCCCCCACCGGCATCATCTGCACCCCCGACCTCTCCTCCCGGATCCTAATTGACTGCTCAACAATCGACACCGCCACCAGCATCCACGTCAAAAGCACCCTCACCGCCACCCACCCTGATGTGAAATTCTACGACGCCCCCGTCAGCGGCGGCACGCTGGGTGCTCAGAACGGCACCGTCGCGTTCTTCGTCGGCTGCGCGCCCACCGACCCCGTCCTGCCCATCCTCACCACCCTCCTCACCCTCATGGGGAAACAGGTCATTCCCTGCGGGACACACTCAGCCGGCCTCGCCTCCAAGCTCTGCAACAACTACCTGTCCGGCATCATTGCGATCGCGAGCGCCGAGGCCCTGAGTATGGGGATTAATGCGGGTCTGGACCCGCGTGTCCTCTCGAGTGTGTTTGCCGCGGGGACGGCCCAGAATGCGGTCTGTGATCGGTATAATCCCTGTCCTGGGGTTGTGAGGGATGCGCCGTCGTCGAAGGGGTACGAGGGTGGGTTTAAGGTGCAGTTGATGAGGAAGGATTTTGCGTTGGCGGTGGAGATGGCGCAGAGGACGGGGTCGAGGCTCGTGCTTGGGGAGCAGGGGTTGAGGACGTATGAGGGGGCGGCGAGGGATGAGAGATGTAAAGATCGGGATTCGAGGGTCGTGTTTCGGTATCTGGGGGGAGATGAACGGTGGGCGAGGAGGTATAAGCTTTAATTCGGTGGTTAACTATCTCGGTGACTACTAGTAAACCCCTTCGAAGGGCTCTAGCAAGTATGCTACGCTGCTAGTTTCTGCATCGTTCCAGCTTCTCAGGAAGCGGATATCCCCCGATGCTGACCACGAACTCGAATGCCTCTTTCATCAGTCCCAGCGCGTCTGCTCCCATCCACGGCTCCAGAACCTCGGATCTGGTGAGTTCCGTCTCGCGGCGGCATTCCCTCCCGATCTGCAGTTATAGTCCATGTCAGTCCATCAATCACGTCAAACCATAGATAGAACCAAGCTATGCTGTGCTAGGTGGGAACATACCAAAATGCAACTCCCGCCAGCAACAGTCTGATCGACCGAGATCTGCGCAATTACCATCCCTATAGACTCCGGCGAGTTCGCCTCGTACCCAGCTTCCTGCCAGTTCTTGCACAAGCCAGCCGTCAGCCGCGTCGGGGTAAACGAAGGCGCAACGCCCGTGACCCGGATATTGTGTCTCGCTGCGGCGTGGTGCGCGTCGCGAAGCATTCCGATCACCGCGTGTTTGGACGTGGTGTAGGCCGTTAGATCTGCTCCGCCGAAGTAGCCCGAGATGGAGGAGACTAGGACGATGGATTTAGGTGCGGAGGTGTCGGGGGCAGATCTCATGTAATGCATGGCTAGTCTCAGGGCTGGATATTCGTCAGTGAGCATCTTCACTTACCTCGGAGACCAAAGACGGAGGAAGAGGGAGGGAGGGCCTACTATTAAACGTCCCCTTCACATTCACATCGATCACCTCGAACGCTTCCTTCGAATCCACCAGATCCCCCTTCTCATCGACATCGTCCATATCGAGAACATCCTTGGACTCCATGATCCCGGCGTTCGCGACCACCGTATCGATGCCGCCAAACTGTCTCACAACCCGCTTGAACAGACCCTGCATCTGGTCCCAGTCAACTATATCCACTGGGACGTACATAGCGCGGGATGGATATGGCAGAGACGCAACCAGCTTCTCTGCGCGCGACTGAGAGGCCGGGATATCGGCGATGACGACGTTTGTGCCATGCTCGTTGAAGATCTTCGCTGTCGCAGAGCCAATACCGCCTGCTCCGCCGGTGATGATCACGGTCTTGGATGTAAGACTGTGAAGGGTTTGCTCGTCGAAGTCGATCTGGTGCATGGTAAATGTGATGGGCAGTTTGGAGAGAAGGTCGAGAAGGGGATAATCGAGAGGGGAACTGGCCCCTTTTATCCTGCCCTGTAAGGTGGAGAGAAGAGAGAGTGAATATCTGCCCACGTAGCAGCATAGGGTTTCATGAAACTCGAACCCTGGGAGTTGGTGTGACACAAAGCATGTTGATCCTGTAGAGCGCTCTTTCAGGAAACGGAGTGAGGCCCGGATTGAAGTTGCATACTAGGGCTGAACGGGGGAATCGATGACAGGAGGAAAAGTCCAGCGTGTAAAGGGCGAGTCAGTCTTTAGCAAAAGCCACAGGGCAACAATACCGCTTAAGTTCATATGAATCATAGATAACCTTCAAAGTTCTCAAGAAGCAAGTAGATCAATCAACAGACTTCGACTGTTAATATTACCATGACATAATTCCTTCTAACTGTCTTTCCCACAAGGCCATATCCAACAATTAACATTCCGTGCAACCCAAAACAACATTCCCAAAGATCCAAAGCGGACAGATGCAGGAGCGTTGTGCTACCCACAAAACCAACCCTAATAGGATTTAAGCTCATCCATGCATTGCGGCCACTGAGAAAGCATACCTCTTCCCCAGTATGTGAGTGGAACTTTAACCGTCCCTTACGGATGGCGAGAACTCAGGAGATAAGTCGAGTATCCTTCTGGAAGTAGTGCGCGTACGGCCGGGCCAACATGACCTGTTTATAATAAGGTCTAAGATATGGAAATCTGAGAATGCATCGATGGCGAATAACTTGGAGATGAATGTGTTCTCCACTTGGGACCTGACACTAGTGAGTGACAGAGAGGTAGGATGTCTTTGATATGCTCAGCGTCTGCTTCCTAGTGCTATCATACCTCTTCGCTTTTCTTGTTCAGGCTAGGTTGCTTATAGTTGCAACATCAGGATAATGAAATCCCCACAATTTTCATTTCATGTGCCTTACTACGGCATCCATTTACAAATATGCATTTCGAATAGATCAGATGGTCTACAGGAGTAAAATCTTCCTTCGAGACAGTCTCCGATGACACCCTTCATTGAGTCCTCTCAGACGGTAAGTAAGGAGTGCAGACAAATGTTCTTGATTGAACTATGTTGATGGAGGGAGGCAGACGAATACTCATCTGGGATTTATGAGACACTGATTTGCGCTTAATCTAGGAAGGACTGACTCCTTTCTTGTCCAGGGCCTTGCTGTGAGAATATATCACGAGTATTATCTATGTGTGTGTTGGTGGCATCGCATATACCTAAGGTTTAGGGTAACATCCCGCAGGCAACACAGTCTTTTGGCTTCAAATAATCTTGCTCTTGCTTATGTTTTAGACTTCTCTAATGGTCTAATAAAGGATAACGAAGAGGACTACACAGCTATAACTAAAAGAATTCAATGTACACATGGTCGTCATCTTAGTACCGCAGTATCTAATATACTAGAAGTCAACCAAGGACCACGGACCAAAAGGACCGACGATCTAGCGAAGGGTACGGTGTTTGCGCACAAATCCTCGCCTTCACCATATCCGAGACTTCAGGCTCGTGATAGTAGCCATACAACCTCATATATTCGCGATAACGACCCTCGAGGGCCATATCATATTCCACATCCACACACTGCCAATTCTGAAATACCACATGCATCGGCCTCTGGCTCGCTGGCCCCTGAGGATCATGGTATTTCTCGGTTGCGTAGTGATACAAAGCCACAATTGCCAGGTGCATGTCCTTGACCATCAAGAATAAGCGGTCATGGTCCATTATAAGGACAGGAAATCGTTTGAGAGTCTGCCAATAACGCTTCTGGAATTCGATAAACGGACTAGGGTCTTGTGTGAGGGCCGATTTCACCCATTCGGCGCTGATTCCCCAAGGGTCCTGATCAGCTGACCGCGACCAGAAGATTTGATGAATTTGAAGCCAAATCAATATCTTCCCGATTGCTGTGAGAGTCAGGGGATCCCGCCAAATCGTTGCCGTCATAGCCTTCTGCTGTGGATGAACCTGGTACAGCGACGTGTAGAGACTGCCGACGTTCTGTAAGGCTAGAAAACCAGGGAGCACCATATCAAGGTCCATTTGCGAGACTGATGTTTCTCTAAAGGCACTGGAGAATCGATCCCAGTGTGTAGAATCGTCGTAGGCATGATGTCGAATATGTATCCGCTCAACCTGGCGTGCTTGATTGAGCATTTGAGAAAGGGACGCGGCCTTGTGCCAAAGCCAAAACATCCTCCCAGGATCGTTGGGATCCGGCGCTCTGATAAGTACTTGCAAAGTTCGGAGTCGCTGGAAGGGAAATCTGCTAAACCTTTGCAGTGATGGCAACTGATCCCTGACTATCCATGTGGCATATTTTTCATGACCGCGTTTCTCTTGCCAATGTTTCCCATGTCGCTGATAAAATATTGTGGCCCAATCGGATTCTGGTGCAAATTCTATAGACAGTGTGGAGTATCTATACAGTACTGTCGATACTTCGTCGTAGAGAGCTCTGCTAGCGCGTAGTATACTCAGGCTTGAGCGATTGGCCCCCCCTCGGGGCATCAGGTCTTCCCATATCATTCTGCGCCTTCTCGCAGAAAGTCGGGAAAACAGACCCAGGCCTGGCTGAGCCATTCGTTCAGGGTCTTCCTTCGTTGGTGCTATGCCTTCTCAATTACGATTAGGAATGGTGTTCTGAGCTTTTCGAAGGGCGAGGAAGTAAAAAAGAAGAAGTAGAAGAAAAGAAAACAAAAATAGGACTTGGTAATGATGGCGCGATAAATGTATATCAAAGTAATATATCATAAAGCTGGTAGAATGGGTGTTATGGCAATGCTGAGGCAAAGAATCAGAATCATCTCCGCCGTGTAGGGCTTTCCTCATGATAGATCGGAGCACTACTTCCATCGCGCCTTCCTCTTCCACGGCGTTGCATAAAATGGCCATGAGGAGTAAGCAAGCGGTGAAATCTCAGTCTCATACTATTATAAGCTGGCAACTACTGCGTACGAGGGCATGCTGACTTCCGAAATAGGTAACTTTGTGCCGTGAAAGAGGTTAACAAATCAGTAAGGACGGCCCTATAACGGCTGCTCAGAGAGCAATAGGACTATCAGATCAATCCAGAGAAGTCTAGAAAAGTATATTCACCGATCCTCTGGCAGAAAAAGGTTCAAAAATGGTCAACAAACATTTAAACTATAGTTCATTTTAGTAAGGCAACCCGTTGAGAAGTGATACATGTACAACAGTATTCCCTTATCATTATCTAGCAACGCCAGAAAGCTATCATTCGCATAGCCATCTACTTTACAGTCATGTTTACATTCTTTTATCTTCTTTATGGTCCCAACTAGTTACTTATAGTCTGGCTGACTCATCTCATTTTGCGGGGACCCCGACCTTCCGCATTCGGCCAAGTCACGTCGATCGCGTTGCATCGCCGAATGCATTTCTCGCCTGGACTCATCTCATCGACTCTCCCAAAAGACAGAGATCTAAAAAAATGGCCAGATCTACCAGACACTCCGTCGGTCTATCTAAAGCCCGTCCGAAGTCGGTCCCAACCCCGACCCCAAGCCGTGTCAATCCTCCGGCTATCACGCCATCCCGACTACGAGTTGCACATCCAGAGCCAACCAAGCCTGCTGATTACCCCGGCCTGATCATCGTGCTTAGACTCTCTTGGCTCCGCTACGACTGACCGGCCTGCTTCCAGATGACCAACCGTGCCGCATAATCCCTGTCTGCGCCCTCTGATTGCTTGTCCGAAAGAAGGTTACTTACGTCGTCGTGTCGGCTGTTGGATTGCGGTGGAGAAAGGAAAAGGAGAGTGCGAGAGAGTCTGTCTGTGGCCTGATGGCCGCGGAGATTTCCTCTTAGCCTACTTATATTCGGATGGAGAAATATCGCACGGAGACACTCTGACTGGCTGGAATCCTCGTCATCACGCATCGACAGGGGATTACGGTTAAGCTTGAGGGGGCGGCTTTCGTTGCTTTTTTGGGCTGAATTGGGTTAAATACTGCCTTGGTCCGCTGGCTTGGCTATCCTTGTCCTTCTCTTGTCGTTGACACTTGGGTTATTTGAGATCTTAGACTGAAGATCAGTATAGAGATGGGTAGGAAACTGGGCCTTTTCCGGGCTATATACCTGGTGTCGGCCAGTTGTATGGGATCTTTCGCTTTTGCGTTCGACACTGGTGTTATCAGTATGACCATTATCTCTCGGCTACATAATCTACTAGACTGACATCTATACAGGCGGTGTTCTGACTCTGGAATCCTTCCAGAATGACTTCGGATACGGCTCGAAGCAGCAGACGTCGGTCAACTCGAACGCCGTGTCTATTCTCCAGGCGGGCGCATTCTTCGGCTGCTTTTTCACTATGCCCGTCGCATCGAGACTGGGTCGACGGTCGGGCCTCATTCTCAGCTCGCTGATCTTCACAGTCGGGACCATCTTGCAGGTCATCAACGCGCATACCCTCGGTACATTCTACGCGGGACGGGTCATAGCTGGCGTGGGGATCGGAGCGGCTACCGTGTTGATCCCCATGTATGCGGCGGAGATGTCCCCGAAGGAAATCCGTGGCCGACTGGGCGCTTGTTTCCAGCTGTTCTTTGCGCTGGGGGTCATGATCGCCTATTGGGTGACATATGCCGTATCGAAGAACCAGCCGTCGGCTACCAAGCAGTGGCAGATTGCACTGGGGTTGCAGCTGTTGCCTTCGACCCTGCTACTAGCAGGGATGTGTACCGTAAAAGAGAGCGCTCGATGGCTTGCGGCCAAAGGCAAGACCGAGAAGGCGTGGGAGTCGCTGAAATGGGTCCGAGGGGGTGAGGAAACAGAGGAACTCCGGCAAGAGTTTGACGAGATCATTGCGGGTATCGAGGAAGAGGCACGAGTCCGAGAGAATCTGACACTGCGCGAGCTCTTCCTCCCGGTGAACCGATACCGGTTGTTCATCGCCGTCACGATCCAACTCTGCGCGCAGCTGACCGGCAACACGTCGCTGGCCTACTACGCCAACCAGATCTTCTCCGCCGTCGGGGCAGGCAGTTCGGCCAAGCTGGTCACGGGCTTCTTCGGGGTGGTCAAAGTGGTGGGAGTCAGCATCTTCCAGCTCTTTGTGATGGACCGCATTGGCCGACGCGTCCCGTTCATGGCGGGCGCCTTCGCCATGGGGTCGTTCATGCTCATCATCGCCTGCGTTCTGGCCACACACCCGACCAGCGCTAGCGGCGAACAATCCGGGGCCACGAAAGCGGGGATCGCAATGATAATCATGACCTACGCGGAGGCGTTCAGCTTCAACATGTCCTGGGGGCCACTGCCCTGGCTGTACGTGGGCGAGATCTTCTCGAGTCGCACGCGAGAAATCGGCGTGGCGGTTGGAGCCGCTTCGCAGTGGCTGTTCAATTTTATGATGTCACAGGTCACGCCACACGCGATAGACAATATTGGATGGCGCATGTTTCTGATGTTTGCCATTTTCAACTACGCGGTGATCGTCTACTCGTGGTTCTTTTTGAAGGAGGTGTGTTCTCCCCCCCCCTGCATGTATGCTGCATACTAACAATAGATTAGACCTCGAGACATTCCCTGGAAGAAATGCAGGAAGTCTTTGGCGGCGAGCCACAACCCGACAAACTCCCGGACGAGTCAGGGGTTCTGGACCGGAAATAATAGCAGCAAAGCAGGGAATCCCGTTATAAAGAGGACCGTGACAGCGACGGGGATCAGCTCCGTCTTTGTCGCGCTGACACCTGGCCTCACGTTGCACACGACACCGCTAGCCCTAAGCACCACGAGCCAACTGGACGCCATCATTGGCCCTCGTCGCCGCTTGTTCTCTCCGCATTTTCTTTCTCCGGGGGTTGCTGGACGCTGAAGTCTTGCCAGGAGACTTAAACCCTCCGAAATCTCCGTGTGATCGCCGATGGGCTCTGGGTTTCCTTTTTCTTTTATTTTCCCCCTTGGCTCTTTTTGCTTCTTTGTCGCTAGTTGGTCTTATATCACTCGGGGTTTTTAATTAGATCATGGTCTTGGCTTTTGGCACCGATCGTTTCCTTTTCTCCTCTCTTTCAGCCATCCTTCATTCATCCATCATGTCCATAACCATGCCATAAGACAACAAGTACATACACATACTCACTGTATACACCGCAGCATGGGCTCGGAAAACCCCAACGCACGACCCAGCGACCCCGACGGTCTCGTGCTCGAAGCCTGGGGCCAAGGCCTGATGGTAGGATCGCTGGTCGTCATGGCGGCCGTGACCTTCTCGAACATGAAGCGACGCATCCTGCTGCATAAGTTGATTTTCGCCGAAGTCCTTCCCCTCAGCCCTCTCCCCAATCTATCCATCCACCCCAACACGCTAACATGTAATAATAGTTAATCCTCGCAATGCCCCACGGCACCTTCATCTTCGCCAAACCCCCCACCTACGGCTGGTACCTGTCCGTCAGCGCCATCGGGCTGAACATCTCCTGGAGCCTGCACAACGTCATCGCCTGGATGAAGAACAAGCCCTTCCTCTCCGCCCGCGTCTCCCGCTTCTACATCATCACTGTTCTCCTGGTCCAGCCGTACTGGGTGCTTGAGATCTACGCGAACTTTGCGTTTTTTAATAATTTCAATCGGGTCTTTTTAAGGACCAGGCCGTTTGAGCCGTTGTTTCGGTATGTCCTTTCGTTTCTATCCTCTTCTGTGGGATGTAAGCTTGTTTCGGAAATGAAGTCAAGGCAAAGCTATCGAGCTAATATAGGATATACTGACTATGACTGAAACGGAAAAAGAGACCCCTGGTGGATCTTCACCACGCTGTCGCTCTTCTACACCATCAAGCGCGAATACAACTTCGGGATCCTGGAGCTCGTGCTCGTGAGTCCGCGGTTCGGAATCATGCTCGCGTCTATGTGCTTGAGCATCGCTTTCATCGTCGTCGATACCTGCGCCGTCTTGAATGCGTTCGAGGGCTCCGGGCTGCCGACGGGGATCGAGCCGTTTTGGAAGGTGAGTTCACTTACCTAGGTAGCACTATGATTAACATCAAACCCCTTGCTATTCTATCATCTAAGCCTGAATATGAGTCCGAGACTAACCATATCCCTCCCTCCCTCCCTCCCTCTCCCTCCCCCCACCGCAACGGGAGGGAGAGAGAGGACGGAGACGAGAGGAGAGCAGCTATCATTCATATTCAAATGCCTCTGCGACACCGTGATCCTCGACGATTTCAAAACCGCCCTGGACCGCATGCGCACCTACTGGATCCAGAAGCGCGCTGCCTCCGGCGAGATCTTCCTGGCCGACTATACGACGCGCGAGCGCTCGGGCCCGTGGCCGGGGTCTGGGGATGGGAATGGGTTTGGGCATGGGTATGAGGCTAGGCCTGGGACTGGGGGGAATGTGCATGGGCATGGGGTTGGCGGGGATAGAGATAGGGATAGGGAAAGGGAGAGGGAGAGGGAGAGGGAGAGGCGGAGGGAGTGGAGGAGAGGGATGATTGGTGCGGAAGGGGGGCGGGGTGGAGGGAGAGGGAAGTTTGGGGATGGGGATGAGGATGGGGAGAGGGTGCCGAGGGTGTATTTGAGGGAGGATGTTTCGGTTTCGGTTTCTGCGTGATTCTTTTCTGTTGTTGGGTTTGGTGGGATTGGTTAGGGCTTGTTTACGGCGTTGGAGTTGTTTATTGTCCGGCACAGGACGGTGGTTTATTGATACTATGTCTATGTAACAGAGCTTATACCACTGCTATACTTGATTCAATCAAAGAATCAGAAAGCCTTCTTTAAGTCCATCACGCTAACCGTCACCTTGTTGGTCTTGCCCAACAAGACACCCGCCCCGTGGAGAAGCAGCTTGGACGGATCCTCGCGCAACACCCGCAACGACCGAGTGTAGCTGTGTCCCTCCGGCGTCGCGATCTCGGTCCACTCGCCCTCGCCCAGAGCCTGGTTGATGAAGATCGAGTCTTGGGTGCCCGCGCTGACGATGATCGTGCCGTTCTTGCCGCCGTACGGGGTCCAGACGACGTACGGCGAGGAGGTCGGGACCGTGCCGCTGGAGACGACGAGGCGCTGGTGCGGCGCCGCGTTGAAGTTCTCGGGGTCGGCGGAGATGCGGTAGTAGATGGGGAAGGAGTAGGAGGAGGTGTTGAAGAAGGAGCCGTATTCGTAGACGTAGATGTATTTGCCGTTGGGAAGCTGCTGGAATTAGTTTGGAAGATGGTAGGAGATGGATTGGATTGGCATACCTTAGCTACGACGGGCATGCCGGGTCGGTCGGTGTAGGTTGGGTAGGCGCTGGAATGGTTAAGCAATCGGACTTGAAGCTGATGGGATACACTTACGTATCATCTGTAGCAGGACTCCAGTTCTTGAGATCCGTCGTCACTTGATGCGACAGATGCTGGCCGTGGGTCTCGTTCTTCCTCTGGTCGGCATAGTAGGCGATCAACTTGCCCTTGCTGTGCTGTATTAGACCAGACTCCAACACACCGAACCTTACACAAAAGAAGGAAAGGACTTACTGCGCCAAAAGGAACGGCTCCCAAACCGGCGTCAACCCATTGTTCGGCACTGCTTCTCCACCGGCCGCAATATGGCTCACGAATTCCCACGTCTTGCCAGAGTTCCGAGACGCGTAGAGATCAATCTGCGTCGACGACAGATCCGTCGGGATGCTACTTCCTGCCAACAGCAGCGTTCCCTTCTTGAACGATCCCACGCGCTCCGGCAGATAGTACAGGAAGGGCTGGTAGCGCAGTCCCAATCCGTTGGCCGTGTCGTGGACCCGGGAGATCTCCTTCCACGTCTGTCCGTGGTCCTTGGACCGGTAGATGGGGAAGTACACGGCCGGCGGCTCCGGTGAGTAGTTCTCCCATGTGGCGAGCAAGTCGCCGTTGGGCAATTGCTCATTGCGCGCGTACAAAGTCCGCGGGATGGTGTAGTCCGAGGGAGGGCTAAAGATGACATTTTGGGAGTAGGTCGGGATACGGGCTTTGGAGATGGACGCAGCCAGCGCCAGGGGCGCGAGGGTGAGGAGATGAAGGAAGTGCATTTTGCTCAATTGCCTGTTCGCCTTGAAACAATGCCGTCCAACAATGCCATTTTGCACCGGCTTTTATAGCTCAGGAAAAAGCTCCCCAACATGTGGTTAGTATAGACCACGGCGCCATCCCGCCGGAGTTGACCCGATTCTGGACTTCCCGTCGCTGGGCAGTCACTAGCGGCCGAATTTCCATCAATCGTTTGCTTGCGCAGCCGGCAAGAGCGAATTAAACACACGATACCAACCGAGCAGAGAGAATGGGCTCATAATGCCGAGCCATTTGTCTTTGCGGGGTGGACTTGGGGTCTGGGCGTCTGCAAGAGTTGGCTGCGACGCGTGTGGCGGCCGGGATGGATGTTGACGACATAATCATTTATCTCAGTACTATGATCGTCCAGGCGCAGATTCCGACAGTCGATAAACCGATATAGCATGAGACTTATATCCAGCACATAGAGATCGGCTGGGAAATCCGGAGAATTGGCTCGGAGAAATAGCGGGGAGAAGGATAGGGATGGAGATGGAGATGGCACGATCGAGGCGGGGAAATGCGGGGAGAAACAGTCCCTTGGCGGTCACGGGGATGGCAGTCGGTGGAAGCAGGAAGAAGACGCACGAAGGTGGTCTTTGTGTCATCGCATCTCGGAGAATTGCACCTCGAGCCATCGCCACTACACGGCCAATTGGAGAATTATGGGAGGTCTGAAAGACATCGTGTCGTGGCCATGAAGGTTACACAATCGCACAAAGGGTCTACAGCAGACCTATTTAGGCCCCAGCAGGCCTCGAAACTCGAGCATAAAGCAACACCAGACAGCTGAGATTCACTGCATTCATCATGGTCCAATACTCCAAACCCGCCGAGCCAATTCCTGAAACCCAGACCGTGGCTTTGGTCAACGAGCTGGGTGGTGACATCGAGTTCCGCGAGGACTACCCCGTTCCCCTTCCCGGACAGAACGAGGTGCTCGCAAAAGTTCTCTACACGGGGGTCTGTCATAGTGGTGAGATACCTCCCTGTGCATGCAGCACCTTCAGCTCTAATACTGGGATGTGCAGACCTCCATACGAAGAGTGGCACCGCCGCAACCGCAGATGACAAGCCGAGAAAACACAAACTCCCGCACGTCGGAGGCCATGAGGGCGTCGGCCGGATCGTTGCGCTCGGTCCTGGATGCGGGTCCGACTTGCAGGTCGGGACCTTGGTCGGAATTCGCTTCTCCAGTCGTATCTGCAGGAGATGTGATTTCTGCTTAGCCGGGATGGAGCAACATTGTGTCAAGGGCACTAATCATCTGACTCACGAGGACGGTAGTTTCCAAGAGTACATCGCGCTTGATGCGGACTACCTGACAATTCTGCCCGACGATATTGATCCCAAGGTCATGGGGCCGGTCCTTTGTGCCGGCGTGACCGCATATAAGGTATAGTCCTACTTACTAGGGATTCTTGATCTGACGTATGCAGGCCGTTTTGAATGCCAACATACGGGCAGGTAACTGGCTGGTGGTGGTAGGCGCTGGAGGCGGCCTCGGCCATCTAGCAGGTGAGAGCATTGATCGATATCAAGGCAGAGCTAACTCCTGTAGTCCAATATGCAAAAGCACAGGGAGCTTTAGTCATTGGAGTCGACGCCGGCGACAAAAGAGAATTCGTGCTATTTCTTGGGGCCAATGAATTCATCGACTTCACCTCCACGGATCCCACCCAACGAGTCCACGAGATCACCGGCCTCGGCGCACACGCAGTGGTGGTGACGGCTGGCAGTGCAAAAGCCTTTGCGCATGCATGCGAGATGCTGCGCGTTGGAGGTACGCTGAGCTGTGTCGGTATACCACCTGGACGACCAGCCCTGGAAACCCCCATCGCCACCATTGTCATCAAAGGTCTGAAGATCACGGGCAGCTTGGTGGGTTCGCTTAAGGAATGTATGGAAGCAGTGGATCTGGTTCGCCATGGACTAGTCAACCCAGTCATTAAAGTCCGTCCCTTTAGGGACCTGCCTCAGGTGTATGAAGAGATGGAAAGGGGCGATATTGCGGGAAGAATTGTGCTTCAGGTTTCGGAGTACTGAAACATCAATGTTTCATGATGGTACCCTAGGCATCAGTTTTGGACGATAGTCTGCCAGGCGGTTAGGGGTAGTCCAATTCATCGAAATAGTCATCATGCCTATCGCCTCGTAGCATATCTTCCTGCCAAGCAATCTCCGGTAGTCGCGCAGGAGCCAGAACCAACGCTTCGGCAGTCTTTGCCCGTAGAATCGATTTCAGCATGGGGTCTTGGTCCAAGAACGGTAAAAGCTTCTGATACAGAGCATGGAGATAGTCCTCGGGTCTCAACTGAAAGGACCGGTTCGATGACGAGGCAAATAGAACCGTATCTGCCAGCGAGTTTGCTACTTCGAAGCACTTCAACAACTGCATCTCGTCAACCACATCCAACTCTCTTAAGCCAGTAACTCACCTGATCCCGACCCAAGGGCAGCAAATCAGATTCCGTAAACTCCCGCAGCGAATACAGGAGGTCGCGACTGACAAGCGCCGGGAACTTGAACGTCAACAGCTCCGCGTAGGATGCAGTGGAAAGCAATTGCCGCGACAGCGCCTCCTGCCAGACAATCGTCCGCATCCATTCCTTTGTGATGCAGTGATCTGCCATCCGTGAGGACGCTTCTGTTCGACAGCTGAGCGAGAGCACCGACAATGCAGCTTCGGTCTCGGCTAGGCTATCGGCGGAAATTGCAGTTTGGCCAATCTTTCCGGGGTCACGTCGCCGCACAGACAGTCCATCAAAAGTGGCGAAGAGCCTAGCCAATTCGACTAAGCCCTGGACATGAATGTTGCCACTTGCACCTCGTATACTGGGCACCCGAATGGGCGTGGTATAGGACGGCGCCAGACCAAGGTGTATGGCATAGCCTCTGCACAGCATAAGCATCGTGCTCCCAACCATACACCAGTGGACGAACATACCTCTCAGAAACCCACAGCAGAATAAACAAAATCTCATCATTCTCTATAACATCCTCCTCGGGACTTCGGCGCCGCATCGTCGCATCCTCCGCATCTAATCGCAACAGCCTCGCGCCTGAAATCGCCTCCTGGATGAACATCATCGCCGAATTCTGCCGATTGGTCTTCGCATGATACACATGCAAGAAGAACGAAACAAACACACTCCGCAGGTCCGGGTTCTCCCTGTACCCCGTCTCCTCTCTCACCCTCATACACTCCGCCGCCATAGCCGCACAGTCAACAACACCCCCATCCTCATCCCCCACCGGCCCAAGCTGCAGCTGTGCCATCGTCGCCGCACACAACGCCGCCGCCAGACAGTACGTGCTCACATCATACCGAGCCGACTCGATCCTCCGCAGCAGCGCCGGCGCATTCACAACAGGCCACACACCATACGAGGACTGGCGATACAGACGCACCACCGACGCCAGAGTCGAGGGGGAGATGATCCCGACAAACCCATCGCTGGTCGCATCGGAAACCGGTTCCGGGGGCTGTTCGTGCTCGGGCCCGAGAGTTTCCTGCTCATTCTCGGCACCAGGATCGGCGGCGGCGCTGCCGTGAGTGTTTCTGCTCGAAGCTAGGGGACTCTCGGCGTCCTGGCCCCCACCGGCCCGCCGTCGTACTTTCGGCCCTCTCCGTCGCGCGGGCTTCAAATATGTGCAGCGGACTCGTTTCGCGCCGTTCTGGCAGGTCTGGCACGGCCAGGCGCCGCTGCACTTGACCTTGCGGGAGATGCACTCGTCGCAGGCTCGTTTGGTGAGTTGGGGGCGCATGGATAGTCGCGGGAACTGACTCGGTACACGAGAGTTGTAGTTGAAAGGTGGAGAGGGAGAGGGAGAAGAAGAGGGGAAGCAAACGAGTAACATGACTTGAGTTCCCTGCCCCTCCAGCATACACTCCCTGACTCTGAGACACTCAAGTAGACTCAGTCTAGCCTCCAGCCGAGCCTTCGATCGGTCTTGGACCTTCCTTCTCTCCCTGCGATCCACTCCGTCGCGGTGACGAACCGCCGGACGCTGTGGAGTCGACGTCATGCTGTTTCTCCACACTCTCCATACTTAAGATGCCTTCTTCCCCTCGTCTCTTTCCATGTGGAATTCATCTATCTCAACTTTTCTCCCTCTCCCTACAGTGTCTACAATATAAACACACTCAAAATGGAAGATACTCCCCTCCAGCCAGCCAGCACAGATGTAAGCCCCCAGAACCCTCCCCTCCTTCCCATCCAACAAACCCAACCAACCCACCAACCATACTAACCAAACCCCAAAAAAACAGCCCCGCGACCTCGCGGCCCAAGAATCCTCCGCCTCGGTCCTCTTCCCAGGCTTCACATCCACCACAGCCTGGAGCCTGGGCCTGGCCCTGCGCAGCCGAATCCTCTCCCTGCCGCCCTCGCAACGAAAACCCGCGCTGATCTCAATCGCCCTGACGGGCGGCTCGGAGCCCCACGTCGTGTTCCAATGCGCCACGGAGCCCGGCACCCTCCCGGACAACGAGGTGTGGGTGCGACGGAAGCGAAACACCGTGCTGCGCTGGGGCGTGTCGAGCTGGTTGATGCGCGTGAAGATGCTGACCAGTACGGGGCTCGGGGCGGGGGAGGTGGAGGGCGCGTTTGTGCGGAAACATGCGCTGACGAGTACCGGGGGGGGAGGGGCGGCGGATGATTTTGCGATTCATGGGGGTGGGTTTCCGGTGAGGGTGAAGGGGGTGGATGGGGTGGTTGGAGTGGTGGTGGTCAGTGGGTTGAAGCAGGAGGATGATCATCAGGTGGTGGTGGAGGTGATTCAGGAGTTTATTGCGCAGGGAGGGGTTTAGTTGGATTATGTACCTGTATAGCACTACGATTGAGGATCTAAGTTTGTCTACAAGGAATCAGTCAAGTGAATCAGTCAATTGTATGAGGTATCAAGCTATGTTCCTGTCGCCGAGACCTTCAGCGCAGGCATCGTCTTTCAACGATTCTTTTTCAAACACTGAAATCGGACCAAACCGATGTGGAAAAAAATAATGTGTCAATAAGCAATAGATAAAAAGAACTCCAGAAAAGTTAAAACAGACTGCCCTCTAAGGTAATTTTACAGTTCATCATGGCCCGTGGGCTCGTCGTCATCCTCCTCCGGAGCAGAGCCGTACAGCTTGCTGGTGATGGGGTAGGCCACGTTGGACAGCTGCTCCTTCTGCTCCTCGAAGTCCTCGGTGGTAGCAGTGGCAGCGTTGTCGTCGAGCCAGTCGGTGACTTCCTTGACGGCATCCAAGATGGTCTGCTTGTCATCCTCGTCAATCTGGCCACCCAGTCCGTTCTCGTCGCCGACCTGGTTCTTCAGGCTGAACGCGTAGTTCTCCAGTCCGTTGCGGGCCTCGATCTTCGACTTGATGGCCTTGTCCTCCTCGGCGAACTGCTCGGCCTCGGCCACCATGCGGTCAATCTCCTCCTGGGTCAGGCGACCCTTGTCGTTGGTGATGGTGATGGACTCAGCCTTGCCGGTGCCCTTGTCGCTGGCGCCGACCTTCAGGATACCGTTGGCATCCAGGTCGAACGAGACCTCAATCTGAGGAACGCCACGGGGCGCGGGAGGGATACCGGTGAGCTCGAACTTGCCGAGCTGGTTGTTGTCCTTGGTCAGGGAACGCTCACCCTCGACTGGAGTCATCGTTAGTCACCGTTCAAAACTGGAGCGGAAGAAGCAACTTACAAACTTGGATGAGGACGGTGGGCTGGTTGTCAGCCGCGGTGGAGAAGACCTGGGACTTGCGGGTAGGGATGACGGTGTTACGGGGGATGAGCTTGGTCATCACACCACCGGTGGTCTCGATACCGAGAGTGAGGGGGTTGACATCCATCAGAACAACGTCGCCGGTGCCTTCCTCACCGGAAAGGACACCACCCTGAACGGCAGCACCGAAAGCAACAGCCTCGTCGGGGTTGATACCCTTGCTGGCCTTCTTACCGGCGAAGAACTCCTCGAGGAGAGCCTGGACCTTGGGGATACGGGTGGAACCACCGACCAGGACAATGTCGTCGACATCAGCCTTCTTGACCTTGGCGTCCTTGAGCACCTGCTCAACGGGCTTGAGGGTCTTCTTGAACAGATCCATGTTCAGCTCCTCGAACTTGGCACGGGTCAGGGTCTCGGAGAAGTCCTCGCCGTTGTGGAAGGCCTCGATTTCAATGCGGGTGGACATCTGGGAAGACAGAGTACGCTTGGCCTTCTCAACCTCGCGCTTCAGCTTACCCATGGCCTTCAGATCCTCGCGGACGTTGACGTTGTTCTTCTTGTTGTACTGCTTGACGAAGTAGTCCATGACACGGTGGTCAAAGTCCTCACCACCCAGGTGGGTGTCACCAGCGGTAGCCAAGACCTCGAAAACACCGTTGTCGATCGACAGAAGGGAAACATCGAAGGTACCACCACCAAGATCGTAGACGATAACCTGGCGCTCATCACCGGTCTTGTCCAGTCCGTAGGCGATAGCGGCGGCGGTGGGCTCGTTGACGACACGGAGAACGTTCAGGCCGGCAATAGTACCAGCGTCCTTGGTGGCCTGTCGCTGAGCGTCGTTGAAGTAGGCGGGGACGGTAACGACGGCGTGAGTGACCTTCTTTCCAAGGTAACCCTCGGCGATTTCCTTCATCTTGCCGAGAACCATGGCGGAAACCTCCTCGGGGGTCAAGGTCTTGGGGGTCTGGTTGACATCGACCTCCACGACGGGCTTGCCATCCTTCTTGACAATGTTGTAGGGGAAGGTCTTGACGTCCTTCTGGACATCCTTGTCCTCGAACTTGCGACCAATCAAACGCCTAAACAAATATCTGTCAGATACCCGATCCCTGCTCGTGTAACCAAAATTGCCAGAAGAAAAACTCACTTGATATCGAAGATGGTACGGGTGGGGTTGGCGGCGTATTGGTTCTTGGCGGCGTCTCCGACCAGGCGCTCCTCATCGGTGAAAGCGACGTAGGAAGGAGTGATACGGTTTCCCTGATCGTTGACGAGAATTTCGACCTTTCCGTTTTGCATGACACCAACACAAGAGTAGGTGGTTCCCAGATCAATACCGACGACTGTCAAACATTAGCATGCTGCTCCCCGTTATTTCAACCGATTCGCAGGAATTGCCATACCAGTTCCGTAGCTGTCCACCGAGTCATCCTGAGCGTGGGCGGTACCAAAGAAAGCCAGAGGCGCAATGAAGACGAGAAGGAGGTAGAAGATGGTCGACCAAGCAGCAAACGGCTTGGCCGCGCCATTGGGGCTAGACCAGCGCGCCATTATGGATTATGTGTGTCGGACGTAGTTCCCCTTTCACGATGGAACACGTATCAAAATGTAAGTGATCTTCTCTATGTCGAACAAGACGCGTTTTCAAAACCCGTCTCGCGAAAAAAAAGTCTCCTGCACTAGACACAAGAGAATAAAAAAGAAGAGAAACCCAACCACAGCCGATTAGCGGAAGGAAAGAAAGGAAGGAATGGGGGGGAAGGGAGAGAGAAGGTTGGAGGACAAAACAACGGGAGAGAGAGAGGGAGAGAGAGGGAAAGGCGAGCTTGTTCTTTTATGGGATCTGCTGGCGGCGACAAGCGCAGCGGCCATGCTGGCCTTTTCGCGCGCTCCGCCCGTGAAGGTTTACTTCTCGCCCGGTGATTGGCGGAAGTTCCCCTTGGACCCTGTGACTCAGCAGTTCTCCCCGGAGACCGCCTGTCCGTGTCGGGATTCTGCCGGAAGAATCCGCAGGCGTTCGTCCGATTGGAACGGGCGGAGGCGGTCCATCGAACTTGCTAGAAAGCGCTGCTGAGCTCAGCGCTGAGTCATCCAGGCACGCAGCCCTGACGATTGCCCGATTGGGTTTGGAGGCGCATTTCTGGATACGTGGAAGCTCCTGCATTCTCAAGTCGACACGGGCCCTTCCGTTTCGTGAAGCGCCTTGTTCCTTCTAGCCCCCTCTTCATGAGTCAATCCGTGACTCCAAGTGAGGATCATGACATCTGTCCTTCCTACGCTGCCGCCATCGTCCATCTGGACAGGTGGCGATCACTGTGCTGAAGACTGGGGACCCTGCCAAGCACCCAGTATCCACCCCCTAGTGTCTCTAGTTGGTTCGAGCCTCGATTGCACATCATGACCGTGATGAGATATTCATAGACAAGCAGTTCTATCTCGTGACTAGTGTATTCTGACGAGTACATGTACCCATTTCTAAAGACCATCGTAATATGAGATGTCATGTCATAATCATTCCAATAATCCCGCCGCCACAGTGTCTCCTCCAGCCCGCAGAACGATCCTTGTAGGCGCCTCTAACGGCACGGCGCGGTCCATTTCCACCTCGATGCGAGCCACTGTGCCCGGTGCAATGACCTTGGGTCTCTTCTTGACCACCGCACCCGACCCTTTGTCTAGAGTGGCCACCAGCTTGCTGATCCGTCCCGGGACATGGAGACGTCCGCGGTGGATATCGACCATGCTAGGCATCAAGTGATCAAAAGCTAGCACTTTGGTGGTGAAGGTGGTGATGTTAGAGATCGGAGAAGATGGCCGGCAGATAACGTCGCCAGAACGGAGGTGAATCGGGTCGATGTTGACAAGGTTCAAGACCACGTTCTGACCGGCCACAGCCCAATCGCTGGGCTCGCCATCCACCTCCAGGCTGCGGATCGTCGCCTTCTCCCCGCTGGGCATCGTAAGGATTTGGTCGCCCATTTGCAGACTGCCAGCATCCAAGCGGCCGGAAATCGAAAGAGGATTTTGCACACTGCCGCGGAAGACGTCGCCGATGGTCATGCGCAACGGCTTCTCCAGCGCATGAGAATTCGGCTCGGTGGTTTCCAGCTCATCGACCAAAGTCCGGCCCTGATACCACGAAACGTTGGGGTCCTCGCTGCGTCGGGTGACATTGTCGCCGCTGATGCCAGAGCAAGGAACAAACGAGATGCTCTTGGCTTGGAACCCAGCAGTAGTCAGGAACGAAGAAACTTGCTGCTCAATCTCTTCGAATCGTTCCTTGTCCCACTGCACAGAGTCCATCTTGTTCACTGCGATGATGATCCTCTGGACGCCCATACTGCGCACCAGCAAGGCGTGTTCCTTAGTCTGGCCTTTCAGCCCCGACTCGAAATTCCCAATACTGGAATCGATGACGAGAACGGCGAAATCCGCCTGGCTAGCTCCAGCAATCATGTTGGGTACGAAATCTCGGTGTCCAGGAGCATCCACTATCGTGAACACAGTCTTCTCGGTCTCGAATTTATTAGTGGCAATGTCAATAGTGACACCCCTGGCTCTTTCTTCGGTGCCCTGATCCAGCACCCATGCGAGAGCAAACGATCCTTTCCCAATCTTCTCCGCTTCACGTCGGTATTTGTCTAGAGTACGTTGGTCGATAGCTTTCAAGTCGGCGAGCAGACGCCCCATCAGAGTGCTTTTCCCGGCATCAACATGACCTAGTTTATGTCAGCATGATGCTCACTGCTTGAGGTGCATCTACACTCACCAATGACCGCGAAGTTCATGGCCTTCTTTCGCTTGGAATTCCTGTATTCAGACAAGACGTCCAAGTTCTTGCTCTTGATGTTCACCTTCTCTTCGACGGCCAAATTGCTCATGCCACTAGCCAGGTCACCTTGGGGTTTCTTGTCGCCTGTTGATTTAGAAGCAGGTTGTTTCGACTTCATGCCTACAAGTCCATTAGGGAGGGTCCTAGTTCTTTCGCCGAATAGCCAAACCTTTCGCAGAGCTCTGTGCATTCAGCACAACGTCGTCGGGGCTTGGGCCTGTGAAATCAAAAGGTTCAGCACGATCTTGTCCATATATCGCCATGAGATCCAGGGCATTCGAGTGCAAGTGGCTGAGCTCGGTTGCAGGAGGATGTCCAGCATCTCCGACAATGGTACTGGCAAACGTGGACGGCGGTGCGCGAATGTTGACGGCGGGTTCCTCCTTCGGTTCGCTCTCCATCTGTGCTGCTTTTGTTGTCTTGACCGAATCCGCTTCATCTGGCACACTTGGACTTCTCGGTTCCGGTGACGGCTTTTTCTTCGGCAGAGGACTTCCAAGACGGGGTTCCGCTCCAGGCGTTCCGGGCGACTGCGGGCTCTCCGATGATTTCTGAGGCTTCCCATTGCGAGCAAGTCTTTCCCTCAGCGACAAAGGTGTCCCCCTCGATTCAGTTGACGGTGTCGGAGGCTGATCGCCGCCTGTTGCGGGTCCTGGAGCCGGTGAAGGTGCTTTGTCCGACTCCTTCTTTTTGCGCGCAGCAGCCAACGCCGCCAATTTCGACACTTTACCGCCGCCAGCTTCAGGGTTTCCTCCAAGCAGTCCAAGTCTGGGATACAGAGGCTCTATAAGGATATCGGCTTTGCGCTCCGCCGGGACATTAAGCCAGGGAGTATCGCGAAAGAATTCCGCAGCCGAAAAGTGTGCTGTCGGCGGCGCCGGTTCCACTAGGGTAGACGGAGGCATAGGGTACGCGGGCACTACGAAGCCTGTTAGAACATATTCGAGCTTCCAAATATGGGAGTCAGTTTAAATCAATCAACGTAGAAAGCAAGACCATACTCACCAACAACGTTCGCCGTTTCCAATGCCGCCAGGAAAAAATATTTCAATCGAGAGCCGAGCCCAACCACCAGGTATACGTAAAAGCAACAAAGCACAGGGGAAACAGCTGCTTACCCGTAGTTCCTTTCGCCTTGGGGGTCGGCGCAGGCGCAGGCTTCTTCTTCACTTCCTTCGCCTTCTTACCTGCACGCATCGACAACAATTCGTTAGCAATTGCGATCAAAAGTCCCAATTCACCACCCAGCAAGATCCCATTCCCCAATCCAAATCCAGTATTGCCACTCACTTCTCAAATAATTCACCGACTTTTCAATGTCGTTGTAATAATGCCACAGCGATTCCTGGACCTCCTCGCGAGTCGCCGTCACGGAGGGTTCCCCCGACCGCAACTGCTGGAGAACCTCGGCTGTGCACTGTTCCAGGAACTCCTGTTCCTCGGGATCCGGCGAGTCGTAGCCATCGTCTTCGAAGTCATCCTCATCGTAGCTCAAGGCTTTCACGCGATGTCGCGACATGGCGGATTGTTGTTGACGACGGAAGGCGGGGCAAGGCTGGGTTAGGAGGGGTTGAGGGAAAACGAAAGTCGGTCTAGATATGTAGGATTCTCCCGCGCCCGGGTGAGGAAATGCGAATTAATAAACCACGAAGGGGGAGAAGAGAGGGTGGAGGGGCAACGAGAGAGCCAGGAACCGGGGGAAGACTGTGGTGGGAAGAGTAGAGTCGAAGGGGAGGGAAACCCTCCACGTCATTCCCCACTCGGTTGTTGGATGTGTCATCCACCAGATTGCTCGGATTTACTAATGGCTACGATTGTTTACTCTTTAGTTCACTACCACGGAGTGAAATGTTTAATTGATTGATATTTCAAAAGAGCCAACTTTCTAAAGTAGTACGCAGCAAACCAACCCCCAACTCTAAACTTCTAGAGAGGATCTCTGTCCCCCGAATCTCCCAGAGCGAAATCCTGCTGCGTACATACATCCATACCATCATGAGAGGTCGTCAAAAGCAATCCAAATGCGTTGATTTGTAGAAAGGTTGTGAGGGAGAGAACAGTGCCATAAGCCAAGTAAAAAGAGCAATCATTTCAACGGGCTGCCGCTAAAGAAGTCGCCTGCGCCTGGACCCGTGAAGCTGCCATTGCTGGGCGTCAGGGCAATCGAGCGACGAAACGCCTGTCTAGGGGTGGTTGGGGCGCTAACAGCACCTGCAGGATCGGGCACGCTGGGTGTATTGCGACCACTGTTGTTTTGCATTGTCACCGCGGTTCCCGGTCGAGAGAGAACCGTGGCCGTGCCATTTCGAGGAGGGGGGCGGAATCCTAGTTTAGATCCCTCGCGGAAGATTTCCTCCAGGATCTGATTCACGATGCCCGCGTCGTCGTATTCCTGGAACTTCTTCCACAGTCGGAGGGCCATGCGTGCATCCTCAATAGAGTCATGCCCGCTGTTATTATCCGCCGGTTCTTCCTGGATGTATTCTTTGAACACCGCCCAGGCGAGGTATCGGAGACTGAGTCGCCGGTTCTTGCCGGGATGGAAGAAGAGGTATTGAGTATCCACTGTCTGGCTCTTGGGAACCTGGATGTTGATCTGACGGAAATCCGAGGCCAGACCATGTCCAACAAAGACACAGCCCAGGTTGAGAAGCAGCCATAGCTTCTTGTAGGCAACCTTGAGAGGAACGAGATTATGCTGACTGGTCCTCGGGTCCAAATCACCGGGCTTGATACCGGAATATTGAGTGACATAGTCAACGATCGGCTCTTTGATAGTGATGTAGTCATCGATGAACGGGACTCCTTCGCGGACGCCTGAGCCCCGGAGAACAGAAACTCGCGCAAGACCGCTCTTGCTGGGCCTGACGATCTCTTGAGAGCCGTCCGCTTTGACGTCGATTTCGGCCTTTTCAAGGTCCACAAACTCGGTGTCGAGAGCAACGGGAGTACCGGGAGCTGGCTTCTCGGTTTCAGACAGCGTGACGCGGGATTCCACAGGGCGACCGGCACTAATTGAAAGCCAATATTAGCACTTGCATGTTCCTTAAATTATTATGAAGAGGTTCACTCACTTTAGGGACCAGTCACGGAAGAGGAGACCGGTATCCAGGAAGTTCTTCCAAGAATCATCGATAGCATGCCGAGCATCCCTCACCTGATAAGCCAACACACACGGTTGCTTCCACGGCTGATTAAATCGCAGGGCTTCGTCTTTGTCAACCTCCGTGACCAAGAAGTCATTGAATAGATGCCATCTGTTTCTGGGTTCGGCCTTTCGAGAAGCGATGGAGACATTGATAAACGAGACCAGATGCGGTTTCTGGTGGTCGGGGATATCTATCTCCGAGACCAGACCAACCAGCTCATACACCACAAGTCCGGGCATATTGGCTTGCTTCTGCCGCTTGAGATCTTCTCCTTCGAAGCAAAAGATCTGTCCTCCGTCGACGACGATACCAACTTCTTCGGGTAGCCATCCAGGTATACTCCATAACCGTCGGTATATAGGATTGGTGAGGGCCGCGTTCAGAATCAAAACCAAGGGCATGCGGTGGACAGTCTTCCTGATGGCCACCTGCTGATAACGCCGGCAGTAATTGCACCATCCTCTATTCTGCGTCTCGCGCTCAAGACTTGCTCTTAAGATGTTTGAGAACCGCAGCGCTGGGTTCCTCCGGGCTTGTTTGGGATCAATGGCTGGGTAAATCAGCTCATTGGCAAGCGAGTTGCCAGGTCGAACGATTTCATTATTGCAGAGCATGCACCGTATGGATTCGGACGCAATAGTTGCTAGCCTCTGATCAAAATCATCAGAGCTTGGGAGAATCATGCGGAAGTCGTGCGCGATCTGGTTAAGGAAGAACCTGTTGACCGACTGGATTGCCGACGAAAGTGATTTTGTAGTCAAGTTCTCCTCAAACAGACCCAAGTTAGAGGCTTCACGGAAGCTGCTAAATGTCTTCAATAAATTTGTGGCTTGGCAGTTCTGGCCATTCGCCTTTTCGAGCATGTCGAAGAGATAGCCCATCTCGCAAAGCAAGCAGCTCTCGATAATACAGTTGCTAGCGGCATGATTCAGAGCCACATTCCGTACTAACGGTATGAATTTAAGGAGTTGCAGAAGGGCGTTGGTAAATGAGTTGGCAATATGCGTCTCCAACCCAGAAAAACTAGTTTGATTGTAGAACCTGGCAAAGTAAGTGAGCCTGGAATTCAAGCTTTCGGAAAGTCATGATATGCACTAACCTGAAATCAAAATCGTCAACACCAAATCTGCTGTATTTGATTTCAACGTTGCTGTATTTAAGGAGAGGGTCATCTTCGGCTTCTCCGTTTAGCTTTGCGCCTGCGAGCGCTTCAGCCGTATCACTAAGAGAACCCTCCGATTTGGCCCTGCTTTGCTCTCGTGCCTTCTCGCTCAGGAACTTTGGAGCAATCAGAGCGGGCTCTGTAGTAGCCAACGCTCGAGTATTCTCCACCTGGTTTCGTCTGGTTTTCTTCGGATTTGGCGCATAATGCCCAATCTCGGCGGGGCGAAGGTAGGGAATCAATCCCGGGTCAAGAGGCGCCGGTGGGCTCCCGATTTCAAAGACAAGATGACTCGGCCATGCTGATAGCAGACGTTCGTGGTAATAAGGCATGCCGATCATACTCAGAGGCGTCTCCGGAGACCAGTCCAGGGGAGGAGCGCGAGGCGTGACATCCGCAAACTCGGTCTCCTTGCTCATCTCGTTGAAGTGTATCTTTGCCGGAGACCCCCACAGGTGAATCATGCACTCGGCATCATTGATCGCCAAAGCTTCCCCGGAAGGCGAGAGGTCGATCCCAAGCATATACGACACGTTGGCCTGGCGAAGGTTGATTGCGTTGGGATTCATCAGATCCACGACCTGGAGCTGGCCCGTCTGCGAGGCGACAAAGCTGGTAGTATGAAGTTTGGGGTGCATGCGCACATATGCAGCCCCAGCGTGAAAAGGGATAGGAGGTAGCGGCGATAAGGTTTTGAGATCATATACGTTGGCCAGGGGATCCACGATCGAGGATCCTAAATGTCTGACCGAAAAGCCACACGTCACCAGGAGATCATTCCGAGCGTCCATATCATTGACAGCTGTCCCATGAGCCTTCCACGACTTCACCACGCGGAAATCCGACAAGCTCAACGCATTGACGGATCCCGTATCAGTCGCAGCACAGAGGTACCGACTCTTCTTCATCATCGTATAGTTGTACTCCGTCGGCAGCTTGTCGATTATGATGCCCTTATCGATATCGATGGTGAACATCGCCCCCTGGCACCCCGCGACTATGATTCTATTCAGCTGGGCCGTGAAGCTCATGCAGCGCAGGTCGGTCATTTCCTCGTGGGAAACATGCCATTGCGTCAACCCGCGGCGCGTTATCATGTGGACGCTTTTCGGAGACAGCGAGATCACGCCCCGATCATGGAACAGGATCTGTCGAACGGGGCCATCGGTGGCAGGATGCGCCCGGACAGAGGTATACCGCTGGAGCTCAGGTCCGTAAAAGGAAGTAATGCGGCCCTATCGGAGAAAAAACAAAGATGTCAGCACGAGACCACGCAGAATATTGATTGATTTCGAGACCGGTGAACACGCACATATTCATTCCCCGCCCACAACAGTTCCATCACATCGTCAAAAGCTATCGTCGTCGCAACGGTGGGCAACCCATGCGAATTTGGAGGAGGCACCGGAATGCGCGACAGTTCATCCCAATCGGCTTCCATGGTGCCGGTGTTACATCTGGGCCTCAGCCCAGTGCGGTGTCGAATTCGAGGAGAAGAGGGAGACCGCCGTAGGAAGCTGTTTTTTCTTGTTTTCTAGAAGCTGAATCGGCTCAGCGCATCCGGAACCAGGGCGAAATCGGGCATCGTTCGGCAAAGGACGCGACTGCGGGGAGGTATTAGAGGGCACGGATCCTCAGGTGAGATGGCACGGTGTAAAAGAAGGTGGATGCAAGCGAACAGCTTGCACCCGGTGGTAATTGCTAATCACCTCACTATTTGTCACTCCTCGAGTCACACGGCGGAGGTGACCAACTTCTTACATCAAAAGGCGGCAGTCAAAGAGGTCCCGAACACGTCATCACGTGAGGCTGCTGGAGCGGGGGTGGGCAGCTCGTGGGGCCTGAGGCCACCGCTTGGCTCTACCGGGACTACGGAAGACGCTATACAGTATACAGAGTTTGTCTTAATGGCAAGTAATTGGATTGGCACACACATTAATCGTTAATTAACACGCAACAAAGAAGTGTGATGAAACATGAAGCTTCAAGAATGTCCCATACGTGTACATTTCGCGGAATTTTAATTTGTTCCGTCGCAGCTCGGGCAGGTATAGCTACCCAGAGGGATAAGATGATGGGGATGGATAAGTTCTCAACAGTCTCCCTCCAATTACTCTTAGATTCAAGATTCGGCAAATCATATGATCTAGCGGTCCCGTTCGACGAGGCCAGGAGGTAGGCGATAAACACTCATAGCTTCTCATAGGCAAGATGGATTTATCGATAGAACGATGCGGGATTGGAGTTAGGGGCACCGCCAGCAGGGTTGTATGCTTGGTAGCCTGCTCCGGGATTGAGAGGATAGGGTACGGCGTTGGCTGCGCCCGGGACCGGAGGAGGCTGGTGCATCGGCGCTGGTTGATGGGATGCAGGAGTGGGAGGGTATGGGGCCTGTTGCCCGGTGGGAGGTACATTGGTTGCATCCTCAGAGGGATACGAGTACTCTTGCTGGGGCGGCTGCTGGAAATGTTGCATAGCGCTGGGGTATGGAGGTCGACCTGCAGGGTGGTCTACAGGCGAATCATAAACGGACGTCCCTAATTCCTGAGGGTGGTCATACGTCGACTCGGGTCGGTGATGCACTGGTTGGTAAGCGTCAGCAGGCTGTTGCTGTTGGTATGGAGCGCCTGCAGGAGGAGTCTGGGTGCGCGGATCCGGGGACTGAGAAGTAGGTGGATACACAGGCGCTTGGTCTCCTCCATAGTAGGGATTTGTGTTAGACTGGACGGGTTGGCTCTCTGTTCTCCAGGTCAGAATTATGCGCACATGTCATGGTTTTTGCTGATGAGACTAACCTTGAGGGCGTGGGCTGAAGTACCGCTGAGGGTCAGCGCCTTGAGGATAGCCCACAGACGACGCAGGTCCGGGATACCCGTATTGAGGTTGACCTGGTCTACCATATTGCGGTTGAGTGGGATGCGACATAGATGCCTCCAGAAGAGTCTCGTAGTCCCGTCGAGCTTTGATGAATTTCTCATTAAGCTGCGTAAACTCGTCTAGATGATGGTGAGCAGGTAGCACACATGATATTTTTCCTGGCTGATAACATACCTTTCTTTTGCGAGTACTTTCCAATAAGCTCGATCAACTTAGGTCGGATTGCCAAGGTTGAGTGGTATAGGTTTGTGATCTCCTCATTTTCTTGCACATTAGGCTCAGAGCCACGCGTGCTAAGAAGCGTCAAGAGCTTCTCGACATTTTTGATCTGTCCAAAGACTTCTGTTTCCATATGAGCCTCTCGCTGCAGCTCCTCGACAGTAGGATCAGGTAGCTTCTCGACATAGTTGAGAGGGAAGATGCCAGTCTGTCCTCTCAGAGAACCCTTCCACCAATCTTTGTACACCGACTCAAGCACGGCAATTACATCGCCCTTGCGGAACTGCAGTTCACCCGGCTCCGAGGGCTGAAAATCGAAAAGCGCTCTAACACGCGAAACGGTGGCTGCTGAAGTACCTGAAGGCACAGCTTGAGAAGCCACTTCCTGGACTTGGTTGATGGGGCCAGAGCTAGATTCGGGCTGATGCTCCAGAGGGACGGCGGAGCTGGCAGCGGCAGCGGGTGTGGGTTTCTCCCTTATCGAAAGGGCCAAAGCCATCTGGAGTTCCTCTTCTTCCTTCTGGCGATCAACGTCTGTGATTTCCGTTTTCACGGGTTTTGACGGGGGTTGTAGGTTAGGGTCTAGAGCGAATAGCGTGGACTGGTTAGCATACCGCATGCGCGCTACCAAATCAGAACGTCTTTCTTACTCTGTGTCTTCAAAGTCATGTAGGCTTGTTCCATAATCCCGAAGTCCGGGTTGCTGGCGAACATCTCCGTCCATTCCTGCATGCGCTCCAAGATCTTCGACTTAACTTGCTGGTGGGTATTCTAGAAACCAAAATCGTCAGTACATTCTACGCGACAGGGCACCGACATTTCAAGCTTACTCTATCACTCGCAAGTCGCAACAAGGCGTCCGTGAAGCTTCTTGACGCTAGCTCGCGATGGATCTTGGGTCCGCAGTTTTGCGCCAGAGCATTTCCGAGCTATACATGATCAGCATTCGGGGTATCAGAATAGGGCGTCGAAGACCCCCAAAGCAAATCGGCGCAACAAACCTCCAAAGTGTATAATTGCACGTTGGCATTGCGGTGTGCAAGTCGCTTGATCAAGGCAGCGACAGCGTCCTTTGCACTAAGTCCGAGCGCACGTCAGCATTGCCATGGCCGAGCAACATGGAATCAAGGAGAGCCTACCCAGATTCCTCCGCAGCTACTTTGTCGCAGACATCCTATCAATCCAGACACGGTCAGAATCAACCCAATTATCACTCTCCATAGAGGTCGGTATTTCGGGCAGGGTTCCCCATACAAGTATATACTCCCAGTTCTCGGAGGTGAGATTCTCGTCGGTCGCCTTGGCTAGATAGAAAGTCGCATGTCAGCTTCGAAGTTCACATATCATAGTATACAAATCGCAGGGCTGTCTGAAGCCACGAGCGTCCAGGGGCATCTTACCGACAGCGTCATCAAAGGCGTTCTGCTGTTGCCGAAACATCACGAATGTTTTCCCTCGAGCTAGCTCAACTCGAACGTCGACACTTAATGTTCAACTTCTTGTGATCCCACTGAGCTGGAAGTCCCGTTTTAGAATGTAATCGACAAGCCGCGAGACCCAAAACCGAAGGCAGGAGGAGCGGCGTAGCTCAGGTTGTCGGTTGTTCAAGAATGCGCAGATCAAGGCAGAACACCGGAGGGTGCGGGGGGGAAGCGGTCAACGGTCGCCAGATGTCCAACTTGGCCGGTGAGTCGGAGTGGGTAGGGGAGGTGAATGCAGGTCGTTTCTTCGAAGGGAAGAGAAGTCAGGGCGTATTTCCGGCGCGATAAAGGACCAGGGAGACAGGGTGGGTTTCAGCAGAGGGAAAAAAGCTTGGGCATTGAGTGGAAAGGCTGCAACCTGATGCGAGTGACGATGGTTCGCGCAGGCGGAGACCGCCTCTGGCGCTGACGGGCCGCGCGCTACGCCTGAATAAGCGAGCCTTCGAGATGATGACGATTTAACTAGGAGTATGCTCGTGTTCGGTTCCTGTTCTTGTTCATCTTCATCTTGCTACGACATCTACATCTGTGTACAGGTCCCAGCTTTGCTACTCTATGAAATGCGACACTACCATCCATTCACCCTCATAGACACTAGATCAGGCATTACCTCGAATGCCCTAACTAAATATAACTCTCCCAGCCCCCGGAGCGGCCACTTTGCGGTCAGTGACACTGACTCACTGCCTGGTTCACGATACCCACCGGTGATCTTAGCCTGTATGCAATGGGATTAGGCATCTCTCTTTCGTAACTTTCTCCCCAATGAGAAAAGGGGCTCTGTTGAGAAGCCCAAACCATCCGCATCTCCGTACAGCGTAGGATAAAAAAAAAAAAAAGCCCTATCGATCAGTTCTTCTTTACTACAGTATGAGTCGTTTCCAAGCTTGCCTTTTAATCACATATTTATCGCTTCTGGATGAAGATATCCAGTTCCATCATCAACCTAAATACCTACCTTCTTGCAAGATCGGTCAACCTACGCCAGACCGCTCCTCATCTGGGATTGCATGAAGTACGCAGTCCGATAGTATCGAGGGAAAATATCGAAAACGCATCTACAAAGCTAACGCAGTCCAAACCGTCCGTGTCCAAGCGCCCGATCGGAAAATAAATACTCGACAGGGTATGTAGATATAAATAAGTAGTACACATAAGCCTGTCTTCTGCGTATACCTCGGCCGATACTAGATATATACTTGCAATTCAGCAAATCATCCACCCCGACCAACTCCCAAGGAAATAAACACCCAGACAGACAACAGAGCCACCCAAACCCGTCCTAAACCTCAGCATCACAGCCCCCCTTGTGGAGCCAACAAAGAAAATTGTACGACCCCAAGAACAGGGTGACAGCAGCCACCAAGCCAAGGCAAGAAGCCAAGCCCCCGTTCTGATCTACCGAAGGAAGCAGGCAAGTAAGTACATATGTACGTCTGAGATCGGTAAGCCGTCGGTGATACATGACGAATGGGGCGGGTTGGTCGTCTGTACGACGTCGGCGTGCTTGCTGGGTTTCACGGGTATGAGGTGATTAATGAGGTCGGTAGGACCTAGTGCGTAGGCATTGGAGGGCGATTTTGCCGGATTGGAATAAGGATGGGAGAAGGGGGAATTGAGATGATCTCAAGAGTAGCAGATCATGAACGCCTTGTATTATATTTTTGTTCCCAGAAGGAATAGGATCGTTAGTCGTTATAGTAATAATGGTGGTGATAATGATAAACGCCAGAAGCCAACTACAGACATGAGGAGGGTTCGATAGACATAAACCGTTCACGGCCGCTCTTGCTCATTCATTACATTGAATATCGAATTCCGTCGGCTTCGGCGTCACTGCATGGCCGTCAAAAAGAAGCAGGAGCAGCAAAGCATATGTAACTCCACATAGGATTTACAGTCACCTCCCAGTACTCTTATAAAAGATAAGATGGTGATTAAAGAAAGACACGACAAACACGCCAAAGGAGCGAGGAGAAAGGCTAACAATCATCAAAGATAGGAGGATATAAGGTTCATCGAATGAAAGTGTAAACAGATCATGCCACCAGGAAGGGGCGGCGAAGAATCAAGGATAGGGGAGGTAATCATCAAATCATCGCCATCTATAACATGTAAGATCCGGGGAAAAGAAGCCCAGAAATAATAAAAATAGCACCAGGAAAAAAGATTTTTCCCCATTATGCAATGCCAGCATATCATAGTCCAGCAAAATATGAAACATCAGAGGTAATGGGTATCTGGAGAGACAAGAGGACATCAAGGTATATAGAGACAGCGAAATGCGAGGCATTTAAGGGCCTCCCTTTTGAGCCTTTTCGGCGGCCCGGCTAGCGCGCGCAGCCTTGACCAGGGGAGACAAATGATTGAGCGGTGCGCAGAAGGACATGAATGGATGCTGCGTCATAAGTTAACGGTCTACTCGGTAAAAAAAAAAATGAGATGATAACATACCTTCAATAGATCATGGGCCGATGCTCTCTTCTCCGGGTCTACCTTCAACGCGAGAGACAGGAAATCCCGGAAGACGGGCGACAAGTTGTGTTCGTCTTTAATCTTGGGCGTACCGTTGGTGGCAATGAGGTAGAGCGCCCGCAAGGGTGATTCCGTGAGATAAGGAGGTTCGCCTTCGATCATCTCGATTGCCATGATACCCAAACTCCAAATGTCGACTTTTCGGCCGTACTCCTTTCGGGTCACGACTTCGGGGGCCATCCAATAGGGCGTGCCAACCATCGTGTTGCGCTTGTTGTGCGAGTCATTGATTTGGGCACAGAAACCAAAATCGGCTGAATTGTCTGTTAGACTCGTTCTGGAAATTGGGAACCAAGTTGGGACCTACTTAATTTGATATTGCCATCCATTGAGAGAAGGATGTTATCAGACTTGATGTCCCGATGAATTACACCCTTCGAATGAAGGTGCTGTAGTCCATTGAGAGTCTAGCAGCAAGGGTTAGCAATCCGATCGTCGGGCAATTTTGGGGGCGGGAAAAAATACCTCTCTGCAGACGGCCGCAATCTGGGCTTCACTCATGATGTTGAAAGTCACGACGTCGGTCAGACTGCCGCCTTCCATATACTCCATCACCACCCACAGATCCAGACCGTGGAGGTAACTGTCCAGGAAATTGACGATGTTCCTGTGCTTGCTGTCCTTCATCACCAGAATCTCATTGATGATCAGATCCTTCTTCGGTTGCAAATCAAGGTTCATTTGCTTGATGGCAACGCAGTTGTTGGTGCCATTCTGATAAGCGGTAAAGACACCGCCCGACGCACCCTGACCGATCTTGTTGAGATTATGATACATCTTGCTGGGATCGCCAGGAGTACAGATGGCAACCAGGCGGGCCCGGATATCCATGGCATTGCTCTGGCGAGGCCGCTGCCGGGGGCGAGCCGCGGGCGGGGCACGGGAGGGGTCTTCCACGGGCGAGACATGTTGCGGAGGTGCAGGCTGCGTTGTTGGTTTTTGTTCCGGCCGAGGCTGCTGCTGCTGCTGCTGACGTTGGCTGCGGCTGCGATCGAGCTGCTTGCTGGCGATAGCTTGTTGGGCTGCGGCCAGTGCATGCTCCTGCTGCTGCTGGTATTGGACCGGCGTGGCCACGACCGCCGGGGGAGCCCATGCCGCTTGCGACCCGTTGAGTTTGGAGTTGGATCGGCTGAGTTGAGACTCGGACGGCAACGGTTCGGTCTCCGGGATGGGTGGCGTCCCGAACTGGTTGGCAAACGGATCCTGAACCGGCCGGCTCGAGGCAGTCCCGTACGGACTTGTCGTCGCCACGGGGGGTTGAGGCGCCGGTCGGGCAGGAGTCATATTGGCGGGAGTGGGAGGCTTTGGAGGGGCCCGGTTAGGCACGAGACCGCCGCTGCTCACGGGCGGAGACATGACCGAGCCCGCCGTCGACGCACTCCGGGGGATGGGAGGAGGCGCCCGTGGATTCTCAAAGCTCCCCTCGTGGTTCTGGGGGAACCGAGGGCTCGTCGGAGGGGATGTCCGCTGAGCAACGGATCCGTGAGGCGTTGAACCGTTCGAACTCGGCTGAGAGGTCGACGTGGTAATCAACTGGGGTTGCGGATACGCATGGTCAAACTTGTGCCACACCTCGTCATCGCCACGAGCGTTCTTTTCGTAGAACCGCATGATATCCACCATGGTCTGCGGGTGTTCCTCCTGCTCTTTCTTCGAAATGCCACTCTCCTGCAGCAACCGCTGCCATTCTCGCGGCAGCCCCGTGAACTGACCCGTCTGGTTATCATAACCGACGTGCGTAACGTGGACGGGGTTCTCGGGGGCGGAGATCTTGATGCCACGAGGGGAGCCTAGCATGCTGTTGACGAAGCTGGAGAAGCTGCTCTTCTTGCTTCGCCCGGTGCCCAGCGGCCGGGGGGCGCCCCCCTCGTCGGAATACCGTTTCGTATTCGTGGGGCGTTCATTGTCGGACCGGTTCACGAGATTATCCATCCGGTTGTGTAGGGTGGTGAAGCTGGCGGATTGCCTGAGTCCTCGAGGGTCCGGGGTGGTTTGGGATCGAAGGGTCGGCGGCTTTTCGGGCAGAGATGCGATGGGTTCGGCGCTGTTCTCGTCGAGAGCACTGAGCATGCCCCGGGTATCAAACGGGGCGCCGATCAATTCATCTGAGCTTTGTTCGGTCAAGGAAAACCGCCCAGAGTGGGGTGGACGGGGTTTGCCGGCATAAAAGTTGGCAGAGGGCTGGGTGGTCTCGTTGCCAGCAAGCACCGGTGACGGGTTCCCACTGTTCTGGTCGACGGAGGACGAAGAGGAGCCGTATGCGTTGGATCGTGTGCGCGAATGCTCTCGACTCCCGGCGGCAGACGAACGTGGGTACACGGGGGCGGAGGGATGGCGCTTCAGAGAGGTGTTACTTTGTTGGCTCTTCAGGATTCGAGAACTAAAGCTAGGAGGGTCTTTGTGAAGCTTGCTTGACTGCCGTCGAAATTTTAAAGAGAAACTATCGTGATTCATGGCGTACGGGGTTTTAGGGGAGGGGGGTTTAACAGGTCAAGCGACTCGAGGGGGTGGGTGGAGGGAGTGGCCGACGGTCGTAGGCAAAGTGACAGGGTTCCCAGTCGACTAGGCACAATGGCTTGATTGGAGGGGAGGGGAAAGCCACCGGTTGAGGCGGTGCTTTCTCGCTGTCCCTTCCGTCACTGCACTTTTTTTTTTTTTTTTTTTCTTTAAGAAATTTGTTTTTTTGTGCTCCGTGCCGCGATGTATGGTGGGACTGGGCGTCTCTTGGGGGTGGTGTGGACAGGTGGATGTGAAACTGTACAGGTAGTATGTATGGATGATGGGGGGATGAGATGGGTAAAACGAATGATGGCGGTTGACCCAACGAGAGGAATCCTGTTGGATGAGACGGAGTAACGGGGATGCAAGAAGATCCAGTTAGGTCGACGCAAGGGAGGGCGCAAAGAAAAAAGAGAAGCTGCCGCGGGCTACCGTCAACCACCAGAATCAGTGGTTGGCACGTGGAGAGCCGCCGGACGTCCAACTTTAGGCGGTGACGGAGCAAGAGGGGGAATCCCAAAGGTGAATAATAATAATAATAATAATGAATCAACTGCAGATAACCGACAGCTCAGCACACAGATCTGCAACCCACAGATGGCCGGTTGCGAATGAAAGGGGACGGATGTCGAGAGGAGAAAAGAAGGCGAGCAGGCGAGAGAGCAGAAGAAAAAGCAATTATTCCTTCCAGTCGATGATCCCAGGGGAGGGAGATTATTATTATTATTATTATTCAAGGAAAAAAGAAAAAAGGGAAAAAACACGCACTGGACAGCGAGAGGAGACGGGGACAGCAGACGGGGGGATCCAGTTGATTTAGTTAGATTGGAGGCTGGACCAGCGACGGGGACAAGCGAGTGCCAAACGGCCCGTCCAGCGGTGATTTGGCTGGACGGACTGGAGTCGAGTCGGATGGGAGAAGAGAAAATAAAATAAAATATAATAAAATAATAATTATAATAATAATGATGCTACTCCGTAATTATGAATATTCTGATCATTAATTGCAGTCTCTTTTCCGGTCGAGGAGGGGAAACGGCCAGCCACTTGGCCCTGCCTGTGACGTACTGGCGGGTTGACAGTAGGGCGGTCAATAATAACACGGAGGATGTGATGGTGACTATGTTGATTATGCTGATGATGATGATGATGATGATGATGATGATAATGGTGATTATGGTGATTATGAATCCTCTTAGGATGGATTCCTGCAAGTGATGGCCTTGATTCTCGTCGTGGTGTCTCCCCCTTTTCCCCCGTCGCACTGAAATATCAGAATCCCTTTAGCCTTTCAGCAGGCAAAGGCTCAAACATGGGAAAAAGATTAAATGCCCAAAAGCTGTACTTTCGTACTGTTACGGGTATGTCCTCCGGAACTCTGCCAATCCAATCAATACCAAGAACCCAACGATGGAAATAATTTAATCGCCATATTAATTGGGGGGATCCGCCGGCTCCAGAAAAGGTTTACATCATCTGTCTCAGATGCGACCGCTCAGAAGGGCAGGAGAAAAATTCTAGACACATCTTGACCCCGGGCGCTCTGCCATGGCATCCGATCGGAGAAGACTTCCCTCGCAATTCCAATAAATTGGTGTCCTCCGTATCTCGTCGCGACTCGCAGTGACGCCTCGCGTGAGCTGCGAGTCCTGGGACAAAAGCACCGGCTGGCGTGTCTAATGTCTAGCGTCTGCTGGTCAAGACTCCAGACGCGGCTGGCCTGGTCGCCCGTCGAATCTTAAGATTACTGCGGTCCTTCTGGTGCGTTGGGTTTAATTGGATTTCTCGTCACGTCGGCGCCAATTTCCGACGCTGTGAATTGTGAATTGTGAATTGTGAGACTCCAGATCTGGTGATCCGGCCTCCAGTCTCTCGCCCCCAACGGCCAGGAATTTACCTCTTCTGACATAAGGACTCTATTTGCCTGCCCGAGTTAAACCCAACCCCGTCTGACATAACCCAGTCCAAAGAGCGAGTCGAGTCAGGTATTCCGATGATCAGACCTCTCGTCCGCTTAATCACTGCCGAATCAAGGCCCACGAAACAATGCTCCGTCCAGCCTCTGATCACTCCCCTTTCTGCAGGTACCGTCCGTTCCTTGACGGCTTCGATCAAACCGGATGTGTAGAATTCTCCCCCCTCCACCCCCCTGCTCCTGCAGACACATATACGATGCAGCCCGAACAAGTCACACATGTGTCGCTGGTAATCTTCCATCCCTTGCCGGTGCAATAAATCGTCGGCGTTCTGGAACGACTCCCCGCCTCTATCTCTTGGCTCGTCGGACCTGTGGGATATCATATGTGACTGGTATCCCTACTAGTCGCAGTGATCACGGCGACGGCGGGAGTAGATAGGACGCTGTCTTGTGCTGTGTTCACTGGCCTCGGACTCAGGAGAACCTCGAATCCCGGCGAGACGGGAACTCTCAGCCTACGACCTCTGACGACGGGACTAGCGTGTTCGGAGGCTGACGGCACCAACAGTCGGATCCTTCGTCTGAACACTGAACATTGACACGAAGGCGTTGTTGCCGGCTCCCCGGATTCCTCGCCGGGGCGATTTCACCCCTTCATCCGTCACTGGTTGGCCTGCTCGGGTGTTTGTTCGACATTGGACTCTCGCCGTTGCAACCCAACCACGCCACGTCGAACGCCCTGTCGTGATCATTATCAACCACCGTACGGAGTCCAGAGTATCTAACTAGCTATAAGGATCAACTCTGACAGCCAGCACCCAAGCAGGCATGATCCGCCTCACGTGAGTCCAAAATCCGGTTCGAGGCCGGGAACACGCGCGATCAGGGGCCGCGATGATGTAACGCCCTTTATGTATCCAAAACAGTGCATCGTCCAGATCTCCACCGGCGATGCTCCCAAAAAGTTGACGGACTTCCTTTGGCATTTTTGGCATTGCCGTCGCGGACCTCTCAGCCTCTCACCGTGGACTCAATCAAATATATCTCCTCAGGGGCTGATCGTCATAACTGCGGGCGATATTATTGAATCGATTCCCACTCCGAGGGGCTTAGTCCGAAACCAGAGGAACAAGTACCCACTGCCCACTGTCGAGGTGTCCACATGCCAAAAGAAAAATCCAGAAAATTCTTCTGTTCTTGTCGCCGAGAGAAAATAGGGATGGACTGTCAATCCAATGCCGAAACGGGATGAGATTCGGGACTTGTGGCCGCGATTCCACCCGTCAATATCGATTAATATCGGCCGTCTTGGTCAGATAGATTATTTCGGATGCTTGTCGTTGCGACCTGTCTGATAATTACTAGTTAACTGTGTCTGATAACTAACATTGATGCGTAGTCTAGAATTGGGTTTTTTTTTTTTTTTTTTTTTTTTTTTTTTTTTTTTTTTTTTTTTTTGGTGCGATGTCGACATCTCGATGGTCCATGATGCAGGATCCTTTGAATTGTGTAGCTGTATCGAGTCAGCCCTAAAGATATTATTGCCTTAAGGGTTCTTGTGGCTTCCCCTCGGTATGCCTTCTGGTCTGTGTAGTTCATATTTTCAACAGGTGAAAGCTGCTACTCCTGATATCAATGTATGTAGAACAAAATATCAGTGCTTCCATTATATATACACCGGTATATCAGTTAAATATGACCCCAACCTCAGTATAGCAAATAAGATCTAAATGCACCACAGCACACCAATCAAAAGTCCAATTAAATCCTCCCAATTCCTCAGCTACCATACCCACCGGCAAGTTTTGCCTCATAAAGCCATAACACGAATCCATACGAGCAATCCTCAAGATGGCGCAGCCACGTCCGTATCCGACAAGCGGGGAGAAATCCATGGCTTCTAACAAAATGCTCACTATAAAGACAGTCAATAATGCTCCTCAGATAAGTATGTCTCATGGCTCACTTGCTTCCCCCACCTGACCAAGTACTCACTATTTGTCTGGTTTGAATCCCTCTCTGATGGATGCTTTATCAGGTGACTGTGACGTCCTTCGCGTACTATTCCATCCACACCCACGCCTCCGCAATTATCACTCCCTTCCTAGTCACCGAGCACCACGTGGGTATCATCTGCCCTCTCCACGTAGACGTGGCCGTCGCTCGCGCCACCTCGAGGAGTACAAGGGCTGCCTGCCCTCACTGCGAAAAGTCCGCATGATGGCAATGCCTAATACCGGCTTGTATGCTCAATACGGGGCCATTGCGTCTGGCAACATAGGCATAGCTTCTGAAGTGAATGGCTGATCAGTAAGTATCCAGAAAGCGTTCCCGGTCCTGTCTGTCTGAAGATCGAGCGATGCTTTATGGCATCGGTTGGTGGTCTCCAAGGCCGGATCCGGCATCATTTAGTTGCCTTGTCTGAGCCAGAGGCTTCTCACTTCTCGTTCTACTTGCACTCATGCATCCGGTGAATAGGTAACAGGCAACTCATGCTTCGAGCTTTCCGATATCCTCCTGGACTTGTTACCACCAGCTGAGACCACAAATGGAGTACAATTCGACTGAGTCCCTTGAACAGCTCGTCTTTGGTAACCTTTTCAATATGGCAGAGTCTTGTTCCATGGCCTCATGCATCTAACGTGACCACGTTAGCGGGAAGACAATCCGGCGGCGGCGAGAGGGTAGAAACGCACGTCGTCGTAGACCGCTCAACACATCGCAGGGAATTTCGAGAGACGTTCAATGTTATGCTGGCGGCGTGGTTGGCGACGATTGCCACGCCGGTGAAAGTAAATGCCTCGTTCATGCATCGTCGGCGGTTGAGGCCTCAGATAAATATCTGGGTAGGTTGGCATTATTGTATTTCGAGGTCCTCGTGGGCTGAAAAAGACGATTTCGCCATGACTACTAATGGTCGTGATAGACTATAAAAGCTGCTAACTACTGAACTAGATCTAGGCAAGATGAATGACACCAGAGTACATACGTACCTACCTACCGCCCAACATACTTATACTCCAACACCCTCAACGGCACATACGCCGCCCCCGTAAACACCAACGCCAACTCATTCGCAATATCACCTCCATCCTTCCCGATCAGCCTCGCCAGCACCCCCACATAGTACGTCTCGACCATGCCCACGATCCAGCCCGCCGCGCCGCACAAAAACGCCGTGAGCCCCGCATACCCGACGGGCATCCTGGACGGCGTATTCCAGGCGTCCAGGTCGTAGTTGGAGACCTTGCCGCCGCGGAACACGTAGTGCTCGAGGAACAGGATCACGAAGAACGAGGTGTTCCAGTATCCGAGCAGCGAGAGGAAGTTCTCCAGCACGTCCAGGAGATGGTCGCGGCCGGCGATGCCGAGGCACAGGATGCAGATGAAGACGAGGGTGGACCAGAACACGCGGGGGACTTTGGCGCAGGGTTTGGCGAAGAGCTGCGCGGAGAGGGCGCCGGAGTAGATGGCGATGCAGTTGACGCCGACTGTTGGGGGTGGGGTTAGTTGTGCAGGAGAGGGAGAGGGAGAGGGAGAGGGCGGATGGTAAGGTTCTACATACTTCCAGATAACACCAATAGCACGAGCAGGAACTTGGCGAATCCGCGCGGGTAGATGATGATCTTTAGGATCTCGCCGATTCCATCATCATACGCGGCAGCCCATTCGGGATTCGTGTCCAACGCCGAGCTAATACACGCACCTAGCAGCATGCCGATGCACGTGGGGATGGTAATGCCCAGCGTCGTATACAGGAAGACCTTCACCTTCGAGATATTCACGGGATACTGCACGTAGAAGTCGGAGACGATGGAACTCCACGACGCACTGGAGCCATACACCACGCTGATGAGACTCAACACGTTGCCGGACCTGGTGAGCCCGAAGACGGTGGCCGGCGCGGCGATATTGGCGCGGTGAGCCGACTCGCCCCAGATGATCATGAAGATAACGAAGAACACGGTCCACGCGTATTGCTCGTACAGGAGTACGCCTTTGAGTCCGACAAAGCTAAACAGGAAGCTGATGCATGCCACGATGATGACCCCGACGACGATGGAGACATGGCCGTCTGAGACGGCGCTCAGGGCCAACCCGCCCGTGATGCAGTTGACCGAGGCCCAGCCCAATTGCTCGATCACGTTCAGAGCGGCGATGATGGACGACGGATAGAAGCCCAGAGAGTACCGGGAGATTGCGACCTGACGGAGACCAGTCTCCGGGCCCATGGTGGCGCACCATCCCTGCGACAGAATGAGTTTGTTTGGCCATAATGCATGAGACTGGAGTAAAGCCAAGTGGGTCATTTTGAATCAAACAACAGAAGAAAAACAGAACGTAACCACAATAACCTAGGGAAAAAAGAATGTAGAGAAGGGGCCAAACAAACCGTCACACAAGCGCCCAAAAACGTTGAGCAAATGACAATGGGAATCGTCTGTCCCAGCGACAACCCAAACTGCTTCCCCAGAAAGCCGGTACTGAAACAACTGATGTTCATCGTGGCAGAGGCCCACATGAACGCCATGGCTAGCGAGTTCGGAGGATGGCGATCATCGGCAGGGACTCTGTCGAGACTGTGTGATTCAATGCCTAGTTTCCGGTCTAGCAGCTCTTCGTAGTATCGAATCCACGAAAAGAACCCCTTCCGGGACCCTGATGAGGACTCTTCCTCGACAGGGGCCAGATTCAGCTTTGCCTGGGGCTTCTTCCCAGCCTCAGCCTCGAGGGCGTGAGCGTCCATGTCCTCTTTTTATTTTTATTTTTTTCCCGGGTCTAGTCGATTAGGGTGAACTGGGGGGACTGGGGGAGGGCGAAGATCATGGCATGAAGGGGGAAGTAGGTTCAAGTCAAGTCCCGTCAAGAGCGACAAGAGCCAAACCAACCCAGCTCCGTAACTTATTACGGAATGGAAAATGGGTTCTGTTAGTCAATGGCAGAGGGAGGTCTGCTAGTGTTATTTGTAGGTGGTTGATTCCCAGTGCGTTGGAACGGAGCCGTCCATCGGGGTTATAACCCTCGTTCCGCTTTATCTTGCAGCGCGTCGGAATCCGCCACCAACGACGGACCATCATTTGTGGGACGGAATGCTCTTATCAGAACGGTTGGGGACTTAGGAGCTTAGTCTCTGCTTCATTAGGCCGCTGTGAGACAGAAGAGGGGGGCCAGAGGCGTGGTACGTCGTGGGTCGTGGTTCTACAGGACGTCTACTCTGTACATGGGATGAATGAATGCGAGGCTGAATGGATAGAAAGCCTATCAGTCCCAAGAGTATGTATAATGTTGGGACCGTATAAACGATTTCCGGTCCATGCAAGTCTGGCAAGATCGATTTTTTTTCTTTTTCTTTTTTCCCGGTGGAAAATGTCCGGTGCAGGCTGCATATCGTGGTTAAGCTTTTGGTCCACTTCGGCCGTTGCTTAGCGTCTCGCCATCCTCCGTGTGGGTCGGGATTGGACCAGCAACCACTGAAGACGGTGATTGAGATTGGGAAGCATGATATGGAATGATCAAGTAGAGGCGTCTCGGTGATAGGAGTTTGTACTTCTATTTGGGAGGATGAAGTAAGAAGTATATCTTTTGATAAGCACCAGCAAAGCTGACAAGCTGATGATATTCCGTTTAAGAAAGAAAAACAAGAGGTAAAAATTCCGAAAAAAAAAGAAATTGACGCGAGTGTGAATTGAACTCATGCCATCTCATTTTCAATAAAATAAGAAATCGATCTGTTTTGGTACAGATGATCTGGGGTGCACGTTGTGACCGACTCGGACATCGGGGCAGCGCATAAGAAAGCAAATACGCAATTTGCCACTATATCGCATGGAGTGAATTCGGCCCCTACCAGTAACTGACAGCTGACAGCGGGTGGCAATGTCATGTTGAACGGAGATAAACCGGTTTGTTTAGAACGGTGTAGCTTGTTTTCTTTCTTTTTCTCAAGACATTCGAGTCAGACATTCGACATCTCAACTATCGTACGCTCTGAAGGTATATGATGGACATCTAAGAGTCTGTCCTGCTACTAGACTGGGTTACTTATTTGTAGCATAGCACAGAGCAATAATCTGATGCTCAATGACCAACGGGGCCAGGATCCCCAGCCAACACTCATGGTGTAACGGTTACTTCAATCAGAAGGACCTAGGAGATGCCACCGAGGCGCACGAGCCGTCAATTCATTCGTCGGACTATGCAGACTGGGATCAATCTCAGCCGCAGACCTGCAAAATAGAGAGGGTTAGCAGAGGTTGACTCGAGGTGTAGTTCTATTATGGGTCCTCTTGGGTCAACGGCGACAACGCTTGGACCGAGCAAACACGATGGAGCTCATCATTACGGAAGATGGTGCCATCCGAAGGGAAAGCAAAGTAAGAGGACCATGAGGTGCAATGGAACGAAGTCGCCGCGAGCGCAGGGACGGGCATCGGAGGAAAGCGTGGAAACGGGGAGAGGCTCGGCACCCGCAGCCCCGGCGACTCCGCCTGTCTGTCCTCTTCTCCTCTCCATCACATCACTTTACCTCGTCCTCTTCAACCGCAGTCCTCCACGCTCTGCATTCGCCTCCTCCCCTCCTCTCTCCTCTCCCTCTTTCTTCTCTTCTCTCTCCCTCCCGCCGTATCCCACTTCTCTCCCCCCTCACTCTCCCCACCTCTCCTCCCCTCTTCTCCTTCTCTGTTTATTTTTGGGGTGCCGTGTCTTTTCTTTTTTCTTTGCTTTTAGCCTGATCGACAGCAATTGCATTTTTACCTACCCATATCTATTTATTCTTCCGTCTTGTTTCTCCTCCACATTCTTCCTCTCCCACTTATTCCTAAGCCCAATTGCCCTGCTATTGGCGCAGTTCTTCATCGGCTGATCGTACGTCGCACTCGTTGAGCAGCGACTACTTGGCAACCCCCGGCGGCTCTTTTTTTTTCTTTCTTGGTATGCCTGCCTGTCTCATTCCCTCCCTCAATGGCAATTGTCTTCCCCGCTAATCAATTGGGACGTCTGTCTCTATATACAGAGCCCCCGTGCTACCCTTCGAACACCCACTCCACCTATCTGGTTTTACGGTCAATCGAACAATGGCTACCGATTTGTCGAACGTCAACGGTGGCGCCCCTAAATCCCGGGCTGCCATGCTCGAGGAACAGCATGCTCGCGACGAGGCACACAAGCCCACCGTCGAAGACGTGCCCGATGAAGATGATCTCCAGCACCCCCCGCCGTCCTCGGTGAAGCCCGAAACTCCGTCGCAGGCACCAGCTCCCGCTGCCGCTCCCGCCGCCCCGAAACCCGCTCCCAAGAAGGCACCCGCATTCGATGTCCAGTCCGAGGAATTGTTCCCTGCCCTGGGAAGCGGTCCCAAGCCTAAGGTTCCGACTGCTTCTGCCTGGGGTGCTAAAGGACCTTCCGCTGCCGCTGTCGCTAACGGTGCCCCCAGCGGTGCGCAAGCAGGTATGTCATTGTTTTCTTCCTTCCACATCCGTTGATATCTTTATCGAAAACCCTCGTTTTCTTGAAGGAAAGGCCACGCTAACGTGTATTGATCCAGCTCCAGGCCTCGATATCCCAAGAATCATGAGTCTCCCCGGAAAGCACATGGAACAGCTGCGTCTGGTTCCGTCCCAGATGCTCCCCCGCGGTCAACTGAAGAAGCCCCTTCGTGATATTCTGCGTGATATTTCCAAGCGGTCTAAGGCCAACGTTGACATGCGCGGCGGACCTGGAGGCTCTATAATCTTTGAGGGTAAGGGTTCAGTGGATGCTGTGAGACAAGCCCTCAAAGAGGTGGCGCAGCAGGTTGGATCTAAGGTATGATGCTTTGTCAAAATTTCCTACTCGATCCGACTACGGGCTAACCAGTACATCTAGCAATCCGTCCGTGTTCCGATCCCCACCTCTGCTCGCCCTCACATCATCGGTCGCCAAGGAACGGTTGTTCAGGACATCCAACAGCGGACCGGCGCGCGCGTGCAAGTCCCCCGTGCCGAGGACCCTGCTGCCGGCGAGGATGATGATGACACCGACACGATCGATGTTCTGATCGAAGGTGACGCCGTTGCTGCCGAAATGGCTCGCCGAGAGATCGAGGCCATCGTGAAGGAGCGAGCTGCCAACATGAGCCTGCGACTCAAGACTATCCCGCCCGAATTCTTCCCCTTCATTGCGGGTGCCCACAACGCCAACCTTCGAAACATCGAGGAGCGTACGAAAGCCCAGGTCCACGTACCTCGCTATGACACCTGGCTTAGTCAGCCTCCACCCCAGGAGGCCGAGCCGGGTCAGGTCCAGTTCGTCCCGGTCCCCGAGAAGAACATTCACATCTCCGGAGAGCGTGCTGCTGTACAGGAAGCCCGTGCTGAAGTTGAGAGACTCGCCGCCGATTTGCAACGCCGATTGGCCCTGCGGCAATTGGCGATCAACCGCGGTCAGCATCAGTTCATCCTTGGCGATAACGCCGATGCGCTGCACGAATTCCTTGCCGACACCGGGTGTGCCATCGTGTTGCCCCCCGCCTCCGACGAGAGCGAATTCCTCACCATCACCGGCCCCCTCGATAGGATCGAAAGTGGAATCAACCGCGCCATGGACCTCGCCACCAGCATGCAGATGGCCAGCATCGACTTGTCTCGTCAGCACCTGAACGCGCCCGCAGGAGCCAGTGCCCACGCTCGTGCTCTCACTCGGTACCTCCGACAGCGGCAAATCATCAAGGAGCTGGAGAGCATGTACGATGCCCGTATCGCGCTTCCCCCAAGCTCTGACGGACCTGTTACCTGGGAGGTGTACTCCAGAGATGGCAAGAACACCATCCGTGCCCGATCAGACATCATGAACCTTGTCCAAGCGCACCCTCCGGCTCGTATCCGTTACATCTCCGTTGACCCTTACTTCCACCCTTATCTGCGCTCGCGCAGCATCGCCAAGTTGCGCAGCGACTACGGCGTGCACCTTCTGGTTCCCGAAGAGATCGACAGCTCTGATGTCGTTCTCGTTTACGAGGGCCCTTCGGCGGCTGCCGCTCAGGCCGAGGTTTCGCGCCAACGCCCCTCCGTGGCCGAAATCACCGCTTTCGAGAAGGCTCTTGAGGAAGCCCAGGCCTACCTTTTGAGCACATTGGGTGACCAGAACGACGTGGTTGCCAAGTCCGTCAATGTCCCCGGCAAATACCAGGATAAGGTGCGCAAGTTCATCGTTCGTGACCAGCAGGCCAAGGGCGAGGACCAGATTCCGATTCGCGCCATTGTCGGTGATACGAAGGCTGCCCGAGACTGCGAGGTTTCTCTGCGCGGTCCTTCCAGCACCGTTGAGGATTTGATCTCCAGCCTGCAAGCGTTCGTTGTGGAGCAGGAGAAGGACGATCTCGAGCGCGGCTACACCACAACTTTTGACTTCCCCCAGAAATATGCCAACTTCCTCATCGGCAAGAAGGGTGAAAACATCAACAAGCTGCGCGATGAGTTCGATGTTGACATTAAGGTGGAAAATGGCAAGGTTGAGGTGAAGGGCCCCAAGGCCAAGGCCGATGCCGCCCGGATTAGAATCATCAACTTGGGCAAGAAGCTGGAAGACGAGACAACTCACATTCTCAAAATTCCTGCCCAATACCACCGCGAACTGATTGGACAGAAGGGCAGCCAGGTCAACCGGCTCCAGGACCGCTATGCTGTCCGCGTCCAGTTCCCCCGGGCTGCCGTTGCCGACGATGAGACCTCCAGCGAGGCTGGCCGCCCCAGCCGTCCCCAACAGGCTGCTGATGAAGTCCTTGTGAAGGGTCCCAGCAAGGGTGCCGACTCGGCTCGCGATGAGATTCTCAGCCTGTTGCAGTGGGTTATCGACCACTCTTTCTCGGCCACCGTTTCCGTAGCCCAGTCTCAGATTCCATCTCTGATCGGTCAGCGTGGCCGAGAGATGGACAAGCTGCGTGCCGATACCGAGGCCCAGATCGACGTCCCCGGCGCCAACGATGCGCCCGACGCCTCGGGTCGCGTTCAGATCAAGATCAAGGGTACCAAGAAGCAGGTCGAGGAAGCCAAGAAAATCCTGCAACAACGCTCCAACCAGTTTGACGCCATTGTGACCAAGACCATCGAAGTCGACAAGAAGCACCACAAGTCCCTTATCGGCGGTGGAGGTAAGTTGATCGAATTCGTCTTGGACCATCCCCCGTGTTCTCACAAATGCTAATTTGGAATCAGGTGCCAACATTCGCAAGATTGTTTCCGATGCTGGCGGACCTACTGACGGCAGCGCTTCTCGTATGGTCAGGTTCCCCCGCCCGGAGAGCAGTGACGCCGCGATCAAACTTGAAGGCGAGGGCCAAATCGTTGACAACATCATCGCTGCCATCCAAGAGTTCGTCAAGGAGCGTGAGGACCAGGTGACTGCCAGCATCGACGTTCCTCAAATCCAGCACCGGCTGCTCATCGGCCGCGGCGGTGACACCCGCCGGGATATCGAATCGAAGTTCAACATCACTCTGGATATTCCCAAGCAAGGCTCCGGACGCACCGAGATCAAGATCAAGGGTCCTAGCAACGCCGTTGGCGAAGCGAAGGAGCACATCCTTGCCATGCTCAAGGACCAACAGGGTGAGACGGTCCAGGTTCCCCGTCACCTTCACCACACCGTCGCCGACAACGGCGCCTTCTTCCGTCGTCTCCGCAACGACTACAAGGTCACCGTCGACCACGCTGGCCAGCAGGTGCCCGCCAAACCCGTCGTCGAGGACTCCCGCGCAGCCGTCAACGGCGGCTCTTCCCTTCCTCTGATCACCGACGAGCCCAGCGAATCCGTCGAGGCTCACTCGTGGAAGGTCGTCGACAACAGCCCCGCTGCTGTCGCCGCCGACCCTACCCAGCCCGCCACCATCCCCTGGGTACTCGCGGGTACCGGCGACAACGTCTCGCGCGCGAAGGCCGCCCTCGAGAAGGCCCTCGCCGCCGCCTCCCAGCAATCCGCCACCGGCTACCTGATCCTCCCCGACCCCAAGACCTACCGCTTCGTCGTCGGCCAGGGTGGCAGCCAGATCAACGCCATCCGGAAACAGACCGGCTGCCGCATCAACGTTCCCAAGGACCAAGCCAAGGGCGAGGCCATCGAGATCAAGGGCGGCAAGGAGAACCTCGAGGAAGCCAAGGATATGATCCTGGAGGCTGTCCGTGCCGGCCTGGAGGGTTCCTCCCGGTAAATGACGAAGTCGGGTGCGAAGGCAAGAAAAGAAGCATTATAATGATTTTTCTTAAAAAAATGGGGGGAAAGTAATTTGACCTCCTTTGCCCTTTTCTCCTATTCTTTTCTTTTTATTTTCATTTTCATTTTCCCTATTTCGATTTTTTATTATATGGCATCGAGGTGGTGATTCCAACCCAACCCGGTTTGCATTTCTTTTTATTTATCTTTTCAAGATCGGCACCTTATCTACTTACCTCTTTACTCTCAAAACTTCTCTTCTCATGTTTGTTTTATTGAGTTTTTTGTTGAATAAAAAAGACTGTTGTATAGCTCTTTCTGTCTCCGTTTACTGCCATTTAGCATCCGAAGCTTGGATATTTTGTGATTTACATAGTCCGTATCATAGGCATATTTAAATCTTTAAAAACGGATCTTGATATTCATAACTAGTTAATGCTGATTTCTCATAGACCATTGATTCTAGACTCGTTTTACCCCGCCGGTCTCACCGGAACTGTCTTCTGTGTGACCATGAGACCCCAAGCACAGTACAAGCTCTACAGACATAAAGACGGACTGACATCGAAAGAAACATCGGTCTATTAGAATTCGGCATGGAAAGAATATGTCGTCAAAAAGTGACTAGAAGGTAGTAGAAACAATAGGGCAGAAAGAAGAAAGGTAGATGGTCATCATGTCCAAAAACGAAATTCTTGGTCTTTCTCTCGAGTATCTTGCGAAAGATCTGACAATAACAGAACAAAATGAACACCATAAATATCTGCAGTGGATATCACCTGACAAAACCCCCGATGTAAGAACGATAACAAAGAATATGGTTTCATATTAAAAAAGGGCTCAAAGGAATCGATCATTCTTAATTCTTCAGATTGATTTTTTTTGGTTTTCTGGTTTTGTTTTCATTTACCGGTCTCGTTTACTGCGTCTCGACACCGGCGGTCTTCTGCAGGTACTGGTAAGCACCGTAGGCGATGGCGCCACCGATCAAGACGAAAGCATAGAGACCGACACCGAGACCGGACGAATCACCGGAGCCGGAGGAAGAAGGCTGGGCTTGGGCCTTGGGAGCGGGGTCGCCGGGCTAGAGAAACACGAGAATTAGAATTATTTTTGTCCGCTGCGCGATCGCAGTTTTTGGAAGGTGGTTGTGAACGTACCATGCGCTTCAGGTCACCGACGTACAGACCATCCAAGATCTCGCGGGCCTCGTCACTGTGTCCGACATCCTCGAAAGCCTCCGTGCTGTCCTGACCGCCGACGTCGAGAAGGACCTCCTCACCACCGCTGAAATTGTCCGTCAGTATGAGCACGACAAAGAATTCCTGGTTTCATTTCTTGACGGTTGTCCCTTGGATAGAACCCATGGATGTGGGAACTAGGGACTCTCAGGTCGGGATAACGTACGGGTGCTCATCGACGAAAGAGGTGCAGTCGTAGACCTTGTCGTGCACGACGAGGTAGAGGTCCTTCTTGGTGTTGTGCTCAGCAACCTCCTGGAAGGTGAGTTCCTTGTTGGCAGACATGATGATCGATTGGGATCCTATAGGAGGACGACAACAGCGGACTCGTTAGCTAAGATTGATGAATAGCGAGTGATTGAATTGATGACGGAGGGGTTGGAAAATAGGATAGAGTGTGAGTGGCCGGGTCAGAGTTTCTGCAAGGAGAAGGATCCGCGGCGCAGAGCCAGTTCCGGATGGTTACACCCTCACGACGGAAAGGACAGCAAGGCAGATAGACGGGAAAAGAGCGGTATTGATGATGACGTTATCATTGTATGGACTTTGCTGAGAAATGGCATGTGTGATATGACAGGCCCAACAGCCAGTCGGGGAATGCGAATCATGCGAACAAGATCGTTTGTTGACTTACCGAGAAAGTAGGGAATAGATTAGGGGAAGGAGATGAAGACCAAGATCGCGGAAGAAGACAGCGACGAAGAAAGGCAGGCAATTGCGACGAACGACGAACGACGAGCGAGAAGAGAAGAGAGAAGCAAGATGGCCGAGGAAGAAGGGAGAGGGAGAAGCGAGAGGAGACGAGAAAAGGGAAGGAGCGACAGGAATTGGATGGATCCAGGAAGTTGGGGGAGATCCGGGCAACGTGATTCGTCGGCGACTCCGCCTGAGGCAGGCCTTCGGACCTGCCGTGAATCCCTTCCGGTTCGACGTCTGGTAGGAACCTCGGGCCTGTCGTTCGGTCTACGCCGTGATCTCCCTTGACTTGTCACTCTCCGATCGTCTTCCCCTCTGCCTGGGAGCCGTTCTGCCTCTGCTGGGGCAATCCGGCTGCCACTGGACGCCAAAGTGGCCTGATAGCGGCGGGCCAATCAGCGGGCGCTTATTATACGGCCTGAGTCAGCGGGTGCCTGAGTCCGCCAGCTGCTCTTTTGGGCGTGTCCAACCGGGCGAGGATAAGATTGCCCCTTTCAGTGAGTTGCTGAGATCGCAATCGCAGTCCCCACTATGTATGCTGACGGCTGGGGAGTCGTGTTGACAATCGGTCTGGAGATACGGAGGATCTGGAGCACACCTTACAGCGTAGGCAGCATAACTATCGATCCGGGACTCCAGAACAGAGCAAGAAAACTCGCATAAACTCGTCTTCCATGCCTCGGTGACACGGCATGTGACTTGATACACGTAGACTAGATCCGTCTACTCATCGTAGATACTCGATCGGGAATGGCGGTTGTGCTGCATAACAGGAATTATGTACTCTCCTACGTACTGTCTGGGCGTCCAACTGCCCCCTCATGTCTCCGGACAGCAGACAAAGGGGTCGCTAACCTCGGGGTCGATCCGTCGGGTAGTGCCTTCGGGATTCACTGCCCGAGTCGGCGGCCAGACTGCCCCGCAGGCGGATTATAATACCTTAACTTGAGGCACCGCTACAGCCATGTGGATCACCGCCCGTCGTTCTCATCCAAACAGGTGCTCGCTCTTTCTCTATCTATATACAGTCATTCGAACTCGCTGGAAATGGCTGGCCATGCTAATATCACAGAATCAAAAATCGTTACATGCTCATGTCACGTGGCGGCGGTCATGCAAAACGAAGCAAAATCAATCAACCATAGCAAATGCAATCCGGGTTCCTTTTCGTTGCCCCCTCAAAATGCCGGCCTCACTTGGCGGGTACTCGCTCATAAAATACAATGTATGCTTGCTCGTTCTGTAGCCGATCCTTATACTGGAGATCTCGAGGATTGAAGTCCGTGACCCGGTGATCATCAAACCGGCGCCAACATTGACGCTGCGCATCGCGAACGAGCGAGATATAATGCCCGCTCCCCATCGACGATCCGATGTGGCGTAGCACGCCGTATGCATCGTACGTAAACGGCGGCACCGTGGCGGAGATCATCTCCGGTCGCCCGGTCGCTTTGGGATCGGAAGGCGGCACCTGGCTCGACCACGCAAAGACGAAATCATCCATCCGAAGTCCGTGAAGAGGAAAATCGATGGGCGTGTGGATTTTCCGGGCACTATGCGTCTTCGAGGCCGAGAACCGCTTGAAATGGACCACCAGGATCTGCGGGGCGCGCGTGATGATAATCTGCTTGGTCGCAACTCGCTCACACTTGCAGTATGGACACTTCCACACCTCATCTCCGCTCAGCAATTCCTCTTGGCAGTAGCTTCGAAGGCACTGGTAAACATCGCCGGTTCCGGATGGAGGAATCTCTACACTAATGCTGTAGAACGCTTCGTAGGTCGTCGAAGTCCGCTGGCAGGTGGTACATCGAAGGCGACTGGCGTGCTGCCCCGCAAAGAGCGAGGAGATAAAAGACTCCTCTCGATGGCAATACCGGTCCCATTCAATGCGAGAAACCTTGGGAACGGGCATTCTCTCCCTTTGCACCTCCTCACTGAATGTCAATGGCCGCAGAGGCGTCCTCTGCCAGTTGATGTTGAGGTCTTCGTGGAGACAATCAACCACAAAGTCAAAGAATTCCTTCGCATCCTGCTGTCGGTCGATGGCCCACTCCTGGTTCAGACGCCCGCAGAAGTTCCGAAAAGATGTTGGCATGATGACCTCCACGTCGTTCTTCCACAGGGATCGGACCAGGTTCGCGAACAGGCTTGGCATGACTCCCTGAGAGCCCTTCCAATTTTTCTGCACATAGAACCGGAACCGATCGTCGATGAAGAACTTACTCAGCATCAGCGTCGCGCTCAGACACTGGATCGTTGAGTTCATATAGCAGGTCACCCCGAAGTTCGTCAATCCGGTCCGAGGGAGTTTGATTCGATTCAACACCGAGTTCGCCGTGTACAGGGCAGTCTTGGTGGCAGAGTTTTGCCGCTCTAGGGTTGGCTGGATCTGCCGACCATCTGAGACACCGCTATAACTTGGACGAGGAACTGCGGGCGGAGGCCGTGACGGAGCGACGGGGACGGGAGCTGCATAGTTAGGGGCTGTCGGGACTGGCTTTCGAGCGTGTGGTGCCACCATGGATTCCTGGACGGTGTGTGGTTCGGGAAAGCGGCGCAGAAAGTCTTCGTAAGTATGCACAAATGGTGAAGGTGGCTGCTCTTCCTGAACCTCGCCTTCCGGTTCCTCGGTCAGCTCGCCCTCCCCAACATACGTGCTAGTATCGATCTCTTCGTTCTTGGACTTTTCCATCCATTCAGTCAACTCCTCGGGATTCAATGGCTTGTATTCGCGAAGCCGCCGCTTCCTCACCTCCAGGCTGGAATTGGCACTTGCGATAGTCGGTTTCCTTCCAAGTGGTCTCCCGGGCTTGTGCCTCGCTTGGATCGATCCCATGGCAATGGCAGTAGTAGATGTGGCAAGGGACTGTTGCCCGAGAAGATCAATCCAAGCGTCGAGACCACCAAGAAGAAGCGCTGGAGGGCGCCCATCCTTCAAGGCCTTGTAAGGATTGAACTCATAAAGAGTGTCATGCAGCGCCCGAAGATGAGGCGCAGTCGTCCCAACAGGCGACCCCGCCAGGTAACTGACAGAACCCGTGTTTTGGTCATAATAGACCACCATGTCGAATTCGTTGCGTCGCTCAAACAAAGACTGTTCATGTTCGGGAGATACTACCAGGCGCTCCTCAAGATCGTCTGCGGATACATTCTCGTTCAGTGCCACCGGTTCGATGCAAATAACGGATTTAGCAAATATATGACCCTCGTCATATTGATCGCGTGACCGTACATCGATCAGCAATATGTTGTAGCGCCGGAGATAGTCTAGCAAATGTTGGGCACTAATGGTGGGAGCGTGTGGAATGTCTGCAGTGCTGCTTCGAGCCTCCTTCACCTGGTGGATGCCGTTCGGGGTCCGCGATCTATAGGGATTGTCGTCAAGTCCGTTTCGGCTAGGGCTTCCGCGAGGCGAGTTGGTGAATTGAGAATATCTCGGGTTAACAGGACGCGAGCTCTCCGTAGAGGTCCTGGGGGGATTAGACGGTGGCTGCGATGGCACCGACCATATGGGACTGTAGGTGGGATCCGGGGCTCGGGGAAGTGACGTATTGAGGGGAAGTTTAGGAGGTAACGTCGGGGCGCCGTGAGGAGCTCCCATGCTGCGAGGCCCCAGAGGGCGTCGCGAAGGTGAGCTCAGCACGGAGCTTTGCTGTGATCGTGGAGGAATGTAGGAGGATGGCCGAGAAGAATTGTTGTCAGTGTTCTCTTGCAGCGGCATAGAAATGGCCCCGTTTTGGCCATTGATGACCGAATCTAGGCCATTAGTGGTAGGAGGAGAAGCTCTCAATTTCGCAAATCTCTGTGCCAGCGCATCCTCTGGCGGACTTGAAAATCTATTCATTTTTGTATCGAGCGACCGCTGGAACTCCGTGGGGCTAGGCATTCGTACTGAATTATCTCCCGAGTCGTTCCGGCGGCCTCTGGGGCTTGAGCTTCGAAAAGTACCCGCAGGTAGTATCTCAGAGACCGGTCTCGGGGAACTGTGTTTGGGTGTACTTGAAGGTTGTACGTTATTGATAAAGTTGTCCTCTAGGATCTGTCGCTTAATGTCATCCATCGTCCCTTGCTTTGTTCGCACAGCCTAGTATTTAGTTAGCGAACCTGAAAGGCCAAATCAAGACTGCAAGGAAAAGAGAGACAGAAAAAAAAATAAATAAAAAGGGAAAGCTGCAACACGAGAGCTCAAATGCCCAGCCGGAAATCATACCATCATTAAATTCGCGAACTGTTTATACCATCCAGGGCGCTGGCTTATGGTGACTCGGTAGTCTGCATGGTGAGGGATAATGTTGACAGTGATCTCGGAGGCACGAAGGTATTGCACGTAGGCCGTGTCTGGCTGATCGTTGTCGGCAAAACTCCTAGCTTGCTGAATTGCCTCCTGGGCTCGACTCAGTAAATCATCCAGCTGGATGGATAGCAGTTAGCAAAACGAAAGAACAGCTCGCCAATTGTGGTCTTGGCCAGGGTAGCCTACCGACGAAGATTCATTCACGTCCAGCGCAGCGGCTTCATCTTGAAGGTCTTTTATGCTAGGGAACCGCGGGGATCGAGCACCATGTGGAGCAGAGGGGCCGTTCTGAAGAGCGCCAGCAGGTCGGCCTTGACCGCCCGAGTACAGCCCGCCGATGGAGTGAGGACGCGGTGTCTTATCCCAGGGGGCGAACTCGGGAGGCGAAGGCAGAGCCGCTGCATTCGAGGACATGATGCAACGACTGGGATGGGAGATGTTTCAACGCATGACCCAGCCAGGTTTCGGAGTGTAGTCGGAGGAGGGATGGTCGCGAGTGCTCGGAGGTGGCTGCGGGACTAAGGACTCGGATGGACAGTCCCCCAAAGGATGGTCGCGAGATGAGAGATCGAAAGAAGCATCAAAGACAAAGCAACCGCATGAGCCAGGGAAGAGGGGAGAAGCGCAGGCAGCCAGATTGCCAGAACAACAATCGGGGATGGACGAGGCGGGATGCAGCGATTCCGGGGAAGGAGAACGACCAAGTATGGGAAAGCCAGTTACGTACCACGGCAGAACCGCTCACCGCCCGCCGCCGATATGACGATGCCTGGGGCCTGGCGGATGAGTCAGCCGCCAAGACGACGAGGTAAGGTATGCCCGGATCTGCCTGGAGAGCTTACGGACCTCGATCTCCTCCCACGGCGTGTTCATCGCTTTCCCCCCATGGTCGACTTGCATATCCTGTGCTCCCCCACATAGACTTTTCTTCCTGCTCTTGGCTGCGCTGGCATTCTTCTTATCTTCTTGCTGCTGTTGGACGCCTCTCATCTCCCACCCCTCTTTCCGCCCGCTACCCAACGTCATAGTGAATCTGTGACTCCGTCAATTGCGCGATCCTGCGATTTGGTCTCCGTCGTCATGGCGGGATGGTTCTCTTCGGCGTCGCCGCTCGATGAGCAGGTCGAGCGGGCGACTGCATCGTCTCTGTATGTCGTTGATGTCCCGACCTCTCCAATTCCGTCCCGTTCGTGATTCTAACAGACCCTGTAGGGAAGACATCGCCCTGAATCTCGAAGTCTCCGACCTGATTCGATCGAAGAGTGTTCAGCCGAAGGAGGCGATGAGGTCGTTAAAACGCCGACTAGAAAATAAGAACCCTAATATACAACTGGCAACGCTCAAGGTTCGCTCCGCAAGGTTCATCCCCTCTTGTCTATCTACGTACTGACCGAACGGTCGCCACTGCAGTTAACGGATACGTGTGTGAAGAATGGCGGTACTCACTTCCTCGCCGAAATTGCCTCTCGCGAATTTATGGATAACCTGGTCTCCTTGTTGAAGACGGAGGGTGCCCCGCTCAACGCCGAAGTGAAAGAGAAAATGCTAGAGCTGATTCAGGACTGGGCGATGGCGGCTCAGGGTCGCATGGATCTAAGTTATGTTGGCATTACATACCAGAAGCTCCAGGAAGAAGGATTCCGGTTCCCGCCTAAGACGAAGATGAGTGGTAGTATGTTGGAGAGTAGTGCGGTAAGCTCTCCTTGAAACGTGCGCCCGTGGCCTCTGCTAATACCATTTGGTGCTACAGCCGCCCGAATGGATAGACTCCGACGTCTGCATGCGATGTCGTACGCCGTTTAGTTTTATGAACCGGAAGCACCACTGCCGAAACTGTGGTAACGTCTTCGACGCTCAGTGTTCTAGCAAGACGCTTCCTCTTCCCCACCTGGGAATATTGCAGCCTGTTCGAGTCGACGATGGATGCTACGCTAAATTGACCGCGAAACCTTTCCCCCCGGCGGCATTGTCGGATCGGTCGGCGTTCAAGAACAACTCTATCACGAAATCCAATGCAATGGAGCCTCGGACGGCACGAGCGGAAAGTGGTTTTGATGATGATCTACGGCGGGCTTTACAAATGAGCTTGGAGGAGGCACAGAATAAAGGATCAGGTGGCTACGTTCCGCAATCTCAAATGGTGGCCCCAGAGCCACCCAAGGCATCCGGGCCTTCGAAGGCCGAGGAGGAGGAGGACGCGGATTTGAAGGCGGCTATTGAGGCCTCCTTGCGCGATATGGAACAGCACAAGCAGAAACATGCGGCCACTCTGAAAAATACGAGAGCCCCGGAAACCCCATCTCAAGGCGCCGCGGTCGCCACCGATCTACCTAAAAATCCATATGAACTTAGTCCTGTTGAGGTCGAAAACATCCACCTCTTCGCAGCACTCGTTGACCGACTGCAACATCAACCACCCGGGACGATCTTGCGCGAGCCCCAAATCCAGGAACTTTACGAGAGCATTGGTGCACTCCGGCCGAAACTGGCGCGGAGCTATGGTGAGACTATGAGCAAACATGGTATGTTTATCTAGTTCCTGGGCTCTTCAGTCTACACTCTATTTTTCATTGACTAACCTTGTGATCCCTAGACACGCTTCTTGATTTACATGCTAAACTATCTACTGTGGTGCGGTATTATGATCGCATGTTGGAGGAACGTCTGTCGAGTGCTTATTCGCAACACTCTCTCGGATTTGGGACCGTCCCTGGTGCTGCTGCGCAATATCCTAACATGTATCCCTCAATGCCTTCGCAGCCGGTCGAAGGTAAAGCGGGGGCTGAGAACTTCTATTATGGGAATCCCGTCGCCGAGAAGCCGCGACCTACGGATTCCCCGTATGCTCCTCAGTATCCATCAGAAAGGGCGAACCATGAAGGGGCCGGACCGCGGAGCGGTGCCATGAGCCCTGGCATGTACCCGCCGCCATCTCAACCTCTGACCCACAGCCAACCGTGGAGTGGCAATGCTCCCGTTGCGTCCCCTCCGCCCCCGAGCTCCAACCCCCCATTCCCTGGCAATCCTGCAGCCTATCCTGGGCCAGGCGCCCCGGCGCAATTCTATGCGCCTCCTGCTCAGCGAGAGCCAGCTTCACATCCATACCAAGCCCCCCGTCAAGGCGACGCGGATGCCTCCTACCAGCCGTCTCCCATCACACGAACCAATTCTCTCTATCAGCAAGCAGGACCCCCCGCTGCTCCCGCTGGTCCTGTCCCAAGCGCACCGGAACAACCTCCTTCAATGGATCAGGTGCCGTCTGCCGCATATATGCAGCTGGCCGAATCGCAAGTCGGGCAGCCTAATGGCCATCATGGGATACAACATGCGCCGCCGGAGCCGCAGAGCCAGTCATATTATTATCCTCAGCAACAACAGCCTGGTCCGCCACCTTCAATGTACCCGCAGAGTAACCCAGCACCCCAAGCTGCTTACCCAGTTGGGGATGTTTCCCCCATTACTGGACACCCTTCCCCCGTGCAATACCATCAGCCGCCACAGCCTCGGCCAGCAGTCGAGGAGAGTCTGATTGAGCTTTAGGCATGGAGGGAACTTGGCTATCTGTTGGCGGTTAATGTTATTCTTCGGTTTTCTGTCTTTCTCTTTTCCTCCGTGGCAATTATGATACCAGATGCTTGGATTGTTTGCAGACTATGAAATTGTACTTACATTCCTTGACGATTTCAATCAAAGCTTGCAATAAAATACCTCCCGTAGAATGCTAGTAGACCATCGAAGATCTTGAGGCGGGCGGAGAAGCCGCCGAGGATCACGGAAAAGATTCCGAGTCTGTTTGCTTGCTCTCTTCTCCGTTTCCACCTCTATTGAACCCGCCAAAAGCACCCCCACGCCCAAGCTCGAGCCCTTTATTATTATGGTCCGCTTATTGCAAACCAATATGCAATCCCTCGTACTAGCACACCCCCGATTTAATCATTCGCCATGCAGTTGACCCGCGACGAAATCGAGAAACACAACAGCAAAGACTCCTGCTGGGTCGCCATCCACGGCTCCGTTTACGATGTAACTGGTGCGTTCGAACTTGTCTTCACCTTCATACATACTCATACTAACTCTTTAGACTTCGTTGACTCCCACCCCGGTGGACCTCATGTCATTCTCCGCTGTGCCGGCAAAGACGCAACCGAGGACTTCGACTCCGTGCACGATCAGGAACTTCTGACACAATCACTACCATCTTCTGCTTTCCGCGGCCACCTCGAACCGGGGTCTCTCAGCAAGTCCAGTAAACCCATCGAGCACGTGCCCGAAATCAAAGAAACCGATCCCTTGCCCCCGCCGCTAGCGACACTGATCAATCTCTACGATTTCGAGTCCCTGGCGCAGAAACATCTGCCGCCGAACGCATGGGCGTATTACTGCTCCGGCGCGGACGACGAGATCAGCAAGCGCCAGAACGCCAAAGCGTATCAGAAAGTGTCGCTTCGGCCGCGCATCCTGCGCAGTATTCGGGCCGTGGACACGAGTACGTCCATTTTGGGCAAGGCGGTCTCGTTGCCGGTGTATATGAGTCCCGTGGGGATTGCGAAGTTGGCGCATCCGAATGGCGAGCGGGCATTGTCTGCCGCGGCTGGTAAGGAAGGGCTGGTCCAGGTGCTGGCGAATGGGTCGAGTTTTCCCATTGAGAGCGTGATGAAGGCTCGGGCGCGGGAGGATCAGGCGCTCTTTGCGCAGCTGTATGTGAATAAGGATATCAAGAAGTCGGAGGACATGGTGCGGAGAGCTGATGCTGCCGGGGCGGGGGCGATATGGGTGACGGTGGATTCGCCGGTGGTTGGGAAGAGGGAGATGGATGAGAGGTTGAATCTGCAGGTCCAGGTGTGTATTATGCTTGGGTGGTAGGTTTGAGTGCAGGGACTGACATGCCTTTAGGCTCGGGATAATCCAGCGACCAAGGGACAAGGCGTTGCCAAAACAATGGCCAGCTCCATCTCCCCGTTCATTGATTGGGATATTCTGACGTGGCTGCGTGGTCTTACTTCGCTGCCTATCGTCATTAAGGGGATTCAGTGCGTTGAGGATGCCGTTCTCGCGTATGAGAAGGGTGTACAAGGCATTGTTCTATCGAACCATGGGGGCCGATCCCAGGACACGTATGTGGACTAGTCTTCGATGCTATGGTCTGTATCACAGCTAACGAGGGCAGGGCACAATCACCACTTCTCACTCTTCTGGAGATCCGTCGCTACGCACCCTACCTTATTGGAAGCAAGATGCAAATCTTCATTGACGGTGGCATTCGCCGAGGCACCGACGTGCTCAAGGCACTTGCACTGGGAGCAACAGCCGTTGGACTAGGCCGACCTTTTCTATATGGACTTGCGAGTGGCTACGGAGAGGAAGGAGTTCGACGAACGATCGAGATCCTCAGACAGGAGATCGAATCCAACATGGTGTTTCTGGGAGTGACTTCTTTGAAAGAATTAGGTCCACATCTACTGAACACGGCACGCCTGGAGAGGAATATGGTTGGGTCCGTGAAGCTGTGATGAGCACTGTTGTAGCTACTATACATAGTTGATGCCAATGCTATTTCTTACCCCCACGCCCTTGAAACGCCCGTAATTTCTGGAAAACCAGTAGCTCTTACGGACGATCAGTCTCTGCACCTGTCATCATCCCACATTCCCCAGGATTCGAACCCCCACGCTCGTCGGCCTTCACCCCGATTCAACCCCGCATTGACGCCTGTCGATCAAGACATCATCGCCGGGGTTATAATTCTGTACCTCATCTTTCCCAAGCTATCCTAGAGGTTTCCCACGACAGTTTAAGCACATTCACTATGAGCGATAAGATTGAGGTCCTACTCTACGGCTTGGGAGCGTATGTACACATGTTCAACAACTTGAGATATCTTCCTAATCGAGCCGATCTACAGCATAGGTTCCTTCTACGCCTTCATTCTCAAGCGGTCTGAGAACGTGCGCCTAACGGTCGTCGCGCGGTCAAATTACGATGCTGTCAAGGCGAATGTATGTTCCACATGGCGTCAAACTGGTCTACTAGCCACCATCAGTATTGACCATGCATGATAGGGCATTCTGATAGAGAGCGAAAACCATGGCCAGCATCGCTTCCATCCCGATAATGGTGAGCTAGATTGGCACATACCTATCTACGATGTTGCTAAAGGACATGATCACAGTGATTAAATCCCCCGACGAAATCACCAACTCCTTCCGCTACGTCGTCTGCGCCCACAAAGCAATCGACCAGGAATCCGTCGCCGCACGACTCAAGCCCGCCATCGATGAGAACACAACCGTGGTGCTCATCCAGAACGGCGTGGGCAACGAGGAAGCCTTCCGGAATCTTTACCCTCAATCATCCATCATAACCTGCGTGGTACGTTTCTGTCCCCGCCACTCTAAGCACCATCACCCCTGCCAGTCAACATCCATCTAATTTGAACCTCACACAAACCAACAGACATGGGTCGGAGCCCGCCAATCCACGCCCGGAACAATCGCGCACACCAAATCCGAAGACATGCAGATCGGGCTCTTCCCCAACGCCGCCCTCTCCTCCGCTCTGGAGCGATCCCGTCTCGACATGTTCGCCACGCTCCTCGAGCATGGCCAAACCAAGTTCCAAGTCCTCGAGGACATGCAGCGCCAACGCTGGGAGAAGGTCGTGTGGAACGCGGCGTGGAATCCCCTGACGACGTTGACGTTGTTGGATACGCAGAGCTGGCTGGGCTCGTCGCCCGACGCTACGCCTCTGACGCACAGACTGATGCGCGAGGTGATTGACGTGGGAAGGAAGTGTGGGGTGGAGTTGGACTACGGGCTCGTTGATCGGTTGATGGACAAGATTAACGCCATGCCGGGCATCGGGAGTAGTATGCAGACGGACTGTCTTAATAAGAGGCCCATGGAGATTGATGTGATACTGGGGTTTCCGGCGAAGAAGGCCAAGGAGTTGGGGGTTGAGACGCCGGTGTTGGATACGATTCAGACGTTGGTGAGGGCAGTGGATGTGAGGTTGAGGGCTGCGTTGTAGTTATTTTGATTTGTATTAGGGTTATATAGGGTGGGTGTGGGTAGACTAGTGAATATATTGGAGCCTATATAAAGACTCTTCGAATTCCATATCTCCTTGTTAGCTTCACGATCTCTAGAGATACCCGCATCAAAGCACCGCTACTACGGAGAACCTCCGAGCCGATCCTACATCTACCATCCCTGTCCCTATACTAGTACTACTATCCAACATCCATCAGTCGCTGTCAACCCCCACGGACAAAATGCGGAGAAACACCCACTTCCCCATGATTCCACTGCCCCCACGCCTCCATACATGCTCCATGCGGGTGACAGCATCAGAGGCAGATCACCGTCTACCAGACATGCCGCTTGGATACATCCCGATAAATTCAGTAATCCGTGATGTGTGTTCATCTCCTTCCATCCCATAATCACCCCCATCGTCATCATCACCAGGAATCAGTACCACAGCCAGAACAATGACCGCTGAAACCGACAGCCCAACGCCAGCTCCAGCTCCAGCCATCGAACAGACACCAGACAAGCATGACACGGCTCATTTTGAAACCGTCCCCGCCGAACCAGGCAAAGTGCACAATGGCGATACCGCGCTGGCTCTCTTCGACAACTTCGATGACCTCGAAGGAGCTATTGATCCGGTCGAGAACAAGCGTCTCGTTCGCAAGATTGATCTCATGATTCTACCGTTTTTGAGCGTTTGCTATGCGTTCTACTATGTGAGTTTTTGTGACGGTCGTCTTGTTATCTTGCTAACTGGCACCAAGATCGATAAAACGACACTTTCGTATGCAGCCATCTTCGGCATCAACGAAGACCTGGGGCTCTCGGGGGAGCAGTATTCATGGTTATCGAGTGTTTTCTACTTCGGGTTCTTGGTATACCATAACCGACTGTATAATTATGGAATTTTCAAGCTAACGTGTCTGATAACAGGTCTGGGCGCTTCCAACCAATTTCCTGATGCAGCAGTTTCCAGTGGGCAAATACCTCGGCATCAATATCTTCCTGTGGGGGTTCTTTCTCATGTTACAAGGTTCGTATACTAGCCCACTCCACCCCTCGACTAGACAATGCACCATACTGAAGTGCACTACTAGCGGTCGCAAAGAACTTTACCCAGCTGGCCGTGCTGCGCGTGATATCCGGCGCCGCAGAAGCATGCAGGTATACATACACCATCCACCCCGACCCAACAAAGCTAACCAACCACCCAACCAACCAAGCGATCCAGCATTCATGCTCATCACCAGCATGTGGTACACCCGCCGCCAACAGCCCATCCGCATCGGCATCTGGTACACCGCCAACGGCGCAGGCATCGCGCTGGGCGGCCTCCTCGGCTACGGCATCGGTCAGATCAAGGGCTCGCTAGCGTCCTGGAAGTACGAGTTCCTGATCATCGGAGCGCTGTGCTCGGCCTGGGGCATTGTAATCATCTTCTTCCTGCCTGACTCCCCCGTGTCGACGCGGTACCTGAGTGACAGCGAAAAGCGTCTCGCTGTCGAGCGCCTGCGCGATAACCAGACCGGCGTCGAGAATAAGACCCTCAAGCTGTCTCAGGTCTGGGAGGCCTTTCTGGATTGGAAGGTCTGGTTCTTTCTCCTGCTGGGGTTCTCCGGGAATATTCCGAACGGGGGGATTTCGAATTTCGGGACTCTGATTATTCAGGGGTTTGGCTTTTCGACTTGTATGTTGCCTATCCTGTCTAACCCGCCCTATATACTCATCAGTATTAACCATGAGAGAAACCTTACAGTGGTAACAGCCCTGATGCAAATCCCCTACGGCACATTCATCGCCATCATGATCCTCATCAGCGTCTGGCTCAACGACCGCCTCCCGCCCAACAACCGCTGCCTCGTGACGATCCTCTTCCTGCTCCCCAACGTGGCAGGCTCCTTCGGACTGTGCTACCTCCCTGAATCGAACCGCATCGGCCGCCTGATCTGCTACTACCTCACGGGCTCCTACAACGCCTCCTTCGTGATCATCCTCTCCATCCTCACGGCCAACATCGCCGGCCACACCAAGAAGGTCGTCACGAACGCGATGATCTTCCTGGGCGTCTGTGCGGGGAATATCGCGGGGCCGTTCTTCTATAAAGGGGACCAGGCGCCGCGGTATCCGTTGGGGATTTGGTCGATGATTGTGGCGAATTTTGTGGAAATTGCGCTGGTGGTGGTGTTGAGGATGGCGCTGGCGTGGGAGAATCGGAGGAGGGATCGGGTGCAGGGGATTTCGGGGGATGGGGATGGGGATGGGGAGGAGGTGCGGAGGGCGGAGATGGCGAGGACGGCGTTTAGTGATTTGACGGATAAGGAGAATTTGAATTTTAGGTATATTTATTAGAGGGTTTTGCTGTCTAGGTATGAGGTATGGTTGGTTTATATGGGAGAGGTGTTGAGTGTGGAATGTTGGGTGAAGAGATCATAACTTGGAATTCTATACTTCCTCTAGAACTATGTATCCATCTACATCACAACAAACAACTTACCACCAGTGGAGCTAAGCCGACCAGCTACCCCATCTCCATCCTGACCCTCCACAGATCGACTTCATTTCTCCACGAATCAAGAAATCCGTGTCCGAGCGTGGGGGGCACCATTCCATCGCATGTTTCTCGCCCGGATTTATCCCGACCCCCACGCGGGGAAACATCCAGAGAATCCTCGGCTGGCCTTATATATGAAGCTTGGGGTAAACAGACCTGGCTCTATATATTATTTTACTCATTGTCTCCTATATTCTCTACCATTTATTACCTATCGCACCAGATAATACCAGAAGAATCAAAATGGCCAAAATAAAATTCATCGAATACTTCCGCGTCAAGCCGCGATGGCTCTTCGTCAAGGTCACCGATGACCAGGGCCGGTTCGGCTGGGGCGAGGGCACGTTAGAAGGCCATACGCAGGCTGTCGAGGGCGCACTGGACGAGATCATTGTGAGGCTTGTGGGCCTGGAGGCAGAGTATGTACCATTTAATTCTGTTTTCTTTTTTCTCGTCTATCGGCATTGCCCCGCGACTGTTCCCATCTTTGCGTGTGATTATGAGTTCATGGGAAGCTGACCTTTTCAGTGACATCGAACACATCTGGCAACTTGTCTGGCGACTAGGCTTCTACCGCGGAGGGCCCGTCTTCATGTCTGCTATCTCAGGTATCGACATCGCATTGTGGGATCTGAAAGGTCGCACGCTGGGCGTGCCGGTGTACCAGCTTCTTGGGGGGAAGGTGCGAAACAAGGTGCAGGTATATGCATGGATTGGAGGTGATCGACCGAGTGATGTCGAGGTGGCAGCGTACGTTCATACCTCTTACCTGCCCACCGACGTTTCTGAGAGCGCTTGTATTTGTTTTTCAATCCAGCAACAAGAGTACACTAACACCGAACAGAAAAGCACGTATCGAGCAGGGCCTTAAATGCATCAAAATGAACGCCACCGAGGACGTGAATTGGCTCGACGGGCCCGCCGTGCTGGACTCGTGCGTTGAGCGCCTCAAGACTGTCAAGTCGCTCGGCCTCGACGCAGGACTAGACTTCCATGGCCGACTGCACAAGCCGATGGCAAAGCAGTTAGCTAAGGCGCTGGAGCCCTATCGGCCACTCTTTATCGAGGAGCCACTGCTCTGCGAGCACCCCGAAGCGCTGAAGCAGCTGTCCGGACTGACTACAATCCCTATCGCTTTCGGGGAGCGGTTGTTCACGCGGTGGGACATGAAACGGTTCCTGGAAGACGGATCGGTGGACGTGCTGCAGCCGGACATTGCGCATGCGGGTGGCATTTCCGAGACGAGGCGCATTGCGTCGTTGGCAGAGACATACGATGTGGCTATTGCGCCGCATTGCCCGTTGGGCCCGATTGCATTGGCAGCGTCGATCCAGGTGGCCGTTTCGACGCCAAATTTTGTCATCCAAGAGATGAGCCTGGGGATGCATTATAATGTTGAAGCGGGGGATATTGACCTGAATAGTTACTTGGTGGATAAGTCGGTGTTTGATATCGCGGAAGGGTTTGTGAAAGCGCCGTCGGGCGTGGGATTGGGAATTGAGATCGACGAAGAACTGGTCAGGGCTATCAGTAAGGAGACAGAACCTTGGCAGCCCAAGGAGTTTTATGGACCTGACGGGGCAATTCGTGAGTGGTGATTTGGCAGGACGAATATCGCAGAGTATCAATATAGACGATTGGGATAGGTGACCGTAACCCTAACTTTTTCGAATAGTTTCAACTTTCAATTTCTATTAAGCTACCCCATGCTTTGTGTACGCCTCCACGCAAACAATGCGGGGGCGTGGGGGTGATGCGGAATAATCTCCGATGGTCTAGCATATGTCATATGCAAAGACAGCTTTACTTATAGCACCATTCTCCCAGATGTATGTCCGTAGAAGGAGTCAAGCACTAAATCACAATGGATCTTTTCTCCCTCTCAGGCAGAACTGCACTCGTTACCGGTGCCACACGCGGCATAGGCCAGCAAATGGCTATCGCCATGACCGAAGCTGGCGCCGACATTGTCCTTGTCCAGGTAAGTTGCTTTCTATAGAGTGTGTCAACGGCACCGTTAACACCTTTGCTACACAGCGAGACACCAGCAACCAGGACACCAAGCAACAAATCGAAGGTCTCGGACGCACCGCAACCATCTACACGGCAGACCTCTCGTCCCGACCTTCCATCTCAGCCCTCGTAGCCTCCGTCCTCAAAGATGGCCATGACATCTCCATCCTGCTCAACTGCGCTGGCATCCAACGACGACACCCGAGTCATCTGTTCCCGGACTCGGACTGGGATGAGGTCCTGCAAGTCAACCTATCGACCGTCTTTACGCTCTGTCGGGACGTCGGTGCCTACATGCTGACTCGCACCCCGGACGTCTCTGGCCACCGCGGTAATATCATCAACATAGGCTCTCTGGTCTCCTTCCAGGGTGGGTTGACGGTCCCCGCCTATGCGGCTGCCAAAGGGGGTGTCGCGCAGTTGACCAAGGCGCTGTCCAACGAGTGGGCAGCCAAGGGAGTCAATGTGAACGCCATCGCGCCGGGATATGTAGCCACAGACATGACATCAGCCTTGATGCAGGATCCGGAACGGTCAGCGGGGATTCTAGGGCGGATTCCGGCGGGCAGATGGGGGAGCCCGGAGGACTTTAAGGGGGTGACGGTGTTTCTGGCGAGTCGGGCCAGTGGGTACGTGACGGGGGAGGTGTTGACGGTGGACGGAGGGTGGATGGGGAGGTGAATTAATATTAATGTCCAGTCATAGTCATAATGTAACTGCAAATGGAAGGCATCCCAAAGCGGAAGGCGCGAACTACTCCAGAAATACCGTAAATTACCAGTGACCGGACGGTATTACCAATCGGTCTGGAATCTTTTCCGCCGAATTCCTCGTCCATCTCCATCTCTCTTCCTCTTCCTCTTCCTTCTTCCTCTCGAGTGTCTGCGGGGACTTCGACTCATCCCTCCTTCTTTCCTTCTCTCCACTCCTTTCTGGCTGACGACCCCCCTCCGCCCTCGGTCTTTTTTCCTTTTCCCTTCCGGTCTCTCTTTCTTTTCTTTTTTTTTCTCCATTCTCCATTTCCTTTCCCCTCTGAGATCAAGCAAGCAATCAATCAATCAATCCACCAATCGTTGCTTTTCTCCCACTCGTCCATTCCATACCTGACACCCGACTCTTCCCGCAGCAGTGACACCCGTGTGGCTGCTTCCATTGCCTGGTCCCCTTGCGTATCCTTTTTCCCCTTCTCTCCCTAGCGTCATGCCGACCTCCAACTCTTCGCCCGTCAAGCGCCCCGGGCTGGGCCGCCGTGCGGTCTCCTCACACGCCGTTGTCACGCGCTCCTCGCAACAACAAAACGACCTGGCCAACTCGCACTCCTCCCACCAGAAACTCCCTCTTCGTCCTCATCGTCCGCACGTCGTCGGTGGTCATCGGAACCATCACCGCAACCCTTCCCACGGCAAGAATCTCGCCAAATTTCAGCGTCATACCTCTCATACCTCGGTTCAACATCTCCCGGAAACTACGACGACGACCGGTCGCTACCACCAACGCAAGAAGTCCGCTCCTGCTACGCCCGCTACCAGCCCCCGTGGTACACATCACGTCCGGTGGGATGGGGTGGTGGATAGTCATCCTACCACGGCTTCGATGAAGAAGAATAACTCCAGCCCCGCTCTTCGACGAAATAACTCCGGCGGTGTTGTCGGCAAGAAGGCCCTGGTGACGTCTCGCCCCAACTCCAGCTCCGGCAAGAAGAAGACAGTAGGTTTCGAGCTGGCGGACTCCGACAACGACGACGGCGACTGGGAGGATACCACTCAGTCGCCAGAGAGCACTCGACGGAGCTCGGTTGCACAGTCCAAGGAGAGCGTGGAGAACACTGCAGTGCTGGTGGATCCTCTTACCTTTGTTAAACGCCCCTACCCACAATTCCCTCGAGCGACCAGCCTTCCGGAGTCAACCAGTAAGAGTTTTGGGGAAGGTCACTCGCCCGACGAAGACGACGACGGCGAAGACTCTGACAGCAAAACAACACGCCCCTCTCAAGATACCGAAGAGCAAGAAGACGCCGCTGGCCGCATACCCGACCACGCCGACATCGCCAATCGTTTGTTGAGCCCGTCTCACTCCGCCAAAGCTCCGCCCGCCATGTCTTCCATCTCCGCCACGGTGAAGCCGACCGCCGTCGACTCCATCTCTCGTAATACTTCTCTAACCAACATCGCGACCGGTCCGGACGGCCTCCGACGCCCTCTCTCATCCTCGAACCCCCCTTTAGCCAATACGCCGGGAACCCCAGCTCAGGCCACCTCGTCTTCGATCGAAGGTGGTGTTTCCAGGTTCATCAAGACCGGTTTTCCCGCCTCGCTCCGCACGGACTCAGACCCCAATACTCCCTCCTCGTTCTTACCTCATTACCACCCGCAAACGCCTCCGTCGCCGAACCGTGCTTCCAGCTCGAGAAGATCCCGAGCGTCTCCCCCGACTCGCCCCCCAGGTACTGAACCACCTTCCCGCACTCAACAGAAGCTATGGCTGCAGCGGACGGCGGCTCTCAACACCTCCCCTCCCGATGCTCATGGCGTCTCCACCACCGTCTCGCCATCTACGATGGACCCGAACTACATTGCTGCGCGCCCAGGTGCCAGTCCGTTTGACCCCGGGCGCGCCCTCGTCAATGGATCTGCTCGATCCGGCGGAGTGGTCCATGACAACGAGACTAAGCACATCCGCAAAGCGTACGAGAAGATGTCGCTGGAGCTGACGGTAGTCCGACGGTTCCAGTCCCCCACGGGAGACAGTTTCCGCCGGCTGAATTTCATCCTCAACGATATGAACGGCGCCAATCTCGGTCATCAGCGACACTCTTCACTTGGTAAACCGATCAAGTCTGCACCCGCCTTGACGCATCTGCAAGACGGTAAGCAGCAGAAGTCCGGTCAGAACAGTCCCAGTCCGGAACCCAGACAACTTGTGGGTCGGCGACAGCCCGCTATACGTACCTCCGTCTCACAAACCTACCTCCAAGATCCCGAGGCGCTGGTAAACGACACCGCCGAGGCGAGCCAATCTGCGAAGTCGCAGCCGCACCCCTCTCACCGCATTCTCTCCACGTCTGACGAAACCGCTCAGAACAATCCTGCGGGCGAAGAAGAGTCCGAAGAAGTGCCACCGCCCTACATGAACGACGAGACCGAAATGATGATCCGTCGCATGTGGGATAGTCGTGAAGTGGCCGAGTCCGGCTAGGTGGTTTCTCTTTTACCTGTACACTACATTGTTGCAAGCCAACGTATTTGATTCTTTTGTTCCTTGTCTTTTCGCTCCTGCGTGTTCCTCTGTTCTAGCAATCCCGGCGTTTCGATACCGCAACCTGCATTTAATTCTTTTGTTTAGCGTACGAGGTCGTTCTGGCGTTATCTTTATTTTCGGTTTTCGGTTCTTTACATTCTTAACTGTCCTTAATTCTCTTCATGGTGCTAATTATGGCAAAATATCGACCATGACCGTTCTGCGCTTTATATTTCTTGGGACCCCCGACAGAACTGTCTCCATCTTATGTTTATTCTGAGGGTCTGGTTCATTGGCTTTATTCCTTTTCGTTCTTTCTCGTCAGATATTTGCTTGCTCTTTACATACCAGTATAGATAGGTACCTACTTCTACCTCTTTTTAATAGTGTAATTAATTAACTTCTTTCTGACTTGATGCGATGAATGAATTTGATCGAACCTGAGCTTTTCTTACATTACTGCAGTACTATACTTGACTTTTTATTCTAGGGAAAATGAACTCAGCCTTGTTCAATTCTATCTATCAACGAAAACTCATTTCAGAACATAATATATCATATCATATCATGGGTGGATTACAAGTCGTGTACATGTAAATAAAAAGAGAGATGTGAATAAATATAATAGGCATGCGTGGTATGTAACAGCGCAGATGAACAAGAATCAAACGGCACAAGAATGTTCGAAATGACAATTACAGATCAGATCTCATGTTGAGGTTGTAGGAGCCGGCTGGCGGTTGTTGCTGTGTCTGTCCGCGCGGTCCTTGCCTCGGCCTCGAGCACCGCCTGCGCCGCCTCTACCACCGCGACGAGGATGGTTGCCGGTCTGAGTGGTAGATTCGGAAGGGTTCCCGTTCGAGGACGATCGGGGCTGGGTATCCCGACGAGGCCCAGAGGGGGGCTTTTGTTTCTGGGAAGATGCGACGGGTTGAGGTGGGCGCGGGAGTTGCTGAGACAAGGCAGAGATGCCGGGGCTGGAGGTTCCTGCGGGGGTCGTAGAGGGGGGAGTAGGAGTAGGTTTTCCGCGTCTCTTGCGCTGTTGTCCTGACGGTCCTTTGCCACGTCCTCCTCGACCACCTCCGCCGCCGCCGCGGGTGTCTCCTTGTTGGGGTGTTGGGGTTTCTTCTGGATCTGGGATGCCTTGGATTCGTCGACTTTCTTTGTCCCACCATTCTTGAAATTGTTGCTCTGCTTGGATATCTTCGAGGTTGTGTTTGGCTGTGGCGGCTTCTCGGATCTCGTCTTTCTCGGTCTGCTGTTGCATCAGGATGGCAGCTAAGGACATTGAACTGGGCGAGTCTGAGTGAAAACTCGTTTTGTATGGTTCGGGGCGTGGGGTGTGTCGAATTGACTGGACGGCAGGCTGAGTATTGACAGATGGGTTTGGAGACGAGGAGACTGGCGCCGCCGAAGGGCCAGAAATTGATGGCCTCGGCTGTGGCGGTCCAGCGCTGGCAGACGCGCTGCGGCTCTGGATCTGAACCGGCGTCGTGGCTGCTGGACTGTCTCTCGGGGTGGGCGGTGTTCCGGCAACCGTTTGGCGAAGTGTCATCGAGGGCTTCTGAGCTAATTTGGCGGCCTCAGAGGATGGGCTTCCCTCACCATTAATACCGGCGAAAGGCGACGGTTTGCTTGGGGTTTTGCTCGGGGTAGGCACTTTCCAAGGATTCTGAGGTGCCTCCTTGGCCTTTTGCTGGGCAGTAAGCATGTCCTGCATTTGCTGCTGTTGGATCTTCTTGCGTTCTTTCTGGGACAGTTTTGGAGCAAAATTGCTACTGCTTTCTCGGCGATCAGACATGCCCAAGCTCAAATTAGACACTCGAGTTTCGGAAGCTTCGCTCATGATATCCTTTAGGTTTTTCTTGGAGGCCGAGAGGTCCGATGAGGTCCAAGCCCCTTGAGAGGATGTTGCTAACGGTATTCCATTCCCTTTATTTTTGGCGGCAGCAGCTCGGTTTTCAGTTGGTGATTCGCCGAGAATTGTATCCTGGGAAGTAGCCATCTGTCCATCCAGGTAATTCTGGTCACCGAATGACTCTGCTTCCACCATCCCAGACCGCGGTGTTGACGGGTTGAAGCCTCGGAAGCCTTCATTCGCATCAGTCTGTCTATTCCCATGCACTGTTGCTTTTCCTTTGACCGCGTCACCAGGCGAGAGTAGACTGTCATCATCCATTTGAAACATGAGGTCGTTGCTCGACTGCTTGGGTCTTAGAGAGGGACTGGGGGAGGCGACAGCCAGGTTGTCTCCAGATTGAGCAGATTTGGCCTTTTGTGCTAATGGTGACTCGGCTGTCTTGTCAAGGTTCACTGCTCGTAACTTGCCCTCGAGTGCTTCGATTCGATTGATATGGGACCTGAGCCTCACAGAATCGATTCGCCGGCGCTTATCGCTTTCTATCTCAGAGACGAGCTCCGGATACTTTTCAAAAACGAATTCTTCGGAGTTGCGCCCCCGAGAAACAGGATAACTGGTCAACTGGTTTTCATGGCAGACATGGTCGAGCGCACGAAGCAAATGCTCGTCAAGGTCCAACAGAGACCTAAGCAATAAGTTAACAATGCAAGTATTGATGAGGTTGCAAGGCAGTAAATCACGTACCTATTTGCTAGCAGATCTTCCAGATTCAAGCAAATGTATTCCAGCGCGGCATCTTTGAACTCAGGGACGTAGCATGGTGCAACAGAGTTAAGGAAATGGCACACGTTGCGCGCATTCACTTATTAATGTCAGCAACTGATACAGAACCAGATCGGCGAATTCAAGGCGATGATCAACCTACCAAATCTACCAAGCATCTTCTGGCATATTTGAGCTAGTCGATCGATCATTAGCTCATTAGCCACAAAGGCAACATCGAGCACTAGGTCGATGAAATCCTCTAGGTCCCTTGTCCGCACTTCGTCGAACATTTCCTCCTCGGTATCAGCATACAGGTACCGAAGAACAAACTCGAAGATGGGCCGTTCAATATGCTTGAGGTCGACATTAATGTTGCCGGTCGAGTTTTCACGGCGTGATGCCAGCCATCTACCACCAGAGCGACCATTGAATAAGGCATCAAAGAATGGACATCTTTGGCAGATAATCTCGCTGTGGACTTTCATGGTGTCACCGTTCAGCTCAACTATCACGTCACTACTCTCGAAAAAGCTTGGGTCGAGTATAGCGAGTGCCATGTCGCTTTTCAAGGATTTAACAGGTTCAATCATAAGCCGGGCGGCTCGCTCCAACGTTGGTAGATCTAACACTGTAGCAATGCGCATTACTTCGATGCGGACTTGACGATATCTGGAGGCGCTTTCGGGTGTATGTCGAGCTTGTTGCCAGGCATCTAACGCAGCGTCCGTGTATGAGAAGAACGCGACATTCAAGACGGTCAGGATATCAATGCCGTGAAATAGAACTTTGGTATGCCCATTGTCATGCTGCACGTCCAAAACATCGGGTATGGAGAAGGAACCTGCAAGCCGAAATTCGTGGAATGCTTTCCTCCAGACCGAACTGCGTCCCGACAGGACAAACTCATGCACAGGTATCTGCACATCCGATCGTGTAGTCTTGAGCCAAACCATCCCTGGCGATGTCTCATATTGCAGTGGTCGGATAACGGCTTCAAGGTCCGATGCCGACATGAGGGCCGCTTTGATAGACATAACGGAGTCTAGGCCTGGAGGACCATCCTCAGTGCTAACAGACCTGGTTTCATCGGTTGCTGACAGTAAAGAGCTAAACGGAGATATCGGCAAGAGATCATTCGACAAAGTGCTCAGGTCAATGTTGATCTGTTCCTTGGTCACGTCGCAGTCGCGTTGGGCTACTACATAAGCACCAAACGCATTGCTGCACACTCCCACGACTCGAGAGAGCCCAGGTATACGCGCGAACTTGTAATCCTTCGATGATCCATCCTTCGCTTTTCGACGTTTTTCTTTTCGCCATGCCGAGCCGTTGGCTGTGCAGATGATGATGGAACCGTCTTGTCCGACATCGACATCCCTAACAGCCAAATGTGCCTTTTTAACAGACCACACTCGAGATGGTTGCGACAGCGAGTTACGGATCTTGGCTGGGTTTGTCGTGGATGTCAAGGCCGATGGGTTCTCCGTTTTGTTCACTTGCACTGTGAAGACATCCCCTGAACTGGACAATGCACAAATCGTATTGCCACCGGATCTGATTTTGGCGATATGGTTGGCTGAAGTATCGTAACGAGTCGCCATGAAACTGTTCTTGATGAAACTGGAGCTGACATCCAAGGGGAAAGAGAGCCGTGAATAACCATACTGCGAAAATACCCAGACTTCATGGTTTTGCAGGAGCACGGCTGTAGCGTGATCGATGGCGGACACGCTTTGAATGACAGCGCTGAACAGCGAGGCACCCACACGGCGAGGGGTTGTTTGGGTTTCGAGCGATCGAGCGTCCGAGTCGACGAGTCCCAGCTGACCCTCATTTTTACCAAATGTGTATAGCCCCGAATGACTGAAGACAACAGAATGGATCGCGGACGCCGCTGCGCCCAGTATGATCTCCTTCTTGAACGGATTGAAGATCTGGCGAGGGGAATCCTGAATCGGCACGTCGTCTTTGTTGTTGGTCCTGGGGAGACCGTAGCCTAGTTGGCCGTATTTGTTGCTTCCCCAACTGAAAACACCCCCATTGTCGGTGATTGCAAGAGAATGATCCTGCCCGAGGGCTATGGCAACAACCTTCCTATTTGCAAGACCGCCGGTCTCTATACAGACAAACCCGAATCTAGTTGACTCGTCACCGGTACCTAACCGTCCTCCCGGTCCGAATCCGCACAAGAAAAGGTTTGACTCCGGGTCATTGGTGAGAATAGCCGTGTGAAGTTTCGACATGGCAATGTCTTGAATTCTGATGGATTTGTTCTTGATCAAGGCGGGCAAATCAGCGTGGTGGTTCTGCTCATGGTGAAATTCAGAGCTGTCGCGATCCAATTTTTTCTTTTGGTAATCCCGATAGAATCGTTGTAGGAGATGCGGTGGACGTGTTAAGGCTATCCTCTCCGGAAACTGGCGATCATCCTGGTCACCGACACCAAGATTCAAGTTCTTGTTGCTTCCAAAGGTAAAAACTTCATCGGCTAGTAGATTTGTTCGGGGTTTCAAAAGACCTCGCCCGATATGGCCTTCATCATCAGAATCGTCAACCTCAGAAGAGGTGGTGGTAGCGACATCGCTCTGGTCCTCGTCTACAAAGATCGAGTCCTGGGCGGCGGGCGACACGGCCTGCTTGATGTCGCGGGATGTAATCGTGGCGCCGTAAACGTCGAAGGGGCTGTTTCCCTCCCGATCCTTGATCTTGATTAAGCCCCCAACATGGGCCGAGGTTCCCTGTTTACTGAAATCCGTTGCGTCGCGCATGTCTCGGGCGATTAACGCCTGGGCGATCGTGACATTCCCCGCGTACAAGGCCCGATGCAGGGCAGTCCACCCACTCTCCCAGTCTTGTACGTATATATCCAGAAACGGCACCTCGAGGAGAGACAGAGCAAACTGGACACTCGAAGATTTTGTAGACGACACCACATGATGGAGGAGAGTCCTGCCATGCTGGTCCCGTGCATTCAATTCCTCCCGAGATAAAGTCTTGCCCGGTCGTGAACTGGCGCCTCGTTCTAGGATGGGAGTACCGGGAGAAGTGCCGGTGAGTTTCTTGCCTTTAGAAGACAGACCGGGGGAGGAACCCGTCAATGTTCCGGATGATCCAATTTTGAACGAAGAAGGACCTCCAGATCCCGGAGTTCGCTGGCCGCCAGACGTGTAGCTGGCGGTCGCCAGGAACCGTTGGAAGTTCTGGACGTCATCGCGCAGGAAAAATTCCCAGAGCTTGCTACTCATGTGCCCAGTATTGTCAGGTGTCAGAATCTCTTATCAACCCAGGACCAGAGCGTCGCGCTAACCACCGGGGGTTCACGGCGCACTGGTAAGAGGACTGCGGGAGATAAGAGTATTCTGACCGAGTGGTGGGGGGAGAGGAGGGACGGGAAGTGACGGTGATCAACGCGTCGCCAGTACCGGAGGACGATGGTCGGAAGTTCCAAGAGTTGGAGTTAGGATGACCGGAGGGAGATGACGCGCAAAGGAAACCAGCGAAACGTGTTCTGAACTCGAATGTGTGGTGGCGATGATGCGTGGCCTAGCTATGTGACTAGTAACGGAGTACGAGGATTATCTCCGAAAATCGACGTCGAACGGCGGGGAAGAGCAGGGTTCGGCAGAAGCGTTCTGTTCGCGCAGTAGAGGCGACAAGTTTGACGCGGGCAGATCCGGGGGAGTGTCCTCTATATAGCGAGAGAGAGGAGAGAGCAAGAGACGATATGATCTCGGTGATTCCCTAGAATGACTGCGGAAGGACTCGACGGCGCCCGTGGATCTGTCCGGTCGGCCGCCAGCCAATCGGTGGCGACGCACCCCTCCATGCCCCCAGACGAGAGGCCGACGTTCGAAGTCGCGAAGTTGGTTCGTCGGGATAGGAGTCGATTCATACGGCATTAGTCGCTTGTGTTTTCCTCTGAAAGTCTGTCTAGGACTCAGTCGAGGGCGTCGGAGGAGATCCAGGAAGCATCACATGATCCGGAGCAATCCCGTGATGGAGAGGCCGCGCCAGTATATATCACGGGAATCATCCCCTATTACGGAGTACAACTAGCACCAATTGACAGCTCATCTAAAGAGTGGCTAAGCACATGAAAGGACGGGGAATTGATTATGTGGGTAGGAATGATTTGGCAGCGGCCGGTGGGAGGCTAGCGTCATTGCAACCAATATGATCGAACTATTTGATTGATGGGGGTTGTGTGCAAAGAGATTGATTGATCTTCGACTACGCTTCCGGTGCAGGCAGTGGAGAGATTATCGGAGGGCGTTCTGGACTCTGAAGATCACCCACTACTTTCCAACTAGCCTCTATGACCGATTCCTTAACTACAGCGTGCTGCGTATGTTGCCATGATTGCCTCATCGCGAGGGATGGAACCCAGAAAGTCCGGACCATGGAATACCCCAGGTAGTATAATGGAAAGCAAACTATACGGGAGAATAAAAATAAAATGAATATGATGGTAGCCATACAAAGGCCGTGGAAGAAGAAGGGAAGAGGCCAGAGGAGAGGAGGAAGGGAGGAAAAAGCAACCACAAGAAAAGGGCTAGATTTCTCCAGCACGCAAAGCAAACAGGAAATCCTCAACTGCCAAACCCCGGAGAGGGAGACAAAGACAAAGGTACAGCTGCAGTACCAGCTGGCGCCAAACAGGAGTGACCAAGTCTCTGACAGTAGGATGAGCTAACTCCGCAGCCCCTACCCCCAGTCCACTACTACGTCGATGTAGGTGCGTGCATAGGCAAAGAGGGATGAATCAAAAGCCTAGACGGGGAAGTCCCTGAAGCGCCCTTCTGCAAGGTCGCTTACTGCGTTGTTATCTTCCGCGACCCGGGAAGTACCTGGTACGGAGTCTGCAGGCGTTGGATGGGTATGATACTCGTCCGTAACTTTGGGGCACAGCATGGAGCAGGATTCTGGATACCTTATCCATGGGGTTATCCACTCCCCACTTGGTTACAGTGAGGCGACCAGTCCCAGCTCCCCGGGCGACGGTCCATCCCAGGTTGTCCCTCCATGATTTCAAGGGGTTGACGCTGGCACACGTTGACGATTTGACAGCCGAAGAATTCTCCTAAATTATTGTTCCGTCTCCAGGGGAGGATGGTCCAAGAGAAAAGCTAAAAGTGGAATCGGTGGCTGAAAACAAAATACAAAGAAAAAAAAAGGAAAGAAAGAAAGAAGAAAAGGGAGGAAAACGGCCGGTAACAAGACCCTGTCATGAATCAGCATCATGCGGGTGGATTGATCGCCCTGGCGCAAGCGGTAACTTTTTTTTTCTTTTCTTGTCATTTCTTTTTTCAGAGCTATCAAGTATCGACCAGTGATTGTCACTGCCCCGTACGAACCCAGAATGAGTCAGGACCTTGTTCTGTACGATGTAAATGGGTAAATCGGTAATGATCGATACCTGCAGTACTGCGTACATAACAGACCCCGTGCCAGTTGTCCGTGCCTTATCCATAGGGACTCTTACCGCCTGACCGGCTCTTATCGCCCGGAATCTGGCACGAGAACGTGACGATACCGTGCGAGCAGGTGCACTTGGAGGCCGACCCGGACATCCCAGATCATGACTCAATATGCTGTCATCGAGGCCACGATGGCCGTCCACACCTACTGCGAGGTCTCTCACCTCCAAGGTCCGTGGAGAGCATGGCGGTACCTGGTGCTAGGCGGACTAAAGCGCACGCTAGAGACGGTAATACCGGACAATACGGACTACTGCAGGTGCCGCAGCCTTTACCGCCTTCGACGATGCCCCGATTGATGGACGAGAACGAAGCATTATCCCTTGCCGTGGGTTACCAGAGAGATCTCGCGCTTGAATTTATCGAATTTGCGGATGTATTGAATTTTATTTCATTTATTTTGGATTTTGGCTTTTCTCGTCGGCCAGCAACGAGCCCCCTTATCATTCCCGGCCAGTGGCACACTTTGTCAGCCTGACCGCTTGCACACGAACCGTCGAGTCACCGGGTGTGCGTCACAGACCGGCTTGCCCCCGGACTAACTCTCGTCCTCCTGTTTCATCGTCCCTTTCTTTCTTCCTCCTACTCCCCCCAAGAACTTATCTTGCCTCCTTATCTTTTTTTTTCTTTGATCGGGCATTGTTCATTGTCATCATGAACCCTTAAATTTTGCCTCCTCTCACACCGTGAGGACGCTACCCCCCGACGACTGGTTCCCGCCTAGTCGTCAATGCGGAGAAGCTCGCAAGGTTGTCTAGACCGCATGCTCTCCGACTGCTCCAGCATCCTGTTGCCTGAGCTCTTCGGCGTCTCCCTTCGATCTTCCTGTGTATGCCTGTTATCTAGGGCTCTCTAGATAAACCCGCCTGTGCCTCTGTTCCCTTATCGCCCTTCCCCACGCTTTCTGGTTCGTTAGTATGGACCGCGGCAGCGCTTTCGTCGCTTCTCCATTTCCTTCCTGATTGAGAGATCCGTTGCGTGATAGCCTGGGCTCGGTGTCGTCACCACCACACCACAAAGGGACTTTTCTAAATTTCAGCCTCGCTGGCACTTTTTGCAGACCGACTATGCATCAACACCCACGGTCGCCGGCGCCCCAGGCGCCCACCTCGAGCAGGTCGAGCTTATCTCGTTCTGCCGATCGCAGAGACTCCGATCTCCGCCCGAATTCTCCCACGGCCGATGTGCGCATACAACATAGCAGAGGCTTGGGCATCGAGACGGAGCCTGCCTCCGAGCAGTCGCAGAATACGCCGCCCGGGAAAGAGGCGTTGGCAAAACTCAATCAGATTATCTCGGTATGACCCGGGTTTGGACCTCTCGATGGGTAGTTGGCTGATGACTCTCTCTTCTTTCTCTCTGCAGAACTATCACACCAAAGCCGCTCTAATTATACTAAACTCCCGTGTTGAGCTTCCTGCGTCGTTTGTCAAGGGCTCCGACACTCCGAAAGTGAATCGCTGGGTATGTGCTCCATGCCCCCAAGCTGCGTTCTGGATGGTTATCTTTTCCATCCGCTCGGAAACAATGACTTCCTTCCCATTCCGCAGAGAACTGACGTCGATTTTATTTTCTAGTTCAATGTCGAGCTGGAGGACACGGACGCTCTCCGGGAACAATTGCGGACATGGCGGATGTGCGATGCGACCGAGAATCGACCCCCTCCTTTGATCATCGAAACCTACCTGGATACGGCTGGACTCACAAATAACCAGAGTCTCGTGGCATTAGATGAGAATGGGAAGCGATGGGACGTGCTTGAATCCCTCGCCACGTCACGAGAGGCACAGCCCGTTCGACCTCCCTCATCCAAATCCGATGATGTCATCTTGGAGCGATGGAGGATTGAGCTGGGCGATACGTCCAGTCGGCTCCCAACTGATCTTGCCTCTATTCTACCCACGATATACAAGAAGAGCATCGTGCTCTTCAGATCCCTATATGCGTATTCGAAGCTTTTGCCCGCCTGGAAATTTACTAAGCGTAACGGGAGATTACGTGCCAACCCGGCTCTGCGCATCAAATATAGAGTCCTCAGCGGACAAGCTTCTCAGGAGACCCCCAAGCCTGATCATCTGACCATCCCGTTGTACGAAGGAAGCAACAAGGTGGTGGATACTTATAGCTTTGGAGTCACGGAATCGCCTGCCGGCCCATTTTCTGTGCAAGTCACCTACCGAACCAGCTGTGAATTTAGAGTGGACGATGCGGAAGCACTGCTAAGCTCACGTTTCATGGGAGCCGACGATGAAATCTTCCGCCCTTCGTTACCAGACAAAGCGTTGCACACCAAGGGCCTCAACGCTGAGATCGGGTCAGTCCCGCTAGAGAAGAGGACCGTCGAGGATCCCGACCCAAGCCGGGCGTACGGCAGCCTGTCAACTTTCCATCAAGTCGGACCTACGACAAGTGCAAGCCCGATTTCCGCTCTCCGGGCTGCGAGGCATTCGGGCGCCTCGTCCCCTTCCCCGCCTGGTTCTTCTTCTCGCCGGCCTCTGTCAATGGCCAAAGCCAGCCCTGCAGGCCGTGCTGCTGTCCTCGCCGGAGAAGGCAGTCCCGCAGTTGGCAGACGGCCGTCCATCTCATTCCAACCGTTTAAAGCTCCACCGCTATCGGCCTCTCCGTCGTTGGTCGACCCTCCTCTTGGTGCTTCTCCTCGCTCGGCACCAGGGTCTCGGAATATGCCTCCCCCATCGATGGCCGCGTCGGCACGCAAATCCCTTACCGCGGCCCCCGACAATGCGATCGCATCCTCTAACTCTGCCTCTCCACGGCCAGCTCCGATCTCGAGGTATAGTAGCGCTTTCAGTCACCGTCGGGGTAGACCTTCTTCCGGCGGTATCAAAGTGGACGATGATACCTCGAGTGGCAAAGCCAGTGCGACGTCTTCTGCCCAACCTGGCTCTGGTTTACTCGCAGAAGCAACGGGCACGAGCGCGGAATCCATCCACGCAGACGACGAGAACATCTCTGAGTTCTTGAAAATGCTCGATTTGAAAAAGGATCTATTAAATCCTTCGAATCCCACGAATCTGGACGCTGCTGCGCGTAGAACCACTGCCACCAGTGCTGCTCTGACTCGGTTCCAGCGAATGAGAGATTCTAATGCCGCTCTTTCAGACTCAATGTCGTCTTCCTTGCTTTTGCAGCGCTCGTCCAATTCCTCGAGTAAGCAGCTCTCGGGTGTCCCCCCTATGGTGGCCGGTACATCCATCTCCACGGCATCCTCACCCGGCAAACCAATCTCGCCTCATACACCTCATACGCCGGCCATCCCGTCCCGCCTCAGCTCCAACAGCATTGTTGATTATAATGACCCCAGCAACAATGGACAACATGACACGTCTCTCGACGAGAACAGTGATGGGACGGAGCGTACGCCATCGGCCGTGAACGCAATCGATATTCCCACGTCGCCGCGAGTCTTTCCTCCCGTCTACCGCCGCTCTAGCTCTGCCGCACACCGCCGCCGTACTGTTGCCGTTGACGATGATGAGATTTTCCCTTTTAACATGCGAAGCGTGAGCTTGGGCGCTGAAGAGAGATCTAACCTTAGCTTGAGCGCATTGCATCGGCAACATGAGTATGAGAGCAATGAAGCCAATGTGGACCAACCGCAGAGGCAGCTACGTCCTACATCGTTGAGCGATGACCCGACGGGGCCTGCGACCTCCGCAGCACACGATGCAGCCCAGCATAGAAGGGCAGTAGCCCCCGATGCGACGGCGGCATCTACATCATCATCGCACCACCACGTGTATCAACCACGCTTCGGCAGTCATCGTGGTCGAGGGTATTCCGGAGGTCCTCAGTCGCTCAGCTCGGGCTCAAGCAGTCTCGCACGTGGAAACATGATCTCGCCGTATGCTGCAGACCGGGACAACGACCGCGAAGGTACCGGAAGCGGTAGCAATAGTGGCACATCTGCGCTGGAGGAACGCCGCGGAGCTGGGCGACGGCCCAGTGCTGGCCGTGGCGGTCCTTCCCAGACAGCGGAAGAGGACGAGCCCTTGTTATTTGCGATGAGTGATTTTGGCGTATCCCGACGAAGCTTCGAAGAGGGCCGACATGGCAATCACACCGCCGATGCTGGTGGGAACTCCAGCACATCTCGACGAGGCAGCCGGCGAGGAGGACTATCAGGATTTACCATCTGGTAGAAGATCTCACGCCAAGTTCTGAATGTGAATTTGCATTTTCGAAGCCGCCTTTCTCTCTCTCTATTCTTACCTCCTTCATTCATATTCTCCCTCCCCAAATCTTCCTTACATTGTTCTTGGCATTTGAACAGGATTCAGCTTACTGCCACATATCACTTTCTTCTTATATCATGTTTTTGATTCCCTTTTTTTGTTATTCATTCCTCGTGCCATTTAAGCCAGGGCGGCTGTTCTTATAGACTGACATGCACATGCGAGCAACACGACGACGAAACCAGGTTTGGAGAATAGAAATGGCACGGAGGCTTTGTTTTTGGCTGTTCCAAAATCTTTTCCATTGGGCATCTTGCGTTTTTTGGAGTCAACTAACGGCCCCCCTTTTTTTTGTCTTAGATTCTTGTGAAATGTTTTTTGTTTTTCTTTTTCCTTCTTCTTTTACCTGTGCATTTTTGGTATGTACTTACAGCAAGCCTACGACTACGATCTGATTTCTATCACTGATGATGCTTTATTAATGGACCGGGAGTTGGATTGGTTTTTCTTTTCATCTTGATCTATAGCCAGAGACATTGACACAATTTGAAAAATTTGGTCAACTTCCTTCCCGTCCAGGAGTCGTATACTAGAATAGTAAACCGTTTAGTTGGTTGGAGATGTATGAGTATGAACTTTTAAGGCGTAATGCAATTCTTTTGGTTCTAGGTCATATATACAGTACATTATACACAGGGTCTAGCTTTCATTTCGTCTATCATTCGTTCCTTTGCCTCTTCTTGTCCATAGAATTGGTTCGCTTCGTGGGGGTCGTTCTGGTTCTGAAACTCAGAGTAGGATGCTATCCATGCGACTACTGAGGGCGGAACGCGTTTCAGTGGCGAGTGAAACACTGACACTGAATGGTCCGCATGATGGACGTTTAAGACCAAGGGCGTGGCACAAAGATACGCAAGAAGCGGTCAGCGACTCTTACAAAGGTAAAGAGCGTTGCAGATAGCCCTGTCCGGTCCATGCGAGTCCGTGACGCAACTGGGAACGATGACTGTGACGAGAATTCGCTAGGTTTCCCTCTGATTTTCATGTTTTCGTTAAGCAGCACCTTGCTTATTTTTTCTTCTTCAAGAGCAGGGGTATCGAATGGAACAAAGCTTCGCGTAAATCCCGACAAATCACATTTTCCGGAACGTGTTTCCTGAAGCGCTTCGTCGCTCCTTTGCCTTGAAGCTGGTCTTGTCGAATTGTGGTTCCGGGGCTCGTTTGGACGCCACATGCGGCTGGAAGGTCACTTCTCTCTCGCCGACCACGCCGCCGCCACGGCGCGCAGGCTTCTGCTTGCCGCGCATATTCTGGGCCCGAGAGCCGAATGAACGATCGCGCGAAGAATTGGCGCCGCTGGAGGAGGAAACCTGCATGCGGGGCTGGGCCGGGGCACGGTTGGTGCGTTTGTAGGAAGAGGTGGAGATCTTGTTGGAGGGCTTTTCTTGGGCAGGTCGTTGCTCGCTGTCGGAGTCCGAATCGTCGGAGCTCGAACCGGGCACATCGTCGATCGCTTCCTGTTCCACAGCAGTGAGGCCTCGCTCCTTTCGGGTAGACTGGTCGGGAACGGTGCTGGGGTTGAGAAGCTGGAATTCACGCGAGGTTTCATCGATGGCAAAGTCTTCGTCCTCGAACAGTTGGGTGAAACGGCTGTCGCCAAGCAGACCCTTCTGTTCGGGCTCTGGTTTGTCGGTTGTCGCAGGGGCATCGACCATGTCTTCGTCACCGCCACGATCAAGCACGCGCTGGGCCTTCTTGCGCTCGTTCTTGTCTTCGATAGCCATGAGTTTCTCGGCCAGGTTCTTGTTGACCTTGACGGCCGCCTTCTTCTTGCCGCGGATTCTGCTCTCACGCTCCTGGTCAATTCTCTCCTTGACTCTCTTGGCACGCTGTTCTTCCCAAATGTACGGGTTGGTGATCAGACGAGCCTCCTCATACAAGCGCTGAGCCACAAAGTAACCGTGCATGTAAGGACGCAAAAGATTGGTCCTGCCAATCAAATGCTCCAGGTTCAGAGTCTTCAGCTGAGGAACAGTCAAGAACTTGTAGTTGTCGTAAACGGATCCAGACTGGCCGGTGCTGAAAGAGTTAGGATCGTTGGGATCTTCAGCCATCTCCTCCACGAGGTTATCCAAGAACGAGCACCATCTGGGCGCGGGTCCAAGCTGGGGGATGAAGAATGCGTGCTGCTGTCGTCCTTCGTTGGCAGTCAGAATCATTCCGCTGTCCTTGCACCAGGCAACGGAGTTCATGTCAACAGCAGGCTCCACAGACGTCCAGGGAGTGCCATCCCGAGGGTCCCAAAGCTTGATAATCTTCTTGTCTGCCGAGAGAATCTTGGGTTCCATGGTCTGCTCGCGAGTGGATGTTGAAGGCTGGAGGAACTTGAGGGTGTGAATCGGGAAGCCGTATCCTTGATCCTTCTTCAGAAGAGGAACAGGGGATCGAAGATCGTAGAGATGGATAAGGCCGTTGGAAGAGCCAGTTCCCAGAGTCAAACCCGAGCGCTGGAACTCCAGTGCTGTAATCTCGGCCCGCAGATCATCGGCCGCCGACTGTGTGGGCGGTAGTAAGATTCCTGCTCTGCCCTTGGCTCTGGGATCCCATAGCTCCACGGTTCCTAGCGTGGTACCGAACGCCAGAAGACCGTGACTATCCTCGGCGATGGCTCCCGTATTGACCGCACCCGTGTTGATACCACCCTGCAGGGCTCCTCCGCCGGCCGAAGTGAAATCGTCACCACCAACATCAACTTCGAAACTCCGCATGTAGCGACCCATTTCAAGGTTGAGTCGGAAGACCTCACCCATTCCATCCTGGTTAACACCAACAGAGGGCACCATCGCATCCGTAGAAAATCGGTCGTATATCAGATCACGGCCGTATCTGGGAAGTCTCGTGGTGTAATGGCACCCCGAGGGTGTGTGGAACTGAAGGGAGCGGTCGGATTGCAGGTGAAGAGATTTCGAATAGTCGGAAGAGAGTAGGATGAAGGTTGTGTTTAGGGCATCCGTATGACGAGCCCATGAAAGCGACAGCTGCGGAAGGTAATGGGTATGGATTTGAGGCTTATAGGTTCCTGATTTAGAAAAACGATTCTGTCAGTCGCAAGATTTCGAAAACAGATACAAGCGAATGCTTGAGGCTGAGACGGCTCACCTGTACTCATGACCCATTCGCCATCCTCACTGACTCGAATACATTGACTGGCCTCTTCGAACTCGAAATCTTGAAGCAGCTCGACTCGATTCGCATACTCCGGGTCATTTTTCAAACTGCGCTTGCGTCGTCTGGCAAGCCACTCAGGAAGTGGACGAGCAGTATTGGAGCCGGAGATGGTGTAGACCGGCACCTCGGACTGGTTGGAAAGCTTCATGACGGCGCTGATGCAATTCCTGGAGTCGCGACGATCCAGAGCAAGTCCGAGTAAAAGACGAATAAAAAAAAAAAGTTATCGATAGGACACACGTGACCCGGTGGGCGTGACCGGGCGCTGATTGGCCGACGCGGGCCGAACCAACCTCCGTTTGGGTTTCGATGGCCATCGGCAAGTCTGCGATTCAACAACATTCCCTTGGAGATGTTATATCCATCATCCTTAATGATTTATCCTTCTCGAGCGGCCATGATCGCTTGGTCTTGACACTTGTATTAGTTTGATTCTTCCCGGTACTCCCGAGCTACATGATTACGGCGATCGCGATGACGCCGAGAAGCTGACCAATCTGCTGACCTCGATAAGTTCCATGGGCTATATGGGTACTTAGTTGCTGCTTGTTGGGATATGGTTGCCTGTCCAGACATTCCTGGAGATGAATCCGCTCTCAGAGTATAAACTTGTCCTCGCGATCTTTAAGAACTGCCCCGTCCTCCCTGGGGGCCAGAGTTAATTAAATCATGGACTTCCCCGGAGGGTCCATCACAAACATACGCGTTATTGTACGTAAATCCGATGTCGCATCTCCGCGGTAATCTCTAATGTGGCGTGCCAGGATGGATTCTCCAATATATATTGGAGAATATATACGGAAGAGCCCAATATAACGAATCTGCCGGGCGAGGCGCCTGCCAATGGTTACACTATCCTTAAGCATCTCAGCCGCCTAAAAGATCTCGAACTTCGACTGCGGAATCTGGATTGCTTGGTGTCAAGCTATCCGAGGCGGCTAGGTCTATGGGTATTTTCCGCGACTCCGGATTTCGAGGGTCTGGGCCCACTCTGTTCGCACGGAGTGAAAGACGAACAGAGTCGGCTTGTCGTTGGCGCATCGACGTTGAAAGGTTCGCCATTCCCCGCAATGACACATATGCCGTGGTTCCGATATGCGATATGTACTGACATCGTGGCCTCAGTTTCTGCGTCTGGCAACATTACCTCGTGGGATATTGTCAAGAACCTTTCCAGTGACCCCCAAAATGCAAGTGGGAACCCAGCTGGGCCACAACGCCAACAAAATACGGCTGGGACACCTACTCGGCGCATGGATGGATACAGCAGCTCTGCCACTATCTACGCCTCATTCATATCGGCTGTTACTGGTGCACTCAACCTCCAGTTAATCCGACGCAACAAAGTCATTCCTCTTGGATCGCGTAGTCTTTTCACTAATGTCGATAGAGAGTGTTACGAAAACCTCAAGACCACCAACAATGATCCTTCTTCATTTTCTGCCCTCACTACACTGCAAGTTCAATTGACTTCCGCCGGAAAGTTAACCGTCACTTTGCAAACAATCTCACAGCCCGGCATCCTGCGACTACACCAACCTGGGGACCATCTCACCGCTCTGCAAAACGTACCCTCGGGTGTAGATGTTTGGTTGTCTCCTAGCGGATCAGTTGCGAGACTCGTAACAACAAACCCTGGCCCGACAGATGCATTCTCCCCTTACCCATCCGGTGAAGGCGTTGCTATCGATGGTAACGATACTGCCCAGCGCAAGCAATGGAAGCTCACTGTTCTAGAGTGGCTCAAGAATTTCGGGCTCGCGGTTGATTCGGTCGAGGAAACTACCTGGGTGGAGGTAGAAGTTTGGGAACCGTTCTATTCTCGATTGGCTGGGGAGACTTTGCGCCCAAAGGAGGAGAACACGTTTTCGCTCCCTTTGAAGCGGATCTTATGGCCTGCGGTGTTTTGCTTTAGAAGGGCAAGGTCTGCCACCTCCGAGCCAGTGCAAACTGATTCTCCTATGTCGGAGGATCCTTTGGACTTTGCGCAGAAATGGCGCGCAACCGATATACCCGAAAATAGCGACGCAAATCCTAAACTACCTCCCAACCAACAAGAACCGCGCGCAAAAGACCAAGATATGCCTTTGGCGGGCTCTGCTGACCTCCCAGAGGGGTTCGAAAGCCTCTCTCGTGCCTCTCAGTATCCCGAGCTTCAAACTGCGAGTCTTGTATATCCGACGCCCCCGGATGGGGCGGTCGGAATGGGATTGAACAGCGCCGCTCCCCCCTCAGACGGCCTTGTTGACGATGCAGATTTCGCACTATCTTTTGCACAGAGTCACGGCAAACAAAGGGTTCAAGATCACTTATCTGCTAAGGATCGCTCAGATGTGGATGTGCAAATGGATTTTGGTCCGTCAGCTGGTCTCATGGTCGGGTCCGGGTTATACGACACCAACGACGATGACGATCTGTTCGGGGACATGAACGTGAAAGATTTCGGATCCAAAGGAATTACCGACGCTGATTTTAGCTTTTTTGACGACCATGATTTTGATCGTATGGGTGGTGGTGCACAGCATGTTGTCGAAGACATGCCCGATATGATGGATTCGAGCGGGCCGGAAATGCAGTCTGCTCCTGTTGAAACCATTACACCAGAAGTTTCTGTACCGCAGAAGACGCCAATAGAGCACGCATCTCTCCCTGATATGAGTCCCTTGCAAGAGGATACACCAAAGTCCACGCAGCAAGAGATCCCAGTTCATGACACCCCGGTGGACCCATCTTCGCCCGATGAGAACAACCAAACAATTAGCCCCCCTCTAAGTCCAGTGGAAATCAAGAAGATACTCTTACCTGGACCGAACGGGAAGGACCAGACTCCTCCCGGGCATCTCCAAGGACAAAGTTATTACAACCCCGTCACTTTCAAACGAAACGTGTCAAATTGGGATCAGAAGTATGGTGCAGCTGGGAAATTCTGGTTTACAGCTACAGATGCAGGAGCCACCAGGGAACCCACCAACTCTATGGGTGACATCCCGACCATTGGAATACCTCGGCGCAACAGAAAATTCTCGGCTGCGGAAGGCATTTCTAAAGCATTTGATGGCCAAGCAAGCCCGCCGAGTGATGAAGGCGCCGAGCCATGGCAGGACTCCGATTCCAGTAGTGAATCAAGTGACGAAAGCGACAGCGCTGTCTCGGAAAGGGGTGCGTCCCCGGCTACTTTTTCAACCCGCAAAAGAAAGCGTGCTCGCTCTAATTCTAGTAGCTTGGCTGCCCAGGTGAAGTCGCTAGAAGAGCCTGACCAAGAATCGTCCGTTCCCACAGCAGGACAGTCGATTTTTCTCGGGAACTTTCTGTCCACATTCTCCGACTGGTCAATGACAGGCTATTTCTCGTTCCCCGAAAACCAAGTTCTTCCCGTGCTCGCTCGCAAAGATCTACAGGTTCAAGTAGCCCAGATACTAGCGGACCAGGTTACGCAATCATCTTTAGATCATAAACTCGATGGGCGCGGCGGAATTTCCGATCTTGATGACGGAGCATATTCAATTCGGACTTTTCTTGAGGACACTGAGTTTATGGATGGCATGGAAAGGCTCGATTTAAACGGTTTTATTTCTTTGCAGGATAACAACCAATCGTCTCCGCCAGTCAATAGTGCCAATTCTCGTCAGGCCTTGCAACGTAAGGAGACAGGGAAGGGCTCAATGTCAAAACTATCTCCGCCCCACGTGCGCGTCCGCCGAGGCAAAGAGTTTTTGGAAACCTTGCCTCCTGCAGTCTCATTCTGGGAAACCTTCGGCTTAGAACCCGCTTTTGGGCCTAAGGATATTGCAGCCTATTGTATCTGTCCGCAAAATACGACGGAGGCAGCCGATGCATTCTTAGAACGGATCGGCTTACTTTACGCGGGCTGTAACCTCGGTGTACATGCCCGAGGAGACAAATCTAATGGATTGGATCAAACATTAGGATCATGGAACATTGAATCATTGGATTACCTCTCCGCGATGCAGTCTTTGAAAGTGATTTGTGAAGCCCTGGGTAAGTCACATCGCCCAGATTCTTTCTTTCCTATTTACAAAACCAGTGCACTAACAATTTCTAGGGACTGCTCTTCAAAATGTTCCGCCTAGCAAGGACAACATCGTTATTTACATGATCAACCCATTCACTCATGCTGCTGCAATGGTGGATTTGTGCTCTGCTTTCTGGGCCCTGTTCCAGAAATATGCAGCTGATTCCGAGAAGCAACAAACTCGTGTCTTCAACGAAGTGGTGCTGCAGATTGTTCCCATAGACTTTATTTCATCTACCGAATCCTTGGTCGTTCCTCCACAGGTTGAGTATTTGAGCTTGGCTTTGGAAGTATACAGCCGATGTCCCCCGAAGAATGCCCAGCCAAGTCTTGTTAACTGCGCACCTCCCATGCTTCTGGCGGAGCCTCTCCCAAGGAGTCTCAATTTCAGACTCGCTTCTGAAAAGCCCTCGCCCCTTCAGGAAGGCAAATGCCTCCACGTTGCATGCTCCAGGAGTCAAGATCAGCGCTGGATCAGTGTTGCCTGGTCCGACAATACCGGATCTCTCCAGCGCACCATGTCATATAACCTACGCTTTCGGGGTGGTAATTCGTCTAGGAATGTTCATGATATACGGGGCGAGATTTGGGGAGCGACGAAAGATATCATGGAGCGGATCTCGGCACGCTGGAGACTCATGGTCGTGCACACTGGGCCGGTAGATCAGGATGAGGTTGATGGTAAGACTATTCGGGGACGCGACTTGAATTTTTCAACATTGCTGACAATATTATAGCATGGTCGAACTTCGTTGAACAGTACAACAAGACAAGCACTATGCCTTCGGAATTGACGGTGTTGAACGTGAACACTGCGCCAGAGCTTTACCTGGAGCCTCCATTCATCCCAATACCCATGAGCGTCTTCAATGCGCAGACGAGCTCTACCCCTGTCGCCACACCAAACCCTAGTGTTCTTTCCCCCGATCAGACCGGCAACGCTCCCACCCCTCCGAGCGGCGCAAATGCCCCTACGCCCACAGAAGCCACATTAGAAGCTGAATCCGAGTCTTTACTCACTGATATCTGCGACGAATCGTGGGGGGTAATCCTTTCCCATCGCCTCAACAGTTCCCCACATCTGACCGAATACCGCCCTGCCCTAACGAGTGGATATCTACTCCGCCGCAAGGGCGCCACCGACGGCGATGGCTTATACGCGCTAACGGTAAACCTGATATATACACAACGACACTCTTCAACCCACGAAACCCTCCTTCGCGAAGCCCTGGGCATGTATCGCGATTTGGCCACTCTGGCTCGCGCCAGGGGGACCTGCGCTGTACAGCGCAACACGATGCCTTGGCACATTGCCACGGCCATTCGAGCCCAGGAACTGTTGAGTTATGTTTTGTAATCTACGATTGTTGGTTTTTGACAGCATACTGTGGGTGAATCAGCGGTGTTCAGGGTGTTTCCTTTCTTGCTACAATACCACCTTTTTTCCTCCTCTCTTTCTTCTGTCTGTACATAAGGCGGTTCTTGTGTGACGCACACAAGATTGGATATACCAGGCGTTTTCGGGCCATGTCTTGATCATATAGCTGAAGCATCTGACAATAGACTCATTCTCCAAGCGGGTATATATTTTGGTGATTTGGGATACTACTACTATACAAAGCAGCTCTCCACGCCACTACTACAATGATAGTCAAGAAAGATGCAAATATTCCAACGATCAAATCTAATAAACATCAGTAATTAACGCAAATAGAAAGAAATACCTTTCAAAAACAAACGAAATCTTGCCTCTCCCCACTCGAAGAACCGACTGATCACATGACCTTATCATATCTAATCTCCCATCGATAACGAACTCCATTTCGGAGCATCGAGAAAAAAAAAAAAAAAAATCAGATCTAGTCCACCTCCAAGGTCCACGCATCCTCCTCTTCGCAATTGGTCTCGTTTGCACCTCTCACAAAAACAGACCTTCTCGAGAAAGTGTTCTAAACAAGCAACCAATCAAGACGAGACAATTTGACCAGTCTCGCCCACACAACAACCAAAACTCCGATCGAAGTTTTATAAAAAAAGACAACCCCGCCAAACAACAAAAAACCGAGTCTCGCAAAACAAGACCTCAACTTACCTCCCTCCCTACCCACCCACCTACCAACCAACACAAAAAACCACCAAAATGTCCGACCAACAACCCCAAACCTCGCAACCCGCCTCCGCAGCCTCCTACCTCGACCTCGGCATCACGCTCGCCGTAAACGCCTGGCCAGCCATGAACCTAGCGGTGCAGTCGAACTGGGGCGGGCCCACGTCAGCCGACAAACGGGACTGGCTGTGCGGCGCGATCTCCGAGATGCTGAGCGAGCGACCGGAGACAGACGCGGAGGATCTCGAGGACGTGCTGATGCAGGTGATGAACGACGAGTTCGACGTGGTGGTGGACGACGAGAGCGCGGCGCCGGTGGCGGCGCAGATCATGGACATGAGGGCGCAGACGGCGCGCGGCGAGTTCGCCGCCATCCAGGAGATGTGGGAGACGTGGCAGCGGAAGGTGGAGGCGAAGGGGGGCGCGAATGCCGTGGAGGGGTTCAAGAGGGGGGAGGATCAGGGGAGTGATGATGATGATGAGGACGAGGAAGGGGATGAGGATATGGGGGATGCGCCGGCGTTGGTGAGTGCGCCGAGGGAGAAGGCTGAGCCGGAGGTTGATGATGATGGGTTCACGAAGGTGGTGGGGAAGAAGAAGCGGTGATTTGGCTGTCTATCTGGTGGTGATGTTGGATGAAAAGTAGGGGATTTCCTGTGTATGGATACCTTTTATTGTTTCTTACGAACTTCATGATTGATGGGCTAGGGGGAGTGAGTGTGAATGAGCAGAAAAGTCTTGGAGAAACCAATCACTTTTTTTTAAACTTCAAACGAAAGCGAAAGCAAGGACTGATATCTATAGGAAAAGATGCAAAAGAGAATTCATCATCGTCAACCAAGGCAGGGTAGTCCTGAGATATCATTACCCAGCCTCTGCCCACCCATCCCTTCCTGTCCACAGCCGCAACGTGAACTCTCCGCAAGATGGCTCAATATAATAGATTCGTTGTATGGCAAATGCCCGAGGCTTTCTAATTCATGCACCTTTACTTGTCTTCGTTCGTAAGGAGCTTGGTGATCATACCGATGGCAACGGTTTGTCCCTGGAAGTATACAGAGTTAGCATCATCATCATTCTGAAACAGAGCAGTCGGACAGTAGACTTACCTGGTCACGCAGAGTGAATCGTCCCATTTGGTTGTAATCCTCGAAGCGCTCAACACACACTGCACCGGCGGTGCTGATGACGTCGAGACGAGCAATGATGGTCTGGCCCTTGCTGGCGAACGGAGGGGGGCGCTTGCTCTTGCGGCCAGTACCGGGCTCACACTTGTGCAGGAGAGCGCCGAAAGTAACCTCCTCGACGGCGGAGTGCACGTGCATAACGCAGTTGTAACCGGCAGTGAGGATGCTCTTCAGGTCCAGAATTCGGATCTTGGCCTCGAAGCTGGACACGGTGTGCACCAGACGCTTGGGCGAGCAGAGCACGAATCCAGGAAGGATATCTTCTTCTTCCACGCCACGGAGACGCATACGGACCTGGTCACCGCAGGTAGCGGTGGCGATCTCGTCCTCAGTCTCGCCGTAAAGGGCGGCGATCTGGATCTCCGAGCGGTTGGGCATCATGATACAGGACGAGTTCTTCTTAACAACACCGGACTCGATGCGGCCTTCGATCATCGTACCCATGTCACGGTACTTCGCCGTGATGGGCATCATGAAAGGTGCGTTGATCTTACGCTCGGGCATCTTCATGTCCGTGAGGTACTCAATGAGCGAGGGACCATCGTACCAGGGGGCAAGCTCCTTCGGGACACGGTCCTTGACACCCATAGTTCGCTGGGCGGAGATGGGCATGAAGGTAAGATCGGCCTTCTTGTAGCCGAGGGCCTCGAGGAATTTAGACACCTTGACAGTGCACTCATCGAATCGAGCCTTGCTCCACTCCACAGTCGGGTCGTCCATTTTGTTGACGGCAACAACCAGCTTCTGAACACCCGTGTTTCGCGCAAGCAAGGCGTGCTCACGGGTCTGACCACCCTTTTCGAATCCCGTCTCGTATTCACCCTTACGGGCAGAGATAACAAGCACACCGACATCGGCTTGCGAAGCGCCACCGATCATGTGATGGACATAAGACTTGTGTCCGGGGGCATCCAGGATAGAGAAGTGACGCTCAATGGTTCCCTCTGGCGACGGCACGTCGACCTTGAAATGAGCACGACCAACCTCGACAGTCTTACCCTTGGCACGTTCCTCGTTGGTAAGATCCAGGGCCCACGAAAGATACCAAGTCTCACGACCGGCTTCCTTGGCATCTCTCCTGTATTTGTCCAGAGTTCGCTCATCCACCATACCAGTGACGTAGAGGATGGATCCACCCAGGGTGGACTTTCCAGCATCGACGTGTCCGATGAACACAATGTTCACGTGCTCCTTCTTTTCACCGTAGATTTCCTTCAGTGTCGACTCATCCACATCCGCTTGTTGCTCCATCGCGACGGCGTTCGCATCACGGGCAGCCTTTGCGGCTTCACCCCGCGACGGGCTGGACCGTCCAGGGCTCGAACGGCCCGAAGGAGTGGGAGAGGACTTGCCGCTGGCGGTAGCCTTCTGTTCCGCCTTCTTCTCGGTCTTGTCGATCGCCTTGCTGGCGGTCACCTTGTTGGCAGCCGTGGCAGCCTGGGCGCCCTTGGAGTCGCCGGGAGTAGCGGTTCCGGAGGGAGGGGTGTTCGAAGGAGCGGGCGAGGGAGTGCCGATCGAGAGAACCTTCGTCTTCGGGGCGGCCTGGGAGTTGCTGGCGCCACCGATCGACAGAACCTTGGCCTTGGGGGGAGCAGCAGCGGGGGCGGCGGCGGGCTGGACGGGCTGAGTGTTCACTGGGGCCTTGGGCTGCTGGGGAGCGGCCGGGGCAGCCTGGCTAGGCTGCTGTTGGTTGTAACCGGGGTATTGCTGGAAAGCACCGGGTTGCTGACCGTAGGCACCGAATTGGCCATAGGCCTGCTGCTGGTTATAGCCCTGGTATCCTCCGTAGGCTTGTTGGCCGTACTGCTGACCGTACTGAGGGAAACCGCCATAGCCTCCGTAGGACTGGCCGGGCACGAACGAAGCAGCACCAGGCTGGAAGGACGCAGCGCCGGGGTGGAAGGAAGGCGCTTGAGCCTGAGGGCGATATTGTGCGTTCTGGTTCAGGTTAACGCCCTCGGTCTGTCGGGAGAGTTCATCCTCCCACGAGTCAGGAGTCTGGTCGGCCATGTTGTCGAGTAAACGCGGAAATTCACAGACAAAGCAAGACAGCCAACGAGGGACAATAGGCAAAGGAGAGAAGGGGTCAGAGGGAGAGAAAGAAAGAAGCGGCCGGCTTGAAAGACGGCGGCGGCGGAGGGGCGCTTCGATTCTTCGCGCCCGATTTTGCACGGCTGACTCAGCCCTTCCCCGCCTTGGGCGTCTGTGGCGTCTCGGGCGGCAGGCCTCGTTTTTGCACTGTTTGCCTGCCTGCAGCTCGCTTTTTGTCGGTCCTGCATCTACAGAAACGGAGTAAACAGATCCCCTGTCTCTCGATTTCTGACTCACCTCCTGGTTGACGGCGAGAGCGCACCACTTCTGCTTCAATCCCTGGATCTCTTGCACATGGGCTTCTTCTGCGTCCGCCAGCCACGGTGGGTGGCACGTTATCGATAAGAATCAGGCACCGCACTGTTTCAGCGCATTCAGACCCTCATCTCTCCTGCTGCCCAAACGTCCTGATCTTGCTCGCGGTGGCAAAATGGATGCCTTTCTAACCCGGGTATGAGTCTTGTCTCTCAATTCCTAACGAATGATGTCACTAATGCGCCGGATAGCTCACCCAGCAGGCGATGAACTATGCCATCCGGTAAATCTCAACCAGATCTCGTATGCGACAGGAAAGTTCTTGAGCTGACCGTCCATTGTATTTAGCTCTGGGATTGCCATCACTGCCAAATATGCTATCAGTCAGTCCGGACGCCTGTTGAAAGTGAGTTGCCCCGCTTGTGCGACCTGGTGGAAACTGGAGCAACTGCGGCTAACAAGTGCTCTAACTTGAACAGAACGTGGACAACAGTGAGGAGAAAGACGAGTTGCTTACGCTGCAGCAGCGACTTGAAAGCAAGATCCAGGTGCGGCGCATGCTACTCGCGCTTAATTGTATGCAGTTCAACCGGAGCGATGTACTAACTCGAATGACAGGTCATTTCCCCCGCTATTGACATGATCGAGCTGATGTGAGCAATTCGATATGATGATATGTACCGAAAGAAGGATACTGACTCTCTTTAGTGCTGCCCGAGGGAACACATCTCTAGAATCTGCGGTGTCACTCACTAAAGCTCTACGATGGGATATTCAAGCTCTTGGCCAACGACTTGCGAATGCCGCCGCATCTGAAGAGCAATTTCGGAGGGGAGCAAAGTCTGCTGCCAGCCGCGCTCAGAACGATGCGGAATTCAAGCTCATCATCAAGGACATCAGGAAGCTTTTGATAAGGATTGAGGATGCTGTGCCCCTGATGAATCTGGCAATCACCACCTCTGGGGCCAAGCTATCCACTAACCTACCATCGTCTATCTCGCCATCCCGACTCCTACAAGCTAGCACCTTCCTTACTGCTGGTGACACGCAGTATTCAATGTCCCCTTCACAGGCCGTCCAGATCGGTCCTACCTTCACTTTGTCGGTGTATATGCTTTACGCGAGTCATCTTCGACCCCATGACGAAGAGGGGATTCGCGAAACGACTTGGAAGGAGGTCATGCACAAAGCCCGCCTAAAGCTTCGTCGAGTACCTATGGACTTGGCGACCAATCCGCAGGCCGCACAAAAACGTCACCTATACCCTGCTGAGGCAAGAGTGGACGAGTTCGCCTATCAATTACTCATCATTGAAGACTTGGACGACGGTCGAGTTCACACGTTCGACGACGACGAGCCTTGCCCGCAAAGCTACGAAGACGTCAATTCCGCTGGAATACGTGAAATACTACCCATACACCAAATCTCCAAGATATTCTACGCCGACACGGGCAAGATATTGAACATCAGCACGGAGGGTGAAACGAACAACCCCGTGTTGCTTCTGAAACGAGATGTCAACGCCATCCCTCCCCGGCGGATGGTGGAGCGAGAAGAGACCGCCTATGACTCTACACAGGAGGACTCCGATACAGAGGAAGCAGACGAGGATCAAGCACAGCTGGACGCCCAATTAAACGGTGCAAACGCTGCTCCCATGAATGCCAGCTTCCACGAAACCTCTGTTCCCGACGAATGGCGGCTACCCAAGGATCTAGACCCGGAGTGGATCGCCTTCGAAGTCTACAACGAAGAAGAATCATCAGACGATGAGTCCGACGACGAGAATCCCAAAACGCCCGCCAAAGAGTCATCGTCATCAACCCTCGACCCCGAAATGATGGCCAAGCTCTCTCTCGACCCCGGCAGTGCCAAATCCACCCCCTCCAACCACCCCCACCACCAAGGCATGTCCCGCCCTTCATCCTCGTCCCAAAACATCGCCACCACCACCGTCTCCAACCCCCATTTCAACAACATCCGCACCTCCCTCTCCCTCCTCGAGACCCTCCTCCGCCTCATGTCCCTGCAACAGTTCCAGCAACAATCGCACCTCTCCATCAGCGACGAACTGCTCAACTTCTTCCTCGAAGAGTCCGCGACCACCGGCGCCGGTGGCGACGAACAGCACCGCCAGCGCCTTCGCGCCGACGCCCGTCGCAGAGTCGGCTGGGATCCCTACGACGAGAGTCCCCTCAAACGTCGCGGCGAGGACTATCAGTATACCTGGGGCCCGGACGGGACGCCGCGCGGCGGGGGCGATTATCCGTATTCGCCGAGTGACAGGATGCGCGGGTTTAGTCTTCGCTCGAGGGAGAATACGCCCGAGACGCCGTTGCGGTCGAGACGTTCTACGCCCGCACGCGCGGACGTGCGTCAGCCTAGTTCGCTGCGCAGCTCGTCAGTTCATCCGGATGAGTCTGAGAGATGATTTCTTGTCGCTGGCTCGGTTGTTTCGGATGATATGTTGAGAATGGGAAGGGACTCGCAGGTTACTATGGACGTTTTATGAATAGAATCATGCATGCGCATATCAATAGAAATGATCAAGGTCTGTACATATATGCGGCTACGAATTAGCGATACCATTAGAAAAGTTCATTCTAGAGAGTCCTATGTTCATTGTTATAGACTAAACTCAATTTCAACAGATGGATGTCACTGCAAGAGGGGCAAAAAAGAGAAACAAACACCCAAACATACGCAATTACTTGATATCAACGAGAGGGGAAAAATAATTCAACCGCTAGAAAACGAATATCGAAAAGAAGAGAGAAATCCCTACAACGCCACAAGAAGTTCAGAGCATTTCAGCGCCTTAAAACACCACACCATATACCGTCGTCCCGTGCAGATAGATCTTCTCTCGGACCAACCAGCGGTCAAAGGGAATCGTCCACATGGCACCTATTCACAAACGTCCTGGGTAGATCGATCATGTGCTCTATACGTCGTATGTAAATTCAGTTTAAGTCCCTTTTACTCCCAGTCCTCGTCGCTGTCGTCGTCCTTGGTCTTGTCCTTGGGACTGGCGGGGGTTCGACTGGTGGCACCGCTGACGACGTCATAGCTGGATTCGCTGTCTGCTTGGGACTGCTGGTCATTCGAGCGGCGGGGCTCGTTGGGCTTCAGGAGGTTGTTCTTCTCGGTGGCAGGAGCGGAGCTTTGGGCCTCGTCGGTCTTGGTGGATTTCACTTGGGGAGTGGAGGGTGAGTCGGTCTCATCGTCGGAGTCGTCATCCCAAGCAACTTCTTCCTCCTCATCAACATTGGCACCTAATAATCATGGTTAGAATAGTTGTCGACGGGAGAGATTAGAAAGAGAGACATACCCTTGAGGAGTTCCTTGCGCTTCTGCTCCTCGGTCTCAATAACAAGACGAAGGAAGTAGTAACGGGACCAGAACGTCGCATACTCCACCTGCTCAGGGACGAGCTTCTCCATCGCAGCCCGCAGCTCAGGATACTTCTCCAAGTCGGCCGCAATGGCACTAGTCTTGTTGTCGACATTGAACTCCTTCTGGAAAGTAGCCCACTCATCACTGACCGGGTCCTTGGTGAAGCTGTCCAAGTTGGAGTGGATGACGTGCAGTTGGGCCTCGAATCGCGTGGCATGAATGACTCTCTTGCCCTCCGAGTCTTTACTCTCGAAGAGGATCTTGTTGGAGTCCGTACCCGGCGGCACGATGCTGACCGCGTCGCGCAGCTTCTGCCCGATATTCTGACCGAACCGCAAGATCGCCTCGTCGGCCGCTTCCTCCGCCTTCTCAAGCTCCTTCAGTCGTCGACCCGCCTCGGCCTTGAAGCGAGATAAGAACCCCTCGCCTGCATCCGTGCCAGCACCCGTGCCCTTTTCGCTGCTCTCTGCCCCTTCTGCGCCTGAGGCCTCGCCCGCGCGAGAGGCAGTAGGCGTGGTTGCCTCATCCGTGGTCTTCTCGGCGCTTCCGGCAGCGAACGGCGTGCTCAGGGACAGGCCCCGCGTGCGTCCGACGATAGTCTCTCTCAGGTCCGAGAAGCCCTTGACCGCCTCTTCGCTGGCGGCGGCATACTCCTGTCTAGCGCCCTCGTAGTAGCTCTCGCCCTGTTTGCGAACGTTGTCCCATAAACCTCCGATGCGGGCACCCCACGGGCTGGCGGAGAATGCGCGGAAGGTTTCCTGCAGCTCGGTGTTCAGGTCGACGTTGGGCCGGTCGGTCTTGGCGGACTCGTCCTTGGATTCATCCTTCTTGGAGGTGTCGTTGGAGGTGAAGATCTCCTCCTGGATGTGATCGTATGCTATATCCATGGCTGGGGAGGGATGACGTTGCGATCGGGGAGATTGGAATTCGATGCACTGTAGCAGGGGACGGAGGTGAAGAATGACGGAGGGTCAGCGATGCTTGGGTTCTCCGCTTCCGTTCCCGGGGCTACGACGGCCCGAAGCCCCGCCGATCGACACACGCAGATAGCATCACATCGTCATATTATCTATATCCTATATAAAATCTACTGGTGTCATCATGTATCTGGCATTTCGTACGGCTCGCCCACGCTGTCCTGGCTGCCCAGCCAGAATCCTGGCATAGGCACGCTCTCCATCACGCTGGACGTGAGGATCTGGCCCTCGGACAATATTCCTCCCTGGTAAGAATCCTGCTCTCGGTTTTTCCGTCGAGGGAGCTTATCAGCTGGTTGCGAAGATTCAACTTGCACCACTGAGTCCTGAAGCTTAGGCTTGAAGCGTATCTCCCTCTTGGGCCCAGTATCATCGTCCTGCTGTGCAATAGGCGAGGATTCGGGAACCATCTCGGTCGGTGTTTTATCCACGTCTTGAGACTGACTCTGTGTTTGAGTTGGAGTTTGTGTCTGTGTCTGTGTCTGTGTCTGTGTCTGTGTCTGTGTCTGTGTCTGAGTTTGCGTCTGTGTAGAAGATATGCCGTTATTCGGGTCCGAAAGTATCGGTGGCTTTTTCACAGGCGTCTGCTGGTGACTTGATTCGTTCGGGAAAAGTTCAGCCAACTTCTGGGTGTTCAAAGTAGGGATAGGCTCCAGCGGGTACTGAGTGGCAGGCTGCACTCTTTGATAGTAGACAGATGCATCGGACAGAAGGTTGTTTTCCGAAGTCATTAGACCCAACTCAGTCTCAGTTTCATGCTCAAAGGGAGGAACGGGCGGAGGCGGAAGATCTTGTGTGTCGTCATTTTCCAGATCGTCATCTTCCTTGTTGTCGTCGTCGCCATGGTCGATTGACTGCTTTTTGGTGGGAGACCCAAGTGGGCTCGATAAACTGTCTTGGAAGTCACCGTAATCGGTTTCGGCATCCGTTTCGTAGACCACAGTCCGCTGGGTCGTCGAAGGAGGCTTGTTATCCTCATCGTCTTCAAGGCCATTCATCTCGAGAGGTTGTTCATTTGCAGGGTTTGGTTGTGTGTCGAAAACATTGATCGTCGGCCTTTCGGGCAAGGCGTGTTTCTGTGATAGTGGTGAATCCAGCATCATGGGTAGTGAATCATTTCGGGCTGCACTAGGAATATCTTCCTCTTCATTTGGTTCTTGCTCCGGCGCTTCTTCCTTTATAGGCATCTCAGCAGCCAATAAAGGAGCCCTTTTCAACGGAGAGCGAGTTGCACTGCGAAATTGAGACGAAGATATAATAGCAAGCCCAGGACTTTCAGGTGATTGCGAAGATGGTATCTCGAGCTTCCGTAATTTCTGCGGGGTGACTGGCTGTTTAGATGATGTCTCATCTTTCTGGTATCTCGCAGACTCCTGGTTCTCGTTCAACCCCGGGTTCAGATTTAGCTTTCTTCGCTTATGCTCGCTCGAAGATTCCTGCCCGAAATTCGGGCTATGCCGTGCATCTTCCGCGAAAGGTGTATGCTTCCTTTCCGGTTTCTTCTCGCTTTCCTTCTTGGGCGTCTGATACGTGTATTCCAACTTGACTTCATCATCCGGCTCGATCTTCAAGTAACGGCGCACATAATCCATCTGCGTTAGAGTCTTATCCTTCGACTGCGCCTTCTTGCCCTTCTTCTTCCCTTTGACACTATCATCGCTCTTCCGTCGACTCCGTTGAGCCTCGCGATCACTTCGTTTTGCAGGATCGCTCTGCCTGCGCTTCTTATTGCTCTCCGTGTCGGTCTCAAATCTAACGCCGTGACTTCGTCTCTTGTCCGAATTCGAAGGTCTATACTCGGCATCGTCCTCGGAGTCATCGTCTATCGCAACCACCTCGCGAGTCTTCCGCGAATGACCCCGTTGCCCATGGTCCTCGATATAATCCAGATCGTCGCTGGATGGTACATTCTGCGACAACGGAGTCACGAAGTCGATCTGGGTGAGGGTCGGCTGGTCCTGTTCGCTAGGCGCCGTATCCCTTCTAGACGATCGAAGTGACGAGTTCGACGGGGCCGGGGTTCCATTGCTGCTTTGCCGCCAGAGAGTGCTGGTTCTTTTCGACTTATCCGACACCGTTGAGGAGCGTCCTGTCGCGGGCTTGTCTGGTGTTCGGAATCGTTCCGGATTGGGTCTGGAAGTTGCGCCGGTTCTGTCCCCTCGCCTCATCGCAGTTCGAGATCGGTAGGATCGTGTGAAAATTCGTCAGAAGCCATAGGATTTGCAGTGGCAAAGATGGTAGAAGAACGAGGTGGGCGTTGATTACTGATGCCTGGATTAGGCAAGGGCGCGTCGACGCGTCGAGTCTTGGGTCCGTGCACGTCCATTTAACCTTTCCGGTTAGCCTCTGGTGCCTTATTTCCAAGGCGGTATTTACAGCTTCTACCAAGGTTCATTTGATTCTATTATGTTTGCTAGACCAACTCGTGTCTTTACAAGGTAGATAAATATGACAAACCAACGTCCAGAAGTCAGTCTGACATCAGCCACTCCGGGATCGCATCTTCATCCTCAGGATCCTCAGATAGCAATGACCCTTCGTCATTACTGCCTGCCTCGCTTTCCGGGGCCTCCAAAGATGGGATTCGTGACTGTGACTGAGAGGGGGCTCCTGAGAGAGCCTCCACGCTGGCAGATTTAGAATCTGCCGCGGTCGACGATTCGACCGTGATCGGTGTTTCCAATGAACCTTGTTTGCCCTGGAAGTTCCCCGAAGGGCCTGTATCTATATCCAAATCGAACACAGGTAACCTGGATGAACCAGAATCGGTGTCAGCAGCTTCTACATTGCTTGGCTTCTCGTTCTTATCGTTCGGTAAAACAACAAGAGTATAGCGTGAATGATCTGCTGCATTCCGATCTGTATGGTTGGGGTTGGTTTCTGGTTGAGACGGCGAAACCGCGGCGTTGTTATCCTCTTCAGGCATGAATCCTCCACCAAGTGTGTCGTCCGCACTTGATGGGGACGCCGCACTGTGATTCATTGCGATGTCTGGTGCGGTGTATTCCCTGATGTTCATCCCAGCAGATGGAGACGCAATTTCTTGGTCTGGTTCCGGTATGAAACCGCCTCCATAATCTTCCGCGTCTCCAAAATCATCATCGCTCATGTCGCCACTTGCTTGATTATCACTTTCATCGCCTTCGACGGCATATCCTTTGACTCTTTCCGAAATACGCAACTTGAGCAAAAAGTGTCTCCAAAATCGGAGACATTCGGCAGATTTCTCTTCCAATTGAGCCTGCATCTTCTCGTTCTCAAGCCCCTGTATAACTTCTTCCAGCGCTTCACGATGTTCGGTAGCAATAACAACCCCTCGAAATACGGCAGTTCCGTGTCGACCTTTGAAATCAAACCCAGTGACAGCGTCTGCATAGTCAATACCGAGGATTTTGGCGGCCCGCGCGGCTTCGGAATGTATAATATGAACTCCCCCGGATGGCACCATTGTTGGTACATATACATCTAGGTTCCCATATACATTCTTTGGTATCTTCCCTTGGACGACCGGTGGCGGCTTGTATATCTCTGTTTGAGATAGCGAATAGAGAGGGGTTTCCGCAGCTGTTTCGGAGTCCTCATCATCAATCAAGGCGACTCTGTGGGCCGGGACACGCTTCATAGGTTGTTGCCCTAGTTTTACATCCCGCCCTAATCGGTACCATTTATCTGCACTGCGGAGCGAATGGACATCGGAGCGTCGATAGACAGGCTCCATCTTTTCATGCTTCGACCCTGATTTACCCAAGCTGACTTGACCGATAGCACGCTTGGGGAATACGACTTCGTTGCGACGCAGGTGTCGCTCCAAAGCATAGATCGGGTGATCTTTGAAATCTAACACATTCCGCGGCATAGGTTCAGCGGCTGTTTTGGCAGTCAGCTCGCTGATTTCGATTTCATCGCGGTCTTCGAGGAATGGTTTCTCATAGAACTCCAACACTCTCTGCCACCATCTCTCGCCGTTCTTGCTACATTCCACTCGGAGTTTGCGCGTTTTAGCATTGAAGGCTTTTGCGTAGCGGCGGGTAACATCTCGCGCTGACGCGTCTTCTTCGAAGGCAACGACATAACTCATACAGTTATATGGATCGCTGGATGGAGGCTCGAACTTGAATGACTTGGCCAGGGACTTTGTGACCAAAGGGTCGACGGGGATCCACTTTTGGACTGCTTCATTGAAAGCTTCGACCCAGAATACCGGATAGGATGACTCTCGATTGGGGATTGGTCGTGGACCTTTGGGGATCAGATACAGTGGCATTTACGATATCAAAGGTGAGCACTTACTGGTGACAATCGGCTTTGAGGGACGAGATGGTTTAAATTGTGGGCGACCAAGTCTCCGCGTCCTAGATTGCGGCGTTGGCGAGCCCTGAGACTTGATTTGTTCATCGGCGGACGTTTCGGGATTGTCTGATGAGATAACAATATATTGCGGCTTAGGCTTCGTTGGAGTCATGTTCTTCGTGGTCCCGGAGAACGGCAACGGTTGCAACGAACAGACTAATCTTGCTTCCACAGCCGCGGAACGTAGCAAGGCACAAAATAATTGTGCTCCAAAATCGCGAGAGCCCTGTAGTGTCTTGGCTTGCTTCTGGAAATCTTCCTTCGAAAATATGACTTCCGGATCCACCATGATTTGCTCCTACTAGGTAGTCAGAGAAGAAACATTTGGAACCATAGAAGGACACAATACCACACGTTTCTTCAACGAGTCCGGGTCTTCGGCCCAGTGAGCCCGTTTTAGCCCCGGCTGCGTCACTTTGAATCTCTTGAGAAATGCATCGCTAGCTTGATTCAGCCCGTCGATGAATGTGGTCGACTTTGCATACTGTGGTTTATCCTGCGGGGGATTTAACAGTGTGATCGTGTTTCTCGATAATATCCGTTTGAGAAATTTCTGACGGTCTTGGTAAGCGCCAGATGCGGCAGACCGAAGTATTGAAGGCATTACAAACCTGGACCTCTTCATCATTGCACCACAGATTGCGCATTTGAACATGTCGCATAAGACAGAGCACATGGACCTTGTGGATATCCAGCCTCAACTTTCTTTCAGTGGCAGTGATAGGCTTTCGCCTTGGGGCAACTCTGCGTTTTTGGTCTTCATGTTTATCCAGTGTAATCTCCATGGGCCCGCTGTCTTCCGCGGTGGGGGTTATACCAGCTGGACCAGCTGGTGGTTGTTGCAGATCGACTTCTTCCCATTCCATATCTGATTCTTCAGACGTGGAGGAATCATACACCATCTGCACCTGGCGATCGGATTGTTGATCGGGATTGGTTTGCGACTGTGATGACTGGTTTGAAACCTGGGAGACATGTGCTGTAACTGGCTGCTCTTGCACTTTGCGCCTCTTAATTGGCCGATCTTCTGCTGGCGCCTGAGCATCTCGAGCTTCGGCTTCTGCCAGCATCTCCCGGTATACTTGAGGGATCTCATCGTCATCTGGCCCGTCATGTTGCCGTGACTGGCGACTGCGAGAGGGCCCGCCCTTTGCGGGGCGAGTACGATTTGAGCGGCGCATGTTGCCGGAGAAATGTGTTCAACAGCATGAAGTCCTATCTGCTTCCACCCCCCAGCGTGAGATTCATGTGCGGGTGAGATCAGGATCGCAGCATTAGTACTAGCTTAGTATGTGTATAGAACAGCATGAATGTTCCCTAAGCAGTACCAAGCATGCCTTCTAAGGCCACGCGACTTGTGACCTGCACTCGAGTTTAGTCAACAGCGAGCATAGAACATAGCTCGAACCTCAGGTTCAGATGCATGCCGCAACTGGTTCAACCCAGAGACGCTCGGCTCGAAAACATGCGTCATACCGGGCGGAACAACATACCTCCGCGGAGACGCCGAGCGGGTTCTTTCCGGAACAGGCAACATTGGCCTCAGGCTACCGCACCCTTGCTACTTTCAATTGTCGCGACGAGATTATGGCGCGTCAACAACAGAATAAAACGGTGGTTCGGTCTATTGATCACTATCATCAGAGATCTATTATTGGCGGTTCTGCTTCTAACTTCTATGAGAAATCACATAATAAGCCGATTCGCGCTCAATACTTCCCAAAAATACTAACCATTGATTATTGTTGGTCTGGTTGGCAAGAACTACAGAGAGGTCCAGCTGCCATCGTGTCCGTAGGACGTGCATTCCACCGCATCTCATGTTTCTGACGATCAGTGGCAAGCTGTAATGCATCCGCTTTCCACTACAAGCGGTATCCCAAGATCGATTCTTGTTACGGTGGACTGGGGTATTGCGTCATAGCGACGTTATGCATGGACTGAACGCAGCAGCGCTCATTACTCCTACATTCCGCCAGCATCATTTCAATCGTTCCTATACATCCCAATACTACTCAATTACACTCTTCAATCTTTAATAATAATTAGGAGAAGCGAGCGAACAAAACCATGCTTTCAAGATCATTAAGACGAGCAGGCGCCCTTCCCTGGGTGCGCTCGTCGATCCCTCGTCCCGGACGTCGCTGTATGGCGAGCGTTGCGAATATGGACGATATTCCTACGGTGAGTGTCCCACAGATGCAAGCTCTATTGTTCTGTTTTCGAAATTAATCAAGTTGCATTTTATAGGAAGACGACCGACTCTTCAAAGTCCCTATTTCAGAACAAAGCTACTCAACATATAATTTCGACCCGCCGCCATACTACGTGGAGACGACCAAAAACGAACTTAAACAAATCTTCCGCGACATGTCGATGATCAGGTTGGCTGGCAATCATTTCCGAGGGACCAATCGAGCCCGGCGCTGACGTATTGCAGACGTATGGAGTTAACCGCTGACGGGCTCTACAAGGAGAAGAAGATCCGGGGATTCTGCCATCTGTCCACGGGTCAGGAGGCCGTTGCCGTTGGCATTGAGCATGCGATCACCAGGAGTGACAAGTTAATCACGGCATACCGGTCCCATGGGAACACGCTGATGCGTGGAGGGACCGTTGAGTCCATCCTTGGGGAGCTACTCGGGCGCCGAGGCGGCATCTCGTATGGAAAAGGCGGCTCGATGCATATGTTCTCCGAGGGCTTTTACGGTGGCAACGGGATTGTAGGAGCTCATGTCCCTCTCGGTGCTGGCATCGCATTGGCTCAACAGTATAACGACACGAAAAATGTCACCATCGATCTATATGGCGATGGAGCTGCAAACCAGGGACAGGTTCACGAGACATTTAACATGGCCAAGCTGTGGAACTTGCCTGTGATTTTTGGCTGTGAAAGTGAGTGGCCCAATGTATCCATGGCCCTGTTGTCGACATGCTAACGCCGATCTAGACAACAAGTATGGCATGGGCACTTCGGCTGATCGAGCTTCTGCCATGACCGAGTACTACAAACGCGGCCAATACATCCCCGGACTGCAGGTAGATGGAATGGACGTCCTTGCCGTTCTCTCGGCCGTCAAACATGGCAAGAAATTTGCCCTAGACGGAAATGGGCCTCTAGTATACGAGTTCGTCACCTATCGCTACGCAGGACACTCCATGTCCGACCCGGGAACCGCCTACCGGAGTAGAGATGAACTTCAGACCCAGCGATCGAACGACCCTCTCACCAACTTCCGGGATAGATTGATCGACTGGGGTGTATTCACCCAGGAGGAAGCCAAGTCCATCGACAAGGAAGTGCGGGAGAAGATGAACAGTGCGAAGGCCGAGGCTGAAAATATGCCCGAGCCCGAGCAACGGATGGATATCCTATACGAGGACATTTATGTCCGCGGTAGCGAGCCTCGACAAAGACGAGGGCGAACCATCGATGAAACCTTCTACCAGGGTTAAATTTGGCGTCCAGCTACTGATATCAAGGCATTCTCTCGTATCACATGTGCATAGAACTCGGGAAAGGCACACGAACAAATAGAACCTAATTAATTCAGCCACTTCCCCTCGATTCCCTCATATTGGTGGACGCATTGCTTCATCCGTAGGTAACATCTGATCTATGCAAACGTCACCATGAAATATCACTGTCCGCCCCCTCATCTCTATAAAAGTCCTCACGTCCAAACAACCCCCACACAATCAACCTTAACCCCATCGCTCATATCAGCAAAAAGCACCTCAGCAGTAATAGGCAATAAATCATGGAATCCACCACCCAAGGCCTCGAGACCCCAACCCACTGCATTGCCGACTTCTCCCTCGTCCCGGTACATACCTCTAGACAATTCCTCCCTAGTATTCCCATCTAACACTAAATCAAATAGATCGGCACGCACGACACATCCTTCGCGCAGGAAATCGCCGAGATCCAACGCCTCCTGCAGCGATGCGACATTAAGCATCAAATGACCTGTACCGGGACGGCCGTTGGTAAGCTCTTATCCCTCTCGTCGGCCAATAAATATCCCTTTCGTCAAAAAGAGAATCAATCAGCCCCTATACTATACTTCACCAGCCCACGACCCTAGACATGTACTAACAACCTCCCAGAGGGACCCTGGGACCAAGTCCTTCAGGTGATCGGCCACGCTCACCAGCTGGTTCACAAGCGCGGTGTTGCGCGCATCCAGACTGATTTGAGGGTTACTACTAGGTGAGTACCTTGCTTTGGGCTTAATTGAGTCGATAGTATCGGGAGTGTTGGATATGTGCAGCTGCTAACCTGGGATTTCTTGGATTCAGAACGGACAAGGATCAGCCGATGGAGAACGAGATTTTGTCTGTGGAGAGGATCCTCACTGCTTGAAGTATGGGTTGTTTGGGGTACTATTGAGTGTGATTTTCTTTTTTCTTTCGGACTTCTTGGTTCTATTTAGTATTTTAATTTCTGGATGGTTTGTGGTGTTTGTAAAAGTAGGGTTTGTTCAGAATGCTGGAATGAATATTTGGACTATCTTTCTCCTCTTGGGGGCTTGTTCTGTAGGATATTTTAGTAGTACCGAAAGGTAATTTGGCTCAGAGGATACTTTTTGAGTGGTGCTATTGACGACACGGGGGGCTTTTCTGAACTCTTGGCTATTGTTCATGTAGTTATTCGGCATGGAAATCTTCTTTATACCGTTTTTAGCGATTACAGGTGTCAGAATCTGCCATTTTTAAATGACCAAGTTAAATAGACCAGTGTTCAATTTCTCATCTCAGTAGTAGCTGATGGTATGTTAGACCTTGCCTTCCAATCAACAAACATCTCGCCTATATATAGCACCTCCTGTGGCCAGGAATATAATTGACAGCAGAACCTCTTCCTTGACCAAATGAGCTATCTCCCTACTAGTAGGAGCTTCTAAGTCTTCGACAGCAAGAAGGTAACAGCACTAGGCACATTGACCAAGTAGGTGAAGTGCGCAGCCGTGATGATCAAAGTACCCTCGCAAACCAAGTCACCAATGGCACAGTAGATCTTGGTCTTAGCGGTGTCGAAGTTCGGAATGCGCCCATTGTCTTGCTTGTTGCGGGTATCGCCAAAGAGGACGACTCCCTTGATCTGGTTCTTGATGCTGTCCGAGAGACCGGAGATGGATCCGTGCATGACGGCAGTTCCTTGGCTGGCGGTACAGTGTCAGCAAATCTAATGTCTGAAAGGTTGGAGGTCAGAAAACGGTGTCCTACCTGTATCCACCAGCCACGATCTTGGTGTTCGGGCACTTGGATGCTGCCAGCTGGAACAGCTCAGTGGCCTCGTCAATGGCGGCCTGGGTGGTGCCCTTGGAAAGGAAGTTGGATGCCAGGTCCGCAGTGTAGCGAGGTGCAACTCCTTGGCAGGCGACTCGGCCAATTCTTGCGAGCTTAAGAGCATCGCAGACAGCGGGACCGGTCGAGATACCCTATCAGTGTGTTAGTGTCGAGTGCGGACTGAGCATAATCAGGCATCTTGCTTACCAGGTAGCCAGGCTCGGTGGAAGCGCGGGCAAAGATAAAAGTGATATCCTTGCAGTCGCCATTTCGCAGCTCATTCTCCCCAATCGGGGCAACTATGCTTGTTAGCATAATATTCGTTCTAGAGATCGCGGTATAGGATTATCGAGAGAGCATACGCTGGCGAGCCTCGAGGTCAATAGGGCTGGCAGCGGCAAGACCGGCCAAAACGGTGGCAAGAAATTGGAGCTTCATGGCGATTTTTGAGACAGAAGTCTGTAGAAGAGAAGGCTGGTCAAGAAAGTGGTTTCGATCTGCTGTTTGTCCCTGCTGCTAAACAAAACGACGAGATCGAAGCGACGACGTCCCCCTTCTTATAGATGTCCATCCTCCTTGGTTCCATATTGTGCTCTCTTCGGCACTTGCGAAGTCTTCATCTCTTCGGCTCCTCGTCCCCTCTTTCCTGTGTGCTTCTCGGACTCCACAATATGCCTTGTCTCGCAGTCACAGGTCGGCGAATTGGTAAACCACCTTCCAAACCAAGTAAGTAGTCTTGGCCTTTCTGCCGGTAGTTGAGAGTTGTAGAATCCAAACCGAGGCATTCAGGTCTCCGAAGGTTAACGATGAGCTGGGCACGACCGCCATACACCCAAAGTCACGCAAAGGACAATAGCAGACCGTTTGGCAATATCACTTGGCGAGTGTGGAGGAGGGTTGCAGTTTCTGGGGGAGGCCCTCGAGTGCAGAACTTGGCGAACGCCATTTAATATATTTAGCCTTTCCGGATTCGTGCTCGGGGGAAGCTCCGTATGCCCTCAAAGACATGGACCGAGGCAGGTTTGAAAAGGGGCTGCTTTGAATGGCTTTCATCGAGCGTTGAGGTGGATTCTCTTCTCCACAGTGTTCGGCACTTGGATGAGGAATAAATTGTTCACAGGATGCGCTATATTGTTGCCACATTAATGGCGCACTTGGGGTGGTATCTGAGAGTGTGGAGGTGGAGTCGTGAGTCTTCCTTGAGAACCGGCTGTTGACATCGTCTCCTCAGCCGGTGCACGGACGGCATGGTGGGATCGAGACTCTCTAACACAAACACAGCGATCCAGAGGTAAAAAGAGAACAGGATCCATTAGAGAAGGGAGCTCACGATAAAGATTAAAACAGAGATCTGTTTCCCCGTCAATACCTTCCACTCCAAGAGCAAGAAGCCTCCTCGTCGCTGTCGTTGGATAGTCGGCGACTTGGCTTGTCTTTTGGAAACGGTCTTATGACCCTCATCACGTTCCCCTCTTCTAACCGAGGGCTGGTTGGTGCAAATGCGTCGTTTCATAATGCTTGCAATTATGCCGAAACGACTTGATTCGGGGAGAGACGAGGGGCTGGATGGACATACCCAGGAACGAAGACCGTCGCATGCTCACCAGCTGACTTAGAAGTACGCATTGACCTTCCCCTCTTTAGGCTCGTAGGCATGATTGATGCTTTGTGGGAAATTTGAATCATCCTGCGCTCTAATGTCTTTCAAGAATATGCCTTCAGGTCTATAAACAATCATATATCATCGAGACAGGAAGGTCTTGCAGGTTTCAGGCATACTGACAACTTCAACCCCTTAAATAAACGCCAAATATGGCTCTTTCTAGTCAGTTAGATCAGCTAGAGCTCGAAGGATCAAGAGCACGAATGCAACAGAGCCGTGGTGGATAGAAGAGCTGTGAACAGCTTCAAAGTGATGTAGGAAATAAGCTTTAAGAAGGTGAAGATTTTCATGTCTAAATTTTCATCATTTGTCGATCCTGAGGATCGATGAACTCTCGTTCAGCCATCATCTTTGTCTGATCTACACCCTATATGCCGTAGAAAAATGACCATTCCGCCTTGTTGAGGAACCTGATGCTAGACGTATTATGTGCTCGCCCCTCCGGCATATGATTTACAATGAAAAGAGCGCAGGCAATTTTTGTACTGTAATCATTTATATGAGAAAGAAATGAAAAAGGAACTGAATCATAGGGAGCCTTATGATGCTGAAACTGCCTTAATGTTTTCCATAGTAGGTAACAGATAGCGTCAAGTCATACAATACCCATACTGACCGGTCTTGGAGGGGAGGATTGGACAAGCAACGCTTTATTACATTAATGAATGGTCAAAGAATAACTGATTTGTTCTATACTGAGTCATTCGACTATCAACTTTATTTCTATGTAAAGTCCACGCAAAAGCAGTCAGGTTATGATTTTACACTCCAGGCTCCACATGTTCGTGAACATCGCTCATTTTCGTTGACCTCTTTGAATGAATAATTTAAGATAACCTGATAGGAAACCTTCTTTTTATTTTATAAAAATTTTTTTTCGTTAAATAAATGTTTTGATTTAGAGATTTTCTTCTGCTGTAGCTTCGGAACTACTACAAAACAACAATATTATGACAGACGCCTACAAAGACGCCAGATTTAAGAATTAGAAAACAAGTGGCAGGTACTGATAAAGAGTGATTATACAATCTGTGTAGAGTAAAGAGATGTTCCAAGGGCTAAACATTACCTATATATACTGGTACTATAGCTGGTCAACCCACGATATCCTGACACTGCTATGCAGACTTTATTTCAAACATAAATACGATAATAGCCATATGTATTCTCAATCAAAAATAAGTCATTCATTCTCTCTGCGTGGTTGAAATTGACATATTAACGAAAAGCTTACCTGCTGTGTTCGTTGCAGTCGGTAGGGCTAGGCAGTTATGCAGCCTGTGGTTTGGCGTTTCTAGATACTTTGGCGCCATGGCATGCTCGAGTGACACATTCTTCGGCGCAGAAAACGACTGACACAAAAGTATATTTTGATTTATTTTATCGACCAGAGAATAGAAAAGACAGAATCTAGTAAAACCCAAGAAAAGCTACCCGTGTGGTGTACACTTCTTGTACAGGGATGGCTCGTTACCACCTGCCATATCCGCTATCGCTATCAGTGATCCACAACCAACAAGGCCAAGAGCAAAGGTTTTAGCAACAGTTAATAATGTAATAATTGATGATATTAATCATCGACGCTTACGCCTACTTGACATCATAATCCACGTTAAAAGCGACAGGGGTTCGACGCCAGCGGGGTTGGCAAAGGAAAGACGAGGGGCAAAAAAGGGCATCATCACAAGGGAAGGAGGGGTAAAGGGGAGAAGAGGGCCTGTAGCCTAGGGAGTACGGCGAGAGGGGTCTCAGGGCCACTACTGCCATGCCAACCTGGTACGTTGTTCCAGGCCCAGGGTTGCGTAAGAAGCTGTGGGTTCCGAGCCGGGGCCGACGAGAACTAGTAACAGTGACTAGCAAGCAGGCTTCTTCGACGGAATATGCGCCCTTCTTCCTTCAACCCAAAATAGCCATCTCCTGCGTTTGACGTTACCATTATCTCGGGACGTGGTCTGTCACATCTGTCAATGGCGACGGACGCGACACTCGGAAACCAATACGGGGGTCGCAGCTTTCACCACCTTGCCTGTCCTTGTCTCCCTCCGAGCATGCAGCCGCGGGAAGGAAGAAGTTAGGCATCGGTCATGAGGGGAGGAGGGGTTGTTGCCTTCTTTCCGGAGTGGCTTCATAGGGCGGCTCTAAGCCCCGAATTCACCTAGAAGTCGTCTAGACTGGGGCCAAGGCCATCTGCAATGTAACATTGTTTGGGTTTTTGGGCTCGGGCAGAGATACACATGCGGTGATGGACTGCTGGCTACTGCATGTACTTCTGCTGAATTCAAGGCCGACAGGCCAGTTGAGACACTAGCCCGTGCATCGTGCATCCGGTATATGCGCCGGGGGGCCAGTCTGGTGGGTTCCCTTTCGTCCCCCCATTCTCCCGGACGCTGGAACTGCCAAGTTGCTACCATTAGCGGTCCGCTATCCGTACGGAGTACTTAACTAACTTTGCCTCTCGAGTTTGGACTAGCCTGCATTGCCTACGCGGGCTGCGTGGCTCGCTTCCGGATCCACTAGGGATACTTAGCTTTGCGTTGCGTGACTGTATTAACCTCCCCAGGTCCGGAGAGTTGGGATTTGGCAAGCGATGTAGCACAAGATCGTGGCGAGCGAGCCGATCCAGGGTGATTCGATCCAGCCAGACTGTCGGGGCCTCTGCCAAACACACCCCCGTTCCTTTGAGATGAGCACGTCTCGGTGGTAGTACTGGGCCGTGTAACTAGTAGTAATAAGCCCAGGGCTGTTGCGCAGTGAAATTACAGACTCATACGACGGGTGGTAATCGAAGGCCTTCCCATACTCCGTAGACCTACTGGAATACCGCGTAGCATTCTGGTCCCAGGAATGCGGAGATCCACTATCCACCCTGGGCTCCGAAAAGACACCTGTTAGTGTCGAAGGCGTACGAAGATCCTAGGCTTGCAGGTCTTGGCGAGTTGGTCCTCTGTCGTTGCCTTTCCAGCTTCCCCCTAGGGTCGAGAAACTGTCTCGTAATCGTAAAAGCGGACAGAGAGACGGGATACTTACAGATCATTGCTGGGATTGGCCCGGGGAGAGCACTCGGCGTCGAGTCGTGACCGGGATGGCCGTGCTCAGGAGAATATTAGGGGTGGTTTGGCTTGTTCGCTAAAAAAACCCACGCTTAAGACGGCCAACAGCACTACTTCGCTGTATACCAACACTGGAGAATCCTTCCAAAACCGCTACTGGGCTGATCGACTCCACTGCAAATACACCGCTCCTCAAGCGAAAACGATACTTACTGAGTGCGTATCGTGTAGGCTGAAGTCGCGTCTTGCCAGTCAACGATGATCGATGCACGAGGCTAATGCTAATGTTCTATTTTGGTGACGACCAGGGTCTTTTGGGCCGAGGAATCAACGTGAAACAGGTTTGTGCGAAAGAATGGTCTCCATCCATCAATAATAATGACAGCAATGGAAGAGTCAAACAGCGTGATAGTTGCTGGGAGAAATGCAGGTAAGCAGACGTCTTTACCAGTAAAAGCGCGAGCTCGGTTCTTTTTTTTTTTTTTTTTTTTTTTTTTTTGTGCCCTTTCTAAAGAACGACGTCCCGTCAATTCGAATCTGCAGCAGCCCAAGCACCAATCAACATAATAAAGCAGATCTTCAAAACATGACGAAAAGGCCCCAGTTCCTCGGTTGGTCAGTGCAGGGAGAATGCGCGATGCTGCCGGTGCTGGAAGAGGGAAAAAAAAGCAGACAGGGATTGGGCCGTTGGGATGACTTGTCTCTTCCGCGGACATGCCAAATTTCATCAGCCTGCAGTAGCCAGCATCGCTAATGCTCTCTAAGTGGTGGTAAGTACAGTAGTTAAATGCAGTCGACGAGGGTTGGCGAGAACGGGGACCTCCCTGGGAAGCGTGCAAACCCCGAAAAATTGAAAACTCGTAACGCATGACGCCAAATTTTGCGCGGTGTCCACCTTTCGTACGGTCTCCTCTTCTTGCACACGCCCTAGTTGGCCTCCTGCTGCTCCGATGCTTCTATCAGAGGCCCCGATCGTCTGCCATCGACGATATCGAGCCGAATCGAGGGAAGTATTCTGGCATTGGGTAAATCATTTCTAAAGAAAACCGCTGGATGGAGCCTATCGATGGGAACCATTCCGGGTCCAGCCAATGGTGCTGGTTCTGAGTAGATGTTCTGCTTCCGAACAATGGCCGGAAACACTTGTTACGTCGAAATTAGAGCTTGTATTGGCCCAGGTATTTGTCATAGCGACGGATCTGAACGTGCCAAATTGAAGGCGTACCTTGGTAGTGATCCTTTTCGGCACCGGTGTCTCCTCAATTCATATCAGTTAATTAATTAAACTCAGAAGCTATTCGACTTGAGTTGGTTAACGCTTGTGGGGGAGGACTAGATCGCCGACAGTTGATACAGTACGGTGAGGTGATAATTCGAAGGGTCAGACTCAGAACAAATACCAAGCCCGCACATAATCTGCTCAAGAAGCGTATCCTGGTCCGACACGCAATGATAGCTGTGCGACTGTGCAACATTTACGGAGAAGTAGTACTGCGTACACGTCACGGACAGACGCCCTCCTGCTGTAGATGGTATTGTGTTTATTTTTCCCGAACAAGGACCATGGGGGGTCGGTAGAACAGACTCGGAGAACGCCTAGCTGCCATCATCATTCGTCATCCAATTCTTGAATTAGAATTGACCAGAAGTCAACCCCTCCTCAGTGGAGAAACGCCATTAACTAGGTGTTGGGTACTGAGAGCGGAGGGAAGAGCATTCAATTCAATTGATCAATACCCAAGCAAAATGACCGAAAGAAACCCAATTCAGCAAAATATCTTTTGATTGGGTGTCTCCTCGAATATAAATCCCCCCGAGTGGTCAACAAGTCTATGATCTGTGGCGCATGCAGGGGGAGCGAACCCGCTTGGTGATACGTCTGGACGACAAACATCCTTTGTGTCAGCTGCAACACACTCCAACCCCCCGAATTTCCCTTCCCTCGGAGCATAATTGCTTCATGTGTCTCTGTCTCAAGCTGCCGCTTTCCAACCTAGGGGATGTCGGCGGGGCGACGATCGAAGCACGATATAGTGGCCTAAAAATCAAATATATTGTAACAAATCGCGACCGTCTTACGACTTGGGACTACTAGGTCTCCGGTTTCCCCAGAGGAGCGGCCGTTATTGGGCAAGATCGAAAACGGAATAAAACCGCCATTAACCCATCTAGGAGAGGGTAGACTCTCGGCATGGCCGTCGCTGATCAATACATGATGCTAGTGATGGATGAGATGCTCCGTACGGACCCTGAGTGATCCCACTGGTTCCGGGCTGAGCTCACCATCGTAATGGGTCAGCATTGTCTGGGAAGCGACGAACTCCGGGTGTTTGTGGCTAGGTGTTCGCTAAGTGAGCGAAGCGACTGAAGTTTGGAAATGAATTTGGAATCACGATATTAAAGGGGGCAACCGGAAGCTCATTGGCATTCGGGTGGAACAAAGTGGAGGAAAATTCCGTCCAAACCGAGTGGGTCGAGGGATCCGACAGACTGGATACAGCGGCATCTCCGTCCATGTTTGCTCCATCCGACGAAATTCTGACGGCCTTACGCTGTGGGTTAAGGTACGAAGGTTTCGAAAACGAGGGCTGGGCGTGGGTGCGGTGTGCGTCCCTGTCCAGGTCACATACGAGCGATCCCACAGGAGATGGAATAGACACCATCTATCGCATCGCGGTCTCCCACCCGGATCATGCAACATGCATGCATCGCAGAGTTCAGCCCCGTCGGATAATAAGGGAGTGATCCATGGATGGGAATTTCCAGCACTCTGGCACCAACAGTCATTGGATCCCGGTTTTCGGTTGAAGATCATTTAATTCTTACCTGCCTTTGTACAACCTGCGTACCGTACCGAGGTATTATTATTTGTGCTTGGTTCGAGGCTAATTAACCCAATTTGCATTGAGGGGGAAGATTCCAACAGGAGAGAAAAAAAGAAAAAAGAAAAAAGAAAAAAGAAAAAGGAAAAAGAAAGAAAAGAAAAGAAGGAAAAAAAAGGAAAGAAAAGAAAGGAAAAGAAAATCACCCCGACAGGATGAATGCCCGAGACACGGGCCGTCCGGACTGAACACAATCGTCGCTTCGACCATTTTGACTGGTGTGAACTCCCCTCCTTCAACCCTCGTTCTTTCTGGGCTCCCCTTTGGCGTGCACAAGTCGCGAGCCATCATTCTTAGTGTCTTCCTTAGTATGAATTCTAGTCCCATCCACGCCTCTCCCGGCACTCCGGGACGCCCGTGCTTTTTTAGCCTCAGCTGCCAGACTGCAAACTGCAGCAGGGATTGCGTACGTAGGAGGGGAAGGGAGGGAAGGCGAAAAGGAGACAACGGAGGGTGGGAATTGTGACGGGCAGAGGGACTGGCCCGCCTTGAAATGGCATCGTGTTCTTCTCCCCTCATTCTAATCAAACTTTCCCCTACGGAGTATTATAGCGTGACTCTTGCGTTGTCGAGAGGTTTCAGCATCTCTTCGGACCACAACCTTGCCAATGGTACCATGCCTGCATCCAACAACAACCAAACGATCTCATTCGAGAACACATACTCCTGTCAAAGCCTACGGAAGGTAACCTGAGATTCGGAATTATCTGCCGGTTGGATTCGAAACCAATCCGAGTCCGCTCCAGACTCCTGATGGTCGACATGATTCCTTCGCATCCTTGCTCCGTAGGTCAGAACTTTGAATTGCATGACTTTCTGTCCCACCGCCCGAACCGCGCACTCGGTTGATTTGATTTTATTTATTTCCAACAATATTCACACGGCATTGGACTTTTTCCAAGGTAGCTGAAGGAAAATCATGGCAATTTGATTTGTGGATGCACCGCGTACTTTGGACTTCTGCAGCGTAAGCTAGGCTGGGATTTTTCCCTCTTTCGGTGCAATCTCCTCCCTGGAGGAAGAATGGCCTCGCAGGAATGACCCTAAATTAATCATTACCGGCCATTCTCTCCACCTTCCTCAGCTCGTTCGGGCTAGAAGGATCCCACACCCAGCTAAAATCAAACTTAATCCAACCTGTCGGGTTCAGGGAAAAGGAAAAGGCAGCCGACTACTCCTCTTTCCTCCATGTATTATTATTATCCTACCCACAATCTTGGTTCTCTCCCCCTGGTCGGGCTGTCTGGCCAGTGTGGGAATGAGCCTTCCGAGTACTTTAAATACATTGCGGTCCGGTTCCAGATGACAGGCGTTGCGCAATTCCAGTGTCGTGCCGTTTTATTCTTATTTATTTATATTTTATTTTCATCTCTCTGCCCTTGGGAGCCGTTTCTGCGCCGCCCACGTATTCTAAATTGCAGCTGCACCGTTGATGGGACTGGCCATCACTTGGGTTGCCGTCGCCATCATTTGTAAATATCGTTTCATCGCTAGACTTTTGGTACTGGACCCCTTCATTGCCGAATTTTTTATTTAAGTTTTTTTTTTTTTTTCGCCCTCGTCGACTCGGCCGGTCTCCCATCTTGAAATACTTTATTTCCCATCCGAAATTCGTCATTGCCGGAGGGTCCGTTCACTTGGACCATTATCATTTTTCTCTGCCCCCTCCCTCCCCACTCAAATTCGCTTCGGAGGTCCCAGTGTCTACCCAGGCAGCTACTAACAATGGGTGGGAAGTCGGCTGTAAGCGTGCTCTTTTTTCCCCGTTTCGTTGCCCTAATTGTAGTCCCTGGCCTGTCACCTCGGCTCCTACCATCTGGAGAGTGACTTGCCTCCCGTCCGACACAGACCCCGTGTACATGGGCAACTAGGCCTTTTCTTTCATGCTCTTCTTTATTTTTGCCACCTTCGTCTTTCCATGTCGGTGCAACCAAGCTAACGAAGAATGTTCAAGGCATCGGGCCGTGACTTGTAAGTTCCTGAAGTGCTCCTTTTCAGCCGATCTAGATCTCCTGCTCGAGGAGCTCGAGTGGCGTGTCTAGTCGAAGCTAGAACTAAACGGTTGATCCTAGTGACACGCAGTCTTTGACTGCAAGTGTGACCGACTATCCCATAGAAAATGGAAGACGTTACCACAAGTACCACGAGGGCAGTATGTTATACGAATCGGATATGCCTTTTCAATGCCGAGAGAAATTTTTCTGATCATTCATAGCATACCTCTATCCCAATGATGAACAGGAGTTGGACCGTTTGGACATGCAGCATCATATGATAAAGCTCATCAATAATGGACGACTCTTTCTCGCCCCTATACAGAACCCCAAGCATATCCTCGACATCGGAACTGGATCTGGTATTTGGCCTATCGAGATGGGTGAGTATGCGTGGCCTCCTGCACTTACCCCGTCGACCCATCCGGCAAAGTCTGACAATGACCGTGTACAGCGACCGAGTTTCCCAATGCCCAGATTGTTGGTACTGATCTTTCTCCCGTTCAACCTACCGAGGTTCCCGAAAATGTTCACTTCCTGGTGGATGATGCCACCGAGGAAGACTGGCTCTGGGAGCCCGAGCACTTCGACTTCATCCACACGGCACATCTGATAGGAGCCCTGCCTTCATACAAGGATCTCTTGCGGAAAACTTTCAAACATCTCAAGGCCGGTGGCTACGTTGAGTGTAACGAATTCGACCCCAAGCCGAAATGCGACGATGGAACGATGCCGCCCGGCGACCCCGACAGCTTCAGCGAGTTCGCTCTGCAGGACTGGTGCGATTTGGAAATCCGATCGGGTCAGATCTCGGATCCCCCCCGGCAATTTCGAATAGCTCATCGAATTGCACGATGGATGAGAGATCTTGGTTTCGTTGACGTTGAAGAAACAATCCACAAAGTCCCGACGAATACCTGGCCGACCGATCCGCACCTCAGGACTATTGGTTCCTGGAGCGAAGCGAACTGGCTCGAAGCTCTATCAGGCTGGTCATATAAACCCCTCAGTATTTTGGGGTGGTCGAAACCCGAAATCGAAGTTTTCCTCGTTGATGTCCGAAAGAGCATCCAGAACCGCGACGTCCACTGCTATACAGACTACTATGTGGTGACCGGCAGAAAGCCTCGTGAGGGCGAACAGGCTTCTTAGGGGAGCCTGTTGATGACACTGCTATGTCCGATTACTATTCATGATCATGCTTCTTTTTTTTTGTTTGTTTTTTCTTCGACCATTTGCAGACATTGCTTCGTTCTTCTGGCTTTGTTGGATCATTAGCATAAGATACCATTTACAGGAAAAATGCATGGGGAGGCGTGCACGGGAACAGATTTTCTTGTTATTTCACATTTATTTCATATATATATGCTATATGATATCGATCTCACATACTTTGAATTTCAAAAGTCATTCCTTCCACTATTACTGTTGCAAGTTGTGGTGGAGGGGGGAAGTCAAGGCAAATGTCCTCTAGAAGGTAGAAAAAACGTCGTTCATAGACACTGTTGGAAAATAAAACTTACCTGCCCAGAGAGCAAAATAGAACACTGTGGCTTTGTGCAAAAAGCCCAATAGGTGAAGAACCTCAAGTGTGGTCTAAGATAGCTGGTGCCTTGGTGCCTTATATACTTATGCCTAAGGCAGACATATGCGATTAGTCATCTAAGCGGCCTCATCGAACTCCGCGTGTTGCTAATTAACCAACTCTGACAGGCTCGGACCTCTCAATTGCTGCCGCATGCAACTCCTGCCTCATGTCTTTCGGCAGATATGCCTATAGGCATACTATTCAGCCCTCTTCCAACGTTTTAATCGATCACGTATGGGTCAGCGAAGATCTACTTTCCTCTACCTTCCGACGATTCGCAAACGGCCAACGACGCCATGAGAGCCGGGTCCCGGGTCCATTGGAGGCGCGGAGACGGTTGGCTAAACGGCGGAATACGGCATTCGCTGGCATAGCTGGATCGGGGCCTTTGGACGATGTCGCCTGTTTGTTTGGGCGCAATGGCCGGGAACATATGAAATGGAGCGATAGCCAGTTGGGAAGAACGACGACACCCGAGACTCCAAGTAAGGCTTTGATCTGGATTGAATTGAGGCAGAGGGGAATACGTGTCTAACATGTGCCAGATTCTGAATTCTATCGGTTCTCTTCGTCCTCGTCCGCTTCTCCTCTTCCCTTTTACAGCGAGAATGTCGATCCGAGCGAGTCCTTCGGTCAGCGAGATTCGGGTGCGCCGGCGGGAAAACGCTCTCGCAAACCGACTTTGCAGGAATCCTTGCGGGGTCGCTATACGGTGTCGGAAATCAAGGATGCGGTTTCGCAATTGGGTGTTGATCCTCAGAGGGACCCTGCCCTTAGTCGTCTGATATTCGAGCATTTGTTGGCGCGGTCTACCGAGGAAGAACTCGTCATCTTTCTAAATGACATATCTTTGAATAATCCGGGAGCGGGGAACTATCTGAGCGCGGTCAAAGACCTGGATCTTCGAGAAACAGGTTTAACGGAACCACTGATTCTTTGGGACGCCGTCATTAGAGCGCTTGAGCTTGGGCTCATCCCGTCAGATGAACTCACAGCAATCGTCAAAACCTTGCCGAATCAGATTGGCGAAAGTAATGGCACGGGCGCCCTCACTGTGCTATATCAGGAGATGTGGGATGCGATTGGGCAGTGCGATGTTTATGGGCATAAAGATCTGGATGAGATGATCGCTGATGCGTGGCTTGAGATCCTAGTGGAAAGCAACCATCCGGATGCCCTTCTTCTGGCAAAGGAGATTGTAATTGCAACGCACAAGCGGAATCCTACGCTCAGTTCCTGGACCCCTTTACTCATCACACAGTGGCTGGAAGCATCAGCTCACAAAGCCGATATCAAATTTGTCACCAATCTCTTGGGCCAATTTCCACGCGACACGCAACTTCAGCAAATATTTGAGGCCACCGAATTTCTGGTATCTTCCAGGAAGCGAGACGTACTTGAGAAATGGCGAGACAGCTTGTGTGCTTTGCCGAATGTACGAAAACTGCTATCGTCGCAGATTTGGACCGATGTTCGAGCCACTGCGGAGCAGACCAGCTCCCCTCAATTCACGACTCACCACCAAATTATCTTGCGCCTCTGGGTGTTGAGGTCTCTTACTAGAAGCCTGCGCGACGGACCACTTTGGAGACCCGGGTCGAGATCGATAGATTATGTCGCCTATAATCTTTTGAATCTTTACAAGGCTACCGAGGCTACCGAAGACATCGACCACGATGGATTTCTAGCTCATATGAGGAAAGGAATTCATGATCTGGGCCTACCATCCAACGACCTACTCATGCTTGCCGTTGACCTCAAATCTGGAACGAAAATGACTAAAGCGTCCCGAGGATCCTTGCGGAAGCTAGAGTCGTCAAATTTACCATTTGCAGACATATTTGCAGACCTTGAGGCATATAACGCCTCGAAGCCTCATATGTTTACTGCTCTCGAAAAGACCGTTCGGAAAATAGACGTCACAAGTCCTTCATTCATCGAGCATATGCTTCATATTGTACGAAATGGAGACTCTCGGAGTGCCTGGACAATAATCCGTCTCCTTCGATGCCACACCTCGCTTAAGATATCGCTATCGAAATCTTGGCAACCAATTCCAGAACCGTCTGAGATGGCGCTCGTGCGATACTACTCCCAGCCTCGCGGGGCAGACTGTCCCGACCCTCATGCGGCCTTGGAAATGGTCCATTCGCTTGCAACTTCGATCTCATGCTCACGGAACTTGAGTCCGTGTCGCGCTTACTCCCTGGTCCACTGGCTCTATGTCTTCCTCGTGAAGCACAGCGCCCCGGTGAAGCCGGTTATCGCGCGCGCAATGTACCATGCTGGTATAGTACGATATCGAAGGGAGGGACTACGCGTTGCACGCGCGCAGTACGACTACATTATGGATTTTGTGAAGAAATACGAGCACCCTGAACTGGTGGCTGACCTCGTGCATGCGCCGCAGGCAGGTGCAACGTATGAACAGCCGAGTGAATTCGAGGAGGATGAGTATATCTACGCTTAAGACTGAGCTTGGTCTTCGTCTTGGTCTTGTGGGATATTGAGCATTGCGACGCAGGCTATGGGCCAGAGCTGCATGCTTAAAAAGTTATATAGAATCATGTACAATGTCGTTAATAGATACCCAATGTACAGTATTATCTACACGTCCTTCAATAATTCCTGTCTTGCCTGTAAATCATGACGGTCTTGGCGCTTGTTAAATCGGTTGGTGCTATACCAAGGCCAGTAAGAATATCTTTCAATTTTCTTTATCGAAGCCTACGCGAGCGTATGAAATTTGCGAGATATTGCGTTGCAAGTAGTCCATAAATATCTCTTCATGCGTGATCAGGGTAAAAAAGAAAACTAAAGATGATTATCTCCAAACATTTCTACTTCTCATCCCCTTTATGAGTCCACCTCCATCAGGTTCGCATCCCCAGAGACCTCCTCCACAGTGACATATTTCTTCATATCCTCCTTGGTGATGACCTTCTGGTTCAGATAAGCCGTCGTACCCTTGGGGAAGCGGTAGTCGCGGGCCTTCTGGCCACGCTCGTTGGGCTTGATGTAGTTGCGCAGGAGCTGCGTGGGCTTGTCCTTCTCAATCACACACACGTCGACATTGCTACCGGATCCCAGATCGTTGAAGATACCGGCCTTGATGGCCTCCGCGCACAAAGCGATCGCGCCCTCGCGGTCCAAGCCGGGCTGCCACGTCGACTCGAACACGGACATGGCGGCCAGCGACCCAGAGCCCATGGTCACGTAGGGGAGCTTATCCGTCGAGCCGTGGGCGTGCACGGTGTACAGACCGGTGCCGGTCGGGTCGACGCCCGCCACGACCAGGTAGGCGCCAATGTGTCCCTGGTATCGGAAGAGGTGCTGCTTCAGCATCGTCATGCAGGTGATTACGCGCGGGTCGCGGCCCGTCGACAGAGAGTGCAGTTCGATGTTCGAGCTGATCAGGGCCGTCGTGAACTCGGTGTCGGCGGCCGTACCGGCTCCAGCACACCAGATCTTGGGTGCGATGTAGTGTAGCTTCTCGCAGTTCTATTGTAACGGGACAAAGTCATCAGTCCGGCGGCTCGTGGCGGATCATTGGAATGAAGAAATCTCCTTGGACGTACCTTGTCTGCGACGATGGGTCCGCTGGTAGCCCTGGTATCGGCTGCGATCTGCGATTATCACCAGAAGTCAGTTTCTAATGAATGGTGACGATGCCAGTGGCACTTGAACGGCTTCCTCCTCAATTCCGGCAGAACGTACCACAACGCCCTTATCATACACACAGCCCACAATGGTGGTACCGGTGCTAGTGGCCTTGGGCAGAGGCACTCCTCTGGAGTGAAGAGCCGCGTTGCGGTTGTAGTTGGAGAAGTCGAAGCCTGTCATGATGACGGCGTGGGCGGATGAGGGAGCTGAGAAGTGAGAGAAAAGAAAGGGTGATGTTGGTAATGGAAGCTACAGCACTCGGTAGGTAGCTATCAAGATGATCGGAAGAGCGAATCGAGACACAGCGAGACGATGCGGAGACACGAGAAGGGGCAGAGAGGGAGCTCGAACGGACGATGATGGCCAGCGGAAGTGACGAAGCTCCCGCCGCCTGATCTCGCTGCCTCAGGCATTACCCCGGCACGGGCCTCGAGAGCTTCCGCTGTTTTTGTTGAGATCGCCATTGCCTCATGCAAAGTGAATGCTTGCCTCCTTCCGCTCTTCCACGGGGCTTCTCACTTTCTGTGCCTGCTCATCTGGCGATTCTACATTGCAACTGACCGCCTTCACTTCTTCTTTTGTTGTGAAGAGTCCCCCGGTCATTTCCTGCACTCCCTTCCTTTGAGGGGAGGAGTCCAAGATTTTTGCTCACTTATTCACCCGGAGTCCGAAAGCACTCCAACGTCGCTCATTTTCACCTCTGCCTCAAAGCCCGCCCTCTCCTCATGCACAGAGGCCTAAATTATCCTTCGACCGTCCCCGCTCCATTTCTTCCGACTTCGACAAACTGAGAATGGCCTTCAGTTTCTCCAACTCCGCTGGCGACACCACTGCGATGGAGGCTGGACCGGATCTCCCCGACGTCTACGCAGAGGTATGTCGCATTGGTCTTTGCTTTGCTTTGCTCCTATGTAGAGCGAGTGTTTAATATGTCCTCGAAATATAGGACGTCGGCTTTAAAGGCGTGTCCGGTGACTCGAATGTTCGACTACTCCCCACCCCATGGCCCGAGGATGCTCTTCCGGCGCCAACGTCTACCCTCCTCGCAGTTGCTTCAACGAAAGGCTTAATCGTTGGCGCGGGACCAGACTGCCTGAGCATCGCCTCCTGCGACTCAGTGAGGAAAGCGATCTCTGCGCCCACGGACGCCAAGGTCAAGACAAAACCCTTCCAATCTCAAGCGACAATTCCCTTGCCTGCACGACCGACCCATGTAGCTTTCGCATCCGGCGATAGCGCGTTAGTCGTCACCACGGAGGCTGGGTCGCAACTGTTGGTATATGAGACAGATAGCCTCTTAACGGGCAATGCGCAACCGGCTCTGTCCATACCCGTCAGCGGCGCCCCCTTCCGCGCCATCGCTCCGAACCCTGCGCTTCCAGACGATAACGAGTCGTCGCTCTTGGCTCTGGTCACTAGTAATGGTGAACTTCTCATTGCGAATCTCAAAGCCGGCGAACTGCTCACGGGAGCGAATGGTCAGGTCATGAAATCCGGAGTAAGCTCGGTATGCTGGAGCAACAAGGGAAAACAACTCGTGGCTGGACTTGCGGATGGAACGGCGCACCAGATAACGCCAACCGGCGACCAGAAGGCTACGATTCCGCGCCCGGCAGATCTTGAGGGAGAGTGTCATGGTAAGTTGAAGAAATTGATCGATAGGAACAGTTCTATCTTACTGATCTGACTCCCATATAGTGTCCTCTATTTCCTGGCTTGAGAACGATCTCTTTTTAATGATTTACACGCCGAACGCTGCAGAGGATGAGACAGGCCAGACACCACCATCGTCTTATTACATCATTACCAGAAGGAAACAGGCGCCTTTCTTGATCCAAAAATTGCCCGAACTATGCCTGCCGTTTGGATGCAAGCGGACTCCAGCCTATCAGTTTATCGCGCGACTTCGGAACTACGAACCGGACCTCAAGGATGTTTTGATTCTTTCTTCTACTGCATCCACTGATGTTGGTTTGATTACGAGGTCTTCTAAACCGCTCTCCAGCGATGAAGATGCTAAAAAGACTACCGATGTCTTTACCACTACCGAAGTTAGCGATGATACTAAAAGAGCGTCGCTGCCATTGACTGACTCCAGCGAAGACACGTCAGTTATCGGCTTGGGAATGGATCTTTCGAGCACGGATATGGTCATCGCCCCAATTCAAGGCGAGGACATCGCGGAGAGCTCGACCCCTCTGCCTAACCTCTTCGTCCTTAATAACGAAGGTATCCTCGCTTCCTGGTGGTTCATCTACTCCGAGGCTATTCGCAAGCAGTTGCCGTATCATGGTCAAGGAACCGGGAGCAAAGCCGAAGTCCAGCCCCAGTCTCAACCCCAGCCGATGCGACCCGAGGCCCCGAAACAGTCTGCGTTCGGCCAGTCAGCATTCGGACAGCCAGCATTCGGACAGTCGTCATTCGGCAGCCCGTCTGGCTCTGCATTTGGAAAGGCTTCCACGGGACCATCCTTTGGCAGCCCGTCAGCAATTGGTGGACGTTCCCAGCCTTCATTCGGGGCACCATCGCTCCCCGGTGCTCCTTCATTTGGTGCCCCGTCCCAAATGGGTGCCTCTTTTGGCGCTCCCAGTGCGTTGGGACAGCGCGGCGCAGCTCAGTTCGGTAAATCGAGCTTTGGCTCGAGTACACCTGCTCCCTTCGGACAAGCGTCTACCACTGGAAATGCAAACAGTTCTCTACCGTTTGCCTCATCGGGCGCACCTGCCGGAGGTGGCTTTGGCTCATTTGCCAATTCTGGCTCGGGTGGTTTCGGTGCATTTGCAGCGTCCAAACCCGCCGGTGAATCGCCTTTCAGCAAGCCGGCAGGCGAATCACCGTTTGCCAAGGCATCAACCGAGTCCCCATTTGCGAAGGCGTCAACCGCTTCGCCGTTTGGAAAACCAACGAATGAATCACCATTTGGCAAACCCGTGGCAGAAAATCCGTTTGGAAAACCCTCGGCGCCGTCTCCTTTCGGAGGCCTAACAAACACAAACAACACGAGCTTCAGCTCGCAGAAAACAGAGGAGACCAAGAGCACATTCGGCCTGGGCTCCAGTGGTTTCGTGCTTGGGTCTACTATGAAAGGTGATGGAAGCGCTGCAAACGATGGCCCAAAGCCGGACAAACCGTCGGGAGGACTTTTCTCGCTCGGGGCATCCATGGATGATATGGTCTCTTCACCTAATAAGCCTAGCACGCCAGCGGAGTCTATGGACGATGCAGAAGACGCCCCTGCAGCCCCTGCAGCGCAAGAGGAGAAACCCGAAACCAAGCAACCGGCACCGTCATTATTTGGCGGATCTTCGTTCGGATCTCAATCACAACCATCTCAACCGTTTGGGTCCTCTCAGACTAATAAATCGCCGTTCTCCCTGTTCGGAAATACCGAGAAGAAATCTAGCCCTCTTTCTCCACAGTCAGAGCAAACGGTCACACCTTCGAAGCCCAAGGACGAGCCAGACGCACAGGGCTCACCTGCTGCCTCGATGGCTGAGCCTCCGCTACCTCCCGATCCAACCAGCAAGGCTGTGTATGGGCCCGGAGACACTTCAGCTTCGTCTAACGTTTCCAAGAGTTCAGTTGATGATGCGCCTCTTCCGCCCGACTTTACTATTCCGCCCAAGAGCAAGCCAGCCTCGAGTCTTTTCGGAGGAGAGCCTCCCCTGCCCCCTGATTTCACGCAGAAACCGAAAGAATCTGAGAAACCGGAGGAGGCACCTTTGCCCCCAGACCCAGCGACCTCTAAATCTGCCGAAACTCCTACAAAAGACGAGCCTGGCCCAGTACCCGATGGTTCGGATGCGGATGAATCGGAGAAGGAGGGAGAGTCCGATTTTGAGGATAGCGGCGAAGAAATCACGCATGAGGACGAAGAGGAAGAGGAAGAGGAAGGGGAAGATGAAGAAGATACCAAAGAGACACCACCCGCTACCAAGAAGACACCCGAAAGCTCCTTCGAATCTCAATTCTCGACAACGAGTTCTACGGAGGGATTGTTCTCACGCATTCAAAAGCCCGCTCAAAAAACCCAGCAGCCTCCACGATCTTTGTTCGGAGCTGCTACTCAACCTTTACTCCCCCCTGCTTCTCGTGCTCACCATGAGTCTCCGAGGTCACCTAGCCCGGTGCGAAATGGAACCAGGAAGAGCACGTCTGAACAACCTCCTGGCAGCGCCCTTGCCGCTCGCAAGGCTGAACTTGCGCGTTATGCTGTAGAGGAACAGTTGAGGCTTCAAGCTCAAGAGGAAAAAGAACGAAAGGCTCGCGAGAAGCAGAGACAGCAGGAGCAAGAGGAAGCAGAGGCCTTGTCCGAAGACGATGAGGAAGAGAAGCTGCGCGCTGATCTTGCGTCGGCCTTAGAACCCGTTCCCACTCTAGACCCTTTTCTTCCCCACCAGGATTACGCAGGTCAGCCCAGCAGACCGGGGATTCCTGGCCAGATCGAGAGGCTTTATCACGACATAAATTCCATGGTGGATACTCTGGGCATTAACGCACGGTCTTTGTCTTGCTTCCTCCTGTATCAAAAGTCTTCAGCGGATTCGGACTGGATTGAAAAGCTGCAAGGGGAATATCCCTCCGAGTCTCTCGACGAGAAATTGCGTCTCTCGGAGATTGAAAAGTTTGACAATGCAGTGCTTAAGCTCTCGGCGCTGCTCGAGAAGCACCGACTTCAAGGTGTAGACCAGAAGCTCGAAGCTTGCCATGCGTTGCTCAGCAAAGAAATCATCACTCTGCGGACGCAATGTGCGAGCATCCAGAAGACTCTGGATGCGCACACCGATGCCGCGGCCATTGTGTCTGCTCCGCTATCTGCCGAGCAACTAGCTCTCCAGCAGGATCTCCGGAAAACCTCCACTGATATTCAAGCCAAACTTGCTGACTTGGAGTCTGCCGTGTCTCTGTTGCGAGCCAGAATCGCCGACGCCCCTCGCGATGGTGCCTCACGGCCGTCTAAGCGGCCCACCGTTGAGGCCGTGACCTCGACCATCTCGACGATGATGAACATGGCCGAAAGCAAGCGCAGTGACATCGACGTTCTCGAAGCCCAGTTGAAGAAGTTGGGAATCGACACCGCCGCGTCTCCGGGCAGCCGGGAGGGTTCGCCTTTCACGACCCCGAGAAAGGGCAAAAACATTCTCCCCACCACCCCCGGCTCCACTGCATCTCGCGATGGGCCTGTCAGCTCCTATCACACCCCCGAGTCTGCCGGGCGAGGCATCAACTTCCGCTCTAGTGTCAACGGCTCGGCACGCGCCAGTCGTCTCCGGAATGTCAACGGCGTCAACGATCTGGTGAGCAAAACGGAGACCGTCCAATGGAAGGTGAAATCGCAACGCCGGCAACACCTTGTTGGCAGTTTGAAGAAGGCGATTGATGAGAAAAAGGTCAAGGTCCGAAGTGCGGACGATATGTAGAATCAAATTTGTATTCCACGTTCTTCTGTGTTGGTTATTTCTTATTCTTTTTGGTTTGTCCCATCATGGCATGGTAATGGAAGGCGAGTGGCTGTTCCTGGGTAACGCTCGTTGTATGTACATAGTGCTCTTAAGCAATGACTTGACTGATTCAATTGGAATTCTTCCAGATTTGACATTGTTTCTCGATTTTGCAAGCTTTTACTGTCTGCATGAATAAGATTGTATGGATCTTACAGGTAACACAGGGAGTTAAACAGAGCACCTCGGTTCTAAAACCATCAAACTATATTCATTCATGCTGACAACTAGTGACTGGACTGGTTCGTGAGTCAAATGGTATCCTTCGATTCTTCGTATACAAGAAGCAACGAATTTCCCTCTTCGGTGCGCATGTTGATCCCAGAGGCTTTGAATGTCGCGGGATCGTCTTGCCCATACGCAAGAAGCAATGCACCATCGTCAGCATCTTCACTGTCCTACGAAAACACACCCGGTGGAAAAAATCCTTGGACTGACTGAAGAAGTTCGGAGCGACTGCACCATCATATAAAAGACATATTGCGTGTCACCGTGGCGTTGATTAGCCAAGGGTAGTCTGACCTTGGTTCCGTGACCGGATAGTCCGTGAGGGCACCAGAAGAAGCAACTTCCTTAAATCTCCGGTGCAGCAGATCTTGATGTATTTCGAAACTCGCAATGGTCGATTGTTGAGAAGTTCTGCCCTCTTGACCAATGGTGTCGGGTCTCAGGTCTCTAGTGTATAACCAGTGTCTGGCATGTCATATTTCTCCGCGTCGAGTCCTCGGTCCTCATAGCCCGGAGAACGTTCAAAGTCGGTCATCGTTACTTGCCCGGTTGACCTCTTGAAAAAGATCTGCTCCCCCGTCATCGTCCATAAATCATAGGAATGCGGCCCGCCCTGCTTCTGGATTAACCAGCGATTGCCTTTCATGCGGTTCGAGCATTAAATCAACGCAGATCTTCAAGATGCAACTTCAGCTTCCTACCCTGTGCTGCGCTGTACATGTCAGCTACTTGCTTGCTTCTTGCAGTCAAGTTTGACATAGTTCTAGGAGTACTCGACACGACAACCTCCCAATTTTTGCACATCTTTCATCCAGTGACACCCCATACCATACCAAGGGAACATGTGCAGATGAGGTCGGCGGAGTACCAACGCCGTTGGATAGGAGGCTAGGAAAGTCCGTCTAACTCAGCTGGAGTGAAAAACGAGAAAAAAAGCGTCTACTCGTCTGTATATCACCCAGGGAAACCTGTCTCAATAACCAGTATAGGCCATCCTCGTGGAGCTTTCTCAGCCGAAACTGTCGATTGACGAGGAGATTTGGGCACCTTGTTTGCCCTTGTCGTATCGTTAAGTCGGCAATACCGGAGGGATGAAATTTAATCTGTACAAGGCTATCGAAGGATGTGTATACCGACGTCTCATGTTTTCCCCCGGCGGATTGGCCATACCTTCGTCCAACACGAGTGAAAGAATCAGGTCGGGTCGTGCATGTGCACTATCATGCGGAAATGGAAGCAAGGCATGTTGGCTCACTGCTTACCAAGCGTAGAATATTACTAGGAGATTGATCTCTGCTTTTCGTTTTGGGGATTCCTTTGGCGAGCAGTGCGAGGACTCTGCTGAAGCGAGTGCGGCTTCGGGTGCGGTTTCAGTAGAGAGGATATTGATGGCGTACTTCTCGGAGATTGTCAAGCCGAGTTGTTGAACTGCTCTGACCTCGGATAGCGGTTCGGAGACAGAGAATGATCTCAATGAGCGCATTAGAGTGCTTCTGATATAGAATTGTAGAGCTTGAAATCTACGAACAAATGACTGAACCTCGTGGACACTTCCACGTTCTTGTTTTAAGGAAGCCACTCAATTGCAAGAGATTTCTCGAGGCCAGAAAGCTCCTTGCTAGAGTGTATACGAAAAATTAAAAATGAACGATTGTGGAATTGAAGTTTGCCAGAACGAGACCTACATGAACTATATACTTCAGCTCGTCCTCGACACCTCAGGCCACCAGCCAGTGAATAGCTTCCTCAGGCAACGAGTGACATCATCCCGACATCAGCATAACTCAATTCACCTGTCGACATTAACCACTCCAACCAATATTCATCCCCGAGCTAGGAATTTTCGACCTTTCTCTTCACCATCCATCCCATCTTATCGCGACAAGCCAAAAAAACACCCACAATGGTCCACCCCGTCACCGAGCTCATCTACTTCCAGCTCAAATCCACCGTGAAGCCCGAAGACCTCGCCAACGAGGAGGGGCAGGCCCTTCTGGACCTATTCAACAACACCAAGCAGCAAAGCGGATACCAGAGCTCAGCGTGGGGGCGAACGAAGGAGGATGAGAATATTGTTGTTTGGGTGATTGGTTAGCATCCCTCCTACCTCTGTCAAATTACTACTCTACAGAGCATACCTACCTCCACATCGACAAACTAAACAACCAGCTAACAAGACATTGCTGATGAACAGACTGGGCCGACGCACACGATGGCATCCAACAAACCCTGCTAACCCCCTACATCGAACCCTCCACGCAAGCTACCATAATCTTCACAACTCTGACCCCGCCCCCTCCCAGCTCAACAACGCCCAAAACGCACCGCCTAACGACGAACCCCGTGACCGAGCTCTGCGCGCTCGCATTCCCAAACACCATGGCCCCGGAGGAACACGAGGCGCTCAGCTCTGACCTGATAAATTTCCGCCGCGCCCTGACCGAGTCCCTGCCTGAGGGGTCGCGGCCCACGGCGTGGGCGATGGGCTACGTGGAGCGTCCGGGGACGATGGCGCATGAGAAGAGCGGCGACGGGCAGGCGTTTGTGCATTTGTTGGCGGTGGGGTGGGAGAGTAAGGAGAAGCATATGGAAATCAAAGGGACGGAGGAGTTTACGGGGTCGATTCAGCCGATTCGTGAGAAGATGCTGTCTCCTGTTCCTGGGCTGGGGATGAAGCATGTTAGTTTTGTGGGGGTTTGAGGGGGTTCTGTTCTGGGAGAATGTATGTAAAGAATAGATGGTCTGGAGAAGTTGAGTCAAGTTTCAAATAAGCATGACTAGCTTCCTTGGTATGAATGTCCCAATTTGCGCTTATGAAGAACACAGGAGATGGCAGAACAAATTGGGCCCAAAACTATTATTGTAAATAAACATCTGGAGAAATTGGAGTTGGATTCAATCCAATTACAACGGCTGATAGAGCAAAACTTCATGAACAGCGCTTTTCAATAGAGTACAGCATGAAGTAGATAATCCCGAAAAGATAAACAAGGGAAGATTAACACGGAAAAAAATCATCCAGGCCACCCAACCAGAAGCATCTTGCTTTTTCCTGGGATCCGAACGCACAAACAAAAGAAAAGAAAACAAAGAAATTATTCCATGTGCTCGTAGGGAAACAAACGCTGAAATGGCAGATTCACTCACCCCCATTTCAGATCCGGTGCTTCTCACTTTCTATAAAGAAGTTAGTGATGCTGTCACTGGCCACTCAAGGGGAATAAATACCGAGTCGCGAATAAAGCATGTACAGAGCCATCTGGTTGCACTCCTGGGTACCGGTGATGGTCACCAACCGCTCGTTGCTGTTCTCCTGGGGCTCGTTGATCTTGATCACACTGCCACTGAGGTGACGGATCTCGTTGATCTTAGCACCTCCCTTTCCGATGATGGCACCGACCATGTCGTTAGGGATATAAATCTGCTGAGTCAGTGGCTGACCGGGCATGGCTCCACCACCCACCGGGGCAACAGGGGGACCACCGCGAGCCTGGGCAGGCTGGGGACCACCGTACGGCGTCGGCGGGTGAGGGCCAGCTCCGGCATAAGGCGTCTGAGGGGCGGCACCGTACGGCATGGCAGGCTGGGCTACGGGGGTAGGTGCGGCCTGGCCGTGGAGGTAGGGAACGCCATAGGCGCCGGCACCGGCACGGTTGGGGTGAGGGTGGTGACGTTTGAAGGTGTCAGGATGGCCATATTGACCACCAGCGGGCTGAGGAACGTAGGGGACAACTTGCATGCCGCCCGGCACCGCGCCAGCAGGACCACCGCTGCGAGTTGCGTAGGCAGAAGCGGCGGGGCCACCAAAGCGCTCGGTGAGCTGCTCCACAAGAGTCACGGCCACGTAGTAGGTAGCGATGTGAACGGCATCGGCAACCCCCAGAATTACAAGGGATCGCTCGGTGGACAGGGGAAGACAGGCATCGGAGGCATTGAGGCGAGCACCGGAGGCCTCTTGGATCTCGCGAATACGACCGCCACCCTTGCCAATGATAGAGCCAATGAGAATGTGAGGAATCAACAAACGCAAGGGGTATGTCTTGGACTGGGCAGTGGAGGGGGCATCAAGGGGTTCATTGTTCAGGGTACGGATGATCAAACCGAAGGCCTATCGTCCGTTTGGTTAGCAAACCGAACTCCACAATGCATCCGAACCAAGTAAAACGAGGGCACTAACCTTAGCAACGGCATCCTGTGGACCACTGACGGTCAAGATACGCTCGACGGCGCCGCGAGAGTAGTCGCTGACGGTGCACTTGGCTCCCGACAAACGACGGATTTGAGATACATTCTCCCCACCTTTACCAATGACCGTAGCAGCTTCTTGGCTGGAAATTACGGCACGAATGTGAATCCAGCTGGATTCATCTTGAGGACGGCCTTCGGACTGGGAGCCAGCGGCCTCGGAATGGGATGCCGTGGACTGGATGGGCTGGGTCTCGCCGAGACCTCCCTTCGCATTAGGAGCATCAGGAACAACGGTATCACCTTGGCCATCGGCCGTCACACTGGGCGCGTCTGTCTTGACATCCGCATACGCCTCTGATTCATCACCCTTAACTACTTTATCCAGAGCGGGACGCTTGGCCTCCGGCTGATCATTAGGACCAGACGGCGAGGACGGATCCTCCAAAGGCCGCTTGGTCGACTGTAAACCGGTTGGAGATGCAGACATGATTTCTTTTCTCTGTTCAGCTGTGCAGCTCGTGCTTCACTTACGCAGGAAGTCGAAGTGTCAAAGAATAGCTTTCTCTTTCTGTCTTCTGCTTTTTTAATTTTTTGTTTGATCGACTATGTACACCAGGAGTTCCCAATAAAACTTGCTGGTGCTGGCGATCGACTGGAGAGGGAATCTGGTGCTTGGAATGACTGGGAAGATTGGTGTTCGTGCACAGTGAAGGAAGTGGTGTTGGATAAAAGACAGCCGATGGAAGGATGTGAAGAAGCTGGGTGGTCACGGGCCTTGAATTGCAGCGGAGGACTTTGCGCAGAGCAAAGTTGTGCTAAGGAAAAAGGAAGTAAGGAAAAGGATGGATCGAATCGGGAGAGAGGTGGTTTGCAGTGCTGGACGATGGTGTGATGAGGAACCGGACGTGCTTGGGAGCTGATAGCCTCAAGGAGCCGGGGGAAATGAAAAGAATATGAGAGCAAGAAAGATAATTCCAGGGAAAATCCCAAGTCCGCTCAAACCTCACTTCCTCCTCGGACGACGCGACGGTGTTTAATGTGTGGAATGTACACCACAAAGGGTCCGACGCGCTCTGGACTAAAAAGGGCCTCAAAAAGCGATACTGAAGACCAAAGTGCCAAACAAGGGGCAGTGAGACAGCTTTTACGGCCGTTGCGACAAGAATGAAGATGCAAGATGAAGGTGAGAAGGGGAGGGAGATGGATGGAGGGACAAGATGAGGTTGTCGCGGTGAAGAGATGAGGTTGCAAGAAGACCTGGCACGGAGTCACGCTAGTCTGCTTTCGGCCACAGCGTCGCACAGGCCACATCACGTGCATCACGCATTGATGCGCCAGTCGCCCTTGTCGCCGAGTTGCGCCTATCAAGTCGCGTGCTGACGGGTGCTCTTGCTGGCAATTGAGCGTGTTCTGACTGAATACGTGCTCTACATACCTTTATCCCTAAAGCCTGTCGCGTAACAAACCCAAGCTAAACAAACCCCCAAATGGACACGTCGCAAGAAACCGTTGGCAACGTCCAGCGTTTCACAGAGAAGCGCGAAAAAGTGGAGGATTTCTATGAGAAAAATCAACCCAGCGACCCTGATTTTCGCGAGTACAACAGACGAATCGAGTCTACACTAAAAGACCTCCAAGACCAAGTCAAACGCCAAGAAAATGACTTGCAAAAGGTGCGATCTCCCCTCAATCGAAATAAAATCCAACTACTAATGCGCCCACTAGCTCCGCGAGGTCAACTCAATTGATCTCTCCAAAATGGGCCACGACCCTTGGGCTCGCGTATCTCAAGTGCGCCGAGCCAAGGAAGCCTATAACTCTCTCCTGAAATCACGGACAGACCTGCCGCATCCTGGGTCTCCGCTGCCCGCTCTCCTGGCTATAGGCGAAACGTCTCGGCTGATCAACGAAACTAAAGTGTCGGTTTCAATGACAGCGGAGAAGATTTCGTCAGACCGTCAGCGTCTGAAGGTTGAGGAGTCGAATCTTCGCGACGCTCAAGCCATCAGAGATGGGTTGGAAAAACGCCTAGAGAAGATCCGGAACGAGAAATCGCAAAAGCAGAAAAGGACGCCTTCTCAACTCGCGCAGGAATTCCTGGACGAGCAACAACAGAAAACAGAAAAGCTTGGCAGTGAAACCGAGGAACTGAAAGTTTCTCTCCATGGCTTTATCGATGAACATCTCGCTCCGATGCTCGCTGCCGAGAACCTCGGCGGCCCAACCACAGGAGATACAATGGGCATTTCAGATGACACACTAGAAAGAGGCTATACGAACCATGGAAAGCCAAAGAAGCCCAGACCCGTGGAGACAACAGAAGGGGACGGCACTCAGCGCCGGATTGATGAAATGGTTCGTTCAGCGGGGCAAGGGGGTACCGAGCGACGAAACACTTCCAATAAGAGAGAGACGGCAGCCGCTGAAATGAATGGCCTCCTCGATGCTCTACTGGACGCAGGTTCTTCCTACATAGACCTTCCCCGAGAATCAGCTGCGTCTAGGTTTTTGGTCCGAGCCAAAGTTGCGCAATTCCATCCACGCGATGCCAGGAAGCTAAGGTTGATTGATTTTGGGCGTTCATTAGACGACTAATGGCCAATTCATTAGCTTCATAATTAACGGGGGCTATGTGCATGCCAAAGTGCAAGTACTACAAAATTCCTTGGAACGGAACATAGATCATCAATCTATGGCCAGTCAAAAAGAACTGCCCGAAATTACTATATCAGTGTGTGTGTGTAGAATGATTAATATTTCAACAAAGACCTATGCCGCCGAACGAGAATTCCGTCAATTCGCCCGCTAATGCAATTCAATCATCCAATAATAATGCTATGTGTCGACTCCATATAACACCCAAATCCTCGTCCAGACATAATGTACTTGCTCAATGTAAGTGGAAAAAAAAGGTTTTAGATAGGCATCATCCCTATTCGGGAGGCCGTCGGCTCCTTCGCTTTCGACGGGCCCTTCCGAGAGTACGGACGGCTCTCGGAGCGGCCAGTACTGGCCTTCTTTCTGGTTCTCGAGGTCCTTGGTCCAGATCGAGATGTTGTAGGAGTTTTGCGTCGAGGCCGTTTGCTAGCTTGGCGCTTCCGACCCCTGAACCCATTCGAAGTTGAAGGTCGATCCTGTTCATCGTCGGAGTCATTGCTGGGGACTGGCTGCGTGATAAAGAATCGGCTGGAGACATTTTCATTTATGTCCAGGTTCGAGGCCTGATCCAAAAGATCCCCATCATTGTATTCTTCGCTGTCGCTGCTGAGGTTGATGACATTGTGATGGTTGGGATCAGGAACAACGCCATCTGCATCATCGCGCTCTTTTCGCAATTCTGTATAGCGACGTTGCGTGTCTCGCACGAGCTTCAATATCTGGGCGCCGTATCGATTTACTTTGTCCGGATCAATACCGGGAATCGCAGCAAGCTCCGACAGATCTGCTTATGTCTTAGTACGATTGATAGTGATCAAATCAACGCAGCGATACTTACTTTGAGGGAATACAATAACCATTTCGCGAAGAATACCATCGGTAAAAGGCTGGTTGCGGAGGCCCTTTTTGAGTACCAGCTGAATCAAATGTCAGTAATCTGTTGAAATACGGTGGTGCGTATTGGTTTCTACTCACATCCTGACAATGGTTTTTGGCATAGACCATGAAATCTTCTGCAACCGCCTTGTGGAGGGGATCGAGTTGTTCGAACCTATGATCCTGGGTGATCGGTGGGCCTGGCGTATGCCTTTTGCTCCGTGACGGTTTTCCAGCGACCCGAGTAGATTCAAAACCGTCGCTATCCCGACCGTCATCAGAATCATCGCCGTCCGAGTTGTCAAATCGAAAGCGGTTAAGATCCCGCCGATTGGCCCCTTGTACAGGCGATGAGATATTGGTGGATTGAGGGTAGTAGTCCCTCCCTGAGTCACCGCGAGGTTTCTTCCCCTTTCCATTTGATGCAACCTTGACATGGAGCTGTAACTTACGGCGACCACTCGCAAATTCAGCAGCACGTCGTCCTGGCTTGATATACTGGACAGCGAACTTGCTTCCGTTGACCACATTCTCTTCATGTAAAGCCCCTTCGCCGAGAAGACGGTGAAACAGTCGCTCGGCTTCTCCCATCTCCAAGGAGGACCCATCTCCATAGCCTGGAGCCTCCCTGTGTTGAGGAGACCGAAACTTTTTCACGCTGCCACGGAAGATATTGACACAGTACGACATGGTCACGTTTTCGTTGATTCTCTCAAAGTGCCTGACAACCTTGATTGCAGAAGCAGCATGTTGAGAGAAGTCACGAAGTTGAAACACGGAATCTGACTTGCAGTTGTCACAAGAGGCATTGCAATCCTCTGGACGAAAATACTCGTTGAAATAGGCCAGGATTTGCACTCTTCGGCAGTCGCACTTGTTCTCGCAGTATTGGACAACATTGTGCAACATCTGGCGCTGTCGGTCTTTCTGCTGCTTGCTCCCATCACCCCCATCGATCATCCGAGTAATAGGATGAACGTCTCCGTAGGAGTAGAATAGATAGCAGCCAGAACGCTTGCCATCTCGACCAGCGCGACCAGTTTCTTGGTAGTAGCCCTCTAAGCTTTTCGGAAGACTATGATGGATCACGAATCGCACATCCGGTTTGTCAATCCCCATGCCGAAAGCAATAGTTGCGACAATGACATGGGTTTGTCCACATTGCCAACGTTGCTGTACCACGGTGCGCTCGTTGGTTTTAAGGCCCGCGTGATAATGCTCGGCTTTGATCCCATGATCATCTCGCAGAGCACCTGCGACTTTCTCACAAGAATCGCGTGAGAGACAATACACGATCCCACACTTATTGCGATAGGATGTTTTGATGGTATCCGCGATGCTTTCCAAGAGACTTGCCCCCTTTTTCTTTGGCAGAACCTCGTACGTCAGGTTTGGTCTGTTGAAGCTCTGCGTGAATATCTCACACCCTTCCATCTTGAGATTGTGGATCACGTCCACTTTGACATTTTCCGTGGCAGTGGCAGTCAACGCCATCATTGGCACACCGGGTAAGTGGCTTCGAAGCTCTCCCAATTCCTTGTAGTCAGGTCGAAAATCGTGGCCCCATTGACTGACGCAATGTGCCTCGTCAACGACGATTCGCGCAAGTTTCTGTGCATCGTTGATTCGCCCCAGAATCCGAATTAGGATTTGGTTCTTGCTCAGCATTTCCGGCGTAATGTACAACAATTCAATGTCTTTGTCCGGTCGTGGACCAGACAAGGTGCTCATGATCCATTTTCGCTCATCGGCTGGGGTTTCTCCATTCATCACGAATGCTTTAATTTCGTTTCGATGCAAATGAGTGACTTGATCCTGCATTAGACTTAGCAATGGGGAAACCACTAGTGTCACTCCCTTGGTGAAACCACTGGTCACAACAGAGGGAAGCTGGTAGCACAAGGATTTCCCTCCACCGGTGGGCATAAGAACAAATACGTCTTTGCCACTTAAAGTTGCGTCTATAGCCTCGAGCTGGTTGAGTCGAAAACCACGTAGGTGGAACCGGTCCTTCAGCATCTTCTTTACATCCTTAGACCACGAGTGCTGGTCCCATAACGCAGTCTGGCTTTGCGGCTTTTGAGGAGACGGAAGGCGAGGGACGTTTGCAGAAGTTTCAGCGAAAACTTTCCGAGAAGGGGGTTCATGACAGTGAGAAGGAAATGGATGATTGTCTTCCAGATAACCTGCAGCCTCTAGCATGTCTTCATCGTCGGCGTCCAAGTCGAATTCGTCGGCAATCCCATTTTGAAAGATCGGCGATCCCATTGTCCTAGTGAAAGTAGCATCATCATCGTCCATCATTGGCTCGTCGTAGTCAAAAACACCCAGACCTGAGCTTCCGTTGGCAGCCCTTTTGGGTGCACTGACGGAAGGTGCTGAGATTTCGCTTCGCGACCTATCGTAATTAAAGGCAGATGCACCAGAAGGCCGAAACAGCGAGCTGCCAGCAGACGCTGAGTGCCTAGGTCCGATGCTCTCCCCAATGCCAGAAGGCTTGGTCTTCAGGGGGGATGGGTTTCTCTGATCTAAGTCATGCTGGGCAACACCATTGCTTGACACGGACTGGTCTGGTAGATCACCGGCGCGCGAAAGGAGGCCTTGTATATGTGTTTCTATCTGTTCAAGTCGGGAAGTGATTTCCCGGCTTTGTTTGAGTTCCTGTGGCAACGACTCCGGGCTGCCACCTTGCGATATCACTTGCATAAGGGTCTTCTTGAGATCCTTTCTTTTTGTTTCATTGGCGTCGTACGCTGCCTTCTGCTTCTTCAACGACTCAATCGCCTCGATCCGATCGGTGATGCTTTTGTTTTCGGCGATCAAACCAGGTGCGAGCTCGCCCCTCATTGCCTGCTCGTAGACAAGTTCCGCATTTCGTGTGAGGGTGCTCCTAAGAGAGGAAATTTGTTGGTCCAGTACATCCGCAGAGGAAGCCAAAAACTTGGCGACGTCCTCATTTTTGGGTTGAGGGCCCGGTAGACTGGAGGAAGGCACATCCGATGGTCTCCCAAAACTCTGAAGCCCTTCGCTACTCGAGCGCGCACTAGTGTCCACAGGCTTCGCCGGAGATTTAGGGATTGGCTGCTTTACGGGTTTCTTGCTGACATCAACCTCCTCGATATCATCTTCTTGAGGGAGGATTGGGTACAAGGCCTCGCTAGTGGCAGGGAGGTATTCATCATCACAATCCCAGTCATCAAAGAGGTTTTCGTCATCTTCGTCCGAATCCGCAATTACTTCTTTTGAAAGGTTGCCTTGAGATCGCAGAGGCTCGTTTGTAGGTCGTTTCGAGGGAGAGCTGAGATTATCTTTGACTGGACGCGAAAGTGGGCTCTTAACGGTTCGCGTTGAGTTGGAATGCGAAGGAACGTCGTTCACCGTCTTCAAAGGCGATCGCACTTTCGGAATATTTTTTCTTGGTGACCGGAGATCGGAGGTGTACTCATCGCTCTTTCGCTTCTTGCCTCGCTTCTCCGCGGGATCCGCGCGAAAAGCAGCATCCTCAGTCCATACACGTCGAGATTCTCCGAATTCATCTGCCGCTCCTGATTTCTTCTGGTCGAAGTCGCCGGTCAAGTCGATGGTATCGATATCAAGAAATGGGGAATCGAAGTCGTCGAAGGGCGATTTCGCACGTAAAGGCGTAGCCACTGGCGGATGGGGATCATGAATAGTTGAAGGGCGCGCGCTTTGACTGCCTTTTCGAATTCAACTGTTATTAGTTTCCCACCAATGGAAAGAGTGCAGTCGATGCAAATTACCTTTGGCTGATGTTTGCGGCAAAACCTTGCGACTAGATTTCGGCGTGTCGAGAGAGGAACGGCCATTGGGCGTTTTTGGTAGTCCGGAAATCGGGTCTTTGGAGTGACTGAGCAAACGAGGTTTCTTCGAAGAGTCCGGAGCAAAAAGTAATCGCGCCATGTTTATATCCGGTTCGGTCCCCGCGCCGGCTTCCAAATCATCGTCCACGAAGGTATCCTGGACGGACTGCGTGTCGTCTGAGGCCCCCGCTGCAATTTGAGCGACCGATACGTTCGGCGTTGGAACGGACGGGTTTCCAGCAAGACGCTGGCTGGCGGAGAGATCGTTAGGGACGCGCGCAGACGGCGATAGAGACGGATAGAGTGAGGGGCCTTGATCTAAAAGCCATTTGAGATGGACCTCCAAATTGTGTCTAGTCATAGAGCCGTGGTTTAGTTTTCATGATCTGGCAGACGGACTCAAAACAAGGCATTCGTAGCGTCGTTTGTGCCGTAGTTGCTGGGCAGCAAGAGCGAACGATTGATCCATCGGCGGCTCCAAGTGGATTTCCTCAACGGGAACGCGTCCCTGCGCGTCGTCAGGTGGGCGGTGAGCCCCGCCAAGCACGGGGGACGTCGCAGTACGGCATGTTACACATCTACCATACACAATATCGTGCACGTCTTATAGCTTTTTGAATAGGTCTCTGAAAAGAAACTGCCATTGTTATCATCATTCAAGTTTCCGAGTTTATCTTTCGTTTTTTATACATTTAATCTTCGGTTGGTTTCCTTGTTTTCTCAAAGTAGCAACACAAGATCAAGCATATTTACCTGCAGCGGTATGTGATACGGGTAATCAGATTACACACGTAAATAAACGAGGGGATCCCTTTTTTTTTTTTTTTTTTTTTTTTTTTTTTTTTTTTTTTTTTACTTTGACCCCGCGATATCCAGTAGACCTGATATTGGCGGAGACTCCACCACGCATCGAATACGAATCATATCAATTTGAATCCTCCAGAGAGAGAGGTGTAAAACAGACCAAGAAACAAAAACAAGGCCAAAAGAAACATCCCAACATGGGCAAGAAGAACAAGAAGTCCGCTGAGCACAAGGACCGAGTGGCTGCCAAACAGTCCAAGAAGGCCGCAAAGGGGGAGAAGAAGTCCAAGACCAAGGGAAGAGATGCAGACAGCGATGTGGAAGAGGCGGATCTAGACGCCATCCTGGCGCAGTATGCCGAAGAACAGGCCAAGTTCCTCAAAGTCACGGAGGTTGTATCAGGACCGCCGTCTCCTCGAACCTCCGCAACGGTGCTAGCGTCTCCGTCGAATCGGAATGAACTGTTGATCTTCGGAGGCGAGTACTTCGATGGCAACTTGGCTTCGTTCTTCAACAACCTGTTTGTTTACTTGATTGATCGAGGTGAATGGAGGGAGGTCACGAGTCCGAACAGTCCCCTGCCTCGGAGTGGACATGCTTGGTGCCGTGGAGGGAATACCGGGGGTATTTATCTGTTTGGAGGTAAGGATAATCTTATTGATATTATGGATTCGTGGTGACTGATGTACTGTGTAGGAGAGTTTTCTTCGCCTAAGCAAGGTACCTTCTATCACTACAACGATTTCTGGCATCTTGACCCCTCGACGAGGGAGTGGACTCGCATTGAGACGAAAGGAAAGGGTCCTCCGGCCAGGAGTGGTCACCGGATGACCTACTACAAGGTACGAGCCTAAATCCCATTGCTTATTATTCATTCAAAGTCCTCACAGTGATGTAGAACTACATTATCCTCTTTGGCGGTTTCCAAGATACCTCGCAGCAGACCAAGTATCTCCAGGACCTGTGGATCTACGATTGCTCCCGGTACACCTGGTTCAACCCTGCCCTGTCCACGGCAGCTCAGAAGCCGGAACCTCGGTCTTCTTTCTCTTTCCTGCCCAACGACGCAGGTGCAACCATTTACGGCGGCTATTCCCGCGTCAAGGCGACGACTGGAATTGGAGGCAAGCCTTCGAAGGGTGGACCCCAGCGGGTGACGATGAAGCCTATGGTCCATCAAGATACCTGGTTCCTCCGTATCACGCCCCCAGAGTCCGATGCGCCCGCCACTGCTGCGCCCACCGTTCGCTGGGAACGCCGCAAGAAGCCCGCAAACTCCCCGAATCCGCCTCGCGCCGGTGCTACCATGGCTTATCACAAGGGTCGAGGTATCATGTTCGGTGGTGTTCATGACGTTGAGCTAAGCGAGGAGGGTATTGACAGCGAGTTCTTCGATACTCTTTTTGCCTGGAACACCGACCGGAATCGCTTTTTCCCAATGACCCTCCGTCGCCCACGAGCTCCGGGCAAGAAGCAGCTTGCCAATCAGGCGGCCAAGTCCCGGGACCGTAGCAAGGCCGACGAAGAAGAACTACTGCAGAACCTGAAAGCTTTGGAAGCTAAGGGTGGCATTAACAGCCAGGATGACGATGAAATGGAACTGAACACTCCAAAGCAAGAAGAAGAGCCTGCGCAGCCGGAGAAACCGTCTCTCGTACGCTTTGAGATGCCTCACCGTCGGTTTAACGCTCATTTGGCGGTTCAAGACGACACCCTGTTTATCTTTGGCGGGACGTTCGAGAATGGCGATCGGGAGTTTACCTTCAACGACATGTACTCCATCGACTTGGTCAAGCTCGACGGCGTGAAGGAGGTCTTCTACAACGAGCCCGAGAACTGGCATCTGCTCAACGAGGCTGAGAGCGACGACGAGATGGATGATGATGACGAGGAGGATGACGAAGAAGAGGAAGAAGATATCATGTCTGTGGACCATGCTTCTCCTGCCCCTACGGAAGTCACTGTGCCATCGGTCACTCAAGAGATGGAGCAGCTCGAGGTGGAAGAGCCGGAAGGTGAACCCTCTGTGCAAGATAGTCGGCCTCTTCCCCGACCTTTCGAGAGCTTGCGTGAATTCTTCAGCCGGACCTCCGAGGAATGGCAGAAGATTTTGCTCGAGACTCTCAAGGAGAAGGGTCTGGCGGCGGAAAAGAATATCAAGGAGCTGCGCAAGGATGCGTTCAACATTGCCGAGGAGAGATGGTGGGATAGCAGAGAAGAGATCATGGCTCTGGAAGATGAGCAAGAAGCGTCAGGAATCGGCGAAGTGGTCAGTATTGCTGACCGATCTGAGAACGTTGGCGGTGCTGGAAGACGCCGATAAAAGCTTTCCGTATTTACTAAACAAAATATATAAATAAAGCTAAGACATGATTGAATGTGAATATATTGATGCGATAAGATGCTAAAAATGACCAACGTTTGTCTCGGCCACTTATACTTGTCTGGCCACTTCATCCAAAACACTAGTCACAAGTTCAAAATCTCGCTCTTCATCAGCTCGCCAGTTCGAAATGGCGATTCGACAAGCCGGTCTTCTCTGCCAGGACGTCCCGGACACAAACATTTTCGAAGTCGCATTTATTCTTGCAGCAAGGTTCTTGTTCAGGTCATCCTGCTTTGCGCTGAACAACACAATCATGAATGTTTGATCCAGCTGCGCCTCCTTGCTGCTTGACTCGGGGAGTATATTATACGCCGTGTGGTCGGAAAGCCACGCCGACAACCTTCTCGCCAGTCGAATCTGCTTCTCGAGCACAGTGCGATAGCCCGCCGCACCGTAGGACAGAAGCGTCGCATACACAGGCAAAGCTCTGAACCTTCTCGAATTCTCTATTCCAATGTTCAAAGGGGATGGAATCGAGGACGCACCGGCTCCTCCAGTCAGGTATGCCGCATTTGGATTGGTAAACACGTTGGCTGCCTCGTTGCGATGGCGCGTGAGAAAGAAGCCGCAGTCGTAGGGAACATTGAGCAGTTTATGTCCGTCACCAGTGATAGAATCCGCCAGTTCTAGCCCATCAGAGCCCGCCCGGACGGACGCAAACTCGGGACTATCATTCAAAACACGAGCAAATAATCCAAAGGCCCCGTCGACATGTAGCCAGGCACCGTACTTGTCGCATAAGTTGCGGAGTTCCTGCATCTTGCTTCTCCCTGCGGTCGCGAAGCGGCCGGTGTTCACTTCTCCACTGGAGACAGCGACAATGCTTGCTTTGTCTGGTCTTGATAACTCGCGTTCGAGCTTCTCGAGGTCGAATTCAAGAGGGTTGGTGCTGCCCTCCTGACAGACACTGACCACATTGGCGCGGCCGAACCCCAGGATCCCCGCTGATTTGCCGATCGACGAGTGAGGAAGCGTCGTCAAAACCTGCAAACCGGACAGGCCCGAGGCAAGCATGACTTCGAACAGACCCCATTCTCCGACGCTGTCTTTGGAAACTCCTTTCCTGCTTGCAGCGGCTCGAACGGCAAACTCCCGCCCACAGGCTAATCCAAGCAAATTAGCTGCCGTGGCTCCAGTGGTGAACGTGCCATTATGCCATTCGCTCCGATCCAGTCGAAAGAGATCAACGAGCAGACCCAAGGCGCTGGATTCCACGTCCGTGGCAATCGAATGCTCAGTCAGGTGAACCTGTACGTTCTGGTCGTAGGCAGACACGATATTGTCTGCGAACAAGGCGGCCGGTGTGGTGCCACCGGTGACGAAACCGTAGTAATTAGGGCTGATGCTGCTGCCGTTGAATGCCGGGACGATGTCATCCAAAATGTGCTTTTGGGCCGAGTCGAACCCGATGCCATCTGATGGTAGAGAGCGTGGGAGTGAATCTCTCGCGCGAGACAGGATCTCGGGATTTGGTAAGACGCCGGTCTTCCACGGGCTTTGCGCGATCTCCCACAACTCCCGTTGAACTTGCTCCAGGGATATCTCTTGGGTGCTTTTGAACTCCATTGTTGGGATGCGATTTGGGGGAGGAAGAATTGTAAAGAAGAATAAAGAGCAGAGGTGAAATTTATGGCTTCAAGTCGGAAGAATCGGTGGTTTATTAAAGATACGCAATGGGTGTTGCCTCGATAGTGACTCAGAACTTGTAGTCACTAATTAGTTGGCCCGCAGAATCATGGACGATCTTTTAGTTGTTGGATCTCGGATGGACTAGCTGAATCCGTGAGGCAGCTCATAGATAAGACGGGATTTCCGCCATTCACTTTCGGTGTGGGGTACTGGAAGTTGAAGGTTGATGTCGTGTTCCGAGAGGGAGTGCAGGGTAAAGACAATGACTAAAATCCAGAGCCCTAAACTGGCCATTAAATGGGCATGTCTTAAACATTCAAACCTTCATTTCGCTGCTTACAAACGTGCTGTGTTTAAATAGTAAGAAGTAAAGTATGTTCAAGGATTAATAAAATATTTGGATAGCTTACTAGCCTCTTCGCAGAAGTTCTGTATTTCTCTTCTTATGATCCACTGTCCAATATCCATCATGAATTCTTTGATGTCCGGGGTTTTTCGAGAATAGCATAATTACGATCAAGACAGGCCTTTCCATGCGGTCAGACATCCCAAAAATAGTTTCATGAATGCGGGAATAAATCAAATTATCCTTGTGATTAACAGGCAGAGACGGAATGAGCACTAAACCTCCCGGAAACCTCCTCTATCTAAGGGGAGGTTCCAATATCAGATCTATGAGTAAATCACAGCCCTACTAGTGTGCCTTCCAACCGTCGCTACATATAAGCCCCCTCACGTTCTCGTCTTGTTTGCTCAATCCATCCCCGCTATCTCCAACTACTTGAGCAGAGTTTCAGTGCCTACAGGCCTTCCACTCTAACCAAGCCTTCCTCAAACACGCACAACAAACAGACCACTTGTACTCACGAGATCTCGTGCCAAATCAATCATGGCAGAACAGCCTCTTTCCGAGTAAGTTTCTTCGAGGCTGTGGATATTTTTTATGAACTAAAGCTAACTCTTCCCCTTAGATTCCTCTATTCCGGTGCACTGGTTCAACTTCGTTCATCCGATTCCAATCAACCCTTCTACGTTCATAAAGCTCTCTTGGAGTCGAAATGCAAGGTCATATACTCAGCTCTGTCGAGAGGCTTCTTGGAGTCTCAAGAGGGGGTATATACCTGCACGGACACCACTCATGCTACACTGGCGCGGGCCGTTGAATGGATGTACTCTGGAAATTATCCATTGCTTAGCAAACAAGAACTCGGGGCAGATGCACGGCAGGATTCTATGGACACCAGACAAGAAGAGAAAGCCAACAACTTGAGCGAGCTTGCCGAGGAGATGAAGAACCACCCAGTCATGACTCACCTGCAGCTTTACATATTTGGGGAGGTATACTTGATCCCAGATCTAAAACAAGCCGCACATGAGGAACTCACGCGTTGGTGTTCATGTATAGTGCAAGGACTCAGCCCTCCGCAGGCTTTGATTGCTCTGTTACATATGGCCTTCAGTAATATCAAGCCGGATGATCGGCTTCTCCACTGGTTCGCACATTTTTCATCATGGAGACTGGATGTACTACGTCAGCAGCCCCTCTTCAACGATCTTCTACTTGAACATCCCGTCTTAGGTTCTCTTATGATGGCTTCCGTGCGTCCAGCAAGTGATTATCCCTACTACTAAAAGTCAAAAGACCTCGTTTGCAGCATCATGTCTCTCAGGATAGTCTTGAGCTATTGCCGGCAGTTGGTAATAAGCCCGCTAAATTCACTTACAGCTTGCTTATCTTTATTTTCTATTTTGTTTTTCTTTTTTGTTGTTTCTTTTTTGTGAATCTCCTCTCTATGTCATCAGTTCCCTGCTTGTTTACTCCTTGGATAACAGTGCTTATCATTAAAACTTTACATTCGTCGTAGATTGCAAATTGCTGATTAGGTCATTCGCTCGAGAATACCACTACTTCTAGAGATAGCTTGTAAATGCTCAAGTGCAACAACCATTGGGATCATTATATATGTTGTCTAAAGACGCCCGGCGCTAAGCTTACCTCTCGTGGTTCACTACTGTGCACATTTGGGTTTCCCACATGCTATCTTGCTATGTGAAATTGTAAGCATGTTCCTGATATTGCCACTAGACCAAAAGCCCAAGCTGGGCAATGGGTAGTCCTTGCAATATCTTATATGTCAACAGAAATCCGCTCCTTCAAATACCCAGCAACCCTAGTAAATCACTAGGTATCGAAGATACCAGTATTGCAGGGGATAAATGATGAGCTAGGAAAACCCTTCCGGATTCATTGTGATCTATTTAATGCTATCGAGTTTTCCACTCGGCCAAAAAGAGTCGATCGCCATTGGAGAGCATATGACTGAGGGAGGCTACTCCAGCACCGGCATAGACGAAGGATGGAGTCATCGACACCGTGGAACATAGATAGGGATAGGTAGTGTTGGTCACGCCTACGTTTGACCTGGTTTTCTCCCAGAAACGGAGGAAGGGCTGTTCCAAGGTGTTATTTATTACTACTTGCCATTCATTCATTGCATAGAGCGCTTAAACCAGAAAGAGAGACTGATAACTCAATCTGCTGGACTGGATTGACAATCTCAGGAGTGGGCATAGTTACCGATCTAGTATATTCAACATACTGGGCTGTGATTGCCAAGCAGCTGGGGTGCGCTTTTTCTTGGAAGCGCCACAGCCACAGCCTGAACGCTGTATTAGTCGGCCCTACTATATCCGGGCCCTAGTTACTCGGGCCCAACAGCATTCCAATACAAGCCAAAGGTTCTATCCGGAGAACGCCCACGGACTACGAGTAACCCCGAGCTTAAATCCGGTCCAACCTGCCTGGTGCCTGGTGGCTCTATAAACATGGCCGCTGGGTGCTACTGTGAGGTGGTCAAGTGCTCCTGCATTCAAAGGCCATACAAAGTGAAATCAGGTTTAGCATAGACAATATGGCTGTCTCCCAAACCCTTCCTCCGACCGGCTTCGGCCTCTTGGGCATGACATGGCGCCCCAAGGTTACCCCCGATGAGCAAGCCTTTGCCGCCATGAAAGCTGCCATTGCGGGCGGCGCCACCATTTGGTCCAGCTCCTCTATGTATGGCATGGACCCGGAGCCTCCCACGGCTGGGCTGTGGCTGCTGCGCCGATACTTTGAGAAGTATCCCGAGGACGCACCCAAGATCCAACTTTTCATCCGCGCCTGTTTCGACCCGGTCAGCTTTAAGCCGCAGACAACCCGGGCAGGGGTGCGCGCCAGCTACGAAGAGTGCCAGACCATCCTGGGCGAGTTCAAGAAAATCAACGTCTTTGGCCCGGCGCGTATAGACAAGGAGGTGCCGGTCGAGGAGACCGTGGGCGCCCTAAAGGAGCTCGTGGAGGAGGATAAGATCGATGCCGTGGGCCTGTCTGAAGTCGGGGCTAAGTCGCTTCATCGTGCAGCTGCCGTGTGCCAGATCAGCTTTGTTGAGGTCGAGTTTTCACTGTGGAGCACTGAGATGCTCACCAACGGCGTGGCGGAAGCATGCAAGCAGCATGGCATGACGATTCTTACATACGCTCCACTGGGCTATGGGTTCCTGACGGGACAGGTCACTAAGCTGGAGGATATTCCCAAGGGCGACGTGCGGCATATGTTTGGCAGATTTCAGCCAGAGGTATGTCGATCTTCTATAGCTCTCAGTTCAACCTAACGCAGAAAGAACTAATGAAGAGATAGAATTTCGATAAGAATCTCGAACTGGTCGATACGGTCAAGATCATTGCCAAAGAGCGTGGCGTCACACCGGCACAGTTGGCTCTTGCCTGGATCCGCTCGCACTCAAACCAGGGCAACTGTGGTAACATTATTCCTATCCCGGGAGCCACGGCTGCTCTGCGAGTGGAGGAAAACTGTGGCGTTATAGAGCTTTCGGCTGCGGAGAAGGCTGCGCTGGACGGTGTCATTGCATCGATCGAAATTGTTGGAGATCGTCAGATCGTCGGAATGAGCGATGAGATCCTCTGGACGTAGACACACTATAGGAATTGAGTAGTCGACTTATATATTATCCGTGAATGAACTCAAACATACAGTGAGGCTAGTCTCATCACCGGCCTTCACCAGATGCAGATGCTATAGCCATACCATGTCCCCTGGGAAAATGACTTAGATGAGTATGTGAATTTCGGAGAGAAGTGAGAAGCCAGGATGGTCGGGAAGAGACAAGGATAAGAAGCGGGGAGAATTTAGTGAATCTCCCGCCCTTCGGCTTGGCCTGTGCTTCTTCCACCGCGATTTTTCTCCCATACTTCTCCATCCTTGTACCTCTCACATCCAAACTGAACTTGGATCATAGCCAAACGCAAGGATGGCTGCCAAGTTGGTCGATCGACGGATTCATAGCATCCCGGGTGTGTACTGATTGATCCCCGAGCTTCAATGTCTGTTCTAACGGGCGGGGAAGGCAAGCTTCGAGTGGCGGAATTGTTCTTCGACGTTCCCCTGAATCACAGCCAGCCGAACGATGGAACCTTAAGGCTGTTTGCTCGCAGCGTTCGTCGTCATAACAAGCCCGTTCAACCGACCAAGGATGAGCCTCGCCTTCCGTGGCTGGTCTACCTTCAAGGGGGCCCCGGAATGGGATGTCGACCCCCACAGGAGTACGGCTGGATCGGAACCGCCCTGGAAAAGGGCTATCAAGTATGTATTCACTCGATCCAAGGATTCCACTCTTGATCTTTGGTTTCCCTTCTCTTTTTTTGCAGTGTTAACATTCCAACAGGTCCTCTTCCTAGACCAGCGTGGCACGGGTCTCAGCTCCACCATCACGGCTGGCACCCTTGCCTTGCAGGGCAACGCAATCAAACAAGCCGAGTACTTGAAGCATTTCCGTGCCGACAATATCGTCCGGGACTGCGAGGCGGTTCGGCGTTGCCTTACTACCGACTATCCCGAAGAGGAGCGCAAATGGAGCATCATCGGACAAAGCTTCGGTGGTTTCTGTGCGGTGACTTACCTCTCCTTGTTGTAAGTTAAGGGCCCATGAACGATATTCTTGAAATTCACTCTCATCTGACGATCCAATGCCTGCCAAAGCCCCGAGGGCCTGCGTGAAGCTTACCTTTGTGGTGGACTTCCCCCCTTGGTCGACGGACCGGATCCTGTCTACGCGCTCACCTTCGGTATGCTTGAACTCGGGTGCCAACCTTCCGCGTTGGAGGCTAATGATGAGTAGAAAAGGTAATCGAGAGGAACAAGGCATACTATGCTAAATTCCCCGAAGATGTCGACCGGGTCAAGCAAATTGTCAAGTATCTGCAGGACAACCAGGTGGCTGTGCCATCTGGCACGCTCACCCCAGAGCGGTTCCAACAATTGGGTATTATGTTTGGCATGCATGGTAAGGACCTCAACACTATACTGGTAAGTTCACAGAGCTAATTCTTTTTAGGGGGACTTGACAGCATCCATGGTATGGTAGACTATCCAACCTCCACGTTCAAGGCTGATATGAAATAGATCTCGTGCTGCGTGCTTCCCACGACTTGGAACTGTTTGGCTTCTTGACCGTTCCCACACTCAACGCAATCGACAGTTATGGAGGCTTTGACAGCAACATCATCTACGCCATTCTCCACGAAGCCATTTACTGCCAAGGGTAAATTCTGACCTTCTCCTCTTGATCATCAACAATTCCCCCGACTAACAGCAAACAGACAACCCTCGAACTGGTCTTCTGACAGATACCGTGCCGCCAACTCCCAGTTCCACATCAACACCGATCTGCCAGAAATCTGGTTCACCGGTGAAATGGTATGCCTGCCTCGCCCCTCCGATCTTCCCCGCCAGAATTAACCAGACTATCACACCAGGTGTTCAAGGACATGTTCGACTCCTACGACGAGTTAAACAAAGTCAAGGAAGCAGCCGACATTCTCGCTACCACGAACGACTGGCCCGCCCTCTACGACGAGGAGAAGCTGGCGCAGAACACCGTCCCCGTCTACGCCGCGTCCTACGTGGAAGACATGTATGTGCATTTCCACCACGCCTCTAACACGGCCGCGAAGATCGAGGGCATTAAGCAGTTCATCACGAACACCATGTACCACAACGCCATCCGTAGCAAGCCGGATGAGCTACTGCAGCAGCTTTTCGCGCTCAGGGATGACACTCTTGATTAGGCTGCCCCGCTTCCGTTCTTACGCTTTCCATGGGCGCTGTGTTATTTATTCATCTCTGGAGCTCTATTTTTGTCTTTTGGTGGTTTATCTTTTAGTAACACTTCATGCCCCCGGGACTGCCAATACATGAAGCAGAGATGGTATCAGTCTATTTCTAAATAGCGTATTTAGTATAACCCATCTCCAATTGAGTAAATCCATGAATATCAACATTAGTAAGGCAAATCATGACTCCGTAAAGCGGGAACAAATAGAGCGGTTGCTATTTAAAAGACCTAGTGACAGAACAGTCAATATCAATCAATGCCAAAAACATATAGGCAAAACTTACCGCCCCACCAATAATAAATAACCGTTCCTCCTCCTGCTGTACCCACTGAACGATTTTACTTGCGCTCTGGGCAAGCGCATTCCGATTCGCATTGGGAACAGCCACACAGTAGAGTTCGAATACCGGTGTGACCCAGGCAAAAGAGCTGGATGATTGAGAGACGCAATGGTGGACCTTGACATGAGAGTGTTTGGTGTGGATGCTCGCGTGGAGATTATTGTATGTTGAAAGTAGCCTAGAAAAGGGCGTTAGGTTCTCGGTGACAATGTGTCAGAAGATATGGAGAGCCTACGAACCTGCGGCGGCGTGTAGCCGATGTGAATTCAGGGTGGTAGGATGACATGGTAAATTGTACGTTCGCCCGCGACTTGTACAAGAAATGATGCAGGACCGTTCCGGGGATGATATCGGTGGGGGTTGGTCGGCCTTTGTCGATGGCCTCCTTGATGATCTTGATGCTGCCGTTCTTTTCCATTTGCTGGATGGTAGGTGAATAGGTCAGCGTTTGCGAGGCCTAGGGGACGCAAATACGGCCTTACCTCGACGAAGTTATTGCGCATTTCTTGCATTTCGAAGAAACTTTCCTTGTTCATGCTTATCAAGATGATAGCGACCGATTCTTCTTTGGTCGTGGTGTCGTCCGCAAGGTTGCCGGCATCTTCTCGAAGATCCAGAAAACTGACGTACATGTACAGGTATCCGCTGCTGTTGAACCCGGGCAAGCAGACCGGGATCCAGCTCTCGCCACCACCTGCTTTGACAGCTTCGGCTTCAAAAATCATGTTGAACAGAAGCTGCAGGTCGCCAGGATGCAGAGAATGTTTCTTGGGTCGTACCACGCTCACTAGTCGACCTCCGGCGACGACCAGGCCGTAGAGAAGACCAGCAACTTTGGTCTTCAGCAATGTGTTGTTGATTGTTTGGCGGTGAGATTTGCGGATCTTAAGACATTCAAGTGCCGAAAGAAGTGTAGAGGGAGAGCCTTTGGTAAAGCTGTCTGCCAGAGTTGCTAACAGGGTCTCGGATCCTTGGAGCGGACGTTTTAAGTCGGTGGATGGGCGGACGGAGAAAAGATGGGTTAAAGACGGGAGAGTTAAAGTGGATAGGATTTGCATATACAAGGCTTCAAGTTGAAGCTTCAGTTGGGTGTCACTTTCAAGAAATCGGCTGATTGCCACCAGGTACAATGGTCCTTTGGTTACGACCACGAATTTGGTATCACCAGCCGTAAAACTGCTCAACCGGTCTTTGGAATCTTCATAAAACGAGATGATGGTTTGGATGACGCCAACGTATGTCGATATCAGCCCACCGTCGCCATGCCTTGTCCAAATCGGCTTCCCAGCAGCGGATAAGATAAGGTAATGCTTCCTCTTAGCTTTCCATTTCTCGAGAACCAATTCTGTATTTCAAGCAACTGATTAATGGATTGTACATGCCAACAGCAGACATTTTACCTACCCTCGTGTTCTCCTTCATCGCCCACTTCTCCGACCCTCTCAAACTCACTTGCGAAATCGTCTTCTACATTATCGGCCTGGAACTCTGGAAACTGAAGTAGTCCTGTACTCTCCTGACCAGCCCCAGGTTCCGCCGCAATAAAGTCACTGAAGACATTCTCAACATCACTTGTTTCCGCGTATGGGATAGAGCTCTTTATGCTGGCCGAGTCGCCAGTTTCACTCCCCCGGGAACTGGCCAAGTGACTAAGACTTGCCTTGGCCTTCAGCGCCCCGAGGGGACTGAGACCCGCCTGGCTTTCCTTTCCACCTTCCCGGGAAGCAATGTCTGTCAAAGATACAGCTGTGGTAGCCCGTGATTGGAGGGTTGTCTGTGTCGAACGAGAGGAGGCCGCCCCTTCATCCAACAGGCTCAATGTACCGGGGCGTGGAGGTAACGGCGGTGGTGGGCCTTCGGGGCTGACGCTGCGATCCCTATCGCTGGAAGTCGCAGGTCTGTTCGGGGAGCAGGATCGGGAACCACCGTCATGATGTGTCGTCGAATTCTCCGTGGAAGGTTCCAGGGGTTCTTGCGACTGGGTCTGCGCCGTCGAGTCCATATTCCCAAGCCCAGCTCGTCGGCATTAGACTTGATTCGGTCAGTGTGCTGGTCGGGTTTGATCAAGTGATGCAGGACCTCCTCGTCAGAGAGAACATCAAACCGGTCGCTGCGAACGGAGGGAAATGCATCGTTCGTGGGGGAGGAAATGGGTTGAGGGGGATCAACCCAAAGGCCGCGGAGGAGGAAGTGGAAACTAGTCCGTTAGTTGGCTTCCAGCACTCCGTCAGCCGCCAAAACATCTCCGCCTTGTCCTTTGCGGCTGCGTGTCTTCACGTCGCAACCCCCGACTGGCTGGTGGATCTCAACCGCAGCATTTGCCTTCCCAATGCGCGAAATATGACGAGGTGCGACCGACTGACTTTCTCTTTATTGTTGAACTCTCGAAATCCGCACCATGAGCCTTGATCCAAGCTCGTTTCCGAGGTCCAACTCCCCCGCAAGCTCCGAGAGCTCCCTTACGCGCTCCCGCTTACGAGGAAAAGAAGGTCTGGATTCCCTGGCCCTGCAGTGGATTTCCGTTGCCATCAGCTATATGGACTATACACAGTATTGACACAAATTTAGAGCCTCTGCGGAAGGATAAGAACTACCGTCGTTATGCGTCGAGCGTCGAGCGGTCCCTGTCGCTGTTTGACACGGCCTTGCAGGAATGGGCCGACTACATCTCATTTCTTAGTCGCTTGCTTAAGGTAGGATTCTATACAATCAGTCAGAGGTCATTGCTCGGTTCGCTAATTGTCTCTCTATATCAGGCCCTTCAATCTCACCCTCCGGATCTACCGATCGTCCCTCACAAGGTGCTTGTCGCGAAACGGCTTGCGCAATGCTTAAACCCGTCATTACCTTCTGGAGTTCACCAGAAAACGCTTGAGGTGTACACATACATATTTGATCTGATAAAGGTTTGGGCTTCAAAAGATGTCTGTTACAAGCACCTCTGTTAATCATCTGTCTCGTCTACTAGTCCGAAGGACTGTCGCAGGACCTACCTCTATACCTACCGGGCATCGCGCCAACTCTGACATTCGCCTCTCTTACGGTTCGCCCACTATTCTTGTCCCTGGTGGAGACACATATTTGTGGCCTGGAGCCATGGGCTATTCGTCCTGCATTGAAGGCGATCATCTTGGCCCTTTTGCCGGGACTCGAGGAGGAAACGAGCGATGACTTTGAGCCCACAATTCGATTGGTCAACAAATTCCGTGATATTTCAAGTCAGATGGACACCAATAGACCCGGGATGGAAACCAACTCAAGCGGTCAATACTTCTGGCAATGTTTATTCCTTGCTTCGATCACCAGCCCCAGCAGACGTTCAGGTGTTCTAGCTTACTTGAACCGCTATCTCCCCAAGCTGGGCATTACGGACCGTAGACCGAGCAAGACTGAGGGAAGCGACGACATGCCACAAGATGTTCTAATAGCAGCCGACTCGGTGGTTTCTCCCGAACCAGGCTTACTGATTCGCTGTTTCGCATCTGGATTGTCGGACGAGCAAGTCCTCGTCCAACGGAATTTCCTTGACCTGCTTGTTACGCACCTTCCGCTCAGCTCCCCTATTCTACAGGGTCGAATTACAGACAACGATCTTCGTCGACTGATCATTGCGGCCGTTGGTGTTGTCTGGCGCCGTGACATGAGTCTGAATAGACGATTATGGGCTTGGCTCATGGGCCCCGAACCTGCCAATGACCGGCCTTCTTTCGACGGCAGCATCATGGCATCTGAAAAACAGACGCCTGCGGTCGGCGGACAGGAGATTTCCCAGTCAGAATACTTCAGTCGCTTTGGCCTGACTCCGTTGATAGGAGGTCTTCTCCAGATGATAGAACAAGATACGCGCGTTCCCTCCGAGAGAACAAGGCCCTTCCGTATATCACTTTCGTTGATGGACCGATGGGAAGTTGGGGGATACATCGTGCCAGCGGTGTTCCTCCCGATTATCCGAAGCGTTCAGGCTTTTGAATCGGTAGCCTCTAAGAGCCAATTTGACGAGGTGTTCCGCAGCGCGAGTGCTTTCTTCGATGGAGTCGAAAGTGGTATGATCTTCTCTGAACTTCTCCGCTTGGTAGACTGGAAGTCGGGTGAATTGAATCGCAACCATGAGCAGGTCTTGAGCAATTTGAAGCTCGCCCAGTTCATTCTGGAGAATTTCAATGTGCGCGAGGAAGACATGGTTCTTACCCATGTTCCGCTACTAACGCTGTCGATCCTGGTCAAGATGCGCGAACTACCTAAGGAAGATCACTCCTCAATGACCGAGGATCAGCTGCAGCTTTTGTCTAATAGCCTCTCGAGGGTGATGCATTCTCTGACTGGGTTGCTTACAGAAAGAGCCTTCTCAAGGAAGTCCACCTCTGATAAGGGCTCAAATAAAGCGTCCACATCGTCTGTCGATGATTCCGAGGCCCTACGCAAAATTCATGGATTTTATGATCAAAGCAAGGGCAGTCTGGATCTGCCACCGTTGCCTTTTGCTCCTAAAGTCCTGGGCGGGCTCATCGTTAGCAAAGCTCATGAACTCGCCATTGCAGCCCTTGATCATCACAATGCCGCTTTGCCGATTCATGATAGGGTCAATCTTCTTATAGTCTTGCTGAGGAAGCTGCCGAAAGCGCGTGTACTGCGCGACCGGCGCTTTTACCTTGCGATTTGCAACCGAGCGAATATAGATCAAGCCGATCCGTCTACTTCGTCCTTCTCATCTACCTCAGCAATTGCGTCTGCTGTGACAAGCCTATATTCTATTCACTCTCCTGGTTTCTATATAAGCTACGAAGATCTGACTGATTTGGTTCCGTCCCTTGTCAAGCAACTATGGCAATTCCTTTCGCCATTAAACCCAAAATATCATGTTGAAGCAGTTCGGTGTTTGTGGCGCCTGCATTCAGTTTCATGGCCGGATCACATTGTTGAAGCTGCCATTACTTCTCTAATGATCGACTCATCGTCAGCTGCGTCTCGCCACCTATCATCAGAAGAGCAGATCGGTAGATACTTTGTGCTATGGAATCACAGTCACCATGGGACTTATGATCTTCCACCGAAACACAAGAATGAATCAGCACCGCCTCATCTACTCTATCAATCGTCAATTCTTGAACGGCCGCTTTTTGTTGTTCTAGACCTTTTATCCCAGGGACCAAGCGAGGCTTCTCACCTAGTCGAGCAGTGGCTTCAGGATCTATCATCTATACACAAAGTTTTCTTTATACTTGTTTCGAGACTCGAAGACTTGTTTCTGCGGGTAAACCCATCCGAAGCTGATACACAGGACTTGACGATATCACCTGATGATTATAAAGAAGGGAACTATCTGCTGGAAACAATTCATACCTCTCTATCTGCAGTTTCACACAATGGCTGGGTCGCTCTTTTGACGCATCCACCACCCCAGGCTGAGAAACATAAAGATGCTCGCACCTCGGAGGATCATGCCGACGCAGAATCTCTACATTCAACTATCTTCCAAGATACGTTGAAGGTAGTAAGTGGAAGGATTGCCAATGCTGAACAAACATCTGCCGACGAAGTCAAATTACAGCAAAGCGCTCTTCTCGTCATGCGCCAGCTTCTGCTCGGTCCCGGAGCTGAAAGCATTGTCGAGTCCGGAATTGATGCTTTCCTTGTCGACCGACTCTTACACGTCCTTGATGCAGGGGGCAGCATCGCCGTACAAGGAGCACTCATTGACACCCTCCTTGCGGCATTGAAGGTTCGATTTGCTCAAGCCTATCTACCTCCACCCCCTCCTAGACCGAAGCATCAGAGGGCCAGCTCCCGAGAGCGATTAACAAGCCCATCGATCTTGTCTTTTACGAGTGATAAAGCTGAGAAATCCCCTGCGGCTCCGTCCTTTCCTCAGCCTCCGCAACACCTTCTCGACTGCATTCTGAAGGGTATCAGCTCGCCAAACTCCAGAGAGATTGTAGAGAGATGGACTGTGCTACTCTGCGAGGTGCTTCCATTGTATACAGGATCCATTTTCCAGATTCTTCTCTTACTAGTGGAATGCTTCTGCAAGGAGATTCAACTCTCGTACGCCAGCCTTCAGCTTGCATTCAAGCAGACCATAAAGTGGCGTGAGGATCGCTCAGAGCATGCGACTATTGCATTACTTGCCGGCCTTGAGACCTGTATCGCAACTGCCCACGAGCGCCTTCTAATTGAAGAGACGAACGCACCAGCCGTCAAAAGCCCAGACCAAACTCATGGGTTCTTTGGAAACATGGTGTCAGGCGTCTTTTCTTCGGACGCTGGTCAATCTCGACCGTCAGCTGCAAATAATAGACTCACAGTACTGCTATGCTTCCAAGATGCGGTGCGACTATGCTTCTCTATCTGGTCATGGGGCGCTGTGGAAAGGAGCACTCTCCCTCAAGATGCGGAATCTGTTGCGTCATTTCAGTATACTTCCTTGCGCATGAGGAACAGATCTCGGCGGATCCTAGAGCATCTATTTACCGCAGAAGCTCTTGAATGTCTCGAGACTTTAGTAGAGATGTGGACGAAGTCAGATCCCGACACTTCATCTCTCATCTTCAGTCTCATCCACACTCTGGATGGGTCCAGACCCAAGATCACGATCCCGGCCGTGTTCAATGCAATCTATACGCGAACCAATCCTTCGGCACTAGACCCAAGCCGTAAATCCACGCTGTCATCCTCATTGACAGAGGCTGAGCTGGCCGGATTTTTGGTGGCTTACGCCAAGTCGCTTGACGACGACGTTCTAGACGAGATTTGGGCTGACTGCACTACGTTTTTGCGTGACGTGTTGAGTAACCCATTCCCACATCGGCAAATTCTTCCGCGCTTGGTCGAGTTTGCTGCTATACTTGGGGCTAAGTTGGACAATACAAGCTTTGGTGATGATCGGCGAATGAGAAGGGAGCTTGGGGTATGGATCCTCTAATCAATTGGATGAATCCAAGAGCTAACGTTTTTATAGGATGTTCTACTTCGTTTGCTTACGGCCATATTCACGAGCAAGCCTCTGGGAATGTCTCAGGACTCCGGCCTGATGAGTCGAGCCTCTTTGGACCACGATAATTCGTCCGTTCCTCACATGGGGCCCGATGACATGCTCAGCATCCTTTCCTTGTCTATGCCCGCCTTCACAACTACGTTGGGTGATTCGGATCGTATCAACTCGGCCGTATCGGGCATCTCGACCAATGTGATTGCTCCTCTGCTGCGGTCCCGGCTTTTCCCAAACAACGTCAACCGCAGTTTCATGGCCCTTCTACAGCATATAGCAAAGGCACCCGCTGCGGCTAAAATCTGGAAGAAGGACATCTCTGATGCTTTCAACGACCCCAGGTTTTTCGGATCACAGGTGAACCTGGTGAAAGATGGTTGGATGACTCTGCTGCGGCAATGGGTTCTCGCCGACAAGGATCGACTGTCCGAATTACTAGCCCGTCTCCCTCCACCCAGCACTGCAGGAATAATGTTTGGCGTAGGCGCATCCGCTGCGCGCCTGGATGCCGATCGCAAAGCGCAACTGAATCTCCGCAGGATTGCCCTGCTGATCATGTCTGCTAGCAGTGACTATTTCGTTGGAGAATTGCCAGGTCTCCTCCAGAAACTCGAAGACCTCCTTGCAGCCACCAGCTCATCCTCCCCCTCGTCCAACACGCGGGCCGAGATATTTATGGTTCTTCGGGCGCTCACCCTCAAGACCTCGACCAATACGCTGGCACCGTTCTGGCCGATAATCAACACCGAACTGCAGGAAGCCATTGCAGCCATTCCCCTTGGAGCCCATCAAGAGGTCTACAACCCATGCTCGCTGTTGCAGGCGTGTAAGCTCCTGGATACGCTGCTAGTTCTTGCGCCCGATGACTTCCAGCTCCTCGAGTGGCTCTACGTCACCGATACCATTGATGCCATCTATCCTCCTGACCGCTGGGAATCGATGGCGCTTGCCGATGAGATTTCCCAAGGCCTAGGAGCACGAGCCTCCCCGTCTCCTCGCACGCCGACGAATCCGGCCGAGACCGACAATGATCCCAAAAAACCGGGTCTCACGGCCGATTGGATCCGCGAAACAGCCAAGGACGAGATTATCGATCGCGTGCTTCGTCCCTGGTTTGACCAACTTAGCATTCATGCTTTCGAGAGTACATACAGCATGAATAGCCCCAGCTTGGAAGTGTGTCAGGATGATCTGCTGGCGGACCTGTTTAACGAAAGTACCATGGCCAACTGAGCGCTTGATTTGTTCTCGTTTTTAGATTTTCCGTTGGCGGGTTGGTTTGATTAGTCTTTAGCTTGTAGTGTGTGTATTATATATAAGCATAATTGGCTGGTTGAAATGTCTTAAGCCTCATCGAATTTGGCTTTGGTGTTCTCTTTTCTTTGTGTAGTTTGTAGTTGACGCCGCGGAGGACGTTCTATGTCTCCTCCAATAGGAACCGACGAATGACCGGCATTAATAATCACGCTGAGTAATCGCCTCCTCCCCAATGGGAGCCGCCAACGTCACTGTCTTTCGCCGTCCGCCTCCCCTTTCCCCTCTGCTTTCCCTCCGTGGAAGGTGATCAATTGCCTGTTCCTTGCCACTGCCAGATGTTCTGACCAACTGACCACCTCAGACCTCTCACAACTTTTGAACCATGTTTGCTCTGAAGACGGCGCTGCCTTCAATGCGCTCCGTCGCAACCACGCGCGGACTGGTCTCCGCGCGGAGCTTGTCCAGCTCGGCATCCATGAGAAACGCCGCCACCTCGTCGCTGCCCGCAAAGAAGCCCGTCGGGGCATTCCGTGGGGGGTGAGTTCCTACAGGTTTCGTCTCTTATGTGTGATAATCTGGTAAATTGACAATTCTCTACAGATTATTTGGCTTTCTGGCCGGTTCCCTCACTGCCGGCGCTTCCGTGTACTACTACATCCTGGGAGAATACCGGACGTCCAACGAGATGTTGACTGAAGATATAAGTGTAAGCTTGCCATTGACTCTACTTGCTGACTTGCACTTTCTCGCTTGATTTCATTGGCTTTCTGTTCCTCGTTGTGTATTGGGTCCTTGCTCTAGCGGAGAGCTTGCTCGGATGCGGGCGATGTTTTAATTCTCAAGATCAGAACGTTCCCATTTATATCTGATTTGCCCCTTGAACTTTGAGGAAATGGCTAACTTGCCCTTCAGGCGCTCCAATCAGCAACGCATAGACTGCAGAAATACATCGGCGAGCTGGAGTCGAAAGTCGACCAGCTCAAGAAGAAATGAGAAACCCACCCACGCTACTCTACGGTCGTTACCTTTAGTTTCCTTATGAGCTCCCTTGCGTCTTGATTCCTTTTCCCGCGTCTTAAGCAGGCTATCATCTATGAGTATAGTTTCTATCTTGTATGGGCGGGTGTTGTAGGAATGGCGGCTTGAACTTGCACCTTCCCAACGCCTGTCCTCCTATATCCATATCTGTAACATACTTTTGCAATTAAGAGAATTCAACTACTGCCAATATCAATCGTGCACATAGCATTCCAAGCATCCCCCTCGAAGAAAGCCCAAGCCCATCCCAACTTACGTCATCGGCTGTAATGCAAACACTGCAAACAGGCGTCGCCGCCTGCGCGGTCTCTCATCCGTTCTTTAATCCTGCAAAGCCACCGAATCTTATCACCATCACCCTCCAACACCATGTATTCCGTCGAGGTGCTACCGAACTCGTCGACCCATCTCACGCCCGGATGGACCTACGTGCCCGACCGGGGCTTCGATCCCGCCAAAGCCGCCATCACGCCCGCCATCGGTCGGAAACGAGGCATCCGCGACCCAGGCGGCCGCGCCGATCTCTCGTCGCGCCAGACCAACGCCATCGTTCGACACCTGGCCGAGCTGGATCGGGAGAATCATCGGGACGTGCATATCCCTGTTCCGACGAAATCGAAGGACTCGGGTAGAGGTACATACATCCCTCCCTCCCTTCCCTTCCTTTCGCCCAAGCAATCAAGGCCTTCGCATCTGCAAACTTAGACCGCTGACTCAATTCAATGGAAACCAGGAAGCCGAGGAAAAGTAACATCGAACGTCCGCCGCATCTTGCAGTCTCAAAAGACCTTCCGGAATTACCTCGACGACGAAGAAGCCGCTCTGGCGCAGGCCTCGCATCCCTCGAACGCTCAGCGACCGTCCATCCACGGCCATAATAAAGTCACGAAACCGTCGTCGTTGCGCCGGAGCTCGACGCCCGCTTCGACACACAAGGGCACAGATGCCTCTCGGGTGAAAAACAAACAGCCGTCTGCTCGGTCGTCAGCGTCACGGACGACATCCACAACGCCAGCTGTTCAGGGTGCTGCGGACGAGAAAGCCCAACAACAACAACAACCCCAGAACTCCGAAGCCCCCGGAGAAGGCGCCAGCAAAAAAGACGGAGAAGAGCCCACCCCCTCAGGCGCAGAAGAACAAGACCCAGAAAACAAAACTCGCCTCATCGAATCCCCGCACGACAACGACCCTCTGTTACGATCATACATCCCCTCCGCGCCCTCCGAGCGCATCATGCAGGCCCTCCTCGCCGAGCCGCCATTAACGTATAACGCGTCGCGAGCGGGCCCGCCGCTGGGCGTGAAACCGCCGCGCCATTTCTGCTGCATGTGCGGGTACTGGGGCAAGATCCGGTGCAAGAACTGCCATCTGAGGACCTGCGGGCTGGATTGTTACAAGGTGCATGAGGATTCGAGGTGTGGGGCTTTCTTTTGATCGGGCGTGCGGTTCCGAGAGCCTGTCTATCTTGGATCGAAGGCGACGTGCGGTGCTATGTACAAGCTTGCTTGCGTTTCAGTTAAAACTTTTCATATACCCCTACTTAGCATTCATTACAGATAATCAATAGCATAGCATAGCATGTTTCTTTCTAATTCCACCACCGAAGCCCGGTAGTAAAAACTATGCACTGTATACACCCGGATCTGGATCTATCAAAACTTCAAATGAATCCCGGCGCGGGCCTCTTCCTGCCGAATCTCAAACATGACCTGCACGCCCACGAAGAGCGCCCCACACGCGATAACCAGATACACAATCCCCGAATAAGACCCCAACATCTCCGCCAACAGACCTTTCAGCCCGTCCAGTCCCAGCGCAAAACCCACCAGATTCGCAACCATCATCATCAGAATATTGCCGACGGCGCCGACGGCGCAGATCACGCGGTACGCCGTCGGGCGGGCACGCCAGCGCGAGGCAGGGAAGAGAAGCGTGCCGATGACCTCGGGGAGGACGAAGAGGGTGATGAGCCAGCCCCACATGAGGAGACGGAGGTTGATGTCGTGCCAGAGGGCGACGAAGGTGAAGACGACGAGGAAGTTGAAGATCTGGCGGGCGCGGATGGCGAGGGGGGAGGGTTTGCTGGCGGTGGTGGTGGTTGGGGCACTGGGGCTGCTGCTGCTGCTGCGGCGGCGACCGCCGCCGCCGAGGGGCACGTAGACGTAGCGCACGATCCAGCGGTTGAAGGAGCGGTGCCAGCCGCGCCAGAAGGCGAAGGCGGAGTAGTTGTTGGAGACGCAGCGGACCATGTTCTCTGGGGGGTCGACGCCGTCGATCAGGGCCCAGAGGCGGAAGAGACGCCAGGGGATGAGGAGCTTGAGCCAGATGATGTGCAGGTTGAAGAAGCCGAGCATGCTCAGTTGGAAAGGGGAGTAGAGGGACCAGTTCGGGGAGGCTTTGGAGATGGCCACGACGTAGGTGTAGTGGAGGATCAGCTCCATGGAGAGGAGGGTGAGGAAGAAGCGGGTGCCGTAGAGGATGGTGCGGGTTCGGGTGATGGAGGGGGGTGCGAATCGCTGCTGCGAGATGTAATCGTTGAAGGTCAGGATGGGGCCGGCTAGGTATAATGGGCCATAGAGGACGTAGGCGACGTAGTTGCGGCCGTTGAATGCAGATGGCTCGGCCGGGACACTGACGCGGTCACGCTCCGAGAGTGATGCGGGATCGAGTTGCTTCTTCTTATGACTGTCAGATATCGTCTTTTGGGGTGAGACAGCATCGAACTTACTTCAATGGGACTGGCAGCGGGGTAATCCAGGCTCCAATAGTAGTCCATGTTGAAACTAATTAACCGCAGAACCGTGATGTTGAAGAGGATCTCCCATCGGGGAATCAACCCCCCAAAGCCATCGATATACCGACCCCATGCCACCAATTGGGCCTCCTGGCCTGTGCCATCTGCCGGAGCCACCAGTACAGCAGCGATGCGTTCAAGAGGATAGCCGCCACAGAGCTCGTTGGCAAATAGCGTGCTGATGTTGAACACCCACGTAGCCGCGGGGATGTATTTCCGAGGCAGCGTTTTGGCTATTTTATAGTTGATATACAGGATCGCGAGTACTTTGATCGCAGACACGCCATGGAGGGCGGTTATAAAGATAAAGGCAAATCCAAAGTCGAATCGGATCCGCTGATTGAGCCGCGCTTCTCCAGCCGCAACCACATTTGGTCTCGAAGTAGATTCGGCGCTGGAAGAATGGACGAATTTCTCATATACGCGACGAAGCAACGGATGGGCGACTAGCAGAACGAGCAGGTAGGGTATATTGTCACGAAAGGTCGAGTACTGGCTGTCGGAGTTATCCTATAGCATGCAAGCAACCACGTTAGTCGACATCTACCAAACTCAACAAGCAACAAGGGAAGCATACCACTTTCCGACCAGGCACCCAACCAGGAGACAGCAGATCGACATAAGCCGAATAACTCGGATGACTCTCTAATCGCTTTCATTAACACTCGTCCAGAATTCCAGTACGCAAACACCATACCCTGAGACACCTCAATGACCGCCTTAAACATCAACGGCACAGCGACCAGAAAGACCAAATAGTAGACGTAGAACTCCAGGGTGTTCCATTTCGACGGTTCGGCGCCGTTGGCGATGGCCTGGGCGCGGGCATCTTTGGCCGTCGCAGGTCGCGTGTCAGCGGCCGCCTTCAGCGGAGTTGTCGCGGGGACGGTTAATCTGGTATCGAGGGTATCGAGGGTATACAGCTGACGAAGCCGGGAGAATATCGAGAGAGGCATCTTCAAGCCAGCATGACGGACCGAGCTCCTCAGAAGCGCGGAGGGAAATGATCGATGCGGAGAGCGTTCGGGGGTTCGTGTGGCTCAGGGGCGGAGACTCGGTCGACGGCAAGGAGCGGTGCTAGTTGGCGACACACCACAGGCAGTTCATTTCCTGCTGTATGTGACTGATGAAATGGAGGATTCTCTGCGATTGATAAGAGCATCAACCAATTCTCACGACATTCACGGCGTGGATTGAATGCCCATTTGAGATGCGATGACTAAGGCCATACCACGGTCGCTGATTGGTGCCTGGTGTGCCTGAGCCGCTTATCCGCATCGGGCAAGGACGCCTGCTGAGTCAGCCATTGCATCATGAGCATCTACTTCATCTGCATCTTCAAGCTCACATCCTCCATCTGCTATAGGAGACACATTCTAGTAGAGGTCAATATGGCACAGAAAAGAGTACGTATATGTTCTGGTTAATGTTCCGACATAACCTCTTCATACCTGCCACTACATCATCTCGGACATTTGGCTGATCACACGGATGCAGATTGCATTCAAGGTGCATGGCACTGTACAAGGCAAGTACTTGGTCTTTCATTCGGAGAATACATGAGGCTGTGGATTATCATACTCTCACCTAAGACAAACTGCTCATTGTCGGATGTTTTCAGGCGTTGGATTCCGGTATGCTTCCCTCTAATTATATATCCCGTCACGCATAGATGAAAACTTACCAGCGTGACCAGCGACTTCACACAAAAGCGCGCCACCGAATTCGACCTAAAAGGCTGGGTCAAGAATACCATCTGCGGAAGGGTTCGTCCAATCTTCCCCATTACTTACCAAGACACCACACTATACCTACACAGTGGAGCCAGCACCATCACACCTATTACCCAATACTAATTCTATGCAGGTCGAAGGAGAAGCGCAAGGACCCGACTCAGCCATCCAGAATCTGGTTAAAGAAATCAACAACGGGCCGCGTCTAGCGCACGTCGTCAAGGTGGAGAAGAAAGAGATTGCCACGCAAGAAGGGGAGAGCCAGTTCGGGGTCAAGCGGACTTCCGAGTCGGCGTTTGATGCGACGGTTTGAGCGGTTTTGTTTTCTTCAGTCGGCGATTGGTCGGATGGTTGTACCTAGTCATTTACGTGGGGATTTACGATACCTACCTAGGATATGGATATGATAATGACACATAAGTAAATCGGAGAGGGTTTGAGCAGAACGTGATCGGTGAGGAGGTCGGGTTAGATTGCTTTGGGCTATGAATTAGGTGAATTCTTGGTGGATGTCGAGGTTTTATTTGTATAGAAGATGCTGGCTTTTATAAAAGGCTGTTTGAGCCTCATTCTCGTGTGATACTGGATTGTTATTGCTGGAAAGTATAACAATGCCAACAAAGAAACCATGTCAATTTTAAGAATTAAGAACCTCAAACACATGGCAAGGGTTCAGGGTTTGTGCCTGCTGCAGCGGTGATTTCAGGATCTGCAGTTCTCGGCCGGTTTACGAACCAGATCTAAATATACTCTGGGAGCTACTAATCGGGATCTGGTCCACCAAACATAGTCCATACAGCAGGAAAAGAGAGCCGGCACCTGACGTAAGAATGAACGCTTTGTCTGACAGGAGGCCAGAAGAAAGAGATTTCCAATCGTCGAGCCTCTAGAACATGGCTATAGTTAGTCAGGAGGATCCCGAAAAAACCCAGCAATCCCGACTTTTCATCGGCGTCCCGATCTGAGTCAGAGCTGCCACCCGATTCATCCCGCGGTCACCTGCCCGCCCTTCGTGTTTCTGAAATTACGCCCGCCGTATCTGCGCGAAACGAACGAACTTACGCCGCCAGCAGCACCGGGTCAACGACGGCCATGGGGATAATGGGGAGCATGTTGGAGTTGCTTCCAGTTCGACGGGACGATCATGACATCAGGCTGCAGGGGGGAAAATTCCAAGAGAGCGATTCCTGTGGGGGAGGGCCGATGTGCAGCGAACTGCCGGGACGGGGAGGTGGTAAGGGCGAGTATGCCGTAATTTCCGCCTGGAATTGCTGCGGTTCCTTCACTGCCTGAGGACAAATCCGTCAAACCGGGTTGGCCGCCCCGGTGACTGTATGTCATCCTCCTTTGTTTGGTCCCGGCGTGGTCCCGGTTTTTGCCATATCGATCTGATAGATTTTTTCTGGTCCCTAGGGAAGCAATGTAGATGGTATAAATACGGCAGGAGCCGTGGGTAGGTGGCATTGTTCATAGACATCATCACATCACGATTCCTTCTACAATTGCATAGCATCGGCTATACTACCTGATTATCACAACCAACCTAAATAACTTGGGATTGACCAAGATGAATTCAATCACAGCCACAGCACCCATAAGGGCTGCCTACCTGCCCAAATCACATCTGCACCTCACGCTTCGAGGCTGTACCAGTCTTGTCGCCACAGCAGGGTTACGCGGGGGCAGTCCGCTGTTCGCCAGCACGCATCGCCATGCGACGAACCCCAGACGATTGATCTCGTCCACCCCGCACCCGACCAAGATCAAGGAGTTCTTCCCGCCTCCGGAGGCGCCGCATATCAAAGAAATGGAGACAGCCTGGTCTCACCCCGTGTGAGTACCCAGGATCAATTCTCTTGGCGACCAAAGCTGACAGTGCCACAGTTACACCGAAGACCAGATGCAACAAGTCACGATTGCCCATCGACAAGCCAAGAACTGGCCCGACTGGGTGGCCTTGGGAACGGTGCGATTGCTGCGATGGGGAATGGACTTGGTCACGGGATACCACCATCCTCCCCCCGGCAAGGAAAACGAGGCCAAGTTCAAGATGACCGAGAAGAAGTGGCTTACTCGATTTGTATTCCTGGAGAGCGTGGCGGGAGTGCCTGGAATGGTAGGGGGAATGTTGCGACACTTAAGGAGTTTGCGACGCATGAAGAGAGACAATGGATGGTGAGTGGCCCAAGCTCTTGGGCGGACCACACCCAGAGACCAACCAACTAACTATGACATAGGATCGAAACCCTTCTGGAGGAGGCGTTCAATGAACGGATGCATCTGCTCACCTTCCTCAAACTCGCAGAGCCCGGATGGTTCATGCGCATGATGGTTCTCGGCGCCCAAGGGGTGTTCTTCAACGGCTTTTTCATCTCCTACCTCATTTCGCCACGGATCTGCCATCGATTCGTCGGATACCTGGAAGAGGAGGCGGTGATCACCTATACTCGGGCGATCAAGGAGATCGAAGCGGGCAAACTCCCCGAGTGGGAGAAGCTGGAAGCGCCCAAGATCGCCATCTCGTATTGGCAAATGCCGGAGGGGCAGCGCAGCATGAAGGACCTGCTTCTCTACGTCCGGGCGGACGAGGCCAAACACCGAGAAGTCAACCACACCCTGGGAAACTTGAAGCAAGGGGCGGATCCGAATCCGTACTCGGCCAAGTACAAGGACCTGACCAAGGCGCACCCCGGAAAGGGCATTGAAAACCTGAAACCCACCGGATGGGAGCGAGAGGACATCATCTAGGGATCACATGGCTTTCCCCGGTTTATTTCTGCTTAGTATTTTGTCTATTTTGTCAGCACGGAGTTTCCGAGGTTGTTTCATCATGGGTTGCTGGTTCAACCCGGTGGGGGTTTGCACAGGCGCAGTTGACATTTGGGTTAATTCGGCATGCGGGACTGTATTTTTACTTTTTATTGTATGATAGATTGAACTCCTCTCGATGTTAAATGAATGCAGCATTGACGCAGATGTATGGTCCTTGCATATAACATTTCAAGAAACTTCAGATCCGCGCCAAAGTTCGGGACGGAAGAAGAAACGCGGGGCGCCAGGCACGGGACACGCTAGACCAGGAGAGGGAAGGCGGGTGGAAGACTCCACCCGGCTTTCCCAAGATGGTTCGATTCCATGTTTGGTAACGGACATAAAACTGCCTGCTGCCATAGTTCGATCATCATCCTGATTGCGGGGCATCGAGGGGTGAAGAGGAATTTCGTGGACCAAAGGCGGTAACACGCTCGGTTACCTCGACCTGGATGGGCTGGTGTAGCGTTGCATTGCGAATGTCGACAGGTCTATCTTAGTAGCTGGCATCGGCTCTTCCCAAGACTTGGCTCTTTCTTGGGAGTTGCCTGTCTTAAGTTCCGAACAGCCCCGGCTGATCTACACCATGACCGACGGGATGTTGGATGAGGGCCTCTGGACGGAGTCTGTCCTCGAGCTCGATCATGATCGTTGGCATATTGGCCGTCGGCTTGCAGCAAAATTCCGGGAGCAGACTGACGCATTCACTCAGGATACGACTGACGAATTCCACGAAGTCTACGAAGCAGTCCACATTGATCCCTCAGACATTCCAGGAATTATGAAAGCTAAAAAGCAGTGCGTGTCTTCTACCCAACTACTTCTCTGTGTATTGACATTGATAGGATCGCGCCGTGGAGTGACGGCGACCCTTTTGCCGTCAGCAATGAAATACATCGCGAGATTGATAATCTACATTATCTAACAGAGTATGACTGCACCTGTACACCGAAGCTTTTCTCCTTTGCTATTGACCAGCAAGGTCTAGATGACACTGTTCCGGGTGGATACATTGCTTATATCGTCATGGAGAGAGTCCCCGGGAAAGATTTGCGAGACTTTGACCAACTCGATCATCATGAGAAGAACCGGGTGCGTCTCGCGTTTGTGGAGGCCTTATGGTACGAACGAATTTCTACCTTACTTTTGCTTCGTTAATAATATTCCCAGGAAATTGCATAGTCACCATTTTACTCACTGGGATCCTCGCCCAAACAATATCATGTGGGACTCTGCAGCCGGCAAATGGTTTGTTCTCTTGACTCTCTAATTGTAGCGATTTTCATTGACGCCCAAAGTTTTATTGTGGATCTCGAAGATGCTCTGAGGCATACTAACCGTAAGGATTCTGATGTATGCCTGGACCCATGGGAACAGCTTGAGGGATGGGGCCTGATAGAAGAACAACACAAAGGGCTCACAGCTTTTTTCCAAAAAGAGGAGTTGTTGGATTACCTGAAAGCCGAGCTCGGCATATGATCGCTGTAGGATATACAGTTCTATGATTGCTTGGTCTTATGTATCTTCAACAATATTATGTGGCTATGTCAATCCCCATTCCTTTTTACTGGGTCTGCATATGCAAGATAAGCCATGCTCGAGCCTCGTCCTCGAGGATCCGAACACCAAGCTACCCCCAAACACCAGACCATGGTATGTCCACGCATTATCCGGGTTGGAATCAATGTTCTGGCACACGATTGCCCGCGGAAGCACATAGAATATATTGGAAATCAAGGACTGCGCGAGATACCATAATGTACGGGTTTCAAGAAGCATTGCAGCAAATTGAATTGATATACCGTAAGGAGTATATCACTTACTCAACAATATTTCAATCAAGACAAGGCTAGTATTACCCTTATGCTATGTTCAATTGACGGACATGGCCGAACTCCCTGGCCAATCCTAACCCTTAAATTGAGTTTGGCAGTCTTCAAGTGCTCGCTCCGCTTAATTTAGCCATGGGGTTTACAAGTGATGGCCATTCTATTTCTATTCCATCTCGCCACCACAACGTTTCGCTGTGGACCACTTGCGCGCCCTGTTCTCTTTTCCTTCTCTTCATTACCAACTCGTTTGCTCATATCAACCATGGCCAACTCCGATATACGACAAGGTCTATTCAAAGATGACACTGCGAAACGAATTGTCATCAAAGTCAAGACCCAAACTTTGAATCCCGAAAGTTACTTTGCTTCGGCAACAAATGTAGTTTCCGAGATTTTGCCTGGGTGGGAAAGCGACCCTCGCATGCTTTTGCTCGCCATTGACCTGTGGAGTGAGCGCACCTTTATTGTTATTGATATCAACAACCGCGATTACAACTTTCGCACGGCACACAAGAATACGACAGTGTTCCCGGTCTATGTTCTTCGACAGCATGGAAGACGGCAGGACTGGGTATTGGTGAGATGGCATCAACTGGATGAACGTATGAGTCTACAGCTAGCGGATCTCCATAGAGTCAATGGCTATGATGCTACCCTGCCTTTTCTGGAAAATCACAACACACGCATCGTCCACGAAAACCCCCGCGACCTCCCTGGCCGACCGTTCAATAATTGACAATAAACCGTTTGGTCTTGATTGCTTCTTGAATTTTCAACAACACTGATGGAATCCACAAGCATGTCTCGACACAGGTTGAACGAGATGGAGAGTCTTTAGGGCTGGGCGTCGCCGGATGTTCCCAGATCACGTGGACCCCTCAGAAAAGACCCCCAAAGCAGTTATACAGAACGGGTTATAGTTATGTAGGAGACTGGACTAGTACTCAGGGGCAGGCCCGGCACGGTGGGAAATGGAAGCAGAGAAAGAAAACAGAAAAAAAAAAAAAGAAGCGACCGGCAATTTCTATTAATACCCGTTGTCCTTAATTAACTAATTCATTTAGATCATTAATTCATGATGCCGACGTGTTGGCAGCCGGACTATTGACCCGCTTCCCCTTTTAGCGGGAAAAAAGCCCCCCCTTTCGAACCTCCCAAGATTATTCTCGCGGCGTCGATCGATCAATCCGGTGCAATTCATCCGTGACGCATCCCTATTTTGTGCCTCGCCAAAACGGTTATCGAGCCGACGACCACCTGTCCTTTCCGGTCGCATCTCGACCCTCCCGATATATTGGTTCCCTTCTGGCGATACCGTCGCGATCTATCCACGGAGTATCCGTATCTCCTGCCACCATCTGCCCACCCCTCTGTCTCTCTCTGCCGTCTGCCTCACGATGGATGATTCAGTCGAGTCTGAGTTCGCTGCCCCTCCGCACCGCGCGTCCTCCCCCTCCCCGTCCATCTGCCCGACGCCCGCCATCTCCTCCTGTCCGTCGCCGGACCGCACCTTCTCGACCTTCTCGACCATCTCCTCCCTGTCCACCTCGTCCGCCACCTCCGCCGATGCTCGATCCTCCGTGTCAATTTCCTCGAAACGCCGTGGCTACATTCGGCCCCAGGGGGCCGAATTCGCGGAGTCGGCCAAGAACCGGGAGAGCGTGATGAGTCTGGGTAGCATCGCCCACCTGCAGTACTACTTTGCCCGGACCGGCCTGTTGGACGGCAAAGGCGGCCATGCCCGCGAGTTCAAGAAAAAGAAGAAGCCGGAGGACGAGCCTCGGCTGCTGATGACCCCTAATGCACGGTTCATCGACGATCTGACCGCCAGCCCCACGAGTGAGGCTGGATTGAGTTCGGCCGACGAGGATAGCGGCCTGGAGGAGCCCGACGAGATGATGCTGCCTCCCACCGTCAGCACCTATAGCATCAAGACCCACCACATCCCGCCGCCCCCCGACCTGCTGGCGCTGCGCAAGAACCTGCGCAAAGCGCTGCACAAGGCCGAGAAGAACATCGAGACGCTCGGATCCCAGAAGGAGCCGCCGCCCGACCTGAACCCCCCGCGCATCAGTCTGTCGCCGGACGAGACGGGCGACCCCGACGAAGAACCGGTGCGTCCGCCCACCGCAGGCGGCACCCCTCAGGGGTGGCAGGAGATCCGAGGCGTGCGCATTCTGGACGTGGTCACGCTGGCCATCCGCGCCGCCAAGATCTATTACACGGCCCACGAGCGTCCGGAGCGATTGGCGTCGATCAAAAGCGAGCGCGACATCCGTCAGGAGCTGTTCAACGTCCTTGAGGTGTTGAAGCGGTGGGCCTCGCGCAATTTCTCCGGTGGATTGCGGGGAGACGAAGAAGATTCCATTCTCGGATGGATCTCCAACGTGCGGGAGATGCTGGCCCAAGAGATCCGGTTGGAAGAGCAAGAGGCCACCGAGCGACAGACATGGTCGTGGGCTGCCGGGGATTGGACCGGACGAGAGCGGGAACGCGAAGAAGCCTTCCTGCGAAGTTTGACGGATTCGGACTCCCCCCTGCCCTCATGGACTGCCCCGGAAGAGGGTTCCCTGCCGAGTGCCATGCTGGAGCGACTCCGCGATGGTCGAGACCTGGTCCGCATCCACAACCAGGCGGTGCGGAAGTCCAAGCGTCCGTTCTGCGAAATCAAATCATATCATCAGGACGTTGCCAAACCGTACCGACGGGCAGAGAACCTGCGATTCTGGGTCAAGGCGGCGGAAATCCGGTGGGAGACGAAGCTGGAGATGGACGTCATGGGCGTGGTTCAAGGGAACAGCGACGAGGCGTGGACCAAGTTCGACGCGGCCCTTCTGACATGGTGTCGCAGCGTGCGCGAGGAGCTGCAGCGCGACTGGCAGGAGACGCCGGGGCCCAAAGCCGATGCAAGGCTTCCAGATGACGGGTTTGACGGTTGAGTCTATGACGAAAGGCGAGAAGGAGGTCTGGTTCGTTGGAACCACGTATGATTCTTTTTTTACATATTTTATTATTTGGTTTGTTCTGTTCTGGCTCTACGCTTGTCGTTTGCAGCCCTTCCCTTAGATACCCCCCTTACTTGGCTTGAGTTTCTCCCCTTGAGGGATGGCGGATTGGAGTGGCATGGCTGGAATAGCTGGAATAGCTGGAATTATCTATTGTATTTGATTTGAATCACTTGGAATCTGCCCAGGGATGGTGTACATATTTTATTATTTAATCTTCTGATTGGTATTTCATTTATTATTATTTTTTCTTATTTATTCTGAACCGGGAATGAAGGAGTGAAGGAGCGCTTATTATTGATCCCTGCGAGGCGACCATCCCCAGACTAGGAGACCAGGAAAACAGGGTTGCAGAAAGGCAGAAAGGGGACTCTAGCAACTAATAACTGAAAAGTAGAACGAGTCAATACTCGAGTCCTTTCATGCCCAAACCAGAGTACAGTTGTCTGCTCCACCGTTAACTAATCGCATTCCCGCCCAAAGAAAGGGGCCACATTCCGCCCCAAAGACGTTGGCCGCTTCTCAGCCCATCAACCACATTCCACCGCTGCTCTTCGTTGGCTCGACCCCTCTCGCTCTGCATTGCATCCTTGTTTGATTGACTCTTCCGTAGGGCAGTCGTCTCGCGCATTGCATTGTCCCCCATGCTTGCCATGTTCGCCGGGTCGACTTCCTCCGACCCTGCGGATGTCCATGTCAACACGTCGCAAGAGCTGCAGCACTCACCACCACCACCACCGCCGCCTCCTCCACCACATCCAGAGAAGCAGCCTGAAGAAACCTCACCATCGCATCAGTCTGACCTCTCCTCGCCGCCGCCGCCGCCGCCCGTCCTCTCCGTCTCGACCCCAGAAGAATCGCTCCCCCGACGCATCAAGTCCAAATCATCCCTACGCAGCGTGCGCAGTTTCGGCAGCAGCTTAAACGACGAAGATCCCGCCGATGAGACGCCCGAGCAGCCTGGGTCCGACAAATCCCTCATCCGCCCGTCCATCCTGCGCCGACTGTCTCCGGGCCTGGCCGCTCGCGTCAAACTCCTAGACGGCAGTCACAGCAAGAGCGCCGCCAACTCCCGCAACCCCGGCGCCGTCGGCCGCATCCCCGAAGAGCACATTAAAGAGCTGGATACGCTGCACCAGAACCTGTCGGCGTCCATCAAGGTCGAGAAGAAAGGTCGTTCGTGGAATGCTCTGCATCTGATCGGCAAGGACAGGAAGCAGCAGGGTGGCTCGGACCTCCTGGAAGTCATCGAACCGGAGTTACTAGAGGTGCCGTCGCCCGAAGCGTTGGAGTCGTTGGAATTAGAACGCGAGGCCTTGGACGAACCGACGCGACTCCCGTCGGAGGCGGACGCGCAGATTGTTGAGACCGCCTCAGAATCCACGGAAGACCAGGTTGAACCAACGAACGCAGTCGAAACTACTGATACCGCGGATACTACAGACACTACAGACCCTGTTCAGACAGCCGAGACGGTAAATACCGTTGAGACCCCCGAGCAAGAAGCCAACGAATCTCCGGCCATGTCTGTTGCTGAACCTCTCCCGGCGCCGACGCTGCCCGCGCCCGTTGAGCCGGCCCCCCAGCAGTCAGAACCAGAGCCAGAGCTTGCGCAAGAACCGACGGATTTCGAGAAATATATCCAGCGCACCAGCGAAAAAGAATCCGACAACCCCCCTCCCCCTCCTCCCAAGGACTCCCCGCTCGAATCGGACAACAACTCCGCGTACTTCCGCCCCAGCAGCCTTCACCGCGCCGATTCGATCTTCTCCTTCTCGCGAGCCTCCTTCAGCAACCAACTCTCCCAGCTAACCTCCATCTCCCTACCCCAAGCTTCCTCGTTAGCGTCGAGCATTGCCGCCATTCCGAATGCACCCCTGGCCGTCAAGTCCCTGACCGGAGCCGCCGACCAGATCCAGATATGGATCAAGAAAGCGACCAGCGTACTAGAGGGTCTGGATGCCGACGACGACGTGGAGTGGGCGGCGGCGGGAGGGCGAGACGGTCTGGATGACGTGGATAACGCCATCACGACATTTGAGGGTCTCATCAACGTTTACGTGAAAGCGATTGAAGACGTGCAAACCCGGCAGGATATCGAGAACGTGGAGCCCGACAGTCTGAAGACGATCGTGACGCAGATGGACTTCATCATCCAGCACTGGACGCAGATCAAGTCGCGCCTGCGATCCGTGAAGAGTCAGGTGGAACTGGCCATGGAGTGGGAGGAGCTGTGGAACAACATTCTTGGAGACGTGGGCGCCGAGGTCGGGAACCTCACGCAGCTGATCTTCCAGATGGAGGAGAAGCGGCACTTGGTTATGGCCGGCTCGCAGTCGCCCGGAAACAACGGCGTCGATATCAACGAACTAGAGACGATCGTCGAAGAGACCCCTGGCGGCGGGCCCCGGGCCAGCAAACGACTGAGCGTGGAGCCCATCTTCTCCGTTCCCCCGGCGCTCGACACCCCCATCATTCAAACGCCCCAGGAGGACAACTTCCACGGCGATCTGATCGGTCTGTTCGCCCGCATCCAGCCCCTGCGGGCGTCGTTGGATTTCCTGCCCATGCGCTTGTCCATGTTCCAGTCCCGGGCCGATGCCGTGTTTCCCAGCGCCTGCCAGGATCTGCAGCAGGGCATCGAGCGACTGGAAGGGCGATATAAGATGCTGGAACAAGAAGCGGAGGACCTGCGCAAGGAGCTCAGCGAGGATCGGTGGATTCTGGTGTTCCGGAACGCCGGCTCGCAGGCGCAGAAGATGTTCCAATCCGTGGAGCGCAGCATCTCGAAGCTGCAGGAGGCGCTAGAGTCGGGGGCCATCTTCAACAACCCCGCCGGACTGGCCAAACGGATTGAAAGCTACGAGGCCAAGAAGCAGCACTACGTGGCGGCGATTGAGCGAGTGGTTTCGATCATCCACAAGGGGGTCAAGGACCGGCTGACGCTGAACGGCGAGACCCTGACGCTCCTGTCGGATATGACGTCCAAGCTGGACGCGCTGAAAGCCAGCATCAAAGTGATGGACGCCTCGTTAGAGGACGTGCACATCGCCCGCAGCCAGCAGCTCCGCGACTCGATCTCGAGCATCGTCACGATGGACAGCCCGGCGACGGGCAGCGTGGCCGACACGCCGGGCAGCTCGCCAGCTTCGTCGGTCGTGATGACCCCCGGCAACCGCAAGGGCGCGTCCACGCCGCTAGGAGGGTCCAGTCGACGCGGCAGCTCGGTCAGCTCGGCGGCTCGCACGACCATGTCCAAGGTGCGCCGCTACTCGGGGCTCCCCCAGGCCACGGCCACGTTGACGGGGAAGAAATCAGCCATTCCCAAGCCCTCGCTGGGCGTACCGTCTCCCACGAAGACCAACGGCGCTGCCACCCCGACACCGGCGTCGCGCAAACCGGCGACACGTCCTGCGGCGCCCCCCATTCCGGGCCGTCCGCGATGGAACATCAGCACGAACACCAACGACCTGGATGTCGGCTTCAAGCCCACTCCTTTTCGGAAATCCTCTGCTCCCAACAACACCGCCTCGAACGGCCGCACCCCCCGACCCGCCTCCACGCTTCCCTTCTCCCGGTCGCGACGAGATCTCTCTGCATCTCCCGCTCCCTCCACCGCTCGATCTGTCAGCCGCGTTTCTAGCCGGCTTACGTCGCGCAGCCCGGCGCCTCCGCCGTCTCCTTCTCCCGGCTCTTCTCTTCTGGATCCTCCGCCGTACAGCAAACTGCGACGACCGGCGGGTCTGGACAACACGCCGCGGAACCGACAGAGCTTCGCCGGCACGCCGTTCAGCCGCAGCGTGTCGCAGCAGCACAGCAACGGCCTGCTCAGTCCGACCAAGACCGACCGCCCTGGCACCGCATTGGGCCATTCGGGCAGCCGTCGCATCAGCCTGCTTCCTCTGCCTAAGGAGCGTTCCGGACGAGACAGCGCTACGGGGTCTCGCAGCAAGCTTGCTGACCGGCCGCGGTGGCGGTAGCCTTCGAACTGATTTGTACTTTGCACTTGCCCTCTTGCATTTCCGGCCGTTTTGATTTATCGTTCTACATTGCATGTATTATCAGCATCGGGATTGAGGAGTCATATACCAAGTCGTTTGCAGGACAGATTGCGCTTGATTCCCCACTCGCATTGTGATTAGCGTTCTTTGATGTATTCATTTAGGGATATGGAATTACCTTCTATCTACATTTATCTACATCCATTCGTAATCCATCTATCTATAGATCAAAAAGATCAAACCAACTCCCGCCCAATGATCAACGCATCCACCAGCTCCGTGCTGTTCGACAGCCGCGCCGCCCCCGGCACCCGCCCGATGATCTGGAAGCCCAGGCGCTCCCAGATCTTGACGGAGGCGACGTTGTTCTCGAACACGAGGTTGAACACGGAGTATTTGTAGCCCTGTAGGCCTGGGGTCAGCCAGGCCGGGGCTCTAGAGTTGGGAGGACTTACCAGCTTCGGCGCATAGTCTAGATACGTCTCGCCCATTACAATCCCGACACCTCGACCTCGCGCCGCCTCTGTGGTCAGGAACCCGGCGTTGCAGACGTGCGAGCAGCGTCCTACATCAATCATATCACATCAATCAGCATATCGCATATCTACCTCCCCCTCCCCCACATCAAACCAACTCAAAAAGGAAAAGAATAAAACCCACCGGGATAATTCGGCTTCACATAAAACGTCCCCAGACACTCCCTCTCCCAATCCCTGCCCTCCCTCTCCAAATCCCCCTCTCCCGCCACCGCGATGACCGCAAACGTCCCAAACCAGTAGTTCGCGAACAATTCGCGCCCCATGGGCTCTTCCATCGGGTAGGTCGTGCCGCGGGCGATCTCGGCGCTGAACTCGCGGTGCAGCACGTCGATCAGGGCATCTGGGATGGAGGACGGGCCATTTGCGATCGGGTACAGGGTTACGGGGGTTGAGTCTTTTAGGGTTTTGGTGAGGGGTTTCAGGTGGGATTTGTTGGACTGGGCGGAGGGGGGAGGGGGGATGTAGGTGGTGGGGTCTTCGAGGAGGGAGGGCATTTTCTCTATTTTTCTCTCTTTTTGTGCTGTAATTGGGGGTTTGGGGTTGGAATTGGACTTGAGGCTATGGGCAATGGGTATGGTGAGCAGGAAGACTAGGTATAAAAAGTTATAAGAAAGTTGATTGTGGAAATGTGGTGGATTAGTCATACATCATGTCATGATAGGGCGTGGTTGGTTTGGTTGGTCTTTTGAAGGTCCATGTTTACTTTGCACTTGAGGCAGGGAGTGGTGATGTCAATGGCTTTGTGGCCTGTTTCTCTGGTTTTATTCACTTGGTTGAGAGGTTGTGTATGAGATTGACTACTCATCAGGTAGATAGTATATGTATGACGTGCATGTATACTACCTCCGCATTACAAGAATTTGAAGTTAATCGTGCATATTGTACTGTACACTCAATGCAGATAATCTATAATACAGACTCATAACTATTTACATTTACACCAGACAGACAGACAGACAGGTAGATAGGCAGTTCTTAATCTCCCGCCATACTCCAGTCCTGTCCAGACTGGCTGCTAAACCCTCCCAACAAACACCACTATTCCTCCCCCTCTCCATCCCGATTCCGAATCGCCTGCATAAGCTCATACAGCTGACCGAGCTGCTGATCTGTATATCAATTAGCATCTCACCACCGGCAAAGAAACCAGGAAACACAAGAGAAGGAAGGGAACCAACCACTCATCTTATCCAACTTCGCCTTGTCCAATTTCTCCCCAGCCCACGAATCCCCCTCCAACTTCTGCGCGTATAACTGCCACTCCGTAAGGAACCCGATCTATCAATCAACCAAATCATTAGCATTGCACACCATGACCCAGCACCCAATCCATCCAAACACCCCTCACCCCAACACGGAAAAAATAGAGAGGGAGAAGAGGAGACATACGATATGCAACGGATTATCAACACTCTTATGCGCACGAAACTCGCTCTTCACGTAGCCATCGCCGAGCAGGCGCATCTCGGGCTCCAGCTTCTTGCGGTGCACGCGGAGAATGCGCCGGTAGAGCTGGAGCGGGGGCAGCAGGGCCAGGGACTCGCTGAGGCTGGACTTCGAGCCCATGGAGGCGGGGGTGGCGAGGAGGCGGAGGGCGGGGCGCATCGTGAGAGTATAATACCTGGGTTTAGTAGAATGGAAAGTGTAGATGTAGCTGTAGAGTAGAGGAGAGTTGGATGGAGCTGGAGATTTGGAGAAGGTCCGGGCGGTGAGGCGCAGGCCAATTGGAGATGAGGGAGTTTGTCCCGCATTTTATTTTATTTTATTTCATCATTATCTTTTGTCTTCATTGATTGATGTCTTTCTCGATGCAATAGATCAATTGATCTTAACCCCCAAAATGCTCCCAACCCCCTGCACCGCCCACGTCTCCTTCGACACTATCTACGAACCCTCCGAAGACTCGTACCTCTTCCTCGACACCCTCTCCTCGCCCTCCGAGTCCGCATGGCTGAAAGCCCGCTTCCCCTCCCCCCCCTCTACAGATCCCACAAATGACACCTCCTCGCCCTCCCCCCTAATCGTCGAAGTCGGCACCGGCTCCGGCGTCGTCCTCGGCTTCGTCGCCGGCAACTCGCACGAGATCCTCGGCCGGCGAGACGTGCTCACACTCGGCGTAGACGTGAACCGCAACGCCTGCATCGCCACGCAAGAGACAGTGCGCAAGGCCATTCAAGACCGACAATCAGACTCAACCTCCGCGGTGAAATCCATCCACACAGCCTCCATCACCAGCGACCTCCTCTCCGCCCTACACCCCGGCAGCATCGACATCCTGCTCTTCAACCCGCCCTACGTTCCGACAGAGGATCTCCCCGCTGTCCCTGAACCCAGCGCAACAGAGAACGAAGACGGCCTCTCGCGAAGTGAAAAGTTCGACCGCGAGTCCTACTACCTCTCCCTGACGTATGCCGGCGGCAAAGATGGAATGGAGACGACGGATCGACTGATCGAGCAGATCCCCGCGGCGCTGGACGCGGCGCGCGGCGTGGCGTATGTGTTGCTTTGTGCGCAGAATCGGCCCGGAGAGGTCAGGGAGAGGATTCGGGGGTGGGGAGGGGCGTGGAGGGCGGAGTTTGTGGGGAATAGTGGTGTGCAGGCGGGGTGGGAGAAGTTGGTGATTTTGAGGGTTTGGAGGGAGTGATTCATTCATTACATATTCCCTGGAGACAGGGGGTCTGGTGGTGAGGGGTGGATTTATGTATAGATGGAGAGATTGACGACTGGATGATTTATGAGTGATGATGGATAGAATTAGAACTAGACAGAACAGAACTACGCCAACGATTGGAGGTATCTTTAATCTCATTGCGTGGTACGCGACACTGCATATCAGATGTCGACGTTCTTTCGTACAGGATATCATCGCCTGCCACAGGTGAGGCGGCTTTTGGTTCTAGATCCACCATGCCATTCAGATGCATCAACGAAGCAGGTCATGTTCGAGCGGCCATAGCCCTCCGACACCGTCTCAACGGATTTCTCCTTTCTTCAATCGAGATATCCCCACACGGGCGATCTGACAGAGGTCGAAAGATGGAGGCCAGACACAAACCAGCTAAACCATCGAGCAATCCCTCCCCATCAATCAAACAAACCAGATCCTCAGGTAGATAGTCGACGGAGCAAACCCCTACCACCCATATCAACCACACCCGTAGAAAAACCAAGATCAAAATCCACAATCAAGCATCGAAATGAATTAAAAAAAAAGTCGACAAATCAAAAGGAATCAAACTCCCAAACCGAATCTATAAACTTTTCCACCCCTAGAAGCCCCGCCCACGACCACGGCCACGACCCCGGCCGCGACCACGCGGACCGCCGCGCCCACCACGACCGCCGCGATCGGCCTCCTTGCGCGCCTTGTTCTTCGGCTTGGGCTGGTCGTCGACGAGCAGCGTGTCCAGGGGCAGACTGTCGGGCAGGATGTAGTAGCGGATCGTCGAGCCGCGGATGTTGATGGTGTCGAGGGAGATGGGGTCGCGGCCTTTGGGGGTCATTTTGACGGTGCGCAGAGAGGTGTTCATTTGCGGGGAGACCGAGGTGATGGTGCCGTGGAGGATTGTTCCTATTAGATTAAGGTGTCAGGATGGGTGGATATGGATATGATATTATGGGGAGGTGATGTGATATGGGATGAGATGGTTGGTTGGTTGCGAGATTGATTGATGTAGACAGGCAGGCAGACTGACCATTCTTCAACTCAACGGTCACCGTCTCGTTGGCGCACTTCATCAAAAATCTACAGATTGTCAGTCAATCGGAGGTCGGTCTGGTGCATAGCTTGCGAGCTCTGCCAGCAAATTCCGCGAGGACGTACCGGACGAGCTTCATGGTGAAAACGGGCACCGGCGGTGCAGAGAACAAGGATGATCGAAAAGGGTCAAACGGAGCAGGTCGCACTCGAGGGTCGGAAGCTGAATGGCGTGGTGGTTCTCAAGTGTCGCACTGGAGGTGTCTTCGCGGTGGTCGATCGCGGCAACAGAGGCTGAGGAGCTACGGCACGTGACCTCCTGGCTCCGGACAGCCGCAACTACTTTAGAACAATAACTACTCTGTAACGAAACTATGGATTTATGAGAGGCAAAACTCCATTCTATTCAACTTCATTCAGTGGTATCTCGAGCAAAAAGCAAAACAAACGCTAACCCGCCTGCCGGCTATCATAAAACTCCATGTCGCGCCTTGAAAATGGCGATCTTATCATCGTAAAACAAGATCTCGCGCAGCCGAAACGTCACGCGCGATCGGCTGCTCTCGAGATCGGATTCATCTCCGTCCGACGACGCGTGGTCCGAGGACAGCAGCGACGTGGAATCTGCCGTGCTTGTGGCTCCGGCTTCGTCGTCGCCTTCGTCGTCCTCCGTGTCGCTGGCCGACCAGGGCTCGCCGTCTCCAAGACCCTCGCTGTGGCTGTCGTCCGCATCGTCAAACTCAACCTTGTCCCCTCGCTTGCCCTCGAGGATCTCGTAACACTTGTTCTGCATCCCTACGTAACTGATTCCTACATCGGGCCGGATGGTGACTATGTCCAAGATCTGCAGGGCAAGCTCTTTGGAATCCCGGTGCACCGGGTGGGCGATATGGGGAATGTGCAAAGCCCGAAGATGCGGAACGTTGGGCAGTCGCTGTAAGAAATAGTGCTTCATCGACGTTAGTAATCTCGTGCGAAAGAATGAACATCCGGTCTTACCCAATCCTTGGAATGCAAGGTCATTGACAGCTCACGGAGCCGAGGCATGCGTCCACTGGTGACAAACGAGATCATGTCGCGCGTAAACATCCATTTTCGCCAGCGACTGGTGGCGATCTCAACGCCAATTGCTGACCGCTCCGTACTATCAATGAGGATCTTCTTCAGACTCATCCGATGGTTGCGGATCACGTTCCGGTAAATGGCATCAATGTGGACGATGGAGTCATACATGGGCGCCTCGTGCAGGAAGAGAGTTTCCAGCGTGTTAGGAGCAAGGGTGTCCTTAATAAACAGTAGCAAATACGGAGACACGGCGTCCGTATGGATATGTTTGATTCTCAAAGAGTACTCAGATTGACCGTCTCTCTTTCCAGCTCTCGGAGAAGAGCGAAGAGTGCATGACGGGGGAAATTGGCGACGCAGGGATCTCCACAGTTTCTCGTGGCCGTCGCAGCGCAGTATTGTCAGGGCCGTTATCCGAATCCAGTCAAGACTCTGCAGCATCACCGGAATAGACAGCGCCACGCGTTCTAGTTCCAAGGTCTCCAATCTGAGCGGGTCGTGGTTGAATTCAATGTCCGAACTGAGTGAGCCAGGAGACGACTTAAAGCTTGGGTTGGGGGGTTTTGACGGCTCTTTGGCCCTTGATACCGGACCTGCAGATGACTCCTCCAAAGAGTCGGACGATCCTGTGGGGGGAGGCGATTCAAGTTGAGGGTTAGTACTATCGGAGACACCTGCATCGGTTGCTTTTTCCGGTACTTTCTTGAATCTTTCACCCGTCGCTCCATGCACACACGGGTGGCCGTCGGTCTTGCTTAGTAGCATTCCTAGCACACCCCCAACCTTGGGCCATCCAGTCATGGCCGTTTGAGCCGTATCTCGGGAGGACCAGCCCCCTAACGGCTTCAACCAGTCTGCCTGGCAGACCTTCGAGGAAATGCCCACGCGCAACTCTTTCAACCGATCCCAGGACCGTCGGATGAGGACAGCTGCTTCTTCAATGTACGACGACTCGTCGATATCGAGAACGCTCAAGCTCTTCAGAGGCGGCACAATCGACAACGACGGATATTCCACATGTCCATACTTGTGTAGCAATGGCGGGCCGGAGGAGTGAGCGGCAGGATCGTTCTGCGTATCCGGAAGTGCGAAGGAGGACGCGGTCGGAGCAGAGCGTATTGGGCTCTCGGAGTTGTCGTGCCATCGCACCCAGACGCGCTCCAGGCGGCATTCGTGTCCCGGTCGATTAGCTAGCGACGAGAGCGCGATCCACACATCTCGCAAAACTCCCGTGGGCATGTCCCACACGAACGTCTCCAAATTGATCATCCGGGCAATGGCCAAGGCGACTAATGTTCCCAGCATCTTTCCTGTCTCCTTGGTCACGGAGTATTCCTGGACCCAGATCAACGGCCCATTCCCGACTGAGAATTTCCGCGTGTATTGTGCATAGTAGTTCCCTCGCCGTATCCTCTGAATCGGACCCGTTTCTTGTTGTGTGGGTGTTTGGTCGTGAGGAGTGTTGCAGCCACAGTGTGCGCAGGAGCCTGCGGGTCGATGCGTAGGAGGGAGTTCATGAAAGATGTCGTCTCCCATGACCAACGTGGCGAGACCGTAGGAGAGAGCGTCAACGCCAGCAGGATGGTCGGAAGACGAGAGAGTATCGGGCCAAACAATGTCGAACCGGGAGTACATTTGCGGAATTGCCAAGGCATGAAGTGTAGAGCACGTCAGAGCCAGCGACGTCAGATCATTCGTATGCGTTACCTGCAACAACCAAATGACAACGTGAGTGTCATGTAACGAGAATGTTAGGAAGAAGGTATGAACAGTCAGTACTAACCTCTTTGACAACATCCTGCAAGATATCCATGGGCAAGTCTAACAATAGCAGCGGCCTTTTGGTCTCCACAGGCTCCTCACGAGCTGCAAAGCTGAGTTTCTCCGTTTTGATTGCCAGAGACGTAGGATCAGGGGTATTATCGTCCGAGGGCCCAGCAACAGAGCAAGTTGATGGTTGATTATCCGATCCATTGTTCGACGCCGTCACCGACTCCCACTGCGGCCTTTTCTCCGTCGACCTCTCCTCGGACGCAGTCGACGTTGTACTGGCACTGGAAACGAAATCGTCATCGTCCGACGATGCGCCCATGTCGGAGCTGAACCGATAGTCGGAATAAAGGCTGCTGGACTCGGCCATGTTGTTGACGGCGGACATTGCGCGGTAATTTCAGAATGAGATCAAGGACAGGACATCACCCGTCGTGTCAAGCAGCGCGGAGAGAAGGTCGGGAGGGCAGCATGGAGGAGTTAGGTCGCGAGAATTAGGTGGTGATAGATCGCTGATGATAAAGCGGAATTGACGGATCAGATCCGGGGTAGATGGAGTCGGAGGAGCAGTGGAGGGCGTGGCGTGGACAACGCAGGCAGAAAGCGAGTGTGGCACAGAAAAAGAAAAAACAAGAAATGATCAACCACAAACAACAGCGTTCAGGTCTAGTCCAGTCTGGTCAGGCCACAGTCGCTCGCACCCGCTTGGGCTGGAGCAGGAAAGAGTCAAAGAAAAGACGACTGGAGCTGCTTGCGTGCCTTGGCGATCCGGCGATAGCGGCTACTTATGTCCTCAGGCAGTAAGGCCGCGACTAGTGCCTAGTGGCCTAGTGGCCGCGTCGCCTGAGGCAGATCCCCCGGGACTACACGTGCCGTCGATCATCGTCACTCGTCAATGTTTCAATAGAACTAATACTAGACTCAGACATAACAAAATAACAGGAAGAGACAAACATCAACACACAGCAACAGAATGCAATCAATACAACGACAAAAAACATCTCAGGAAGTGGAAGGCTCATAAAGCACGTCGCACACTCTGCCAACAAAGCCCTCGAGCCCCGATGGTGTCACCGAATTCTGCGCAGACGCTAATGCGACCGAAGCCCCGGGCATGAGCAGCACTCGAGATCCGATTTCCACCCACTCAACCGACGTGACAAAGGCGAATGTGATTTTTACGTCTTCTCGAGACGATCCTCCAGAGGCGCGGACCATGCCATTCACCTCCGACTCTCCGTGTCCTTCCCGGTCAGTCATATCGCCATCGAAGTCGAAAAACCCCGGCTCGGTGGGAGATGGTGCTCTTGAGACGACCTCATCCCCTGCCAGTGCCATGCATGTCACCTTCACGGTGGAGCGAATATTCGCAATGTATACGATGGCGTTACCACCCAGCAGCAATGGGGGCGAGAGCGAAGAAGCGAATTCATCCGAAGCAAAGCTAGCAACAAACCCGGTATGGAACAGGAGAGACTTGGGGATAGACGTAGACACCTCGTTCAAACTGGCCAAGACGGTTCCCTTGCGAACTTTGCCCAGTCGTGGTAATTGCCCCTGATGAGGAAGAGGCTCGACGCCGACCGTGCCCACTTGGTCCTGTATTAGCTTTTGGACGGGTAAGCGCAGATTCCTGACGCTGACAACACGGACACGTTGCCATTGTGCCTGGGCTGGGAACGGGGTCTTCCCCGATATTAACCCCTGGACGAAAGACGCCGAGAACTCCTGCGACGGTGGCCTGCCCTGAGCAGAATCATGCGTCTCTGAACGTCGCTCTGACCGGCTCCGCCCCCCTTGGTCAAGAGAAATATTGGTCAACAGAGGTCCAATGACTAGCTCGTCTCCGACCGAGATCGCCCCGTAACGGACCAGGCCGCACAGAACAACGCCATGGCTTTCTTTCTGAGGCTTCTCCGAGGAAACATAGACCTTCGACGGAGGAATAGCAAACACCTCATCAATGTCGAATATGTTGGTGGGAAGATGGGGCGGTGGCAAATGCCTTGGGATGGAGATGGACCGTAGCGGAGGCCGCGTAGGGATAGGAAGATACCGAAGGAACGCGTGCAGTTTACCAATGCCTGTGCCATCGACAGCGCTCGAGAGAACAATAGGCACAACAGACGACCAGTTATCGGTGGACTGGATAATCTTTCGGACTTCTTGGCCGTCCTTTGGTTCTATATGCTGTAGATCCACGGCCTTGCCAGATGGGGTTGGTGCAGGTAGCATCGCAGGCTTCTTGCCGGCGGCTTTCAACGCTGAAAGCACTCTGGTGAGATTGTTTCTCAAACTCGTGCGAGAGGCCAGATCCATTTTCGTAATCACCACGATTGTGGGAACGTCCAATTTGGCGCACAGTTCAAGATGCGACAAGGCCAAGCTGATATCAGTCGCTTGCTCGGTGGCACCTTGACTCGGCTCAGGCGAGGCCTCATCCTCACAATTGGCAGGGATACATAGCAAGACATAGTGCGGCGCCCAGCTGACCAGTCCTCGCAATGTAGACTTCAGATAGCGTACTGACCCCGGGAGATCGGAGACAAAGGCCAGGCGACCACCCTGCGAAGCCGCGTGCACATCATCCCATGCTGCAACATTTCCTGACGCATAGTTGATAATATCGACCTCGTCGGCAGAAGATTCGTTCTCAGAGTATCCGATCAATTCATGGGCAACGGAGCTGGTGATGCCCGATGAGATCTCATGTCGGTGTTTCAAGAGACTCAATCTGCTCGTCCCTCTGCCGTTATCCAGTACGGACGAGGTCAGAGTCCCCAAGAGGGACGATTTACCGGCTGTGCTTGGTCCAGATATAGAGACACGAATCTGCTCCGTCGAGGAGAAGCTGCCCTCTTGTGTACTATTCTTTCCGGCTTCAGATGATGCATTTTCTTCCTGAGACCCTCTCCTGGGTGACGGAACGTGGTAAAAGTCCCAGTCCGGGCTGACCAACGCTTCGGCCACCCACAGGTCTCCGGTGCGGACTTTCTCATCCTGAACATTTCCAGCGCGTTCATCATCCGTCCATTCGCATTTGCCCACAATCACCCGACGGAGGATATCAACTTTACAGCCCAAACTCGCAGCCATAGCTTGCAAATTCGACAGACTCTCTTCTAGCTCATCCTGAGCCAGCCCAACGAAGGTTCCATCGTCAGCAACGCCAATCTCATACAGAGCCCCCTGACTCTCCTCAAGACCAGGCAACAAGCGAGCCGGTTTCTGCGGAGCCCCCAGGAGATCTGTAGCATCAGGAAGAACCGGAAGCACCAGGTTCGCCGCCGTAGACGAATGGAAAGGCGAAGACTGCTGCAGACGCCACAGCAGCTGGGTAGTCAGGGATTGTAGACGCTGCTGACGACTGAAAGTCGAGCGTGCTGAATTCGGCTTCAAATTGGACTCATAGCTGGAAGGTGTCGGGCCCGACGTCGACAAGCTTGCGCGCGAATGATACGAGCCGCTCACAAGGTGGCCGGTAGACACTGACGCGTAGTAGCGTCGCGAGCGGAGCAAAAGATGCAGCTTGTATTCGGTGGGTCCTTCCTGGGGTTCCGGCTCCAGCTTGGTGATGCCGTAGTCCGACAAAACGTTGGCATCGGTCCGGTCTAGATTCGCGCTGGAGCGGCTCCGGATCGCCATGCGGGTGCCGCCGCTCACAGCCTGCTGTGGAGTGGAGGACCCGGATGTGGACCAGGGCGAAGAAACCCGCGGCGGATCGGGATCGTAGGTGAAGATAGACGCCATGCTTCAACAGGCAAGGAATCAAGGCCAATTGCAAAGACAATTGCAGGAGAGAAAACTGCGGGGGTAACGCGTCGCAGACAATGGGGGATTAAGCGGCAAACACAAATTCAAACAAGACCCGTCACAGAAGAGCTATGTGAGAAGGTAATGGTAAACAAGTCAAGTCCCAGAATGTGTAAAATCCTACACGTGCACAGTATAACCGTATTGGTATAGTCATTTTGGGGTGAACAGAATGTAGCAACGTGGACAGTAGAGGGACACTGAGGCAAAGACAAAGGGCAATCGCTTCAGACAAATAAGCCACAAAAGGGAGTCATGCAATCATGGGCAATTGAGAGGATAGAGTCAATCAGAAGCAAACGGAAGACATGGTTGATGCATCGTGACTCACTGCCTCGTGGCCCTGAAATTCCAGGCATCCCATCGGTTTGCGGCTGTGGACATGACGCGGTCAGGTGATCCATGATGTAAGCGCCACGTGTTGTGTATGCTGCCTTACGAGGCAGGCAACAACATCGACACCTTGGTTGCCTGAGGACAGGGTTGGGCTTTCAGGCATCTCTACATCAACACCAGGATGAACCTCCCTCTTCATCATACGTCCATGCCATTGGAGATATACCCGGCAAAGACATTAGAGCACTGTCGCCAAATTAATGGGCTCTTAGGTCCGGACCATCTTCATCAGTTGGCCCATCCCCAATAATGGAACCCCCAACGATACTCCAGGGATGTCCTTTAGCTCCAAATATTTCCTCGGTCAGCTAACTTTCATCCCTTTCGTATATGGTTGAAGCTAAGTCCATAATGACAGATTGTTGGAAACAACGACGTCCTTCGGCCTTCCAAAGAGCAGGAGAATATTGCGCTGGAAAAGAGTCGAGCATACTGGTACCACATCGCATCAATCGCTCATGCCTATCTAGACCATGGTTTGGCACCCGAATTTATAGATCCCCACCACGCCCTTTACAAAGTCCCAAGGTTCCAAAGCCCTCTGAAATCACAGGAGGCACGCCCTTTTGGCAATACACCGATTTGGGCGCTTTGCTCCCTCGCAACCTCGAATTGGAGACTAAGCTCGGATTGTGATGCGGTAAAAAAGGAAAGGGCGAGACTTGCCGTGGTGCAAATCGGCACGAGTAGGACCATTCCGTACAGCTTCTATGGGAAGGTCTTCAGCGATTGGATCGGTACGACGATGGAGAAGAAAACTGGTCCTAATTATCTCGGGATCCTTGCGATTGGGTGGTGCTATATACTCTCTGCTCAACTTCTTGAAATGCAAGGAGGTAGTGCTGTCATGCATTATACAAACTCTCTTGCTGATTGTTTGGGCGAAAGTTCTTCGAGCCCATCAGAGGAGGCCCATTATATCGACGTGGGGGCAGCAGATGACCGAATCGCTCGCTGGTGGTCTGCGATATTGGCAAAACGCGAAGGGTGGAAAGCCATCGTGAAGAATGAGCCTGATGAATTTGTCGCCCCTTGGTCAGTATCTCGCACGTGTGAAACTTCTTTCATCATAAAACGAAGCGACTCACAACATGGGGAACAAACACCTCTATCCTCGGATGAGGCCTTCGATGCTCTTCTTAAATTCGCGCATTCGCATGACGTCGGAAGTCAGTTCTCTATCGCTCTTACGATAGCCATGTCCCTCCCAATGCATCGATATTATGGCACGGACGTCAAACTGCCGCCACCAAGAGCACACGGCAGTAAACTCCTAACAACAACTCACCTGGATGTTCCACCGACGTGGATGCAACTGAAAACAGAGATGCCTTACTACATGACTCTGAGTTGTAGTCCAGAAGTGATGATATCAACGCTGTGTGGATCATTCTGGCAACCGCAAGTCCCATGCAATATGGCCAGTCAATGGTTACACCCAGTTCTTGAAGAGGTTTTAGGCGAAGTTGCAGATACCAAATCCCAAGAAGTTCTTGCTTTGATTGGTGCCATTCGCCGGCCCAGTGTGGGAGCGCTCTGGATTGGAGCAGCGGTGAGCGGTATAGGCCCTAAGCTTGTTGAAAGGGTAAGTGGAAACATGCAACCCCTTGACTTAAACGTCTTTCCGTGGACCGGCGCCCCTCAAAGTTTTATGGATGGTGCAGGCATAGGCCCGTATACCTGGGGGGACCCTGAATACATCTCGAGAACTGACATATGGCGGTTACTAAACCTCTCTCCGACCGAAGAAAACGATTGGGCCTATGAGAATAGACCGATGACACCCTGGGAACCTTGCGGGGCGTGCTTAATAGCAAATTGTGCGCTTCGTGTCACGTCGCATTTGAAATGCGCTCGGCACGAGTACCGTTATGATCATTGGAGTTGGGAATTGGAGAACGGCGAGACCATACACGATTATGGGTTTTTGAACGCGTATCCATCGCTTTTGACCGCAGAGCTGTCCAATATCCCAGACAGCAGGACAATCAGTCATTCATTCGAGAAGAAGGAGCTTGACCCCAAGCGAACGGCTTCTGAGGAAGCATCTGTCGGTATTTTCCTATGGTTCATTGTCGGTGGAGAAGGTATACCGCCCGAGAAGATATATCAAGATGACTTGCTTCGGGAGGTATGGGAAGATGTACTAGGCGATGGCAGCGGTTTGGCTTGTGAAACTCATCACGGGAAGTCGCCTGAATCTGGTCTCAGAAACATGGATCGCTTGGAGACTTGGCTAGACACCAGTGGCTGACCCCAGCCGGTTCGGATTGGATGGGTTCCAAGGAGGATAGCGAGTCAGAGTTGGCCAACCTTACTTTGCGTAGCCTTCAGATAGACCGATGGATTTCCTTTCGCTCTTTAGTCTGATTTGCCGAATCAACTGCACTGGAGCCCATGGCGATTGGTAACTTCGCGACCCGGGATGACCCAAGTCAAAGAAGCTTTGTAGAGCGTTGGTTGCTGGAGTGGCTCCTAATTGGTTCTTAGCGCTGCTGATTATAAAGCGGAATTTGCCGGACAAAAAAAGCAGTCGACCTCAGCTTTTCTTTTTGTCCTCAACCCTCATACTCTCCCTGATAAATCATGGGCACGATAATAATAACCGGAGCCAACGGCTCTGTCGCAATCCCTGCCGTAGAGCAACTTCTGTCTCAACACCCCGACCACACGCTGGTCCTGACCGTCCGCAACGCAGCCAGCGAGGACCCGAACACACAAAGACTGCGCGATGTCATCTCGCAGCACGAAACAGCCAAAGCATCGATTCGCCAGCTCGACCTGGCCAGTCTTTCCTCGGTGCATCAGTTCGCCGGCGAGATCGCCTCCGAGATCTCAGAGGGCAAACTCCCGCACCTCACCAGCATCATCTGCAACGCCTACTACTGGAACATGGTGACCGAGGCCCAGCTGACGGAAGACGGGTACGAGAAGACATTCCAAGTGAATCACCTGGCGCATGCGGTGCTTGCACTGCGTCTTCTGAGCCACTTCGGTCCCGACGGTGGTCGCATCGTGCTGTTTAGCAGCGACACGCATTTCCCCGGCCAAAGCCCGCTCGAGAAGTACCCGCCTGTCATCCCGGACGACCTGGACTTGTTGGCCAAGCCGCCAAACTATGAGAATGCCGATCCGATGGGGCGCGGGTTCCAGAATTATTCCGTCTCGAAGCTGGCGATCACCATGTGGATGTATGCGATCAATCGGTATCTCGAGAAGGTAAGAATGGGCATTTTCATACACGGATATGGATGAAAGCTAATGCACGTATTATGTAGGACGAGGACCTCAAGAATATTACCGTGGTTGCTATCAACCCGGGCAATCTGACGGACTCGCGGGCTCTGCAGGTTAACACCCCTACGCAGGTCAAAATCATGTCGAGCTTCATCATCCGACCGTTCTCGTTTCTTCTGCGTCGCTTTATGGATCCGACTATGCGTACTACTGGAGAGGCGGCCGCTGATGTGGTTGGGCTAGCTATTAATACGATCAGTCCTGGAGAGACTGGCTACTTTACCCTTTCTAAGAAGGACAAGAGCTCGACAGATAGTTACAACGAAGACGTGCAGGACAAGCTGTGGAAGAAAACCTTGGAATGGGGAAGCATCACCAAGGAAAACAGCCCTCTCAAGGAGGCCTAGGTTTGTGGACGGACTCTGGGAATGGTGAATTCTGCTTAGATTGTGATGATGACAGTTTCTTTCTTATAATGACGGTTGTATACATCTCATTTAGATAGTTAATATTCGAAATTGAAATCGTTCATTCCCTACTTGGACGGGTATGATCTCTGGGAAAGGTGAATGGTACACGGCCAGTCTTCATCTCTCAGCTTTCCTTTTTCTTTTCTCCTCTACAACAACTAGGACTTCATCTTCTTCTACTCACGAAGCGTCTGGCATTGATAATAATACCGATCCAACTATTTGGACCGCGTTCTGGCTGGCAATCTTGGAAAATCTACTATATTAGGCCTTGCTTTTTAGGCACTTGGTGAGTACCAGAAAAGAAATGAATTGTCGCGGCTGTAATTGAACCAGCTCCAGTTCCTCGCCGAAAGCTAGACACGAGCTCAACAGATAAATCCCGGAATATCTCTCCATATCTGACTCAAAGAAAGCTCGGCCACAGTTCTCAACAAGATACTACAACAGCTAAACGACAAAATGACATAAAGACAGTGCTTGAAATAGTCTCTATACACATGAGGCTAAAGCCTGTGATTGGCGTTCCCTTTTCCCAGACAAGACCAAGTGATGTGAGAAGAAGAACTGCCTATTGAAAATATGAGCTCCGAGTAGCCACAGAACCGAATGCGGCGAATCCTGGAAGCAAATACGCGATACTTGTCCAGTTTGCATCCTGCAGGGCTATCCATCACGATTGGTGCTTCCCACAGGAGCAGCTAAAACCTCGAGCCTTGGAGGAAGGCCCGGAGTGTGGGAGCTGTTCGCGCAAAGCGGCCACCGATGAATATTACAAACACATATCTACCCTACTACCTGTAATTATTCTGGAGAAACAAAATTTTAGGACCGCAATAATTAATGTTCCATGAGGGAATGCAGACAAGCTTTGTTCAATCTATTCATGAACTTTGGGTTCTGTACTCAAACCCGTTAAGTCGAGGGATGACAAGCAAATCCTCACAGCACAGTCTTTCTAGTTAAGAGACCACGAGTTGTCAAGCAAAACCCCACTAGACAGAATCCCTGACCTCCATTCGACTATGCCTCACGGAAGCAAAGCTAAGCTTTAGGGGTTTGTTCACGGAAGAAAAGATGTGTTTGTTGGACACATTTATGTTCGGTAAGTCTTGAAAATCGCAAAGCTCAACAGAGTTACTTTAGCGTCTGAGATACTTGATGACTTTGAGTGGCACTACGGAATTAGAAGACGATAGTAACTCCGAAGATTCGGAGAAGATACTGAAATAGATTATAGGAGAACGGAATCTTCCTGGTTTTTGTGTACAAGAGCGATGGACAAACAAGAATAGCACCTGCATAGAATGCATCCTGCAAGTAATGAATTCAATCAGTGTTCCTGTCTAGAATCTCTAATTATATCGAATGTTCTCGGATTCTAGCCGTGTTGCATTAGGCCCTTTTTTGCGGGTGTTCGGATTATTGTCCGCGTCCAAATAAAGTGCCCAGACAAACGCCAATAAGGTTATTACTTCCGTGGATCCTGATCTCATTGGAATGCATCCCTGCTACCCAGAACATCGGGATCAACAGGGATTGAATGGGGCTGATGACTGGTGGAACTCCATCGCTCAATGAAGAGCGAAACTGTCCTACTCGAAGGTCAATCATCACATCATATTCAAGCATTCCAGACTGCGATAAATCGATATGCATCGGCTCAATTGTCGCATTCGTCACACCGAGCCGCCGGGTAAATGGGGCGCATAACCCTAGTGAGAGATAGGTTAGCGATCAAAGCCATTCTGGATGTGATTGGCATCGTGACCCACCATTGGAGATTTGGAGATACGACTAAAGCCGTTATGGAGTACTGACTCCGCTCTGGACTGCGTTAGAGACGTTGCATCGTTGAACAGGCCGGTGGACGCTGGTCGCATGCAATGTGACCCTCTTTTGCGTGCCGACATCCCTGCTCGTCATGTGACCGAGCCTTGACGCCGACGACATCTCATCCTCTGCACCTTCTTGATCCTTGGGTATTTGTGGATGACCGCGCAGAGTCCGCAATCGACATGTCGACTGGAACTTTTGGCTTTTTGAAGGGGTTGGGATGTCGATTTCCCTGGTCTGAGGGTTTGCTGGGCAGAGTTGTTGGGAATACGACAGTGCTGGGCTATCGCTTTCGTCAGGGTATCTTCCACCATGTGAGGAGCGGTCTCGCTTGCAAGTTGCTCAATAAGTGCTTGGAAAGGCAACTGTAAAAGCACCTCTGATGGGAGTCACAGTCGAGGACAGTTGGTGAGTGCTATTCAAGACCAGGTCGAGTAACCACGTCAGACCAAAATCTGACCTACCAGAGGTCTGCGACTTTTTCCTTGCCATTAGGCTGTTCCAACGGTCCAGAATAAACGCAAGGTCTTAATGGAACACTTCGAGCCCTCGGTTATTTCAATTATGGGCTGCCATCGGGTTTATCGATCATTCAACCGCCCAGGCTGGTCCAACATCGAGCAGTGCAGTATCTTGATCGATTTTCAAAGACGAAATCGAATCACATTCAATCATGGAATATCGTTGGAAAGTCTAGAGCCGAAGAAAAATCGGGTGGCATCAATAGTGCCTTGGAATCGTGCGGCGTCAGCATAAACGAGGCCTCATTTGGCACTTCAAGGCTGGAGACTTCAAGGCTGGGGGATCGAGTTTTCGGGGCTCGCATATGGTTTGAGCAGACTGTGATAAAAAAAAAAAAAAAAAAAAAAAAAATTTTGACCAGAGGCTCATGCAAAAACAGTGACCTTAATTTCTCAGATCGATACGGAAGGTCGCAGACGACGTCCGAAACTTTTAGGTATGGTCCATTCGCACTCGGAACGCGGCACTCGAGCCCTAACCAAATTATCAGATCGCAATTATTGAAAGACGGATCGATTACAAATGCGAATTCAAAGGATCCTTCCAGCCTCGTCTTAGCTGTGAAAGGCGATGGAGCCAATTTGCGTGATCCTACCAACGCAATCGCCGATGGCATTGCCTCGCAAGGCTTATTGATCGAAGGAATCGTAACTCATTCGACTGTTGCATCCTCCCGGTGCATGGCTTATGGCACCAGATAGGAACGTCCAAGGCAGATCAAGGGTCCGACCACCTTGATCCATCGCCAACCGACCAAAGCCCAGATCCCCAAATGTCAAGGCTACTTTCGCCTTGATAATGGGCTTAGAGAAAGCCACGGTCGGGTTGATCTACTCCGATTCCGTCTGCAAGCCTCGCGCCCTTCGAGTATACTTTGTCATTTAGTTACGCCATGCCACGAGCGAATGGGAGTCTGTTGGATGGGCGACGCTTTGCTAAGAGCCCCACCAAGTAAGATGACCATGCCTTGATATTTTGGAGCCTATCTGAGGGTGAGAAAAGACAAATGACCTATCGGATTTTTGGGTTGTTTCGCTGACAGGGCTAAACCAATAGCTCAACAAGTTTCCAACAAAATGGCTCTGGGGGCGCGAGTTTCGATCGATGCCCAACTATACAAAAAGGGTACCGACGAGAACGACCGTTGCGGTTTGCAAGCCACCGGCGCTACGCAAACGTTTGCCCTCCAGCCGATCCCAGAGAACATGATCGACCAAGGGATCGAAAAGGGTGGAAACGCCATGAGAATCGTTCAGTAATTATGAATTCTGGTCTTTTTTTCAATTTTTCTTTTTTATTTATTATTTATTTTTTTTGCCTTTTTCCTTTTCTCCCCCTCCCCTTCATTCGATTCCCCCCTCCTCTTCTCTTAGTCCTTACACCCCTCCCAGACCCGAGATGTCCAGCCAATCAGTCTCCCAAAAAAGAAAATCATGAAACGACAGCTCACACACATTCTAAATTTCTTTTCGGCCGGAGGGTGGACCAGTCTTATAGACCCCGACCACGAGAACGACGACAAGACGGTGAGCGCCCGTTTCCATTGGTGTGGAGACACCATGGAGAGAAAGCGGGGACTCCATGACCCGTTTGTATACCTAAACGAGGCCGCAAGGGACCCGGTTCATGGCCTCCGTACGGAGTACGGCGTGGAGGCCGTGTCGCGGAAATATGATCCCCAACGGATCTTCCAGAAGTTGCAGAACAATGGATTCCCTCTTTTTCGAAAAAGGCCTAGCCCCTCCCCATCCTGCCCTCACACTAATGGAAATTCAATAGTCACCCGGTCAATCGTTTAGTCGGGTTACCCAATCCAGGAGGCCACCACGAGGGACGATGTCGGACCCGGAGCGAGTTCCGACAAGCTACTCCGTACGGAGTAGGAACTAGACTGCCCATCCGAAGGAGCGACAGAGTAAGTAAGTACCACGTCGAGTCAGTGACATGACATGACGGGAGGAGTGGGAAAAAAGCGGGCTAAAGATGGGTAGGTTGGGGATGTCTCATTTCTCGTATTTCTTTCCATTTGTCACGTCATACCACGAATGCATATCTTCTCCTTTCTGCTCAAGTAGCAATTATGGAGTATTATCGAGGAGTGCTACGATTTCCTACTAACCAAATCCCAATTTCCAATTCTCAGCTTCCCTATCTCCCACCGGGAAATCTACTAGCCCCAAGGAAGTCCCTAGTATCTGGATCCCCATCTATCTTGGTACTCCGTGGGTATCCGACCCCATTCTAGGCAGAAGATTCAAGATAGAACCACAAACCCTAAAGACAACCAGACCAGACCAGGCCAGGCCACCCACCCCATCAACTAGTCCAACCCAACCCCCAAAGACGTACGGAGTACGCAGAAGCAAAATCCAAACGACAAAAAATAGAAAAAAAGAAAAGAAAACCCCCTCAAACCCCAGTACCTAGTCCGTACTGCGTACGCACACGGAGGGGAGGAGGGAGCCATCACAAACGGCCCCCTAAACCCCCTTGTTTCTTTTCTTTTTCTCTCGCCCTTCCATCGACTTCCAAGCAAGGATCTGCTTCCTTCTCTCTCACCACCCCTTCCCTCCCACTAACTACCTAGCTAGTAGCTACACTACGCAGCCAACACTAGTGACCACTAGCCCTCGACGGAAGACAAACCAAGTATTCTAAGGTAACTAAACCTACTTTGACACGTGGTTGCGAGGCGGGCTGAAGACGATGACGATGGCGTTGGCGTTGGCGGGCACAGGCTCAGGCACAGCGGGCACAGCGGGCACAGCGGGCACAGTTAGATCCACAACGCTCAGACTTTCGCCGATTGATTCAGATTCAGGTACAGATTTAGATTTCCCACGTCTCTTAGTCCTCACTTGCTATATTATCTTATATTGGACTCATTTACGGAGTCCCCGCTTGCTACCGAAGTAGGGAACATGGGCTGTTATGGATCGGGTCCGGCCGATTTACCCTACCTACCTACTTACCTATGTATCTACCTACGGAACAATTGATGAAGTAAGGTAGGTAGATCTACATCGTCAAGATGGCCCATTCGGCCTCAAAGGGAATGGTTAAGGGGAAGGAAAATGAGGCGAAACCGGACCCAAAAAAGGCCCCCTCTACTCCGTTGTAGTGAGTGATGGTTCAGCAGAAACGACGAAGCCGCTAAAAAGGTTAAATATAGTACTTGGTATTTACCCAAACCCCTGGAATGATTCGAAGTCCCCTGCTTTCCGTTCTATATACAGAATCCCATAGTTCCAGATAGATGCTAAAAAATCAAAATGAAAATGAAACGCAAGAGAAAAAAAAAATAAATCAGAGCGACAAAATCAAAGGCTTTCAAAAAAAAGAAAATAAAAAGGGGTAAAGACGGGAAAAAAAGTGCAAAAAAAAAAAGAAAAGTCAAAAGAGAGTATAGCCACAAGAAAAGAGTAAAAAAAATGCAATGCCCAAGGCCCCATAATAAAAACCTCCGAAGTAACTCCGTCTTTGGCAAATCAAATGACAAGAAAACAAAAATAACTGCTCCGGTTGAAGGGTATCAGCGGTTCCCAATCTAATTTCACCCCCGTTTCTCACCCCATCGGACCTTTCACGCGCTCCGTCCGTTAGACATCGATCCACCGATCCCGTTGAAGGGGAGTCAAACCGGGAGGATCATCTTGGCCTTTTTCAGCCACGAGTGAGACAATGCCAAAGTCAAAGCTAGTGCAGGTCCATCAATCAAATGGATCTTCCCCAAATCGGTCGGTAGTGTTCATGATCGTCGGAAAAAAGGTAAAAAGGGTAACGGTTGGGTTTTTGTTTGATTTCTTCCCCCCTTCTTTGGGTACTAATCTGTCTGTCGGTTGGATGGATCGTCAGGGACGGAGGCGTGTATCGGTCGGTTTGGTTTGGTTTGGTTGTAATTCTAGTAGTCGTGCGTAAGTGTGTGTGGCTTTGGTGCTTCAGTCCCTCCTGTCGGGTTTCATTTCCGTCAAACCTAGCCGGATGAGGGAGATGATATTCGGTTTAGGTTCAACGTGGTGGCGGTTCGTCGAATCGGGCCATCTACTCGATCGACGTCTCGCGGCCTCCGCCTTTGCATTTGCCCTGCGCGACGTGGATATTGCGAGCTGTCGTTCGAGTAAATACGGCGCCGCAGCTGGGACATTCGGCCTTTGCGACGACGCCGGACTTTTCGCGCTGGTGGCGCAGGAGGTTGCTGAAGGTGGAGAATTCGCGGCCGTTGCAGCCATGGTCCCAGCATTGGGGCTTGGGCCGGAAACTGATGACGCGCACTTGCTGTTCGGGATCTGAGGAGCCGGCGTTGGGTGTGGATTCGGCCGAAGAGTATACTGTTCCTGGGTTGATTAAGTTTTGTGCTGGCGGGTTTACGCCGAGTGAGCTGGGGTTGGAGCTGTGGGGGAGATTTGGGTTAGTCGAGTGGTTCGGTTGGTCCCGGGTTTGCAATGAGTGCAGGCATGACTCACGGAAATGAGGAGTTCTGGGCGAGATAGTAGTCGGGTTGGTTGAGGAGGTAGGAGGAGGGACTGGAAACAATAATGGTTAGCGATCTGGTCGGAATCCCTTCCTTGGTCTGCCTTACGGAGATGTGAATGCTGGGTCTTGTATCGTCGGCGGGCTGCTCGATACTTGACTACTGGGGTACGAATAGGGGGCAGGAGAGCTATCCACAATCAGACCAAGGAAATGGGCGCGGAATTCGATGAGTAGAAAAATGCAAGCTTACCTGCGAGCGTGGTGCCGACTTTGAGGCATAGATGGGTGCGAGGAGAGATACTGCGTGGCGGGGATTCCGGGTTGGTAGTAACTCTGCGTGCTGGGAGGAGGTTGGTTGTACCCAACGTGATACCCCGGGACAGAGGAAATTGGGGGCTGCGAAAATGATTGCTGGTCCATGGCCATTGAGGGAGGGTGGAAAGGTTGCGACGTCCGTCCTTGCCAGCCGTAGTCTGCCGAGAGTCAGTTTATGGCCCAGCCACTGAGCGAAGACAAATCCTTACTGTGTGAATTGTGTGCCATGGCTCCTGGTAGATATGATCCGGAAGCTGCGTACACAGACTGGATGAAGTTAGTTTTCCTGTCAATATCTCCCATCGTGGCTGTATAGAAGGAAGGAAATGGCAAAGGACAGATGACTCAGTCACCGGTGATTAATCAACGTACCATGAATCTCTGGCTGACCTTTCTCTTTATTCGTGAAATTCAGAGGCTCACGTTCTGGTAATTCCCCGGTTTGAATGGGAAATGGGAAAACGATGGATCTGAAGGCGTCGAATTTCGACGCACTACCAATGCTCCTTGCTGAGAAATATCGTGGAGTAGAGCCTCGTGGGCTTTAATTCACCCTGAGGGCCAATCCAGGACCAAGAATAGGAATTTGTTGACAACGGGAAGATAAGTCCAGCACTTGTGATGATGGACTTGACAATTAGCAATAATGATTGATGGTGGAGAGTGGTGTGCTCTCCACAGATCCTAGTAGTGGCGAGGTGGTTAACAATCGAAACCGAGACACGAGACCAGCGAAAGCGGATATTTAAAAGACGGAGAGGAGCATACAGTGCAAGTCTATCAAAGTGCGATCTGGAGAATGATTGTCAACCGCCACCGCAGCCACAAATCGGTCGTTAAGTGGAACTAATGCTGACACGGTCCAGGATATATGGGAAGGTACGAGGCTTTGTCGCCAGAGGCCGAAGTAGCAAAGAGTATTTAAACGCTTTGGACGTGAGAGACCAGGAGACACGCAGCGCGAAAAATAATAAATCGAAGAATTATTACGGTGAAAAGAGAAATAATAAAATAATAAACGCAATGAGCATGAACTGGGGGGCCGAGAATAGTTCGTCTGGGACTTAGTTTGGAGCTCAGCTTATGGGCAGCGAGTGGCATTTCTTTTAGTTCCAGGCTTAGTCTTATTAGGTAGTCTTATTACTGTTATTATTGCTGGTGTCGTAATTGTCTGGTTATCGTTTCGGAATGATTCTTTTTTTATTTTTTTTGTTTTTATTTTTTTTTTATTTCTCTCAATTAATTTATTTTCTCTTCGTTTTATTTTTTGTCGATTTTCTCGTCTCGGACTCTTCTGATTTGATTGAAATTATTTCTAATACGTTCAGTCCTCACTGCCACGGTTAGACTCAGAACACACCAACATTGTCTACTACACGCTGACTGGTCCAGTTGGGGTTGATTTTCATTGTTCTCTTTCTTTCATCTTTAATTCCGTTGCGCAGGGCGGCTATTGCTCGAGCCTTTCCCACGGCTCTTAACCTCGCCCGGCGAGTGGCCTGGCGCTGCCACGCTACTATGGATTTTGGGAATTTGGCTTTCTGGGGATGCTGATTTGTGCGTCCCTTTTCGCTGAAGCGCGCATAATTTACGAGCTAAGGGAAGAAGTCGGAATACCAGATGCAGAATGGCCCTGCAAATGATTTTCGCCATCTTGGGACCTAAAGGGCATCCAATCCAAGGGCCGTACCCTCTGCAAATAGGACCAGGAATCACCTGGACTGGACTGGACTGGGACTACATGGGGGGATCCACTCCGCAGGGCTTGACATAGGCAGCCGACGTTGGTCAATGGGCAAAAAGCATGGTGACGCCGTGGACGGACCCATTATTGAAGACGGAGCCTTTTTGAATCCCGTGAACAAGAAACAAGGTGCTGGAGCCATCGTCGAGCCGGGGGGAGTAGGCTCCTTAGTGTCCCTTCTTTTCTTCGACCACGACCCCCCTGGCCCCGGCATTTGGGGAAGTCCGCACTAGAAGGGTGATGGTCGGTCTCTTCTTTTTTTTTTTTTTTTTTTTTTTTCTTGGGCGGCCTGGTCTGTTGTTCCTTTTTTTTCTCCCTCTTTTTTTTCGGACCCTTATTGCTTCAGTTTCCGGCGTTTCGCTCTCCTGTCGCCCTGTCTCCGTTTTTTTTCTTTTCTTTTCTTTTTCAGCCCCAAGAGACTAACAAACGCCACGAGTGGTGTGGCCTTTTCTATTCTCCTTCTTTAATTTTCTTTGGTGGATGGACTGGTTAGTGATTTGGGGGCCAAAGGTAGCAGGATATTCCCGATTCGTATATCGGAACCAGCCAGAGCGGGTACCGGACTCGGAGAAGAGTAAGACACGGCCAGGCGTACGTGGAGTCAACAACGGATCGTCGTGATAGGAAGAAGGATATTTTCGATCCGGAACCACATGGCGATAAGCAATGGACGATTCGATTGGAGCTCCTTCCTTTGTCTTTCCCCGGAGAGGAAGAATGGCTGCGATTTGTCCATCCCATCCAGCCTAAGAAAGAAGGGGGAAGGGACGAAGGGGTAAGGGGGGGGCAAGGAAGAAACCAAACATAACAGGCGCTTGAACCTGGAAACCATTCGGGATTAACAGTGGAAGGAATGGTTCCCGCAGATGACATGACGATGATCGAGGGGAGGAATGAATCTTGTTCGGATGTATCAGGACTTTTGACCAATACGTCAATACATTTGGCCCCCACTAAGTTGGCCAAAGTGACGCCAGCCACTGCTGGATCCGCTCTTTGCAATCAGCATCGCCGGATGTCGTGGTGTGCTTTGTCGGGGGTCTGGTAGTAAGTATCCAGGGGGAGGGAATTGGAAGCCAAAGAAAGAGTCCGAATTAGGGTTATATTAAATGGTCGGCGATTGAGTGAAACAGTTTGGCCGGGGATTTTGTCTTTTTTTTTTTTTTTTTTGTCTCTGTCTTCCTAATTTAGAGATCGCATATACGGAGTACGAGTGCATTCGATAGTACGCAGTAGCTCTAGGATCTTAATTGCGTCAAAAGAACAATCTCACGTAAAATAGATTAACAGACGAAATAAAATATAATAAACCCACAGGCTGACCCTTGACATCGACCCAGAGAGATCGACGACCCCAAACGGAGGGGATGACGATGAAGTCATGTTCCGTTGGGGACGCTCTGGCGGAGAAATACGGTTGATTCTCGCATGGATTGGCGAAGGGGGGAAGAAGAACCAACATCGCAGTCGAAACGCCGGCGGGAAAGTCGAATTTCGGTCGGTCTCGACGGGCGGAGACGGTCAGACCATGACACGTCGTTGCTTTTGGTTAATATGGTGGATGACGATGAGGAGGCCTGAATCGGCCTGTAGGCGCCAAGTCGGTGGAGGATGACAGCCACCGTCAGATCGAGGACCCTGTCTGGTGAGTGAATTACCCGCCGTGGGCTGAACAGAGGACTTGGGCCTTGTTGCGTTCATGAATCAGTTCGTGATTGGGAGCGTCAAAAGGAGGGGGGAGGAAAGGACGTCGATCGAGACGGCAGGAATGTAAAAAATAATAAAAATAATAATAATAAAATAATAATACGGAGTACTCCATAAAAGAAAAGAAACAGAGATTAATAATGTCCAACGTTGAAGCCAAACCCCATGACGCCGAGGGTGTCACTTGATGCGCCGCACTAAACCCGCCCGCTCTTCCTCCTCCCTAGTCTCTTCTAACTGCTAACGACTCATGGCAGCCACTTGCGCCGGCGTCATTTCTTTCCCCACACACAACCTGGTCTATCCTCATTAAATGTTGGGGCCGTTTCTCGGCGACACGCTTCCGAAGCGCTTTTGATCTGGGATGGTCTGCTCCATGGGTCCCGTCTCCCTACTCGCTAACTATGGAGGAGAAGTGCCACTTTGGTCTCCCCCAGGGCTCCATCTTCCAACATGCTCATCGCCACCGGCGATACGGAGTAGATGCGATGGAGAGACAGACGGCCACTCCGAGATGCCACGCGAAAGCGACGAGAGACACACCAAAGACATGCGGGACCGTCCCAGCCGCAGATCGTTCCGATCGCCTCAGTCGGCGACCCTCGCTCCCATGGAATCTGTCCATCTAATTGAAACTATAACGCCCTTTCGCTCCCCCTCCCCCCCTCCTCTGTCTAATCTATAAAGTTTAAGCTGAGCCTTTCAGGATCAAACGATCGGCCGGTCTCCACGTGCCGCGCACTTTTATCGATCCTGCTGGTTCTGTCTGTTTGGTTAGCTTACTGCCCTTCTTTAGTCCGCTCCTCGAACGGACTACGGACTACGGTCATTACCGCCGCACCCTGGCCGGTGGAGAATGCTGACATGATTTCGAATGCGTCTGCTAACCACGAAGTGCCCTCTCTAGAAGGAAAAGAAAGATCCAAAAATTCACCCAAATCCCGCCACCGTTGGCACCGTCTCCTCCAAGCGCCGAACTAAGTCGGTCTAACACCCCTGCGCCCCCCCCCCCCCCCCCCTCTCTCTCTTAGCCGACGGAGCAAAGTCCCAGGCCATTCCCGCACAAGCATACGCGCGACCCTTCAAATTTCGCATGGGACCCTAGACATGGTCATTTACGGAGTCCCAGTCTATCTCTCGGCACACCACCCCTCATCTCCAAGCGCCATGTGGCATGCGGTGTGGGATCCCCTGGAAAAGCCACGAGGATCCCACCGTGCATAATTCCCTTGTCCTTTTTTTTTTGTTGGGAGTTGGGTCATTTTGCCGCCGGCAGAAGAGGGACAGGGTGTCGCTCCGACGATTTCAATCGGGTCCGTCGCCTTGGCAGCTCGCGTGGTCGGCGTCTAAACGCATTGTTCTTATTTATTAGTACCGACTGATTAGGCAGCGAGTGAGTCAATCAGTCCAACAGCAGAAAAGAAAAAAGACCGGGCCCGACTCGCGCATAGTACGCACTACGTACGCATGGGATACGACATGATACGCGCCGCCAGCTTTAGTGATGCGACCCTCTGTTCAGCTCTAGTGCTGTTGACTCTTCTATGGGCGGCCCCGGATCAACGCGAGACCCTTAGGGCGTAGTTCAGGGCTACATGCATTGAACCCGTGCAAGGAGAACCCAAAACAGTGCAGAGTATTGCTTGGCTCCCCTGATTCCCTGAGCAGATCGGCAGCTCTCCTTGACCCCCTGATCCATGCCCCATTTTTCTGTCTCTCTTTCTCAATCGTTTTCGCACATACCATTCATATGACCCAAAGAATTGTGGATCTACGCACCGCCAATGTCCCCTTCCCTTGCTGAGACGCGGACGACGCCGAAATGGCTGCCAACGTTTCGGGCCTTCCTACCAGCTGCAAGGCCTTCACGGCGATACGGTGAGCCGAGATCACCATCGGTTTCGAAGGGATTGGGGCCGAGGGGCAGAAATGCATCCTGCACCCTTTTCTATCCCTTCGTCTCGAATATTCTAGACCGTGCATTTGGTAAAGGTCAAATTTGAGCTCCTGTCGGCTGTTGCTGGCAGTTGGCCCTAGAATGCCACCAAGAATAACTATCCAGATGCTAAGCTTGTCTGATCATGGTCTCATGTTCTCCTGTTACTATTTTTTGCTGCCACAAGAGGGGCGGTTTTGTGCTGTCTCGAGGGCGATGAACATGTGGCAGTGCGTCCCCCTTTCTTCCTCGCCAGTCAGCGGGGATGATCGGACCCGACAGGTGACGAAAACGAAACGCTATCGCCGTGGGGTTCTTCGTATGACAGCAACAAAAGTGCTGGCCGCAAAAAGCAATGCGCAGTTCGGTTTTGAAAATAAGCAATGGGAGATCGGCTGTGCCGATTCCCCTAGCTCCGAATGGCCGTCTCATGTCGTGTTACAGGATGAAGTCAAAGCTGACACTTCTGTCCGTCATGGAGGGTATCGACGGGGAAAGCGCGAGATAATCTCACTTCCCAAGCCGACGGGGGCTATCTCGCATGACCTCAAAATCTGCCTGGAGCGAGCTGAACGACCAGGAAAAGCAAACATACCCAAGTTAAGCCCATTGCCAAGCGCCAAAACCGGATATGTTACATGTCGTCGGCCTAATGAGGAAACTTGTAGTTTCATTTGACAATATTCTTTCGGATGAAAGAGCCGGAAGATATGAAAATGCGATTCATCCGATGGGTTCTTTTGCTAATCGCAATTTTGCCTACACCGCCATTGATCCCGCCGGAAGACCTGAGTAGGAATAGTATCGACCGCCGTGGCAGTTAATTGCACATCCCCATCCTAGCCGAAAGACCTTAAATCACAGGATGAAAACTTTACCTAACTTGGAATGACGACAGTTGCAGGAATTGCGCTACTTGGCATCTCATTTTAACTGTACGCCGTACGAATATGGAGAGGTTCACTTCCATCTCGGGTTTCAGTTACCTTTATTATCGATTAATTTGGGACGGCGAGAAGGATACTACACTTGGTAAGATTCCGTTGGGGATATCGCCCATCATGACTCAATCAGCCAAGCCGCATTTGCCGAAGGTGGTTTTATCTCATGCCCGTTGCAGCACGTCGACGTCATGGTTGAGAATGTGAACTCAAGATATCCTGTAGCAAGCGGATCTACCCATTCCCATGCAAGTCGATAAAGGTTTAATTACGACTTGCGGACTATACGTACTTTACTAATTGGACCAACAGACACCTGGCACCACTATTGGTGGCTCATTAGCGGCGCGTATATCGATATACTTTAGACGGGCAGGCCTTCTGGGACGAAATTGCGTATTGTGCTATTATCTCTAGTAAGATTTTAGATCAATTGCTCATAGATTTATTTGCTCCATATTCGGGTTTCCTTACTGAGGTTGTGTTACTGCTGGGACTGACGGCCGTGGCTAAAATGTGATGCCATGGGATGAATGAAGGCACTTCACATTTTAATTTCCTTTTAATCTTCTTGGGAATGTTACCTTGATTATCAATGATTACGTTAAATGCAGAACATCATAATATGAATATTCTCTTCAATGAAACACTACTATCGTGATGATGTTTAAGGTATCATGTGCGTAGATGTCACTACTACTATATATATTTTCTCTGTGCATAGTCAAGTCTCTCCAAGATATTACTTCACAAGCAAGTCAGGTTTCAAAATCATGTTAATTCCTACTAGTACTAGTGTGTTCAACAATTCAACAAGTCAAACTTCTTGCCTCCTTTATTTCACATAAGCTGCATTTGGCTCGGACAACCAACTATGCAGATCTCGACGCCTCGGGCTCCGAGGAGTTGCAGTCTAAGGGAGAATGTAACCCAACCGGACATTGGCCCTAAGTACGGAGTAGAAAGACAAGCTTCAAGCCGGTCAATTTACCACAATGGTCGCAACCCGGAGTCATCTAGCTGAACGCACTCGCAGCGTACTAGGAAGTCGAGCCAGCAAGCAGACTCCTAGTTGTCCTTGGTCAGCCTATGAAAACGCACAGCAACATGAAACATATGCAGCCCGTCTTGCCCTAAAATCGTAGCCGCATATCTGCACCCACGAATACGATTCGTACGAATTGGACGTCGTTCTGAACTCCGCTCCCGGTCTCCGTGGTCCGTTGTCCGTTGTCCGGTTCTCTGCCTTGACTCCCACTCCCTCGAGGTTACGCTGTACAGAGTACGCCATACGGAGAAGTGTCTCCAGCTATCGACCTTCCTGTCCGGGCTAGCGCGTACGACGGGAGCGACACGTGGTGACTTATCTCAGCCCTGTGGGTCGACAATGGCCTCTCGAACAATGGGAAGTCGCAAGCGAGGCTCGGTCGATCTCGTTCTCTCGAGCCTCTGCCTAAGTTGGCCAACAAACTTCAATGTTTCTGAGTCAATTGTTTGTTAATTGTTGGATTACGCGTTCGCCATCACCCAAACACCCAGAATTGCCCGCCCCGAGTGGGAACGCCAGCCTTGACTGCGTTGCGGTCTCCTGTCAGAATGGGCGTTAATATATCTCAGACGCTATATGGACGCTAGCACTTTGGGACATGACACCGGCGACTGAGAAACATGTGCTCAGTTCTCCAACGAGAAACGCGATCTGCCAATGATGCCCAATCATGGGCGATAGAACATGCCACTACTGCAGTGGGACGCGTCCGCCGTTTCCAGCTACTACTGCGTAGGTATTACCAACACTGTCGCTAAATTCTAACTTTCCGATAGTCGGTACATAGTCCTTGTCTTCTGTGGCCCCCCTCCGAAACGCTACCATGAACCGGGGGTAGGAGTCGCATAACTCCCTGTTACGGTATCCCCACTGCACTGGCTCGGCAGTTCCGATGCCGAAGAGCCCCAAGAAGCAGGAACGTCGCCGGCTCGTCGCGAGGCTGCCGTCAGGAAAGACGCAAATGACCATGTGAGGTCCACGGCTGAGGTGGGATCTCCGTTGTCGCGCGTGAATTGTTCGGCCAGCCCGCCGTCGCTGGGAGTGTACTCCTGCACGACGGACACGAAGCCATCCGCGTATGTTTTGACGGCGCTGGTGAGGGCGGTATACTCGGCTGAGGATTTGGAGTATGAGCCCGTGGTGGTGTTGCTGGCGAGGTCCTGGAAGAAGGGCAGGGACGTGTCGGTGACGGTCAGGCTGCCCTGCTTGTCCCACTGATACAGTGCGTCATACAGCACTTCGGCGGCCGCCAGGGTGGTCAGGTACCTTGATTTCCTTAGTATGGTCGAGACTCAAGATGTGGATGTGCAATACTGACCATGGATTTCCTCCCTGGTAGGTATCCTCCGCATAGCGACCCACTGCGGCAGCTTTGCCCGCACCCCGCCCGTCGTTAACGTTGTAGATCGACCGAAACGAGTCGACCACGGCCTTGTGGTTGGACAACGCGCGAGAGGAGCAAGGCTGGAAGGTAACATCGTCGCAATCCGCGGTCGGATCGAAGGTGTGGATCGAGGTCAAAAGGGAATTAGCGTCCAGACCGCTGCGGCCACTGGTTGGAATGTTGGAAACAACAGCTGAGCCATCCCAGAAGTCTTGCAGGTGACAGAGGATCTGGGGCGCCACGGAGCAGGAGTCGCATGCTTGGCCCAGCGCTTCTGCGAAAGCCTTTCCCTCGACGAGCGCTTTGTGTTGGACGGCGGTTGTGAAAAAAGATGATCCCTGGACCTCTTCCCAGAGATCGAAGGTGCTCTCGTTCCAGTACTGTCCGACATACGACAGATCGTTCTGGACAATAGGCCAGATATTATCTTGCGCCAGTGACTTCTGGTCCTTGGCGATCAGCGAGTTGCCATACGCGATCAACGCGGAAGCACGCAGTGGCGGGCCATCGCGTTGGGGACGGCCCCAGGAATCCGTGAAAGCAGAAATGTCGACATGGAATTTGGGCTCGCCTAGTCCAGTCCCGTCGGATAAATCGCCAGATGGGTTCGAGACTGTCTGCTGCTTGGCCTGCGAGTCGACGTAATCCTGGATGAGAGATTCGAGTGAATCATCGCCGCCGAGAAACTGCTCGACGACCGCTAGCATGGTGAGACCTGCATCGCGTGTCCATGTATAGAAGTCTGACTGGTTAGCAGTGCATTCAGATTGTGGAACGACGCGACATACAGTCTGGATCCTCCTTCGACGGTGAAGCGACTACAATGCCGGCTGCAGCTCCTTCAACGCGCTCCCCATCAGCGCCGATGTTGTCGAGAACCCCTTGCTTGGCGATGGGTGTTTGTTTCTCGAGGAACGCATCGATATCCGCCTGTCTCTTGGGGATAGGAGCATGTGGAAATGCCACCACGGCACCGGCTAGAATATTGAGAGAGATTAACGATTTCGTCCACATTGTCAATGATTAGAAACTTAATGACTGAATTGGAGACGGTACCGAGCAGAAAGTGAGCAGAATCAGCAGCCCTTTATATGACTCGGCTTCACGGAAATACATTACATCACACTGCAAGCAACGGGCCGATCGTTCGGGGATAATTTTATTTCGTGAAGACTACATACTCCGTACTGTGCAGGAGCCACCCTGCAGCGCTGCAAAATCAAAGTTCGGTTAGATGTGATCGTCCCGATAACTCTCCGGAGGCAACGATGATCTCGGATCTCACTGGTCGAGCGCAGTGCATCATCCCAGTCTAGTCACTCTTAGTCCGGGCTTGACCCTGACCTGCGCTCAACTATTGGACTGCAATCCGATATTTCAGAAATGGGATCGACGCCCGGGGCCGAATGGATCTTCTGGGTTCGGAGAGGTAATTTCCGCTCCCAGACAGTTATAGCCAGTGATATGGACAGGGTGTTTGGGTTGCTTTGGAATTGCCCAAGTGTGGGCTCTTGATTCAGCTGGGAATAATTGAAGCCGGTGCAATGTTGGATGATACCCGCTTGCTTAAGTCCGGTGAGTCTCCGAGCCAGAGGTTTCCGGTGAACGGAAAGCATTCGGTGGGAATGCTCGCTGTAGTTGAGAATTTCCACAATACTAAGGCTATCTAGCTGGTGCAGTTCATGAATTCAATTTCATTATCGTACAGATCCCTCTTAGACTCTTGACGCATTGTAGAGCGGAGATTGAAAAACAAGAGCGCCTCCATGCTGGCCTCTAATATCAAACACTACGCAACCCGAACCTCGACCTCCACATCCTCCTCCCCCAGCTAAACACAAGAATTCCCCTTCCCACAACATGCCCCAACACCAACGGCAACCCAAACCTCAACCATGTAAACGGCCTCCAAAGCACCGCCTTCGGAACCGTCACCACATCCCTACACTCCCTCTCCCTCTCCCTCCCCTTCACCCCACCTCCTCCCTCCTCATCCTCCTCCACAAACGCCCGCACCGCTTCCACCACAATCCCCCCAGTCTCCATCGGCTGGCTCAAAAACGGCGAATGACTCGTCCTCACCTCCCGATGCTCTACCCTCGCACCCATCCCCCTCGCCATCCCCACCCCCACCCGCTGCGCCAACACAGGTAACCCCCTATCCTCCGTCGTGCCGACATACCAGACCGGCACGTCCTGCCAGCCCGCATACGTGTGCTCCCGGCCCTCGAACAGCGCCTTCAGGCTCTGCGGCGTAAGCTGCGCCGTCCAGTACGCGGCCTCGGTCGGGGAGAGATCGTGGTAGAAGAGCTCGCGCGGGGGCGTGATCAGCTCCGCGAAGCCGGTGGATCTGTTCGCTCGCCATGCGGGAGGCGGGTGGTCGAGGAACGGGTCCATGAATGTGAGCCCGGTGAAGGTGAAGCCGGAGGCGATGAGGATGAGCCCGATTACGGACCCTGTGTCCCTCTTCCTGGGTGAGGGCTGGTGCGGGTGGATGTTTGTGTCTGTGCCAGTGGCAGTAGCAGTGCCAACGCTGTCACCATCGTCTCGCTGATGCTCGGACTGGTCATCCCTCCTCGCAAACCCCTTAATCGCACTATTCCCCACCATCCCGCCGTACGAGTGTGCGATGACAACCACGTTGCGACCGAGCCTCGTCTCGCTTGAGATGGCATCGCGCGCAACGTCCAGATCATCTTTGAATGTCGCGGCGGGGTTTTCCGAGTTGGACGGGAGGGCGACGGCGGTGCATTTCAGGCCGTGCTGGTCCTGGAGGATCTGGATGAGGGGGTCGTAGCAGAGGGGCTTGTGCCAGGAGCCGGGGATGAAGATGAGGGTTGGGGGGTTGGACATTTTTATTCTAGTCTAGGTGGTGTTGTGGGATGGATGAGGGTGGCGTTGAGTTGACATCAGTTGATATTGGGAGAGAGAGGCTTTGCTGGATGTGGTTTAGTGGGTGGTTAGTGCCTGAGGTGTCGAGGGGTTTGGTCTCTATACGGCACTCAGTTCCACGGGTACTACATTTGTGGTTAATCTAGTACGCAGGGGTTTCTGTATTCACTGGGACACTGATAAGGGTGAATTCACTGCTCTTTGGTCTATCTTCACCTACATAGCCTGCCCAACACATTTGTAACTTGTCTCTGATAATTTCTCCCATACAGAAACCCAACTCTGCACTACACCTAGACGGTCCTATCTGCAGCTCTCATTTATTTGCTTCAAAGCCAGTCGAGCTTATTTCTGCTCTGCTAGTAAAGCAATATATCCAGACCAAGAATCTATCCTTGGGAAGTCGAGCTATAAGGTCCACTTTCTCTTTCCCATATTCTGGACATCACTTCCTTAAATACTCATTTGACTCTCCGATCTCAATACAGGCTTCAACCTTCACGGTGAACAATCGGACTACATTTACAGAGCCAGTAATATCTAAAAACCTGCTATGGTGCTCTGCTTCAACAGAGGCTTAACCCCACAGAGAGTTTCTAAGCTGGCCTATATCGACTCATGTTTCTCGAAAAAGAAAATACTTCAAACTTGAATACAGCTCTCAACACACTATTGAACCTCAAGCCTTGGAATAGTGTTTTGTTCCCAGTCCTCTGATATACACTAAGCAAGACGTGAGTTCTCATACAATTGTGATTCTACTCGGAATTCAACGTCGAAAGACTACCACAGCGAGACAAGTCTTCGTCGACAGAGGGTCATCCAGACACCTCATACTAAGCGAGGTCGGTTCTTATGAATTTCCGAGGAAGTCGCATCTGGGAAATCGGCGACTTGAGAGCTCTCTATCTATTGCAGTTAGGGTGGGAAGTATTGCCAAAGGCATTGGATTGGAATCTGTTGTCTTGGGCCATGTACTGTCAAACATAAAACATTGGCGTGAACAGATGCTGTGTTATTGAAAAGTCTATCAAGCGAGCGCCAGTATTGAGGATCGAAAAAAAGTGAAGACTACAAGCACCACAGAATGAAATTCGATGGGGTGGGGTCAATTTCACTTCTGAAAATGCGATGCAACGATATGGTCCTGGAATTCAATTTGCGTTGTCTATGATCCTGGAGCACTGTTCTATCACTATAACTGAGGTGATCAATACAACAGCGGTTTGATTTTGCCCTGGTTGTGGCGCAGGGATAACTTAGCTGGATAGCAGGTTGCTTTGGACCTTACCGTGCCTGGCGCCTGAATTGTGCATGGATGGTGGGACTTCAGCATTTCAGAGATCATCAACTACTATGTGAATTCTCTGTTCAGGGCCATGTGTAACACGGTAGCATATTGATTGCTCGGTAGAGACTCAATTGAAGCGTTTTGGTACATCAGATATTTTAAACACCTTAGGGGCTTTTTTCTCGGCAACATGATATAAACCAACGTTAGATCAGTTAGTTTACACAAGAGACTTTCTCTCCTTTGAATTGTCCATGGTCTGTTCCAGTGGCTTAGCAATATCCATAAGCGAAGCCAGTCCGAAGACCAAAGATAAGGCCACGAATCGCCCTAGCCACCTTGGGCATATATCCGACGACTAAACGCGATGTAACAGGCTTACACACGCCTAGTCCAATCACGCCATCAGAAGTAAAACTAGCTGTGCGATACCCAACAGAGAAAATGCGCTAATGCACCATATCACCCGGGACTATGCCTGTCTCCCAGTCCTCTCTTATATAAAGCAGCTACCCTCGCCACTATGGATGGGCATGAGTGACTAGATTTATTTCCATTCTGTCAGTCAACATGCCGTTCGATTTGAAGGACCGATTGGCCCAGTATATCGGGGCTTGCGAGCCTTTGCTGTATGCGTTTAGCTGTATGTTTATGTATTCTTCATCTTTGGGTAAACTGCTGATATCACAGTCCGGTGGAAGGCATTCCGCTCCAGTAGCGATGGGGCGTCGTCGGCGCAAGACCGCGGTTTCGCAGAATGGTTCCAGGAAGTCGGTATGTTTCCCCCCCCCCTCCCCATCCCCCATGAACAAAAGCCATTTATTGATGTTCCTATAGCTCCTTTATTCAAAGAACGCGAAGAATCATCCAAACTGCCCTACCTAGCATCCACCGCCCACGGCACAGTCCTCGAACTAGGCCCGGGCACAGGAAGCCAAATCCCGCGATACAATTTATCCCAGATCACCAAGATCTACGGGGTCGAGCCGAACGTAGTATTCGCGAAGGCTCTGGAGAGCCAGATCGCGCAGTTCAATGCTAGCGATGTCTATGTCCCTGTGTATGGTCGGGTTGAGGAGGAGTCTGTTCTAGAGAAGTATGGGATCACAGACGAGAGCCTTGATTGCGTGACTAGTTTCCAGGTTCTTTGCTCGGTGGATCGGCCGGAGGAGACAGTTGAGCGGCTTTGGCGGTTGTTGAGGCCTGGAGGGGAGTTTGTGTTCTGGGAGCATGAGGCGAGTCGGGATTTGGTTACTTGGGTTGTGCAGAGTATGTTTTTTCATCTATGTGGATGTTGTGGATTTGGGGTTGCTGACAGATGCAGAGTTTTGGTCGATTCTGTGGCCGTTGGCGCATAGTGGGTGTCGGTTGGATCGGCCGGTCGGTGATATCGTCTTGAAGTCTGCGAAGTGGGAGGTGGTGGAGTTTGAAAGGGAAGGCGAGAAATGGGCTGTGATGCCTCGGGTCTACGGGCGGCTCAGGAAGCCGAAGACTGCGGAGTAAGAGACAGCTTTGGCATACGTAGATTTAGGGCTCAATTTGATTAACTTGCAGCACACATAAATACATAAGACAAAACAGTCCCTCACTTAAGCAATCTCATCTTCTATACAACTCCCCAATCACCTCATCCAACTCTGTCTTGCTACGCTGCACATTCGGAACCTCCCCGGAAACATTCTCCAATGCAACGCCACCCGGCAAGAACGAGAGCGTCATCTCAACAAACGGCTGTACCAGCGGACCCGGCATGACCTGCGCAAAGAACGGTCCCAGATCCTCTTTCTCAACCGGCTTCGCCTCAACCTCTTTCCCTGCCGCTTTTTCATATGCCTTCTGCACGTCCCGAGATGTATACGGTCTCGGTCCGTGCAGCTCGTAGATATACGGGCTCTTGGGAAGAGGAGTACCGGTACCCAGGAGCTGAGAGGCGGCAGATTGGCCGATATCTTTTACGGCAATCTATGTACGTTAGCCATGTTCTCATCTTTTTGATATCCCTCGCAGGCTAGCGGCAGAGGACTCACCATAGGAAGCTCATACTCCAACGGCGTCACCGTGGAATAAAAAAACGGATTCTCAGACTTCACCGTCGGCAGAGCCGTCGCCCAATTCTCCATGAAATAACCACATCGGATGAACACGACTTCAGGCGCCGCATCCTTCAGAACCGTCTCAGAGATATGGTTCGCAAGAATCTCTCCCTAATTTGTCAATCAGCGCACTCCCTCCCCACCCAACAACATCAAACAGAACAGGGCATACGCACCGTCCCACTCTCACACTGCGCTCCAATACTCGACAAATACACCACCCTCTTCACGCCCCCTTTCCTCGCCGCCGCCTTGACATTCTCGGCCGTCGATCTCGCGCACTCGAACGTATCCGCGCCGTCGAATGTCGGCGGGGTGATTACGAACACGGCGTCGGTGTCGGAGAGATCGAGCGTCGAAGGATCGTCGATGTCGCCTTTCACGGCGCGGAAGCGCGGGTTGAGTGCGAATTCATCGGGTACTTTGGATGGATTGCGGTAGATGGCTTCTACGGTTGTGGCGGGTTGGGTTTTGTCGTTGAGGATGGCGCGGATGGTCGCTTGGGCGGTTTGGGTTGAGGCGGGGAGGATGGTGAGGTGCATTTTGTTTGGAGGGCTCTTTCTTTGGGGATTGAGATGGGGGTATGTATGTAGTGAAGGTAGGTGACGGGTCAGGAGGGAAATGGTTGAAGGTGTTGAAGAAAAGAGGAGTCCATATAGCTATATATATGTCGTCATCTCGTATTTTGGCCGGTGGGATGTCACGGGAAGTATACCAGGCTGTAGGTTCCCCTCTTTTGCACCCCCGGTCGCATACTCTCGATCGGGTAACCGGAGAGTGGATATGCATGATCCAAAGAGGAATTGAATTTGAACAGTGGATATCAAAAGTCATTTTGGCAGATTAGCTTTGGATGGTCTGTGCCTTCTGACAGATGATACAAGGGTTGACTTGCTGCCAGAAACCGTGCCTCCAAGGTAAGACAAGAAGTGTAGAACTATAGTTTTCAGCCGATTTAGCCGTCTTCATAGGAATGAAAGCATTTACCCGGATATATAGTAATTGTTCGAGTGTTGATATGGTGGATCTCACTAAACGTCTCATCCATTGTTCTAGATTCTTGCTCTTTGCTCTTATAACAATAAAACCAGCGGTATAACCAATCAGCTCGCATGGCTTAGTTGGTAAAGCGCATGACTAGTAATCATGAGATCCTCGGTTCGAATCCGAGTGTGAGCATTTCTTTTTGTCTTTTTCTTTTCTTCACGGCTCTCCAGGCTGATAGTGTTTTCAGAGTGTGGAATGTTTTCATTTAGATTTTTCATCATGCGCGGCACTGAATTGAGTTACGGCTGTAGCAATTAGACTCCCTGTAAGTAACGGTGCCCCCAATTGCCCGCATATTTTGCACATGTGATACCACGTGACCTTGAGTCAACCCAGCCTGACGCCTTCGACAACTCGGCCATTCTTGGCATTCTGTATCAGGTTAGTCATTCATGGACCTGGCGCCATATCACTCGGCCATTTTCTCTCGGCTTTTGAGACCAAATGCATCCGGACGTAAATATCATTGTTTTCGCACAGTTTCACTTATTGCTGACGAAATGGAAGAGATCATTATTCTTGCAAGGAGACTGTGTTCATTCTCCGTACATTGAAGTATATATATGTATCTTTTCTATCGCTTCTGCCCGCATATCGGCGGGTCTGCTTGAACACTCCTGACGATGAGGCCAAGTATATAAACTACCATGATAGTGTCTGATCGATATCCTCAAACAAGGAGGGGGTCAACGAATGAGCCTCCTATGGACAGTGTGTGGCGATAAATCCAGCTCGACTTGTCCAATCCACATTCACCCTCTGGTGCTCTGGTCTTGGGGCCAAAAGCCGAGCTGAGCCAGCACTCGAAACCCCTCCATAAGCCGTCTTCGCTGTCAAGGCTGCATGCCCCTGATTTGAGACAGTCTGGAACAACTAGATCAGCCTGGTTATCACAGAAGTCTGGATGAGATTCCGCAGGCAGAACGGCCATTGGTTGACGGGGCTGTGAGATGCAGGGCGCTAGACCGGGTTGGGTTTGGAACGAGCGTTGTTTGTAGATGTCTGATTGGCCAGATCGCTAATGACATCATTGCCCGAATGAGGATGCAGCGCTAGGCTGTTTTGGGGTGTAGATTCAAATGATAGACCGGTCGAGAGGACAAGAATAGCGATTGTGAAGAGGGTGTTTGGGGGAAGAGTTTTCAGGGGAGTTTCGAGAGAGGAGATATAAAGTCGGGTATGTGGCAGAGTGGGAGAGAGCCAGATCAGTCAAGCCTTTCATTATACCAAATTATTCCTTCGTTTCTTTCGTTCGCTCTTTTGGATTCCCATATCCTGAATCACATACTATTCCTTAGTCAGCTATACTGAGCAATCGTTTTCACTCTCTTAAGTCTACTCTCTTTATTGGTAAGCGATACGTCAATACTCTGTCTGCTATTGCAATGCTCATACCTTGTTGCTTCATAGAATCTGCACCATGGACAAGATCAGTCGTGAAGGTTTCATTGTCCTGATTATCCTTGGTTGTGTCGTCTCCGTCCTCATCGGCTACTCCATCCACTCTATTGCAACTGGCGGCTTCAAGAACGACCCAACCGAGCGCGAGATGTCCGACGAGCAACGACAATATATGCGAACGTTGCGTCTTCGAAACTTGGCCTGGTTGGCTCGAGACTCTCGGGTCAAATATGATGACAGACGTGGCCCCCAGATGGCTTGATCGACACGGCATGATTTGGTGACAAGAATATATCGCTGATAGAGGTCGAGTCATGGTGGGTATGTGACAGGCAATGGGCAATCCATGAAGACTGTCCGGTCTTACTAGGTTGAAATACTTGGATGGAATGCTGCCTGCATAACCATGACTGCTTTGGCTACTCGAAACGAACCGCAACATGATCATGAAAACATCAGTCGGATGTCGACAAAAGACATACACCGTCCAACAGTGGATCGGCAAGCTGGACTTGGCTGAACAATGACGGACTGGGTTGGAAAGTTTTATAATGCATCGTTGCATAGCTGGACCCATATATAGACACGTGTTACGCATTGAGCATGACATTTTCGGATTGATTTCACGTAATAGATACGTTTTATTTCATTCATCATGACAGAAGTCGTTTGATCCTCGTTGAATCAGTAGTCAAGGGGTATCACATCGTCAACCCGCTCCCATAGCCCACTGGACGTGTTGTATTGATTCCTCATAAACTTCATGAAGAGCTGATCTGGGCCTCGTTTCCATTTTGAAAGGTCTAGATCCCCCACATGCCATGGAGTGTCTTGCGGTCTGAATATGCCAATGAATTTAATTCGAGCTTTGTCGGGAATAATTGACCGGGTTGAAGAGACACGTTCGGGAGAATATGGAGGGGTGTTGAACGTTGGAGGCAGGGACGGCTCTGGAGTCTTTGTCGGGCAGCTGGAAGGTTGATCATAAGAACCACTTGTGGAAGCTGGACTCATTGCACCGGTGTGAGGCTCTGGGCCTTTGAGCATCAAAATACTGAGTCCATCCTCTATTTCCGAAATCCCCTGAGCCAGGGCTGCACCAGGAGCGCACTTGTAAAATCCCTGCACTGGAGGAGATTTGCGTAGCAGGTGTAACGCTCTTGTACGGATGGAACGGTGGCGACACTTCATTGCTGCCAGGAAAAGCGGAATCCCAACCCCCATTTCGAATGTGAACGGTGGCTGGGCCCCATTCAATCCGGCTGATGCGTCTAGAGCTAAATCGGCCTGATCAACAAGAGTCTGAAAGTCGGATGTATGCGCATCATAAATTGCTTCATCTTCTGCGAGACCGGCCGAGACGACGATTTTAATAGCGGCATAGTATACCAGGAGGATTGCCGCGCCATTTTTTGATTCTGGTGAGAGTTCGAGAAACTGCTGAAAAGAACAGTGCCAGCCCTCAAGTCGAGCAATAAGAATCTTCTGCTGAGCGATGAATTCCTCAGTAACGTGCAGTTCTCCACCGACTGCTAATAAATGCTCTTCCGCGGCACGTTGGAAAAGTAAGCCCTCCGAGGCAAGGGGCATCATGGCAAACCGAGCAGAATTTAGAGACGTGAACTGGTTTGTGGACATTATGTTACCAGTACCGATGAGTCGACTGGGGGGCACACCTGAGATGGTGAGAGCAATCGTTCCCAATCGTAGGAACAGAGGAATCACAGTGTCTTCGAGAAAGAACTTCTCTGCGAAATATGGCCCCTTCGAATTTCCCCTATGAAGTAAATCTAGTATGAGACTTTCACCCTGTCGATAAAGCCCCAATGCCGATTCGACGTGCCCTTGGAGTGTCTCAATGCAAATAAACAACACACAGCTTACTAAGGCCGTGTAGGTGTCAACAGTCCCTTGACTGAGCTGGCTCTGGACCTTGGATAATGACCGAGAGTACCAAGTGAATGCATCACGGTGGCTCTGATGAAGTGACCGGAACATCTCAGGGCTCCGACGCAAGAAGACCGGGTCTAAGCATGGATCGGGGCTCTCGAACAGGGCGCTCATGGCGTTGACGGCATCCCAGACAGCCGGTTCTCGGCGACATATTTGGGGAACTATTTCGCGCCAGAAGCTGGAATCCAGGTCTCCTGCTATGAGAGAGGCGGCATGCTCCGAGTAGTAGGCAAACGCGCGACGTTCTCGCCACACCGTGTTGGGCGCAGACGAGAGAGGGCGGTCCAGAATGGAGCCCGTTGAGGGAGTGGAGGAAAACGTGTTGGACGCAGGGCTGGCATCATACTCGCATTTGCGGCCTGTGCTGGTACAGCGCTTACAGTTTGGCTTTTCTTGTCCGCATTTGACTTTGCGGATTCTGCGGAAACGGTAAGTAGGGAGGAGTATGTTCGATTTGGCAATGAAGTGTACTCACCGGCAGGTTTTACACCCTAGACGAGATCGGAGGGGAGCTATGTTCTCCCGTTTCGAGTAAACTGATGCCATGGGAAAGTTAACCGAAGGATGAATGAGATTTGAATGATCAACGCAGTGGTGAGATGAGGGAAGAAGTCGGGGTTTGGGCGAATCCTTCCGAGAAGCGTAAGTCTGCCCCAGGCCGACATCAGGTGGGGCCGGCGTGGGGGCGATCTTATCACGGAGTATGACTTCTTATACTATGTTTTATTCATTATTTGATATTGAGATTCAGTAAATCTTATGTTTTCATTCTAGCTATTCTACCTAGCCCGCCTGCCCTGATCATGCTAGCTCTACCACCCTGCCAGCCGCACCTTGGTAGAGTGTTTCTATATTCCGGCACTTCATCGCCTTGCTCAGCGGAAATATTCAATCAGTCAATTATTCATCATAATTGCCTTTTCCTCTTGAAATAACTGATCCTTTTCGTTGTAAATATGAGCTCTTTTGCGTAGTTAGACCATCATTCATATTGAATCACGTAATTCAGCGCGTTAGTGATGTCCTGCCAAGCCCTCCAAACTGCCACACTTAGGATACATTGACTTAGGATTAATTGCATGCAATATTCGGTCTTGTGCTTATTTGATACTCAGTAATTGTCGTACTGGTCAACCAGAATAGAATCCCCTTCCCTTCCTCCCCATCATAACCGCCCTGCCACCGTTGTGGCATGCGTCCAAAACGGCCATTCCAAGCTTCTTTTCATACAACTGCCTGCTCTTCTCCCCTGAAGTTCTTAACATAAACCATCTTAGGCGAGGAAGCGGGCGTAACAATTCGTCTATTGCCTCAAGTAACCATCCACCTAGTCCCAGGCCCTGGTGTTCCGGTAGGATATACAGATCATTTAGATATGCGAATGTGACATTGTCCGTGACAAGACGTGCGAACCCAATTTGTTCCGCTTTTTCGTTCGTTGTGGTAGGGCCATGGCTCCCAGCTATGTCGCCATTGGGTGTGCTAGAGCTGGTGCGGTCGTTGACTTGAACTTTGTATACCCCAAAGCAGAACGAACTGTTGATAAGTGATTGTAGGGTTGCATCTGGGAAAGCATATGTCCAGTGTATGTAGTCTTTGTCGAAGGCTGAGTTGATGGCTGCGATCGAGAGAAGGGATTTGTCGGTAGAAATGGTAAAGTGACCTTTCCTCCAGGTTTGGGGCTCCATGGGGAGCGACATGACTCTTTCAATAATGATTGGATGCAAATAATGAATCTTTAAGTGGTCATAGATGAATCAATAAATGTCGAAGGAACAATTCCAGGCGGGCAGTGCACGCAGTCGGTGTGTACCGGCCTCGATGGCCGAAACTGGGGGATATAGAATCCTAAATCAATATGGAATGATAAATCGTGGTGACTGATCGGTACTTGGACCAGGGTTGTATCAGCGAGGTGAAAGAAACCCCGGGTTGCGGTAGAAATGTGGTACTCTATAGATGTCAGCTCATAGTTAAGACCCAAAAAGCGTTGTAGTCGTCCGAAAGCGGCGGCCCGATACTACCACACCCCCCCCACCTAATGACGAGTCAACGAACTTTCTTTCCGCCCTAACATGACAGCCAATCTAGCAGTTGTCAATTGAGAGAAAAGTTTCGAGTAGCACTACTAAGTTTATGATAATATGGTGTGATCGTTGCAACATATCCCTCGAGTCCGTTCTGTTTGCAGCTGTGATGATATCATCTACTTTAAACACCACTGATGCAGAAAGAAAGAACCAAAAGTATAAATAAGACACGAAGCGACAGCGATTAACACGCGTTTTCGACCTTTTGCTCTCATGGTGAATTAAGATCAGATTATTTGTTTAAAAAACCCCGTAACGAATTCCTTGAACCAATACTAAAACATGGCTCCCTCAATCAGTACTTTAGACGCCCAGCCCGTCTTTGACCGCAAGTCCAAGATTTCAGCCCTGAAGAAAGAAGCTACCAAGGCACCAGTGAACAACATTTTTCCCTGAGAGAATCCATCAAAGGTAGTTCTTCGACCTTCGCCTGTGGCGGATCTGTCGCGATTGAGAATGTCGCTTATGGCGGCACTCCTCAACTCCGTGGCAGGTCTCACCCTGTGAACGTTTTCTGGGAGTCCGACTCTACTGTGCAAAAGCTGGTCTTGCCAATCAACCAAAAGAACAAGTCAGCTGTGAAGCATTTACAGTCGCTTGCCGGTGATTGCATTCCTGCAACCTTCGGCCGCGGGGATCAGGATGTACTTGATCCTACTTATCGCAGAGCTGGAAAATTGGAGCCTGCCCATTTTTCCAGCAACTTCCACCCTGCCGATTTTGGTATTATTGATCAAATAGAGCAGGACCTGCTTCCCACTATCAATGATGGTCCCGGTTCCTCTGGCTACCGCAGGAAGATAATCCCCGAACTTTACAAACTGAACGTGAGTTTAATCTGCCTTGGTCAAGACAAACCAACTGATGAATTTATTAGGTATACACGGGTCCATCTGGTTTCTTCCACAAGCATGTTGATACTCCTCGTGGTCCCAAGCAGATCGGATCGCTGGTGGTTTGCCTCCCATCTGAATTCAAAGGGGGTGTTCTACACGTGAGAAACGGTGGCCAGGACCTCAGTTACGACTGGAGTCATGCTAGTGGCTCAGCCATCCAGTGGGCGGCATTCTACAGTGATTGCGAGCATGAGATTAAGGCTGTTACCGAGGGAGAGCGTATCACTCTTACCTACAACCTATACGCTACTGAGATAGGCACAGAGGGTATCCCCTCCGCCCTTTCTCTTGCGCCGCAGTCGCAGCACCTCTATTCCGCTCTGGTGAAGTCGTTGAAAGAGCCGAGCTTCATGACGGAAGGTATTTGCCCTCTTCACCATCCAGCTGACGTTGCTAATTTTGGCAGGTGGTATTGTCGGCCTGTTCTGCTCTCATGCCTACCCTCATATGTCAGGCACCACTGCGAAAAGCATGAAGGGTCTTCTTAAGACCTCAGACTACGGTCTGTATTCGGCCATCAGGTCGTGTGGAGTAGATGTCGACGCACTCCCAGTCTCCGATACTGGATCCTGGTATGCATCTATCATGAAACGACTGCAACGTGAAACCAACGACACGAGCAAGGGAAAGGAGGAATATACAAAAGTATGCATTCTAAGCAACAGCCCTAACCTGTTCTGAGGCATGAACTAACAACACTAGATGGCAAGCGATGTCTGGCCATCCGTCCAGCTTAATGGTATCACTTGGCTGAATGAACCGAACCGTGATGAAATCGCGTTCGCTCATATTCCCCAGCTCAGGGGTGGACCGGCTCCTGTAGCTTACGGCAACGACGCCGTTAAGCCTGTGGCATTTGGCAATGACGCGGTCAAGCCAGTGGCTTTTGGAAACGACGCCGTCCAGCCCGTCGCTTTTGGCAATGACGCCGTCCAGCCCGTGGCCTTTGGAAACGACGCCGTCCAGCCTGTCGCTTTTGGTAATGACGCCGTCCAGCCCGTGGCCTTTGGAAACGACGCCGTCCAGCCCGTGGCTTTTGGAAACGATGCCGTCCAGCCCGTGGCTTTTGGAAACGACGCCGTCCAGCCCGTGGCTTTTGGAAACGATGCCGTCCAGCCCGTGGCTTTTGGAAACGACGCCGTCCAGCCCGTCGCTTTTGGTAATGACGCCGTCCAGCCCGTGGCCTTTGGAAACGACGCTGTGAAGCCCATGGCATTTGACAAAGAGAAGCTCTCTGTCGTTCAGTATACCGATGCTGCTATTTTTGCCGTTATTCAACCCTGGGAGAAGCGCTCGGAGAGTCTTGCTTTATAAATCGATGGGTTGAAATAGTGTCATGATTGACACCTGAGGCGCTATACCACTGGATACCTGCAGCTGAGGTGGAAGCGTTCTTAGCTTACCTTGATATGTTTCATTGGAGTTCTGTTGGTAGTTGGTAGGATGTTTGTTGCAGCTTTTCTCTGTCGGGAATCTGCTTGTGTCTGCCATTCTAATCTGTGGATGTGGAAAATCCCACCTTGGTATATTAATCCGCGCGAGAGCGGCTTTTATTGAGACCAGTCTTCTTAATCTGGTCTTTTATAATAATATAATAATACTGTGTTCCTTAATCAGCCTTTTAATCAAATCCTCCTGGTACTGTTTTATCAAATTTGATATTACCCAGCACATAGCTGATAATGGCATTCGCCAAAGATCATCGTCGCACCACCTCGTGGATATGGACTCAGAAGAAGTGACCAGGAAGTGTTAGCTCTTGGTGGGATTCAAAAATAGTGAAAGAAAGAAATTGGGTCTTTATCCAGCCAGTTCAATAACTAATAATACTAGAGGCAGTCATACTGTTAATGCCAGCTCGGGTCGAGGCTAGCCAGTTCCGGGATAGCGCAAGGCCAAGACTCGTGGGCTGGGGTTTAGGCCAGATCCGGTTAGAGCCCGCCCAGCCAGCCGAGCCCGCCAATGAAGTGTTCGCATTGGTTGTTATTGCCCTGCCTGGGGGAAGGCTTATACTGAGGTGGATATGCTATTGTTGGGGATGTGATGCGTACGACAAACAAGGCTGCCATGATGGGCTAATATGCAATGTTATTTATACCGGATCAAGCCCCTGGATTGCAAACCTGTAGAATCTAGACAAGTCACATTTTTAGTTTACGCATTGCCCATCATGAGCTTCCCGGCTTTCGTCAAGTCATGGCTTTTGACAACAACTATTCTCGCTTCGATGCAGAGCGCGTCGGCAGGTGTCGTGCAACGCACTCAGAAGACGGTGGATAATTGGGAATCGGTAGCTTTCACCTTGAACTCATTCCGTTCGGGCTCTAAATTGACATAAATCAGATAACTCCTTCTCCTGAGCTCGAGTGGACACCATGCTTCCAGAACTATACTTGCTCTCGACTGGAGGTTCCCCTCGACTACGGGAATTACAGCAATGGGAAGACAAACATTGCGATCATAAGGATAGAGGCCAAGAATGTCACCAAGGATACTCAGAGCCTACTCATCAATCCTGGTAAGACGCCCAAAGCCTTCCCAATAATGCTCGTTGGTGTCTGACTTGAGCACAAATACTAGGTGGACCAGGAGCCTCCGGAGTCGACACCATCCTTGAATATGGCCCATCACTGGGAGGGATTGTAAACTTCCAGCATCACATCGTGGGCTTTGATCCTCGTGGCGTCGGACAGAGCGGACCCCTTGTGGACTGCTGGCCTGGCCACCCTGAACGACGAGCCCAGTTCGAAAAGCTGTATTACACCGAGACTTCTAATGCTACTTCTAGCTCACTAGGCAATCAATACGCAGCAGCGGAGTTCTATGGCAAAGCCTGCTCGGCAACTGTTGGCGGATCGCAGGGAAACGCGTCGTACATCAGCACGCCTGCAGTGGCCCGGGATATGCTCACCTACGCCGAAGCGGAGGCGGTTGCATCTGGCAAACCAAAGAGAGATGCTAAACTGATGTTTTACGGCCTCAGTTATGGCACCGTCTTGGGGGCAACTTTTGCGCATATGTTTCCCGATCGTATCGAAAGAATGATCCTGGACGGCGTGGTCAACGCAGGGGACTACTACTCCATGAAATGGCAGGCCAATTTGTACGATACTGACGACGCGCTCCAAGACTTCTTTGATTTCTGCTTCAAAGCTGGAAAGAAGAAGTGTTCGTTCTGGGACTCCTCGCCTCGTAACATCCGCAAGCGTCTTGATAACATCTTGGCCGACCTCAAATACAACCCGACCCCTATCCCCAGCTCGGAATTCTGCGAGATCCCGATCCTAGCGACCTACTCTAATCTCAAAACGCTCGTCATGCAAGCAATGTACGACCCGCTCAATACCTTCCCTGCTCTGGCAAATGTCCTTGCAGGATTGGAACAGGGAAACACCACGGCCTATGTCGGTGCAGTCACGTCCCTTCTACCATTCAATCCATGTAACAACGGTACCGCCGGGTCGACTCAGGACTCCCCAGTCTTGATTGAGTGTGTCGACGGCTACAGTGGACACAAGTTCCAGAATATTACTGAGTTTGGTGACTGGGTTGAGGCATTGAACACTGAGAGCGAGTTTTTCGGAGAGGTCTTCGCCACCAATTCGAATGCAGTGTCCTGCCGATCAGTGGATGTGACGCCGCCAGAGAGCGGAAGGATCCACGGTATGTGTGCTCCATCTAATTTGGATGTTTTCTCAATATCTATTTATGTTGCTTGGTTTCCCAAAGACACTAACCACCAACTCAGGCTCTATCCTTGACCCCAAAAACACCTCATTCCCCATCATGTTTGTCACCCAGCAGAGCGACCCTGCCACTCCCAAGCGAAAGTATGTGCAGTCCACCCCCGTACAAATAAAACACGATCTAATGATTTCCCAGTGCCTACAAAATGTCATCCGTGTTCCCCGGATCGGTGGTGCTAAAGCAGGACGCCGTCGGAGTAAGTGACCAGAACCTTCAACGCAAGAAACAGAGACTGATTTTATGACAGCACACTGCCTTTATCAGTGCCTCTAGCTGCTTGTTGGAAAATGTCCAGGCTTACCTGACTGGTGGCCATCTGCCAGCTGCCAACACAACTTGCAAAGCGGATCAGGTTCCGTTCCAGGATGTCTAATGAGCCCGCGAGGTGTTCAGGGAACTCTGGAATTCCTTTGCTTCCATCTTGATGTCAAGCCATTCTTTAGGCTCAAGATAGCTTTTATTAAACAAACAAATATATAGAAAACATAGCTGGTCAAAATTATTATTTTGACTAAAACACATGAAGAGATAAAGACTGAAAATAATAATAATAATAATAATAATAATGATAATGATAATAGGGAGAATCTACTTCCCAGAAGTAAAATATAATAATACAGTTAATTATTTATTATAAACATGTCTCGCTGTCTCGCCGGGACAGTTTAAAGACTTGTCCCGGGTCTGTGAAAGCATGTCGGCAATCACGCCGGGGCTCCCTGGCTCCCGGCCAATCGGCCGAAATTGGCCATGTTTCCCCCGTGTATGTCGATAAGCACTTGGCAATTTGCGCACGGGTCCCATAAACTCTTCCAAATTAGCCCAGACAGTCGGTCGTCGTACACAGGGCTATCAAGAAGCCATTTATTATGCAAGGCCAACCCATAAACTCCCTGTGCCGTTGGGCCATTCTGGCAGGGCATCAAAATTTGGCGAAAAGGATACGTCTCCGCACAACGGCCAAACGGCCAACCGCGTTTTCTTCCCGAAGTCCAAATAGTGGGGGACCAGGCTTGTGACCAATTGGTCGGCTTGAGCAAGGGGGATCTAATGATCCCAAATCGTGCCCTGTCAAGTACCGCTCTCCATGATCCTAGGTCCCGGCCTACGGCAAAACCTCCTCTAGAGGCGCCTAGCGCGAACTCTCTGCCTCCGTTCCATGTGCATTGGTATACTCTCGGGCTGTTCTTTCTAGAACTAAGAAGCTTAACACACCACCGTCCGAAGACGGCAGTCAGCGGTAGGTAAAAATTTCGCTTAGTCGCCCCCTGCGGAGCACGCCCCAGGTTGCTGAGGAAGAGCCCCAGCAAGTCGGGCAATGCCCAGTAGTTGATGCCGTTGTACTCCGTCTTAACGAGCTGGAGACTCGCTATTGCCGGGAGGTACCCGGGATTTACGCCCCGATCGCGTTCTGACAGCTTATGCCGTCAGGGTGTCTTCGATCAATATTAGCTATACTTGAACGAATTTGTCTCAGCTCTGGTCACTGACCTCAGACGGGTCAAGTCCTGGTGTATCAAAACTAGCATCGCGGCATTCTCAGGTGGGACCCCATATAGGGTGGAATTAAGCACGACGTCCCCAAGGAACACGGAAATCGTGTCATAGTCGAACTCGTAGGCATCCCGAAGGTTAATGCGGCCGTTAAGCCAAGTTAGTAATTGTTCTGCCATGCTGATCCAGTCCCGATGAAATGGCTATCGAAGTAGGAACCACCAACTCGAAGAAGGGACTGAGAAAAAAACAAAGAAAGAAAAACCAAAAAGAGAAGAAAGCAAAAGACAGTAGATGAAATAATGCCCAAAGAACCAGGAGCAAATTGTGAAATGCATAAAAGGTATAGGAAGAAAGTAAAGAGAGATTGTTTAATGATTCCGCAGGATGAAGTTCAGGGCGCTCTGAACTTCCTTTGCCTCCATAGTGATGTCGTACCATTCTTTAGGCTCGTCCCTCACTTGGTGTTCTCTGACCCAATGCTGGGTGGGACGCCAACCGACTATGCACTGGCCGATGTCTTTGTATTTTAAAAGACCGAACTCTTCTACCAATTGCCAGAATTCCGTAGACATTGGCCGGGTGCCATGGTGTCGGGAGAGGTATTCTATGAGCTAACCAGCTCCCTGCCGCCATGTGCTATCCATTCCTTCGCCGGATCGTGCCTTGCACTGGGTGATTATGAAAAAGCTTTCGATGGTTTCCCACCACCTGATGGGTATGGAAGTCCGAGAATAGGTGGTGGTGACTAGGGAGATCTTCCCAATGCGTGATAGTATATTCTGCGTATGCAGGAACTTGCCAATTGCAAGCATACCGTGTAAGCTTTATCATCAGCGAAGTCTCGTTTGATCGGCCGGATATGATCCTCATGGTCGAAATAGAGTTGATATGGCTTACACGCCTTCGGTAGGAGTCGTACGATCGCGTCCAGTTCGTCGTCGGTGAGGTCCTGGTTATTTTTCACGGGGTCGAGCCACTCAGCCTTCTTTTTTTTCGGTTGTCTTTTTCTTTCGCAGTTTCTTTTTCATGGTCGGCTTGGTCTTCTAACTCAGGCCCGTAGCAGGAGGGTCCGTTGTATGGTCCTGGTTCCCTCCAGTTCCCTGGCTGCCGGTGGGTCCTTGATTGCTGCTTGAGCCCCGTTGGGTGGAACTCGATGGTGCCTGCTGCTGAGCTCTATGCTGTCGGGAGAGATATTCCTGTAACCGGTCTCCCCCTTCGGCCCCCACTTGTACTGTGACCTTTTGCGTTGGGTAATGATAAAAAACTTTCTCTGGTCTCCAATCACTTGGTGGGTATGGAAATTGGAACACATGCTGTGGTGTTTGGACAGGTCTTCACGGCTTTGTGGCCGGGTGATGTATCCTGCGTAAGCAGGAAATTGCCAGTTGAGAATCGAGTTCCAGATTTGATTGATATGGGCTAATTTAATCTCCATGTTGGTCTATTCCGCCAAGACGCATTTCAGGCATATTGAAATTGTGTTTCTGAAGCAAGGTCAGTACCAACATGGATGAGGATATCGCGAGACTTACTACTAGCGGGAAGGTGCACCCTTAAGGTTCTCAGACAGACGAAGGAACATCATCTATCGCTCTCTACTAACAGAGACCACGTATCTCTGGAGGCAACTCGAATAACGTTGATTATCTCATAATCCATGAGAGTGGGTGATGGGGAAGAGTTGAGAAGCGGGAGAGGATACGAGTCTTACGAAGAGGAAACTACAGCGGCATTGGATTCACCTTCCAAAGCTGGGAAGCTTCTTGATAGTTAATAGCGGGACAGCTCGTCTTGATTCACTACGTCAGTTGATATTCACTCCGCTTCCAACACCAGAATTCAGTCGTTCCAGGAATACTACTTTGATCTGGCCAATGAGCTGTAGGATCCGCCCTCTGTTCCTCAGCCCACCCTTGAAGTACCAGTGATGATCGAATAGAAGCTCTTCCAGACCTAGGCAGACCAGCTGCCAGTCCACCTTGGACCCAGCCTCGATCAAATCCTCGACCTCGAAAATCAAGCGATTTCTGCAACGTGACTGCCAGTAAGTGTCGGGTAGGCTCCATCCAAATGCCGAAAGCATGTTTCTTGTGCTTTTGATGTCCTCCAAGCCGTAACCGGGTGCCTTTCGAATTAAATCGACGATCATTATCGCCAGTTCCACTGGTATTTGATGCGCTAGATGATCGCCACAAGTTGCAAAACGCCGACCAAAGGCCGAGTAAGCATTTTTGATAACCTGTTGAATGTCAAAAATGATACCCGGGTTCTCATTGACCTTGACCTGCTGCCAGTGCTCAGGACGATCCGGACCCTCTCCATAATCATATTCCGGCCAACCGCGCGGTCTTTCAGACCACGGCATGATACCATAACAGCTATCATCGTAGTCCTGCACGTCGAAATCGATGTCCCATTCACTGCTTTTAGAGCGCCAGAATGACTTAATTGCCTCGACAAAGCAATCAAGATTTTCTTCCATCAACCGCTTCCCAATTAGACGGCACAGCAACACCCAGCACGGCATATGCATGTTATACCCAACCCGTTTGCCTTTTGCACGATATATGTCTGGCTTGAAGACATTGGCTGCAAAATATTCTGCATAGTGCTGATTGCCTGATTTGACTGTACTTCCGACCCGGGCTTTGGAGGCGTCACAAGGGACTGGGTCCTCGTCAACATGGCTCAAGCAGAACTGGTGTTGAGTAATCCCTGATATTTGCAAAGGATGTCCCGGCTTGTCGAGAACTTGTCGATTAACCTATTGGCATGGATTCGCTCTACCTCTTCAAGTCGGGTGAGAAGTGACTTACTTGCACGGCAAAAGGTCATGGGCGTAATTGAATGAGGTGGAAACTCCATTTCCTCCAACTCCTTGGCCTTGATGCTAAAACTATACCCTTTGGACTGCTCCAATCTCTCTTCCCAACCCGCTGGGGTTGTGTACTCTTCTTGATCTTCGTGCGGCCATGGAGGGCAAAGAATAGAAGCTCCACATACTATGCAGTTTCCGAACTCTCTTGGTTCGCACCATGGAATTTTCACATAGCGCCTGTAGTGTTTTCGTTTTATCCCGTTACCCATCGTGACCACATTAAAGTATCACAGCGGAATGTAAAGATATAACAAAATGTTTCAAACCATGGGGATTTCGTTGGGGATTTATATGTTTGAGTGATGTCATCTTTTGGACAGCGTGTGATAAATAGTGAGAACAGAATGTGGTCATTAAGGGGGTAATTTGTAAACCTTCGATCCGAGTCTAAATTTGGTGGGACATGGAAGCTCATAAACCAATAAGAGCATTCTAGCCTACTTTTACGCATTTTGCCTTCCAGGCCGGAACTAGGCTAGGCTTTTGTCTTTATTAAATTTCGCTCTTCGATAATTGGCTCAATTTTTGACTGGAAAACTAAGACCAAAAAGTATACTCTGGGGGTAGGGAAAGACAAGATTCGGTGTCCTTTCGAAAGCGCTCAATGAGTCCATCCCAACGAAACCCTTTTCTAGATTCCACCGGTGCCGACCCGTTTTGCTGCTTTAATTAGGATTTTTCTGTTTCATTCTGCCCTTCGGTTGCTGTGTTATTTATTTCCAATAGTTTTCAAATGCCATGGAGAGATTTCAACCGATGGCTATGGGTTGAATATTTGCGTGTTATTCTGGTGTGGGAGATTGTATTGAGACTCTTATGACTTGGAAGGGGTTTTTTTGGATTATTAGAATCAGGATTGGTATTTCTGCTTCTATCATTGATCCCTAGTAGAGTTTCATGCAGACTTTTGTATGCGTATTCTTGAGGATTATTTACCAACACTCGGTATTAGAATGAAGACAGTATTCAGCAGAAAGCCCGCATATGTTTGCGGTTAGTATAGATTTGAAGAATCTTTTACCGAAATGAATATGTGATTTCTATGAAATCTTTTCAGAATTTCTATATGCATCCCGAAACGCGACCATGATTAGGACACTGCAATAAGACCGAACACCCAAGATTAATTGTGTGTGAATGCCGACGTTGATGAGAAGATTACAGTTTAACTACTTAATCGCTGTTCCAAAACAGCCAACCGAATCCGACGGACGTAACAGTCATAGCTCCGGCAAAACTCGCAAAGAGTATTGTCAGGTATGGATTCCGAGCCGCAGGGGAAACTGCCAGCCCTAGAACGGAGTTAAGAGCCACCGTCAACATAGTAACAGCCTGCAAGGTAGATTTCATGTGGGGCGCGGCCTTGTTATAAGCGTACTCGGACCCTGACACGGACCACAGTACCTCTCCTAGTGCGCCGATGACGTGGACCGGAACTTGGATGCCGACGCTGACGCGGTTTGGATTTCTCCCATTGTCGGATTCTGGACAATGTAGTGGCATGTCATAGCATGGTGGAGCACTATAAACCACATGCTGAACACCAGCTGCGACAGCCATTGATGCTGCGACCAGCGCAAAGCCGAGTGTCATTCGGACAGTAGCTCGAGGCGAGAGCTTGAACTTTTGCATGTAGGGATATATAAATTTCTCGGTGATTGGGATGATGATGAGCACGCAGATTGGGTTCAAGCTAGCAAGGGCATCGTTGGGGATGCCATGGGTAAGCATCTGCCCGGCCTGGGAGATCAAGTTTGTCTGGTTCTGGTCATAGCATAGCCAGACTATTGGATATATGGCCCTATAGCCTCATTAGCGCGGGCTATCAATGATTGTGACTGGCAGAATATACCAGACTTTGCAAGCCTGTAGAGCTTGGCGGAGGTCTTCCACAAATTGTTCATCCCAAGGAACAACTCGGCCATGCTTTTCGAGTTGCTCGGTTGGCTGCGCAGCATCGATGCGAAATCCACCTTTGATAACACAAGCTAATGCACTCAAGAGCTTGGCGCGGAAGCTTGCTTCGGGTCTTCGGCGGACTGTCAAATATGGTCAGTGATTGAATATGCAGCTCTCCAAATGATATACTCACAAAATTTGTGATGCCCCAAGATCAACACCAGTGTTCCAAACGCAAGTGCCCCCAGTGCCAACAGAAAGGATGTCCAGAAGTCAAGGAACTTTTCCATGGAAGTGCTGGCCAAACCAGATAGCGCGCCAACATTGTTGCACCAGTAGAAAATGCTGTAAACCCGCCTCACTGTTAGCTCTGGATCCACGATAACGCGCTCCCCAGTCTCAAGCGTAGCAACGTGCTTTCGACCGCCACCCACTTGATCCGCTTTGTTACAATGATCCTGTTAGTTAAGGTATATCAAGCGATGAGGTCCAATGAAGAGGTACCTGTAAATGGAGCAACACTTGATTTCACCCCTCCCACACCACATCCTATCAAGACAAAAGCACCAATGAGACCACCTAAACCGGCACCTGCGCCAAGCGCTGGGGGAATAGAGGTGAGCAAGAGCAACAGTATACCGGCGAGGTATATCCTAAACCATTATTAGTGAGAGCTTAGTAGCAGTTGAATCATTCTTACCCGCAAGACACAACAAGTGTCTTGTATGGACCCCAATGACCATCTGCAAGTACCCCTGCAAAAACGGGTGTGGTGAAGCAGAGTAATCTCAGGAAAGAATTAAGAGCAGTGGCCACCGATTGGCCCATGTCTAGAGCCCCGGGACGGCCAAAGTTTTCCCGGGGATTTTGGATATAATTCTCTATCACATGCATTAGTCATGATCAGTGGTAAGCAAAATTGGTTACCCACGTAATGGGGCTTGTAAAGCATAGAAAGCGAATCTTTCAGCCCCCGAGAAGAGTGCAACCAGCCATGCCGTGGCCTGGATTTTGCTTCCTGTGTGTCGTAAATTTGCTATATCCTCTTCCGTCGGTTCAATCAGATCTTCATGCGCTGTAGTGTCACTTATTGAATTGTCGGACTGCGTTTCACTGTCACCGACTGGCTGTGGCTCTGCATTGTTTTGCTTTTCAGAGGAAACACCCATCTTTTCGTCGAGCAAACATATGTTCAGGATGGTCTGCTTGATTTCTAGTGGTTCAGTGATAATTGAGTAAGGAAACGACTCTAGCTGGAGGGTGAGAGGGTTACAAAGTGGAATTGGAAAGGATCTTCCGGTGCAAGTAGCGGTATAGACAAACAATTCCAGTCACTCGCGACATATACTCGGAGTAGTCGGACTACCCCGGAGTGGGTCCCACCGCTGACAGGTGGATCCTCACCCGCGCGGAGTAAGTCGGAGTGGATCGGAGTACCCACGGGCTTAACCCTAATGCTCTCTCTTTGCCTCGGACTTCCTCTCCTCTTCTGTCCTCTGCGGCTCCTCCTATATCTAACCCGGATCATCCTCAGCTCACTCGGGATGTCTCTCATCATCTCGTATCATAAAATCTTTTTGTCTGTCACCATGTTTTGTCACCGCATTCACGAGCTGAGCTGAACGAGTCAGCCATGGTCTCTACGAAGTCAGATCAGCACTTTCCATGGTTTCTTACTCAGCGCTACCCCGGTGCACTAAACAATACAACATTGCAGGGGTGTATGTAATTGCGATATTCTAGGCTTTCGTTGGCTGATGCTTGGCAGATCCTGAAATGAATTAACCCTTTTCGGATCGTACGATGGTAATCAGAGTGAATTTGCCATCAAGGTAGGTGGCCATACCTATGAGGTACTTCTGTTCAGTTACTGTTCTAAGAATTTTTCGAATCGGCACTGATTACTATTCAGAGACACGGACCACTATTCAGATCCTGTTACCCACCTCGTATAACCTGTTTTCCGGCGAAAACCGAGAAGAGTCATCTAGACTTTGAAATGGAGTCTGCAAAAGTTACTAACATAGTGCCGTAGCACAACGCTATTGTGTGCGGAATACTTCCGTTTCTCATTCGCCTGACCCGGCCTGACTAGCTCCAATGAACTTTGTCTCGTCTCCTCGAAGGGGAAAAGAGGGGAAAAGGGACGTGGCCTATGGCGTTCGTGACAAGCACTGTTGCCATATTGGTGACGAGAGTGGGGGCCTGATACATGGCTCTTTACAGTAGGGGTGTATTCAAATGTCGTGATGGCTTCTTCTGTCAAGAGGGATATGAGTACGCGGAGGCAATTGACATACTTCTGACTTACAGCGCTATCGGAGTCACAGATACCATCGAAGTGAAGAAATGACACCAAATAATGAACAGGCTTCAACAACAGTCTACGCAGTACTACCAGCAAGCAGATTCCTGCCGCCAGACCTTTCTTCTCCTACGTTTGAAAACCTACTTGACCTGGCTGTCTTCAGGGTACTTGATGCAGCAATATGTCTAAGCACACGACCTCCAAGATTATTCCCAACGACCGAGACAGTCTTTGGAAGATATTTCACCTCAGAAGATTGGCACAAGTACGGTGATATGGAGACAGAGATGGGAAGAATGAATTATATGTTGTCAAACCTACCGGAGAGAGGCATTCCAGCTATCTGCCTTCCTACTATCGACACCGTTCTGTCTTCCTCCTGTGTTCTCGCATCCTGGAAGAGGGTCCTTCGTCGTTTGGAGAGCTGTGTCAGTGAAGAGTTCTCATGGGTCATTCGCCAAATGCAAAACCAGAAGTCGGTTTCGTCCTACTCTTCCAAGTCAGATTTTATATCAGTTCCCATGGACTACAGAATAAACCCTCGTTCACAGCACGCGAAGCAGTTATGGAACCGTTCACTGCTCGAAATCTCGGTTCAAATATCTCAAGGTCGATTCGAACATGCAAAGTCCTTCCTACAAATATTTGCTTTCCTGAAAGACCCGCTAGGTGGACTCGAAAGTGCTTTCGACAAGGCAGTGCTGTTCTTTGTGTATATGGTGGCCTCTCTGGCTAAAACCCCGCTACATCCGGCTAGATATCGTTCTGCAATAGTACAAGCAGCACAAGAGGCCTTGTTTCTCTCGACTCCATTATTACAGGACATTAACCATGTTCATTTTACTGGCCACCAGCAACTACCATACGTCTACGTGGCATTGGACCAACTTCCTCGTTCTGAGTTCAGCATCCCTGGCCATGTTGTTCACATCATCGAAGAAATGCTCACCACCGCCGAGTACTCTGCACTCCACACATGTGCGATTGCCCCAATATCGGTATCTTCCTACCCAGGTCTGCCATTAGGGAAAGGCAAACACACCACCGTCATCATAGACGGTAACCATCGGGCAACGGCAACCATGGTTCTTCGACTGATTGCCAAGCACCCTGGAATCCTGGAAATGAAGGATCCAGATGACGTGCTTAGTGCATTTTGTGCTGACCACAAACTCGGCCTAAAGTGGAAAATTGACCTTGCTGACGTTTTGATGGCTTTGCGGAACAGTCCATGTTCCACACTGATCCAAACAAAAATGCACCTTGTGAGAGATTTCCGAGGAGTTGACACTATCCCCGCACTGGTCGTCAGGGAGGACAATTTTTTCACTGCATGTCAGCAGCGCCCCCCGCTTGACGACCGCCCTAGGCTTCTGCTACCTTTTCATCAGGCGCTCTTCAATGATGAGAAGCTGGGTTTTGCCTTTCCACAGGCAGGGCAGGTACATGGACGCGCAGTTGGATTCAAGCCAATGCCACTCTTGAAGTCGCCGAGTGTGAAAGTTTCTGACTTTACTGACAAGTCATCAAAATTGGATTATTGTGTTGACGTTCGAACGGTTGTGGATTTAGAACTTTGAGGCTTTTTATGATGATGAATCTTGCACTTTAAGCTATTTTGTTTTATGTTCCATTCCTACCTGCTTGATGCTCAAGAAATTCTAGTGCTTTTATATCAAACTTGAAGAAAAATATTTCCGTGCTATTTTGTTCTGTCCGTTTCTTTCCTCGGGCACTCCTGCTATATCCTCAACAGACATTATATCGCCATGAATAAGTGCCACGCTCACTTCATCTTTTCAAGACCTTAAGCTATCAAGATATTTCTGAAGCCCAGGGACACCATCAATGAAGGTATACGCCTCAACTCCCTTGGCCCGCAGAGCTGCCACCAGGATACGCGAAGTATCTCCGTTATAATCGACAACAACGATCGGAGGACCGTCGTTGGAGATCCAGTCAGAAATAGCCTGTTCCTGAAGCAATTCTTCCAGCCTCTTGGATTGCTCAACGAGCGTATTGATCTCGTCAAAATTAAAAGGCGTGATAGTATCCGCACTCAGACCCGGTAGATGCGCATTGAATGCGCCTTTGACATGTCCAGACTCGAAGTCGGCCTGCGAGCGCAGATCCAAGAAGCGCACAGCAGGTGATCCAGTCACTCCGTTTGTCTGAGCTACTTCGTCATTGACAAACTGGACTTTTTTGACCTCTTCCACGATTTCGGGCATCGAGTCAAGGATTTCCTGGGGATCAATCTCCCATCGGAAACTGTAGACGTTTTGGTCCACTTTGAACAGCTCCTGCTTCTTGTTAGCATTGAGATTCACCTGTATCTGAGCACTCGATAGTCTTACCTGGTTCCCAATTGGCTTGAACTCCTCAGGACCGAGCTTCTTAAAGTAGGTCTCAATATGCTTCTGCGGCAGATCACAGCAGACAAAAACACACGAGACCTCACCAGTCTCCGGATCAGCATAGTTCCCCAGAGTTCCATTATCCTTCTCCCTCTGAGCAAACTCAAAGAGACCCTGCAACGCCATCCCACTCGAAGGCCCCGCAATGATCCCCTCTCTCGACAACCTCAGCGACAACCGGTACGAGTCCTCCGAGCTCGCCACCTCCAGAAAATCCACCACATCCTTCCACGGAAACGGGCTCGTCTTATGCATAGGCTTCTCCCTTGGCCCCGGGATAATGTCTGCTTCCGCATTACAAACACCTATGACCTTGACCGACTCCTTCTGCGCCTTCAGATACTTCCCCGTCCCAGTCACGCAGCCCGTGCTCCCCATCCCCATGCAGAAGACGTTGATCTCGGGCAGCTGTCGCCAGATCTGAGGCCCCGTCCATCGCTCATGCGACTTCCAGTTATGCTCGTTGTCGTACTGGCCGAGGTTCACGACCTTGTCGCTTCGCTTGCCCAGCCCGCGCGCCCATTCGACGGGGCCTCGCGGGTCTGTGGTCTCGGTGTATGTGGGCCCGCCGTAGAGATCGACCTTAAGGCCGTAGAATTGGAGCTCGCGTACTCGGTCAAGCGCGGCTTTGTTGGAGACGTAGGCGGTCGAGTTGTCGTTGTCGTAGAGGACTCGGGCTGCGATGGCGAGCGAAGTCACGGTAGAGCCGGAGCTGACTTCCACGACGCTTTTGTTCGCGGAGGAGGGGTCGTTGAGGAGCATGTTCAATGCTGGAGCACAATTACATTAGTAGATACACAGATTCGGGGGCTATGGGAGTAACCTACCAGGTAGAGCCTTGACATTCTGCGCTGGCAGGCATGTGAGCAGTTTTGCGTAGATACGCACGCCATCGGCATGGAATGGGTTGAGCTTTGGTGGTAGCTCGACCAAAGGCACAGGAGGCTGTTCATCCGGATTGAAGAATTGTTTGATCGAGTCGGCGCCCTTGAAGACGTTGAGGGGATTGGTGACAGACATGGCGATGGTTGCGGAACTTGATACTATTGCAGGACTATCTTCGGTCTCTTTCTAGTAACAAAACAATATTTTATAGTACAGTACCAAATGAAGAGCGAAAGCGCGGGTTAATTCCGCTGCTTACCATGTCTACATCTCAATTATCCTTTCTTCATGGCCGGTCAGGCTGTCAGAACCCGCTAGATCACGAAGGAATCTCGCCACACGATGTATCTGACTATGCTTATACTACTGCGGGGTGTCTAGCGTCAGCAATTGGTGGATTCGAATGGGATTGTTTGGTTCAGGAGGGGAAATTGTGCTCATTTTTACTCATATGTCGTACCATATTACGAGATGAGAATTCGGCATATCGGGGCTGAGTTGTATGTTGTGCCCGATATCGATTGTCTGTCCCTTCTTGACAGTGGCGAAATTCAAGAGACATGTCGGCATATGAGGCTATCTTTGCTCATTTTAGGTATAAAACGTGAACGCTGCATTTCAATGTAACACCATGGAGGTGGTCAGATTTAGGCCGGCAGTAGTCAGGGCCTGCGTGGGTTTAGTTGATTGCTTTTACCCTGATTTGGTTTAGAATTGCCCGGGTACTTTTGTCATTTCCTGGTGAAACCTCTGGCTTCTACTTCATTGGGTCGCACCTGATTGTCAGATTTCCCGTGGATCCTAAGACAAGAGTAGTGTGATCCTCGTGGGGAATCCTTCGGCCTTCTTCGGTGAAGAACCCCCTGATGTCTAGTCTATGGACGTGTCTCGATGGAATTGTAGAGACATAGTCTGGGATAGAAATACACTGAGAGCTAGATCTTAAGCTTTTATGCAGTACATCCTCGTGCTATCCTTGCACACCAACTCAGCTCTATCCCGTACAATTCTGCAGAACGCCCAGTCGCTGAAGAATCACAAGCACGTTGCCAAGTAAGCCACGAAGGTGCTCACGCTAATAGATCCTGAGGGCTACAGACCCGCGTCTAGCCGCTGGGCGCCTTAACATGACTCTGCATGGATTAAATCCTTGTGACGGCATATACAAGCGTGCCTTAGCACTCCTTAGTTGACAGTTAGCCATGCGCCATCATGCACACCCTCGGCAATTTTTTCTTCACGACAAACCTGGAAACGACACGCAATCTAGACCATGGATGGTCTTATACGGAGTGTGATTAGTAGTCAGATTGATTGTGGGGTGTCGGAGTAACATCGTCGTATTCCTCGGAGTAAGCATGAGTGATTCCCGTTTGGGAATAGTTGGTTCTTTATTCTTTGGACGAGACAACCATCCCCGAAGAGAAACTTGTCGCGTTGCTATCTTTTCTCCTTCGGATATATTCGATTCTTATTGTCGGAGTAAACGAACTTGAACTATCAGGGATAAGAACGCCGTCAAAATGGGTGACGCTGCCACGCTTTCAAGCGTTTCTGATGACAGCAAGGAGGTCTGCGCGCCGGGCTCGAGTGAGGAAGAAATCCGGATGGCTGGTGGCGAGCTTATGGCGCAGATGGAAGTCCTCGCTAGGGAGGATGAGCACCGCCGCGGCTCCGAGCTCCGGTCGCAGTCCAGAGAGCAGCACGTCTAGGTGACCCTTGTGAGGAGGATTGAAGGACCCCCCGTAGATGACAATCAGGTTCTCGCGGTCTGCGTGGAGGGTGACATCCAAGTGTTGAATCTTATCGAGGTCCGAGGTGGAGGTCAGCCGAACGGCCTTGAGGGCTTGCTCGACGTAGTGTTTGAGAGACATGGTTGAGGGATGCAGTGCAGAGAGGGATCGGGCTAGTCGTGCTTGCACGGGCTGTGGGAGTTGTCTGCGTCTTAAATAATAATCCATGGTTCACTGACTGATATCTAGCGCTAGGAACAGATTCCCCATAGGGATTGGTCTACGTGTACATTTCAAGGGATCAGAAATACCATTCCCACTCTCTACCAGTAAAGTCAAGTATTTTAAGGCCCGGTCAGTAGGTCCATAGTAATTCCGCCGGACAACCGCAGGGGGTGTCAGGCAGCATGAAACACTAGCTAGTCGTGACCCAGGCAAAATCCATACGTTCTAGCCGAAACCAACCAACCGCTCTACATCAAATTGCGCATGACCCTTTCCCATCCATCTCCAATAATCCGGCTGTCTAGTGTTGCTCCTTTCCATGCGAATCTCCGAGATCTAGCTATGAAGCGAGCCAGCAAGCACCAAAAATCACCACCGTCGAAGCGGGAATAGAGAGCCCCCCATCGAGCTTCAACTTGAAACGCTTGCTAACCATGCCAGCTCCGAGAACAACCACCGGGAAAGTGGCAGTGTGAGCCTCGCCCCACGTACCAGGGAAGGAGACCTTGGAGGCCAGGTCATCAGTCCAGCTCAGCCACTGTGCGACAGCCACGGCAGTCGACATTAGAAGTGCCGCATATGCCGTTGGAAGTCCCTCATGGTAGAGTGACTTCCCGTGCGCATCTTTGGGTGTCAAATGCGAAGCGATGTTGAATCTGGCGAGTCGAGCAACACCGCAGAGGACAAAGAAAGCGAGGATGCCCTGGTCAACCGGGGTACGAAATCCAAGACTGTAGAGCATGAATGCTGGGGCCAGGACGAATGAAATCTGGGAATTATTAGCGAGGTGCCAATTGGGAAATGAAAAGGGGAATGTGGTCCGTATGTGCTATACGTACGAGATCAGAGAAACTGTCGAGCTGTTTGCCCATTTCGGAGGTTTCGTTACGCCACCTGGCAATCATGCCATCGAAGCGGTCGAATTCATATCCCAAGAAAATCAGCACGTGGGCTGCGATGAAAGATTGGTGGGTGCAGGTGAAGATGGCAAGGACTGTGGGATGATGTTATCGTCATGACTGGGTTGAGCAGCGTTCTAGATACCGGGGGTTATTCTCACCTCCGCAGAGAGCTAGGTTCATTAGCCATTCAGGGGTCTATGATGTTGTAAGTGGGGCAACATACCATTCGACAAAGTCACATAATCGGCAACTCGAAGACGCCTTGTCAATCAATAAATCAGCTGGGTGACAGTCAATCCACGAAGGGGAAAGATATACATGCCTTAGCATATCAAACCCGACCTCGTTAGTAACAGCCATATTGTGCTAGAGAAGAGAACCTAAAAGTTGGATAGAGTAAGAATAACCCAGTACCCATCTCTCTATTTATACCCCTTCTTCACTAGAATAAACCGTCGGAAGGGCCTACCAGACCGGCCTCGCTTATAGTGCATAGTTCCCCATTCATACAGGGCTAACACCGGTCAGGACGACCAAGGAATGATAATACACGTATTTCCAGATACCGAATGGGTATGTATGTATGTATGTACTGTATTGTATTATCTTGTTTGCGGATCTAAAGGAGTTTACGATCTAAGGTCTCAGACTAAGGTAGACTAGGGATTTAGCTGCGGCAGGATTTGCCTCGGTTCTCCGTGCGTTTTCTGGATAATCGGAGGGCATCCTGTCGATCATATCTAGTTTCTATCTAAAACCCGAGCATCTCATATTGCCTTCCCTGGTTAGCTTACGCGAGGCTCCATCGGTACTGCTTACAGATTACTCTTCATTCTTCGTTCACCGTAGTATTGGATGTAACGAGCTACCTAACTTCGCAGCTGTACTATCTCCACTTGATTATGAAGACACGGCAGTGTTCTAGCCGTGAGCCTAAATACCAGGAATCCGAGCACTAGGTGCATCTTCAATACGCGCAGGTGCGTTCTCAACACGACCAGGCCCATCCTCGACGTGTTCGGGTACATCGGTGCTCTCATCCACCAGCCAGTCGAGGTCCAAGTACGTGTGCGCAAACATCCTGCCAGCCTTGACGGCCTTGATGTCCGAGAGAACCATCTCTTCCACCAAGGCATCGAAGGTGTACTTGGGCCGCCAGCCAAGAACCCTTTCGGCCTTAGCCGCCGAACCAAGCAAGGTCTCGTTCTCCAGAGTTCGATAGTACTCCGGGTTCACTCGGACGCGCACTTTGGAGGTGACGGGGTCGGTGCCAACTTCGTCGAGACCGGTACCAGACCATCTAGGGCCCGATCAGTTAGACTTTTAGCCGAGTGTCCACGTCAATCAGACTTACTCGATTTTAACCCCGATGATGCCGAAGGCGGCCTCAACGAACTGCCTCACACTGTATGCCTGGCCAGACGCAAGAACATAGTCGCCGCCTTTGGGCTGCTGGAGGATCATATGCGCCCCTCGCATGTAGTCTTTGGCATGGCCCCAGTCTCGGACTGCGTTGAGATTTCCTAGCTCGAAAGTCTCCAATAGACCACACGCAATCAATGCAACTTGAGTAGTAATCTTCCGGGTGACAAAGGAGGTGCCTGGCCTTAGTGTTAGTATCTGCTTCATTTCACCCCGCCCCCTTCTTTGTACTAACCTCGTCGGGGAGACTCGTGATTGAACAGAATTCCATTCGAAGCATGAAAGCCATACGCTTCCCGAAAATTGACCGTAGTCCAATACTGGAACTGTTTGGCCGTAGCATACGGTGACACGGGGTAAAACGGTGTCTCTTCCGTCTGCGGGGCCGGCATGTCTGATCCGTACAGCTCAGAGGTACCGGCCTAAAGGAGGAATGAAATCAGTGTCTACCTGTCATTGCGGTAGTCTCGTTTATACACTTACATTGTAGAACCGAGCAGTCTTGCCCAAGTTCAGGACCCTCATAGCTTCCAGCAATCGAAGAGTGCCAAGTGCATTAATGTCACTGGTCAATAATGGCGTCTGGAAGGACACGCCAACATGGGACTGCGCAGCAAGATGGTATATCTCATCGATGTTTGGAATGCTGCGGAGGATCTGAATCAGTCTGCCGAGATCCGACATGTCCCCGAAATGAAGCGTCACTCCCTCGCGCAGGGGGCGGTCCAGGGTCTGCTGTCTCTGAGCGGAAGGCCTAACGAGCCCGTGCACCTGGTATCCTTTGTCTAGAAGAATTTCGCAAAGGTAGGAGCCATCTTGACCGGTGATACCTACATAAACGCAATCAGCACTGCATCAGGAGGAATAGATGCGCCACAGCACGTACCCGTGATGAAGGCCACCTTGGGCTTGGACTTCAATTTAACAATAACCATGGCTGAGTTGGCTGAGTAGATGATATGGGAGTACAATAAGATTGCTCGAGGAGTGGGTGGTCAAACTTGGAAGACTGATGAATTTAATTGACAGAAGTGGTTGATTATCAATACTAATATGCCTCGGATGTCACGAGACCAGAGTTCAAGAGGAAGCAATGCCACACGTGCCTTCTTGCCATTGACAGATGTCATTCAGCTCCAATCTCGAAGCCGACCTGATAGATCTCAATTCCTGGTTTATTGTCTCCCCCCCGGCTAGTGAGGAAGGACTTCCCCGTCGGAGTCCGCGACCAGGGAGCAGAACCAACTGTGCGTACTCCGTAGATACATTGTTCTTGACATTACAAACATCCGTATCCCGGTGTAATATCAGGTACCATATCGCAATATCACAGAATCGGGCGAAATCGATGCCATCTGCGAGTCTAGTCCGATACGGCGTGATAGTCTTTGGCCCCATGCGTAGAACAACTGAGGGGTTCTGTGGCCTGTCTGAAACAGTGCGCATTAGCTTCCTAGGATTATAATTGGAATGCGTACGCGGCGCAACAAGGAGAAAATGGATGCCTTCTTGTGGAGGGGTAGTAGCCAAGACAGTGGCGAGGTGATAGGGAGGCCCTAGGTAGGGCTTTAAGTCCCGGATCTTTTTGAATTCTTTGCGGAGCCACCGGTCCAATCCCTGTAGGGAACATAGGTTATAGTACAGGCCATCCCTAGAAGAGCGTACTAGCTTTGACGATTCTTAACAGAATCTAGGGGTATGCCCTGTTCAGGGATAGGGGCCCTAGAGGGACCGAAGAGACATTAGATCTCCTGCCTCTCTTTTCAGTATACATGGACTGTAATAGCAAGGCTCAGGCATCGAGAAAGGAGACAATTTTGACGACTCTCTCCCTGTCAAGCTCCGGAGGACCCTTGGCTCATCCAGAAATGAAGACTTGGCAACTGATGCTTGCAAGGAGCCGAACCGGCCATTTCCTTCTGTCTTGTAATTTGGCTTTTACGGATTAGTTGTAAGACCTAGGCCTCAAGGTAGGTATAGTTACCTACCTTGAGAGGTGAGACTCTAGCTAGACTACTTGTATCTACTCCGGCCGCTGACGTAGCAGGCTGCACGCCCTTTGTGGGTCACAAAACAGACCAGACTACAGAACCCACCGTCAAGGTTCTTTTATCTCCCCGGCGGTAGTATCCGACATCACGTTTGCGGTGCTAGAATGGCCGTAACGACATGTATAACACTCCCTTACGCCAAGGTTACTAGCCTCAACAGAAATAAGAGGAGAGGTGCGACCAAATTATCAATCCAATCGGGTTTATGCGTACCTGAATCTTACGAGATGCTGGAATATCGGGCTGTTTTCGTCGTGGGATGTGCATTTCCCCTCGTGCAACAAGGGTCGGGGTTTGCTATGGCATACTCGAATCAACTGCAGGTTAACAGCAGACCGAGACCCCCAGGAATCAAAACCGCCCATTCATGGACGTCCAATGCTATGTTGTTGGATCCTACCTTGTTAGAGCCTTGCGTGCCCTAGTCCACTGATTGCGTGGGTTAAGTACGAGGTACCATGTAGAGGTTGTCCTTCCCTTCTCATCCTGCGAGTGTGGTCACATCATGGCAGCTAGGCTTGTTCTAGTAATTGGGTTCGAATTTACGCTTGGATAGCTATAGGGAAGTTTGTTGATGCTCAAGAAGCCCGGTTACATGAAGGTCCACGCGGATTGTACGTGTGCATGTCGTAACTCAAGTTACATTTGGTATTTCGCATTATTCTTTTGTGACGCGACTTTTGTCTCGGCATCCATTTTAATGATTGCAAATTTAATACAATTCCCATTGTTTTTGGATCACTTCCCACCTACGCCATCCAGTTGCTCGCCCCCTCGGATGCCTTCGAAAGTTGGAGGTCAATCTAGAATTTTAGTACTAGCAACGTACATCTAATCATCTCCACTATGTGGTTACCAGGTCTATAGTGGTGCCAATGTGTACTTGTAGACTAAATCCAGGAATTATAAACCAATCAGCTGTTAGAGATATGTATGCCTGGTGTGCAGACTCAGTTATGCCCTTCTCAGGGACGAGTATTATCCGTAGTCTCCTCCATCTCGTCATTGCTATCCGCCGGTATCAACCCGATTCCATTCAGCTCTTCGTCGATCTTGTCATAATTCCTAAAAGCTACCCAAAACATGGGAGCACCAGCAATCATCGTCGCTGCTAGCCCGGTATACATGTACATGATTTTCGGATTCACCGCCACAGGGGAGAGCGCCATCCCCAAGGCCGATCCAATTCCGGCCGTGACCTGTCGCAGGGCCTGCACCAAGCTGCGCATGTCCTTTGGGGCTTTCGAGTAGCTGTACTCAGACAGCGTGGTGAACCCCAGGATCTCGGCAAACGCGAGCAGGAAATACACTGGGGTTTGCACCCAGACACTGATATCGTTGGGTATCCTGCCTCCATCGGAGTCGGGACAGGTCAGCGGCGATTCATAGCATGGGCCTCTTGTATAGATCAGCTTCTGCAATCCTGCAGCAAACGCCATGGCGGAGCTCATCGTGACAAATGACCAAGTCATGCGTGCAATCGGGCCGAATGCGATCCCTTGGCTTTGGAGCCCGGGGTACAGGAGTTTCTGGATGATCGGGCCAAGTAGAACACAGGCGATGGGGTTGAGCGCTTGAATCGTGTCGTTGGGGATACCGCCCAGCTGCATTTGGCCTGCTTGGGAGACAAGGTTATTGGTGATCTGGTTGATGCAGAGGTAGAATGGGACAAAGCAAGCCCTGGCTCTTGAGTTAGTGACACGACTGACTTGCAGGGCAGGGAACACACATGACTTTGCATGCGATGAGGCCTCTTTTTATTTCCGAGACAAATAAATTATCCCATGGCACGGTTCTCCCATATTTCTCCGCTTGGAATGCTGGTTTTGCTGCGTCGAGATGGAAGCGTTCGCGCGCAGAGTATGCAAGCACCGTTCCTGCCTGGGGCAGCACATTTCCTTGCGGCGCGAGTTTCACTGTTCACGGTTTCAGTTCTGTATCCTCGGCCACCGGAGTAGTGTAATGGTGGAAAGCCAAGTTCTCTTCTCGCTTACCATACGACCTCTGCCAAAACAGCAGCAGAGGGATTGAAACCCACACGGAGCACAACGGGAGGAGGTAAGCGGCCCAGAAGCCAACCTCTTTCTCCAGATAGGTCGAGGCGATCAGAGAGAGACTTCCGATGTTGGTGAACCTTCTACCATATAAGCTAGAGGACACAGGTCGACATCAGGGAGCTCCGCACCAGTAGAAAACATTATATATATATTGCAGGGTCAACGTGCGATCCGCGATGGCCCTCTGGCCTTTCTTGTTGACCACCAACTGTGGAGCGTGAGTTGTATATTGATCGCCTATGAAGGGGGAGACGGTAGCCTTGACACCTCCAGTCCCCAGACCCAGAAGAATCATGGCAAGAGCCAATCCAAAAATCTTAACGGAATCCTGGGTAACCACTGGAAGTGAGGTGACAAAGAGCACTATACAGCCACATAGATTCAGGCTGCCGACGATCAGCATCAACCGAAACGTGGAGGACACACCAAACGCACATATAACAGATGCATAATGTTTTGTATCGCCCCAGCCATGCGTCCGAGAGGATAGCAAAGGGCAGAGGGGCCAGGAATGAGAAGAAAAAGAAGGCATTGGAGATGTTGGTAGCGGTTGCTTGGCCCAGACCTAGAACCCCCGGGACAGCGATACTATCGCGGTCATTTTGCATGTAGTTCTCTGCAGGTGGTTAAGGGCCTGTTGGTTTGTGATACATCACCCAGAAGGCTTAGAGAACTTACGCCATGGAGCGGAGATGGCATAGAATGTGAATCTTTCGGATGCACCAGCTACAAGAGCGACCCAGACGATGAACGGGACCGAGTCCACCACATGGGGCAGGGTCTTGATTTCGTCCTCAGTTGCATCGCGTCTTTGGCCTTCCGTTGCCCGGGCTTCCATATCGTTCACCTTGGGAGCGAGAGAGGAGAACGTTCAGAGTATTGGCATTTGCTGGAAGAGAGCCGACAGCCCTTGGATCCTCCGGGGTGCCCAAGGCTACGGTGGGATTTGTAAAGGAGAAATGAGGGGACTGGGCAGCCAAGACGTAGCATCAATCTACTGCTAGCCTTGGCTATAAACCCACGTATTAAGATTAAGTGCTTTCCATACGATACGCCTATGGATCTTTGCCATCTGGTCACTGCGGCAAGACGCGGTGCCCAGGCCGGGCAGGGCTGATGGTGCGATCTGCAGGGTCTGAATCCAAGGACTCTCCTAGGCATCCGAGTTCCGATTACCTGTGGCCAAGAGCAATCAAGGCGCCCAAGGCTGAGCTCAGGTACCTCAAGCCGTTTCCGTTACAGGATGCACGCAAGATATTTCACCTGTTCGTGGTGTAACGGTGTGTCAGATAAACGGAATATGGCGCAATAAGGCTCGGGAGCAAAAGAGAAGAAACGGCAACGATCAAGACAGGACATTTTCACTGGATTCCGTAGGGTTGTGAGGCTAAGGAGTGGGGGCACAGCGCACCGGATTGATAACATTGCCGGGCACTCCAATCAGCCTACGCTTCCTTTTCGGGCGCTTTGACCGACACTAGAACCAACATCGTGTCAATTGTTAATCGGAGTGATGCGATCATCCCCTAGAACACTGCGAGGTGCACACGACTGTCTTCTCAGCTAGGCTCGGGCTGATACTCTCCGGCTCTCCCGATTTGGCATACCGCATTTCTGTACGGCGGGGGTTTGCATCCTTCCTATACATTAGAATCCTTGATTGATTTAAATCCCACCATTTGACAGGGGTTCGTCGTCGTAAGCTTACCGGGGAAGTGCTCAGTCTCCACTCCGGCTGATTGGCGTTCAGGAGGGATTTCTTATTTCTTATCGCTCAGAGGGTACCTAGCAAGGCACCTAGTATTCTATAGGGACCCACCTTGCGGTAATACCGTAAATGATGATACTGGTTTTTGTCTAGGTAGTATGGTCTTAGTATGGCACCTAGGTAGGGTGTTGGCATCTGGCCTGTGGATAAGACAATATAAGTTCCTATCCCTCTCGATGGCTGGGTTCGCCTGCACGCATCGACGAGACAACCAGCGCCCATGGGCTCGAATAGCATCAGCGACGAGGCATTGGCCTCGGAAGTCTTCTTGGTTGCCAATGATGATCAGGGTAGGTAGACTCACTGCTGCTAATAATATGTCTTGGTTCCACTGATTGCGATGGTCACAGCAGCCCGCACAAAAGTTTCCTGTCGTTGGCGGTTCGCACCGGCAGTGGAGGCACCGCGCTACTTTCATAGTCTTGATCTGTTCTTGGGCATCGCCCCTGCAGTTTCTGCCGACGATGAGCGGATCCCCTCCGCCGCAGGCACTGCCCTCGAGCGTCTCGCCCGCACGCTTCAATCCTACGCCGAAGAGGTCGAAGTGGCGGCGAAGGTGATCCTGGTGGCTCGCGGTGGATTCCTCTGCAGGAGCGATATCCTCGACTTGAGACTGCGGGATTCCGATTATGTGGACTCGGTCATTCGATTCGCAACTCCGGATGGTGGCTTTTTGCCAGTTCCGGCCCTGGAGGAAAACAAGTCTCTCTTGGATCTGCTGCCTTCTTCCCCAGGGGCATTTCTCCTGAAAAGGGCCCCAACGTTGACGCCAGAGCTATTGGAGGAAGACTTGAAAACCCGCCTGTCCTTCGATTGGATACTTCCTACCAAGCCAGGGAGACGCAAGGTCGCTATGGTAGGAGGTCGCCCGGCGTTTGACATCACAAAAGGATCATTCGGTCATCAGGGCGCGTACGAGGCTACTAAGGCTCTCGATATATCGATGGTCATCGTGGATCACCCGGGACATTGGCTCCAAGACGAGGCATATTCTTACATCCGGGATGGCTTCATTGCTATCGATGTTACCGACGACGCGGGCCTCCCAGGAAGAATTGCCGATGCATTGAGAGGCAAAGGATTTGACGGTCTCCTGACACTGTCGGACGAATTCGTTCTCCCGACTGTGAGGGCAGCAGAAATACTGGGCCTTCCCACTGAACCCTTAGCATCGTACCTGCAGGCCCACAACAAGTACGAGGCACGGCAGCTGCTTAGTCCCAATATTCAGCATCTATTCGTGGCTAGTGCAGCACAGCTGGATGACCCTTCTATAGCCGCACAACTCAAGGCCTTCCAGTACCCATTGATTGTCAAACCATGTCGGGGTGGCGGTTCCCGAGGGGTTAAGAAAGTCAATGATTCCCTGAGCCTCCGTCGGGCCGTGCAAATCCTGGAAGAGACCGGGTTTTCGCGACACGGGATTTTAATCGAGACGTACGTCGATGGCCCAGAGGTGGATGCCAACTTCGTTCTCTGGGATGGCGACCTGCTCTTCTGCGAGATATCGGACAATTTTCCATGCCAGGCAGACGCAGCAGATGCCTCGGTGTCCGACAATTTCGCGGAGACCGTAATGATCCTCCCCAGCCGACTGGATCCCGAGGAGTTGCGTGCCATTGAAACGTCCCTCCACCAAGGCCTTCTCAAGCTGGGCTTCCGCTCTGGCGTTTTTCACCTAGAAGCCCGGGTGAAGAGCTCCTCCATGCGGTACCGGGAGACCGACGGCGCCGTTGAACTTGTCCACGCGGCGTCCAGTACGAGCGATCCGCCAGAGGTGGTTCTCATCGAGGTCAATGCTCGACCGCCCGGTCTGCAGGCCGTTTTCGCAGTCACCTACACCTTCGGGGTGGACTACAGCGGCCTCCAGATCCTTCGGGCTCTCGACGATCGCGAGCGATTCACCGCTCTAGCACAGCCTTTCGCTTGTGACGCGCAGTACCATTGTGAGATCTTTTTTGTTCCGGTGCATCGCGATAATATTGTCGTCCCCGACGACTTTTGCGAACAGGTTCTTCACCAACTGCCGTCCATCGCGCCGCACGTGACGAGGGCTGAACGGACGGCGTTGAAGAAGGTCGTGTCCCCCGTCGGAGGCACCGGGTTTATTGCGTATTTTCTGATCTGGTCGAGAGCGAGCCGGAAGGAGGTTTTGGAGACAGGCGAACGTATCAGGGAAGTGTCGAGGAGAGTCCTGGACGATGTTGAGTCCGCGGGGGTACCTTAAGGTACTGTAGTACGCCTAACGGTATCGTTTCGAGAATTACTTTTATCGTAAAGAAGCAGTCAATTACCACCGGTAATTTTCAACCGTTGCTAGTAATCGGATATATCTAGTAGGCTACTCCCTCGGTTTCCATTTCTTCTCCAACCCAACCCTAGACCATAGAGCTACCATCGATAGAACC